>NC_092757.1:3635928-6035928 GCF_047496795.1 Chiloscyllium punctatum | reverse complement strand
TGGATACAGCAGATCCCTTTCGCCACATACACTCACTCCGTGGTTTCAGAGCTTCCCCCTCTGCAGCCTCTGCTCCATTGATTGTTCATGTTGCAGACCGAGATGGTGTAACTACGGTCCCCATGCTCCATTCAGAGTTGGGTCCCCAAATCCTCAGGTCTCCCTGAATGTCTGAGGCAGTTCACAGCACAACCTCCAACAAACCATCCCCAGCTCCTCCACTAAATTTTCAATTACAGGAGTCAGTCAGAAACCCCTCGGTACAAGTGTTGTGGACCAGTCCAGATTCCCCAAAATATTTTAAGAAGGCCGTTTAGACCCAAACCATTCCTTATTTTGAATATAGATGTGAAGTGTGCATTCCAGATATGTTGCGACTGGTCAAACCACTCGACATTAAGCAAAATATAATCTATTAAAATGCTTTAGTTAAAATACAATCAAAGAAAAGAAAAGTTTGGGTTAGCTTATATGTTGGAACACTTACAAAAACAATAGATACCATACCTTCTTGGTTTACACCGCTTGGCACAAAGATATATTCAAATGCAGATCCTTCCAGCAGTTTTCCAATTCAGGAGGAAATAACATCAACAAAGATCACAGAGAAAAAAAGCAACTGATGATCATGTATTGAAACTTCCAACCCTTCTAGGATCCCCAACAGCTTCTGACTGCTGCAGCTAAAAACAAAACGAGGAAACCTGGTCTGGGAGAGCTGGCTACTGCGCTTCCATTGTTATCACCGCTTTAATGAAACCTAAAGGCTTTCTCAGTGATTTGCTCTAACTGTTTTCAGACAGCAGTTCAGCACCTCTGCCTTTATAACCTCTCTTCCACAAAAAATCCAAGAGAAAATAACCTTTCTACAGTGATAGTATCCTCACAACTCCATCTTTCATAAAATCCTTCATCAATATACAAAGGTGGATTCATTTTGGACCTCCTAGACTTCGACTTCCTCTGTTAGTAGTCTGCAATGCATGTGTGTGTGTGTGTGTATATATATATATATATATATATATATATATATATATATATATATGCACACAAATGTTCACAACTCAGAATGCCTTTGTCTTTCTTCATCCAAGTCTCCACAACGTGTCAAAATTTAGGTTTTCTCGTCCTGTCACCTGTATAATTTCAGATTGAATGGCAGAAATAATAAGCTCAATCGAAACAGACTGGTCTTTCTCTCCTTAAACTTCTCCAAACTTTTAAGGGTTCACGATCAGTGATAAAGATTTGGCTCATGTATGCTATTCGCAATTTAAATGCTGAAATGTTGTTATGCCTCCTTCCCCATTGTGGAATAAATCTATTGATGTTTCCACCGGACACTCCAACCACACGTTACATAATGGAGCAATTCTCATCTCTCCAACAGTCCTTCTGAATGACATAGCTCCTCATGTCTCAGCATAAAAGAATTACATGCTTCTGTACCTCGTAATGCTGTAACCTTTTTCCCTGCGACTCCTGGCCTATGCCAGTAAAGCTTACTTTCACCGGTATATATTTTAAGATCTCGCACATTCTTCTCCATCCCTCACAGAAACCAAACTTTGATTTCGGAACCAAATCATCAGCAGCAGCCATTTCAGCTTCTAATCTTGCCGTTGTGCTCTTCCACACTCGTTCTCACGTTTGCAGGAAGTGAATTGTTGAACTTCTCCAAAATAAGAATCTCTCTAACAGTGGCATAGCTTTGCTCTGTTTTTAATACCCTTATCCACTATTCAAAATTACATTGTTTTATCCCTTCAAACTCAATGTGAGTTTAACCAGGGACCGTTTTTTTAGATTCCTGATAAGCTGTCTGTCGGCTTCTGGCCCAAGCTTATATGCACTTCAGATGGCTTTGCTCACCACCCCATATTGGCCAGATACTTCCTCCGATAGGGATGCAAATGCCAATCAGCTTTGTTTGGATCAACTAAATCCACATGGTCACTGGCCACTGCATTGGGTTAGCCACTTTCTCAAATGAAATTCAAAAGGCTTCCCTATCCTTCTCATCAAATTTAGATAATGCTTGGATGTATTTAAACAGAACCTCATTAGGCCTTTGGCTACTATAGGGTTGCTCAACCTCACTATCCTCCTCATCCCGCCCATCGTCTACCTAGATCTCCGCCTTCTGTGTCAACTTTCCTCTCTAATTGCGAACATTTGAAGTTGGAACTCTCTGCTTTTCTTCTCTCCTTTACTCTCTTCCTTCTTCATTTCCCTTTCTTTTATTTCTATTTTTCATCATAATTCTAACTGTTTCAATTCCTCCTCATGTTCAACGTACCTTATTTGAAATTGAATTCTAGCCATTTTGAAAGCGTCTGATGGCGGTTCCGTCAAATGTAATTCCCGAACTATAGCTGTAATTATCTCTCATTTTCTCACAGACAAAAGCAAACCCAACTCCAGCTTGTCTGCCAATTCCTTCAGCTTTGCCTTCATTAACTTTTGTAAAACCCCCAACTTTACTTCTTCCACACCCAGAGAACGCTTAGTGACTGTAATAATCTTTATACAGAAAAGACTGTTTATACCAACCGAATTCAACATCCGGAACAAAAGACACTAACGCTACCATACACAATCTTTGAACCCAATAGTCTCCCGGTGCATAATCTTCAGTCTGCATGATTCTCTGGTTTCCTCACACAATCCAAAGATGTGCATGTCAGGTGAATTGGCCATGCTAAATTGTCCGTAGTTTTCAGGGATGTATGTAGGTTAGCAGCCTTTGTCGGGGTAAATGTGTAATATTAGGGTAGAAGAATGGGTCTGGGTAGGTTACTCCTCGGAGGGTCGGTGTGGACTTGTTGGGTTGAAAAGCCTGTTTGCAGACTGTAGGGACTGTAGTTCTGAACACAATTTGGTGTTACCGATTTAGAACCAGACAAGAGCCCCCAGTTTGCTATAGAGCAACTAGGCTGCCTCAAATTATTTTAAGAGGGTAGCTTGGATGCCACCGTTTTCTTAATTTAAAGGTAGATGTGAGTTGGGTGTTCCAGATGTGATGCTACTAGTCATACGCACCCACTATTAAGCAAAACACAATATATTTGAACACTCTAATGAAAATCCATACACAACGAAGAGGAATTTAGAATAATTTAACTATTGGAAACCTTAACCGAATAATGGATACAGTACCTTCTACAAATGAACTGTTCCAATATAATAACATCCCATAAACACACCACTTCGCAAAAAGGAACATTCAGACATACATACTTTATACATTTCTCCAATACAGGAGGAAACAGCATCAAGTCAGGTTTCAGAGAGACTAGCGGCTGGGGATAAGTTACGAGGCCGTTGTTACTGCTGTTGATTATCAACCCTAAAAGCGTCGTAAGCCGTTTTCAGTCGGCAGTTTGGTCTTTAAGATCTCTTATTTTAAAAAGGAGAAAATAATTCTTTTTTTTAAAAAAAAGTGACGGCATTGTCACACAATTTAGATGCCTGGTCGTTTACTTAAGAGGCTTCCTCGTGTTACTGATCGCAAGGTCACAGGAGAGGGGCAAATTCAGGTACAGACCAAGTTACAAGGATGTGTCTCAAAGCTTCTAAAACACCCCGATCCGTGGACCATCACATGGGACATACAGCGAAGTGAACAACAGCGTGAAACACACCATTTCACTCTTTCTGAACTACACAATGCCAGCACTTGATACACTAGGGAGCCAAAAACTAAGCCCAGGGAGAGATGCAGAGGGACAGAAAGATTCACATCAAAGACAGAAACAGACAATTAATTAACGGAAAAGATATTGTGGAAATATGGGGAATCAGATAGGGCAGTGGGATTAACTGGAGAAGTGAGATCTTCGAGAGAAAAATGACAAGAATGAGAACATTGAATAAAGGCATTGTCAGATCATCTGGAATGGTTTGTTACATCAAATTCTGAATCTGCTTCACAGAACACCACAAACAACATAAACTGGGAAAAGATGACAGCCCAGTGTGTAGAGCTGTGCAGACCATGCTAGTGTGCTCAGTAAACTGTATTCTCTGCCCAGCATGAGAGTATTGCAAACTTTACTATCATATGCTAACTATACTCACATCAGATTACTGCCTACAATGGGAAAGTTTGCTGCGTGTGTGTGTATGTGTGTGTGTGTGTGTGTGAGTGTCTTCATCAGAGAATGAGTTAGAGTGGTTTGCGTGGTTGAATGTGAAACTCATTGTTTGAGAAGGAAACTATTTTAAATACGAAAAACTGGCAGGCTTTTTGTTAATCAACAGAGAGAGAACGAGAGAAGTTTCATGGACAGATGAGATAAAGTGTTTGAGAATATCAAAATAAAGGCATTGCCAGACACAACAGCAATATACATCAGCGTGCACATGAATGACAGATGGATGTGAGTTTATTTGAGTTTGAATAAGATTTGCTTGGGAAGGTTTGAAGTCGGGAGTGTCAGCAGCAGATTATTGCCTTCATTAAGGCTGTATTTCATACCACAAGGTTCAAACAGCAGATGGAATAAGCCAGTGAGATATATTCTGAAGTGTGAGAACTTCAACTTAGAAATGGTCAGGGTATGGTGTCAGGAATCAGCTCATGGTCAAAGGGATCTCCCACAGTTGTGTCTTGTCCACTTCGGTGGCAGTTATTGGCCAGGAATGTGATGGAAACAGTTGAAGGAAGTGGAGTTAGTAACCAGAACAGTAGAGAGTGACCTCCATGCTTTTAATATTTAAATAACAAAGGCATTGATACATTAAATTGTAGTTCGCAGCTGGAGCTGAGCAGATCAACATAGGGACCCGTGAATAACACTGCCAGAACAGAGAGGGAGACAGTAATTGAACACGTTCATTGATGTAGTTAGTAGTGGTCTGTAGAGTGATATATGGATTGAGAGTTTCACCAGGAAAATAATAGTGACAATAAGTGTGGACCATATGAAAGAACAATAATACAGTCATAACCGGTTTATAGAAAAAAAAATCTGGACAGTCACACTTACCAGGAACACAAACGATAGCCAGGAAAGGATAATAAAAATATTGAATAATAAGAATAGTGTATTAAATCCGCAATGTTAATGACAAGCAATAAAATGCAGAAAGATGCCAAACATAAATGGATAAAGTCCTGTCTATTGTTGGAACATGCCAGTATAATGTTCCCAGATTCTGATATAGTTTTGGAACATTCTAGTCTAATGTTTTCAGATTCTGATCTCTCCTCCCCCTCTCTCAGGATCTGCTGTTCCCTGTCAGTGCTCTCGGTGATGCTCCCGCTCATGTTATGGGATAACACATTGAATGGCGCCCATTTATCATTAAAAGATGGAAACCCTGCACTGGGATAATTAGAATCCATGGAGATTGCCATTAATCACAGTCACTGTACAAAGACTGGGACATTGAGCAAAGGCTATGACAACAGATGAATGGACACCGCAGATTGGAGACAGACAGACAGGAGTGTTCCCTCCCAATTGGGGAACACTTCAGTGGTCCAGGACCTTCATCCTTGGACCTACGGGTGACAAACCTCCAAGGCGGACTTCAGGACAGGCAGCAGTGAACAGTGGCTGAGCAGAGGCTGATAGCTAATTTCGGTACCCAAAGGGAGGGCCTCAACCGGGACTTTGGGTTCATGTCACATTACAGGTGACCACCATTGCACTATGCACACCCAGACACTCCTACTCTCTCTCTCACACACACAGACACACACACACACAGACACAAACACAGGCACTCCTATACATACACATACACAGAGACACATGTACACAGACACGCATACAGACATTTACACACACCCTTTCAGACACACAAACTCCCACAATCACATAAGCTTCCTCTCAGAGACTTAGAGCACTCTACACAAATATATACTCTCTCACTGACACTCAAAATCTCCCACCCCAGACACGCACACACACTCCCACACTCACACATGCACCCCCTCATAGACCTAAGACACTACATCAGTCCACACACATATACATTCTCTCTCACACTCACCTCACCCCAACCCAGACCGACCCACACACACACACACACACACACACACACACACATACACACATACACACACACACACAAACAGAAAAGGCCCACATACACACATGTATTTTGTGGGGTGAAATTGTACTTGCAGAGTTTTATTGTACTACGCTCAAAAGCTGCATGAATTCGTGTAAAACTCTGAGCTCAAAAACTGCATGAATTCATGTAAAACTCTGTTTTTTCACTTTTCAGATTTGAATCAATCTAAACATAATGGCATAGACAGAGAACACAGGGGGCTAACGCATTCAACATAGTGTCTAGCTATCACTCATTGTTATTGCTAACTTGAGAATGCAACTTTTTAAAAAAAAAGTTTTGTGATTTACACATGAAAGAAGTGAAACTATCATGATATTGGAACAGATGAAATACTCAACAGACAATTAAAGTATTTTTCAATGTATAATTTCAGTTACATCTCACTGTAAATTTTTGCTATAAATTCTGTGCCTTAGAAATGTGTCCGCCACTATCACCTGATGAAGGACCAGCGCTCCAAAAGCTAATGTGCTTCTAATTAAACCTGTTGGACTATAACCTGGTGTTGTGTGATTTTTAACTTTGTACATTTAGTCCAACACCGGCATCTCCAACTCATGACTGAGCAAACAGGCACAATTAACCAGTTCCACACATCACTTTTCATATCATTATAAAAGGGAACATTTACTGGGTTTGGATGGAATGGGTGAGGGTTGCTGAGGGATGGACCATAAATTTTTAAATATTTTTAATCTTTTGTTTAGTTGTATATGAGAGTATTAACAGAACACTGCAGTGGTCTATATATGTTCCACTCTGTTTATGAAAGGAGGTAGTTATAAAATAACAGATCGGCTGCATAAAAAAAAGTCGGGTGGGCAGGTTTCTTGATATCTGAACCCAAAGTATGATACGTTTTGAGCAGTGTGAGGCTTATCCTGTCTTTAAGTGCCCTGCTATCAAATCCTTTCATAACCTTGAGTCACAGAATTGAGACTGCTGCTCAGCAACAGGCCGAAGCAATTCTGTCCCTATGGGCCTCTTACAGAGGGATACAAGAAAGCCATTGAGCCTATATTAGCCTGTTCATACTTGAAAAAGTGGAAATAGAACATAGAAGAATACAGCGCACTACAGGCCCCTTGGCCCTCGATGTTGCGCTGATCCAAGCCCCCCTAACCTACACTAGCCCACTGTACTCCATATGCCTTACCAATGCCCGTTTAAATGTCCATAAAGAGGGAGAGTCCACTACTGCTACTGGCAGGGTATTCCATGAACTCACGACTCGCTGAGTAAAGAATCTACACCTAACATCTGTCCTATACCTACCACCCCTTAATTTTGTACACCTCTATCAAGTCACCCCTAAACCTTCTTTTCTCCAATGAAAACAGCCACAAGTGCCTCAGCCTTTCCACATACGATCTTACTACCATACCAGGCAACATCCTGGTAAACCTCCTCTGCACCCGTTCCAGTGCCTCCACATCCTTCCTATAGTATGGCGACCAACACGGCAAACAATACTCCAGATGCGGCCGCACCAGAGTCTTATACAACTGCAACATGACCTCAGCACTCCGGAACTCTATTCCTCTACCAATAAAAGTCAGTACTCCATATGCCTTCTTCACCGCACTATTTAAAATATTGGCACATATTGCCAACATTATTTAAGAAAGTAAGGAAAAAACAGGTAACCAGAGATTGGTGAGCCTGACGTCAATGGTAACTAAATTGTTGGAGGGGATTTTCAGGGAAAGGATGTGCATGCATTTGGAAAGATAAGGACAGAATAAGGCTTTGTACTTTGGAGATCATGTCTCACTGACTCAGTGTAATTTTTCGAGGAAGTGATGAAGATGATGAATGAAGGCAGGTCAGTGGATGTTGTTTTTATGGAATTCAGTAAGAAATCCAAAATGTTCGACATGGTAGACTGCTTATCAAGGTTAGACTGCCTGCAAAACTTGAAAGACATGTGTCGCCGAAGCTGTATGAGGTGTTACTGAGACGGTACCTGGAGTACATTGCGTTGTTTGTGTTTCTGTAACTGGGAAGGATTAGACCTCCATCAGATACAGTTAAACGGCTGCTCGTAATCCACTGGTTGCTGTGTCATTTAATGTCTCTGGTCTGTTACGTAAGTACAGGAGGAGGCCATTCAGCCTTTCCAGTCTATTACAGAGGGCCACGAGGAGCCCATTCGGCCTCTCAGGCCTGTTACAGAGGAGCAGGAAGTGTTTATTTAGCTTTCAAGTCTTCTACGCATAAATATTAGTGTTAGATTAGTTTTGGAATAGGAAAGACCTGCTGTAAACATTAAAGTTCTAAATTTGAAAAAGGTCAATTATGAAAGTGTTAGGCGAGCCCTGTGAAAGGCTAATTGGAACACATTCTTCACAGGTAGAGGGATGGTTGGGAAGTGCAAGGCCAACAAAACTTATTTTCAGAGAGTCCAGAGCCAACGTTTTCCCATTAGTGAGAGGGGCAAGGCTGGTGGGTGCAGGGAGTGCTGGATGGCTAGATATATTGATGCTCTTGTCAAACGAAGGAAGGAGACATGTTTCAGGTAAACAGAGCTGAGATCAAGTGAATCCCAAGAGGAATATAAGGGCAGTAAGGGCATAGTCAATGGGGAAATCGGGCCAGAAAAATGTGGCCGTGCGATGGCTTTAGAAATCAGGTTAACGAGGCATTAAAGAAATTCTACACATCCTTTAATGACAAAAGATTAACTAGGGAGAGAATAGTGCACCTTAAAGATCAGTAAGGCTATCTTTGTATGGAAGTACAGGAGATTGGAAGGTTACAAAACAAGTATTTCTCCTCAGTATTGAATGTGGAGGAGGTTACAAGAGCGAGAGAATGAAGAAATATATAGTGATACCTTGAAACGTATATATATTTCAAGGAGGTGTTGGACATTTTAAAACACATAACGGTGAACAAATCACTGGGACCTGAGCAGTGATGCTTGTGGGAAGCTAGGAAAGAGATTTCTCAGCATTTTGCTGATATATTTGTAACATTGATTTCCACAGCTGAGGTGTCAAAAGACTGGAGGGCTGCTAACGTAGCGTCATTATTTAAGAAAGTAAGGAAAAAAAGGGTAACTATAGATCAGTGAGCCTGACTTCAAGAGTGCCTAAATTGTTGGAGGAGATTTTGTGGGAAAGGATGTATATGCATTTGGAAAGACAAGGACTGAAGAGGGCTTTGTACATTGGATATCACGTCTCACTGACTCGATCGAATTTTTTTAAGGAATTGATGAATATGATTAATGAAGGCAAGACAATGGATGTTGTCTTTATGGAATTCAGTAAGAAAACCAAAATGTTCTACATGGTAGACTGGTTAACAAGGTCAGACTGCTTGGAATACAGAGAGAGCTCGCCATTTAGATCCAAGATTTTCTTGAATATTGGAAACTTGGAGACCTGTGACCAGTTGCGTTGCTCACAAAGATCAATAGTTGGTCCACTGCCTTTTGTCACTTATACAAATCATTTGCATTTGAGTATAAGAAGTACGGTCAGTAAGTTTGTAGATAATACCAAATTTGGTGGTGTACTCGACAGTGAAGAATGATCTCTCAGACTATAATGGGATTTTGCTTAGGTGAGCCGAGGAGTGGCAGATGGAGTTTATTTTAGTTAAATGTGAAGTGTTGGATTTTGAAAAGACAAATCAAGGCAAGACATGTAGGTAGGGTCCTGTTGAAAGCTGCCAATCAAGAAGAACTCCATAGAAATTATGGAATCCCTGCAGTGAGCAAACAGGCTTTTCGGCCCACCGAGGCCACACCGAACCTCTAAACAGTATCCCACTGGACAACCCCCTATCCTATCCCTCTGAGCCTGCATTTCCCATGGCTAATCCACCTCGCCTACACATCCCTGGGTACATTACGCAATTTAGCATGGCCAATCTGCCCTTCTCTGTATGTCTTTATACTGTCAGAGCAAAACATAACATCTGGAGGAAACTCATGCAGACACGGGGAGAATGTGCAAACTCCACACAGGCAGTCATTCAAGGATGGAATTAAACACAGATCGCTGCGCTCTTTCGCAGCAATGATAGTCACTGAGCTACTGTGTCACCTGGTGGTGCAGGTTCTCCGTTCCTTGAAAGTGCCGTCACAGGTAGAGAGCTCAGTGAAGAAGGAACTGGGTGACCTTCCCTTTATTGGTGCGTGCTTTGAGTCTAAACATTTGCATGACATGTTGCATCTGTACAGGACATTGGTTTGGCTACTTTTGTAATATTGCCTTTAATTCTGGTCACCCTGCTGTCGAAAAGATGAGTGCAGAAGAGATTTAAAAGAATGTTGCAGGTGTTGGAGGGTTGGAGTAACAGGGAGCGATTGAATAGGCTGGGATTATTTTCAAGTATTGAGTCAGAGAGGTGAACTTAAAGACGATTATAAAATCATGAGGGGCATAGATAAGGTAAACAGTCAATTTCTCTTACCCAGGATTGGCGAGTCCAAAATTAGTTTAAGGTGAGAGGGGAAAGATTTAAATAGGGAAATTTTCACAGAGACTGCTGTATGTATGGATTGAACAGCCAAAAGGGGTAGTGGAGGCAGGTACAGTTACACCATTTAAAATGCATTTGGACGGATTCATGCATGGCAAGTGTTTAGAGGGAGATGGGCCAAGTGCTGACAAGGGGGACGAGATGTATGTAGGATATTTGGTCGGTATGGACAATCAGACTGAAAGGTCTTTTTCCGTGCTGTACATCTCTGAGACTCTATTGCCTCTTGAGTGTATAACACAGGAACAGGAGGAGGCTATTCAGCTTCTGAATTCTGTCAGTCAGCTTGTTTACTCAATTGCTGAGAGTAACATACAAAAATACATCATTTAGATTTTGCTGATGTATTGCAGAAACAGGAGAAAGGTTTTTGTTCAAGAGCATCTGTAAGGAATGTGAAGTGGCCATTCAGTCCCACAAATCCATTCCACAGGAGCAGAGATATTGAAGCCTATTACACAGGAACAGGAGGAGGACATGTATTTCCTCAAACCTTGCATCAGGAGGCAGTCACTCAGATACTCAAGATTGGGACCAGGAACAGGAGGCAGTCATTCAACTGCTTGATACTGGGACACAGGGACAGGAAGGATTCACTCAGTGCTCGAAACTGGGACACAGGAAAATCTGGAAGTTGTTAAGGCTTAAGAATCCTTTTACACAAGGACAGCAGGAGGTGACTCACTCCCCACCAGTATGGGATACTAGAAGAGAAGGGGAGTTTGCTTGGAACAAACAGAAGTATATGAATAAATTGCGTTAGTCGCCCATTCAATCCTGCCCCACCATTCACTAAGACCACGGCTGATATGATGGTGATTCCATCATTCTATTTTACGGAGATTATCCTCTCTGCAGCCTCTGCTCCAATTGTTGGTCATGTTGCCGACAGAGATGCTGTAACAACAGTCACCATGACTCATCTAGAGTGATGGGTCGAACCAGATGAGTCGAGATTTGAAGAGTCCAATCACAAGAATTAAAACACAAAGCAAAGGCATTGCCAGATGTTTAGTTCTCTCACATTCACAATCCAAATCACATAACCAGCCCATCCATTACATATTCAGGGTGGAGCACTGTCTAGGTCCAGCTATTGCACAGCTCTATGCAACTCAGCTATGTGCAGAGTGAAACTATGTGCAACCCACACCAATGCTTGATCTATATTCCGGGCTAAATGTCCAGCGTGGGGAGCTGTGCAGTCCGCACTGGTTCATTCATATATAAACCCAGGCTGTTGCATTGTTTGGTAACACTATGTTAGATCACTGCCCAGTATGGAGAAACATGTAACCAATGCTGAAAGTGACAGGATATGCAGTTCCCATCCATTTACAGCTCCATATCTCCACTGCGCCTTGGCAACAGAAGCAGCGAATGTGAAAGTCACTGCAAGGAAGAGATGTAAGAGGAAACAATTTAAATACCAATAGTTCTGATTAAGTCGAGTATCATTCTAGTATTTAAAGATGAAATAACTGAGATAATATCCAATGAGTTTTTGTGAATGGTGAAACAAATAAGAAGAGGTGGGGGTGGTCATGGTACAGTAGTTGCACAATAAGCCTTCAAATAATCAATGGGAATTAGAAAAACAAATATACAGGGAGACTGGAGAGACTTACAGGAGCAATAGGATTCTCATAATAGGTGATTTAAATTATCCTAACATAGACTGGAACTTACAGAGCGTAAGAACTTAGATGGAACGGAATTTGTTAAGTGTGTTCAGGAAAGCTTCCACAAGCAGCATATAGAGGGTCCTACTCAGGAAGGGACAAACTCAACCTACTGTTGGGAAGTAGGGCAGGATAGGTGACGGAGGTAAAGTGGGGGAGCATTTTGGGAAAAGTGACTAGAGCTGTATTAATTTTAAAATAATTATGGTAGGGACAAAATTGGTCCACAGATTCAAGTTCTAAATTGGGATAATGCAAACATTGTTGGAATTAGATAGGGGATTGCAGGGGATGATTGTAGTAGTTTGTTTCCATGTAAATGGATCCCGGGCAAGTGGGAGGGCTTCAAATGTGAGATAGCTCGAGGTCAAAATTCATGTGTTCCTTGAGGGTGAAGGGAAAGTGAGGTTGGAAGAGAGAACCCTGGATGACAAGAGATATTGAGGCTCTGACCAGCAAAAAAAGGAGGCGTTGCTCAGGTACAGGCAGCTGGGATTATGTAATTCCCTGGAGGTGCACAGTGGATACAGGAGTTTACTGAACAAGGAAATCAGCAGGGCGAAAGTGGGGTATGAGTTGGCCTTGGTTGAGCAGAATAGGGTGAATCCAAATTCAGTATAGTAAAGAAAAAGAATAACTAGAGAGAGAATAGGAAGTCTTAAAATCCAAAATAGACACGCATGTGTAAAACCTCAAGTGATGGCTGAGGTCCTCAATTTCCCCTCTGTGTTTAACATAAACAAAGACGTGAGGACCTGTGACCTTTGGGAGGTTAATTGTCATATCTTGGTACAGTACCTATCACAATAGAGGTACTGTTGGACATATTAGAATGCATAAAGTGAGATAACTCTCTTGGTCCTGACCCGATATATCTAAGAGCACGGCAAGAGGCGAGAGTAGACCGTTCAGGGGCCAAGGACCCGGAAGACTGTGCAGTAGAAAATGTGCCCTCATTCAGAAGGGCTGCAAATAAATGCCTGGGAATTATAGACCAGTAAGCTTCACATCTATTTCCGGAAACCGCTTGAGAATGTTCCGAGATATAAGATATGCATACATTTGGAAAGACAGAGTTTGACATGGAGCAGTCAACATAGCTTTGTGCGTGGCAGATCATACCTTACAAATTTTGATAGTGTTTTGAGGAAGTGACCAGGAAGTTTGACAAAGGCAGGGTGGTGGACATAATCTATATGGATTTCAGTAAGGCCTTTGATAAGGTTCCACATGGCAAGCTGCTCTTGAAGGTTAGATCGCATGGACTCCAAGGTAAACTGGCAAATTGGCAACACAGTTGGCTTGATGTTATGAAGCAAAAGGCTATGGTGGAGGTATGCTTGTCCGACTGGAAGCCTGTGACAAGTGGAGTGCCTCAGAGGTCGGTACTGTGCCCATTGCTGTTTGGTATCTATATCAATGGTTTGGACCAGAGTGAACAACGTAAAGTTAGTAAGTTTGCAGATGACACTAAAGTAGGAGACATCGTTTTCAGTGAGTAACATTATGATAAATTGCAGCGGTACCTTGACTAGCTGGGGAAGTGGGCTGAGAAATGACAAATGGAAGTTAATATAGATAAGTGTGATGTCTTGCATTTTGGAAAGTCAAATCCAGGTAGGAGTTTAATGATGAATGAGAGGGCCTTAAGAAGTGTAGTGGAACAAAAGGACGTTGGAGATCAGGTGCACGGTTACCTGAAATGTGAGTCACAGATGCACAGGGGGACAGTGAAGAAGGCTGCTGGCACACTGGCCTTGATCAGGGCATTGAGTATAGAAGTTGGGACGTTTTGTTGCAGTTGTACAGGATGTTGGTAAGGCTGCAGTTGGAGTATTGTGTTCAGTTTTGTTCACCTTGCTCTACAAAGGATATTATTGAACTAGAAAGAATGTAAAATAAATTTACAAATATGTTTCCTTGGCTAAAGGCACTAAGTTATAGTCAGAGGTTGGACAGATTAGAACTTATTTCTCTACAGCGTTGGAAACTGAAGGGGTTCTTATAGAAGTGTAGCTCCAATAAAATCATGAGAGGCGTGCATGGGGTGAATACTTCAAATTTTTTGCCAAGGTTGGGGAATCGAGGACTAGAGAACATCCATTAATGTTTGGAAAGGGAAAAAAAATAAAAAGGAACCTGAGGGGTAATTTCTTTACACAGAGTATAGTACGCATCCGGACTGAGCTGTCAGTGGAACTGATTGAGGTGGGTACAATAACAACATTGAAAAGGCATTTGGACAAATACACAGATAGGAAAGAATTAGAGGGATACTGAACAAGGGCATGGAAATGGGTTGAGTGTGGATGGACATTTTGGTTGGTATGGACCAGCTGGGCCAAATGGCCAGTCATACTGGCAGTCTCGTGCAGTATGGCTGTAAATGAGTGTGTTTTGGAGTGGAACCGGGGGCAGAGAGAGAGAAAAAATGCAATGGAGGGATATGTTCACAGTATTCAGAATGCTGAAATGAAGACATTTCGATATGTCATGCAACACGGGTTAGTATTTTGAAGAATTATGAGTGAAAGGGATATTGCTGTGAGTTCACGCGATGGAGAGTTTTGGATGAGCACGCGTTGTGCAGTTTCGTAACTGGGAGTGAGGACAGTAGAGTCTTCGCCTCATAGGGCTGGATCTAACAAATAAACTGTCTTAGTGACATTTTCATTGAGTGTGACAGAGGGTTTGTCTGCACAAGGCCGAGCTAGTTTCCTGGTGCTATCTTACTAAACACATCTCATCAACCTACCCACCCCACCCCATGGTTTCCCTCTCATTCAAAGCCAGCCAGATTCTCCCACCTATCATGAATGGAGGTACTCACAGTCGTCCGGATGCCCCTGGATATCGGGTGATCCCTGACACTGGTGCCATCTTTAAAGGTCAATGGACACACGGTTGCGCTTTCTCAGTTTGGAGCTGCCCTGCACATTTTCGCCAAGCATGGCAGCTAAGGGGAAATTACACCACGGTTTGTCGACAGCAGCATGGAGTTCCTAGTAGATGGGATAGTACAAAAGGGGACCATTCTCTTCCTAGAGGGATCAATCTACCAGACTCACTGAGCCGGGTCTGAGCTCACCACCCACCCCAGTGCAGTATCTGCAGACTGAAGAAATGTCCAGCAAAACAGGACAAGCATCAATAACCTTCTCCACTCTGTCAAGATAATGGTCACCATATTTTCTCTGCTCACTCACACTCACTGTGTATCTGTTATAGCACCGGCCCGCATACAAGGCTCATGCTCCACGACTCTCACTATTTCATACAGCACCTCCCCTCTCTTTCTCTCCTGCCTTTCTAATGCCCCCCACATATTTTTCGAATATTCTGGAGAATGCCAATTATGGAATTTTCCAGTAAATGTTCCAATTTATTCCCAGTTTCAGGAAAACGGCTGTGCCCCAGTGTGTAACACGTAAGAGGAGAGAGCAGAGATGTACATTTTTCAAATCACACACAATTAAAATCCATCATCCAGATTCAGTACTTCAAGTATGCTCCAACATTCAATACGTTCGGGGGTGATCTGATAGTTTTCGCAGCTCCATGTTACAGGGACTTTTAGTCATTCAACCCCCCCGGTCCCTGTTACCGAGCAGTTGATACTCAGACACTTTTTACCTCGGGTTTCTTCTAGCATGTGTTCAGAAGGCATTTCCCATGGGGACGGACACTCCTCACCATATATTTCTTTTGCTTTATAAATTCACGCAACAGTCAGCATGCTTTCCACAGACCAATCAAAAACATGCACTTATTTTATGGTTATGCGAGGTATGTGGAGGTTTGTAGCTCAGGTTGAAGTTTAGTGTGTAGGTTTGCTCGCTGAGCAGTAGGTTTGATATCCAGACGTTTCATTACCTGGCTAGGTAACATCATCAGTGGCGACCTCCAAGTGAAGCGAAGCTGTTGTCTCTTGCTTTCTATTTATATCTTTCTCCTGGATGGTGTTCCTTGGGTTTTGCGGTGATGTCATTTCCTGTTCGTTTTCTGAGGGGTTGATAGATGGCATCTCGATCTATGTGTTTGATTATGGTGTTGTGATTGGAGTGCCAGGCCTCTAGCAATTCTCTGGCATGTCTTTGCTTAGACTGTCCCAGGATAGACGTATTGCCCCAGTCGAAATCATGTTTTTTCACCCGTGTGCAGGGCTACGAGGAAGAGAGGGTCGTGTCTTTTTGTGGCTAGTTGGAGTTCGTGTATCCTGGTGGCTAACTTTCTTCCTGTTTGTCCTGCGTAGTGTTTGTGGCAGTCCTTGCATGGAATTTTGTAGATGACGTTGGCTTTGTACATGGGTTGTACAGGGTCTTTTAAGTTTGTTAGTTTTTGTTTGAGAGTGTCGTTGGGTTTGTGTGCAACTAGGATTCCGACGAGACTTAGTAGTCGGGCTGTTATTTCTGAAACTTCTTTGATGTATGGTAAGGTGGTTAGGGTTTCTGACTGTGTTATGGTTATCGATATCCAAACAGAATTTGTCATTCTGGTTATTTTACTTGTCTCACCTTATTGTATTCAGCGAAAGAAAGCTTCCAAACACTTGTCTCATTATAAAATACAATTTCGAACAGAGAACATTTTTATCTCAAATATACCTTTTACTTTGTCATTAAAATTTCTCTTGCCTTTTGTCTGTGAATGATTCTGTGTGTAACAGTTACACAATCTCCTACTCAGTTGGCTGGATGGTTGGTTTGTGATGCAGAGGGAGGCCACCAGCGCAGGTTTAATTCCCTACACTGACAGGTTACCATGAAGGGAATGCTCTCTCAACCTCACCCCATCACCCGTGTGGTGACCTTCAACATAAACCACCATGAGTGATCTCTCTAATGAGAGTTATTTGGGACTCTAATCTGTCAATGTTAACATTTTAATTTTTTAACAGACGTTTTATTGAAAATATCTTTTTATTATTTTATTAAACCAATAACAAAACAGCTCTAATAATTGAACAAAAATGGACCCACGCGCATGTACATCCAAAATAAGTTAAAGTCGCTAAACGGACAGAAGAAAAACAAAAATAAACAATAAATAAACAATAAATAATACGGCTCTGCATAACAAAGTGATAGCTCTCGTTCTTCGAGAGCATTAACTGATACACTTTCATACGTTCATAATTCTTCATATGTGATTCATTAGACAATATCGTCATGGTTATATAAAAGCCCTTTTTAGAGTGGCAGATAAGCCTGTATCGCGGTAATCTAAAAAGGGTTGCCATATTTTATGCAAATCTCTGCTATTTCGGTGCACCATACTGGTGAGAAAGTCCAAAGAGATATTCACCATGACGAGTTTACAACGACGCAACAGACTCGGGGTTTTTTCAGATATCCAACACCACAGAATATTTTTCCTAGCACAGGAACTATGGGGGAGATACTAAGCAAGTATTATGCATCAGTATATACTGTAGAAAAGAATATGGAAGATTTGAAAGGAAGGAAATAGATGGAGACACTTTGCAAAATGTCCAGAATTCAGAGGAGGTAGTGCTGGATGTCTTGAAACGGGTAAAGGTGGATAAATCTCCAGGACCTGATCAGGTCTACCCTAGAGCTCTGTGGGAAGCTAGAGAAGTGATTGCTGGGCCTCTTGCTGAGATATTTGTACTATCGATAGTCACAGGGGAGGTGTCAGAAGGCTGGAGGTTGGCTAACATTGTGCCATTGTTTAAGAAGGGTGTTAGGAAAAGCCAGGGAACTATAAACTAGTGAGCCTGACGTTGGTGGTGGGCATGTTGTTGGAGGGAATCTTGAGGGACAGGATGTGCATGTATTTGGAAAGGCAAGGACTGATTCGGGATAGTCAACATGGCTTTGTGCATGAGAAATCATGTCTCACAAACTTGATTGAATTTCTTGAAGAAGTAACAAAGAGGATTGATGAGGGCAGAGGGATAGATGTGATCTATATGGACTTCAGTAGGGGTTTTGATAAGGTTCCCCATAGGAGACAGAATGGCATTGTTAGATCTCATGGATTACAGGGAGAACTAGCTATTTGGATACAGAACTGGCTGAAAGGTAGAAGACAGAGGGGGGTGGTGGAGGGTTGTCTTTCAGACTGGAGGCCTGTGACAAGTGCAGTGCCACAAGGATCGGTGCTGGATTCACTACTTTTTGTCATTGACATAAATGATTTGGATGCGAGCATCAGAGGTACAGCTAGTAAGTTTGCAGATGATGCCAAAATTGGAGGTGTAGTCGAGAGCGAAGTGCGTCCCCTCAGATTGACCAAATGGCCAGTGGGCTAAGAAGTGGCAGATGGAGTTAAATTCAGAAGAATGCGAGATGTTGCATTTTGGGAAAGCAAATCTTAGCAGGACTTAGACAACTAATGGTAAGGTCCTAGGGAGTGCTGCTGAACAAAGATACCTGGGAGTGCAAGTGCATAGCTCCTTGAAAGTGGAGTCGCAGGTAGAAAGGATATTGAAGAAGGCTTTTTGCACGCTTTTCTCTATTGGTCAGAGTATTGAGTACAGGAGTTGGAAGATCACGTTGTGGCTGTACAGGACACTGGTCAGGCCACTGTTGGAATATTGTGCGCAATTCTGGTCTCCTTCCTATCGGAAAGATGTTGTGAAACTTGAAAGGGTTCAGAAAAGATTTCAAGGATGTTGCCAGGTTTGGAGGATTTGAGCTATACAGAGAGGCTGAAAATACTGGGGCTGTTTTCCGTGGAGCGTCGGAGGCTGAGGGATGACATTATAGAGGTTTACAAAATTATGATTTGTATCGATAAGGTAAGTAGGTAAAGTCTTTTCCCTGGAGTCGGGGAGTCCAGAACGAAAGGGTATAGGTTTAGGGTGAGGGGGGAAATATATAATAGTGAACTATGGGACAAATATTTCACACAGAGAGTGGTACGTGTCTGGAATGAGCTGGCAGGTGATGTCGGGGAGGCTGATACAAGTGTAACATTTAAGGGGCATTTGGATGGATAAATGAATAAGAAAGGTTTGGAGGGTTATTGGCCAGATGCTGGCAGGAGGGACTAGGTTTGTATGGGATATGTGGTCGGCATGGATGGGTTGGACCGATGGGTCTGTTTCCATGCTGGACATCTCTATGACTCTATGATTCTATGACTTATATTACTCTCTGCTTTTTGGTGCACATTCTGGTGAGAATGTTCAAAGGGATATTCTCCATGATGAGCTTCCAAAAACCCAACAGACCCGCGGAGTCTTCAGACATCCAACACAACAGAATATCTTTCCTAGCACAGAAAGCAAGGATATATTTTTCCCCCATGTGCATCTGTGTAAGATAATCTGGGCAGGCCCAGGAAAAGAGAAACCGGGTTCACCTCCGATTTGGTCCCCATGACCCACTCTACCACACCTAACACAGAGCTACAAAGCCTGCAGCAGGACTACTTGCAACGAGTGAGAGTGCCTGTAGTCATTCTGCATTTAGGACATGCTGAAGATAATCTCAGTTTGAATTTTGAGAGAACATTGTGGGTCAGATAGAACCTATGAAGTACTTTCAACTGTATGGAATGGGTCATATTACAGATCAAAATTCTTTGACCATTTCCACAAATGTCCTCGCATGTCTCTGAAAAGATCAAAACCCCCCAACTCTCTCGCACAGACGTCACGAAGCTGCACAGTCTTGTCTGAGGGGACACTCTCCAACAAATGTTAAAGGGTACTGACAGAGAGTGCATTCTTTACAAAAATCACCTGCTTCTCTGTATCGGATCTATAAGTGTCTGTTAAAATTGTGTTTTTTAATCAAATCTCTGATTTGAAAAAATAACAGAAGAGGTCGCTACTAGGTAGTCCATACTTACGAGCTATTTGTTAAAATGATATCATTGTTTCTCCCTCAAGTAACATGTTGTGGTTCAGTGGTTTACACTGCTGAATCATAGCACCTGGGTCACGTGTTTGGTTCCAGCCTTAGGTGACTGGCTGCGTGGCGTTAGTATATTCTCAACTGTGTCTGTGTGGATTTCCTCCCACAGTCACAAACATGTGCATGTTAGATGAATTGGAAATTGCTCAACGCTCATAGTGTTCAGGGGTGTGTAGGTTTGGGAATTAGTCAGGGTAAATATAGGATAGTAGGGGAATGGGTCTGGATGGCTACTCTTCAGAGGGTCGAGGTGGACTTGCTGGGCCCAAGGGCTTGTATCCACACTGTAGGGATACTACTAATTCTAAATTGCTCAAGCAAGGGCAACCCCTGGCTACTCACAGTTTAAACCTGGAATCCAGTATCCCTGGTTGACAACCGGTATACCAATTATAGGGGTAAGAAACATGGTTTTGGCTGCATAGCCCTCGATCTGATGTATTGTCCTTCAAGTTTTAACAGCATTTATGATCATTAGTTTATGACAATACTCCATAAATATTTGTCATTTTATCTAAGAACAATAGACCAAAAAGGTTTCACTTTGTCTGAGTGGGTTCAAAGTCTAGCCGTATTGATGCCGAGTCCTCAGCGGCCCAGGCACTAACATGCGACTAAATAAAACTTTATTGATTGCTGTTAATCGGGGAGATCTACCATCGCCTCCCCCCCCCCCCCGCATTCCCCCTCCCTCCCCCAAAATCTGTGGGGCAGTTGGAATTTTGTTAGCTTGATAAAGAATCGCTTTTATTGCTAAATAACAGAGCTAAACCAACCATTATGTTCCCTAAATATCTGTCTGGGAAACATCAAAGGAAGCATTCACACAGGGTATAGCAAATGAAGAAGGACATTCATTTTAATAACAGCTATCCGACCTAGCCAGGATATTGGAAATGCCTCCCATCTTTGAAGGTCTTGTTTCATTTTGCCAAACAAATGGACATAGTTCACGTTAAATATATAATCAAAGACAGATGAAATAACATACTGAAATAGGGAAACCACCCCCGTGGCCATTTAAAAGGAAACCAGGATTTGCCCTCAGTATCAGGTATATCCCTAAGGCCTCCCATAGGCATGGCCTCCAACTTTGTAAAGTTAATCTTATTGCCCGGAAAGGCAACAAGCAAATGAATGCATTGCATCACGTGAACAACCGAAATTGCGGGATTTGACAAAAACATAAATCCCTCATCTGCATACAATCTTATGTGACTTCTATCCCATCTCTGGGGCAGATATGTTGGCATCCCACGGATGGCCTCCGCCAGTGGCTCAATCACCACCGTATACAGCAATGGCGAAAGCTGTCAGCCTTGTCGGCTGCCTGGAGAAATATTAATATTAATGATTAGTGAGAACCGCAACCAGAGGATCGCGGTAAAGGACCCTCGCCCACTTGATAAAACTTTGCATAGACCAAACCGTTCTAATGTACAGAAGAGATCCGGCCAATCAACCCAATCAAATGCCTTCTTTCATCGAAAGAGATCAATAATCCCTGGACAGATTGTCGTTGACACTCTTGGATCATATTGAGTAAATTCTTAACATTGTAGGAAGATCTGCGGCCCTTTATAAAGCATGTTTGGTCCTCTTTAGTATGGGAAGGCAGCAAAGTTTCCAGCCTGATTGTATAGGTCTCAGGCAGAATTTCGAAACCAATATTACAAGTGAAATTGGAGGGGAGAAGCACAATCTTCCAGGGTCTTCCATTGTTCAGCATCAGAGAGATAAAAGCCTCTCTTAAGGATGGATGGAGGGAAGGGTTCCTGACTGTATGAGTGACAGATCATGTTAAATATCCTGACAATACTTTTATAGCTTATTTATAAAATTCACTCGGAAATCCATCAGGAACGTGCGCCTTTACATTCTGAAGCTGCTTCACACCCTCCTGCGCTGACAATGGTGCATTAAGGCACAACACCTATTCAGGGGTTACTCCTGGAGACCCAGGTCCTTGAAGAATGACTCCATATTAATCCATCTATCCTCAAAATGTTCAGTCTGAAATAATTCGGTGAACAATCTCGGACAGGAGACATTAATCATTTTGGAATTGAAGGTAAGGATCCCAGTACCTTGCCTAATTGAGGTAATGGCTTGAGAGGGGCACTCGTTTTCCTGGCAAGATAGACTAAATACCTGCCGGCTTATCACCATGTTCAAACAGCCTTTGGTTTGCAAAAGTAAGTTCCTGATTGGCTGTCTGTGCGAGCGTGGAATTCACTGTAGACCCAAGCGTTGTGACCCTCTGCAGCTTAGCCACTGAGGGTAAATCACAGTATGCCCTCTCGGCTGCCCTCAGCTGTGCCTCAAGCTAGCGTTCCTGCTCCCCCTTCTGCTGCATCCGAAGGAATAATTATTCCCTTGGCATAAGCCTTAGCAATTTCCCATAAAGTGGATGGTTGACTGTTTGAATCTGAATGCATGGCTAAGAAAGATTTGAATTCATCGCAGTGGTTGGCACTGCTGCCTCACAGTGCCAGTGACCCGGGTTCGATTCCCGCCTCAGGTGACTGACTGTGTAGAGCTTTCACATTCTCCCCGTGTCTGCGTGTGTTTCCTCTGCGTGCTCCGGTTTCCTCCCACATTCAAAAAATGTGCAGGTTAGGTGAATTGGTGAAGGGGTAAATGTCGGGGGATGGGTCTGGGTGGGTTGCACTTCGGCGGGTCGGTGTGGACTTGTCGGGCCTGCTTCTAGACTGTAAGTAATCTAATCTAAATAAACAATCAACTAACTAGTCTTCATGATAGAGGGATACCTTCGCTAGTGTCTCGAATCTGTTACATTGCCTTTAATCATAATCAATAAGAATACTGCTTCATGGTCAGAAATGGTAATATTCCCAATTGTGGCAGGGATGGGGAAGATATCAACCCTCGTGTGGCATGTCTGCGGTTCAAAGAGGAAAATAAAATCACCACTTGTGATGAGGATCTGCCTCCAGACATCCATGCTCTAGTTCTGCACACAAATCCATTAATTGCTTAGATTATAACGATGGTATTGGGGCAACATTGGAAATTCTTTCCACCGTAGGGTTCATAAGACAGTTGAAATTTTAATGTGCCACGATGCAAGAAAACTGAATTGGGAAAATGCATCGATGAGGATTTTTCGAGTGTGCTCCGGGGGGAGGGTGGGGCAATAAACATTCAAAATACTGCATTATTTACCATAGTTCAATGCTTTGGGGATTATGAGCCTTCCGTGAGTGTCAAATACAATCTAGTAGATTAAATGGAAGATTATTTTTATCCATTGTGACTTCTCCCCTACTCGTAGTATTAAAAGACGTGAAATAAACCCGATCAAACCCGACCTGCTGTAATGTCAAATGTTCCTTGTCATCAAGGTACATCTCCTGCAATAGGGCAACATCCACCCTCTCTTTCTAAGACTAGAAAGTAATTTTTTCCTCTTTTCAGGCCAATGGCTCCCCTAATGTTCCAGGTAGACCATTTAAGCACATCATTATCCAGAACACAATGGAGCAACATTTGAACTGGAGAGAGGAAGAACTTGAATTACTGATCATTATTAAACAAAGTCTCATAGAGCTTAAAACTACACAAAGTGAGACTACTGCAACTGCCAACTCTCAAAACTTTCGATAATTAAGTATTTTAAATAAATGGCTGGGGTGGAGTGGGTAGGGAACCACTTTGCCCGTGCTGTGATGCAGTGCAAAACAAAGCAGACCTTCTGGATCACCACCATCTTGGATTTCCCCTTAACATTTTATCGATATTATCATTTCATTTTGCATTATATTCCTGGATGTTCTGGAGCAGTGTGATTTTTGTAGCACTGTCAGCATTTCCCCAACAGTGCACATTCCTGCCATTCCCCGATAATCCTTGACTCCGTTATTATTTATGAACCTTCTGTCTGTGCCTCAAACATATTCGATATCTCTGCCTCCAATGATCTGCGGGGAAGAGAGTTCCAAATACTTTCACCAATGAGAGAACAAAAAGTAACCTCATCTGTGTGAGAGATTACTTTTGCCTCATTACCTGAGAAAGGATATAATTAAATTGGAAGCAGTTCGGAGATGTTTCACTTCATGTATTCCAGGGATGAGGGCCTTCTCTTATGAAGGCTTGAACAGGTTAATCTTGGAATGAGAGGCGATCTTATTGAAACATACATAACCGAGAGGAGATGATCAGATAGATACCCACTGGGTGTTTGTATCGTCCAACCTTCTTGTTGTTTTTTATAGAATCTCTACAGTGTGGAAGCAGGACATTCCGTCCATAAAGTCCACATTGACCCTCGGAACAGTATCCCCACCGCCCCGGACCTGCCCCCCTACTCTTTCCATGTGACCCTGCATTCCCCATGACTAAGCTATCGGACTTACACATCCCTGGGCACTATCGGCAATTTAGCATGGCCAATCCGCTCTAAGCTGCACATCTTTGGACTGTGTGAGGAAACCCACGCAGACATGGGAAGAATGTTCAAATTCCACATAGAGGGTTGCCCGAGGTTGGAATTTAACACAGGTACTTGGTGATGGGAGGTAGCAGTGCTGACCACAGAGCCAACATGTGCATCTGTTAATTCTATTAGTTACTTGAGCCTGACTTGTTCCTGTAACTGAACCTGACTCAATCTGTGAACTTTATCATTGGCCACTTCATCAACCTGGTTACATTTAAAATTTAGTGCGAGCAGTGGATGAATGGGACGAGAAAAGGAAACCGTGACACCTTCTAACGCCCGTCAGAGCAGGAATTAGGATAAATCCACAATGTGGGATTTCAGTCAAGTGGGAATTCTCTTTCCCAGAAGTTTTGGATGGCTGGACCTTTATATTACATCGAAGTTGGCTTTGTCTGATTTTCCATGGACAGGTGAATCAGGGATAATGGTGCATGGAAAGAAAAGTGCAGCTGGGATCACAATGAGATGAGCCATGACCTTATTTACTGGTGGCGTAGTGTCAAAGGGCCGAATGGCCTACTTGTGTCCCTCAGCCCGATGTTCTGATGTTCCATTCAGCCCTCGGATCTGCTCCACATGGGGCAGATCGAGGCCACTCTGATGGTTAGGTGTAGTTTTGGGAAATGCACTTGGAAATTCCAGGCTGGGTCAGGAAGTGACCACCACCCCCACCCTTCAATCCCTCTTACCAGGCTTCCCCTCTCTGTAACTTCTGAACCAGATGTAGGTCATGTTGCAGCCTCAGATACGCTAGGACTACAGCCACACACTCCACTCAGGGTTAAAATATCAAATCCTCAGTTCTCCCTGAATTCAATATTGTACAACACGATTTCCATCAAAATAACCAGTTTCTTTCCAAATGCATAACAGGTGAAATTAATAAATAGGAACAGGAGTAGCTCAATCGGCCCCTCAAGCTAACACTGTCATTTCATAAGAACATGGCTGATCTACTCCAGGGCTCAATTCCATTTTCTTCCCGACTCCTTGTATCCCTCCACACCTCTCTGTGTTGGGGAATTCCAGACAATCACTACCTTCGGAGAGAAGACATTACTCTACATCTCAGATTGAAATCGATGTTCCATATTCGATATCTATATCCTCGAGTTCGACACTTTGCACAAGAATGGAAACAACTTCTCAACATCTAACTTCTCCAACCCCTTCTGTGTCTTGTATGTTTCAGCAGTATCACTCCTCATTCATTTAAACCCCAATGAATAATCCCCTCACCATTTTAGAGATTCTCAATGACTCGACCCTTTCATCCTAGGAAGCCACCTAATGTACCAACCGAGTTACTTGCTGCATCATCATGCAGAGTTTATGTTTCATACACAGCAAGACTCCAATGCCTTTACTGTTCCTTTTCTGGAAGTCCTCCCCATTAAATAACATCCAGCCTTTTGATTCTCAGTGTCATCCTCAAACTCGGATGTATATTGCACTCAGCTCCCTCCTTCAGACTATCAGTATAGATTGCAAATAACTGATGCCATCAGACTGCTATTTGTGCTCCTCCAGCAGATACACCTTTATCATAAAGATCCATTAATCCTGACTCTCCAATTTCTGTGTTAACCAATCATCATCCCATTTTAATACAGTATCCGACATCCAGGAGCTTCTGATTTGTGTAAGAACTTTTGTTTTGTAATACCTTGTGGAAAATCTCTGGAAAGCCTCGCGTCTACCAGATCGCCTTTACCGAGTCCGCTTGTTAGATTTTCAGACATCTCCAGAAGTACTTTGCATGATTTTACAGGACAAAATATCATTTCCCTTTCACAAAACCACCCTGACTCTGCGTGAAGCTTTTCTAAATGTCCATGCTGGCCAGGTTTTCCAAATTAAACTCGTCCCATTTGATTTAATTTGGCCTATAGGCCTCTAAATGTTTCCCATTCATATGTTTGTACAAATGAGTTTTAAATGTTGTTGCTCTCCTTGCATCTCCCACTTTTCCTCTGGAAGCTCATTCCATACCCACACCGCCCTCTGTGTAAGAATTCTGACCCTTCATCCTTTTTAAATCTAACCTCTTTCACCTTAAACCTATTTCCCCTATGTTTGTATTCCCCTATCCTGTGGAAAAGACCTTGGCTATTCACCCTATCCATACCTCTCATGATTTTATAAGTTTCTATAATGTCACCCTTCAACATTCTACACTCCATCTGATACTAAGTTCAAGAACAAGCGTTTAAAGCTAAGCACTGCAAAATTGAAACAACATTAAAAATGACAGGCAACCAACACTCAGCCCAAACGTCATACTGTGATTTGTTTTTTTCCATGTTACAATACTAAGGCAGCATGAAACGCTTACTAGTGTCAATAAGAAGTCAAGCACCTGAATTCCCTTGTCTAAAGGGGGTGATGATCACGACAGTGAAAATGTATCTGTGGCCAGATTTAAATAATAATTCTTGTGCTACTGAGACTTTATAAAGCTCTGGTTACGCCCAATTAGGAGTGCTCTGTCCAGTTTTGGTCCCCACACCTCAGGAAGGACATACTAGAACAGGAGCGTGTCCAACGGAGATTCACATGGATGATCCCTGGACTGGTAGGTCTAACATACGAGGAACGGCTGTGGATCCTAGGATTGTATTCATTGGAGTTTTGAAGGTTAAGGGGAGAGCTAATCGAAACTTACAAGATAATGCATGGCTTGGAAAGGGTGGACGCTAGGAAATTATTTCCGTTAGGCGAGGACACTAGGACCCTTGGGCACAGCCTTAGAATTAGAGGGGGTCAATTCAGAACAGAAATACAGAGGCATTTATTCAGCCAGAGAGTGGTGGTCCTGTGGAATTCAAACCCTCCAGTGACTCATCTCGGATCCACGGAGACGGACATCGATCACAGTCACTGAACAAATAGCTCCAGCCAACGCCTTTCAATTCAATATTATTTTATTCAAATTCAAAACAATGATTCAAACTGTCATTTTCTGGATAGGCTATGTGAGGGTGACTGATGGAACAAATCTTGAGGCTGGTAGATCAGTTGAGTGTAGCCATACAATGTGTCTTCGATGCAATAGTAATGCCATAAGTTTATCAGAACGTAAACATGCGTCTCTGATTAGATATGGAAACATAAATCCTGGAACTATTGATCAAGCATCATAATTTCAATTAAACATTGAGATAATTTTTATAGTTCATGATCTGAGGGGAATGTCTGTTTGAGAAACGTGGGGTTGTAACAGACAAATGGCATGGGTATTTTAATAGAGAATTGAACGTGACAAGTGCAATTCAGATTGTTATTCCAGGTTTAAAGAGAGGCAGATCAGGCCTGTGCTATTGATGTTATCGATGTTAGTGAACTGTGATGAAATGTCATTTACTGGACTTCAATTACAGTGTAATTATGGCATTGTGGAGGAGACAGAAAATAGAGAGAATTGGGGTACATTGCAGTTCACACAGGAGGGAGGGACAATAATATTCCTCAGTCATCAGTATTGGAATGTTACTCTTTATAACTCATATGAAGAACAGATTCAATGATACATCTAAAGTGAGGAATGAGAAGTAAAATCTATTTGTTGAACACAAAATACGGACACAAAATGATTTTCTGACGGTACTAAACTATGGGAAGTACAAAGAAATAGGATAGACTCATGATATTGAGCTACATAAATTTAAATACGTATTACAAAACCACGGAAGTGGTGTGCAATCTTTATCAATCATTAGTTGGTCCACAGCTGAGATGCCGATTTCCCCTCTGTCAGTGATCCAACTCATTAAGATTCTCTGGTGCAGCATCTCAGTATTGATGGGGTTCTCATTTCCAGCTACTGTTCACCCAGTCTATTTAAATTAAATCACCTTCTCACTGAAGAAAAAAGTCACTTGGCCTTTTGGACCCTGTTTAACTGTCAGCAACTCAACTCTGTGATATTATTGGCGATAAATGCTCTGGGACCACAGCCAGTATCCGCACAGTGCTCAAACGGTATGGCAATAGATAAAGGCCTTGCCGTCCGTGAGAATTTGTAAATAAAACTTCCATTTTCTGTCTGTTCCCGTCTATCTCCCCTCATGCTGTCTTCTGATCTATCCAACTCACCCTCGTTTAACATCCGTCCAATCGCTCCCTGTTTCCAAATTGTGCAGTTGTACAGCTTGATGTTGTGGCAATTTTGGAGAAATGGATGGAGCAGGGACAGGACTGATTTGTTGTAGGGTCCGAGGCTTAGATGCTTCATTAAGAACAAGGAAGGTACTAAATGTGGGGCGGAGGTGGGGGCTGCGGTGGGGGAATGGTGGGGTGGCATTGAAAATCAAAGACAGCATTACGTTGGTAGAAAGGATGCCTGATAAGGACTCGCCCACTGAGGTAGGATGGGAAGAGGTTAGAAACAAAAACGGAGAGGTCACTCTGTTGACAGTTCTCTATTGCCGTCTGAAAGGTTCCAGAGATATAGAGGAAAGGATTCCAAAAATGATACTGAATACGAGCGAAAATAACAGAATAGTTGTTATGGAAGAATTTAACTTTCCAAATATTGACTGGAAATGCTGCAGTTCAATTACTTTATATGGGTCAGATTTTGTCCAAATTGTGCAGAATGGTTTCCTGACACAGTATGTAGATAGGCCAACAAGTGACAATGCCAAATTGGATTTGGTACTGAGTAATGAACCAGACCAGGTGTTAGATTTGGAGGTAGGTGAACACTTTGCTGATAGTGATCACAATTCAGTTATGTTTACCTTAACGATGGAAAGGGACATGTGTATACCACAGGGCAAGAGTATTGTTGGGGTAAAGGCAATTATGACGCGATTAGGAAAGGTTTTAGGATGCATAGGATGGGGAAGGAAACTGGAGAGGATGGGTATAATTTAAGTGTGGAGCTGTTTCAAACAACAGCTACTGTGTATCCTTGATAAGTTTATACATGTTAGGAAAGGAGGAAGTGGTCTAGTGAGGGTGCTGTGGGTTAATGAAGAAGTTGAATCTCTTGTCAAGAGGAAAACAGAGGCTTATGTAAAGATGAAACGTGAAGGCGCAGTTCGGAAGCTTGAGAGTTACAAGTTCGCCAGGAAGGACTTAAAGAAAGAGCTAAGAATATCCGGGAGAGAGCATGAGAAGTCTTTGGCAAGTAGGATCGAGGAAAACTCTCAAGCTTTCTATCAGTATGTCACGAATAATAGAATGATCAAATGACGATTAATGGCAATCAAGGACAACAGTGTTAAGTTCTGTATGGAGTCTGAGGAGATAGGACAGGCTGTAAATTAAAATTTGAATCAGTATTCACAATGGAAAAAGAAAATGCTGTCGAGGCCAATACTCAGATACAGGCTATTAGACTAGACGGGATTAAAGTTCGTAACGTGGAGATGTTAGCAGTTCTGGAGAGTGTGAAAATAGATATGTCCCCTGGGCTAGATGGGATTTATCCTAGGATTCTCTGAGAAGTTAGGGAGGAGTTTACACAACCATCTGTTCGGATTTTTACATCGCCATTGTCTACAGGAATAGTGCCGGAAGACTGGAGGACAACAAATGTTGCCCCCTTGCTCAAGAATTGGAGAAGAGAAAACCCTCGTAATTGTATACCTGTCTTACTTTAGTTGTGGGAAGGATTATAAGAGATAGGATTGACTAACATCTAGAAAGGAATCATTTGATTAGGAATAGTCAACAAGGCTTTGTGAAGGATATGTCATGCCTCACAAATCTTACCGAGTTCACTGAGAAGGTGACCAAACAGGTGGATGAGGGTAAAGTGAGGTTTATGGATTTCAGTGAAACGTTTGATAAGGTCTCCCATGGTAGGCTTTTGAAGAAAATATGGAACCTGTGGTGTTGGAAAAGCAGAACAGATGAGGCAATGTCCAAGATGCATGCAAGTTGATGTTTCTCTTGTAAGCCCTTCATCAGGAATCAGTTTTCTGGTCTCCAGCATCCGCAGTCTTCATTATCTCCTCGCTCCTCGGATGTTGCCTCACCCGCTGTGCGTTTCCAGCACCACAATCTCGACTCTGATCTCAAACACCTGCAGTCCTTACGTCCTCCCAGAAAATATGGAGTCGTGGAATTGTGGGTGATTTAGCGTTTGGATCACATATCGGCTAGCTGAAAGCAGACAGAAAGTGATAGTTGATGGGGAATGTTCATCCTGAAGTTTAGTTGCTAGTGGTATACTGCAAGGATCTGCTTTGGAGTGACTGCTGTTTGTCCTTTTGATAATGACCTTAATGAGGGTATAGAAGGATGAGTTAGCAAATTTACGGTTGACAGTAAGGTCGGTGGATCTGTCGGCAGTGTTGAAGGATGTTGTAGGAACTGAGCTGTAATGTTCTATGTGCATGGACCTACAATGGGCGATATAGCTTCCTTCTGTGATGTAACGATTCTGAGGTACTCTGGCCCACAATAAAAGTTTAGGTGCCTGGAGAGACAAACTGGTCCAGTAAAGGACACACACTGCACAGTCATCCATCATCTCTTCCTGTTCTCTGATATACAGCGGCCTCAAAATATCTGCCCAAACAAAATAGATTGATTCAAATTCAAGCAGTCAGGAGAATGTTCACCCGAGGAGATTGCCGTCCGAGGATTCAATGAATTATATGATTTCAGAATAACACAAAAAAAAAACAATACCACAGCAGCATAATAATTGGCAGCAGAGTAAAACTTACAATTCCAAATATTTCCAAGTTCAGCATTGTGTTCAGTTTTGGTCACCTTGCTATAGGAATGATGGTATTGAACTGGAACTTTATAGAGGATGTTGCCACGACTCGAGGGTCTGAGTCATAGAGAGAGGTTGGATAAGTTGGGACATTTCTCTTTAGAGCGCAGAAGACTGAGGGGAGTGAAGTTCTTCGAGAGGCTAGTCATGGCCCACAGCAGTTCCAGTCTCCCAGCCTGCCTCGATCCCCGATGGAATGGGTCCATAGCGGGTGCCATATCCCTGGAATATCTGGACAACAAGGACACCCACGTCAGATTCCTGCTCATTGACTGTAGGTTCACCTGCAACACTATTATTTCCTTCAGAATGATCACAAAACTCCGTGACCTTAGTCTTGGCTCCGCCCTCTGAAGTTAGATCCTCAGCTTTCTGACCCACAGTACACAATCAGTGAAAATAGGTAAGTGCGTCACTTCCATGATAACCATTCAACACTGAAATCCCAAAGGATGTGTCCTCAGCCCCCTAATATACACCTGTACACCCACGACTGTATTGCCAAATTTTGACAAATGCCATTAACGTGTTCACTGATGACACCATCATAGAAGACAATCCTTTCCTTAATCTTTAGCTCAGATCAGAAGGCAAATCAATGACACACTTCGATTTTACAGTAAAAATACAGTATTTTTTATACGTTCTGTGTTGCAATGATTGAACACAATCTTGTCAGTGCCCCCTCCCCTCCCCTTCTGCAGAACCAATCTTGTAAAACAACTGATCAATGATGGACACTCCCATGGACAGCCTGAGGTTCTTATTTGTTTCGGAAGTTTAACGATTTTTCTTATCTCTAGTCCTTGGGATCTTTCTATAATGCATTCCAAATTTCGGGGCTGTGCTCTTTGTAGTCACACTCCTCATTGTTTATCTTGAAGGGTTGCATACATTCTATTCTCCAATAGGCAGGCGATCTCTTATCAAATCCCGAGATCACATTTTACATTCAAAAGTTGATTCGGTTACAAAATTCGTAATATTTATTATTATTTCTACGGTTAACCTTTTTCTCGGCAAATTAGACAAGACATGCCAGGAGTCTCGTTAAGAATTTATAATTACGTTGAAATCTGTTTCCATGATTATTTACCAAATATTTAACTAGAACTTATTACTATTGTAAATTGTTTCAAAGGCGCAGGTAGCTCCTAAAAGATAACTTGAGTTGCTGTTTTTGTGGATGAAAAAAATCCTTACTGAGATCACAATAAGTTACCTTTTGTAGTGATTCTTCAAAGTTTTTGTGTTACAATTTCATTATTTCATCTGTGTTCTGTTACAAATCATCATTTTTTTTTAAAAAGAACTTTCTTTATCACTATGTTGGCATGTTTCAGAATCTTGCGAATCAGATTATCTTCTCTTTTGCCTTGGAATAATTCCCTTCTCAAAGGCCCTTTTTTCACTAATGCTGAAGCAATCTATTTTAGTTTCTGGCTATTTTGTGGGTCTTCAAAAACAGACAGTTGAAGTAGACTATTAAATTTCGGCCACTCCATGTCTCTAAAAAAAGGCAGCTCCAACTCTCACTTTGGTCTGCCAGAACTGTGTATAAACAAAGGGTTTCACTCTGCTTAGATACATGCGACAATGAATCTTATCAAATCAAATGAAACCAAATCTAATGATAGAGAGAGAGAAATTGTCACAAGGTCAGTCCACCGAGATCGAGCTCTGCAGCCTGCCACATCCGGCCAAAAATCGTGATAGACGATTAAACAACTAATTGATGGAGAGGGATTCAAAATTATTCCCATTCTATCAATGGATCAGCTCTGCACATATGTTTAAAAAACAAGGAAATAGTTTCTGTACCATCCTCGCCAGGGGTGTTGAGTCGATGATTCAACTCACCGTCATCATGATGCCCACAGAATCACAGATGCCAGTCTTCAACCAATTCGATTTGCTGCACGTGACATGAAGAAACAGCTGAACACAGTAGATACGACCAAAGCTATGGGCCCTGACTTTTGATAGATCTGTCAAGCAGCACAGACGTAACTTGTTCTGTGTGGTTTCTGATATGTCCCCATGTGGATATGGTGCTGTTTTGTAAAAGTCACTGGATTAATAATCCAAACCAGGCTAATGCTGTGGCAGCTGGTGGAAGTTAAGAACAATTAACAAAATATCGAGATCTCAAATCTGGTGTCAGTAACAGTGACCTTGAAGCCAATGTCGATCGTAAACACTAATTTGCTTTTCCAATGTACTTTCAGGGAGTGAATCTCCCGTGCTTTCCTGGTCTGACTTAAAAGTGACTGCAGACACACAGACATGTGATAAACTCTTCAATGGTCTTTCAAAAGGCCAAGCAAGACCCTCTATTGTATCAAACTGCTCCGACGTCTTGAAGGATAAAACCTGACCGAACACCCAGCCCCAGCCTCAGTATGGAAAAGGGAACTGGAAAGACAGTGCTGTTGACCCTGCAGAGACGTCCTTCCTAACATCTGTGAAGTTGTGACAACATATACAGAGTTTTCCCACAAACCACACAGAAACATTGGGAATGTAATAGGCCATACAGCACATTGAGCCTGCCCCATTCTACTTAATGTCTGAACATCTCCTCAATGCACTTTTCCCACACACTGTACACATCCCTTAATGTGATTGACCTTGTGAAGCTATAAAATAGGAACTGCGGTAGTCCCTTTGGTCTGTCGAGTTTGCTATCCAATTCAATATAATGATGGCTGACCCTTTATTTCTACACCATACTCCTGCTCTCTCCCCCATCCTTTCGGTGTCGAGATATCCTTATTAGTCTTTTGTGCCTTGTCTTCCACAGCCTTATGTGAGAGAGAATTCCCAGGTTCACCAGTCTCTGAGTGCAGACATTTATTTGTATCTAAATGCAATGCGACCTGTCTGTACCTAATACTGTGGCCTCTTGTTTTAGACGTCCCAGCCAGGGGAATTATCATCACTGCTTCCAATCTACCTAACCCTGTCAGTGTTTTATATATCGCACTGAGATCTCCACTCATTTTCCTCAACCCCATGGAATACAGGCTCAGTCGCCCCAATCTCTGCTCCCACAAAAGGTCTGACATCCCAGAGACAGACTTTCACTGCAATCCCTCAATGTCAGGTTTGTTCTTTATTAGATACGGAGACCAACACTGCACACAATACTGCACAATGTTCGAATTGAGGTCTCAACAAGAGCCTGTACAGCTCCACTGAGACACCCTTACTGCTGGACTCAAGCCCACGTGAAATGAGGGTCAACACCCCATTTACCTTCTTGGCTGCTTTCTGCTCCTGCAATTTTGCGTTCAGTGACTTGCGTACGGGGAGATCCCAGATCCTTTTCAATGTTACGGCTCCCCACTCGGTGGGTCTGCATAAACTGGTCAGTGTGCCAATGTATTCCCAGTATTGTCTTCTGTCTTCAGAACTCACTGCCCTGCATGGAACTCAAATGTCTGTCCAAACAATAACAGAAGGAAAGTGCAGTTCCCTTCATAGATCGACATTTCTCAACCATTCCCTTTTCCAATGGTTGGCTGGTATTTTAGTGTTTCCCAACAAAGTAGACAACATCACATCTGTCCACACTGCTCTTCAACTGCCGCGAATTTAATCATTCACTCCATTTGTTTCAATCACCTTGAAGTTTTTTCACATCGTCCTCATTTTTCAAAATCCTGGTTCCGTCAGCAGACTTGGAAACTTTGCATTTGATTCCCTCAACGAGATGTTTGAGATGTATTGTGAATATCTGACGCCCCAGCATCAATCATTGCGATGCCTCATGAGCCTTCCAAACTGAAACCATCCATTTATTCCGCCGCATTGTTTCCTTACAACACTCCTATTTTAACACAATGTTCATATATTACGCCCTATCTCATGTGACTTTTACTTTGCACACTAGGCTTGGGACTCTATTACAATTCTTGCTGAATATCCAAGTTCAGTGCCTCTATTTTTCTTTCTGTAATTAATCTACCAGTCAGTTTCTCAAATATGTTTCCCATTTCATCAATGTGCGTTGATTTTTTCCCATGCCCATTATTTTCACCTCCAATAATTACACCAAATTAGTTTATTTACTAATTTAATTTTACATCATTTTCTCATCAGACTCAGGTTTTCTCCTATCGCTGGGGAGGCTTTGTTTATGTCATTTTCTGTGAAGACAGAAGTGAAGTAGCTGTGTCATGTTTCTCTGTTCTCCATTCTCCATTCTCTGGTTTCATACTGTAAGGAAGCTGACACTTTGACTATAAAGAGCATCTATTATCTATTCACCCTGTCCATGCCCGTTGTAATCTTAAACCTGAATTACTTACCCACTCAACTGCCTCTGCTCCAAAATAAATAACTCAAGCTTACCCAGCTTCTCTCCACAGCTCATATGGTCCATCCCAGGGAGCATCCTGGTGAATGTCTTCTGCACCTCATCTCGTACAATCACATCCTTCCTGTAATGTGGCACCCAGAACTGCACACAATATTTCATTTGGCCTAATCAAAGTGCTATATAAAACTCGTATAATCTTTGGGTCAATGAATAAAGGCTTTAACTACAGTCATGCTGAACTCATCAATTATCTTATCCAGTCACATTCAGGGATGTGTGGAGAAGCACACTCTGAGCTGCCTAGTGTGATGCCATTCTTTGAGTACTCCCCTGTCTGGTTCCTTCTTCCAAAGTGTATTACCTCATATTTATCAGGGTTACATTCCATCTGCCATTGATCTGCCCATCTGACTATTCCATCTGTACCTTCCTGTAACATAAGACTTTCCTCCTCACTGCCAATCACCCGGCCAATCTTTGTGTCAAATACAAAATTACTTATCACACTCCCCCTACCCACTTCACATTCACATCACTTCTGAATACCACAAATAATAAAGGACACAGCACTGATCTCTGCCGTACACAGGGGAAATTGGGCTCCAGTCACATAAACACCCTTCGACCATGAAGTTGAGTTGGGATGCAACTTTGCAAGTCACTAATAGGCCCTACATGTTCCCTGGATATTCTGTTCCACTTGATATACGTGAAGAATATCTGGGGATTCTCCTTAATTTTGCCCTGCCAACAGGCTTCCATGCCCCTGTGTTAGTCAGTCTCCTCTGATGGAAGAATTCCCTCCTTATTATTGTCTTAAATGGCATATCCCTTATCCTGTCATTGTTTGCCTTAAGTATAGAGTAGATAGCAAGAAAAGCATCCTATTTATTTGCATCTCATCACATGTATCATCGATGTTTGAAATTTCACTGCGATCACCTCTCATGCTTTGAAACTGTAGAGGTCGCATGAAAAATCTCCCCATCAGAAAATCTTGTCATCTGAGGAATTAATCTGATGAATGTCCATTGCACGTCCTCTGTGGTCAGTATAATCTTTCTTCGATTAGGTCACCAACACTGCACTCAATACCTCAGGTAAACTCTCACCAACACTCTATGCAACTGTTTCATGATGTCTTTACGTCTATATTCCGATTCCCTTAAACAAACTCCAACCGAACTTTAACTTTCCAATTCACACTAATTGCATTTACGAACTCACTGTGCGTGTTATAGAGGCATAGGGATGTACAGCATGGAAACAGACACTTCAGTCCAATCCGTCCATGTCTAGCAGATATCCCAACCCAATCTTGTACCACCTGCCCACACCGGGCGCATATCTCTCCAAACCCTTCCTATTCATATAACCATCCAAATGCCTTTTAAATGCTGCAATTATACCACCCTCCACCACATCCTCTGGCAGTTCATTCCATAAACGTACCACGGTCTGTGTGAAAAAGTTGCCCCTGAGGTCTCTTTTACGTTTAGATTTGATTACTTAAAGTGTCCACACCGACCCACAACACACCCAGACCAATTCCTCGACATTTACTCCTTAACCTAACACTACAGGCAATTTAGCATGACCAATTCCCCTAACCTGTACATTTTGTATTGTGGGAGCAAACCCACACAGACATGGGTCGAATGTGCAAACTCCACACATGCTGAGGCAGGAATTGGACCCCAGTCTCTGGCGTTGTGAAGAAGCATTTCTAACCGCTGTGCCACCGTGCCACCCAACAATTTTCGCTTCTCAGTCTAAACCTATGCCCTTTAGTTTTGGACACCCCGACACCAGGGAAAAGACTTTATCCAATTATTCTCTCCATGCCCTTCATAATTTTGTACATCTCTATAAGGTCAACGCTCAGACTCCAACGCTGAAGGGAAAACAACCCCAGCCTGAACAGCCTCTCCATATCCCTCAAACTCTCCAACCCTGTCAACTTCCTTGTAAATCTTTCCTGAACCCTTTCAATTTTCACAACATATTTCCGATAGGAAGGAGACCAGAATTCCACAAAATATTCCAACAGTGGCCTAATCAGTGTCCCGTACAGCCGCAACATGACCTCCCAACTCCAATACTCAATGCTCTAACCAATAAAGGAAAGCATACCAAACGCCGCATTAACTATCCAATCTACCTGCGACTCCACTTCCAAGGAGCCATGAACCTGCACTCCAAGGTCTCTTTGTTTAGCAACACTCCCCAGGACCTTCCCATCAAGTGTCCTGCGAAAATTTGCTTTCCCTAAATGCAGCACCTCGCATTTATCTGAATTAAACTCCATCTGCCACTTCTCAGCACATTGGCTAATCTGGTCCAGATCCTGTTGTACTCTGATTTAATATTCTTCGCTGTCCACTACACCTTCAATTTTGTTGTCATCTGCAAACTTACTAATGATACCTCTTACGCTCGCATCCCAATCATTTATGTCAATGATAAAAAATTGAAATTCCTGCACTGATCCTTGTGGTACTCCACTGGTCACAGGCTACCAGTCTGAAAAACAACCCTCCACCTCCACCCTCTGTCTTCAATCTTTGAGCCAGTTCTGTATCCAAATGGCTAGTTGTCGCTGTATCACGTGAGATCTAAACTTGCTAACTAGTCTTCCATGGAGAATCTTGTCGAACGCGTTACTAAGGTCCATTTCGATCACATCTACCACTCTGCCCTCTTCGTTACTTTTTCAAAAAACTCAATCAAGATTGTGAGATATGACTTCCCACGCACAAAGCCATGTTGACTATCCCTAATCAGTCCTTGTCTTTCCAAATTCATGTACATCCTGGCCTTCAGGATTCCCTTCAACAACTTGCCCACCACCGACGTCAGGCTCACTGGCCTATAGTTCCCTGGCTTGTGCGTACCACTCTTCTTAAACAGTGGCACCACGTTTGCCATACTCCCGTCTTCTGTCACCTCTCCTGTAACTATCAACGGTACAAATGTCTCAGCAATCACTTCTCCAGCTTCTCACAGAGTTCTAGGGTACATCTGTTCAGGTTCTGGGGATTTATCCACCTTTACCCGTTTCAAGACATCCAGTACTCATCCTCTGTGATATGGACATTTTTCAACGTGTAACCATTTATTTCCTGACATTCTATATCTTCCATATCCGTTTCCACAGTAAATACTGATGCAAAATACTCGTTTATTATCTACCCCATTTTCTGCAGCTCCACACAAAGGCTGCCTTGCTGACCTTTGAGGGGGTCTATTCTCTCCCTAGTTATGATTTTGTCATTAATGCATTTGTAAAAACCCTTTGGATTCTCCTTAATTCTACATGCTAAAGCTATCTCATGTCCCCTTTTTGCCCTCCTGATCTCCCTCTTAAGTATGCTCCGACTGCCTTTATACTCTTCTTAGGATTCGCTCAATCTATCCTGTCTATACCTGACATATGCTTCCTTTTTTTAATTAATCAAACCCTTTAGTTAGCCAGCATTGCCTATGCCCACCAGCCTTTCATTTCATCCTAACAGGAATATACTTTCTCTGGATTCTTGTTATGTCATTTCTGAAGGCTTCCCATTTTCCAGCCGACTGTTTCCCTGTGAACATCTGCCCGTAATCAGGTTTTGAAAGTTCTTGCCTAATATCATCAAAATTGGCCTTTCTCCAATTTAGAACTTCAACTTTTAGATCTGGTCTATCCTTTCCCATCATCATTTTAAATCTAATAGAATTAAGGTCGCTGGCCCCAAAATGCACCTCCACTGAAACCTCAGTCACATGCTCTTCCTTATTTTCCTCAAAGTGGGTCAAGTTTTGCACCTTCTCTAGTAGGTTCATGCACATACTGAATCAGAAAATTTTCTTGTACACACTTAATAAATTGCATTCCATCTAGACCCTTAACGCTATGGCAGTCCCAGTCTCTGTTTGGAAAGTTAAAATCTCCGACAAGAACTACCCTATTATTCTTTCAGATAGCTGAGATCTCCTTAGAAATTTGCTTCTCAATTTCCCTCTGACTATTAGAATGCCTATAATACAATCCCAATAAGGTGATTATCCAGTTCTTATTTCTCAGTTTTACCCAAATAACTTACCTGGATGTATTTCGAGGAATATCCAATATCCTCCCTCAGTATAGCTGTAATGCTATTCCTAATCAAAACGCCCACTCCTCCTACTGTCCTGCCTCACTTTCTATCTTTCCTGTAGCATTTCTATCCTCAATAAGGATGATCACCTCACCAAGACCTTCCCCACACCTCCACGACATGCCTTTAAACACGCCAAACCTCAAACAGATCGTTGTTCATAGCAAGCTGCACGACTCTCAGGACAACTCCATACAACCCTGTCACGGTGGACGCTGCAAGACGGACCAGAGTGTGGACATGGATACCACCATTACGCGTGGGGACACCTCCCACCTTGTACATTGCAGGTACTCATGTGACTCAGCCAACGTTTTCTATCTTATTAGTTGCAGGCAAGGATGCCCCGAGGCATGGTACATTGGGGGAACCGAGCAAAGGCTATGGCAACGGAAGAATGGGAACTGTACAACAATCGACAGACAGGACAGCTACCTCCCAGTTGGGGAAAAATTCAGTGGTCCAAGACATTCAGCCTCGGACCTTCGGGTGACCATCCTCCAAGCTGGACTTCGGGAGAGGCAGCAGAGAAAGGTTGCCGAGCAGAGGCTGATAGCTAAGTTCGGACCCATAGGGAGGGCCTCAACCGGGTTCTTGGGTTCATGTCACATTACAGGTGACCACCATTGCACGATACACACACACAGATGCTCCTATTCGCACACACACTCATACACACGGACACACGTGCACAGGCACACACACAGACACCCACGCACACACTGACAGACACACACACACACTCCAACACGCACAATCTCACAGACTTCAGACATTCTGCACTCACTACACACACACATGCACTTTCTCACACTCACAACCCCCAACCCACACACACACAGACAGACAAAGACCCGCATGCACACATAAGTGGGGTGAATTTGTCCTTGCAGGGTTACATTGTACTTTGCTCAAAAACTGCATGCATTCATGTAGAACTCTGAGCTCAAAAACTGCATGAATTTACGTAAAACTCCGTTATCTCACTTTTTAGATTAGAATCAATCTAAGCATCATGGCATAGACAGAGAACACAGGGGGCCAACACCTTCAACATATTGTCTAGCTATCACCATTGTTAATAGCTAACCCGAGAATGCACCTTTAAAAAAAACGGTTTTGTGATTTACACATGAAAGAAGTGAAACTATCACTGTATTCTAACAAATGGAAGGCTTAACAGACACTCGATTTTTCAATGTCTGGTTTCAGTTACATCACACTGTAAATTTTTGCTTTAAATTCTGTGTTATGATCGAGCCCTCCACTACCACCTGATGAAGGAACTTCGCTCCGAAATATAGTGTGCTTCCAATTAAACCTGTTGGACTATAACCTGGTGTTGTGTGATTTTTAACTTTGTACACTCCAGTCCAACACCGGCATCTCCAAACCATCGGAGCAGGTCCTTTCTTCCCCAGAAATGAAATGTGTTTATTCAACATAAAATACAGGGACAAACCAAAGTATGAAATATACAAAGAGATAAGATTGTTCAAATACCCTCATGATATCGAGCTGTATGAAGTGAAATGTGGATTACTAAACCATGGAAGTGGGGTGCAAACCTTTTCAGTCATTACTTGACCCACAGCTGAGATGCTGATTTCCCCTCTGACAGTGATCCCCCTCACTGAGATTCTCTGGCCCAGTCTGTCCCACAGTGATTCAGGAGGTTATCGGTTCCTGCTACTATTGGCACAGTCCATTTAAATTAATCGACCTTCTCTCTGGAGCCAGTCAATTGGTCTATTGGATTCTGTTTAGCTGTCAGCCACTCAACTCTGTGATATCATAGGAGATAAATTATCTAGGATCACAACCAGTATCAGCATGATGCTCAGAGGGTATGGCTCCCAGACAAAGAGTTTGCGGTTCAGGGGAATGTTTAAATAAAACTCATGTTCTGTCTATTTCTCCTCATGCTGTCTCCTGATCTATCTAATTTCATCCCCGTTTCACACCCCTTCATTTCTCAAACACTCTGTCACTCCTTTTTTTTTCTCATCTCTGTTAATCTCCCTTCACATTCTTTCTTTCAATGTTATTCTCACTCTCTCTCTCTCTTTGTCTATCTCCAATAACTCTCTCTGCTTTCAGATAGCGTAGATGGAAAGCTCTTGGATGTACGAAGGACTGAATGGCCTCCGTCTATGCTCTATTAATTCTGAGGTTCTCTGACCCACAATAAAAACGTTAGGTACCTGGAGAGACAAGCTGGTTCAGCGAAGGATACAGGGCACAGTCGTCCATTACCTCTTGCTGTTCTCTGGTATAAAGCGACTTCGAAATATCTGTTCAAATAAAGTAGATTGAAATTCGAACAGTCGGTAGGACGTTCGCCAGATGATATTGCAATTAGGATTTAATAAACACTTGCCACAAACAAAATGTGGATTTGCCTGATAGCTACTCCTCCCAATTAACACTCCCGAGCTCCTGCCTGATACTGATATAAATTGCCTTACTCCAATTCCATAGCTTCTCAAAAGGTCCTGGCTTTTTCATGTTATTAGCTATCTTAAAACTGAAGGCGTTTCCAAAATGATTCCACAATGCTGTCCCCCTCAAATGTCAGTCACCTGTCCAGGCTCATTAGACAATACGAGGTCCAGTATGACCCTTCCTGTAGGGGACTATCCACATATCGTTTCAAGTAAACAAAACAATTCTTCCCCAACTAAGCCACTTGCTCTCAGGGAGTCCCAGTCAATGTTGGGGATGTTGAAGTCACTCACTATGACAACTCTGTTTTTATTACACCTTTCCATAACTGGCCCACACATTTGTCCTCCAAGTCTCGGTAGCTGTTGAAAGGACTGTAGTATAATCTGAACACAATAATTGTATCAATCTTATTTTTGTGCTGTACTCATATTGCCTCAGTGGATGAGCCCTCCAGTACGACCTCTCCGAGTGTAAATGCAACATTATCCCTGATTAGTAATACAGCTCCTCCACCTCTTTTACCTTCCTCTGTATCTCGTCTAACACAACACAACTCTGGAACGGTGAATGCCCAGTCCTGTCCTTCTCCAAACTAAGTGCTTGTAATGGCTGCAACATCATTGTCACATGTATTGAATCAGGCTGTCAGCTCATCTGCCTTACCCATAATAATCATTGCTTTGACATAAACATACTTCAGCCTAATGTCATCAGATTCTGAGTCGATAGGATATACACAAGAAGGACGGGATGGACCTTAATTGTCAGCAATCTCCTGGCAGGCAGGTTTGCTGTTGTCACTCAGGAGGGTTTAAACTAGTGTGGCCTTTGCGGGGAGGGGGGACATAGTGGGAACTAGAGCAGTAGGTCCACAAGTACGTGACTGAGGTGGAGTTAGCGACTTATTCCTGTACAGCTAAGACCAACAACAAACAGACAGAGGTTGCTGAACACAATGGGCCTGACAGTCTGAAGTGCACTAATTATAAAGTGAGGAGTATGACAGGCAAGATGGATGAACTTGAAGCTTGGGTGAGTATATATAACTGCCATGCTAATATTGTAGAGATATGTTTGAGAGAGTACCTCGGGAATCCCAATGATACACATATCGGAAGTGCTGCCTCCTGTATCAGTTCTTTGCCCATGTATTTATCTCTACTACCATCCTATTCCTAACCTCATTGGCACATGGAATAGTCTTGTCACACCAAAATTTAAATATCATTTCAGCACAACTCCGGCAAGACTTTTTTTTTTAAAATGGACAGACTTGACAATAAATACTTAAGTGTGATTTTATTAACTGGGAATGAGGAGACCTCTGAATCATTAAAAGCTTTGTCAGGAGACAGGAAGTAGCTAGAATTTGAAAAGATACATCATTTAAAACACATGTACATTCTACAAATGCATAAATATCTAATTGAAGAGATAAATCAACCATGGCTAATGAAGCTGGTACAATTGCAACATTTAAAATGCATCTGGATGGGTATATGATTGAAAAGGGTTTAGAGGGATATGGCTGGTTGCTGGCAAATGGGACGATATGAGATTGGGATATCTGTTTCGGCATGGACGAGATGGACCGAAGGGTCTGTTTCCGAGCTGTACATCTCTATGACTCTACTCTCCAGCCTCATTGTTCATCGTGGTTTCGAAAACCCGATTAATGACCGATGTCAGGCTAACTGCCTTATGATTTCTTGTCTGTTGCCTCCCTTCTTTCCTTGCACAGAGATTTTACATTCCGATTTTCCAGTTCTCTGTGACGCTTCCTGAGGACATTTATTTCTGAAAATCCACCACCACTGCCTCCACAATCTTCTCCTCTATTTCCTTCAGAACTTTGGGTTATTATCCTTCCAGTCTGTGTGATTAATCCATCTTCAAACATGGCAGCTTCGAAAGCACATTCTCATCAGCACCGATCACTACACTCATCTCTCGCCCTTGAAGTTCTGGAATGCTGCTAGTTGTCAACCATTGTGAGGACTGATGCAAAGCAGCTATTCATTTCATTCTCCAATTCTTTTCTTCTCTGTTTCTCTGCGGCTGGCCTCGGTTTCAAGTTGCCCAATGTTCACTCTTGCATCTCTTTCTGTTAAAAATCTTACCTAAACTCTTGCAGTCTCCTTTCCTGTGGGGAGCTAGCTTATACGTTCCATATTCTCCACCTTATTGTTTATTTTGAATTATCCTCTGCTGCTATAGAAAGGCTTCCCAGTCTTATAGAGACTGAGGGAGAGCATTCCAGGGAATTGACTGCAGATGGCAACATGCAACTACACTAATCCTGTTAGCCATCATTGGGTGGCATGATGACACAGCTCTGCTGACTCACAGTGCCAGGTACTCGGGTTCAATTCCAATCTCTGGAGCCTATCTGTGTGGCGTTTGTACAATCTGCCCATGTTTGCATTAGGAGAATTTCATCTCTCCACTGTCTATCTCCGTGCTTATGCTACCGGCAGTATTTCTGCTTCAGGTCGATGAAGAAATGCGGCAAATGCAACCGATTTTCGTTAAAGAGATTCCTGGTGTTGAGGCTGCCCTGGGCGTTCAGGAGACTTGCCTAGCCACTTGTGTGAGTTCAGTGTCACTGGTTCCCAAGCTATCACTCTCAGTCCCTCAGTCCATCCATTACTGCAGCAGCCTTTCCTCGAACCACTCCTGAGACTCCTCAGAACTCATCGCCTGGCATTGGATGCTCCCTAAGCAGCATTGTGTACCCAAAGGCACTGGGCACTTTGTGACCCACTAGGGATGCTGGGTAAAGACCCTGCCATTGAAAGGAACAGAATAACTACAATTAAGTTGAATAGCAAAGCGGAGTAAACGGGCTGAATAGCATCCAATGGCGTGGTATCCATCCAAACCGTGCTTGGACCAGCGTACTAGGGGATCGCACATCCAGGGCTGTAGACAGGGCTTTAAACTAAATAGGGCGATGGCTGGCAAGGTCAGATATTGGCTGAATTAGAAAACCCGAGTTAAAGGACGAGGTAAGAATGCTGAACTCAGGAGAAGTTATTAAAATCTCCAACACAGACATAGGTATGACAGAGTGTATGGAGAGTGTTAGAAATCAGGCTTCAAGCACACTGGACAAATGAATGACAACGTGAAGAGGAACGGTTAATACAGGACTGAAGGAGTTATATCCGAATGTATGCAGTGGAAGGAATAGAGCAAATGAGCTTGTGGCGCAGACCAGAATTGGCAGGTATGATGTGGCGGGAATCACAGAGACATGGCGGCAAGGGAATCAGGATTGGGAGCTGAATATTCAAGGATATACATGTAATTGAAAAGATAGGAAAGTGGGTGGAGGAGGTGGGGTTGCCTTATTGGTAAGAAATAAAACTAAACCAATATTAAGAAATTAAGTAGGGTCAGATGATGGGGAATCTGTGTGGGTAGCATTGAGGTATCGAAAAGGTGAAAAAAAACATAATTGGAGTCTTGTACAAGCCTCCAAACAGTAGTCAGGAGCTGAGGCACAAGATACACCAGAAGAGAGCAAAGATGTGTAGGAAAGGCAAAGCTTGAGTGATCATGGCGATGTTAAAAAGAAAGGTTGATGAGAGTGAGGACGGTCTCAGCCAGTTGGAGGATCGTGGTGGTGTTTGGGTGCAGTTCAGGCCTTTGTTCCAGGAAGAAGTAGAGAGTCCTGACACCATCCTGGTGGGGGTGGGGGTGGGGAGGGATGTTGGTGGATGTGTAATTGGATGGTACGTCCATGGAAAAGAGGAGGTCGATAGAACCTGCAAAATGGAAATTCTGAAATTGGTGTAAAGTGACCGATAAATCATAGATGTACGTGGGCAGGGACTGAACCAGAAGGGATTACTGAGTAAAAGTAGGAAGAGATGAGTTGTTTGTAGCAGGTGCAGACTGAAGCAATGTGTCTGCCTGGTCCACCCTGTTTGTGGATGTCTGGAGGAGATGGAAATGACCTGTACTATCAGAGGGCCATCAGCCTGGGGCCATTGGGGCCATTGGCTGGAGTTTGGGAGGGCAGTGTGTTGCCACTGTTTTCGTTCGAGAGAAGAAGGTTGAGAGGTGCCTGAATTTATCTATATAAGATAATCAGAGGGTTAGATAGGGTGGACAGTGTTATGAATTTTTAAGTGTACTATAGCTTCAAGAGAGTTGAAAGGCTGACCAAGGGCTTAGCAAGCGCACGGCGTACTGGAAAAAATTACAAATGTAATATTTTGTCAAAAATCTATCTATGTCCCTCTGTAACCTGCAACATCCTTCCGCACTATCCACACTTGACCAACCTTAGTATCATCATTAACTTTGCTAACACATCATTTTATGCCCTCATGTAGGTAAATTTTGAAAAATGACAAACAACAGTAATCCCAAAAAAGATCCTGTGTAGGAACTACAGTTTTGGGTGTAGCCTGTGAAAACAGAAAGCATTGCTTTTGTGTCTCTGCCATTTTTGAGTTTCTAATTGTTACCTTGTCAGTTTCATCCTGCAAAAGACCTTCACATAGTTTCACTCTGCGCTTCTTTTTTATTTACTCGTGAAAGCTACTGGTATCAGTGTTTATGTTTCCGTTTATTTCCTGTCATAGCTTCTTTTAATGTTGTGTGTTAACTCTTTGCTCTTTTTTATATTTGCTTTCATTAATTCACAGGAAGTGGGCATTGCTGCATAGGCCGGCATTTATTGCCCATCCTTGATTTCCCAGAGGGCAGTTAGGAGTTATCTACATTGTTGTGGGTCTGGAGTCACATATCGGTCAGACCAGGTAAGGATGGCAGTTTCCTTCCCCATAGGAAATTAATGAAACAGGTGAGCATCTCCTGACCATCTATTCATGTTCACCATCAGTTTGTTAATCCCAAATTTGAATTCAAATTCCAACATCTGCCGTGGCAGGATTCGAACCCAGCTCCCCAGAACATTATCTGGGTCTCTCAATGAACGGTTCTGCTGTAATGCACTAGGCCACTGACTTACCCAATCCTACAGAGCGTGGCTGACTTTTGCAGTATGATTTGGCCTAGTTTTTGCACTCATACTGTCATTAACGTCCTTATCTCGACATGGATAATTTTTCTCTATCATGCAATTCCTCTTGTCTCACGAATATGATTTAATTGAGAGGTATTTAGTATCCCCTTAAGTATTTGTCAAATTTTTTCATCTGTTGTGCCTTTGACTATTCCCACGCACCACCCCCTCCCCCCACAAACACCTTCCTTAGGCCACTCTAAGTATCATTGCCCAACATTAAGGCTCTTGTTTGTGACTCTGTTCTCACTCTTCCAATCTGAATTTGCAACTACAGAATGTTGTGGTCATTCTTTCCAAGAGGATCCTTAACTGCAAGATCGTTTTTCATTCCTTCCTTACATCAAATCTAATGTACCCTGCTCTCTGGTTGGTTCCATAACATGTGCTCTCACAAACAATCCTTCATATACTCTACGATTTGTACTTGGAGACTACCCTTTGCCAAGTTAATTAATTGATTCAATATGCACATTCATCCCACCGTTGCTAACTTGTCACGAACCCTCATTATTTCCGACCTCAGAAGTACTTTGGGGAGACGGTGGCTGAAAATTACTTTCCATAGAGGTTTCTTCTCTTGCTTTTTTTTTGCACCTGGACTGATTTTAATTTTGTTCCCTCGTGCCAATATCATTTCTTAATATAGCCTTTATATCATCATTAACCAATACACTAATTCCACCTCCTTTACCTTCATGTCTATCCTTTTGGAATACCAAGTACCCATGGCCTGTAACCATGTTTCAATCATCCTTACCAGGTCATACGCATTTATCACTGTATCTACTGCCAGCTCTTCAATTTTATACCAAATGCTATGTGCTTTTAGGCCAAAGGATTTTAAATAACTTCTTTGATTTGTTTTTCCACTATAATGTTTTCTTGAGTACGAGCTTCCTAATCTCACACACCTCACTCCTCACGTCCCCCATACATTCCATCTTCATTTGTTAATCTCTGATAAACATCTCTGCCATTTATTCCAACCTCCAACTCTCATTTTGGACTGACTTCATTCCTTCTCGCAGTATGGTCATGAGACTGGCCGTGCCTGATGACATACTTACGTCTGCCTTCTGCTCAGTTCCTGGCCTGCTGCTTTGTTTCCCAGCCTCCAGGTTTATTAGTTTAAATCCACCCAATTTGCACGAGAAAACCTCCCCACCAGGATGTTGGTGCTCGTCCAGTTAAGATGCAAACTTTCAATTACTTAAAGTCCTCTTCCTGGAAGAGGGCCCAATGATCCAGAAATCTGAAACCGTCGCCTCTGAACTAGCTCTTTCGCCATATGTTAATTGTTACCTAATCCCTACACTTTTACACGAGGCACTGGGTGTAATTCAGACATTATAGAGAATTGTGTTCTCTGTCTCTTTCTCTCTCTACCTCTCTCTCTCCCTCACACACACACACACAGAAACACACACACACACACAGAAACACACACACACACGCTTCATTACTTTGAAGGAGAATACCTGAAACCTTAAAAATAATCAGAATGATAAGTGGAATGAAGAAATTAGTTAAAAGTAGGATGCGAGAAATTGGTGTAATGAAATTATTTCTTGTTGATCAGAACAGACGAAGATGTGAACTTATTGCAGTGATCAAAATTATGAAAAGAAAGACAGGGTAAAATAACAATAATCCGTTTGTGTTAGCTGACATTACAGCATCAAGATCGTCGGCAGAAGACCTCGTAGTGAGATAAGGCAAAAGTTATTTTTTGAGAAGTTGTTAGGATTTGTAATGCCCTGCCAGGGAGATTTGTGCATGAAGATTCAAGAGGGAACTGGATATATATCTGAAAATTCAGAAATTAAAGGGCAACAGTGATGGAAGTGGCAAATGGGAGGATTTGGGAGACACTTCACAAGCTGATGCATACACAGTGGCCCAAGAGCCTCCTTGTGTACATTAAAGTTCTGTACTCTATCATGTACAGATGCAAGACAAATCCAGTATCAGATTATTCCCAGTTGTAAATGTTAGCAAATATCTGATCAATTTGCTGCATCATAACCAAATAAATGCAAATATTGCATGGTCAGCTTGATGGTGAAGTCTAATTAGTACTCAGCACACGAATTTTTTAAATCATGTATCCCTACAAATAAAACAAATATTTCCTTTGCTTTGCCAAAAAATTCTTTGAAAATGTCTGACTGTTCACTCACACGGATGTATGTTCATCGTTCTTTTTCAGAATTCGCATTAAATACCATTCATTTTAAAAATTGCAAGGTTTCAAATGTTTGTCCACTTCAATTTAGTAGCATAAATCATTTACTCAAACTAATATTCTTCGTTCATGTTGAATTATTGTCATTTTTCAATTGTTGGTAAAGAGCTGAAGCTTGCACATTTCGTGAGAAATTCAACTGATTGATTATATATAAATTTGTAAGAACGCTATTTCTATATGATAGTTCAATAATTTTCTCACTCTGAAAATACAATCATTCAGAAGCCAACGACTTTCCACATATTGGAGCGACGATGTATTCATTTGAATACTGACAATGAGTATTGAATTGTTGCTGGTTTTGAGAATATTTGTAGCCTAGGTTGAGGTTTTGGATGTAGGCTTGCTCGTTGAGCGTGGAGGTTCATTTCCAGACTTTAACCATCTTCATCTTCAGTGGGCCTCAGTCGAAATAATGCTGAAAATTCCTGCTTTCTATTTATATGTTTGGGTTTCTTTGGATTGGTGATGTTATTTCTTGCTGTTATGTTATTTCCAGTGGTGACGTCACGTCTTGTTTCTTTTCTCAGGGGTGGTGGTTGAGGTCTAACTCCATGAGTTTGTGGTTAGAGTTCTTGTTGGAATGCCATGCTTCTATGAATTCTCGTGCATACCTCAATTTGGTTTGTCCTAGGAATGGATGTGTTGTCACAGTCGAAGTGGCGTCCTTCCTCGTCCGTATGTGAGGATACCAGTGAGAGAGTCCTTTTGTGGTTCGTTGATGTTCATGTATCCAAAAGTATATAATTGTGATCAGCACTATAGTCAGATAACATGTTCTTTGCTCGATATTAAATAAAATATACATTCTTTATTTTTGTATCATAAAATGTTGGCAAGAAAGTATGTTTTATTTACATAAATATAATATCAATCTAATTGTTTTCAGAGAATTGTTTGGTTGAAGAATGATAATTCACATTTTTGTGAATCACAATTCACAAACATAGCTAATATCTGATTTTTTCAGATTAGCTTGCAATCATAACCTACATTGAAAAAAGATTTTGAAAGATTTGAATTCAGTCACAGCTGCGTGTGATACTGGGTAAGACATTGTTCTGCTCTTAAATGAATGCAGAGAACTTCCACCTGGTTCAGGGCAGTCACTCAATGATTAATTCACAACAAATAAGTTTGACTCCATCTTCGGTCTGAGCCTTGCTCGGGGCAGATGAAAGTACATGGAGTGTCAGAATCACATCGTACAAGTTACTTATGGTGGTGGTATCTGGCCTGCCCCCCAGACCCCAAGCATCTGCTACCTGGACCAGGCACTGGGCAAAGACGTTATCAAGTCGACAGTATTCTGCAGCACATTGTGTCTTGCAATGAAACCTCCAAAACCGTGTCCAACAAATTTCACCTTCACATTCACCAGTATCAAACTGAAATTGTACATCTCTGTTGATGGTCAAAAATTGATACATGGGTCACCCATCAGAATTTATCTGAAGAACACAGCAGCAAATGGCAAGTCCAGCATCACGTCAATAACTGAACTTGACGGATTCTGTCTGGTGTAGGTCGTCGCACACATATTGTACTGGTACTCACGTGACTGTAAGAATGCACACCATAAGTGGATGTCTTGGCCTAACGCCCCTACAAAGCTTCCTGATCTCACACACATCACTCCCTCACACACTCAACAAGAATCCTCAAGCTGAGTGAAACATGAAACACAGAACAGTACACCACAGTGCAGACCTTTCGGCCCTTGACGTCCAGACAACCTTATATCCTACTCTAAAATCAGATTTACCTACATACCCTTCATTCTGCTATCATTCATTTGCCAATTCAATCGTCGCTTAATATATCCCCAATGCAACTGACTCGACTGCAGTTGCCAGCAGTACATTCCACCCGTTCACCATTCTCTGTGAAAGGAACCTTCCTCTGACATCTCCACTAAACCTTCCTCCAATTGCATTGAAGTATTTCGCCTTCGTGATAGATATTTCCACCATGGGCAAAAGTCTCTGGCTATCCACTCTATCTTTGACTCTCATCATTTTGTACACATCTATCAAGTCATCTCTCATCCCTCTTTGCTCCAATGAAAAAAGCCCTGAACTCTTCTCTGTTAACATCCTGATAAATCTCCTTAGCACCCTCATTAAAGTTCTACATCCTTACTACAATGAGGTGACCAGAACTGATCACAATATTCTAAGTGTGATCTCACCAGGGTTCCATAGAGCTGCAGTATAACCTTGCAGCTCTTAAACCATATCCCCATGGAAATGAAAACATCATACGCCTTCTTAACAACCTTATCAAACTGGGTGGCAACTCTGAGGGAGCTATGACATGGACCACAAGATCACCCTGTTCCTCCACAATGCAAGACTCCTGCTTTTTTTCTGCATTCAAATTCGACCTTCCAAAATGAATTGCTTCACACATTTACAGATTGAATTCCATCTGCCACTTCTCAGCCCCGTTCTGCATCCTGTCAATGTCCCATTGCAAACTACAACAGTCTTCCACACAATCCACAACTTCAACAATCTTTGTTACATCGACAGACTTACTAACCTACCCTTCCACTTCTTCATCCAAGTCAGTTATAAAAATCACAAACGGCAGAGGTCCCAGAACAGATTCCAACGGAACACCTATGATCACTCAGCTCCAAATTGAATACTTCCCATTTACCAGCACATTATGTCTTCTATGAGCCAGCCAATTCTGTATCCAGGCAGACAGTTTTCCTTGTATCCCATCCCTTATTCCTTTCGGAATGAACCTGCCTTGGGGAATATTATCAAACGCCTTGTTAAAATCCGTGCACACCACACCCACTATTCCACCGTCTTCGATGTGATTGATCCCATCCTCAAAGATTTCAATATGTTTTGTGAGGCATGACCTACCCCTCACAAAGCCATGCTGACTATTTCTAATTAAACTATGATTTTCCAAGAAATCATAAATTCTGTCCCTCAGAAACCCCTCCAAAACTTTGCCCAATTCTGATGTAAGACTGGCTGGTCTGTAATTCTCAGGATAATCCCTAGTACCTTCCTTGAACAAGGAGTAACATTTACCGCCCTCCAATCATCTTGCACTACTCCAGTCGACAGTGAGGATGTAAAGATCATCGCCAAAGGCGCAGGGATCTCTTCCCTGTCTTCCTGTAGTAACGTCGGCTTTTGTCTGTCTGGACCAAGGGATTTGTTTGTACTTAAATCAATCTGTACTTCACTTCAAAATGTCTACTCCCTTTCCAAACAAATGATTGACTTCTTTCCATTTCAGGACTATAAACAGTGCTGCCTTCTGGAACACGTAAGGTTCCCAATATCCTGTCAATCATGAATTGGAAAACAGGGAAGGCACCAATACCTTCATGATGAAGGGCGGATGTTTAATGCCTTAAATCTCCTGTTCCTCAGATGCTGCCCGACTGGCTGTGCTTTACCAGCGCTATACGTTTCGACTCTGATCCGCAGTACCTGCAGTTCTCACTTTCTCCATTACTTAGAGCTCTCCCCTCTGCACACTGAACAGGGAAACGCATTGACATGGAGCTGACTGTTTTGTTCTGGAAAGTTACATTTGATGAATACACTTATTAAAAGAGAAATTACAATTCAACAAATATTCATTCAGTCCCAGAGTTACAGTTTTGGCTCATGAATTGGGCAGATTGAGAACAAGCAATGAATGACTGAAGAACTCCGCATTATAGAATATTGCCGGTGTTACATTCGAGGCTGAATTTCCTTTACCATAATGATGGGAATATTGTTCGACTGACAGATATGATAAGGGAATGAGGTGAAATGGAAAAGTGTGACATTTTTTCCATCACAGAGATAGTTTGAGGGAGGTCAGGCCTGACAACTCAATATCCAGTGGTACAAGATCCATAGGCAAGACAGGAGGGGTTGTAAAAGAGGAAGTGGGGTGGCATTATTAATTATGGAGTCAGTTACTGCTGTAAGAAGGATCTTCGAAAGTGACTTGATGGTTAGAGCTCAGGATCAAAACCATGACCGACACGCAGGCTGGGAATATATTGTAAACGCCCAAATTAAAGGAAGTACAGGAGCTGATATAAAAAACCAATTTACTGAGGTGTGTTAACACAACAATGGGATCATTATATTCAGGCATTTCAATTCCAAATATTCATTCGGGCAGTGATAACCTTTTAAGAGGGGACAGATGCCTTGAAATTTATTCCAGAGAGCTTCTTATATCAAGGTGCAGCAGAAACAACAATAGGCGGGGCTGTGCTGGACCTCACCGTAGGGAATGATTTCAATCAGATGTTGCAGGCGGGATTGGGAGAGTATGAAAGGACCAGTGGCCGTGACACCTATGTTTTGAGTTTGCAAAGCAAAACACTTAAAAATGTTAGAAAAATAAAAAGCTTTTTGGATTTGCGAGACCGATTTTATGAAAAAATGACAGGATCTGGCCAAAGTGCAGTTGCTTCTGGGTGAAAGTGTAGCAGGTGGATCACTTGATCAAAATGGAAATGGTGACAGTGTCAGCCCAGCATGTTACACCGAAGATGAATTTTAGGAAAAAAATCCAGAGACTCTCGGATATCTACACAAATTCCGAACAGAATTAACAAGGAAAGAGAAAGTTAAAACAGTTACAAAGTAAGCAGGTCAATAGATGTCCTAAAAGAATATAGAATTTGTAGGGTTAAACTTAAAAAGTCAATAGAAGAGCAGAAGTGTAGGCGGGGAGTTAAACATGAGAGGAAAACATTAGCAAGAATTCAAGGAATAAATTTCTGTTTATTAAGGGGAAGAGGATAACGCGGAGAGAATGGGAAGTATTGGGGACCAAGGGGGTAGCTTGTGCACATAGATTATGTTAAGCACTGACTTTCTTTCGGTCTTCACTTGGAAGAATGAGTTCCTGGATTCAGGGAGAGTGACGTGTGATCCTTGAGCGAATTAATACAGAATTGAAAAATTTGGTTCTGGAAAAACACAGCAGGCCAGGCAGCATCCGAGGAGCAGACGAACTGACGTTTCGGGCATCAACCCTTCTTCAGGAATGATACAGAATCTGACGAAGAATTGGAAGTTTACGCGGGATAAAGAGTGGGCAAATCCACAGATGAGGATGAGCTGGATCTTAGGCTGATGTGGAAGATGAGTGAGGAGATTACAGTCTCTTAACTTTTCATTTGTGTTTTGCGTCTGGCCACAGAGAAGGTGGGATAGGACAGGAAAACATCTCATACTGATACAACTTTCAAACAGAGTGCTAGAAATACCGCATGGTATTAAAGACCTCCAAGTCTCACATCAGTGAGAGGGAAACAATTTTAGAAAATTCTGCGGGCTGTTGAGGCTGGCTCATTAAATATCTTCAGGGTTGAGGCAGTCTGATTTTCGTAAAAGTTTTATGGAGAAAATGCAGACAAGTGGAATGGGAGTTTATGAAAATCGATTTCACATAATTGAGTGGAAAAGCAGACTCAATGAGCGGATAGACATCCTGTTGTTCCTATGTCGAATTGTATCATTTTTACAATAACCTTATGTTCACTGGAACATCAACCTCTCTCGCTGTGCAGTGAGACACAGTTTGGAATGCATTCGACGGATTCAAGGAATTAATCAATGCGGTGCTATAAAACAGAAAGTACCAGGGGACGACGACAACGTGGATTGGCTGTCGGGGTGAAGATTAGCATCAGCGCAGTCAGCACGACCAGAAGGAAGACCTCAGTAAGACAGCCTCCAATGACAAGCAGTGACCTTGTCAGGAAAGCAGGTAGTCAGCAGCCAGGTGTCAATGCGTGCCTAATGCCCAAGTGCTATATCATTGCAGTGTCTCCCTCCTTCCCTAACCAAAACTAAATGTGAAGGGGTAGAGAGACATGCTGTTGGTAGCAGAGTCAGTAGTGATGTGTGGCTTAAGAGGCTTTGGACACCAGCAGTTCAGCATAAACTGCAGGCAAGCTCAAATAAAGTCCTTTCAACTTTAGTCTTGCAGCAATGGAGATGGCAGGTAGGACTGTTGAACGTTCCTTCTACGGGATGTGGGAGCTCAGGGAAGTTCCCACCATCCCTGATGGCTACACATGTGGACAGTGCATCCAGATACAACTCCGGGGAGACCGTGTTCGGGAGCTGGAGCTGGATGCACTCAGGATCTTCCAAGATACTGAGAACTTCATACATAAATGCTTTCGTGTGATGGTCACACTCAAGGCCCGCCCCAATCATGTTTCTGTCATGACTATAATATTTCAGTCCCACGTTCAGATCCATGCCATGAGTACATCAGGCTTAACTGTCAGTCCTGTTGCATTTAACGAAAGGCAATTTAATCCAACAGGAGTCCTTGCTCCCTGTTGTGTTCAAGACAGAGGAGGTGGGTGACCACCTGGAATAGCGAACGGAGAAGGCAGAGAATGCAGGAATCCCCTCTGGCATTTCCCCTCGAAAACAAGTACACTGTTTTGAATACTGTTCAGGGGAATGACGTTTCATGGGAAAGCAGCAGTAGCCAGGTTGGTGGCACTACCATTGACTGTTGGGCACAGTGGGAAAGGGTAAAGATAAATAGGATCTTAGAGATAGGAGAGTTGATTGTTAGAGGGACAGATCGGAGATACTGTGGCCTCAGACGCGAATCCAGGGTGGTGTGTTAGCTCCCAGGTGCCAGGGTTCAGGATGTCTTCGAGCGGCTGCAGAACATTCTCAAAGGGTGGTGGGGGGCGGGGGGGGGGGGATAGCAGACAGATGTCATTGTGCACGTTGGCACAAATGACACAGGTATATATAGGAATGAGATCCTACAGAGTGATTACTGAGAGCTAGGAAAAAAGTTAAAAACCAGGACCTTGACGGTGGTATTCTCCTGATTATTTCCCGTGTGATGACCTAATGCAGGTAAGAACAGGAGGATATGGCGGATAAATAAGTAACCAAAGAATTGGTGCGGGGGCGAGGGCGGAGAGATTCAGATTTTTACATCATTGGGGTCTTTTCTATGACAGAGTTGACCTGATCAGGAGGGACAGGTGGCACATGCACTGGGGAGGGGACAATTTTTTGTTGGCGAATTTTGCTGGTGCTATAAGGGAGGTTTTAAACTATATTGGCTAGGAGGGGTATCCTCATGATCAGGGAGACAAGTGCGAGGCTGGAAGGAGATACAGTCATCAGAAACAGTAAAGTGAAGAGACAGGTCATACTGGAATATGATAGGGAGCAAGGAATGCATGTTGGATTAAACTGCATTGATTTCGATGCAAGAGGGCTGGCAAATAAGACCAAGAAAGTAAGGCGTTGATAGGAACGTGGGATTGGGATAATATAGTCTTGATAGAAAAATGACTAAGCCAGGGACAGGACTGGTATCTTAACGTACCAGGGTACAGGTGCTTTAGGCGGGACAGGGATGGTGGAAGGTGGGGAGGAGGAGTTGAATTTCTGATTAAGGGGATTATCATAGCAGTAATCAGAGATATAATAACTGACCGATCATCCAATGAGGCTTTGTGGGTGGAGCTAAGAAGTAGGAAGTGGATGATGATGTCATCCGTGTTGGACTATAGCCCTCCAAATAGTAAACGTGAATTAGAGTAACAAATGTGCAGGGAGAAGGGAAACATGCAGAAGCAATATGGTTCTTATAAGAGCAGATTTTAATGTTTGTAACAGACTGAGACTGCTGAAGAGTTAGGGAATTTGATGGAGTGGAATCCGATAATTGTGTTCAGGAAGGTTTCCTCAAACAGTAAGTAGAGGGTCCTACTTGGGAAGGGGCAAAACTCGAGCAGCTCTTGAGAAACAGAGCACGACAGGTAATTGAGGTGACAGTGGGGGAGCACTTTGGGACTAGTGACCATTTTCAAATAGCTATGGAGAGGGACAAAATTCGTCCAAAGGCTCAAGTTCTAAACTGGGACAAGGTGAACGTTGATGGGATTGGACAGGAGCTTGCAGTGGTCGACTGGAGATGTTTATTTGCAGGTGAATGGACCCCTGGCTTGTGGGACGCCTTTAAAAGTGAGATAGCTAGAGTTCAAGGTTTTTATGTTTCAGTGACGGTGCAGGGCAAGTTTGGCAGGAATGGGGAACCCAGGATGGCAAGAGATATTTAGGCTTTGACTCAAAAAATGGGGACGCGTGGCTCACGCACAGGCAACTGGGATCAAGGGAATCCCTGGTGGTATATAAGGGATATAGGAGATTACCTTTGATGGAAAGCCGGAGGGCGACAAAGGTGGTATGAAAGAACATTGGCGGAGAAAAGTAGGATGAATCCAAAGAGATTCTTTAAGAATATGAAAAGAAAGCAATAACTAGTGTGAGAATAGGATCCCTCAAATACAAAAGTGGACTTATATGTGTGGAACCATAAGAGATGGACGAGGTCCTCAAGAAATATTTCTTCTCTGCATTTACCATGGAGAAAGACATAAATACTTGGGAACTTGAGGAAGTTAGTGGTGATATCTCAGTGGCAGCCAATATCACAGTAGAGGTGTATTGGGCGTACAAGGATGTTTGACGGTGGATTAATCTCACAGTCCTTAACAAGTATATCCATGAACCCTGCAAGGAGCTAGAGAAGAACTTCCCGGGGCTTCTGGTTAAAAATTGTTATCAACATTAACCAATTCCGGAAGACTGAAGGATAACCAATACTGTGCCCTTATTCAAAAAGAACTGTAAAAAAAGCCTGGGAACTATAGACCAGCACTTTTAATATCATTGGTAGGTACGTTACTTGAGAAGATACCATGGAATAGATGTACATGCATTTGGAAAGGCAGGGTTTGATTAGGAATAGTAAACATGGCTTTGTGCATGGAGGTTTATGTCTGAAACCTATCAAAGTTGTTTGATGATGTGACCAGAAAGGTTGACTTTGGCAGGGTTTTAGACGTCGAAACGTATGGTGCTGGAAATGCACAGCAGACCAGGCAGATTTCAAAGAAAACGAGCATCGATGTTTCAGGCATAAGCCCTTCATCAGGAATGTCCAAACATCGATTCTCCTGCTTCTCAGATGCTGCCTGACCTGTCGTGCTTTTCCAGTGCCATGCTTTTTTCGCTCTGCTCTCCAGTTGCTGCAGTGCTCACTTTCTCCTCAGGCGATAGAATGAGTCTGTATGGATTTCAGTTGCAACAGGACAGGATGAAGGTTTTCAGCCCCTGGTCACGGATATATAGTTACAGGAAGAGGCTAATCAGCCCCTCGAACCGATACAACTGTCTCCAGAGTAAATCACCAGTATCCTGTTACACAGCAAAGGACCAGTCTATTCAGTTACTTGATGTCTGTAACACTGGAAATCGAAAAGGCCGCAAATTTACTGGACTCTGGGGTATACTGGAATAACACGAGGCCATTTAGCTCATCAAACCTGCCCTTCCCTTCAGTAACGTCAGGGCTGATCTGGACTGTGATGCAATTTCTCTTTCATGCCCAATTCCTTGTAGCCCTTGTATCTTTGACTTGTCAAAATCCATTGACACCCACTCCCACACCCTCCCAGTCATTTCTTTAATGCAGCTGTCTGGGACAGAGAGTCCCCAACAGTCTCTACCTTCTGAGAGAAGGAAACACTCCCCATTAATATACCTTGGCCTATTGACATGAACAAAAGATGTGAACTCCACGTCAAAGTGGCTGGCCCTGACATTACGGCAGGAAAAGCACGACAGGTCTTTCCCACCGTCATTCGATGAGAAGTGAAGATGTTCAGTGAAAATCACATAAAGCTTGAAAACCTGGACAATATTCAAGCTCATGTTGTTAACGTGTAGGTAATATTCATGTAACAGCACTGCTGGACCCTGAACATTTTCACAGGATAAAAGAGGATCTCTTTCAACAGCTCAAGCTGGTTTCACAGGAATGTGAGAAAGCCAGATAGCCCATGGAAATATTTGGACAAGCAGACTCACAGCTAATTCACTCTCTCCTGCCCATTACACCTGAAGAGATTTTTTTTAAAAAAAATGTCAATATTGAAAAGCAGGGGGCTGGAAGATCACACCAAACAAAGCAGCATCTGGAGGTGAAGAAGTCAACACCTAGGGTGTAACATTTCTTCAGGAGTGCATGGATGTAAGGACGTTTACAGATAAAGAAGCGGCGTGGGGAGCAGGATATGGTGTCGTGAGGTGGGATAAATCAACACTGGTAGAGGGTACCACTCGGTTAGTTGAATGAAGGAATGAATCCAGTTGGAAGCTGAAAGAAGGGTTGAATAGATGAATGGAAGGGAGGTGGACTGGTGGGAAGGGAGCGGCAGGTGATGGGAAGGGAGTGGGAGGGACTGGGAAGGGAGTCAGCAGATTGTAAGGGAGGTTATTTGGAATCGGAGAACTCAGTGTTCTCGGGGCTATCAAGACACGGACGCATCAAAACAAGAGGCCATTCAGCCCCTCCAGACTGTGATACTGAAAGAGGAGGATGTCTTTGATGCTGTAACATGACAAACTAATGAATCAGAAACTGCACAGAAAGACTTCTACATGTTGCTCCTCCTGGCTCCATTGCTATTGGTACACACGTGTTAATTTAAACTTGTTTGCTGACTGTGAGGGGGAAAGTGAATGATTTGTATCAAGTTCGAAGGAGGCATCTTCCCTTTTGAGAAGTTATGGACGAGTCTAGACCACTCAAAACATTCTTAAGCAAATAGGCCAGAGCATAACTTTGTAATTTGTTTCATTAGATGTACAATGAAAGTTACGTGTTGCAATTTAGCAACGTTGACTGCTAGATTTTAAAACAGACAAAAACTTTATTCACAAAAGTACACAATTAAACACAAAGAACAGAATAAAGTACCCCTACAGAACTCAACCTATCCAGCGAGACTTAATTATGCTGCTCCGAATGCACATAACAGTCCAAGAAGCAAACGCCCTTTAAAAAACAGTATAAATGGAACACATGCTTACAGGTTGAAATTGAAGGGCAGAAAAGAGAGAAAGTTTCCACACAGCTCCCTGTTGAACTTCCCAGTTCCCAAGACACAACTGAAAGCTGCTCAGCTCAGCTCAGCTCAGCTAGTTCAGCTAAAACAGCTCACCACTCCCCTTTCATTATACAGGTCACTTATAAGGCACGACCACTTTGGCCTGAAGTCTCATCTGTTTACAGATTAAAAGAAAGGCAACTGAAAATCCTTTTAGTCTCTGGACCAAACCAGACTGACCGGAATCAGGCCCTGTTTTATTTTCGCTCTGAAAAAAAAATCAAGGACAGAGTCCAGCTGAGCCAAGAAAAAGCTTCTTGACAAAAAAGGAGTAGCTTTGTGAAGCCTCTCCACTTAAAAATTAACCATCAATACCAAAGATTTTGATCCATTTTTATCCATTCAAACCCATTTGGTAGTGTAACCTGTGCCAATTTGGATGGTTCTTTCGATTCCCTCGTCATTCTTCAGAAGCACAGCACTGACACCCACATCACTAGCCTCGATAGCCACCTTGACAAGCTTCGGGTAATCCGGTGTGGCTCATACTAGGGGCAGTGGTTAACACAATTTTTAGGCTGTCAAATGCCTTTTGACAGTTCGGTATCCACTGAGGGTTCTTGCCCTTTCTTTATAATTTGCTGAGTGGAGCAGCCAAACAGCTAAAGTAAAACTTGCAGTAAAATCCAATCAATCCTAGGAACCGTAATACAGCTTTTTGTCGATAGTGTTGGAATCTTCCCACTACTTTCGTTTTTTTATCTCATTGGGCTATTGGTCCATGTCCAATAACATGGCCCAGGAACGTGACGTGGGCTTTCGCAAATTCACTTATCACTCAGTTTACCACCAAGCCTGCCTTCTGAAGTCGAGAGAACAAGTCTGAGAAATACTGAAAGTGTTCCATCCATGAGTGACAAAAAAAATCACCAGGTCATCAATGTACATTACATAGTTGGGTAATCCGGCAAAAAACATTATTGTCAATCTCTGAAATGTGGCTGGAATATTTTTCATACTAAATGCCATGACTTTGAACTGATACAGTTCATTTGGTGCTATGAAAGCCGAAATTGCCTTTGCTCTCTATGGCAGTGGTCCTTACCAGTAGCCTTTGAGCAAGTCTAATTTAGAAATGTAAGTGGATTCTCCCACTTTTTCAAAGCATGCTTCTCCAAACATGAAGTTGGATATGCATCAGTCTGTGAAACAGTGTTGACTTTGTGATAATCCCCACATGACCGTCGGGTACCATCTGGGTTTGGCATCATGATTCTTGTTGAGTTCCAGTCGCTGTAACTCACTTCGATTATGCCATCTTGGAGCATGCACTCTATCCCTTACTGAACCTGCGCCAATTTGGATGATTATGCCGATAAGGATGTTGCTTAATCAGAACAACATCTCCTGTATTTACATCATGCACAATTATGCAAGTGCTTCTCAGTTTACTTCCGTATATCCCCCAAAGTGATAGCAGTAACTCTTTTTGGGTCATTTCGATTTTCTTGTGGAAGGTAACTCAATAATGTTTCCCAATTTTTGGCAACTTTCTCATTGTTCAGTTTGATTTGAGGAACATCCATTTCAGAATTCTCTGAACTTGGTTCTTCCTTCTGTGCTGTAATCATTAACACCTTCTCCTCTTGCTTTCTTTCACTATCAACCTATCATTTGAGCATATTCACATGACACACTTTCTGAGATTTCTTCCTGTCTGGAATCCTTATCAAGTAGTGCATCTCACTGTATTTCTTCTCAATTAGATAAGGTACACGAAACCTTGTTTTTAAAGGCTCACCTGTTACTGGAAGGAATTTCAATGCTTTATTCCCAATTACAAAATTATAAATTTGCGATTTCTTATCCGCTTCCTGTTTCATTGTATGTTGTGATACTATTAAATGTATCTAGCCAACATTCCAGCTCTATTTAATCGTTCCCTAAAATTTTACACATCGTCCAAATGGGTGTTCCCTGAATTCTGACTTGTTAATTTCTCCTGAATCAATTTTAGTGCTCCTCCTAGTTCTTGCCCAAAAAATAATTCAAATGGACTGAAATGCTGGAATAGGTATTAAAGGTGCACGTTTTATGAGTGTCTGTGTGATATATCTGACATGTCTCGCAAAATTCAGCTACATCTTTGCATAGACCAGGCCTGTAAACAAATCCTTATATTTTAGCTGGTGTTGTCCTCACCCCAAAATGACCTCCAACTGATAACTCAAATGCCAATCGCGGCACATCCTTTATATACACAATTGGCAAAACAATTTGATGAATTTCTGCCCATGTCTGATCTGATTGGAAGTCTGATGGTCTTAATTTCTTCATTAAGACATAATTTGTTAAGTAATAACAGACAGGAATACTTTCTTACTTGCTTGCTAAATGCATTTTGATATAACTGGTTTAATTCCTCATCTTTCTGCTGCAGGTCAATCAACTTCGCTGAGCTAAAAATACTTTGTATATTTTCCTACTTGCTCCTTCTCTGTTCTAGTAATCTGATCAAAATAAGATTCGGATAAGTCTACATCAGCTTCCTTTTGATCCCTCCTGCTTCAACCTGTACATTGTGATCTGTGATCACACAGTCAGGGAAAATTCCTGGATATGCATTCTCCAGGTCTTTCGTTGCCTGCATCTCCAAAGCTTTTCAACTAGAATAGGTAGTACGCCTACCGGTGAATCAGCTATATCATTTGCAAGGACAAATTTTATTCCTGGAGCTGAGAGTTTGGCGTCCAGTACTCTTATCACACATTCTCCACTGTTCTCCCTTTACATAACTTTTTGTCTCACCATGAATTCTTGTTATCAGCACATTTTGTGGCAATAGTCTCTCAGGCGTGCATATCTTCTCATCCCTCAGTATTGCAGAATGAGAAGATCCTGTCTGCTTTAATATTGGAACCACCTTATCTATGACTCCTGGCCTATGGGAATAAACTTTACCCTTGCATATATATTTTCAAGCATATTTGGCACGGCCTTCTTGATCAACTTGTGATCATCTTGTACACTCTGAGGCAGTTGTCTAACTTCCCTTATGCTTTTTGTTACTGGTCCAACAAATCATTCAAGGTTTTTCTGGTTTTCCTACATCTGGTTGTCCTAGCCAACCAACACTGATTTTGTGTGGCCTATTATATTAAATTGAAAACACCGGAGACATTTACCAAGGAAGTGAGTGAATACATTCCTATCTGTTACTACTTAACAAATTATGTTTAAATGAGGAAATGGTGGCCACCACTTCTTTGTCCCTCTCAAGGGTTGTTTTTAACCTGTGGTAAATTTGCCTTATGGTCTTCACTGAGATCTATCTTTTCCTTTCCACGTGAGGTTATCTCTTTGCTCCAATTTCTATCCCTCATGGACTGAAATAGATTCTGGAAGCCAAACTGAGTTTATGGACCAACTGATAATCATCTGCCACTTTCGCTGATAACTTTGCTATTTTAATTCTCTTCTTATCCAGATGGTGTCGCACTACTTCAGGTAGTGAATTTTTGAATTGCTCCAAAATACTTACCCCTCTAAGAGCAACATAGGATTACTTGCTTTTTCAACTCTTATTCATCTATCAAATTTCTCTGCTTGATCCTTTCAAACCTAATGTAGTTTTGTCCAGGATCCCTCATTAGATTCCAGAAACGTTGTCTATAGCCTTCTGGTATAACTCATATGCAGTTAAAATGGCTTTTTTCACCTCCTCATATTCCCCAGACACCTCTTCTGGTAGGGATGCGAATGCCTCACTATCCCTACCTACTAGTTTCGTTTGGATTAACAAAACACACATTGCCTCTGGCCATTGCATTTGTATAGCCACCTTTTCAAATGAGTTGAAAAAGACTTCCATACCCTTATCATCAATCTTAAGCAATGCTTGACCAAGGATAGGCTTCTGACTACCAAGGCGTTTGCTCATCCTCACTCTCTTAGATTAAATTACATACAGTGTGGAAACGGGCCCTTCGGCCGAACAAGCCCACACCAACCCGCCGATGCGCAACCCACCCATGTCCCTGCATTTAACCCTTACCTCACACTCCGGGCAATTTCGCATGGCCAATTCATCTGGCCTGCACATCTTTAGACTGTGGGAGGAAACCGGAGCACCCGGAGGCAACCCATGCAGACATGGGGAGAACGTGCAAACTCCACACAATTCGTCACCTGAAGCGGGAATTGAACCCGGAATTTTCTGGCGCTGTGAGGCAGCAGTGCTAACCACTGTGCCACCGTGCCGTCCATAAACCTACCCTCAGCTTTTATCTACAGCCCTTTACGCTGACTTTCCTTTTTAAAGTGTCAGTTTTTGCTGTTCAAAAGCACTCTATTTCTTTCTCCTCTGCTGCTCTCTCTTTTTCCATCTCTTCTGTCTGCTCTTTTTCCCTCTCTTCTGCTTTTAACCGTAACTCTAACTGTTTAATTTCTGCTGTCCTTTCCTTATATCTCGCCGCTAACTCAAGCTGTCTCATTTGCAACTGAATATTTGACAGCTCTGTAGATTCTGATGCTTTCTCCAGCAAGTTTACTTGACGAGCTACTGCTGTAAGTATCTCTCCTTTCCTCACAGAAGCAGGCAGGTCCAATTCCAGCTTCTCTGCTAATTCCTGCAGCTTGGTCTTATTCACGTTTTGAAAACCTTCAAATGTCATTGCATTCACGTCCAGAAAACTTTTGGCGACTAAAACAGCCATAATTATCCCAAGCTTTGTCTGCCCAACAAAACCAACACCCGAAATAAAGACACGAGCACCTCACACTCGCTGTGTGAACTCCCGCAAAGAGCCCCCAGTCTGTTTTGGACTGGGCTAGAACACTCAACGCATTCTTAAGTAGGCCGCCCAGAGCATAACATTGTAACTTGTTTCAGCAAGTGCACAATGAAAATCCCCCGGTGTAAGTTCGCGAGGTTGTCTATTAGATTTTAAAGCAGACAAAAACTGTATTCAAAAAGAGAAAAACTGTATTCAAAAAATTACACAATGAAACACAAAGGACAGAATAAATAAACCCTACAAAACTTAACCTATGCAGATAGACTTAATTACGTTGTTCCAAATATACGCAACAATCCCAATAAGCAAACTCCATTTAAAGTATAAATGGAGCACATACTTTCAGGTTAAAGTTGAAGGGCAGAAGTCTCATCTGTTTACATATAAGCAAAAGGCCTCTGGAAGTTCTTTTCATCTTTGTACCAAATGAGACTGAGTGGAGTTAGGCCCCGTTTTATTGTCCCTATGATAAACATTAAAGGCAGGGTCTCCTTGAGCCAAGGAACAGCTTATAACATAAAAAGGGACTAACTTTGTGACAGAAAAGACAGGCTAGTGTTCTGTCCGGGGGGGAGGGGGGTCAGTAGCTGGCGGGAATGGTGAACACTATCAGAATTCGACTGCTAACAGATTTGTGAAAAACATAACGTTCAGTGCAGGATCACACACCAACTGCACATTGAGATGCTGAGAGTTAATTCAGAACCTGGAGCTCTCTCTCAACCAACATGGGAGTGGGGGATCCACAGAGCTATGTACATTATCATAGAGTCATAGAGTCCTACAGCACGGAGACAGGCCTTTAGCCCAAACAGGTTCATACTGACCAAAATATTAATCCATTCTCAGCCATTTCCCTGCACTTGGCCCATATCGTTCTCAATGTTGCCTATCTATATATTTGTCCAAATGTGAAGACGTGTATTGCAGAAAACACATCATATTTCACTCCATCATCTTTTTGTTTTGGAAATACTGAGTGTTAGTCCATAACGGTCAAGTTGTAAAGCAATCAGTTTTAATTATTTTGTAGCATTACAGATTAAACACTAATTTCCTTCACACTCTTCTCATGGTGCTATCACTGCAGGGATTAGTCTGGTGAAACTCCTTTATTCTGTCTCTATGTAGCAAGGAAATCATTCATTATAAAGGAGAGAAAATCTGTTCACAGTGTCCCACGTACTATCCCAAGAACACTCTACAAATGCAAGTAGGTGGCTTCACTCCTACACTTTAATCATTTTGCAATGAACTTACTGTCAATGACTCATGACCAAGGACATCCAGCTCATTTTCCCTAGAAGCACTTTCCATGATCTCGTCTTCTCATAAATACAGAATGAGAAGGATGGTATATTTTGCCAAATCATTCCTTTGCCTTATGTAGCAAAGCCACTCCAACAGCATCATCATTATTGCCATTGGAGATGGTTGAAGATTCTGAGGAGGCAATGGCCTAGCTAGATTATTAATTCAGTGACCCAGGTAATGGCCTAGACCCCGGATTGGAATTCCACTTCGGCAAATGTTGGAACTTGAATTCAATAAAATATCAGGAAGTGAGAATCAAATAAAACAATGAAACCATTTTCGATTGTCCTACCTGGCACCCCCATGCCGTTCTGGGAAGAAAATCCAACATCTTCACTTGATCGGGTTTAAGTGTGACTACAGACCCATAGCAATGTGGTTAACTCTCAGTTGCAGTTTGAAATGGCCAAGCCAGCCACTCAGTTATATCAGTCACTATAAAGTCTCAAAGAAATGAAACTGGACAGATCTAAGCACTGACTACTTACAGCCCATGGACTGCACTGGTCAGCAAGGCATCTCATAAACACCTACACAAGGACAATGGGGAATGGGAATTAAATACTGGCCCAGCATCCCATTAATGAATAAAATAATATGTTTACACTCAAGGAAGAGAGACAAAGCGACATGACTCACTTTAAACAGTGATTTTGATGTGTACCTTACATGGTCACAATTTTCAGTAATATGGTAAGAGGAGAAAAATAAATAAGCTTAATCTCGTTTGTTTTCCATCCCAGCTAATCATAAAAAATCTGTTTGTTTGCTTCTTTCCCTCTATCTTTCCCTTTCTCTATCTATTCTACTAAGTCCTTCTCCCATTTACAACAGACGTCCCTGCCACCAACATCAATCACACCATTTCCCAGTTGCGTTCAGTTCTGATGTCTGATCATTGGACTCAAACTGCCAGTTCTTTTTGTCTCTCGATGTGAGGCTGCCAAATCTGCTCAGTTTCTCTGGCACTTTCTCGTTCTTTTTGATTCTGATCTCTTGCATCATTTTTTTGTTTTATTTAATATTTACTGTTGTTATTATATGGGATGTCTGCATCGCTGACAGAGGCAGTATTTGTTGACCCTTTACTGTGAGTTCATTCCCGAAGGTAGTACAGAGCCAAGCACATTACTGTGGGTCTGATGAGGTAATAATGCTAGATTTCTTTTGCAAACTACATCAGTGAAATAGATAAATTTATAGACAAAATGCCGGTGATTTTATGGTCAGAATTAGTGAAACTTGTTTTTATTTCCAATTCCTGTCATTTGACTTTACGTTCCGACATACTTTGTGTTAGGATGTGAAACAGTGTCTTTCTGTGTCATAACCTGTGCCTCTTAATTACATTTCTTGCAACATTATTACTCTGACAGTGTCCCTGTTATGAGGTTACTTTAGAGAGAAGAACAAGATTGTCATCGAAATATTTGCAACTGAAATCGTGCTTCGAGAAGACCTGCAACCATAAAGGGATGAAAAATAGTTTGTTCAGCGTTAGCATTGATGCCAAGATGGCGACTGGGGATATTATCGAGCTGATAGTGGATAAGCTTGATGATGGACAGAATACCAAGACATAAGTGAATTCCGGGTAAAAATGTACTTTGGGATTTTGAACAATCTTGCTCTCAGGTGTTTGTAAGGGGGGGGGGGGGTTGTGGGCAGTTCTGAAATTTGTGGATAATGAATGGAATTTGCATTTGAAACTGAATACAACATTTTCCATCTTTGCCAAATATAGGTAACAGAAATAGCAAGGAAGTTCGCCATGGTTTATGGGGTTAGTAAATGGATAGAGATGGAGGTACTTACCAGGAACACCAACAATAGCGAGCATGGGATAGTAACCTGTCTGAATAATCATCAGTAAACCGTATATCCGATCTGATAATGTCGACCAATGCCAGGAAAAATAGAACAGTCCCCAGTACAAAGTCCTGTCCATTGTTGCAGCATTCCAGTCTAATGTTAGCAGATTCTGATCCATTAATGCAGAATTCCAGACTATTCTCAGATGTTTACCTCTCCTCTTCCTGTCTCTGCAGCTGCTGATCCCTGTTAGTGTCGGAGGTGATGCATCTGCTGATACAATGGCATAAAGCATTGCAAGAAACCCTTTATTAATAGGAGAGGGTAACCGTCCTTTGACATCATTAAGATCCATGGAGACTGACAACAGTCGTAATCACTGAACAAAGAGGCGTTGTTCATTTGCAATACAGTAACCACCTGAACCTCCACCACCACCACCCTCAAAAACCACAATCTAGATTTTGTTACCATGCTGATCGCTCCTCGACTAGAACAGGCACCAGCTAGTGTATTTACAGAGGATACCTTTGCACTCCATTACAGAGGAAATGTGGATTTGTCTGGGCATTCCTTTCATTGTCCTAATGAGGCAATTTTGTATCTTCAACACTCAATGTGCATCAGCACCTTTTATTTTAAATATAAACTCACAAACACCTTAACACACGTTATTGGCTTCTAAGCAGGACGACGTAAATTGTTTGAATTCAGTCCAAAACCAAATGTGGTATGTTGTCACCAAGCCGGTACTTCTACAAAGTTATATTATCCTGGAATTTTCTTCTTCAGTGAGGTTCCAAATGACTCAAGATTCCAATATGTCTGAGTTTTGAAAGGTTCATTTGGGGTCCTTTTGTTTATACATAACTGGTAATGCCTCAGGCAGAACGCTTTCAAGTCTCTAAATAAAAACTTGTATAATCAAGAGGACGTGGCCAGCTCTCTAGCTGGGCAGATCGATTCAGTTTGGGGTTACCTGGGTTAGGGTCACTGTTGAAAATGGACGCTCTCCCCCTCCTTCTCTTCCGACCTCATAACATGAAAGCTTTGTATTAGTTTTACTTTTTGTGATAAAGCAGTTGTTTATTGGAATTCTTGCAAGTATTTTGGAACATTATCCTAAAGTCAGGATAACGTCTTGGTTGGATAAGGTCGGTTAGTTGAATATTCTATTTTCAGTTTCATGTTCTTCATTCCGTAATTTGGTAAAAACATTTGTTCAAAACTCGGCAGTCTGACCAGCTAATTCACTCCAGAAATATCCACTATACACTAACCTTCAACAAATATCAAAGTTACGTCTGGACTACCAGTTTAAAAGTGTTTTGAGGGGTCGGGCCAGATTGGGGGGCCTTTGCGGAATTTAGACAGCGAATGGCAGTTTTTAGAGTTTCGTTTTTCGTGTGTGGATTTGGTGGGTAAACAGAACTTCAGAAAACAATAGCTCTTGCAGCCCCAAAGGGTGTTTTAGAGATGGGAGAATCGACCTTGGGACTTTTACAAAATGCACGTAAGTCCAAGTTGCGGGAATTAGTCGACAAGCTACAGTTGAAGCTACCTCCTGAAGTGAGGAAAGACGGGATGATTGCAGCAATAGTTCAGCATTCCAAATTGCTGGAAACTCCATTGGGGTCTGTAGAAATGATTAAACTTCAATCGCAAATAAAGCAGCTTGAGTCAGAAGCTGAAATGAAACAGTTTGCGTTACGACTAAAATTAAAAGAGAAACAAAGAAAACGAATCGGTTGAATCCAGGAAAGAGAAAAAAATACGAATGCCTTTAGCAGGAGAGAGAAAAAGAGAGAGAGCGTTTGAGCTTCAGAGATGGGCACTGAGAGTGGAAAGTCAGCTGAAAACGATGGAGATGAAGGCTGAAAGTAAGCTTACTGAGGAACAGTGTGAGGATGAGCAAACCTATGGTAGTCAAAAGCCAGGTGAGATACTTTTTAGGTATATTTACGCCTTGCTGACATTTGATGAGTATGATATGGAAAACCTTTTCATTTCATTTGAAAAAGTGGCTAAACAATTGCAGTTGCCAGTGACCATGTGGGTTTTGTTGATCCAAACGAAACTTGCAGGTATTGCTCCTGAGGTATCCGCAACAATATCAGAGGAAGGATCTGGGGATTATGAGGAGGTGAAGAAAGTGCATGTGAACTTGTGCCAGAAGCCGATACACAACATTTCTGCAAGCTTAGGAATGACCCTGGTAAAACCTATATTGTGTTTGAAAGGGTCAATGAAAGTAATTTTGATAAATGGATAAGAACTTTAAAAATCGAGCAAATCTATGATGCACTTAGAGAGATAATTATTTTGGAAAAATTCAAAGATTCATTGCATGAATTAGTGCAAACTCATGTGGAAGAGCAGAGAGTTAAAACAGCAAAGTTAGCAACTGAAGAAATTGATCATGAATTGATTCATAAAACACATTTTGGCTTCCAGAATCAATTTCAGTGCATTAGGGATAGAGAAATCCTCACGTGGAAAAGGACATGTAGATCTCAGTGAAGATCAGAAGGATAACTTACCACAGGGTAAAAAGGAAACAATTGAAGGGGACAAAGAAGCTAAAAAGCTCCGGTGCTTTCGTTGCGATAAATTAGGTCATAGGACAGTACTCTGTTGGTGGGCTAGGGACAAAAAAACAAACAGATGTAGGAAAACAGGATAAGCCTGGGAGTTTTATTGGAGCAGTAACAGAAAGCACAGTGGAGGCGAGAAAGCTGCATCAGAGTGTACAAGCTGATCGGAGGTTCGTGAAGGAGGAATTGCCGGATCTGATTATAAAATATAGCTGCAAAGGCAAAGTGCTTTCGACATATATTAGGAGTAGCAGATAAAGTGGATGCACGATTAAGAGACACAGGATCGTCTTAGTCTGTGATGTTGAAAGATGCGAAGGTATGCATTCCTGAAGGACTATTTCTAGAAAAAGGTACTGCTAAAGTGAATTCATGTGGGACAAAAAGCGCACAATTATGTAAAGCGGAGATGGAGTGTCCAGTGAAATGTGGAGAAATTGTGATAGGAGTATTGGACAAACTTTCAGCTCCAGAAATACAATTTATCCTTGTAAAGTATATCGCAGATTCATCTGTAGAAGTGCTGCCTGCTCTGGTTGAAAAGCCAGTGGAGTCACAGACAACTGAAACAATGAAGGAGCCTTATCCTGGAATCTTTCCTGATTATGGGGCAACAAGGTCCCAATGTCACCAGCTGAAACAGGAGAAATCATAAATGTAAAGATGAGGAAGCTGAAGTGGCATTGGCAGAGACGTTGTTTCATCAGATAGTTCAAACAAAACAAGAGTAAATATGTGATTATGGAAATATGTTTAGATCAACTAAACTAATTGAGTTATAGCATAAAAATGAAAATTTAAAGCAGTTAGTCCCATGGAATCCAGGGAAATTTAAACAATTTAATGCAAAATAGTCTTGAAGGTAACGGATTATTTTCCCGGCTGGATGCCTGTAGCCATTGGTGTGCTGAACTAATCAGTGTTGAGCTTGCTGCTTTTCATCATGTAGAAACACGACTTGGCTGTGAATATCGGAGGTACGATTAGTACGTTTACAGATAACAGCAAAATGAGGTGCAGTGGAAAGTGAGGAAGATTATCTTAGAGTACAACAGCACCCATGGAAGCGGGTATAATTACACATTGAAAATATATCTGGATAGATACATAAATAAGAATGATTCAGAGATATATTGGCAAAATGCTGGAAAGTGAGACGAAATCAGATTAGGATGTCTGGTCAGCAAGGACAATTTGGACAAAAGTGTATGCTTCCGCGTTGTCTGACTCTCTGATTCGATAAGATGGATTAGGAAAAGTTCTCAAAGGCCTTTCGAGTGGAAATTATCTTCCCCAAAAGATTGTGGTGCTTCTTTGTTTACATTTATTCAAAGATGCATTAGTTACGTATTTGTCCATGAAGTGATTCATCGATAATTGGATACAGACAGGAAAGTGGGGCTGAGACGACAACCTGTTAAGCCACAATCATAGTGCCTGGTGGAGAAGGCTCACAGTGTGTAATGACCCACTCCTGTTCCCCAGTCCCATGTTCCTGTGTTCCATTCAGCCCCTGAAACCTGCTAGACAGGAGCAGTGGGAGGCCACTTACTGCTATCACCTCGTGCACAGAAACAGAGGAGACCATTCAGTCCCTCAACACTTTCCCACACGGTTTGATTGATTTGATAAACGTAATTTGAAAACCCAAGCTGGGTATGAAAGAGGCCCCTCATCTCTCTTTACAGAGATACCCCATTCTGCAAAATGTGCTCCATTTGTTGGTCACGTTATCGAACCAGGTTCACTGTGAATACAGCTCGGACACCTCACCCAGAGATGGCTCAGAAAATCCTCTGGACACCCTGACTATAACATTCAATAACAAAACTTCCTGGAAAATTACACCCTGTAATTTTCCAATAATAGAATGTGAGAACATAGAAACAGAAGCAAGTGGTTCACTCCCTAAACACACTCCTCAAGTTGGCTTGCCCTTCAGTTAAATCATGGCTGATCTTCTCTCTGTCTCAAGTCCTCTTTCATGCCTAATTATTCATAGCACTCAACTCTCTGATAGGTCAAAATCCATCTCATGCCTCTTTAAATACTTTCATACAACAGAGAACTTAGGACATTACAGCTTAATACAGGTCATTCAGTCCTCGAGGTTGTGCTGATCTTTTATCCACTTTAAGATCAGACTCATCGACATACTTTCGTGCATTATCTTTCATGTGCCCATCCAAGCATCTCTTAAATGTCCCTCAGGTATCTAACTCTTCTACCATTGCTGGCAGTGCATTCCATGCACCCAGCACCCTCTGTGTAAAGAACCAAACTCTGTCATCTCACCGAAACCGTCCTCAAATCACCATAAAATTATGTACCCTCGTTCCTTCGTTGGAGGCATTTCTGCTGGGGGAAAATGTATCAGGCTCTTTACTCTATCTCTGCCTCTCATCATCTTGTTCACCTGTATCCAATCCTGCTTCACTCCAATGAGAAAGGCCCTTACTCCCTCAATCTTTCTTCATTAGACCTGATCTCCAGTCCAGTCAGCATCCTGGCAAGTTCCCTCTGCATCCGCTCTAAAGCTTCCTCATCCTTCCTAGAATGAAGTCAGCAGAACTGAACACAATATTCCATGTTCTGTCTAACCAAGGCACAATAGAGCTACAGCATAACCTCGTGGCTCTTAAACTCAATCCCAGCTAATCAAAGCTAAAGTAGTATATGCCTTTTTAACAACCCTATCACAATTTGGGTAGCAAACTTAAGGGATTTATGGACATGGACCTCAAGATCCAGCTGTTTCGCCACACTGTCAACAATCCTGCCTTTAACCCTGTATTATGCATTCACATTCGAGCTTGCAAAGAGAATCACTTCACACTTTTCCAGGTTGAACTCTATCTGCCACTTCTCAGCCCAGTTCTGCATCCTGTGAATGCCCCATTGCAACCGACAATAGCTCTCCACATTATGTACCACTCCACAAACCCTCGCGTCATCGGCAAACTTACTAATCCACCCTTCTGCTTCCTCATCCAAGTCACTTATAAAAATCACAACGAGCAGCGGTCCCACCACCGATCCCTGCAGGACACCACTGGTCCCTTTCAGTGATCTAGCTCCCTTAACTCTCTGTGTAAGAAAATTCCTGACAATCACGTCCTTCTGTTTGAAGAAACCACTCACTTCTTTTAAACCATGACCTATTGATATGAACAAAAGAGGGAACACAGAGGCTCAGGTAAGAGAGACTGGCCCTGAACTCTAGGCAGTATTATACTGAGGATGGTATCAAGGAGCCTGAGCAAAAGTGCATTAAGGAGAATCGATTGTGAATTCTCCAATGCTCGGAGTTATTCACAGCACAAGGGAAGGGGATTATTATCGGTGGGCATCAATCAAATCACCGTGGGTATCTCTGCAGGAGATTCTCAGGGTATCTTCTTCAGCCCAGGCATATGCAGTTGGTCAGCGGGAAACCCTTGCAGTGTGGAAGCAGGCCATTCTGCTCATTGAGTTCACAGCGATCCGAATGGGGATATTCACTGAAGACTACACGATGTTCAGAAGTTTTTTTTCAGCCCTCAGCTTCTGAAGCCATCGGTGTCCATGTGCGCCAAGACCTAGACAACATTCAAACTCGTGCTGCTAAAGTCTGGGTAACGTTCATGTAACAGCACTGCCAGACAATGTGCATTTCCCCAGAAAAAGGAAAAGCTCATTCAGTACCTCAATCTGGGTTCACAAGTATTTGGGGAAGTTATCCAGCCCATCAAACGTACTGGGCAAGAAGATGGATACTGCATTCAGTCCCTCCTGCATATGCCATAGGAAGACAAGGGGTCTGCTCGCTGCCATGCATCATTTACACGGGATCAGAAAGAGACCATTTCACATCTGGAGCTAAATGCAAAGGAACAAGAAGTGGTCATTAAGCTTCTCAGGTCACTGACACAGGAAGAGGAAGGTGTCAAAGATGCTCCAATATCACAAACAAATGGTGCATTGGCTGCACAGATGGACTGCTCTAACTTGTTCCACATTGGTTCAATACTCATAGTACGTATGTGTTACTTTAACATAGTTTTCTGACAGTGAGAAAGAAGACAACATTTTTACTCATTCACCAAAGTGTTGTCCATTCCAAGAAGTTAGACTCATGGTCTCTATGTCGGCCAGAAGCTGGTGGGGAATGGCCAACTGTTTCAGAATGAAGGCATTGTAGCTGCTGACAATGTAACATTCTGTGCGGGGTCACACAACAACTGTACATTGAAGTTAATTCAGAGTCTGTACTTCTCTGTCAATAGACATGGGGCTCTGCATAGGCATGGAAACTACCAGGAAAGAAGCATCCAATGAGAAGGATGGAATCTTCACCCTATTCAGTTGCTTTAAACATAATGAGTGTCCAACGATAAACATCAAGTTTCAAGTTATTATTCTCTCACAGTCGTACATATTAAACACAAGTTTCTTAACTTATTCCTCATGGTAACATCATGCCAGGGTTTAGTCTGGTGAAACCCCTTTGGACTGAATCGCTGACAAGATCATTACTTATAAAGCAGATTCAGCATGTACACAATATCCCAAATAGTGTATCAACAAAACACTACCATTCAGAAAGATACATTTACTCTGGTACTTTAATCATTTTGTAGGAAGCGCTACCTGTCATTTGCTTCCTGCTGCGTAAAAAATTCTTTCACTGATTTATGACCAGGCGCATTCAATAATAGCACTTAACAACCTCTTACTATTTCATGAACGTAAATGTGAATGAGGTTATTTGTTGTTCCCGTCTGAAACATTTTCTGTCTTGTGAAGAGCTATTGCCCAAACACTGACCCTTCTGATAACACAAAACCTTCACTCCAGATAAAAATACTACTCCCTTCATTCTCTCATTATCCAACGTTTAATACATTCGGTGTATGCCACCCCTACCTACCCATGGACTCTAAAATTCTTTACTCATCTGTATTCAACCATGTCAAACGTCTGCAGAAAATTCAAAAACTCCTCTCCCATTGTCGATGTCACAACAGACAACCTCCACAAAATCCAACAGGTTTATCAAAGATCAAAGATGATTTCCCGTTCCAGAATCTCGGTCGAATCTTCCAAATCAGGTAATTATTTTCCAAGTGTCTAGTTATCACATTCCTCATAAAAGGTTCCAATGTTTTTCTCACAGCTTACATCAAGCTAACCATTGTTTAGTTTGCTGTTTGCTCTCTCCGTCCTGTTTTAAATATTTAGGTTTACAATAGCTGCTTTCCAGTCTGCAGGATCCTTTCCAGAATCTAACCAGCTTTGAAGAATAATCTGTAGTTCTTTCACTAGCTCTACTGCCACCTCCTCAATACTCTGGGATGTAGCTCATCAGATGCAGCAATATACCAACCTTCAATTCAATGCGATTTTCAAAGATAAACCTTTTATTAATTCAAATTTCCTGTTGTTCTTCATTTTCATCAGTCTCTATGTTCCCTTGTATTTCTATAAGTTTGTTTCTGTACCTTCCTAAGTGTGATGGGCTCAATATATTGCTCTCAGCAGACAGATGGCTTTTGTCAGCCAGTGAATACATCGGTGGACTGTACTTCGGTGATGATGGATATATTACTCACGCCTGCCTAGAAAGTTCTAGAATTAATTCAGTGACTGGTCACTGGTGTGAGGCTAATTGGTACACTGAACAAGGGGACACAGTTCAGTGAACACATCAAATTTGAAACAAACTGGTTTCATACCTTACACCTTGTCCAGCTTAGAAAAGTGTCCCGGGAAATCCCAGGGACGATAGTGCACTGTCCAACTCCTTCTTATTTATTGAGCTTCCCTTCTATGGAGCCTCATCTCCATTTGTCTGCCAAGAACCCAGACACTCTGTAAATGCACTGTATAGAGTCGGGTCACCAGACCCAGCAGCTGACAATACAAACCCGAGATAATCATCCATAGAAACTCCACTGATTTTCCAATGACAGAGGCAAGTCAATTCCACACACAGAACGTGCAACCGCTCAGTGTTGAAAACTATTTCCACTGCTGAGTTTCTCTTCTTGGCTGAGATAGGCGTTGCACCTCTGCACAGTCCATAGTAACAGTTTCTCTCCTCAAAGACGCAGTTGACAATGTGACATTATGTTTCTCTGTGTCTCAACAACTATAAGGGCAGCACCAGTATTGCTAATGGATTTGATCATAACACTCCGAGAAGAGAGATAGAGGGAACCTAACTCACTTTAAACACGGACATATCTAAACGGACGTGATATTCAGGAATATGGGAAATGAGGAAATGTGAGGATAACTTGACATTTTGTGTTCCTTTCAGTTCATCATCAGCAATCCCTTTGCTCACTTTTCATTTCTTTTCCTCTCTTTTTTCGCCATTTCTCCATCCATTTTAATCAAAACTGCCCCCCCACCTCTCTCTCCAACCCAACCATCCCTGTTTCCAGGATAAAAAATATTATTTCCCAGTTTGCTTTCAGTTGTGAAGCAGGGTCAGCGGACTTAAACTGTTATCTGCATTGCTCCTGACAGAGACTGCCATAAATGCTGAAATTCTCCTACACTTTCAGACGCTGGAGATTTTTTTTTCGATCTCTAGCACCCACCGTTCCTTGGTCTATTTCACCTTTAATGCTGTTGTTTCACGGGATGCAGCATCATGGGCAAAGGCAGCATTTATTGCCCAACACTAATTGTCCTTGACCACGCCGCCATTTGTCAAGAAAAAGTGGAGCCAACAATTTTGTTTTGGGTCTGAAGTCACATTGAGTTCAGACTGGACAATAACGTTAAGTTTCTTCACCAAAGACAATCCGTGAAATAATAAGAATCAATCCTGATGGTTTCTGGTTTCCATGATTGAAATTAGGTTTCAGTCCAATTTTGTCATTCGAATTTAATCTCTGACATCGGCTGTGGTAGAATTTTAAACACTGACTTGGAGTCACAACCCATGCCTATCAATTATTCGTCTAGTTACATTATCACTCTGATACAGAGTCCTCATTCCCTAGACGGTATTCCCTAGTACCTGCCAGAGAGAGATAGCGGGGAAATCAATTAAACTACCAATAAAAAGGATTTGGGTAAAACAGTGAAAGGGAGATTGAGAGACAATTTCATGTAATGCGATAGGTTTCAGAATGCTGAAATGAAGACAGTTCGACAGCATTCTGCAACATGAGCTAGTATACCCATGAATGGTAGGTGAAGGGTATATTGGGGTCAGTACAGATGATGGAGAGTTTTGGATGAGCATTTGCTTTACAACCTTGTAACTGGGTGTGGGGTCAGCAGAGTCTTCGACTTATTCGTCTGAATCTAACAATAAATAATGTTTGAGTGTGACAAAGGGATTATCTGTACGAGGCTGAGCTAGTTTCCTGGTGCTCTCTTATCGAACTCACCTCATTAACTACTCACTCAATGTTATATTGTTCCTCTCGTTCAATGTCAGCCCGATTCTTCAACCCATCATGGCTGGAGGTTCTCACCATCGGACTGCTGCCCCTGATACTCAGTGAGCAATGGCATTACTGCCATCTTTCAATGGTCAATGTTCACACTATTGAACTTTCTCAGTTTGGAGCGACACTGCACAGTTGACCACGATCATAGCAGATAAAGGGAACTAACACGACGATTTTTCATCTCTCTATCTCTCTTTCTCTCTGTCTGTCTCTCTGTCTCTCTCTCTCTGTCTCTCTCTCTGTCTCTCTCTCTCTCTCTCTCTCTCTCTCTCTCTCTCTCTCTCTCTCTCTCTCTCTCCATATGCACCTATTCTATATCTAATCATAATTAGAAGTTCTGGCCATTTCACATTGTCTCACTTTATTGTATCCAGCCAAACGCTGCTTCTAAACACTTGCCCAGTTATGAAATACAATTTCAAGAATAGAACGTTTTATCCTCAGTTGTTGTCTTGACCATTACCTGAATTGTGCCACTTTCCTTGTAATGAACGTTTCTTTTGCCATTTGTCTGTGTCTGATGCTGTGTGTAGCAGTTACACTGTCTCCCACTCAGTTGGCTGGACGGCTGGTTTGTGATGCAGAGGGATGCCAGCAGCGCAGGTTCAATTCCTCACACTGACACAGGTTACTATGAAGGGGGCCATCTCTCAACAATGCGCAATCTAGCATGATCAATCCACTCTAAGCTGCACATCTTTGTACTCTGGTGGGTAACTGGAGCATTTGGGGGAACCCACATAGATACATGAAGAATGTTCAATCTCCGCATAGAGGGTCACCTGAGGTTGGAATTGAACCAAGCTCTTTGGTGATGTGAGGCTGCAGTGCGAAACACATATCCATCATATTCCTCAGGTAGTTCTATTAATTACTTGTAGCTAACTAATGAAATCTAACTGACTTAGTCTGATAACTGAACCTGACCCAGTCTTAGATCTTTATCATCAGCCATATCTGGTTTCTTTTCAAATGTGTTGTGAGGAATGAAGGAGTGGGACTAGAGAAGGAAACAGTCAGACCCTCCAACCTGTCAGAACCGGAGTGAAGAGAAATTCACAAAGTGGGAATTCATTCAAATGGGAATTCTTTTTCCCCGAAGTTTGGGATGGCTGAATCTTTATATTATATCAAGGCTGACTTTGTCTGTATTTCTATAGATCGGTGAATCAGGGATAATGGTGCAATGAGAGAGAAGTGCAGCTGGGAACACAATGAGATGAGACATGACCTTACTGACTGGTGGAGTAGTGCCAAAGGGCCGAATGGCCTACTAGTGTCCCTCAGCCCTTTGTTCTGATTTTCCATTCAGCCTTTCGCTCCTGCTGCACAGGAGCCTATCAAGGCCACTCCGATGGTTGGGTGTAGTTTGGAAAATATAATTGGAAAATCCAGGTTGGTTCAGGATGTGACCCCGACCCAATACCTCTTTCCAGGCGTCCCTTCTCTCTAACATCTGCTCCAGATGTAGGTCATGTTAGAGACCCAGGTTCGCTGTGAATACAGCCCCCATATCCCACACAAAGTCAACTCCGAAAAATCATCTGCACTCCCTGAATGCAAAATTTTACATCACGACTTCCAGGATAATAACCAGTTACTTACCAAAAACATTAATAAGAACGTAATAAATAGGAACAGGGGCCGGCTATTCGGCCCCTCAAACTTGCACTGTCATTCAATAAGAACATGGCTGATCTACTCCAGTGGTCAACTCCACTTCCCTGCTAACCCCTGACATCCCTCAACTCGCTGATATGTCAAAAGCCAATCCACACCCTCTGTAAATACAATTAGTAACCCAGTCACCACAACTCTCTGGGTTAGGGAATTCCAGCCATTCAATATCTTCTGAAAGAAGACATTCTTTGCACTTCAGTTTGAAATCGATATTCCTGATACTGTGTCTATGTCCCGGAGTGAGACACTCTGCACATGCGTGGAACCACATTCTCAACATTTACTTTGTCAAGCCTCCTCTTTATTTTGTCCGTTTCAGTAATGCCACCCTCATTCATTTCAACCACAATGAATACTGGCCGCAGTATTTTTGATGTATTCAATAAATCAGCATTTTCATCCCAGGAACCAGTCTAATGAACCAACATTTCTGCATCAGCATACTGACGTTTTGTTTCATGCAGATGAACACTCCAATCCGTTGTACTTCTCTTTTATTGGAAGTCCTCTCCGTTCAATAACAGCCTGCCTTTTGGTTCTCAGTGTCATCCACAAACTCGGATGTACATTGCACTCAGCCCCCGCCGTCAGACTATCAGTATAGATTGTAAGCAGCTCTTGCCAACGGACTGATATTTGTGGTACTCCAGTAGGAACATTTTTTTCATAAAGATCGACGATTCCTGACTCTCCGATTTCTAAGTGTTTACCAATTGTCATCCCATGCTAATGAATTATCCATCATACTATGAGCTTCTATCCTGTGTTAAAACCTTTTTATATTGTGATAACTTGTGGAAAATCTCTGGAAAGCCTCATGTCTACCAGTCCCCCTTTGTCAAGGCCACTTGATACATTCTCAAGGAACTCCAGAAAAAAACTTTGCATAATTTTACAGACAAAATATAGTTTACCTTTAACAAGACTATGCTGACTCTGTGTGATATTTTTCTGTATGCCCTGCAGTTCCATCTTTAAGAACAGACTCTCACAGATTCCCAGCAATAATGTTGAGGCTAAATGGTTCCTGCTTTCAGTCTCGCTCCTTTCTTGAAGACAGGCGCCACATTGAAGGGTCTCCAGTTTCACTGGAACACCAGTGCGTTATGGAATATTTCACAATTAGCCACCAGCCACTCTGTGACCACTTATTTCAAAACCAGCTATGAATTACTTATGATCTGTTTACCCTTGGTCTTATCTGTTTAAAGAAATGCGTTGTTCCTTTTGTGAGATACAGCTCAAGAACTTACCTCCTATTATTATTTTGTTTACATCATTGAAATATTTACAGCACCTTCACCTGTGAGGAACGATGTAAAATACTGGTGTAAATTACCTGTATGTGCCCTATTGCCAGTTCCCCAGTCACACCCTCTAAATGTCCTCAATTAAACTTTCCTGACTTTCTTTCTACCAAATATCACACACACGTCATGAACTGTTCTTATATAAATGGAAAAGCTCATGCTGCTTGTTTTTATATTTCTTGCCAATTTGTTTACATCACATCTTTTCTTTCCTTTTCTTTGCTTTCTATATTCATAAAGTCATATCACTAACAAACACAGTCTTTGGTACAACTTGTCCATGCCAGCCAGGTTTACCATCTGCTTGCATTTGGCCCATATGCCTCTGAACGGTTCACATTCATATGTTTGTCCATATGTCTTTCAAATGCTGGAGCTATACTTGCATCTGCCAGTCTTCCTCTGGCAGCTCATTCCATAAACATCACCCTCTGTAAAAAGAATTCTCTCTTCCTCCATTTTAAATCTTCCCTCTTAAAGCTATGCACTCGATGATTTAATTTTCCTATCCTGTTAAAAGATCTTTGCTTTTCATCTTACCCATTCCTCCCATGGTTTTATAAATTTCTACAATGTCACCCCTCAACCTCCTAAACCCCATCAGATACTAACTTCAAGAACATGCATTTAAAAAGAAGCACTGCAAATTTGAAACAATATTAAAAGCGACTGGTAAACAGTACTCAGTTCAAACTTCATTCTGTTATTTGTTTTGTCTTTATGTTCCAATACGAAGGCAGCATGAAAATTTTACTCGTTCCAATAAGACGTCAAGCACCTGTGTTCCTTTGTCTGATGGCGGTGATGATCTCTACAGTGAAAATGTATCTGTTGCCAGATCTATATAATACCACATGCTATATATTCTCCCTCCTGGCCTCCCTATGAGCTTGTGTGGTTGTGTCTTCTTTATCTTTCTCAATAGAGAAAACCCATTTCCCCGAGTCACATCTTAATTTTAATTCATTTTATATCATCTTCTGGTTCACCACTGCTAAAAGCCTGTTTGTCTGTTCTCACACCCTCTTTTCCCTGTCACCTACCCCCCTCCCCCTCACCCTTCCCCCCACCTCTGCCAAGGGACTAAAATGCCTATTTTCCCATCGTGTTCAGTTCTGACGAAATGTTACACTGGACTTGAAACGCTAACTCTTTTTCTCGATCTCTGCAAATGCTGCCAGACCTGCAGAGTTTCTCTAGAAATGAATAGGTGGAGAACAAATTTTCAATTAAACAAATAACTATGGATACTGGAAACAAAAACATAAATATTTCTGGAGAAACTGGGAAAGGACATGGGGTGCGAAAGTTGAAATCTCCTTTCATGCCACAAGATGCAGCCAAACCTGCGTAGTTTCTCCTGCAATTTCTGTTTTTGAACAAGTTCCAAAGACGTACGTCAAATCTGCTCAAATGCCCTGTCCAGCACGGAGCGGGGTACATTGGGAAGTGAACGAGAATGCAAAGTGCACACGTTCATTGGCTTTGAAACGACATAAGGCTGGCATCACTGCCACGACACACCTCTTAATCATCGTCAGGGAGAAAATCAGAGGACAAAACATTCACCTCAAACACAGAAAATGGTATTACTGGAAAGAAAATGATTCAGATGAATATGTTAAGTATCTGAGTTTTGTTACAAATTGGAGGTATGGCATCAGGGAGAGGCCCTCAGCAGAATGAAAATATGAAACTGGATGTGTTCGCACATCAGAAGCTAGGTTAGGTCACTGAGGTTTGAATGGGTCTCGGTGTGAAATGGGGGAAAGTCAGTAGAATTGAATTGCAGATATTGCAGCTCACACTGAGTTATCATGTGATGCTGTAGATCTCAGCAGCAGAATTGCATTCAATCACAATCCAGAACTTTTTCCCCAGGATAATCCATCACTGTACCATTATCATCAAGCCATGTGATGGTCCAGTGACGAGTGTAGGTGAACACCAGCAACAGCTCTCCTTCAAGATCCTCCCCTGCACACTTGCAGCAATGCGCTGGCACCTAACCTCTCTCCAGTCAGCCCTGCCTCAGCTGAGGGCCACACTCTCTCAGAGTTGCAAAGGACCCACTCTGTACTACATCCTCAGGAGAATTCATACTCTCAACAAACAGTATTTCAATTCCATTTCAAACATTAAAAACTGTAAGTACAACAAACCTTTATCCACCCACCTCCATAACCAGCGCTCCTCAAACATTCCAGAAGATTCCCCTGGCCTCGGAAGCTATTCCACCATTCGCCAAGCGGCTGATGCAGCGAACACACACGCTGATTGATGATGTCACTTCCGCCCCCATCATGGCCACTCCCACAACCACTTCTACCCCTCAAAATTCCTCATGCATCGCACCTGACATCACTTCTGCCCTTCACATCATCGCTGATGCCACATGCTCAGTGACTTCCACCACCCCTACTGCCGTGGTCACCACGACTTCCGCCCCCACCAGCGCCACTCAACTGCATTCTGCTGACATGCACCCCACAGACCCCACTGTCACTATCCCCACCCCCAGAACACCAAGGGGAACACTACTCCTGCTCATGACTCCACCTCCATTCGCCCAACATCACACCCCCTCCAGTCACAGGTTCTGCCCCCACTCCCAGCTCTACACCCACACCAGATCCCAGCTCCCAGCCCTGCCGAGTTTTCACTATCCCCCCAGACCTCCCCCTCACTGAGGATGAACGATCAGTCCTCAGCAAAAGACTCACCTTCATCCCCCTCCATCCACGCATCAATGAATTTAATACACGACGTGACATCGAACAATTCTTCCGTCGCCTCCGCCTCCGAGCTTAATTTCACAATCGGAACTCCCGCCACCTTCCGAGGACCCCTTCGCCCACCTCCAACACACTGCATCCACCTGGACACCCCGTGCTGGCCTATTTCCTGCCCTCGAACTCTTCATTTCCAACTGCCGCCGGGACATTAACTGCCTCAACCTGTCTACCTCCCTCCCCAACTCCAACCTCTCAACCTCACAATGCGCAGCCCTCCAATCCCTCTGCTCCAATCCCAACCTCACCGTCAAGCCAGCGGATAAAGGGCGCACAGTGGTCGTCTGACGCACTGACCTCGACACCGCTGAAGCCAAACGTCAACTCGAGGACACCTCTTCCTACTGCCCTCTCGACCATGACCCCACCCCCCATCACCAAACCATCATCTCCCAGACCATACAGAACCTCATCACCTCAGGAGATCTCCCACCCACAGCTTCCAACCTCATAGTCCGGGAACCCCGCACTGCCCAGTTCTACCTCCTTCCCAAGATCCACAAGCCTGATCACCCTGGTTGACCCATTGTCTCAGCATGCTCCTGCCCCATTGAACTCATCTCTACCTACTTCGACACTGTCCTAGCCCCCGAGCCCAGGAACTCCCCACATACATTCGAGACACCACCCACGCCTTCCACCTCCTCCAAGACTTACTTTTTCCTTGCCCCCAACGCCTCATCTTCACCAGGGATATCCAATGCATCTACACCTCCATCCGCCATGACCAGTGACTCCAAGCCCTCAGTTTTTTCCTCTCCAGACGTCCCCAACAGTACCCTTCCACCGACACTCTCATTCGTTTGGCCGAACTGGTCCTCAGCCTTAACAATTTCTCCCTTGAATTCGCCCACTTCCTCCAGACCAAAGGGGTAGCCATGGGCACACGTATGGGCCCCAGCTATGCCTGTCTCTTTGTTGGCTACGTAGAGCAGTTGATCTTCCGTAATTACACCGGCACCACTCCCCACCTCTTTCTCCGCTACATTGATGACTGCATTGGCGCCACCTCGTGCTCCCGCGAGGAGGTTGAGCAATTCATCAACTTCACCAACACATTCCACCCTGACCATAAATTTACCTGGACCATCTCTGACACCTCCCTCCCATTCCCGGACCTCACCATCTCCATTAATGACGACCGACATGACACTGACATTTTTTTACAAACCCACAGACTCCCACAGCTACCTGGATTACACCTCTTGCCACCGAACCTCTTGCCAAAATGTCATCCCGTATTCCCAATTCCTCCGCCTCCGCCGGATCTGCTCCCAGGAGAACCAGTTCCACCACAGAACACACCAGATGGCCTCCTTCTTTAGAGACCGCAATTTCCCTTCCCACGTGGTTAAAGATGCCCTCCAACACATCTCGTCTACACCCCACACCTCCGCTCTCAGACCCCACTCCTCCAACCGTAACAAGGACAGAACGCCCCTGGTGCACACCTTCCACCCTACCAACCTTCGCATAAACCAAATCATCCGCCGACATTTCTGCCACCTCCAAACAGACCCCACTACCTGGGATATATTTCCCTCCCCACCCCTTTCCACCTTACTCAAAGACCGTTCCCTCCGCGACTACCTGGTCAGGTCCACGTCCCCAAACAATCCACCCTCCAATCCTGGCACTTTCCCCTGCCACGGCAGGAACGGTAAAACCTGCGCCCACACCTCCTCCCTCACCTCTATCCAAGGCCCTAAAGGAGTCTTCCACATCCATCAAAGTTTTACTTGCACATCCACTAATATCATTTATTGTATCCGTTGCTCCTGATGCGGTCTCCTCTACATTGGGGAGACTGGGCGCCTCCTAGCAGAACGCTTTAGGGAACTTCTCCGGGACACCCGCACCAATCAACCACACCTTCCATTTCAATTCCCCCTCCCACTCTGCCGAGGACATGAAGGTCCTGGGACTCCTTCACCGCCGCTCCCTCACCACCAGATGTCTAGAAGAAGAACGCCTCATCTTCTGCCTCGGAATACTTCAACCCCCAGGCATCAATGTGGACTTTAACAATTTCCTCATTTCCCCTTCTCCCACTTCACCCTAGTTCTAAACTTGCAGCTCAGTAACTGTCCCCATGACTTGTCCAGACTTGTCCTACCTGCCTATCTTCTTTTCCACCTATCCACTCCACCCTCTCCTCTTTGACCTATCACCTTCATCCCCTCCCCCACTCACCCATTGTACTCAATGCTACTTTCTCCCCACGTCCACCCTCCTCTAGCTTATCTCTCCACACTTCAGGCTCACTGCCTTTATCTCTGACGAAGGGCTTTTGCCCGAAACATCGATTTCGAAGCTACTTGGATGCTGCCTGAACTGCTGTGCTCTTCCAGCACCACTTATCCAGAATGCCAGAGTCAGAACCATGTGTATCTAAACCTGTTGACACCCCATTAAAGCTACTGCACTTGACTGGTTACATTCCAAAAAGCAGAACTACCATCTGATGGAGAATGGGGAAGTCAGCCCCAAGACTAACAGATAAGATTGAAGGTCTGCATTCTTCCCTCATTCAGTCATCACTGTCGATGGACTCTTATACAACTTACTGGAGGAGAGGACTCCACAAATATCCCCATCCTAAATAACATAACAGACTGAACATCAGTGTAACAGACAAGAATGTGGTATCTTCACCATCCTCACCCTCCTCATGAAGCTCACAGTTTCACAGATGCCAGTCTTCAACCAATTTGATTCGCTGCATGTGACATGAAGAAACAACAAAGGCAATGGGCCCTGACCCCATTCCTGTAATAGGACTGAAGACTTGTGTTGCACAACAAGCCTTGTCCATGGGGAAGCTGTTTCATTCCAGTTCCAACGCTGACATCTCCCTAGCAAGGTGGAAAATTACTTAACTATATCCATTGAGTCATAGAGTCATTGAGATGTACAGCATGGAAACAGACCCTTCGGTCAAACCTGTCCATGCCAGCCAGATATCCCAACCCAATCTAGTCCCACCTGACATCACCCGGTCCATATCCCTCCAAACCCTTCCTATTCATATACCCATCCAAATGCCTCTTAAATTTGCAACTGTACCAGCCTCCACCACATCATCTGGCAGCACATTCCATACACGTACCATCCTCTGCATTAAAAAGTTGCCCTTCAGGACTCTTTTATATCTTTGCCCTCCACCCTTCAGGTTCTCGGGCTGTATTCCTGATGAAGGGCTTTTGCCCGAAATGTCGGTTTTACTTGTCCTCGGATGCTGCGTAAACTGCTGTGTTTTTCCAACTGGATGAGGGAAGAATGCAGGGATTCAATCTTATCTGTTAGTCTTGGGATGACTTCCTGCTTCTCCACCAGATGGTGGTTCTGCTTTTTGGAATGTAACCAGTCAAGTGCAGTAGCTTTAATGGCACTCTAATCTAGACTCAGGTTTCCAGCATCTGCAGTCCGTGTTTTTAACCTCTCACCCTAAGCTTATGCCCTCCAGTTCTGGACTCCCCGAACACAGGGAAAATACTTTGTCCATTTATCCTATCCGTGCCCCTCATAATTTTGTGAACCTCTATAAGGTCTGCACTCACCCTCTGACACTCCAGGGAAAACAGCCCAAGCCTGTTCAGCCTCAACCTATAGCTCAAATCCTCCAACCCTGGCAGCATCCTTGTGAATCTTTCCTGAACCCTTTCAAGTTTCACAACATCTTTCCGATAGGAAGGAGACCAGAATTGCACGCAATATTCCAACAGTGGCCTAACCAATGTCCTGTACAGCCGCATACTCAGTCCCATAACAGGCGAATGACTACAGTCTGATCATTTACTACACCCTCAGTGTCGTTGCGATAGTCACATTGTCAAGCATCACAGAAATAACCTGCTCAGTGTGGTTTCCAATAGGTCCCCAAGTGGAGATGGTGCTATTGTAGAAATGTCACTGGATTACTAATCCAGACCAGACTAATGGTCTGGCAGCTGGTGGAGGTTAATAATAATTAATGAAATATCAAGATGTAAAATCTGCCGTCAGTAACAGTGACCTTGAAGCCAATGTCGATTGCAAGCACTAATTTGCTTCCCCGATGTACTTTCAAGAAGTGAATCTCCCGTGCTTTTCTGGTCTGGGCTAAAAGTGACTCCAGACACACAGACATGTGATAAACTCTTCAATGGTCTCGGAAACACCAGGCACTCCAGTATATCAAACTGCTCCGAGGTCTTAAAGGCTAAACCCGGACAGAACACCCAGCACCAGTCTCGGCATTGGAAAAGGGAATTGGAAACACAGTTCCGTCACCATGCAGAGATCATGTGGGCTAACGTTTGAGGGCTTGTGACAACATTTACAGAGCTTTCCCACAGACTGAACAGAAACATCGTGAAACGCAGAGGTCTTTAAACACATTGAACCTTCTCCATTCTAATTCATCGAGAAAACCTCCTCAATGCAGTTTTCCCCACGCAAGGTTCATATCCCTCAGTATGTCTAAACATTGGGACATATAAAATAAAAATTAGTGTAGTCCCTTCGGGCCCATCAATTTTGCTCTTCCATTGAATATACAGGCAGTTCTCCAATAATGTGTGCTTATTAAACACGATTTAGCTGCAACACGATTCATGAATTGTGCACCTTTCTTTATAAAGTGAGCTCCTGTTCCCTGTTACATGATTCAATCCTCGGCACCAGCTGAACAGCAAAACCCACCCTCAGGGTCCTCTGCCTGAAATATGCACCCTCAATGTGTTCAGCTAAACCAGGAATGTAATCCACTCTGTACGTCTTGAAACTGAACCTGAAACTGGGAATTGTTAGCGAGGTTTGAGAAGATTTGTAGCTCAGGTTGAGATTATGGATGTATGAACCTTCCAACTCAGCGAGCAAACCTACATCCAGAACTGGGAATTGTAGTCGACATTTATAAGGAACTTTCTTGTAAACCAGGGGAAGAATCTTGGGGAGAAATCTTGGGACGGCAGAGAGGCTCAGTGGTTAGCACCAGAGACCCGGGTTCAAATTCCACATTGGGTTAACTTATGCGTGGAGTTTGCACATTCTCCCTGTGTCTGCATGGGTTTCCTCCAGGTGCTCCAGTTTCCTCCCACAGTCCAAAAATGTGCTGGTCAGGTGAATTGGCCATGCTAAATTGGCCATTGTGTGAGGTGTGTTAGTCAGGGGTAAATATAGGATTGGGGAATGGGTCTGGGTGGGTTACTCTTCGGAGGATGATTTGGACTTGTTTTATTGAAGGGCATCTTTCCTTAATGTCGGGAATCTACTGTAACTGGAATCCCGCAGTAACGTCATGTTCGTCAGTCCGTTCGCGTGCTTTCTGGTGAAGAGCTTGGTGAAAGATAGAGTGCTGTATTCAGTAACTGTAGTGTGAAAGTGGTACATCTCCAGCACTATTACATTACAAAATATGATTTAAAGATTTGCATAGACTGTGCTGTTGTTTGTGTTAGGCTGACTAATTTTTATATTTTTATTTTTCCGAACATTATTGGGTCTTCGCCCCTTACCCTCTTTTTCCCACAGCCCAATTATGTATATTGCACCGCTTTCTATAATAGTGTTCCACAGGAACACAGCTGCCGCGTTACCAGAGAACAGCCTGTAATGATCGCTGATCCTCTATCTCCACACCATATTCCTGTTCTCTTCTCATCCTCTTCGTGTCTAACAATCATTATTTATATTCAGTGCCTTGTCTTCCACAGCCTCATCTTGGAGAGAGTTTCGATGTTCACCAGTCTCTGAGTATAGACATTTATTCTCATCTCAATGCAAAGTGGCTTGCCTGTACCTAATATGGTGGGCCCCTGTTTTAGACGTCCCAGACAGGGGAATAATCATCCCTGCTTCCATACAGTCTCCCCATCAGAGTTTTATATATTTCACTCATTTTCCTACAGCTCATGGAATACAGGTCCAGTCACCCCAAACTCTGCTCCCACAAGAAGCTTGTCATCTCAGAGATCAGTCTGGTCATCCTTCACTGCCCACCTTCAATATCATATTTTTCCTTTGTTAGGTAAGAACACTAAAATTGCACATAATACTGCACAATTTTCGAGATGGGGTCTTACCAAGGCCTTGTACAGCCACAGTAAGACGCCCTTACTCCTGCACTCAAATCCCCCTGAGATGATGGTCAACGCACCAATTATCTACTTAACTGCTTTCACCGTCCATAATCAAACAATCACAGAAGCATATAATCTGTACTGTCAGAAAAAAAAGTATGATCTACATTAGTCCTACTTTCTTACATGAGATCTGTAACCATAAATGTTATGATACTTCAAGCACGTTTTAATGGTTGTGCAATTACCCATCACGATTAAAATCTCAGGAAGTTTAATCCTGACTCCAATACCCTCTGCGTGAGAAACAATCCTCATATCTTCTTTAAACCTCAATCCCTTCACTTTAGAATTGTGCTCCCTTGTTCTTGTCCGTTTGACTAAAAGAAGCAGCTGCTGTCTCGCCACCCTGTCCATGCCCCTCGTAATCTTATCTTTCTGAATCAAGTCCCCCTCTGCATTCTTTGCTACAGTGTAACCAACCCGAGCTTATCCAGCCTCTCTCCATAGCTGATATGCTCCATCCCAGGGAACATCCTGGTGAATCTCATCTACACTCCTTCCAGTGTAATCACATCCTTCCTGTAATGAGGTTCCCAGAACTACACACACTATTCCACCTGTGGCCGAATCAAAACTTTGCATAACTCTTATAATCTATGTCTCAATGATTAAAGGCTATGCCGACACTCGCATGTGACTTCTGAACTAACCTATTACACTACCTAGTGACATTCGGGGATGAGTGGAGAAGCGCCCCTGAGATTCCTAGTGACCTGCCATTCATTGAGCACTCCCCTGTCTGGTTCCTTCTTCCAAAGTGCATCACCTCTTAGTTGAAAGTGGGGAATGAAGATGCTGGAGATCAGAGCTGGAAAATGTGTTGCTGGAAAGGTGCAGAAGGTCAGGAAGCACCACGGAGCAGGAGAACGGACGTTTCGGGCATAAGCCCTTCTTTCGGAAGACGGACTTATATCCGAAACGTCGATTCCCCTCCTCCTTGGATGCTGCCTGACCTGCTGCGCTTTTCCAACAATACATTTTTCAGCTCATCTCATAGTTATCAGGGTTACAATCCATCTGCCATTGCTCTGCCCATCTGATCATTCCGTCTGTATCTTGCTGTAACATAAAACCTTTCTCCTCACTGCCAACCCCCCGGAAAATCTCTGTGCTCAGCAGTTGGTACAGAGAGTACTGGTAGAAAGCTGTTGGTGTGATTGGAGACCAGTCTCCCCTGGCGTGTCACAGGGACCAGTACTGTGTCCCTTATTATTTGTGTTATTAAGAAATGATTAGATTAGATTACTTACAGTGTGGAAACAGGCCCTTTGGCCCAACAAGTCCACACCGACCCGCCAAAGCGTAACCCACCCATTCCTGTACATTTACCCCTTTACCTAACAGTACGAGCAATTTAGCATGGTCAATTCACCTGACATGCACATCTTTGGACTGTGGGAGGACACCGGAGCACCCGGAGGAAACCCACGCAGACACGGGGAGAATGTGCAAACTCCACACAGTCAGTCGTCTGAGTCGGGAATTGAACCCGGATCTCTGGCGCTACCCACTGTGCCACCGTGCCACCCACAAATGATGTAGATGCGAATGTGGAGGTGGTGGGGGGTGCGGGGGTGGGGAGGTGGTGGTGGTGAGAGTGTGTTACAGAAGCTGGAATCTGAAGCTGAAACCAACACATGCTGGGGACCACAGTGATCACAGTGACTCAGACATCATCCATGGAGAGAGAACACAGAGCTCTTCATCGTCTATATTCTGATTCCCTCCAAACAAAGGCAAACTTAATTTTACCTTCTCCCTTTTGCAAATATTCCTCCCAATACAATTTATTTTATTGTTGTAGGGCTACCTTACTGTATGAATTCTTTAAAAATCCTCCTGATATCCAACTATACCATATTCACTTGTTCTCCATTGTTTACATGACAAGGGACATCTTCAAGAAAAGTTTTTTTTAAATGATGCCTTCCCTTTCAGTAATCTAGCATCATTTTCTAGACGGTTGCTATAACATTCCAAGTGTCCAATATCACATTCTTTACAATAAACTCCGACAGATTCCCCACTATGAACAATAAGTTAACTGGTCTGTAGTTCACCATTCATCCACTTTGTCACTTTGTAAATCCTTAGAATGCATTTATAATCTTCCAAATCGAATACGTAAAAATACAGTGATTCCCAATGCAATTATTATGTCCATTTCTGCTTTCTCTGAAATTCTGGTATGAAGTACATTTGGTCCAGTTATGTTTTCAAAACTGTACCTTGTCATGGATATAACTGATTTTAGTCTTTAGTCACACAAGTCCCACGGTCACTTGGTATTTCTGTGAGATTTTCTAGACCTTCCTCCGTGAAGACAGATATAAAGTAACTGTTTAGTTGCCCTATAAGTTTTCTGTTGTCCACAATAAATTATCCTGTCCACGCATTCACTGTTCCACATTTGACCTTGCTTTCATTTTCCTTTCAAATATTCTGAGGTTTTTCGTCAGTCCTTTTGTTTCTGGTTATTTGTATTGCTGTTCTCTTTATAATTTACTTATCAGTCTTCTTTTGTTGCAGCCACAATTTCAATGAATCCACAATATATGACCGTTCTCTAATGCACTTGCTTCGATCTAATGCAATTCTTAACTTCTTTTGTTCACCATCGTTGAGTCACCTTTCACTTTTGCGATTTATGACTTGGAACAATACATGTATATTGTAGACCTTAGAGTGCTTCTGTAAATAACAGATATACCCTGTCTTTCATTAAGTCACATTAATGTACTTTTCAAATTCACTAAAGCCAAGTTTATTCTCGCATCTTAATGGCTTGCACGACTCAGGTATATGCCCGTAATATAAGAAAAATAAATGCTTGTATTCAGACGTCATGTAAAATTCAATATATAAAGATCACTCCTCCCCAAAGCTCCTTTATAGCAAAGTCTTCGATTTGCTCTTCTGATGACACAACACCAACTCCAAAATTGTCTGATCAACAGCTTGGTGCTCAACATACTACTAAAGCAATCCATCTCAGACATGCTCATGAAATCCGTTTTTCCGGCATTAACATTCGTTTTGGTAAACACTGGTTTGATTTAACTTGAAGCTGTCCATTATTACTGCAGTACTCACTAACCTCTATGTCTAATTTCCTGTTTTATAACATACACAACCTTTGTATTGCAGCTTTCACTTTGACACATAACTCTCATGAAAGTTTGCTTATCCTTGCTGTTTATAAGATCCACCTTATCAGATTCTGGGGAATCTGAGTGACATGGGCTCTGGCGAGGTTAATGGAAGGTTCACACGAGATGTTTGGCAAAGCATATCTCATCATTTAAATTATCTCACCACATCTTACACGTTCTTCTCAAGCGTCATTGTGAGATTTTCTCCGGATCTCCCACTATGCTGGTGGAGTACAGAAGGACAATGATCTTTCAGCAATGCTGTTTATTCCCTAGAGAGCTGAGACTGCTCTAACCTGGGTGGTAACCTTACAGCAGGCTGGTAAAGCATTGCTGCTGCTGTACAGCATCTTCGTTAGATCACATCTGGAGTAGTGCATACAGATTTAATCTCCTCACTGAGGTAAGGATGTTGGAATGAACTCAAAGATTGTTCCATCAGCTGATGTATGCAACGAAGGTGTTAATCATAAAATCCCTGCAGTGCGGAAGCAGGTCATTTGACCCATTGACTCCACACTGATACTACGAAGACCATCCCATCCAATCGCCCCTACCCACCCCATCCAATCTTGTAACCTGGCATTTTCCATGACTGATGCACATGGCCTCCATATCCCCTAACATTGTGGGTAATTTAGCTTGGCGAATGCACCTAATCTGCACACCAAGGGATGGTGTGAGTAAACTGGAAACTGTAATTGAACTTGGATCTCTGGTGCAGTGTGGCAGCAGTGCTTACCCCTGAGCTACCCAGTGTGGAAAACACAACTTGCCCGCATAGTTCAGCCCTTCAGAAATGACATTTGAGCATGGAGAATCCATAAGTCCCTATACCTGTCATTGAGTGACAGGAGGTGGACATTGAGATCTTGAGCGGCTTGGTCAGGAACAGGAGCAGGACATGCAAGTCCACTGAGACTATAATGTAAGAATGCCAGGAGGACATTCAGCCCAGTATATTTTCAAATCAGCCATTCATGCCTCTTACGCAGCAATTGGAGCAGATCATTTACAGCCTTGTGCCTGTTACACAGGAATTGTGAAGGGAAACATAGAGGTTATAGAAAGGGAAGTACTTCAAATTACCAGCTTCACTGGGGAATGAAAAGTAGTCAGAAAACGTTTGGGATTGAAGACAAATTGTTAGAATCGGTTATGAAAGAATTAATAACAATAGATTTCCAAAGTCAAGGCACAATCCAGCACAGTCAACAAAGTTTTATTAAGGATAAATCATGTTTGAAAGATTTGACTAATTTTATTTAAATAAAACGTAACAAGCAAGGTGGATAATGGGGATCTGATAGATGTATTATACCTGGACTTCCAGACATCAGTGCATAACGTGCGTCGCAAAAGACTAATATGCAAGACAAGAACACATGGGGTTAGGAACAATTTAATTGCTAGGGGAGAGGATTAGCCAACTAGTAAAATCCATGATATGGAGCCGCTGGTTTTGGACCGGGTTGGACAAGATCAAAAATCAAACGACACCAGGTTAGAGTCCAATGGGTTTATTTGTAAACACAAGGTTTTATTGCACTGCTCCTTCATCAGGTGAAAGAGAGAGGAAGACCTTAAACACAGAAGTTTTAAGAAAAGATCAAAGAGTTGTACAACTTATGCACATGAATTGTACACATCTAAGATGGCACTTAAATACTTTATCGGTTAGAATGGAGGTGCAAGTTTGATTGATTAATATGCAAATCGCAGAATTTATTTCAAATCACTACCTGGAGATACCTTCAGGTAAATGAAGTAATACGTGTGGTCAGACGATACATTCTAAGCGTGAGACCTTGTTTGGACACTCTCTGTGTCTTCATCTGGAGTCAGACTGGCTTTATTTACAAAGTAGGAGTTTGGAAAATATCACATTGACTGTCTGTCTACAAATTGTACGCATTTGGAACAAAATAAAATGCATCGGCAAATATAAATTGGCAAATGCAAATTTACACCGCAGATTATATGTGCATACCTTGTGTGAGTGTGCATATGTGTGAGAGAGGGGGCCAGTCTGTGTGAAGGGGAGATACAGACACTGCATATGTGAGAGAGAGTGAGGTGGAGTGTGTGTGTCAGTGCAGGAGGGACGGAGAGTGAGCCTGTGTATGCATGCGTGTGTGACAGAGTGGAGTGCGTGCGTGGAATGTGAGAGAGGCGGAGTGTGAGTGTCTGTGTGTGTAGCAGATCGGGAGAGTGGTGCATCAGTGTATGTAACGGGGAGAGGGAGAGGGTGTGCTTGTCCGGGCGAAAACGCAGACAGATACAGCAGATCCATTTCCCCACACACGCTCACTCCGTGGTTTCAAAGCTTCCCGTCTCTGCAGCCTCTGCTCAATTTGTTGTTCGTGTTACAGGCCCAGATGCAATGGAATGCATCTGCGAAAATTAACAAATAGTGAAATTCACAACTAATCCTGGAGGAACTGTAGGGCAAAGTTCACAGCACAGAAGCAGGTAAGTTACTTGTTGTTTTAAGTCTGTCCAAGAGAAAGGCTGCAGTAGTCAGTATAGTGGACTTTTTCTTGTTTATATATTTTTGGAGATAAGTTTCTTGACTAAACTTAAAATATAAGCCATAGCTATTAATGTCATCTGAGTCAGTGTTTGTAGAAGAATAAGACGGTATTATTTTCTGGGTCTGTAGATTGTGAAGCAGCAAAAATGTCCTTCGCAGTGACATGTACTTCTTGTCAGATGTGGGAGTTTAAAGAGAGTTTATGGGTCACTGTGAATTCTGTCTGCCATCAATGCTGTTGGATGCGAATCTTATCAGATCAAGTGGATCGGTTGGAGAGACAGGTGGAAGCGATGAGGAATTTGCAACAGCAACAGTATATGGTGGATGGCCGTTATAGGAGGGGGGGGGGAAATCTCAGATACTGTCACATAGATGGGTTATCTCCAGGAAGGCTGAGAGAGGGCAGCAACTAGGGCAGGTGTCTTTTGTGGATATACCCATTTCAAACAGATAATGCAGTTTTGGAAGTGTAGCGGGTGATGGATTCTCAGGGAAAGTAGCACGAACAGCCAAATTTCTGGTATGGAGACTGGCTCTAATGCAACGAGGGGTACGATGGCTTACAAGAGATCAATTGTGTTCGGGGATTCTGTAGTCAGAGGTACAGACAGACGATTCTGTGTCCAACACGGAAAAAACAGAATTGTGTGTTATTTCCCTGGTGCCAGGATGAAGGATGTCTCCGAGAGGGTGCAGAATGTTCTCACGGGTGAGAGGGGCCAGCAGGAGGTTACTGTCCACAGTAGAACCAAGGACATTGTAAGGGTAAGGTTGAGACTCTGAAGGGAGATTACAGAGAGTTAGGCAGTAATTTAAAAAGGAGGTCCGCAAGGGTAGTAACATCTGGATCACTCCCAGTGCTACGGGCTAGTAAGGGCAGGAATAGGAGGATAGAGCAGATGAATGCATGACTGAGGAGCTGGTAAATGGGAGAAGGATTCATATTTTTGCATAATTGGAAGCTCTTTTGGGGTAGAAGCGACCTAGACAAGAAGGACGGATTGCACCTAAATTGGAAGGGGACGAACATACTGACAGGGAAATTTGTCAGCACTGCTTGGGAGGATTTAAACTAGTAAGTGGGGTGAAACCAGGGAGATAGTTAGGAAAGAGATTGATCTGAGACGGGTACAGCTGAGAATAGAAGTGAGTCAAACAGTCAGGGCAGGCAGGAACAATGTAGGACTAATAAATTAAACTGCATTGATTTCAATGCAAGGGGCCTAACAGGGAAGGCAGATGAACTCAGGGCATGGTTAGGAACATGATACTAGCATATCATAGCAATTTCGGACACATAGCTCAGGGATGGGCAGGACTGGCAGCTTAATGTTCCAGATAAAAATGCGACAGGAAGGATAGAATGGGAGACAAGAGGAGGAGGCAGAGTGGCATTTGTGATAAGGGATAGCATTACAGCTGTGCTGAGGGGGGATATTCCCGGAAATACATGCAAGGAAGATATTTGGGTGAAACTAAGAAATAAGAAAGGGACTATCACCTTATTGGGATTGTATTATAGACCCCCCAATAGTCAGAGGGAAATTGAGAAACAAACTTGTAAGGAGATCTCAGCTATCTGTAAGAATAATAGGGTAGTTATGGTTGGGGAGTTTAACTTTCCAAACATCGACTGGGACTGCTATAATGTTAAAGGTTTAGATGGAGAAGAATTTCTTAAGTGTGTGCCAAACAATTTTCTGATCCAGTATGTGTATGTCCCAAATACAGAAGGTGCAAAACTTGACCTACACTTGGGAAATAAGGCAGGGCAGATGACTGAGTTGTCAGTGCGGGAGCACTTTGTGCCAGCGAACCTAATTTCATTCGTTTTAAAATACCGATGGAAAAGGATAGACCAGATATAAAAGTTGATGTTCTAAATTGGAGAAAGGCCAGTTTTGACGGTATGAGGCAAGAACTTTCGAAAGTTGATTGGAGGCAGATGTTTGCAGGTAAAGGGATGGCTGCAAAATGGGAAGCCTTCAGAAATGAGATAATAAGAATCCAGAGAAAGTATATTCCTGTCAGGGTAAAAGGGAAAGCTGGTAGGTATAGAGAATGCTGGATGACGAAAGAATTTGAGGGTTTGTTTAAGAAAAGGAAAAGCATGTCAGGTACAGAAAGGGTAAATCGAGTGAATCCTTGTTAAAGTATAAATGAAGTTGGAGTATACTTAAGAGGGAAATCAGGAGGACAAAACGGGGACATGAGATAGCTTTGGCAAAATGAATTAAAGAGAATCCAAAGGGTTTTTACAAATATAGTAAGGACAAAAAGGTAACTAGGGAAAGAACAGTGCCCCACAAAAATCAGCAAGGCGGCCTTTGTGTGGAGCCACAGAAAATGGGGGAGATATGCAATGAATATTTTGCATCAGTATTTACTGTGGAAAAGAATATGGAAGATGTAGACTGTAGATGGTGACAGCTTGCAAAATGTCCAGATTACGGAGGAGGAAGTGCTGAATGTCTTGAAATGGTTAAAAGTTGATAAATCCCCAGGACCTAATCAGGTGTACCCGAGAAGTCTGTGAGAAGCTGGAGGAGTGATTTCCGTCCCTCTTGCTGAGATATTTGTATCATTGATAGTCACAGGTGAGATGCTGGAAGACTGGAGGTTGTCAAAAGTGTTTCTACTGTTTAAGAATGGCACTACATACAAGCCAGGGAACTATAGACTGGTGAGTCTGACTTCGGTGGTGGGCAAGTTGTTGGAGGGAATCCTGAGGGACAGGATGTACATGTATTTGGAAAGTCAAGGACTGATACGAGATCGTCAACATGGCTTTGTGTCTGGGAAATCATGTCTCACAAACTTGACTGAGTTTTTTTGAAGAAGTAAGAAAAAAGATTGATGAGGGCAGAGCAGTAGAGGTGATCTATATGAATTTCAATAAGGCGTTCGACAAGGTTCCCCATGGGAGACTGATTAGTAAGGATAAATCTCATGGAATACAGTGAGAACTAACCATTTGGATACAGAACTGGCTCAAAGGTAGAATTCAGAGAGTGGTGGTGGAGGATTGTTTTTCAGACTGGAGGCCTGTGACCAGTGGAGTGCCACAAGGATTGATGCTGGGCCCGCTACTTGTTGTCATTTACATAAATGATTTGGATGCGAGCATAAGAGGAAGCATTCCATTGGCAGGTGTATACCACGTTTTAAGTACAGTTATTAAGTTTGCATATGACATCAAAATTGGAGGTGTAGTTACAGCGAAGAGAGTTACCTCAGATTAAAACAGGATCTGGATCAAATGGACCAATGGGCTGAGAAGTGGTAGATGGAGTTTAATTCAGATAAATGCGAGGTTCTGCATTTTGGGAAAGCAAATCTTAGCAGGCCTTATACACTTAATGGTACGGTACGAGGGCGTGTTGCTGAACAACGAGACGTTGGAGTGCAGGTTCATAGCTCCTTGAAAATGGAGACGCAGGTAGATAGGATAGTGAATAAGGCATTTGGTATGCTTTCCTTTATTGGTCAGAGTATTGAGTACAGGAGTTGGGAGGTCATCTTGCGACTGTACAGGACAATGGTTAGGCCACTGATGGAACATTGCGTGCAATTGTGGTCTCCTTCCTATTGGAACGATTTTGCGAAACTTGAAAAAGAAGATTTACAAGGATGTTGCCAGGGTTGGAAGATTTGAGCTACAAGGAGAGGCTGAATAGTCTGAGACCATTTTCCCTGGAGCATCAGAGGCTGAGGGGTGACCTTATAGCGGTTTGCAAAATTATGAGGGACATGGATAAGATAAATATACAAAGCTTTATCCTTGTGGAGTCCAAAACTGGAGGGGATAGGTTTAGTGTGAGAGGGGAAATATATAAGACAGACCTAAGGGGCAGCCCTTTCACGCAGAGGGTGGTACGTGTATGGAATGAGCTGCCAGAGGATGTGGTGGAGGCAGAATAGAAAGGGTTTAGAGGGATATGGGCCAGGTGCTGGCAGATGGGACTAGATTGGGTTGCGATATCTGATCGGCATGGACGGGCTGGACAGAATGGTCTGTTTCGATGTTGTACATCTCTATGAGTCTATGACTCCTTAACTACAGGCCACATGCTCCATGCAGAGTTGTGTCATCAAATCCTCAGGTCTCCCTGAATTTCTCAGGCAGCTCACAGCACATCCTCCAGCAAACCATCCCCAGCCCCCTAACTAACTTTTCAATAACAGGAGTCAGTCCCAAGCCCCTCAGCTTCAAGTTAGATGCCTGGTACTTTACAATTATACACAAAGGTCTTCCTCGTGTTACTGCCCACACAATCAACTGAGAGAGACAAACAGAAGCATTCCATTGGCAGGTGTATACCACGTTTTAAACACGTGTGTCAAAGCTTCTGGAACACTCCTGTCCATGGAGCACCACATGGGACACATCGAGAAGTGAACAACAGCCTGACACACAACATTTCAATCTTTCTGATGTTCACAATGCCAGTACTCGATGCACAAGTGAGTCAAAATCTAAAGCCAGGGAAAGATACTGAAAAAAAAATCCTAAATAATTTATCAAGTGATAATTTGCCGAAAATAAGAATGAGGAGATGGTGGGACTGGAATAACTGGATAAGTGAGACAATGGTGAGTCCAATCACAAGAAAGCAAACATTGAATAGAGACATTGACAAATCCATTGCTTCAAATTCTGAATCTGCCTCACAGAACCAGCCCAAACACCATAAACGTGGGTAAGGTAACAGCTAAGATGGAGAGCTCTGCAGGCCGTGCTAGTGGATTACTCCATAAACCGGACTATCTGCACAGCATGGGGAGCATTGCAAACTTTTGCCAGGATATTGCAACCCTCTACGACCAACCTCTGTCGCCAGCCTTTGAGTCAATTTTGTTTCCAAATGGCTAGTTCTCCATGTATTTCATATGAACCAATCTTGTTAAGCAGATGACCATGTACAATGTTATTCAACGTCTTGCTGATTAGATTAGATTACTTACAGTGTGGAAACAGGCCCTTCAGCCCAACAAGTCCACACCGCCACGCCGAAGCGTAACCCACCCATACCCCTACATCTACATCTACATCTACATCTACCCCTTACCTAACACTACGGGCAATTTAGCACGGCCAATTCACCTGACCTGCACATCTTTGGACTGTGGGAGGAAACCGGAGCAAACTCCACACAGTCAGTCGCCTGAGGCGGGAATTGAACCCGGGTCTCCGGCGCTGTGAGGCAGCAGTGCTAACCACTGTGCCACCGTGCCGCCCACTGATGTTCATATTGACAAAATACACCACTCTATCTCAATTATTCTTCTTAGTCACTTCTTAAAAAATTCTGTCAAGTCAGTGAGACAAAATATTGCTTGCACTGTCATGTTGACTCCCCCAATCAGTCGTTACCTTTCAAAATGCGTGAAAATCCTATGCCTCATAATCCCATCCAACAATTTACCTACCACCGACTCACTGGTTTTTCCTTATTACCCTTAAATCATTTACGTATTGGCACCACGTTTGCCAACCTACAGTCTTCTGGCACTTGACCTGTGGCTATTGATGATAGCAAGGGGCCCAGCAATCACTTCCCTACCTTTCCACAGAGTATAGCGTACATCTAATAAATCCAAGATATGTTCCTTCCTTTGCATGTTTTAGGACCTCTAGCATCTCCTCTGTAATATAGACACTTTCCAAGAGCTAGTACACGTCCCCTTTTTATGCTCCCAATTTCTCTCTTACGTATGCTCTTGTTGCCTTCAGACTCTTCTCGCCATTCACTTTAAATCAGGAATTACCAGGCTAATGATGACCATTCCGATTGTCGGATAAATCCACCTGGTTCACTGACACCGTTTAAGGAAACAAACTACCATCTTTACCTGGTCTGGCCTACATGAGACTCCAGACCCACAGCAATGTGGTTGACTATTAACTGCCCTCTGGGCAATTACTTATGGGTAATAGTTGCTTGCCTAGGCAAGGACGCCCTCATTCCGTGAATGAATTAAGAAACAAAATCTCAATTCCTGCTGTCTACACCTGACATATCCTTCCTCCTTATCAGTGACCAGAGCTTCAACTTCACCAATCCTCCAGCATTCCTTACACGCACCAGCCTTGCTCTTCATCCTAACCGGGACATAATGTCTCTGTCGTCCTGACGTCTAATTTTTGAAGGCTGCCCTCTTCTCAACTGACCCCCTTCTCTGCGAATATCTGCCCCAATCGACTTTGGAAAATTCTTGTTAATATCATCAAAATTGGCTCTTCAACAATTCAGAACTTTAAGTTTTTAACGTGGTTCATCCTTTTCCATCTCTATTTTGAAACTAATAGAATTATAATGAATAACCATCAAGTGCTCCCCCACTGATACCTCAACCACATCCTCGCCACTGCCTTAATTCCCAAGGGTAAGGTGACGTTTAGCTACTTCCCTGTGATGGAGAGCATTGTCAAGCAGCTGTAACCTTGTAACTGGGAATGGAGTCAGCAGAGACTTCAACTCATTGGTTTGAATCTAACAATAATTTGTCTCAGTGACATTTTCATTGAGTGTGACAGAGGGATTGTTTGCACGAGACTGAGCTAGATTCTTGGTGTTTTTTATCGAACTCAAATCATTAACTACCCACTCAACTCCATGGTGTCCCTCACATTCAATACCAGCCCGATTCCCCCAACCATCATGGCTGGAGGTACTCACCATTGCCCGGATGCCCCTGGATATTCCGTGATCCCTGAAAATGGTGCCACCTTAAAAATGCCAATGGGCACATGGTTGAGCTTTCTCCGTTGGGAGCTGCCCTGCACAGTTTACCCCGAGCATGGCAGATAAGGAGCAATCACACCACGGTTTATCGACAGGGGCACGGAGGTCCTGGTGGATGGGCTAGTACACAAGAGGATTATTCTCTTCCCAGAGGGGGCCACACCACCATGCCCACCAAGCATGATCTGAGCTCACCACCCAGCTCAGTGCAGTATCTGCGGTCTGAAGAAATGTCCAGGAATACAGAACAAGCATCAATAACCTTCAACGCTCCGTCAGGATAAGTGCTATCGTGTTCCCTCTAGTGAATCACACTCGTTGTATATCTGTTATTGCACCGACACACGAACAAGACTCCTGCTCCACCACTCTGCTGCAAGCAGCACCTTTTTCTCTCTCTCCTTCCCCTCCACTATCTCTCCCTCATTAAATAACACTGCTTGGATACAACACTATGGACTGACTCCCTCTGGACACATCACTATCTCCCACCACCTCCCCCCCCACAATAGCACGAACAGCAGGTACTCCCAGTCCCTTCTTCCATTTCTCGCATTCCAAGAGAAACATCCTGGAATAGAACGGAAAGGGACAAGGCGTGTGGTCGAGTGCCCGATGTCCATCTCTCCCCACCACCCGTACCTGTGTGTCTGTATTTGACTCTGTGAGTATCTATATGTAAGTGCAGGTCTGACCGTCTCTGTAGTTCTGAAAATGAAACAATCTCTCCCTCAACTGGCCTCCCGACCCAACTGCAGTGACAGCGGCAGAGAGTGACATTCCTCGAGGATTCAGTCTGGGAGGGAGAGAGAGTGAGAGAGCTCATAGCACGATCCAAACTGACAGCACCATGAATACATACACACACGCACACACGAGCAGGTGCGCACACGCAATGCTGGTAGATGGAATGTTGCAAATATACTTGGGCCTGTCAGAATGGAAATGCTCATCTCTGAATGAACTATTTTGTCAAGAGATGGGATGAATTGATTTCTCATTCTGTGATTTGAAATGCTTAAAACTTGTGTGAGAAATTATTGAAAAGTCCCGAAAAAAGCCCAGCTGTGTTGCTTATGAGTCAGGAACAACCTTGCTCAGTATCAGCCTAAACTGCTCTATGCTTCGATAGCTACTATTGAAAAATCAAACGGCCGTGCAATTTGAGAGATACACAGTAAAGGATTTGTTATCTTCTGAGAGAGTAAAATATCTGCCATTGATGCAGTGGTGTGGGAAAGCCAGCAGAGGGAAATATAATATGAATGTAATCCCCAAACTCAGAGGCGAGCACTGCTGCCTCTCAGCACCAGGCACCCGGGCTCGTGTCCACCCTCAGGCGACTGTTTGTATGGAGTTTCACATTCTCGCCGTGTTTGCGACGTTTTCCACCGGATTCGCCTGGTTCCTCCCACAGTCCAAAGGTGTGGATATTATGTGAATTGGCCATGCTAAATTGTCCATCGTGCCCAGGGATGTGTAGGTTCGGGTCATTAGTCATGAGTAAACAGAGGATAGTATTTGAATGGGTCTGGGTGGGTTACTCTTAGTGTTAGTGTTAGCGTGGATGTGTTGGGTCGAAGGGCCTGTTTCCACACTGTAGGAATTCTATGAACTCTGTGAACAACTGGAACAGACAGAGAGAGGGGAAGAGGGAGATCTTGATCCCAATTTCAAGCTATTTACTTCAAAAACAACTTTGCACAGAGATACAGACAGAGGCACACACAAACTGAGATACTGACACTAACACACATAACATATGCACATAGAGATGCGCACACAGTTATGGAAGTTTACACTCAATCTCACGAACATAACAACACATACAGGTACACACTGTCCTTAATAAGAATTATATATATATATATATATATATATATATGTTTTTATTAATAAGTTATCAATGGTCAGTTGGAGAAGGTAGGAGAATAGGTTTCAGAAATATTTTAGACGCCATCAAATGTCATTGCAGACAAGATGGGCCGAATTGTCTAATTCTGCTTCAGGGTTCTTTGCTCATATGATCATGTGGTGACCGGAATTGTCTTTTTACGACGTCAGTGGAGGCTGAATTTGGTTAGTGCTTGATTTAAGAGAGTTAATGGGAATGTGGACAGGTTTGATTGGCTGAATGGTCGATATATGTTCGTAATTGTCGACTCCTTCTATATCAAAAGAGTGGCGACTAGTTTGAGGGGAACACATTTGAGAATAAGGACTTCCCCATTTCTGACTGAGATAGGGATGTTCCTTTCTCTTTAGGGTTGTATGGTCTGTGGTGTTGTCATGCCGAAGTAGCAAGGTTCAGTTCCATAGATCTTTGATAAACAAGAGAATCCATATTTATTACGAACTGACAGGAAGAGGATGTCTAGTTACAATCAGATCAACAATGCACATTCTGAATGGTGCAGCAGGCGCCAGGGGCTGAATGACAAGCTGCTGCACCTAACACATATGCTGTTCTCTCAACTGCTCAATAATGTTACAGAGGTAAAGAAAGATCCCATTGAGCCAGCCAACATCGTTATAATGAGACAGACGGAGACCATTCTGCCCTCTAAGGATTTTCATAAAAATAGATTGAAGTCCTTCATCCCGCTAAGTGCATTGCACAGTGTAGGATGAAGCCATCCTAACTTTCTAGCTTGCTGCCGAGCAACATGGGAAAGCTGGTAAACTATCAAGGAATAAACATTCAGGATAAATGTTTATATTCAGGTTGTAAAGTTGTATCTTGGTGGAATGCCACAGGGATCAGTGTGATATTACCAACAATTTACAATCGATACCAATGACATGGATGATGTGACTAATCGGTTGGAGCTCAATTATTTCATTTACCAAGATAGTCATTTAACAGCATATGGAGACTCTGCAATGGGATACCGACAGGGGCAGTTCGTGAGTAAAGCTTTAGCAGAAAACAGTATATCAAGGGCTAAGGGAAGTCAGTGCTCAGATTAGATAAAATAACAGTAACCTAATTAAATGGAGAGAACATCACAGAACGCATTGGTACAGAGGGATGTGTGTGTCTCGGTACATGAACCATATAAACCTAGTCAGCAGATTCAGCAAGGGATAGGGAAGTGTATTGAATGTTGCTGTTTCATGCAAAGGCTATCGGGTATAATCATCGGGATGTTTTACTGCATCTATACATGGCAATGCCGAGACTACATCGAATGCATTGTAAGTAGTAATGAAACCTGAAAATGAAAGAAAAGATATGCAATTGTTTTAGAAACTTTTCACAGATGCTTCACTTTACTCCTTGCTAGAAAGAAGGCCTGATAGAATCAGAGTGTCATACAGCACGGAAACAGACCCTTCAGTCCAGCTCATTTGCATCAACCAGATATTCCAATCTGGTGTAAAACTATTTGCCAACATTAGGCCCATAACTTTCTAAACCCTTCTTATCCATATACCCATCTACTGCCTCTTAAATGGTGTAATTGTACCAGCTTCCAGCACTTTCGCTGACAGTTCGCTCCATACACACACTACCCTCTGTGTGAAAAAAATACCACTGAGGTATCTTTTTTAATTTTCCCCTCTCACTTTAAATCTTGCCCGCTGGTTTGGACTCCTCCAGCCTTGCAAAATAAACTTGGCTGATCCCGATCCATGCCCCTCATGGCCTCCACAAGGTCAGAGTACTTCAGGCCTGAGAATGAGAGCTGTTCATATTGAACCATATAAGACACTGAGGAGAGTGTATTTGGGTGAAGCTGAGGGATGAGAGATTAAAACTAAGGATTTAATTTTAGAAAACAATATACTCATTTTAACACAGGTACGATGAAGACTTTAAAATATTGTGCAAAAGTTATGCAGACATATATAAATATACCTCCAAATTATAAATTACTAATCATTCCTAAATGGAGCAGGTAACAGGGATGGAGTCATTCAATCAGGAGAATGTTCAATCAGACCTTACCTAGTCCAGGTTGGTTTTTGGGTCACATTATTGCATGTTTCAGATCAGAGAGAGAGCAAATGCAACCTGTCGTAAAAGCAATCGGCTATCGCTCCATCTCTACTTGTACTTATCTACAGCAACATATGTGAGCTGAAAACCAATCAACCATCTTTAGCACTCTTTGAGGGTTCCTGTTGAGGATTCATTGGAATCGGTCCACTGCCTGCAGCAAAGGGAATTCAGCCAAATCCAACTATTCCAGGAGAAGCCCCAGTGCTATCAGCTTCTGTGAGGCAGAATAACTTCAGAGGCAGAATAACAATTGAAACAATCTCAATTTTGCTTTTGTCATGAAATTAACTATTATTTGGACAAAGCACTTTTGAATTAATATTCTGCAGAGTTTCATTTTTTTCTGTTTGCTTTCAGAAGTGTGTGTGTGCTTGTGTCCTTGTGTGCATAATTCTGTGTCTCAAAATTATAGAATAATAAATGTTGATGTACATATTGTCAACGTTCACACTCTATGTCATTTATGAATCCATTATATTTTGACTTACTTTGCTTTGGTTTTAGATTAGATATTTTAATAAATTTAAGAAACCTGTCTGACTATCCTAACACTGAACTTTACCCAGTCTGAGATGGATATCATTTACCATATCACACAATTAGTTACACTGATAATTTGTCGTGACGTCTGGAGGAGAGGGAATAGAAAAAGAGGCAATGACTCTCTAACCTCGGTAGGACCAGGGATAAGGAGAAATGCTCAAATGGACATTTGAGTGGGAATTTCTCCTATCCACAGGTTTGTGGTTTGCATTTATTCAAATGTGTGTTAGTTAAATATTTGACGGGAAAGTGACATAAGGATAATGAACTGCAGGTAGGAATGTGGGGCTGAGACCACAGTCTGATCAGCCACAACCTCCATGCCTGGTAGAGCAGGGACCGACTCCTGCTCCTCAGTCCTACTTTGCCCCTCAATCGGCTACTCACGAGCAGTTAGAGATCACGTACTCCGACTACCTGATTCATAGAAACCGAGGAGACCATTCAGCCCATGAATACAGTCAAATAAATTTGGTGTAGATTGGAAAACATCTTGGCAAAAGAGTGGGTGTTACTGTGAAACAGTCCCCGCCTCTCTCTTCACAGAAGTTCGCCTGTCTCTATTTATTAGTCATGTTGTTGACGCAGATTCACAGTGATTACAGCCCCCATACTGTACCCAGATATTGCCCAGAAAATCCTTTGGTCTCTTTGATTACAGCATCCCTTCACCGAATATCAAAGAAAATAACAACGATGAAACTTCTAAAAACAGACTGGAAGAACATAAAAAAGCAGGAATAGGTTATTCACCTCCTACAGCCTGCCTTTCGCTTCAAGAGGATAATGGCTGATCTGCTGTAGGCCCCACCTCCTGCAGTGCCTGCCGTGTCAAACATCCATCCATCCCTGTCTTCCAACTATCTCAATGATCTATCTCCCCAAACTCTCTGGGATAGAGAAGTCCCGATGGTCACTCCCCTCTGTGAGAAGGAAACACACAGCACACATACATTGTGACCTTTTGGCATCAATAAAATATATGAACACCAAGTATGAGTGACTGGCCCAGATAACAAGGCTGTATTTGACTGATGATGGTATCAAGGAATCTGAAGCAAATGGATCATAATGGAGATTAGGAGGACTCTCCCCACTGCTTTATTTTGAGTGGTTGAAACAGCGAAGGTCAGGCGAACCGGGAAGGCTACAGCTAAGGTAAGAGAGATGTTTAAAATTACTTACCGGTAGTGGCCAGCAATGGTTTTCCTCCAAAGTAGGAGTGGGGGCAGCGGCGGAAGTGACGCGACCAGAGTGGCTGCCGGGAACGAAAGTAAGTGACCATATATATTAGCAAGGCCATGTGGCCCAGAAGGGAAGGAGGCAGAATAGAAAAGTGCTAGTGGTAGGAGACACGATTGTTAGCAGAATTGACAGGATCGGTATTCCCGGAAGGTATGTTGCCTTCCTGGTGCTTGGGTCCAGAACGTCTCCGATCGAATGTATAAGATTCTGAAAGGGGAGGGCGAATAGCCAGACATCGTGTTACATATTGGCACCAATGATAGCGCCAGGAAAAGGATTGAGGATAAAAAAGGTGATTTCAGGGAGTTAGGGTGGAAGCTGCAGAGCAGTACGAACAGAGCAGTGTTCTCAGGTTTACTATCGCTGCACGAGAACAGGGGAGCGGGCACAGCTTAACACATGGCTACGCAGCTGGTGAAGGAGGGAGGGCTTCAGATATGTAGATAATTGGGTTGCCTTCTAGTGAAGGTGGGACCTGTACATGAAGGACGGGTTGCAACTGAACTGGAAGGAGACTAATGTCCTGGGTATATGGTTTGCTCGAGTGGTTCAGGAGGTTTAAATTGTATGACAGGAGTTTGGGAACCTGAGCTATATACCGGTGGTGAGAGTTGATGGAGGTTAGTCAATATCAAGAGGTAGCGCAGCCAGTGGCACGGAATTTCCTGGGAAAGAACCAAGGGATCAGTTAAAGTGCATTTGCTTTAATGCAAGGAGTATGAAGAATAAAAGTAATGAGCTTAGAGCATGGATCAGTTCCTGGTATATGATGCTGTGGCCACATCAGAGACCTGGGTTTCTCAAGGGCAGGAATGCTTGCTGGATGTTCCACGGTTTAGAACATTTTAAAAAAATAGGGTGTGATGAAAAGAGGAAGGGATGTAGCATTGTTAATCAGAGAGAGTATCACAGCTACAGAGGTTAACATTGTCATGGAGGATCTGCCTACTGAGTTAGTATGGTTGGAAATTAGGAACAGTAAGGGAGCAGTCAACTCATTAGGGGTTTACTACAGGACCGCAATAGCAACAGGGAGATTGAAGAAAGCAGAGTTCGGCAGATTTTGGAAAAGTGTGAATGGAGTAGGGTTGTTCTAATGGGTGACTTTAACTTTCCCAATACTGACTGGAAGCTCCTTCGAGCAGATGGTTTGGAAGGATCTGTTTTTGTAAGGTGTGTTCAGGAGGGTTTCCGACGTCAGAACGTGACAGACAGACAACGGGAGAGGTCATTTTGGATTTGGTGCTGCGCAATGAGCCGTGACAGTTGTCAGATCTTGCAGTGCAAGAGCATTTTGGTGGTTGTGACCACACCTGCCTCACATTCTACATAGCCGTGGAGAAGGAGAGAAGCAGGCACAATGGGAGGATATTTAATTGGGGAAGAGGAAACTATGATACTATCAGACGTGAATTGCGAAGCATAGACTGGGAGCAATTGTTCCATGGAAATGGCACTATAGACATGTGGAGTCTGTTTAAGGAACAGATGTTGCAAGTGATGCGTAAATGTGTTCCTCTGAGACAGGCAAGAAGGGGTAAGATAAAGGAACCTTGGATGACGAGAGCGTAGGAGCTTCTCGTCAAATGAAAGAAGACAGCATACATAAGGTGGAGGAAGCAAGGGTCTTGCTCAGCTCCATTGGTTTACAGGCAGGCGAGGAAGGAGCTCAAAAATCGTCTGAGAAGAGCCAGGAGGGGGCACGAGAAATGCTTGGCAGAAAGGATTAGGGAGAATCCAATGGCATTTTAAACGTAAGCGAGGAATAACAGAATGATGAAAGAAACAGTAGGGCCGATCAGGGATAGGATAGGGAACTTGTGTATAGAGTCTGAGGAGGTAGGGGAAGCCCTAATTTCGTTTTTTGCATTTTTCTTTACAAAAGAAAATGACGTTATAGTAAATTAAACCATTGAGGAGCAGGTAAGCATGCTGGAACGGCTAGAGATTGAGGAAGCCGATGTGCTGAACATTCTGACAAATATTACGATGGAAAAGTCGCTTGGGCCAGACCAGATTTGTCCTCGCCTGCTTTGGGAAGTGAGAACTGTGATTGTTTCGCCATTTGCAAAGATATTTAAATCCTTGCTCTCCACCAGAGTTGTACCTGAGGACTGGAGGGCGACAAATGTAATTCCAGAGTCAAGAAAGGAAATAGGGAAATCCCCGGTAATTATAGACCAGTCAGTCTCACATCTGTCGTCTGCAAGCTGTAAGAAAGTATTCTGAGGGATAGGATTTATGACCATCTGGAACAGCATGGCTTCAGTAAATGCAGTCAAAACGGCTTTGTGAGCGGCAGGTCATGCCTCACAATTCTTATTGAGTTCTTTGAAGATGTTATTCGACAAGTTGATGATGGTCGAGCAGTAGATGTGGCGTATATGGACTTCAGCATGGCATTTGATAAGATTCCCCATGGTATGCTCGTTCAGAAGGTCGAGAGGAATGGGATACAGGGAAATTTAGCTGTGTGGATACAGCATCGGCCGTTCGACAGAAGACAGTGAGTGGTAGTGGAAGGGGTGTTCTGCCTGGAAGTCTGTGGTGATTGGTGTTCCACAGGACTCTGTTCTTGGGACACTACTCTTTTTAATTTTTATTCATGACTTGGAAGAGGAGATTGGAGGATGGGTTAGCAAATTTGCAGACGACACAAAGGTTGGAGATTCCGAAGACAGTATAGATAACTGTTGTAGGCTGCAGTGTGACATTGAGAGGATGCAGAGATGGGCGGAGAGGTGGCAGATGGAGTTCAACCTGGATAATTGCGAAGTGATGCATTTTGGAAGGTCGAACTTGAAAGTTGAGTACAGGATTAAAGACAGGAACCTTGGCAGTGGGGAGAAACAGCCGGATATTGCTGTGCAGGTACATCGATCCCTTAAAATTGCCACACAAGTGGACAGGGTTGTTAAGAAATCATATGGTGTTTTGGCTTTCATTAACAGGGGGATTGAGTTTTAAGAGCCGTGAGGTCTTGTTGCAGCTCCATAAAACTTTCTTTCGACTACACTTGGAATACTGTGTCCAGTTCTGTTGCCCTATTATAGGAAAGATGTGGATGTTTTGGAGAAGATTCAGAGGAGGTTTCCCATGATGCCTTGAATGGATGGCTTTTCTTATGAAGAGAGGTTGACTGAGCTCGGACTTTTTTCATTGGATAAAAGAAGGAGGAGAGGGGACCTAATTAAATGAGAGGCATAGATAGAGTTGTTAGCGAGAGATTTTTTTCCCAGGGCAGAAATTGTTAACATGAGGGTTCATAGTTTTAAGCTGTTTGGCGGCAAGTATAGAGGGGATGTCAGAGGCGGGTTCTTTATGCATGGAATGCGTTGCCCGCAGCAGTTGTGGAAGCGAAGTCATTGGGGATATTTAAGAGACTGCTGGGCATGCATATGGTCACAGACATTTGAGGGTTCGTACATTAGGTTTACCTTACATGACGATCAATGGTCGGCACAAAATCGTGGGCTAAAGGTCCTGTTCTGTGCCGTACTGTTCTATGTTTTATAGTTGGAGTGATTCAACACAAAGAAGATGGCTGTGGTTCTTGGACATCCACCACCTCAGTCCCAGAACATGTCTGCGGGAGATCCACAGCACAAGCATCCTCAGTTGCTTCTCAGCGTCTTTCTCCCCATCATAAGCTCAGAAATGGGGAACGTCAATGAAGATCACACAATGTTCAGAATAACGTGTCCCCCCTCAGCTCCTGTAGCAGTCTGTGTCCATGTGCAGCAAGACCTGGCAGCATTCAGGCTTATACTGTTATAATGTCAGTAACATTCATGCAACAGTACTGCTGGGCTCTGTGGATTACCACAGTAAAGGACAGAGTTCATTCAGCATGTCACGCTCACCTCACAGGAAAGCGAGGAGGTCATTCAGCCCATCAACGCTATTGGCTAAGATTCGGAATAGCCCATTCAATCTCTCCTGCCTGTTACTCAGGAAGAGAGGGAGCCCAGTCAAACACATTGAGCTGTTAAACTGAAACCAAGCATTGCCCAGTCAGGCTCTTGAGCTTCTCCCCTGACACCAGGAAGCAGCGATTGAGGCCCTCAAGCCCCTTGTACAGAAATATGAGGATGTTATCGTCGCCCCAATATGACAAACCAATGAAGCAGAGACTGCACGGATAGACTGCTCCATGTTGTTCCTCCTTGCTCCATTGCTAATGGTACACAATTGATACATCAACGTGGTTTGCTGACAGTGAAGAGGGAAGGCAAATGCTTCATGTGAAGTCTCAAAGAAGAATCTTCCATCTCTGAGAAGGTAGACATGTGTTCTCTCTGGAGGGCAGAAGCTATTGCGAATTACTATCTCTTTCAGAATTAAGGCATTGTAGCTGCTGTCAGATTTGCGATCAATGAGACGCTCAGTGCAGGGTCATACACCAACTGCACATTGAGGTGGTGAGAGTGCAGTCAGAGCCTGAAGCTCTCTCTCAACCAACATGAAAGCTCCACAGAGCTACATAAATTACCAAGAAGCACGTATCATGGGGAAAAAGCAATTTCTCATGCCACCAATGTCTTTCAATGGAAAGAATGTGTGTTTGTCCATGATCTTCAGGTTTCAATGCAGTCAACTCTTATTCTCTCACCATGGAAAAAAATAAACATCTATTTTATTCACACTCTCTTCATGTTACCATCATCCCAAAGATTATTGTGATAAAATAGCTTTGCACTGCCTCCGTGACAAGGATGTATAAAGGAGAGAGAGTCTGTCCACAATTGCCCAAATGCTGTCTAAACAACACTCCAGAACTCCTCCAAGAGATTCATTTTGTAATTAAGACTGTCATTTCATTTCCTGTCCTGATTAATGGATGTCCTGCATGAATCCTGTTCATGATTTATGACCAAGGACATCTAGGTCCTTTTTGCCAAAAGCAGTTCGCAACCTCTCTCCTTCTCATATATACAACATGTAAAGGACTGTATGTGTCGTTCATATTCAAATCACTTCTTTGTGTTACAAATAGCGGTATTCGAAGCACTGATGCATGTGATACCCAATCAGTCATGGCCTTCTATCCAAAGGAGGACGCTTGTCTCTGTGTTCACTCCATTATCCAATTCTCAATCCATGTAGGATATCTCCCCCTTACCCAACCTCTTTCACTCACCTGTGTACAACCGTGTCAACCTTCTTCTGAAAATCCAAATACACCGTTCACCCGAGTTTTCACTCGTCCATAAACCCCAGTGTGTTTTTCATAGATAGTTTTCCTGTCATAAATCTAGGCTGTTCAATCATATCATTGTTCTCCAATGATCTATTTATGACTAATAAAAAAATTGGTCATAGTATCCTCACTAATGGAATAAACCTATCCCCCAGTTGATTTATTGTTTTCACCCTCCGACCTGTTGTATATATGTATGGTGGGAATAGCCGCTTTCCAGTCTGCAGGGTCCTTTACAGAATCTATAGAGCTTTGACCACCCTCATATAATTAAGGAACCGGCAGGAGAGAAGGAGGCTATTGACCCATTCTATCTGCACCAGCTCCGAAAAGAGTTCACCAGCAAGCTCAATTCTCCAACCCTATCGTTGTCGCCCTCTAAATCCATCACTCCTCTGTTCCAGCAGCTTAGCAACCTTCAACACAATGAGTTTTTCTTGTACTTCAACTTTACTAATTCTAAATTTCCTGAAGTTCCTCGCTTTCGCAGTCACCATGTTCTCTAATATTTCCAAAAAGATTTTCTGTTACTTCTTCTGTTTGGACAGAACAAATGTATTCACCTCACCCGACAGAGATGGCTTCTGTCGCCTCGTGAATAGGTGAGAGGATGGGGCTCTGGCATAATGGATATGGCCCCATTCCTGCCTGGCAAGTTCCTGAATCAAAATTGTTGATTGGCATTGTGAGTGCAGTCCTCTCCCTGGTGTGAGACTGCAGAGCTCTGTAACCTCCTCATTGTTGAAATAAACTGGCTTCGCTCTTTGCACCTGGGAAAGTTAAACCATTGGGAAATAGTTGTAGAAATCGCAGAAAGGATAGTGCAGTGCCCTGCTCCTCCCTACGCAGTCTCCGTAGACCCAGATACACTGTAAAATATATCCCCATACCTTGCACAGAGTAGGCACACCAGGCACTCTAGTCTCCCTGAATGAATGCAGCAGCTGACAACACAAATTCTAGAAACCAACCAGAGAATCTACACTGACTTTCCAATGTCAGGAGCAAGTCAATACTTACATACATGGCACACCCACTCAGTGTTGAAAATGCCTATCTCTCCTCTGTTTCTATTCCTGTCTGATAAACTGTAACATTTCAGTGCAGTCCCTGAAATGCGAATAGTTCTGCTCTCCGTGGAAGTTGTTGACAATGTAACTGCACAATTTTCTGTACTTCAGTCACGATAACAACAACACTGCTATTGATGGTGGAGATGCTGGGGAGGTGAAGGTTTAACGGCATTTTCACGAGACTATAAATTCTGAGATCTCCACAAATATTTCCCAATGGTATACCTTTCCCAGGTGATGACCCAAACCCGGACTTCAATCTAGCCACAGCAGATGGTGGAATTTGAATTCAATAAAATATTTGGAATTAACAATCTCATGAAATATTGATGGTTGTCAAAATTAAGAACATCTGGCTCACTCGTGTCCTCAGGGAAGGGAATTTGCTATGTTTACTGCTCTGGCATACATGTGATTCCAGACTATCAGCAGTGGTAGACTCTCAAATGCTCTTTGCAAAGGCCAAGTCTGATATTCAGTTATGCACTACAAGGTCTCAAAGAAGTGAAACCAGACAGACATGAGCATGGCCAGTCTACAAGACGTCGAAGTGCAGTGGTTCAGAGATGCAGTTCTCCAGCACTTTCTGAAATCAACTCGGAAAGAGAAATAAATGCTAGCCCAGCCAACAACACCCATGTCCCATTAATAAAGAAAATAAGATGACCACACCCAGCATGGAGAGATAGAGGGGACAGAACTCCCTTGAAACAGGGACTTGGATATATATCTACATGGGCATGATACTCAGGAATATGGGAAAAGTTGGAAAGTAAGTGAAAATGATCTCCCAATTTATTTCCATACCAGCTGATTATCCACAGTTCATTTGTTTATTTTTTTCTGTCTCTATGTCTCCATGTATTCAACTCAATCCACCAACACTACTTCCCAGCTGCTTCCTGACTAATGCATGGTGAATAGAATAAGTTTTTCTCTCGACAGAGGCTGCCAAAACTACTCCGTTTCCCCACCACTCTGTTTCCTTTTGGTTCAGAACCCCAGTATCTTTCTTTGTTTGACTTAACCGTTATTTTTGTTATTGTATGGGACATTGGCCCATCAAGTGCACATTGACCATCTGCAGACCATTGCGCCCAGACCCACCTCATACCCCAGTCCTGCATTTCCCATGGCTAACCAGACTCCTACCCTATCCCTGCGTCTCCCATAGCTAACACACCTCGCAGCACATGATGGGCAATTTCGCATGGTCTATCTACTGAACCTGTGTACACTATGGAAACTGAACCTGACAGAGGTGTATAAGAGCATGAGAGGTATGAACAGAGTGAACAGACAGCAGCTGTTCCCCTGAATCAAAGGATCAAAAACAAGGGCGAGCATGTTTTAAATGAAAGACAAGACACGAAGAGAGGATTTGTGGAATCTGTTTAGAACCCAGACGATGGTTTGTGTCTAGAATGCATTGCATGAGAGGGTGGTTAAGGAAGGAAACCTCACAAACTGTATAAAACACTTGTATCAGCATTGGGTGGAGCAGACTCAATGGGCCTTATCTTTAATAGATGATTTCATGTGGTGGCAGCTATGAAAGCTCTGATATATTCTGAAGCAGCAACCAATGAGACTTGTTGGTTTGTTCCATCGAACTGTGCTCAGTAAGTGTCGAGATTACAAACCAGCATCATCCCATGGAGTATCAGCACTTACTCAACCGAGGACACCCAGACATCTCTGAAAATATCAATGTTAATTCACATGCTCAGTACAAGAATCGTCCAACGACAGCAACAGCAGTTTTTCAGCTGTTTGACACCATTATTTTACGGACACCAATAACATAGAAACAGATTTCGCTTCATTATTATATAGACTTCTCGTGTAAAGTTGTTATTTATCTGAAGAATAGTAAATTCCTTCTCATATATTCGCTTTGACAAAGAGTTCGTTTTCCTGCGAGCTATTCATCACAATATTGCGGCATGTGTAACAGTCCATCCATCAGCAGTAATATTTACTCCCAGCTAAACTGGCACATAAGATGCACAGCTGGCAGTCGCTCTGAACAGCCACTTGGATGGACCAACACCAACTGGACTGGAACTTCTCAAGAGCAATTAATGTTGCTCTAGCTCCAATAAAATCCCAAACGAACTAAAAAGACAATTCGATTTTCTGATAACTATTAAACAATGAGGACATCTTATCGATCCGATGACTTTGTCGCTATCGTTGAAGTCATGTGATCTATTTCTGTGAAACAATTTCGTGCATATATTGAAAGAGCATAATCTCAGGTCACAGATAAAAGGTAACACAGCATTTAAACACATAATGCCAGCGAATACTAGGCTATAGATCTACAGGTAACTGGGAATAATGTAGTTTGGTGTTTTCTGGCTGGCATAGATGCATTGGGCTGAATGGCCTGTTTCTATGCTATATGAGTCTACCACTTTAATTATTGGAAACAGAGAATGAAATCTCATTATTTCCATAGTTTGTGAGCATCAAATAGTGAGGAATACGATCTCCAAGGGCACACAGGATTTGAAGCCCGTTTCTCTCATTGTAACATACCTGTTAGAGTTCCTGCACCACAAGATCCCCTGGGATCTGTCACCATATTCTGAACAGAAATTAAACACAGGCAACAGAATGCTGGCCTTGGTAATGAAACGCACCTCACAAGAACAACTGAAAGGAATCTGCTGTATTAAAGTTATCCATTCGATCCAATCTGATTTCTAAAGCAGTCTCAAGCGAGGTTTTCCCTTTGTCCTATGCTCCTGACCTCTCGACAACATCATGAACCTTTTCTGAGTGCATTTGTGTGCTGTTTAAAAGTCACATATGGAAAGCTGTGCTCAATAATCTGAAAGGAAACGTTTTCATGTTCATCACAATCGTGTCATAATTTTTTCAGTATCTAAAGATAACAGAAATGTAGAAACTAGCATCAGGAGTAAGGAATCAAAACAGCTCCGCCACGCAATAAGGTCGTGGATGATCTGATTGTGACCTCAAATCACACATTCCTCATTTGCCCTTACAGTCTTAGTGCGTCACTCTTAGTCAAGAATCTGCCTGCCTCTGCCTTAGGAATATTCAATGTCTTATCCTCCATCGCTCTCTGGGAAGAGAATTATACAAACACACAACACTCGGTGAGGATGACACCAAATCACCATCTTCTTAACAGAGAGGTTTTTCAATTTTATAGTCCATCTGCTCATAGTAATCCCTCACACAAGCTGAAATATTGTTTTAGAATTCAACTTGAAAAGACTACTTGGGATATTCTGAGATTAAACAAGATCACATGTTGTTCACCTAAACCCCAGCAGATCCAGAGCCAGTCATTTCAAGATTTCCTTCTGAAATAAACACTCCTCCCAGGAGTCAGCTGAGTGAATCTTCTCTGGATTGCATTTCATATCATTGTGGTCATCACTGTCTCGATGTGGTTACACCGCTATATTGTAAATCTGTAGAAAATTGTCCCTACTTTTAAATGTATTCTGTTTCAGAAAGTTTCAGCATTTCTCTTACCTCCCTAAAAGTTTGATGTATACGTAAAGTTTTTATTTTGGAAACCAGGTGCCCGGTTGCTCTGTGCCTAAAGCCAATCGCTCCTTTGAAATAATACACTACATTTCCATTCAACACGCCAATATCTTTTCGCACAGACACATTTTCCTACTATGTTCCATGCACCAATATTTGGCTGTTCACTTGTCCCAACGAAATCTCCTTATAGACTCATGTCCTCTTCATACCTTCCTTCTTGAACAGTTTCAAGTTTGTATTCTTCCATACTACGGATAGAATATTTGGCCAAAGAAATTCACTGTGGCCATATTGCAAAGTAATTGACAATGAAATAATATTACTCCATGTCGAAACTATAAATTTGAGACAATGCTAAAGTGTTTTGCAGTCGCATCACTCAGTTCCATTCCTTAAAATAGAGTCTGATGGCGTGGAATGCGTGTGGGTAGAATTGAGGAACCGTGAAGGTGAAAAACCGTAGTTGGAGTTATATATTGCGCTTAAAATCGTAGTCAGAAGCTGGGGTGCATGATAGACGAGGACATAGATTACTACTTGAAGGAAAGGCAAATTTACAGTGACTGGGGGGATTTCAATAGGTAGGTGGACTGGGAAAATCAGTTGTCTTGGTTTGCAAGGAAAGGAATTTGTGGAATGTCTATGAAATGGCTTTTTGGAGCAGCTTATGGTGAAGGCAATGAGGGAATGGGCAATACTGGATTTAGAGCTGTGCAGTGAGGCAGACTTGATCAGGAAGCTTAAGGTGAAGGAACCTTCAGAGGCAGTGATCATAATATGATTGAACTTACTCTTCCATTTGAGAGGGAGAAAGTAGAATCTGAGTTAACATTAGAGCTAAATAAAGGCACCTTCAAAGACACAAGGGAGGAGATGGATAGAATAGACTGGGAGAGGTGCCGAGCAGGAAAGACAGTGGAACAATAATGGCGCGAGTTTCTCAGAGCAACTTAGGAGTCACAGCAGAGATTTATCCCGAGTTAAAAGATGCATTGTACAGCAAGGATGAGGCAACCATGGATGACTGGGACAGTCATGGCTAGGGTAAAAGAAAAATAGAAAGTAGATAACATAACAAATAGCAGTGCGAAACCAGAAGATTTGGAAGCTTGAAAGATGAACAAATGGCAACAAAATAAGGAATAAATACGGAGCAGATTAGATATGAGGTTAAGCTATCCAGTGATATTAAGGACAACTGTAACAGTTTGTTTAGGCATATAAAGGGCAAAAGAGAAGCAGAAGTGGATATTGGGGCGCTGGAAAATGACGCTGGAGAGATAGTCATGTGGAGCAAGTAATAGATGAGAAACTGAATAACTATTAAGAGAGGGGGCAAAGAAGTGGCAGATGGAGTACAACTTGGGAAACTGCGAAGTGATGCACATTAGTAGGAAGAAGGCAGGCATAGACTACTTTATCAGTGGAGAGAAAAATCAGAAGTCTGAAGTGCAAAGAGAGTTGCGAGTTCCGGTCCAGGATTGTCTCTAGATAAACGTACAGGCTGAGTCAGCAATTAGGAAGATGTTGTTTCTGGTGTACAGTGTGTTTTAAATCCTATTTTCAGCAAAAGAACCGAGTTAACGCTTTAAAACAATATTTGTTTATTTAACACAATTAATATCAGAACAATAAAACGTATTGTAAGGCAGTGGTATATGCTACAAATTATCTTTTGCTTTAATTTAACTTCGGATGGTCACAAACCACCCCCCTAGGAGTTGACTGGGCTCGACTTGGTGATGTCTTCTTGTTCTTCTGATAATCTTGGAGTTGTCTTCTCTTTCCATGGATATTCTCGAGTTACTGCACTGTGTGGGGCTTTGTGGTGATTTTATCCTTCGAAGTCATCACGCCTTTTTAGGAAGTTAAAGAGGATCTGTCCATGGAAAGATCAGGTTAATTTATCCTGATCAATCAGACTCAATCATGGGTTGGCAACATTCAAGGGCAACATTCCATTATCCCATCCAGGTCCAACTTCAGGTGAGTATTACATGGTGCGGAGCTGTCAGATGTGTTTGCAAACCACCTGTGGTTGGTTCCATGCCACCCTGCTCTCAGAAATAATCTCTCATACACTCCATGAATCTTTACTCGACAGCATCATTGTCGAGATGATGAATTGAGTCAATTTATATGTTCAAACCACCCATAGTTACTGTTGTTCCCTTGTTACAAGCCCTCCCCCTTTTTAACCTCAACAGTACTTAGGGGGGACAGTGGCTGAAAATTATTCTTCCCAAGTGTTTTCTTCCCATGCTTTATATTTACACTGAGCCGGATTTCAAATATGTTTTGTCACAAAACACTTTGAAAAGGTCGGAGTACCCCCTCAGACGAACAATTGTTTATTTTCTTTTCTCTAACCACATTTCACAATAAATATCGAGGGATTAAGAGGGCTAAAAGTGGTCATGAGATATCCGTAGCAAACAGGGTTGAGGAGAATGACAAAAACATTGTTTTCATATATAAGGAGCAAGAGGGTAACGAGAGAACTGTTTGGCCCACACAAGAAAGTTATGCATGGAGTCAGACAAAATGGGTGAGATTCTTAACGAGTACTTTGCATCTGTATTCGCCAAGGAGAGGGACATGGCGGATGTTGAGGTTAAGGATGGATCTTTGAGTACTCTGGGTCAAGTCGACATGAAGAGGGAGGAGGTTTTGGATATTCTAAAAGGTATTAATGTAGACAAGCCCCCAGGGCTGGATGGGATCTACCACGCATTACTAAGCGAATTGAGAGAAGAAATAAGTGGGGCTTTAACTTATATCTTTGCAGGATCCTTGAACATTAGTGAGGTCCTGGAAGACTGGAGAATTGCTAATGTTGTCCCCTTGCTTAAGAAGGGTAGCGGGGATAATCCAGGTAATTATAGACCGGCGAGCCTGACATCAGTGGTGGGAAGCTGCTGGAGAAGCTACTGAGGGACTTGAGTAAGGTGTTTGTTTTCGGTTCCCCATAGCAGGCTGATGGAGTATGTGAAGTCGCATGGCTTTCAAGGTGTTCTATCGAGATGGATAGAGAATTGGCTAGGCAACAGGAGACAGAGAGTAGTAGTAGAAGGGGATTTCTCAAAATGGTGATCTATGACCAGTGTTGTGCAACAGCAATCCGTGCTGGGACGACTGTTGTTTGTGGTATATATATCAATAATTTGGCATAAGGTATTGGTTGCCTGATTAGCAAGCTTGCAGATGGCACCAAGATTGGTGGAGTAGCAGATAGTGAAGGGGAATGTCAGGAAATATAGATAGATTGTAGAAATTGGCACAGATATAGCAGATGGAGTTCAATCTGTGCAAATGCTAGGTGATGCATTTTGGAGTATCAAATTCTAGAGCTAAATATGCATTAAATGGAAAAGTCTTGGGGAATATTGACTTACAGAGGATCTGGGTGTTCAGTTTCATTGTTTCCTGAAGGTGGCAATGCAGGTCAAAAGCTTATGGCATGTTTTCCTTGATTGGAACATTTGTTGAGTACAAGCATTGGCAGGTCATGTTACGGTTGTATAGGACTTTGGTTTGTCCTCATGTGGAATACTGCATATAGTTCTGGTCACCTCATTACCAAAAGGATGTAGATGCTTGAATCGAGTGCAGAGTAGGTTCACCAGGGTGTAGCCTGGGAAGGAGGTTGCTGGTGATAGAAAGAGGTTGGGTGGATTAGGATTATTTTAATTATAAAGACAAAGGTGGGGGGCGCTGATTGAGGTCTACAAATCAATAGATATATAGACAGAGTGGATACCATGAAGCTTTTCCCCCAGATTCTGAACTCATGACCCCTGATAATTGAGTTCCAAAGTGGGACGGGAAATGTTTAGAGCCTGAGGGAAGTTCGTTACACATTGTGTGGTGGCAGCCTGGAACGTGTTGCTAGCGGAGGTGGTGGGGCAGGAACAATAGTGCTATCTAAGATGTATCTGACAGATACATGAATGGGTAGGGAGCAGAGGGATACAGATCCTTAGAAGACAGGTGGCAGGTTTACAAAATAGGGGATCTTGATTAGCGCAGGCTTGGAGGGTTGAAGGGTCTGTTCCTGTGTTGGAATGTTCCTTGTTCTTTATCATTCATTCTAAAAATTGCAAGTTTTCAACTTATTGTATGCGACAATTTAATAATATAAATTATTTATTTATTTGACAGTGCAGGTCAAATTATTGTATTGCTAAATTACAGTCGCAGAGTCATAGAGATGTACAACATGGCAACAGACCCTTTCATCCAACTCATCCATGCCGACCAGATATTTCAACCCAATCTAGTCCCACCTGCCAGCACTCAGCCCATATCACTCTAAACACTTTCTATTCATATACCCATCCAGACGCTATCTAAATGTTGCAATTGTACCAACCGTCACCACTTCCTCTGGCAGTTCATTCCATACACGTACCACACTGTGTGTGAAAACGTTGCCCCTTACATCACTTTTATATTTTTCCTTCTCAACCTAAACCTATACCCTCTAGTTCTGGACTCCCCCACACCAGCAAAAATACCTTGTCTATTTCCCTATTCATGCCCCTCATGAAGTTACAAACCTCTATAAGGTCACCCCCTCAGCCTCCGACGTTCCAGGGAAAATATCCCTCGCCTATCCAAACCCTCCAATCTTGGCAACATCGTTGTAAATCTTTTCAGAACCTTTTCAAGTTTCACAACATACTACCGATAGGAAGGAGACGAGAATGCACACAATGTTCCAAAAGTGGCTTAACCAATATCCTGGACAGCCGCAACACGACCTTCCAACCACTGTACTCAGTGCTCTGACCAATTAAGAAAATCGTACGAAATGCCTTCTTCAAAGTCTTATCCATCTGTGACTCTACTTTCAAGGAACAATGAACCTGCACTCCAAGTTCTCTTTGTTCAGCAACACTCCCTTGGACCTCACCATTAAGAGTATAACTCCTGCTAAGATTTGCTTTCCCAAAATGCAGCATCACACATTTAGCGAAATTAAACTCCAACTACCACTCCTCAAACAATTGGCCCATCTGATGAAAATTCCGTTTTAATCTGAAGTCACCTTCTTCCTTGTCCACTACACCTTCAATTTGGTTGTCATCAGCAAATTTGCTAACGAACTTGTTATACTCACATGCAAATCATTTATATGAATGACTAAAAGTAGAGGACCCAGCACCGACCCTTGTGACACTCCACTGGTCACATGCCACCAATCTGAAAAACAACTCTCCACCACCACCCTCTGTCTTGTACTATTAGCCAGTTCTGTATCCAAATGTCGTTTCTCCCTGTATTCCATAAGATGCTAACCATTCTCCCATGGGGAACCTTATCTAATGCCTTACTGAAGTCCATATCGATCACGTCCACTGCTCTGCCGTCATCAATCCACTTTCTTACATCAAAAAACCTCAGACAAGTTTGTGAGACATGATGTCCCTCGCACAAAGCCATTTTGACTCTCTCTAATCCATCCTTGCCTTTCCATGGATATGTACAACCTGCCCCTCAGGATTCGCTCCAATAACTTGCCCTCCACTGACGTCAGGCTCACTGCTCTATAGTTCCCTGGCTTGTCCTTAACACCTTTCTTAAACAGTAGCACCACTTTCACCAACCTCCAGTCTTCTGGGACCTCACCTGTGACTATCAATGTTACAAGTAACTCAGTAAGAAGCCTAGCAATGACTTCCCTAGCTTCCCACAGAGTTGTAGAGTAAACCGGATCAATGAGGTCCTGGGGACTTATCCACTTTTATGCGTTTCAAGAAATCAGCACTTCCTCCTCTGTAATAAGGACATTTTTCAAGATGTCACCATCTATTTCTCTGTATATCTACATCTCCCATGTCTTTCTCCCGAGTAAACCCTAATACAAAATACTCATTTAGTATCTCCTCCATCTCCTGCGGCTACACACAAAGGCACCTTGCTGATCTCTGAGGGTTTTATTCTCTCCCTATTAACCCTTTTGTCCTCAATGTATTTGTAAAGTCCTTTTGGATTCTCCGTAACTCTATTTGCCTAAGCTACCTCATGTCACCTGTTTGCCTTCCTGATTTCCCTCTTCAGTATACGTCTACTGCCTTTATACACTTCTAAAGATTCACTCGCTCTATCCTGCCTATACCTGACATATGCTTCCTTCTTTTTCTTAACTAGACCCTCAATTTCTTTATTTATTCAGCATTCTCTATACCTAGCAGCCTCTCGTTTCACCCTAACAAGAATATACTGTCTCTGGACTCTCGTTACCTCATTTCTGTACGCTTTCCATTTTCCAGCCATCCCTTTCTCCGCGAACATCTGCCGCCATCAGGTTTTGGAAGTTCTTGCCTAATAACGTCAAAATTGCCCTTTCTCCAATTTAGAACTTCAACTTTAAGTTCTGATCTATCCTTTTCCATTGTTATTTTAAAACTAATAGAATTGTTGGTAAATAACTGAAGCTCACACGTTTCAGTGAGAAATTAAATCGATTGATCAAATTTAAATGTGTAAAAATGATAAGTCGATTTGATTGTTCAATCATTTGCTCACTCTGAATATGCAGTCAGTCAGAGGTCAACCACTTTGCAAATGAAAGAGCGACAATGTATGTATTTGAATACTGAGATTCAATGTGTAATTGTGATCAGCAAAATAGTCAGACAACATGTTCTTTTACGATACAAAACAAAATCAGCATTCTTTACTTTTGCATCATAAAAGATTGTTTGGTGTTTAAAATTTAATTCCAACAATGTAGAATCAACTTAATTGTTTTCAGAGATGGTGCAGTTATTGTTCAGTTGAATAATTATAGCTTATATTTTATTATTACACAATTCACAAACATTGCAAACTCCTGATCATTATTCAGGTCAGTAAACCCATCACTTTGCATCATGACCGAGATTAAAGTGGATTCCAAAAGGCCTGAATTCGGGTACAGTGCTACTGGACCTTATAACTGCATGTGGCACTGAGTGAGACACTGGCCTGCTCCTGAATCTGTCCAGAGATTTTCTACATGGGTCAGGGCAGTCAATCAAACATTCCCTCGCAGAGATCCATTCGAAACGCAATTTGGACAGGAGGAAACTAGCCAACAGGCTATCACTGCTCTCAGTGTAGGTACAAATGCTTTCCAAATTAGACACCAATGACTGACCAGAAACCAGATGTTACAATTTCATCTTGAGTAAGAGCCTGGCCCATGGAGCATATGTATGGACATGGAGTGTCAGAGTCACACCAAACAATTTAGTTATGGTGATGACATCTGGCTTGTCACCCAGACTCCACACATCTGCCCCCTGGACCAGATACTGGGTGAAAACATTTACAATTGACAGTCTTCTGAAGCATCTTGTGTCTCACAGTGAACCCTCTGAAACTAGATCCAATAAATGAACCTTCACATTCACCAGTATCAAAATAAAATTGTACATGTTTGTGGATGGTCAGATACTAATTCATAGACCAACCAGCAGAATGTATCTGAAGAAACCAGGAGCAAACAGCAAGCCAAGAATCATTATAATAACTGAACTTATTGGAGATTTTCTGGTCTAGGTAACCACGCATGTTGTGCTGACACTCAGGTGAATATAACAATGCACACCATAACTGGAAGCCTTGGTCGAACGCCCCTCCCCAGCTACTGATCTCACATACCTCACTCCTTGGAACACCTCACTCCCTAGTACACCACACTCCCTCAAACATTCACCAACTGATGTGAATCCATAAACTGAGTGAAACTTGGCACATAGAACAGTACAGCACATAAGAGCCCTTCAGCCCTCAATGTTCTCCTGGCCTTTTATCCTACTCTAAGTTCAGACTAACCTGCATAACATTGAATGTACTAACTTCCATGTCCCTATCCAAGAGTCTTCTTAACTATCCCTAATGTATCTGACACTACTACCACTGCTGGCGGTGCATTCGTCCCACCCACCACTCTCTGAATAAAGAACCTACCTCTGACATCTCCTCTAAACCTTCCTCCAGTCACCTTAAATTAATGCCCTTGGTGATAGCCATTTCTGCCATGGGAAAAGGCTCTGGCTATCCACTCTGTCTATGTCTCTCAACATTTTGTCCACCTCTATCAAGTCACCTCTCATCTTTCTGCACTCCAGTGAGAAAAGCCCTCACTCCCTCAACCTTTCTTCCGAAGAAATGTCCTCCTGTGAAGGGCTTTTGCGAAAATATCGACTCTCCTGTATCTCAGATGCGGCCTGACCTGTTTTTCTTTATCACCGCCACACATTGACGTATGTAAAATAATTGGCCACAAGAATATGTCAGGGGCTATGAATCCTGCAGAAGTAACTTACTTCATAATCTCCAAAAGCCTTTCCCCTATCGATAAGACACATGTTGAATATGGGTGTGATGAAATACCCTCCATTTTCTTGGGTGAGTGCAGCATCACCCCTCCATCCACTGACGCTCAGTAGCAGCAATGACTGCCATCTACACGGTGCTCTGCAGAAATTTACCAAGGCTCCTTACAACGTTCCTCTGAAGTTCGACTATCAAGAAGGACAAGGGAAGCAGATACATGGGACCCCCACCATGTTCGCGTTCTGTTCCAATCCACCCACCTTGCTGATTGGGAAGTATATTGCTGTTCCTTCAGTATCACTGTTTCAAGGTACCTCCCGAATGGTAATGGACGTCTAACGACAACACTTGGACTGCAGTTGTTCAATGCAGCAGCTCACCACCACCTTCTCAAGAGTAACTAAGGACTTACAATAAATACGGGCCCAATCATATTCTATGAATAAATTAAAATGAAAAATATTGTCCTCACATGCCCAATGCTGGACACTGTGATTTGGGTTTTGTGAGCTCAAGCTGGTTGCGTTCAGTCCGTACCTTGCTTGTTGTGAACAGCTGAAGGGATAACCCATCAGTCTCTCAGAGGCATGGCCTACATACCGAGCATCACACAGACGTTGACATTCACACACAACATTATCTGAGCTCTGAGAAAGACATAAGGAATTCAAAATGTACTCATATCTGACTAACATGTTTAAACACACAGTGAAATTGTTACCACAAAAATATTTATGATTGAATACTACCAGGGAGAAAGTGAGGACTGCAGATGCTGAAGATCAAAGTAAAAAAAATGTGGTTCTGAAAAAGCTCAGCCGTTCAGGCAGCATCTGAGGAGCAGGAGAGTTGATTATTTGTTCACAATATGAATACAAAGGAAAGTAATTGCATATTTTCAAAGTTCTTGCACTTAACAATAGTGTGGCCTTGGGTGTGCGAATTGAGATTCGTCCTTTCAATGTTCCTTATTGTGAGTTGGGCACTGTTTTCATCATATTGTTGTTATAAATGTGAACGGGATAAATGGGTGGATTTTGTGCACGTAGGACAATCTAAGAGTTGGTATTAGGAAAGGATGTCGGACCTTCATTAAAGAGACTTTGCTGTTAATGGTTAGAACAATGCTGCAAACATGTAAACAGTAATTTCCAGCTTAAGTCATAAACAAGGATGTTGGGCTGGGATCATACTGTCCATCAATGGAGCTGCACAATTCTGATTGGATGCTGACACTGTGGAGCTAACATACACTGAATATTGATTATGAGATATTCAATGTAAGGTGTCATGTGCTGGAGGAGCCCATCACCTTTATACACCTTCATTCAGGATCGAGTGCAACGTGCAGAATTACAGAGTTTAGGAGGCAAACCAGAAGAGATATACTTGTAAGACATGGTTGTTTACAGGTCATTGTTACAAATGTTGAACTGCGTCTGGACCAGCGCCATGTGCTAGTCCATTGAACAGTCTGCCGCACACACATCTCCCCGTTGTTAAGGTGTATCTCTAACCAGTCTATTGCGAGGGATTGTGTGAGTAAGTTCCCAGCTCCAGTTTCGAAGCGCTCTGGACAGAATTTGGAGATGGCCAGTGTTTTGGAGGTCGTGGTGAGGGCCAGTAACACTGTGTCTGAATTCAGGCTTTTTCTCAAAGTCATTTTAAACAGCTTTGCTGCCTGCAAGATGGTGTGTTCACTGATCTGAACATCAATTGGCTGTTTACTACAGTCACTGAACTGTATTAGTTGGTATGCTCTGGTAAATCAATTATTTTTCCCTTCAATTGCTTTCAACTGAAAAGCAATGATGTCTGGTTTATTTTAAAATATGTAAGAAAAAAAGTTGATATTAACTCTTCACTATACAAAATGCAATATTGACCTTTTGCATATTTCCCACAGACTAATCAAGCAACAATCAGATATTGTCTGGAAAGCAAATTATGTGAACAGGACTATATCCCAGGCAACATCACCATCCTCTCTGGTAGGTTCTGCCCCACTTAAAGGACACATCCAGGCAGAATAGGGCAGCTCCTTGGCATATAGTTCATATAGGGCAGCATAGTGGCTCAGTGGTTAGCACTGCTGCCACAAAGTACCCGTGATACAGATTCGATTCCTGTCTTGGGCAACTGCATGTGTGGAGCTTACACAATGTCCCCGTGTCTTCGGAGGGTTAGTGTGGACTCGTTGGGCCAAAAGGTCTTTTTCCACACTGTCGGGAATCTATTCTAATCATAGTGCTCAGTATTGATGCTGGATCCTCTGGCTGCTAGATTGCGCTGCAGCAGGTTACGGGGGAATCTATAAAGGGAAACATACAATTGACCACATCATCACTGATCTGCCTGCTGCAGATACACCACTCCATTTCACATATCGGTAAGAATGGTCACTGCATAGTCCTGAGAGGGAGCAAGGGCTATCTTCGTATTTTGCAGACCATACACACAATGATATGTACTGAATGGTACAGACTTTAAACAGATTAAGCAACTAATGACGATGCATCCATGAGGTACAACTGCCCATCGGAGGCAGCAGCCGCATCATATTCTCCACAACTCAGACAGTATGCAACTTCCTGGAACGACATACCTACCATTGTACAGTAACATCACGGAACGGCAATCCACCCACTGTACAGTAACCATCACGGCCAGAGTTACCTCTCACTGGACAGTAAGCATCACGGCCCGACATATCACCAACTGTACAGTAACCGTCACAGCCCGACATTCCTCCCACTGTACAGTAACCATCACGGCCCGACATACCTCAAACTGTACAGTAACCACCAGGGCCCTACATACCTCCCACTGTACAGTAACCATCACGGCCCGACATACCTCCCACTGTACAGTAACCATCACGGCTCGACATACCTCAAACGGTACAGTAACCACCAGGGCCCTACATACCTCCCACTGTACAGTAACCATCACGGCCCAATATACCTCCCACTGTACAGTAACCATCAAGGCCCGACATACCTCTCACTGTACAGTAACCATCATGGGCCGGCATACCTCCGACTCGACAGTAACCATCACGGCCTGACATACCTTCCACTGTGCAGTAACCATCACGGTCAGAGTTACCTCCCACTGTACAGTAACCGTCACCGCACGACATAGCTCCCACTGTACAGTAACCATCACACCCCGACATACCACCCACTGTAGAGTAACCATCACGGTCCGACATACCTCCCTCTGCACATTGACCATCACGGCCCGATATACATCCCACTGTACAGTAAGGGTCACGGCCCGACATACCTCCCTCTGTACAGTAACAATCACACCACGACATACCTCCCACTGTAGAGAAACCATCACGTCTGACATACCGGCTACTGTACAGTAACAGTCACAGCCCGACATACCTCCCGCTGTACAGTAACCATCAGTGTTCTACATACCTCCCACTGTACAGGAACCATCACGGCCTGACATATCTCCCACTGTACAGTAACCATCTGTGTTCTACATACCTCCCACTGTACAGTAACCGTCACGGCCTGACATACCTCCCACTGTAGAATCACCATCACGACCTGACATAAATCCTACTGTACAGTAACCATCACACCCCGACATACCTCCCACTGTACAGTAACCATCACAGCCCGACATACCTCCCACTGTACAGTAACCATCACAGCCCGACATACCTCCCACTGTACAGTAACCATCAGGGCCCGACATACCTCCCACTGTACAGTAACCATCACACCCCGACATACCTCCCAATGTACAGTAACCATCACTGCCCAACATACCTCCCACTGTACAGTAACCATCACAGCCTGACATACCTCCCACTGTATATATTAAATATCACAACACAACATACCTCCCACTGTACAGTAACCATCATGGACCGACATAACTCCCACTGTACAGTAACCATCACACCCCGACATACCTCCCACTGTACAGTAACTATCATTACCCGACATAGCTCCCACTGTACCGTAACCATCACGGTCTGACATACCTCCCACTGTACAGTAACCATCAGTGTTCTACATACCTCCCACTGTACATTAACCGTCACGGGCCGACATACCTCCCACTGTACAGTAACCGTCAAGGACCGACATACCTCCCACAGCACAGTAACCATCACACCCAGACATACCACCCACTGTATAGTAACCATCACGGTCCGAAATACCTCCCTCTGCACATTGACCATCACACCCAGACATACCTCCCACTGTACAGTAACCATCACGGCCCGACATACCTCCCACTGTACAGTAACCGTCACGGCCCGACATACCTCTCAATGTGCAATAACCCTCATGGCCCCAAATACCTCCCACAGTACGATACCCATCGCGGCCCGACATACCTCCCACTGTACAGTAACCATCTTGGCCCGACATACCTCCCACTGTACAATAACCATCCCAGCCCGACATATCTCCCACTGTACAATAACCATCACAGCTCGACATATCTCCCACTGTACAGTAACCATCACAGCCCGAACTACCTCCCACTGTACAATAACCATCCCAGCCCGACATACCTCCAACCGTAAAGTAAACATCACCATCCGACATACCTTCCACTGTACAGTAAACGTTACGGTTCGACATATCTCCTGCTGCACAGTAACCATCACGGCCCGACATACCTCCCACTGTACAGTAACCATGACAGTCCGACATACCTCCCACTGTACAGTAACTATCATGAGCTCAGTGCTTTGCACTGCTGCCTCATAGCACCAAAGCCCTAGGTTCAATTCCGGGCAGGGGCTGCTTTCTGTGTGGAGTTTGCACATTGCCTCCGTGTCTGCCTCAGTTTCCTCCGGGTGCTGCGGATTTCTCTCGCAGTCCAAAGATGTTCATTTGGGTGAATTGGCCATGCGGAATAGCCCATAGTGTCCGGTGCATTGGTTAAGTATAGGGCAGGGGGATGGTGTGGGTGTGTTACTCTTCTGAGCATTGGTACGGACTGGTTGGTCAAAGTTTGGGAGAAGATTTGTAGCTCGGGTGCTCGTTGTTGTGGTTCTGTTCGCCGAGGTGGGAATTTGTCTTGCAAACGTTTCGTCCCCTGTCTAGGTGACATCCTCAGTGCTTACGACCCTCATGTGAAGCGCTTCTGTGATGTTTCCTCCGGCATTTATAGTGACCTGTCTCTGCCGCTCCCGGTTGTCAGTTCCAGCTGTCCGCTGTAGTGGCCGGTATATTGGGTCAAGGTCGATGTGTTGATTGATAGAGTCTGTGGATGAGTGCCATGCCTCTAGGAATTCCCTGGCTGTTCTCTGTTTGGCTTGCCCTATAATGGTAGTATTGTCCCAGTCGAATTCATGTTGCTTGTCTTCTGTGTGTGTGGCTACTAAGGATTGCTGGTCGTGTCGTTTCCTGGCTAGTTGGTGTTCATGGATACGGATCGTGAGCTGTCTTCCTGTTTGTGTCCTATGTAGTGTTTTGTTCTGTCCTTGCATGGGATTTTGTACACTACATTGTTTTTGCTCATGTTGGGTATCGGGTTCTTCGTTCTGGTGAGTTGTTGTCTGAGAGTGGCTGTTGGTTTGTGTGCTGTTATTAGTCCAAGTGGTCGCAGTAGTCTGGCTGTCAGTTCTGAAATGCTCCTGATATATGGTAGTGCGGCTAGTCCTTTGGGTTGCGGCATGTCCTCGTTCCGTTGTTTTTCTCTCAGGCATCTGTTGATGAAATTGTGAGGGTATTCCTTTTTGGCGAATACCTTGTATAGGCGTTACTGTTCCTCTTTTTGCAGTTCTGGTGTGCTGCAGTGTGTTGTGGCCGTTTTGAATAGTGTCTTGATGGAAATTCGTTTGTGTGTGTTGGGGTGGTTGATTTCATAGTTTAGGACTTGGTATGTGTGTGTGGCTTTCCTGTAAACCTTTGTGGTGAATTCTCCGTTCGGTGCTCTCTGTACCATCACGTCTAGGAATGGGAGTTGGTTGTCCTTTTCTTCCTCTCTAGTGAATCGGCTTCCTGTGAGTGTGGCGTTGATGATCTGGTGTGTGTTCTCTATTTCTGTGTTTTTAATTATTACAAAGGTGTCATCCACATATCTGACCCAGCGTTTGTGTTGAATTTGTGGTAAGACTGTTTGTTCTAACTTTTGAATTACTGCTTCTGTTTTGAGTCCAGAGATGGGTGAACCCATTGGTGTTCCATTGATTTGTTTGTATATCTGGTTGTTCAATGTGAAGTGTGTTGTGAGGCACAAGTCCAGTAGTTTAAGTATGCCGTCTTTGTTGATAGGTTCAACGTCCTGTTGTCTGTTATGTCTGTCCAGTAGGTTGGCTATTGTGTCTTTGGCGAGTGTTTTGTCGATGGAGGTGAACAGTGCCGTTACATCGAATGAGACCATAATTTCTTCCTTGTCTATGTGTATATTTCTGATGATGTCCAAGAATTCCTGTGTCGATTGTATAGGTTGTCTGGATCCGCTGATCAGGTGTTTCCTTTTCTGCTGTAGTTCTTTAGCCAGTTTGTGTGATGGTGTCCTTGGTAGTGATACTATGGGTATGAGTGAGATGTCTGGTTTGTGCACTTTGCGTAGTCCATAGAATCTGGGGGTGTTGTTGCTTTCAGGTTTCATTCTTTGTAGGTCAGACCTGGTTATCTGTCCGTTTTTTTTTTGTAGATTCCTCAGTGTGTTGTTTATGCTATTGGTGAGCTGTGGGGTGCGGTGAACATCCCTCTTTTGGTAGGTGTTGGTATCTGCAAGTAGTTGTTGTGCTTTTTGCATGTACACTGTTTTGTCCAGGATGACCGTCATTCTGCATTTGTCTGCTGGTAGTATGATTATGTTCTTATCGTTTCTTAGTGATTTTAGTGCTTCCATCTCCTTGGTGTTGAAGTTATGTGTTTGTTTTTTCTTGTTATCAGCAGTACGACACTTTGTCTCACTGTTTGTTGTGTCTCTTCCGTCAGTCCATTGTTCCTGAGTGTGCATTCTAGGGCTGCGAGGAAGTCTGCTGTCTTGGCGTCCCTGTGGTTGTAGTTGATTCCCTTGGCCAGCATTGTCCTTTCCGTGTCTGTTAGCTGTCTGTGGGAGAGATTTTTAACCCAGGTGTGTGTTGTGGTGTCCTCTTCTTTGCGTGTTAGTTTGGCCATTTTTTTCTTTTAGTGGCGTTTTTTGCGGTGTGTTGTCCTGTTCTGTCCTATGGTGATGGCCTGTTCTATGGTCCGGCTCCATTCCTGGTTGGTGGTTTTTGAAATAAACGATTTTTAGTGCGCAATTTCTTACCTTTATATGTGAAGTCTGTTGTGAGCGTCTGTAATCATTACCTGGATCATCCTGAATCCATTCTGCCTGGCTGTGTCACTGGCTTGTGGATTGTTGACTGGTGGTCTGTATATGTCACATGGTGGAAGGATTCGATTCTTTCGGCATTCATGCAGCAACCGGACTTGGTCGTATGTGGCGCTTAGGTGGTTGGCACAGGATTCGCATTTCCTGGTTTGTCTTAGCGCCTCTCGCCCGTACGTGTTCAAAGTTTGGGAGAAGATTTGTAGCTCGGGTGCTCGCTGTTGTGGTTCTGTTCGCCGAGCTGGGAATTTGTCTTGCAAACATTTCGTCCCCTGTCTAGGTGACATCCACAGTGCTTGCGAGCCTCATGTGAAGCGCTTCTGTGATGTTTCCTCCGGCATTTATAGTGGCCTGTGTCTGCCGCTTCCAGTTGTCAGTTCCAGCTATCCACTGTAGTGGCCGGTATATTGGGTCAAGGTCGATGTGTTTGTTGATAGAGTCTGTGGATGAGTGCCCTGCCTCTCGGAATTCCATGGCTGTTCTTTGTTTGGCTTGCCCTATAATGGTAGTGTTGTCCCAGTCGAATTCATGTTGCTTGTCGTCTGTGTGTGTGGCTACAAAGGATAGTTGGTCGTGTCATTTCGTGGCTCAACTACAACCACAGGGACGCCAAGACAGCAGACTTCCTAGCAGCACTAGAATCCACACTCAGGAACAATGGACTGACAGAAGAGACACAACAAACTGTGAGACAAAGTATCGTACTGCTGATAACAAGAAAAAAACAAACACATAACCTCAACACCAAGGAGATGGAAGCACTAAAATCACTAAGAAACGATAAGAACATAATTATACTACCAGCAGACAAAGGCAGAATGACGGTCATCCTGGACAAAGCAGAGGACATGCAAAAAGCACAACAACTACTTGCAGGTACCAACACCTACCAAAAGAGGGATGTTCACCGCACCCCACAGCTCACCAATAGGATAAGCAACACACTGAGGAATCTACAAAAAAAAAACGGACAGATAACCAGGTCTGACCTACAAAGAATGAAACCTGACTCCCAGATACGCGTAATCCTCCAGCTCCCACTCCACTCTGCTTCCTCACAGGGTCACTGTCTCTGTGACTCCCAGGGATGTGTAAACCTCCAGCTCCCACTCCAATCTGCTCCCTTAGAGGGTCACCGTCTCTGACTCCCAGTAACGTGTAATTGTTCAGCTCCCACTGCACTCTGTTCCCCCACAGGGTCACTCTCTCTGTGACTCCCAGATACGTGTAATCCTCCCGCTCCCACTCCACTCTAATCCCTCACCTTGTCACCGCCTCTGTGACGCCCAGGTATTATTAGGCCTCGATCCCCAGTGCTGATTTATGCCCTCTCACTTTGCTGCCTCGGTAACTCCCAGGTGTGAGTGAGCCTCATGCTCCTGCTCCAAGTTAGTCCCTCACATGGTCACTCTCTCTGTGACTCGGTGCTGATCTCGAGCCTCCTGCTCTACTGTTTCTCCAACGCCAAGTCCCAGTCAGCCCCGATCCTCGCTGCTGATGCATATTCGTCCGCTCAGTGCTGTTCGCACTCAGGTTCTCTCCTTTTGTGACTCCCACGTAATGGTAGGCCTCAAGCCTTAGCTGAGTTTTCTTACATACCACTCTGCACTACTCTCTTACAGAATCGCTATTGTGCCTGGAAGACAGTGGAAAAGAGGAGGATTAGATAGAGTAGGGGGTGCTACAGTGGCTGAGCAGCTGTATGGGATGGAGCAGGTTATGTGGGGAGCTAGGCAGACCTGCAGCAACTAAAGAAGGTTATTGGAAGATATAGTTAGAGTTGCAGACACTGAAGAAGGCAAAGGAAATAGAGAGATGGTGGCTTGTTCATGACGGAGCTTTGTAGAGTTTAAAGGACCTTTTCTGAGCTGCTTACAGAGATGTGTGGACTTCAACAAGTGCAAATTGACAGCCAGCAAGTGTTGTATGGTACTGGAAACTGTTGAATGTTACAGAGTGAGAAGACCTGCAGTAACCGGGGGAAATATAAACTTTTGGAGCACTAGCTGTGTTTAAGGACCCTCAGGACATGAAGAGGTGCAGAGAATGGGAGCATTCCAAATGTTGGTATTGTAGGGACTGGAAGTCCTGAGATGGATAAGGAGGATGTAAAGTGCCAATTTGGCATACGTAACTATTGTAATTATAGAGATTTAAGGAAGGGAACCTGCGCTGTCATTGATTACAGTTATATGGAGAGTTACAGAAGCTGAAGGGGTTAGAAATTTAGAAAATTAGACGTTTTAGGTGATCAGAATTTAACCTGCCAGTCCTTGCTGTATGACTCTATCACACGACCAGGGACAGTGTGATGGGGCAATATAGAATAGAAAGATCCCAGGGATTTAATACTATCTCCTTGAAGGAGGCCTGCTTTCCCCACTGATGTCCTGATGCCCACTAATATAGCACAGGCCTGGATTGATAACTGTGAACTTCCTAATTGTCAGAGGAAGGCTCAGAACAGCAGATATGAAAGTAAACAAGAGGATGGGGTTTGAGCCTGGGACCGTCATGCTCTGTGTTCACACTTCAACACTGTATCTGTGTCATGTCCTCTGGACCAAACGTCGATCCCTTAAATTTGTTCTGCTCTTTCACTGTGAGTGATCTTACATCGCTGCAGTATTTATTGAATGCTCCAGATCTCCCTGCCCTCTGGCTGACCAATTGCGTTCAATGAGATGATGAATGAAACACCCAGCAATTGGGAAGTTTATTGAGTCAGGAACAGCCTAAATACATACAGGTGTCAGAGAAATAGACTGAATGGAAAATTAGACTGATGCAGTGAGGGTCACACAGACAGAATGACACTGAGTCCCACAGAGATCTGGAAAATCCCAGTCTCCATCCCTGGTCTGTGCTGCTGCGACTCCGTGGATTCGAGAATTCTGTTGGCTCAGGATCTGGAATAGCTGCAAAAACTGCAGTCACCGGCATCATGTAAACCCTCATAGTGACAAATACCACATGGAGAGATACTGAGTGGTAGCACCAGAGTGCAGGAAGGTATCAGGATCAAACCACGGTCAGGAAGAATGTGATTTGATTCATGGTGCAGTGGGAACAGTACTCAAGGATGGGGGAGCTATCAATGGGACAGGCAATGGCCTAGTGTTACTCTCACTAGACTGTTCATCCAGAACTTAATGCCAGTGGCAGGGATACCGATCTGAACTCTCAATATCCTTTCACGAAGGAAATCTGTGATAGGCAGCTGGTCTAACCTACATATGAGTCCAGACCCAGGCCAATGGGTTTGACTACAAACTGCTCTCTGTAATAGTCTAGCAAGGCACTCAGCTCATAGACAGCTCTGGGGTGGGCTTGAAATGCTGGCAAGCCAGAGACAGCAACATCCCACGAGTGAATTAAAACTGGTGGGAGCAGTGTCCTGTCAAATTATGTCAGTGGGTTTTTAAACAGGGATTTAAACTGTCACGGAGGATAAAGGTACAGGGTTCAGGTGAAAGGACCTTTCCAAATCCAAAGAGGAAAGGTGAGGCATCAGAACAGCATGGGAATGTGGCTGAAGACAAGCAGAAAGCAACAGGAAGGGACAGAGTTTAATCGGTTTGTGACAGGACATTGTGGGAAAGAATAAATTATAATGTTTTATTTTTGGAATTGCCAAAGTATCTGCAATAAGGTAGATGGACTTGTGACACAGAGATAAATGGGATTTAGTCAGCAGGGACACGTGGTTGCAGGGTGAACAAAAGGTGGAACATTCAATATTCAAGGTACACAACCTTGTGGGATCTCAGGCAGAATAGGAGTGCAGGATGGATAGACCTGACAGTAATCAATAACAAAGGCATTTCAGAGAAAGCATTTGGCCTCAGATGATGTGGTTGAATTAACCTGAATGTGAATTCTAGGTCCCATGTGTCTCAAACACAAACCGAACCTTTTTTTAGGCTGACTAGCAGCATTTCATTATTCATCCCTGCATTAAGCAGGAACTTCTTGGAATTTGTAACAAAGGCATTATGATAATTTTGGAAGAATTCAATCCTTACATGTTCTGGGCAGTCACACAGGCAAGAGTAATATTATCCGGGCTCCTCTTTGACTGTTTATTTGTCAGTGTTTCTTTGAATAACATATTGTGCAAATGGCTAGGGATGTCACTATTTCAGATCGACAGTTGAGTGATGCAGATGAGTGAAGGAGTGATGTCACACAGAGATCCTCCAGTTGATTGCAATATAGTGGAATTCAGAGATTGTCATGTTTTCAAATGACCATAATGCACACCCGAGCATCAGAAACAAAGCCAATTACATGAGTTTGAGCGGAGAACTGACCAAGCTAAACAGGGGAAACAGACTGAACTGTCAGGCTGTAAATTAACAGTGAAAACCAATTAGAGTCATAGCGATGTACAGCAGAGAAACAGACCTCTCGGTCCAATTCGTCCCCGCCGACCAGATATCATAACCACTCTAGTTCCATTTACCGGCAGGAATCCCACTAAACCCTTTCTTTTCATATACCCATCCAGATGCCTTTTAAATGGTGTAAGTTTATTTGCCTCCACCACTTCCTCTGGCAGTTGATTCCGGACACACAACACACTCTGTGTGAAAAAGTTGCCCCTTCAGTCCCTTTCAAATCTGTCACCGCTCCACCCTGGACCTATGCCCTCTAGTTTTGGACTCCCACACCCCAGGGAAACGACCTTGTCAGTTTATCCTATCCATGCCCCTCCTGACTTTATAAACCTCCATAAGGTCACCCCTCAGCCTCTGATGCTCCAGGGAAAACAGCCCCAGTAGATTCAGCCTATCATTGTAGCTCAAGTCCTCAAACCCTGGCAACATACTTGTACATCTTTGCTGAACCTTTTCAAGTTTCACAACATCCTTCCGATAAGAATGACACCAGATTCGCATGCAATATTCCAAAAGAAGCCTAACCAGTGTCCTGTCCATCTGCAAGATGATCTCCCAACTCCTGTACTCGGTACTCTGACCAAGAAAGGAAAGCATACCAAACGTCCTCTTCACTATCCTATCTTCCTGCGACTCTACTTTCAAGGAAATGTGAACCTGCACTCCAAGGTCTCTTTGTTCAGCAACAGACCCTAAGACCTTGCCATTAGATGTATGAGTCCTGCAACGATTTGCTTTTCCAAAATTAAGCAACTCACATTTATCTAAATTAAACTCCATCTACCATTCCTCACGAAATTGGCTCATCTGATAATGAGGAGACAGTGAGGTCTGCAGATGCTGGAGGTCAGAGTTGAGAATGTTGTGCTGGAAAAGCATATTAGGTCAGGGAGCATCCGAGGATCAGGAAAGTCGACGTTTTGAGCTGGAACGAGGAATGAGGCTGGGAGGTGGAGAGATAAATGGGAGGGGATTGGGGCTGGAGAGAAGGTAGCTGAGAATGCAATAGGTGGATGGAGATGGGAGTAAGAGTGTAAGGTTGGAGAGGATGGTAGAGCGTATAGGTGCGAAGGAAAATTGACAGGTCACGAGGGCGATACTGAGCTGTAAGCTTGGAACTGGGGTAAGGGGAGGAGCGGAAATGAGGAAACTGGTGAAGTTCACATTGATGCCAAGGGGTTGAAGTATTCCGAGGCAGAAGACCAGGCATTCTTCCTCTCGGCGTCGGGTAGTGAGAGAGTGGCGATAGAGAAGGCCCAGGGTATACATGTTCTCTGCAGAGTGGGACGTGGAATTGAAATGTTTCGCAACAGGGATATGGGTTGATTTTCAGGTGCCCTGGAGATGTCCTGTAAAGTCAGCTGTGGGAAGATATCCAGTTTCCACATCTCCTGTACATTGAGGACACTAGACACCTTGTCACAGAGCACTTTAGAGAATCTCTCTAGACACCTGTACCAATCAACCCCACCGCCCTGTCGGGCAGGATTCGAACCTGTATGGCCAATCCCCAATAGATTTCTAAATCAGTGTCTAAACCACACGACTACAACAACATGGTTAAGGAGGATTGTAGGGACTGGAAGAGGTTTCACAGATTATGAGAGTAGTGGGGACTGGAGGAAGATACCAAAGTAGGGAGGGTTTAAGATTGAATGTTTCTGCAGAAAAACTTTACAGGGTTAATGCAGGATTCTTGACAGTGTGGAGTAACAGAAAAATCCCAGGGTCAACGTCTACAGATCTTTCAAAGTTGCCACCCACGTTGTAAGGGTTGTTAATAAAGCCAATGATGTGTCGGCTTCCATTAGCAGGGGGATTGTGTCTAAGCGCCGTGAGGTTATGCTGGAGCTCGGTACAGACCATAATTGGAATATTGTGTTCAGTTCTGGTTGCGTCATTACAGGAAAGATGTGGAAGCTTTGGAGAGAATGCAGAGGAGATTTATCAGGATTCTGCCTGGACTGGAGGGGAGATCTAATGAAGAAAGTTTGGAGGATCCAAGGCTTTTCTATTTGGGATGAAAAAGCATGAGAAGTGATTTGATAGAAGTGTATGAGATGATGAGGGGCAGACATAGAGTGGGTGGCCTGCGATTGTTCCCAGTGTGAAAATGGCTGGAACTAGGAGGCAAAATTGTAAGGTAATTGGAGGAAGGTTGAGGGGAGATGTCAGAGGTAGCTTCTTTATACAGAGTGTGGTGGGTGAGTGGAATGCATTGCCAGTGTCGGTGGTAGGGTCAGATATATTAGGGACACTTAAGTAACTTTTGGATACGCACATGGATTTCTCAAAATGTATTTCTCAAAATGGAGAGCTGTGAACAGTGGTGTTCCACAGGAATCCGTGCTGGGACCACTGTTGCTTGTGATACATATCAATGATTTGGAGGAAGGTATCGGTTCCTTGATTAGCAAGTTTGCAGATGACACTAAGATTGGTGGAGTAGCAGGCAGTGACAGGGGATGTCAGATAATAGAGCAGAATGTGGATAGTTTGGAGAGGCGGGCACACAAATGGCAGATGGAGTTCAATCCGGGCAAATGCAACGTGATGCATTTCGGAAGATCCAATTCAAACGTGGATTATACAGTAAATGGGAAGATCCTGTGGAAATTTGACGTACAGAGAGATTTGGGTATTTAGGTTCATTGTTCCTTGAAGGTGGCACCCCATGTCAGTAGAGTGGTTAAGGCAGCGTACAACATGCTTTCCTTCTTTGGACATGGTAATGAGTACAAGAGTTAGCATGTCATTTTACAGTTGTATAGGACTTTGGTTTAGAATATTATGTACAGTTCTCTTCTCAACATTACCGAAAGGATGTGCAGGCTTTGGAGAGTGTGTAGAGGAGGTTCTCAAGGATGTTGCCTGGTATAGAGGGCGCTAGCAATGAGGAGAGCTTGAATAGTTTCGGATTATTTTCATTAGAATGATGAAGGTTGACTGGGGACCTGATTGAGGTCTGCAAAATCATGGGATGTATAAGCAGGGTGGGTAGCAAGAAGGTTTTTCCCCCAGAGTGCGGAACTCAATTACAAGGGGTCACGAGTTCAAAGTGAGAGGGGGAAGGTTTGGGGCAGATATGCGTGGAAAGATCTTTATGCAGAGTATGAAGGGACCTCCTACACTTTGCCAATGGAGGAGGTACAAGTGGGAATTGTAATATCACTTAAGATGTATCTAGACTGGGATCCAAGATGACGGCGACCCAGCAAGTCTGAGTCTATAGTGCTCTTCCCAAGACTTGGGCAAAGTGGGTCACCCACCCCCACCACACTCATCAAATCATTCATAATAGCTGTTAAATTTAACTAGTTGCTTAGTAGTACATTTAAATAGTCTAATATTAAGTAAAAATGACCAAAGGGAAGGGAGCCCACAGCTCTCAGCAAAAAGGACCCCCTCCCCCACCCTCTCCTCTTCAGCTGCAGCAGAGGCGTCCACAGCTGCCCCGGGAGACTTACCTACAGTAACAAGCCTTGTTGGGATGATCTCCAAACTGGACGTGAAGATCGACGCTTTTATCGAGGAGTCCCGAAATCGATGGGACTCACTCTCGGCAGTGCTGCAGAAGCACAACCGAGACATCCAGGAAATGGAGCGCCGAGTCGGAGGGTCGGAGTTAAAGGCCGGGACCTCCGAAACTACAGCGCAATCGGCCGTGGATCAGGTCCGGACTCTCGACCAGCGAGTCCGGACCTTAGAGAATCACATTGACGACCTCGATAATCAAGGTCATCGAAAAAATAGTCGTTTGCTGTGCCTTCCCGAACGGGAAGAGGAAGGCTAGCTTACAGCATTCCTGGAGCAGTGGCTGCCTCAGCTTTTAAGTCTAGAAGATGGATCAGGCCAGGTAAGGGTAGAATGGGCCTACCGGGTCGCAATACGCGGGCCCGGCTCGAACCAGCGCACACGCCCGGTCCTGTTCTGGCTGCAGAGCTATCGGGAGAGGCAGATACTCCTTGACGCTTCCAGAAATCTTGGGTAGGACCCCCAAGCTATGATCTTTAAAGGATCCAAGATCATGTTATTTCAGGACTTTTCTCCAGCTCTGGTCTGAAAGAGGAAGGCATTTGACGAGGCAAAGAAGCATTTAAAGGACTTAAATATTCAGTACTCCTTACGATACCCAGCGATGCTACGCTTTAACCATGAAGGATCCGTATATAACTTCGGATCACCAGAAAAGGCTAAGGAATTTTTGGACTCTCATTGATAAACTGTAAGAGATAATGGATGTTGGTTTGCCTTTCCCCCCACTTTGGTCTATAGCCCTCCCTTTTTTCTTTTTTTTTGTTACTTTACTGTTTAATAATATCATGGGGGGTGGGGAGAGGGATTTGATTTTCTCCTCCCCCCCCCTTGGGGTTGTTTTTTTTATTACTTTATGTAAATATGTGGGTATGTTTGGTTAATGTTGGTGGGGGGAGGTGATTACCATATTATATTTTACCTCTGTCTTTCGGAGCGGGGTTGTTTCTCCCTTGTTATTTTGTATTATTATATTTTATTACTATTTGTTGAGGTTGTAATTTTATAGTTATATATTTATATATGGTATTAATATTACCAAATATATCCAGGTGTTGGTGTGGGTGGGTGTAAGGTGCCCACTGTTAACTCTAGCTTTGTATTATATCTGAATTCTCCTCATTTTATTGAAGAGTGCCTGGGTCAAGGGTGGGGTACTTGTTGGGAGAGGATATTATGGACTTTTGGAGAGGAAGTGACACCCCCTGGGAACAAGGGGGAAAATCTCCACTTAGGTACGTTTATTATTTTTTTTATTTAGAAATAGTTTTTTATTATACTGTTGTGAGTGTATTAGAGAGCCTTTATTTTTGTAAAGTTTATATGCTATATGTTTGGGATGTTCTAGATAGGGTTTCCCCTCCCGAGGCGTCTCGGATTTCCCCAGATGATTATGGTTGATCAGTCGGTTAAGTGGTGCACCTGGAATGTCAAGGGGAGTAATTCGCCAGTCAAAAGGAAGGAAATATTATCAAATCTTAAGAAAGAGAGAGTCGGTATAGCTCTACTATAGGAGACACACCAGTCGGATAAAGAACACTTGAAATTACGACAGGGTGGATTTGATCAGGCCTTTTTTTCTTCTTTTAGCACAAAAAGCAGGGGAGTTGTTATTCTTGTTCGGAAGAATTTCCCTTTCAAAATTCTAAATCAGATAAAAGACGAATCTGGACGATATATTTTGATCAAAGCCCTCATAAATGGAGAGGAATATGGGATTTTAAATTTGTACTGCCCCCCGGCACACCCCTTTAAATTTATAACGGAAGCTTTTTCAAAATTGATGGCTTTTGGTGCCCGTCATACAAGTATAGGGGGAGACTTTAATTGTATTATGGATCCAGAAAAAGATAGGGTTCCCAAGAGCACTGTCGGAGTATCTCCCAGATCTAGACAATTGGTGGATCTGAACAAAGAATTAGGATTAGTGGATGTATGGAGATGTCTTCATCCACAGGACAGAGATTTTTCTTTTTATTCCAATCCACATAAATGCCATACCAGAATTGATATGTTTTTTGACCCCTCGATTTTTTAAAAATTCCATATTATCGTGTAAAATAGGTAGTATAGCAATTTCCGACCACGCTCCTGTATATGTAGAAACTAAGGCGAGGAACAATGGGACATCCCCTCGGCATTGGCGTGTGGACCCCTTCCTAATAAAAGACAGTAAATTTGCAAAGTACTTCTCTCACGAATTTAAAACGTTTTTAGAAATTAATTCAGGTACGGCTAGCAACCCATCAATGATGTGGGAGACCATCAAAGCTTACACGCGAGGTTTGATCATCTCCTATTCAGCGACCCAGAAAAAATTGAAGAGAGAACAACAATGTCTGCTCAAATCTCGCTTCAAAGCAGCTGAAACAGCATACACTGATAGACCTATTATTAAATTGCAAAGGATTACAGATCTTAGGACAGCTCTAAACACTACGCTTACTCAAACGGCTAAGAGGGAAATATTATTTCCAAAACAAAGGTTATATGAATATGGCGACAAACCAGGTAGATACTTAGCATTTCTTGCAAAGAAAAAGAAGACTCCTCGGTATATTAAGTCTATCAAGGAAAGTACGGGTATTTTGGCTCATGATCATAAAAAAGATTAATGCGATCTTTGGAGAATTTTATTCTGAGTTATATAAATCACAGGATTGTGAAGATAGGACGAGGAGGATGCAGTCATTTTTTAAAAATTTGACATTTCCGGGCCTAACTCTGGAACAGGTATCGGTTTTAAATGCAGATAGTTTTCAAGCTGAATTCTATGAAGAATTTACAGAAATATTGGCTGGTCCACTTATGGACATGTATAACTATGCATATAGTCAGGGCTGTCTCCCGCCCTTCACTGAAAGAGGCAAATATCTCTCTTATCCTTAAAAAAGGAAAGGATCCAGAAGATTGTACGTCATATAGACCAATATGCTTGCTAAATGTAGATTTTAAAATTCTTTCTAAAACGTTAGCACTGAGACTAGAAAGGGTACTGCCACATATTATAAAGGAGGATCAGACGTGGTTTATTAAGGGCCGTAGATCATCCAATAATATTAGAAGGGTTTTCAATATGATTCAAGCCTGTCATGAGGGAAAGATACCAGGAGTAGTAGTTTCATTAGACGCGGAAAAGGCATTTGATAGGGTTGAATGTTCATATTTGTTTTACATTTTGTAAAGGTTTGGCGTTGGACAAGTGTTTACCAAATGGGTGTCAACATTGTTTAGTGATCCCAAAGCAGTTGTGGTTACCAATGGATTAGGTTCAGATAGCTTCAGTGTGGGCAGGGGCTGCCGTCAGGGATGTCCTCTCTCGCCATTGTTGTTTACGCTAGTAATTGAACCACGAGCAGAAGCTTTACAAGATGATCCTAATATAACTTTCTGCAGGATTGGTACACGTAAACATAAAATTACCCTTTATGCAGATGATGTTCTTTTATTCCACAGTAATCCTCGGATGTCTGTACCGCGCCTAATCCAAGTTATTAATACATTTAGTGCATTTTCGGGTTATAAAATTAATTTTTCAAAATCGGAGGCTATGCCAATGGGTGGCTTTGCTATGACACTCCACTTAATGGACGGATCCCTTTTTCCCTTTCGTTGGTCCCTGGAGGCTTCTAATATTTAGGTATTTTTATTACTCCAGTAGTTGGTCAGTTGTATATGGCTAATTTTGGGCATTTACTGGAAAGGATAAGGCAGGACATCCAGCGATGGGGAGACCTTCCAATTTCCTGGTTGGGTAGAATAGCACTAATTAAAATGAATGTTCTGCCCCGTCTCCTATATCCAATGAGAATGCTTCCGGTGATGCTGCCGAGGATGGCTCTACGTAAATTATATGACTGGCTGGGTTCCTTTATCTGGAATCATAGACGGCCCCTCGTTAAGCTGAAGAAGCTACAGCTCCACAGACAAGGGGAGGACTGGACTTCCCAGATTTTAGGAAATATCAGTTAAGTTCCCTGTTAGGTTACGTAGCTGATTGGGTCTTGTCTGAACCACAATCAATCTGGTTAGAAATCGAGGCTTCTCAAGTAAAATACCCACTTATTAACCTCTTACTTTCAGACAAGAGGAAAATCATTACAGATCACTGTAAAAACCATATAATACTAAACACAATTAAGGCTTGGAATATAAAGCGGCAAAATGAGGGTAATTCACATAAAACATCCCCCTATGCACCGATAGTGGGAGCATGGGGATTCCAACCGGTGTTTACAGATGCCACTTATAAACTCTGGAGATCCAGGGGTATCTCATGTCTAGGGGACTTATTTAAAGATGGGGTCCTGATGTCTTTTGAACAGCTGCATCAGAAATTCGGATTACCTAATAGAGACCTCTTTCGATACTTCCAAATTCGAGATTATATACAGAAGAAGTCTACTTTATTAGATAGTCTTTATAAATCAGATAGAGAATGTAATGTTCTACGACGAGTGGTGTCATCTTCCGTCAGAACTATTTATCATCTACTACATGATGAAGTATCGGGAGATATGGACAATCTGCTTAAAACATGTGATCAGGATTTGGGACTATAAATCTCTTTTGAAACGTGGACAGGACTGGAAGCTCAATGTTCCAGGGTTCAGATTATACAGGAAGGATAGAACAGGAGGTGAGAGAGGAGGGGTGTGGAGTTTGTGATCACTGAAAACATTACAGCGGCACTTAGAGAGGATATTCCTGGGTATCGCCCAGTGAAATAGTGCAACTGAGAAATGAGATTGGATCATCAGTTTGAAATAACTGTACTACAGGCCCCCAGCAGTCAGCGTGAATTTGAGCAGCAAATATGTCGGGAGATCTCAGATATCTGTAAGAATGGTAGGGTTGTAATAGTCGTCGATTTTACTTTTCCAAACCTAGACTCGGAATGCTAGAGTGTTCAGAGCTTGGATGGAAGAAATTTGTTAGGCATATTCAAGAAAACTCTCTCAGTCAGAATATAAATGGTTGGACTGGAGAAACGGGTAAGACCTGACCTCCCCTTGGGAAACAAGGTAGGGAAAGGGACTGAGTTGTTAGTGGGGCAGCACTTTGGCAAAATGACCACAATACTAATAATTTGAAAATAGCGATGGAAAAGGACAAGCCTAGTCCACAAGTTAAACATCAAAATTGGTTGTGCCCCAATCTAGAAGGTATAATTCAAGAGCTTTTAGCAATTGATTGTGGAGGGTATTAGCCGGTAAAGGGACGTCACGCAGGTGGGAAGATTTCGAAAGAGAGGTAAAATGAGAGTTAGGGCAAGCATATTCCTCTTAGTCTAAAGGACAATGGCAATCACAAGTAGGAAACACTGGATGACTGGGATTATTAAGGCTCTGGTCAAGAAAAGGGGGCAGGCATCACATATAGCCAGCTGGTTAAGGGAATCCATTGAAGAACATTGCGGGTGGACTAATTCACTTCAGAGGGAAATCAGGAGGACCTACAAAAAGCGTTAGCAGATCAGGCTGAGGAAAATCAAAAGAGATTCTACAAATATTTTAACAACAGAAGATTAACTCGGGGCAGAATATGGCTCCTTGAAGATGAGTGGGGCCACCCAAGTGTGGAACCACTGGAGACGGGTGAGATACTAAACGAAAATTTCATGTTTCAACTTACTATGGAGAAAGACTGGGGAACTCAGAGAAATAAACAGTGATGTCTTCAAAAAGGTTTGCATTACTGAGTAAGAGGCACTGGAGGCTTTAAAACGCATATGAGGGAGACAAGTTCCTGGGACCTAATCAAGTATATCTCAGGATTTTGTGGGAAGCTCGGGAAGAAAATTCAGGGTCCTGTAAAGAGATATTTCTATCACTGACAGCCATGAGTGATGAGCTGGAAGCCTGGAGGCTGGCTACTGTTGTGCCAGTATTTAAGAAAGGCTGCGAGGGAAAACCAGGGACATCAACACCAAGTAGCTTAATGTCAGTGGTGCACACGTTGTTGGAAGTGATTCTGTTGGACAGGAGTTAGTTACATGCATTTGCAACTGCAAGGATTAATTAGGGACAATCAGTTCAGCTTTGGAGTACTGCCTAGAATTCTGATCATCCTGATTTAGGAAGCATTTCCTGAAATTGTAAATGGAGCCACCACTGAGGAACATGTTACTGATACTGGAGGGTTTGACAGAAACGGAGGGACTGGATTAGCTGGAAACAAACAATTGGGGTCGTGAGATAGATTTGGCAAATAAGTTTAAGGAGAATGCAAAATGTTTTCTACAGTACACACGTACACAAAAGCAACTGGAGGGACAACAGGGCCCCACAAAGATCAGTGAGGCCATCCATGTGTGGAACCACAGGAGATGGGCGAGTCCCTAAACGCGCATTTCATGTAAGAACATACTCTGGACTAAGACTAGGAAACAAAGGGAAAGAAACAGTGATGGCTTGTAAAGAGTCTCTATTACAAGAGACGTGGTGCTGGAGGCCTTAGAACACAAAGGTAGAGAAAGCCCTAGGTCCTGAACAAGTGTGTACCAGAACATTGTGGCAAAGTTGTGGCAGGGACATGAGCAGAGATATTTGTATCGCTGTCCATCGTATTTCCACTGGGCGTAGGTGGCTGAGTGGTGACCTTATAAAGGATTATAAAACCATGAGGAGTACACATAAGATGATTTACCCACGTCTTTACCCCAGGGCAGTGGAGTCCATAATTGTTTGGGATTGAAGTGCAGAAGGAGAAGGTGTCAGCAATTCTGGAAAGTGTGAAAATAATAAGTTCCCTGGGCAGGATGGGATTTGTCGTCGGATTCTCTGGGAATCCAGGAAGGAGATTGCCTAGCCTTTGGCTTTGATCTTTATGCCGTCATTGTCTACAGGGATAGTGCCAGAAGGCTGGAGGATTGCAAATGTTGTCCTCTTATCCAAGAAGGGGAGTAAAGAAAACCCTCGTAATTTTAGAGCTGTAAGCATTAGTTTGATCCTGGGAGAAGTGTTGGAAAGGCTTCTAATGGATAGGATTTATAATGATCTGGAGATGAATAACTTAATTATGGATAGTCAACACAGTTTTGTGAAGGGTAGGCCATGCCTCACAAACCTTGTTGAATTCTTTAAGAAGGTGGATGATGGTAAAGCAGTTGACGTGGTGTATATGGATTGCAGTAAGGCGTGTGTTCAGGTTCCCCATAGTCGGCTATTGCATACAATACGGAGGCATGGGATTGAGGATGATTGTGCAGTTTGGATCAGAAATTAGCTCGCTGAAAGAAGACAGAGTAGCGTTTCATGGGAAATATTCATCCTGGAGTTCAGTTGCTAGTTGGTTATGACAGAATCTGTTTTGGGTCGAACGTTGCTTGTCATTTTATATAAATGACCTGGATGAGGGCATTGAATGATGGGTTAGTAAATATGCAGATGACACTAAGGTCGGTAACGTTGTGCATAGTGATGAAGGATGCTGTTGGTTACAGAGAGTCATAGATAAGCTGCAGAGCTTGACTGAAAGTTCACAAATGGAGTTTAATGTGGAAAAGTGTTACGTCATTCATTTGGATGGCAGAACAAGGACACAGAGTACGAGGCTAGTGGTAAGATTCTGGGTAGTGTAGATGAACAGAGAGATCTCTGTGTTCATGTACATAGATGGTTGAAAGTTGCTGCTCAGGCTGAGAGGGTTGTTAAGAAGGCATTCATTATGTGAACATTTATTGTTAGAGGGATTGAGTTTCGGAACCAGGAGATCATGCTGCAGCTGGACAAAACTCTGGTGTGGCCACATTGGCAGTGTTGTGAACAGTTTATGTCATCACATTAATGGAAGGATATGTGAGCTTTGCAAAGGGTTCAGCGAAGATATACTAGGATGTCATCTGGTACGGAGGGAGTGTGTTATGAGGAATGCTGAAGAACTTGAAGCTGTTTTCGTTCAGGAGAAGACGTTTTCAGGCCTACTAACTGATACAAATAAGATAATCCGAAGGTTGATGGATTGGACAATGAGAACTTTTCCCTCGGATGGCCTTGCCTAAACGAGGGAACAAATCTTTAAATTGATGGGTGATAGGACAGATGCCAGAGGTAATTTCTTTACTCAGAGTAGTTGGGGCGTGGAATGCATTGCCTGCAACAGCAGTGCCCTCTCCAACTTTAAGGGCATTTAAATGGTGCTTGGACAGAATTGGAATAGTGTTAGTTAAATGGCCTTTAGATTGGTTCCACAGGTAGACGCATCATCGAGTGGCGAAGGGCCTTACTGATCTGTCATGTTCTGGAGGGCATAAATATGAGTTGGGAGAGGAAAAACATAAAAGGGATTGGAGGATAATATATTTCACACAGAGGATGATGCAGGTATGGAATGAGCTTCCAGGAGAAATGTTAGAGAAAAGCACAATGACAACATGTAAAAGACTTTTGGGGAGATACATGGAGAGGAGAAGGATTGAAAGGATATGGGTCAAATGCAGCGAAACACGACTCGTTCAGGGACTCTGATAAGCATGGACCAGTTGGATCGAAGGAACCGTTTTTGTGCTGCATGACCCTGTCTCCAGTTATTGGAGGAGGAGACTACTGAGATAAGCATGTTGTGGACACTGAAGCAAGCTACAGACATAGGGACTGCAGTCTGGAAAGTTGTAAATTTCAAATATGTGGAAGGACTATAAGGAAGGGAGGATGTTACAGAAATCAGACTTATTATACCAATTAAAAATTATTGAAGAAACTTGTCCACAAGACATGCCATAGATACAGTGTTGCAGAGTTCTGGGTAGAGGGTAGTAAGTCTGTACTCTGCTCCCCCCAACACTGTAATAACATCATGTCCTCTTAGGCGACGTTTGGAGCTGTCTCATTGCTGCCTGCTCTGTGCGCTGAGTGTGATCTTACCTCACTGCAGGATTTAATGAAGGCTCCAGATCTCTAAGCCCTTTGCCTCTCTGGCTTACCAACCATCTTCAATGTGGTGATGGACGAGACATCTCACAGCAGGGAAACCTATTGAGTCAGGACCTTCCTTAGCACCTACAGGAGACAGAGAAATAGACAGGATTGGAAATTAGACAGATGCAGTGAGTGTTACACATGGAGAATGGTCCTGAGTACAACAGAGATCTGGAAAATTCCAGTGTCCATTCCTGTTCCTTGCTGCCTCAGCTCTCCGGGGTGGACGATTTTGTTAGATCGGAATCTGGAGTCACTCCAAGTGTGTGTCTGTGTGTGTGTGTGTGTGTGTGTGTGTGTGTGTGTGTGTGTGTGTGTGTGTGTGTGTGTGTGTGTGTGTGTGTGTGTGTGTGTGTGATGTGAGAGAGAGAGACAGACAGGCAGACAGAGAGAGAGAGAGAGACAGACAGAGGCAGCAATTAGACCCACATAGTGAGGGATATCACATGGCGAGATACTGAGTGATATCACTGGAGTGCTGGAAGATGTCAGGCTCACACAACTGTGTCGGAGGAATGTGTTTAACCTCATGATGCACTGGTATAACCGGTCAGGGATGAGCAGCCAGTGATCCGGCGAAGTGATGGCGCAGTGTATATATTGCTACAGCCTGTATCCAAAACCTCAGCTAACATTCAGGGGAGGCAGGTTTGAATCCCACCATCAGAAATGGTGGCATTTGAAATCAATAATTTTAAAAATAGTAATTAACATTTCATAAATACGTATGAAACCATTGTTAATGTACAAAAAACCCAAATACTTGTCCTTTAGAGAAGGACATCTGCCCATCCTCACGTGGTCTCCACGACATGCCCACAGCAAAATGATTGTCTCTCAATTACCCTCTGAAATTGCCGAGCAAGTTACTCAGCTCAAGGGCAGCTCGGGCTGGGCAAGAAAAGCTGGTCAGCGAGAGACACCCACATCTCACACCATGATTAAAATAAATCCATTAGGATGGTCCAACTGGAACTGAGCTGGGACCAATGTCCTGGCTAATCATGTCGGTATGTTTATGGACAGTGCTTTAAACTGACAGAGAGAATGCAGGGACAGGGTTCAGGTAAAAGGACCTTTCCAAATCCAAAGAGAAAAAGTGAAGCTTCAGAACAGCGCAGGGATGTGGCTGAAGACAATCAGAAAGGAACAGGAAGCGACAGAGTTACATTCAACTGTACATCAATGAATAGGTTTGTGATAGAATTGTAGGACAAAGTTTCTACCCTTTCATCACATATGTATGTATAAAATACCTTTAGATTCTCCTTAACCGTATCTGCCAAAGCTATCTCTTGTCCACGTTTCGCTCTTAACTGAACTCCTACTGGCTTTATACTTTAAGAACTCGCTGGATTTCTCCTATATGTACTTGACATATGCTTCCTTCTTTTTCTTAAACAAAACCTCAATTTCTCCAGTCATCCAGCATTCCCTGGACCTTCAAGCCTTTCCTTAACCCTAACAGAAATACTGTATAATGTCTCTGGACTCTCATTATGTAATTTTTGATGGCTTCTCATTTTGCAATCAAAGTTTCATTGTCTCAAAATCAAAACTCCCCAATTCCTGCATCTCGTAAATCTGCCACTGAAAAATTATTTTTAAAAAATCATTCCAATCGAAGGCTTTGTTGAGGTGAGCTCTGGACAGTCATGCAGATCTGGAGGTTATATGAGCAGCACCAGGTCAGTGTCAAGCACACAGAGAGAAAGGGTAACGAGATTCACATCTGAACTCACATCTCCCAACCTGGGAACCTGAAGCTGTGTTCAGCCATTCTGATTTACATCTCCAAATTAAGGTCATGAAGATTGGGTAGTGGTCCAATAAAAAAAAAGTCATTCAAACAGGAACATCATTTAGGTTCCACAACCCATTCTAACTTGGTCCCATCCTACAGGTTCTACGAATCCCGCTACCTCTAATCTCCTGCGGGATTCCTGTCCCTACCTACATTCGTACCACCCTTCAGGTTCGGCAGCCCTTCCTATATCCGTAACATGGCCCGGTCTCGACCACTCTTCCTTCCTCTGCAATATTCCCCAGAAAAGCACTGGAGGATGGTGGGGGTTACATACACAGGGAGGGATATTAGGACTGGAGGGTAATGCAGATATTAGGAATATTGCAGTGGCAAAAAGAGGCTTCAGGAATTTAGAGTGTTGATGCTAATAAAGGAGTTTACAGAGCGAAGGAGGATTGTAGGGACGTGAAAAGATTTCACAGTTCAGGAGTGTTGTGGGCACTAGAGTAAGTTACCAAGATTGGAAGGGTTTAAGATTGGACGGATTTCACAGAAAGCCTTTAACAAGGTTCAAAGCAGGATTCTTGGCAAGTGTGGAGGAACAGCAGGATTTTGCGGATCAATCCATAGATCACTCGAAGTTGCCAACCATGTTGATAGGGGTATTGAGAAGTTGTGTTGGCTTTCATTAGCAGGGGGAATGAGGTTAAGAGCAACAAAGTAATGCTGCAGCTCCATAGACCCCTGGTTAGGCTACACTTGGAATATCATGTTCAGCTCTGGTTGTCTTATCATCAGAAAGATGTGGAAGCTTCAGAGAGGGTGCAGAGGAGATTTACCAGCATGCTGCCTGAACTGGAGGACAGGCTATATGAAGAAAGTTTGAGGGAGTTAGGACTTTTCTCATTGAAGATGAGAAGTTTTTTGATAGAGGCGTACGAGATGATGACAGTCTGAGATAGAGTGAATATCCAGAGAATTATCCCATTGTTAAAATGGCTATCACTTGGGGGCATAATTTAAAGGTGATTGGAGGAACGTTCAGAGGAGTTGTCAGAGGTAGTTTCATTACATAGAGAGTGGTGAGTGCATGTATGCACCACCAATGATGGTAGTAGAGTCAGTTACATTAGGGATATTAAAATAACTTTTTGATAGGCACATTATGGGCCGAAGCGCCTGTCGTGTGCTGTATCATTCCATGTTCTGTGTTCTATATAGCAAGGGTTACAATGGCACACAGACGTTTCAGAAACTGGCGAGGATAAGATCTGGAGGAAAAGACACAAATAGGACGTGTTGCTCGGAATGTTAGAGGCAGCAATCATCAGATCAGGAACAGACGACTCTGGCTCTGAGGGTTCTGGGGATTGGACATGGTTCCACCAGGAAATAGGACCAGAGAGCCCCAGGAGGTTACAGAAATGTGTAGCCTACAGGTGTTAATGGAGATGGGGAGGTTGGGAGGGGTGGAGCAGTTTAAAGGGATTAGGATATTGGGAGGATGGAATGGTTTACACAACCAGAGAGTGCTTTAGGAGCATATCACAGAGATAAAGAGGGTTGTACAAATTGAAAAAAACAAACAGAGATATGCAGGCTAGTCAGACTGAAGATGTTTATAGATATAGGGAGGCTAAGGTTCTGGAGTTTATTTGGATATGGAGGGTGTGACGTCTGTCAGATTTTCTGAGAGGTAAGGACAGCAATTTTAGTTGGAGACGGTTTCACAGAAAATGTCCATTAGTAAGGTCCTGCAGTTTGGTCAAGGGAAGGATTGTACGGGAGGGTGACATTTACACAGATTGGAAATTCAGAGCTGGAGAAGATTATAGAAATGAGTCGATGGATGGAGAGACTGGAGGAGCTTACATTCACAGGGTGGGTGCTAGCGACAGGAGGATGTTAGCCAGACGGTGGGTCTTGTAGGAACTGGATCTGGAGAGCCACAGGCATTGGAGTGAGTTCTAAAGATCGGGAGAGCGGCAGGGACCTGAGAGGATTGTGGGGTCTTCAAAGATTGATTGTGTCTTTTGGACTGGAAGGGATTATGTAGATACAGAAACCTTAAAGCCAATGTATGCCATCTTCTTTTTCCTGAGTGGAGCCTTAATATCCCTCATCAGCCAGGAATCCATAAACCTGCCAGCTTTTCCCTTCACCCTAATAGGGACATGCTGACCCTGGATTCTTGAGATCACACTTTTGAAAGCCTCCCATTTGCCAGTCGTTCCTTTTTATTCAAACAGACTCACTCAATCGATGATAGTCATGATTTGGAGATGCCGGTGTTGGACCGGGGTGGACAAAGTTAAAATTCACACAACACCACGTCCAGCAGGTTGATTTGGAAGGGCTAGGTTTCGGAGCTCTGCTTCTTCAGCGGTGGTTGTGGAACAGTCATAAGGCACAGAATTTATAGCAACAAGATTTAAGTCATAGAATGTAATATTAAACAAATTTAGATTAAATCTTTCATCTTTTGTAATGATCAATAGCGCTTCAAAATCTAGTTGGACTCTCAACTGGTCACCCAATCGGCCTCTGCGAGATCCGACATAATGGCTCCAAAACTAGCCCTGTTCCAGTTTAGCACCTTAATCTGTGGACTTGTTAGATGTTTTCCAATAACAATGTGAAATCTCAGACAGTTGTGGTTACTGGACCCAAAGTGCTCTCAGACTGACACTTCAGTCACTTGCGTGACCTCGTTTAATGTGGGGAGGTCCAGTGTTTCACCCGCCTGAGTAGAGTAAGGCCGTCTACATCTTGATGTAGAAAATGTTCTTGGGCACATTTGACAAACTTCACTCCGTACTGGCCTTTTACTCTCTGGGTGGCCCGGTCAATCCAGGGGAAATCAAAATCTCCAAACTATACTACTCTATTATTCCTACTGTTATCACGAATCTCTCAACACATCTGCTCCTCTCGTACCTGCTGGCTGTTTGAGGGTCATAACACAGTCCCAACAGTTTGACCATCCCCTTTTTGTTGATAACTTCCAAACATATGGCCTTATTTGTTAATCCCGAAATAGTATCCTCTCTAAGCACTGTTGTTATATCCTCCCTTATCAAAAGGGCAGCTTCCCCTCCTCACTTACTTGTCCTTCTGTCACGCCTGTAGCTTTTGTATTCTTTAACACTGAGCTGCCAGTCCTACCCTTCTCTCAGCCATGTTTCTGTTATGGCTATAATATCCCAGTCCCGAGAACCAATCCATGCTCTGAGATCATCTGCCTTAAATGTCAGGTCTCGTGTGTTGAAATAAATGCCCATTAAACCAGAAATCTTTTCCCTTCCTTTACTGTACCTCTGGATATTCTGAATAGGAAATTTACTCTTGATGGCTAACATTTTTTCCCTTGACTGGTCAATGGTCCCTCTCATATTCAGAGTCCGAATCTCCTGCCAAACTAGTTTACACCCTTCCAGGGTAACACTAGCAAATCTCACCCCAGTGATAATGATACCCCTCTGGTTCAAGTCCAAACCATCCCCTTGTACAGGTCACCTCTACCCCAGAAGAGATCCCAATGTTCCAAGAACTGAAAACCCAGTCCCATCCACCTGCTCCTCAGCCACACATCCACCTGGCCTAACTTTGTATGTCTATCCACACTGGCGCGTGGCACTGCGAGTAATTCAGAGATCACTATTCTTAAGGTCCTGCTTTTTAAGTTCTTACTGAACACCCTGTACTAATTTCACAGGGCCACATCCATTTGTTTACCTTGGTCAATCGTACCATTGTGCACAATGGCCTCTGGCTGTTCACCATCTTCGTTCTGAATGTTCTACAACTGTTCAGAGACCCGCTTGACATTGTCATACGGGAGGCAACACACCATCCTGGGGTCTCTTGTGCAGCCACACTGGCTCCTGTCTGTCCCCCTCACAACAAGGTCTCCTATCAGTATCAGAATCATTGTAAAGGATGTGACAAACATGGGCTGGGAAGAACCATCTGTGTTTGGGTCTATATTTGCAAAATGGGAGCATTTTAAAGTGATACAGTGAAAATTCAGGGCCAGTGTGTTCATGAGGATAGAATAACAAAGGCAGCAAATCCAGCAAATAGTGGCAGATAGTGTTTAGGAAAAGCCACGCGGTATTTTACCAGGACAGTTCGAGTAAGAGGGTTACTGGGGAAAGGGTGGGGCCTGTTAGAAACCAAAGGGAAAATCTGTGCATGGAGCCAGAGGTAGTAGGTGAGGTCTTCAATGAATACTTCCCATCTGTATTCACACAGGAGAAAGAAATTATTGCCGTGCATTCAGTCGGGATGATGACGTTCTCGAACATATTAAGATCAATAAAGAGGAGGTATTAAATACTTTCGCTGCTGTAAAGGTGGGTAAATACTCGGTGTCCAATGAAATATATCCCAGGCTGCTATGGGAGGCAGGGGAGGAAGTTGCTGGGCCCCTGGTGGATATAGTTAATACTCTGCTGACCACAGGTGAAGTGCTGAATGACTGGACGATCGCGAATGTGGTTCCTTTGTTCAGGAAGGGCAGCTGGGATAGGCCAGGTAATGACATAGAACATAGAATATTACAACGCTGTACAGGCCCTTCAGCCCTTTGATATTGCACCACCCTGTCATACTAATTTGAAGCCCATCCCACCTACACTGTTCCATGTACGTCCATAAACCTGTCCAATTATGGAGCAGATAATCTGACAGCAGGGAGAGGGAAATTATTGGGAAAAGTGCTTGAGTAGGGGAGCATTTTGGAAAAGTGACCACAATTATATTAATTTGAAAATAGCTATGTACAATTGATAGGCCTAGTCCACAAGTTAAATATCAAAATTGGCCTTGCCCCAATCCAGAAGATATTTGTCAAGAGATTTTAAAGGTTGATGTTTGCAGGTTATTTGCATGTATATGGGAAGCTTTCAAAAGAGACAAAATGAGAGTTCAGGGCCAGCATATTCCTGTTAGTGTGTAAGACAATGCCGACATAAGTAGGAAACACTGGTTGACTGGGAATATTGAGGTTATGGTCAAGAGAAAGTGGGCACATGTCATATATAGCCAGCTGGATTAAGGGAATCCTTTGAAGAACATTGCGGATGGATTAATACACTTAAGAGTGAAATCAGGAGTGCCCAAATGGGACTCAAATGAGAAAGCTTTGACAATCAAGGTTCAGGAAAATCCATACAAATTCTACAAGAATATTATTAAAAAAGATTAACTCAGGACAAAATGTGGCACCTTAAAGATCAATGGCGCCATCAATGTGTGGAATCACAGGAGATGGTTGACATCATTAACAAAAAAAATCACATGACAACTTACTATGGACAAAGGCTCGGGAAGTCAGGGAAATAAACAGTGATGTCTTCAGAAGAGGCCACATTAAAGAGCAGGAGATGATAGAGGATTTAAAATCCATAAGAACAAGACAATTTCTGGGATCTAATCAAGTTTGTCCCTGGATATTGAAGGAAGTTAGAGATGAAACTAAGGAGTCCCTCACACAGATATTTCTATCACTGACAGCCACAGGTGATGTGCTGGGAGCCTGGAGGGTAGCTAATGTTGTGCCAGTTTTTAAGACAGGCTGCAACGGAAAGGCAGAGACATAAAGCAGCAGCTAAAGTAAGACAGTTTGTTTTAAAATTACTTACCGGGTGTTTTTTTTATCTCTTCACAGAAAGAGCGGGAGCAGATGGGGGAAGTGACGAAGACCAGAGGGGCAGCCGGGAAGGAAAGCAGTGAGTATAAATACTTGCCCTTCGACGCCAACGGTCATTTTGAGTGCGAGCAGCAGCTAAAGGTAAGACAGTGTGTTTTAAAATTACTTACCGATAGCGGGCAGCAGTGGTTTTTTTTCTCTTCACAGAATGAGCGGGAGCAGAAGGGCGAAGTGACGAAGACCAGAGGTGCAGCCGGGACTCGGAAACAGGTGTAGCATAAGCTTACCTGGGTAGGTTTTTTTTCCTATAAAAGCACGCAGGAGAAGAACCTGAGGCACTACAGAGGTAGTGCCTCCCCCCCCCCCCCCGCCCTCCTCCTCTAAACTAATAATACGACCCGTTGTGGTGCTGCATTTTGCTTGTTCTATTGTTTAGACCCCTTTTTTCCAGTTACATTCAGAGGGATGACAGTGAAGGCAGTGCAATGTTCCTCTTGTAACATGTTTGAGGTGAGGGATGCCATGGTGGTCCCTGCTGATTACACTTGCAGGATGTGCACCCATCTCCAGCTCCTCCAAGACCGTGTTAGGGAACTGGAACTGGAGTTGGATGAACTTAGGATCATTCGGGAGGCAGAGGGGGTCATAGATCGGAGCTTTATGGAAGTAGTAACTCCAAAGATTGCAGACAGATGGGTGACAGTGAGGGGGACTGGGAGGAAGCAGCCAGTGCAGGGTCCCCCTGCGGCCGTTCCCCTCAAGAACAAGTATACCGTTTTAGATACTTGTGGGGGGGGGACGACTTACCAGGGGTAAGCAACGAGGTTCAGGCCTCTGGCACGGAGCCTGTCCCCGTTGCTCAGAAGGGAAGGGTGGAGAAGAGCAGAGCAATAGTAATTGGGGACTCGATAGTTCGGAGCACAGATAGGCGGTTTTGTGGGGGCGAGAGAGACTCATATTTGTTATGTTGCCTCCCAGGTGCAAAGGTACATGATGTCTCTGGTCCTGTTTTCCGGGTCCTTAAGGGGGAGGGGGAGCAGCCTGAAGTCGTGGTTCATATTGGCACCAATGACATAGGGTAGGAGGAGTGCTGAGGATGTTAGACAGGCTTTTAGGGAGCGAAGTTGGAAGCTCAGAGTTAGAACGAACAGAGTTGTTGTCTCTGGTTTGTTACCTGTGCCACGTGATAGAGAGTCGAGGAATAGGGAGAGAGAACAGTTAAATGCGTGGCTACAGGGATGGTGCAGGAGGGAGGGATTCCGGTTTCTGGACAACTGGGGTTCTTTCTGGGGAAGGTGGGACCTCTATAAACAGGATGGTCTGCACCTGAACCTGAGGGGCACCAGTATCCTTGGCGGGAGGTTTCCTCGTGCTCTTGGGGGGGGCGGGGCGAGGGGGTTAAACTAACTCTGCAGGGGCATGGGAACCTAGACTGTAGCTTTAGGGTGCAGGACCTGGAGTGTAGGGAGTTTAGGAACATGGCATCAATGTCAAAGGAGGGTGCCTGTAAACAGGAGAGTGGCTTGAAGTGTGTATACGTCAATGCAAGAAGTATACAAAATAAGGTAGTTGAACTTGCAGCGTGGATTGGTACCTGGGATTTCGATGTTATGACTATTAAGGAGCCATGGGTAGAACAGGGACAGGAATGGCTGGTGCAGGTTCCAGGGTTTAAATGTTTTAGTAGGGTCAGAGGTGGTGCTAAAAGAGGGGGAGGTGTGGCATTGCTTGTCAAAGATAGTATTACAGGGGTGGAAAGGATGAAGACTCGCCATCTGAGGGGGTTTGGGGAGAGGTTAGGAATAGGAAAGGTGAGGTCACCCTGTTATGAATCTTTTACAGGCCTCCTAATACTCTTAGAAACGTAGAAGAAATGATTGCGAGGATGATTCAGGAGAAGAGTGAAAGTAATAAGTGGTTGTTATGGGGGACTTTAACTTTCCTGATATTGACTGGGAAAGCTATAGCTCGAGTTCGTTAGATGGGTCGGTGTTTGTCCAATGTGTGCAGGAGGGTTTCCTGATACAATATGTAGACAGGCCAACAAGAGGTGAGACCATACTGGATTTGGTACTGGGTAACTAACCAGGCCAGGTGTTAGAATTAGAGGTAGGTGAGCACTTTGGGGACAGTGACCACAATTCGGTGACTTTTACTCTCTTGATGGAGAGGGCAAGTGTTACAGCTGTGGGCAGGGAAATTATGATGCGGTGAGGCATGACTTAGGATGCGTGGATTGGAAAAGTAGCCTTCAAGGCAAGGGCATAATGGATATGTGGGGCTTGTTCAAGGAGCAACTATTGAGTGTACTTGTTAAGTATGTAAATGTCAGACAGGGAGGAAAGGGTCGTGTGAGGGAGCCGTGGTTTAATAAGGAATTGGAATCGCTTGTTAAAAGGAAGAGGGCGGCCTATGTAAAGATGAGGCGTGAAGGTTCAAGTGGGGCAATTGAGTGTTATAAGGTCGCCAGGAAGGATCTGAAGAGAGAGCTAAGAGCAGCAAGGAGGGGACATGAAAGGTCCTTAGTTGGTAGGATTAGGGAAAACCCTAAGGCTATCGATAGGTATGTCAGGAATAAAAGAATGACTAGGGTAGGAACACTCACCTAACCTGTCCAGGTCACCCTGGAATCTCCTAACATCCTCCTCACATTTCACCCTGCCACCCACTTTTGTATCATCAGCAAATTTGCAAATGTTACTATTTATACCATCTTCTATATCATTAATATATATTGTAAAAAGCTGCGATCCAGCACTGATCTCTGCGGTACCCCACTGGTCACCGCCTGCCATTCCGAAAGGGAGACAGACACAAATTCATAATTTTGTTTGAAAGAGCTGGAGTGATGAGATTCAAACAAATTCTACATATAGACGCAAAGCATGAGTTCAAATCTTATCGGCAAGTCCACCTTGAATCGGAAACACTTTATTGAAACATACGCCCAGTTTTCTTCATATTGTAAAAACAGTTTCAAAAAATGTTCTTAGACCAGCATGGATCTTACAGCTGCTCCTGTGATTGCAGGCAGTTAAATATTTACTGTCGTCTTTTTTGCATTTGATATTATAGTTTATTAATTTAACTTTTTTTTCTATTTTGTTTTATTTACATTCAAAAACAAACTCACGATTTTCTTTCAAACTAATATATTTAAAAATAACTTTTGAAGCGTGGTTTATAAAAAAGGGAAAAAGTCTATTTATGTTTTTAAATGTTTCTTTTATTACACTGCGAACGTTTTTTTTTTGTTTTGTAAAATTAATCAGTTTCTCTTTTTTAATTTCTGACACATTTTCAGTTTCGGAGAAGACTATTTTCTTCTCTGAGTTTATTGAAGAGGAATATTTTTATTCATTTAATTAGCTAAATTGTTGATTTTGTTTATTTTTTCTATGGTTAATACGCATATGTATATATTTTTCAATTTTAACATTACTGTCTGTAGGTAATGAAAGTTAACATCAGGTGTCATAAAAAAAGTGCTGCTATCAGCATAATATTATTAAGGTCACATATAAGGGACAAAGAAGGTGGCTGGAAGATTTAGAAAGTAATGTTATCCAGCAAATCAGTCATATAGATGTGTGGCTGTCAGGAAAGTTAAGAAAGTAGTTCAAAATTCTCCAGTGGCTATTCCTCTATCAAAATGATTTTCAGCTTTTCGAACTGCAGAAGGGGATTGTCTTTCTGAGAAAAATGGAAGAGCAATCAATTATTGGACACTTGGAATTATTCTTATGTTTAGCAGTGTTTGAGATGATTTAGTTGAATTGTTGCTTCAGTGGACTTTTCTATCGGGGCATCAACAGGAGATTCTGTGGCAGTGACCGTTAATTTAGGATAGTTTGTTGCTTTCCCTGCGCGTGGATTAAGAACGTGTCGAAACATTTCAAGCACGTTGTTAAAGGTGAGATTGAGTAGCCAAACATTATTGTAGATATTGGCAGGAATGACATTTTTTAGGGAAAGATTAAAGCAATACAGCGTGAACCTAGGAGGTGAGGTAGAGTATTTAAAAAAACCTTTAAAGCAATACTTCCTGATTTACTCCCAATGCCAAACTCAGCTGGGAAGGAACAAAGGGTTCAAGGAGAAATATCAACGGCTGAAGAGCTACTGTGTTGTTGAGGGATTTAGATTTTTGGGAAATTGGAATCTATTTTAGAAAGAAATGACCTGTTAGAATTGATTGGTCTAATCTAGACTGTAAAGCAACGAATATCTTAGCAGGGAGATTTCTTCATTCTATGTGTGGAAGTGTTATATTGATAGAGACAGCAAGGGGGATATTCCAAGTTGCAGTACAAATAGTAGGATGGTTAGAGAAGTTTATGAATATGAGGAGAGCACGTCAATTAGAAAAGAAAAAGGAGAGAGTTAAGAGTATATTGTAATCCTGAAGCACGAAATTGCATTTATTTCAATGTAAGGAAGGGTTGGATGGTGAAGAATTTGTCAAATATGTTCGTTAAGACATACTTCTTCAATATGCGGATGATTCTAACAAAGAAGAGGCAAAACCATGCCTTCTTTTGTGCAAGAGGCAGGGCAAGTTACTGAAGTAAACGAGGGAATATTTTGGGTATTGCAATCATAGCTCTATTAGTTTCGTAATGGGTATGGAAAAGACTAAAGTTTTCATTTTTTGTTAATTGGAGTACCATAAATGTTAATGGCATGGGACAAGAACTTATCAACTTTGATTGGAATAGACTGTTAGCAGGTAAAACGCTGTCTGACAATTGGGAAACGTTCAACAGTCTGACAACGATAGTTGAGAGGCATTATGTTCCAGTTAGAGTGAAGGGTAAGGCTGGTAATATTAAGGAGCAATGGTCAAGTACAGTTATTGAGCTTTTATTCAAGAATCAAAGAGCACCTTACTTTAGATATGGAAAACTTTATTCAGTTTAATCTCTTAGTCAATATAAAGAGTGTGGGACATTACTTCGTGAGAAATCAGGAACGCAAGAAGGAGATATTAGATAGCATGGGCAGGTAAGGTTAAGGATAATGCAAAGACATTGTCCAGCTACATTAACAGCAAGACGGTAAGGCCTCTCAAAGGCCACGAAGGATAGCCATATTTTGAAACATGGAGGTGGGGATTAAAATCATCCCATTCCTGGTGCATCGGACAGCAGCAAACACACACTATTGCCTGCACCTCACATTCATCCAGCTTGAACTCTGTCTGCTATTTGTCAGTCTATTGACCCATTTCATCAAGATCCTTTTTTATTCGTAGAAACCCTTCTTCACTGTCCACTATGTAACCAGTTTTGGTGTCATCCGCAAACTTACGAACCATGCCTTCGATATTCTCAGGCAAATCATTTAAATCAATGACAAACAATGAAAACCAAGAACCAACCTCTGTGGAACACTGCTGAGCACAAACATGCAGTCCAAAAGGCAAGTGCCCACCATTACTCTCCAACTCATGCCATTGCAACAATTGAAAGTGCTGGAGAGAAACAGAGCAGTTCAGGCAGTATCAGAGTAGAGAAAAATGGAATGAACTCTTTTTGAGTCCAACATAACTTGTTCAGAACAGGTTCATCTAAGACTTGATACGTTAACTCTGTTTCTCTGCCCAGATCCTGCGTCAGCTGTTGCATTTCTCCATCATTTTGCATTTGTATTTCAGATTTCCACTATCACTAATATTTTGCTTTTTCATGATTGGGCTGGATGTTGACCCCGGTTATATTTGGACAATATGCTACATCCCTGTTCCCATCACTTGTGCCAGTGACTCGTGTATTACACTGTGGTCTGGTTCTTCTTTAAGTTCTGAAAATTAATGTGCAGTTGTCATCAGAGTGATTTATATGTAAAGGGCCAGTTAGAGACAGCTACACTTGATGTAAATAATAGGAATAGTGTATTAATTATGACATTGTCTGTGCGTTTTATGTCTAAACTTGTCTCCTCAGTCTCTGAACATTTTCAATACATTTCTCTGAATATTTTCTGCAAAGATAGTTGCCATGCCGTCTGTCATCACTGTATCAGTTTGATATGAGCTGAATCCTCATTGTTACTCTGCTGTAACTCAAAATAACCCAACACATCATGTTATCAGTGTCTGTTTTTATTAAGTTGAGCTGAATAGGGTGAATTCTGACGGGATTCTTTATTCTGTTCTTCGTGTTTCGTTGTGTAATTTTATGCATAAAGTTTTTTGCCTGCTTTAAAATCTAGTAGTCAATCAGTTAAATTACTCCGGGTAACTTTCATTATACACTTACCAAAATAAATTGCCAAATTATGCTCTGGACAGCCTAATTAAGGTTGTTTTGAATGGTCTAGCCTAGTCTCGGAGATGGAAGATGCCTCCTTGGCCTTGGTACAAACCAATCACTTTCTCTACTCATGGTCAGCAAACCATGTTAACATAACATGTGTGTACCATTAGCAATGGGGCCAGGAGGAACAACATGGAGGAGTCTGCCTGTGCAGTCTCTGCTTCATTGGTTTGTCGTGCTGCAGCATCAATGACAACCTGCTATTTCAGTGTAACAGTTTGGTGGGGCTGAATGGCGTCTTCTGTTCATGTGTCAGTGTCTCGAGGAACTGAATGTCTTCCTCCTGGCCCGACAGCAGAGTTCAAGGACTTCAATGGGTAACCCGTGCTTACCGGCGTGTTGTATTGACTAGACTCTATCTTCCAGAGTTATAGGAGACAAACAGGAGGCTGGAAGAAAACAACAAGCCAGGCAGGCTCATGAGGTGAGAAAGTCAACATTTCAGATATAACCGTTCTTCAGGACTGGGGGTGGGAGTAGGGACCGCAGCAGGTAAAGAGGGAAGGGAGTGGTTAGGGTGGGGATAGCAGCGGGATGGTGAGGTACAGATACGTGGACACATGGTTGGGCGATGAGAGGGATTAATCAAGTTGGGAGCTGGAAGACATCGTCGTTTGGTGGAATGGAAGGGAGGGAGATGGGCTGGAATGGGAGAAGGGGCATGGGTAGGAATGTTATTTCAAATTGGAGAGGACAACGTTGCATCGTCCAGGCTGGAGGTTTGACAGATAGAAGATAAATTCTAGATTAGAGTGATGCTGGAAAAGCACAGCAGGTCAGGCAGCTTCCGAGAAGTAGAAAATTCGACGTTGCGGGCAAACGCCCTTCATCAGAAGTAGAGGCAGGATGCCTGCAGAGTGGAGAGATAAATGAGAGGGGGTGGGCATGGATGGAAAGCAGCATAGAGTACAATAGATGAATGAGGATGGGGATGGAGGTGATAGGTCAGAGAGGAGGATGGGGGAAGGTAGCAAAGAGTACAATGGGTGAATGGGAATGTGGAAGGCTTCTTTGGAGCCTTGGATGGACGTGAGGGAGGAGGCGTGGGCACAGGTTTTGACATTCCTGCGGTGGCAGGGGGGGGGTCGTTCCAGGAAGGGAGGGTGGGTTGTTGGGGGGCATGGACCTGACTATTTCGTCACTGAGCGAACGGTCTTTGCAGAAAGTGGAACTGGGTGGGGAGGGAAATATATCTCTGATGGTGGGGTCCATTTGGAGTTGACGGAAGTGTCTTCGGATGATGTGGTTTATGTGAAGGTTGGTAGGTTGGAAGGTAAGCACCGGGGGGTTTCTGTACTTGTTACGGTTGGAGGGGGTGAGGTTTGAGGGTGGAGGGGTGGGGTGTGGACGAGAGGAATTGGAGCAATCTTTAACCACGTGGGAATGAAATTGTGGTCTCGAAAGAAGGAGGCCATCTGGTGTATTCAATGGTACAACTGGACGTCGTGGGAGCAGATACAGCAGAGGCGGAGGAATTGGGAATACGGGATGGAATCTTTGCAGGTGGTAGGGTGGGAAGAGGTGTAATCCAGTTCGCTGTGGGAGTCGGTAGGTTTGTAAAATATATAAGTGTCACTTCGGTCTTCATTAATAGAGATGAAGAAGTCCAGGAAGGGAGGGAATGTGTCAGAGATGGTCCAGGTGAATTTAAGGTCGGGGTGGAAAGTTTTGGTGAAGTTGATGAATTGCTCAACCTCCTCGCGGGAGCACGAGGTGGCGCCAATACAGTCATCAATGTAGCGGAGGAAGAGGTGGGGAGTGGTGCCGGTGTAATTACGGATGATCCACTGATCTACGTAGCCTACAAAGGGACAGGTATAGCTGGGGCCCATACAGGTGCCCATGGCTACCCCTTTGTTCTAGAGGAAGTGGGAGGATTTGAAGGAGAAATTGTTAAGCGGTGAGCACCAGTTCAGCCAAACGAATGAGAATATCAGTGGAAGGGTACTGTTGGGGACGTCGTGAGATGAGGAAACGGAGGGTTTGGAGGCCCTGCTCATGACGGATGGGCGTGTAGAGGAATTGGATATCCATGGTGAATATGAAGATTTGGCGGCCGGGAAAACGGGAGTTTTGGAGGAGGTGGAGGGCGTGGGTGGTGTCTCGAACTTATGTGGGGAATTCCTGGACTAGGGGGGATAGGACAGTGTCAAAGTAGTTGGAGGCGTGTTCGGTGGGGCAGGAGCATCCTGAGACAATGGGTCGGCCAGGGTGGTCAGGTTTGTAGATCATGGGAAGGATGTCGAATCGGGCAGTGCGGGGATCCCAGACTATGAGGTTGGAAGCTGTGGATGGGAGAAATCCTAAGTTGATGAGGTTATGTGCGGCCTGGGAAATGACGCTTTTGTGATGGGAGGTGGGGTCATGGTCAAGGGGGTGGTAGGAGGACGTGACTTCGAGTTGTTGTCTGGCTTCAGCGGTGTAGAGGTCAGTGCGCTAAACTACCACTGCACACCCTTTATCTGCTGGATTGATGGTGAGGTTGGGATTAGAGCAGAGGGAGTAGAGGGCTGCACGTTGTGAGGTGAGAGGTTGGAGTGGGGGAGGGGTTTAGATAGGTTGAAGCAGTTAATATCTCGGCAGCAATTGGAAATGAGCTCACCTTCCACCAGATCAACCTTTGCATAGACCACATCATCTGAAGACATTTCTGTCACCTCCAAACGGACTCCACCACCAGGGATATATTTCCCTCCCCATCCATTACTACTTTCCGCAAAGACCATTCCCTCCGTGACTACCTGGTCAGGCCCACGCCCCCCAACAACCCACCCTCCCTTCCTGGAACCCTCCCTTGACACCTCAGGAAGGTAAAACCTGGGCCGACACCTCCCCACTCACCTCCATTCAAGGCCCCAAAGGAGCCTTCCACATCAATCAAAGTTTTACCTGCACATCCATCAATATAATTTCTTGTATCCGTTGCTCCCGATGCCGTCTCCTCTACATTGGGGAGACTGGACGCCTCCTAGCAGAGCAGTTTAGGGAACATCTCCGGAACACCCGCAACAAATCAACCACACCGCCCCGTGACCCAACATTTCAACTCCCCCGCCCACTCTGCTGAGGACATGCAGGTCCTGGGACTCCTCCACCGATGCTCCCTCACCTCCCGACGCCTGGAGGAATAACGTCTCATCTTCCGCCTTGGAGCACTTCAACCCCATGGAATCAATGTGGAGTTCACCAGTTTCCTCATTTCCCCTTCCCACACCTCGTCCCAGCTCCAACCTTCCAGCTCAACACTGCCCTTATGACCTGTCCTACCTGCCTATCTTCCTTTCCACTCCGCCCTCCTTTCTGACATTTCACCTTCATCCCCACACTCATTCACCCGTTATACTCTTTGATACCTTCCCCCACCCTCCTCTCTGACCAATCACCTTCATCCCACCCCCATTCACCTATTGTACTCTATGCTATTTTCTCCCAACCCCAGACCTCCACTCTGCAGCCACTCTGCCTTTATTCCCGATGAAGGGCTTTTTCACAAAACGTCGATTTTCCTGTTCCTCAGATGTTGCCAGACCTGCTGAGCTTTTCCAGCACCATTCTAATCCAGACTCTGGTTTCCAGCATCTGCAGTCCTTGTTTTTACCTAGAAGATAACGTGTTGTTCCTCCAATTTGCAGTCTGCCTCACCATGGCAAAAGAGGAGGCCGGAGATTGCTCCGTCGGAAAGGGAGTGGGAAGGAGAATTCGAATGGGCGGTGACTGGGTGGTCAGTTCGGCCCCTCCAGGCTCGACTGTGATGCTCGGTGAATTGTGCCCTTAGTTTATGTTCGGTCTCCCCAGTGCAGAGAAGACCACATCAGGAGCACCTGATGCAGAAAATACGTTGGATGAAAGGTAGGTGAACCTCTGTCTGAGCTGGAAGTACTGTTTAAAGCCCTATTAGGAGGTGGAGGAGATGGTGTACCAGCAACTTTTGCATCTTTTGCAGTTGCAGGAGAAGGTACCTGGGGGTGATTGTGGTGATTGGTCCGAGATGGGCCCGGTGGTGGGACCAAACCTGGTTTACTGCATCTGGTGCACTTGATGTGGTCTTCACTGCATTGGGAAGACCAAATGTAAACGTAGGGAATGTTTTGCTGAGTATCTCAGCCGGGCTTATCAGGGATGACCTGATCTCCTAGTCCCTTCCTATTTCAATTCTCTCTCCCAATCCCTTTCTGACATGGCCATCCTTGGCCTTCTCCATTGCCACAAGGAACCAAACCATAAATTGGAGGAACAAGATCCCAACTGTCACCTGTGCAGCCTACACCCCGGGGACTCAACATTGAATTCGCCAATTTCAAATAATCTCCCTTCCAATCCCCTGACTCCCTTCCCAGGCGTTCCCCTCCCTTCCATTCCTGTGAGAATCACTTTGTCCAGCTACCAATTGGATTCAGCCCTCCCATCACCAACCCGCTGATACCTTTATCTGTGTTCACTTGTCCCAACCTCACCACCCTACCTCCTTCTCTCTTACCCGCCCCTTTATCTATAGACCCCTTACTTCCACCCACAGTCCTGATGAAGAGTTATATCCAAGGCTTATATCAACGTCTTGTTGCTGTCTTGCTTATTCTGTTCTTCCAGCCTCCTGCGTGTCTATTTTGGATTCCAACAGCTGCTTTTTTAAAAAAAAATCTTCTTGTGTAATAGGCAGGAGAGAGTGAATGTGTTAAGCCTCTTGTTATCCAATAAGTCTAATGGGCTGAATGACTTTCTTATATTACTGTGAAACAAGCTAGAGTTGCTGAAGGGATTCTTCTTTTTATTAACAGTTGAAATGTTTAGTGTCCAGCAGTGCTTTTCACTAATGTTACCTATACATTAACAGCAAAAGCTTGAATGTTTCCCAGAATTGATACTTTAATACCTTTGGAGTTGACACATTGTTCTGAACATATATAATCTTCACAGAACATCCTCACTTCTGATCATATGACAGAGGAAAAGACATTGATGAAGCAGCTGAAGATGTTGTGCCGATGAAGCTACCCTGAGGATTGCCCACAGAGATATCCAGGGACTGGGGAGGATTGATGTCCACCAGCCCCATTGTGTTCTGAATCATCCAACCAGTGGGGAGTTTACAATCAAGTTCAATTTTGTTCGGTCTCCTTGACACCTTGCTCAGATAAATACTGCCGTGATGTCAGGTTCAATCACTCTCACGTTGTGTTCACATTTTTTGTTCATGTCAATAGGCCAAGGTATATGTGTGGGGAGTGTTTCCTGTCTTACTTCCTTAAAGTAGCTGAATAGACTGACCATGTTGCTGTGTAACTGGATGCTGGTGCCGCATGATCTACTCTAGGTACAGTTTTAAAAAAACCTTAAGGCTGATTGGCCTCCTCCTGTAACAGGTAAGGGACATTTATTCACTTTCAAACATTCTCGTACGTCCAAAATCTCCTCTTGGCTGTTGTCCAAAGCCTCTCGTGTCAAAGCCTTACTGCTTACTCTGCTACCAACGGCATGTCTCTCTAGCCCTCCACATTTAGGTTTGGTCAGGGAGGGAAGGAGACACAACAGTGATGTAGTATTTCGGCCATCAGCACTCCTTGACACTTGAGCCTTGATTATCTGCTCCTCAGTGCAGGTCGCTGCTTGGCCTTGAAGAAAGTCTTACTAAAATCTTCGTTCTGGTAGGGGTCACTGTGTCGATGCAAATCCTCACCCCGTCAGGCAATCCGTATTGTCGCAGTCCTCTGGTCCATTCTGGCTATTAGTATCGTGTTTATGAATTCCTTGAATCCCTCGATTGCATTCGAAACTGTGTCCCACTCCATAGTGAGAGAGGTGGATGTTCTTGTAGATACAGGGCTATTGGAAAAGAAAACAATTAGACATAGGGGCAACAATACGTCTATCCGCTCACTGAGTCTGCTTTTCCTTCGATTAGGTTATATTTATTTTGATAATGCCCCATTCCACTTTCCTGCGATTTCCCCATAACACTTGTATAAAAATCTGTCTGTCTCAGCCTTGAAGATATTTAATGATCCATCCTCAAAAGCCCTCCGAATGTTCTACAATTGTTACTCTCTCACTGATGTGAGACTTGGTGGTTGTTAATCTGGGGATTTGCCCAACCTTTATCTTGCATAACGTTCCAATTCTTCCACAACTCCTGTGTCAATTCGCTCATGGGGCACAGTCAATCACCCTGAATCCAGGAAGTGCTTCTCCAAACTGAAGACCGATTCATTGGATGTATTTAACGTATGCTCTCGCTCTGTGAACAGGCTGTCCCTTTGGTCCCTAGTACTCCCCATTCTTTCCTGGGTTAACCTCTTCCCCTTAATAAAGAAAGAAAAAAGACTTCGGATTCTTGCTAACCTTACCCGTTAATGTTTTATCACCCCTACCTCTGCTCTTCCACTGACTTTTTAACCTTAGCCCTACATTTTCTATCTTCTTTTAAGACCCCCATTGACCCGTTCACTTGATACCTGCTTTAAGCTTCTCTTTCCTTTTTCATTCTGTTCGGAATTTGTGTCAACATCTGAGGTTCTTTGTGCTTGTTTTCCTAAATTTTATCTGCGGTGTGACATGCTGAGCCGACACTGTCATTAATTCCATTTTGATCAAATGATCCCCCAACCCCCGCCGCACCTTGTTCTGCTCCAGTTTCACCCAGAAGCAACTGCACTTTGGCCAGATCCTGTTATATTTTTTCCATAAAATCTGTCTCCCCAATCCAAAAAGCTTTTATTTTTCAAACTTTTTGGGGCTCTTTTGCTTAACAAATTCAAAATGTGTAATGTCACAGTCACTGGTCCTATAATGCTCTCCTACTTCTGCCTGCAACAGCTGACTGGCTTCGTTCCCCACAGTGAGGCCCAGAACTGCACTCCCCTTGGTTGTATCTGCTCGATGTTGATACAAGAAGCTGTCTGGAATAAATTTCAAAACACCTGCCCCCTCTTAAAAAGTTATCACTTACCTAATGAATGTTTGGAATTGAAAATGAATATAATGATCCTACTTTTGTTTTTACACCCCTCAATAACCTGCTCCCGTACTTTCCTTTATTTTGGGGTCTAGAATATATCCCTAGCAGTGGTTCTGTCATGGTGTTGATCCTGAGCTCTAACCACCAAGCCTCATTAGAAGAACCTTTCAAGATATTGTCCCTTCTTACGCCAGTAACTAACTCCATAATTAATAAGGCAACACCACCTCCTTTTTTATGTTCTCTCCTGTCCTGCCTATAGTTCTGGTACCACACAATATTGAGTTGTCAGCCATGACCTCCCTCAAACACTTGTGTGTGATGGCAAAAATGTCGCACTTCTACATGTCACCTCCTTCCCTTATCATATCTGTCTGCCTGATAATATTACCAGCATTAAGGTACAGCACATCCAACCTGGAATATATCACCTGGAATACTCTGTATCTCGGAGTTCTTAAGTCATTCATTGTTCGTTATCAACCTTTCCAATTCATCAACCAAACCTGTAATACTGGGACTGAATGAATGTTTGTTAAATTTTAATTTTGTTTTTCGTAAATGTGTTCATTAAATGCAACTTTCCAGAACTGAACGAGTTTTCGCTGATTAGTTCCCTGCTCAGTGTGCAGAGGGGACAGCCCTCAGTAATGGAGAAAGTGAAGACTGCAGATCCTGGTGATCTGAGTCGACAATTGTGGCACTGGAAAAGCACAGGCATTGAGGCAGTATCTGAGGAGCAGCAGAGTCAAAGCTGTGGGCATCTGCCCTTCCCATGTTTTCCATTCCATAATACACAGGATATTAGGAACCATACTTGCTCAGGAAGTCAGCACTGTACAGAGCGCTGAAATGGAAATCAGTCAATCACTTGGTTGGACAGGGAGTAAAGAAGTTGCGGAGAAATACAGACTGATTGAACATAAGTATAGATAAATCCCTTCGCCAGAAAGGAAACACCCTCGGTTACTACAGGAAGAGAGGCAAGAGATTTATGTGCCTTTGGCGATGTCTTTCCGTCTTCACTCTCCATTGGTTGATAATCGGAGGGTGGCAAATGTTACTCCCTTGGTCAAGCAAGGAAACAGAGATTGTCCTGAGAATGACAGACCAGTCAGTCTTCCATCAGTATTGGGTAATGTATTGGAGAGGATTCTGCAAAATTATAGTTTGATTAGAAATAGTCAGAATGGCTTTGTGAGGGGCAGCTCATACCTCACAACCCTTATTGGATTCTTTCAGGATGGTTATAAGCACACTGAAGAAGGTAGAGCAGTGAATGCAGACTGCATGGATTTTAACAAGGTGTTTGATAAGCTTCCCGGTGGTAGTTCCATTCAGAAAGTAAGGAGGCATGGCATACAGGGAGATCTGTCTGTCTGGATACAGAATTGGCTAGCTCATTGAAGACAGAGGGTTGTAGTAAATGGGAAGTATTCAGTGTGGAACGAGGTGACCAGTGGTGTTCCGGTTCTGGGACCTTTGCTGTTTGTGATTTTGATAAATGACTTGGATGACGAAGTAGAAGGGTAGGTTAGTAAGTTTGATGATGTAGCACAGGTTTTTGGAATTGTGGATAGTGTGAAGGGCTGTTTTAGTTTGCAACAGGACATTGACAGGATGCAGGACTCAGATGCTAAGTGGCCGATGGTGTTCAATATGGAAAAGTGGGATACGATTCATTTTGCAAGGTCGAATTTGAATGCAGAACACAGGGTGAAAGGCAGGATTCATACATTATGGAGGAACAGAGGGATCATATAATTCCATAGCTCCCATAAAGTTGCTACCAGGTTTATAAAGTTGCTAAGAAGGCGTTTGATGTGTTCATTAGCCAAGGGGTTGAGTTTAAAAACTGCAAGGTTATGCTGCTACTCTATGGAGCCCGGGTGAGACTACACTTAGAATATTGTGAAACGTTCTGGTTGCCTCGTTATAGCAAAGATATGGTAGCTTTGTTGAGGTTGCTGAGGAGATTTATCAAGATGCTGCCTGGACTGGAGGGCATGTCTTACAAAGAAAGTTTGAGGGAGCTAAGGTGTTTTCCTCGTTGGAATGAAGAAGAATGTAACCTGACTTGACAGCAGTGTACAAGATGATTAGAGGCATAGATAGAGTGGATAGCCAGAGACTTTCTCCCAGGGTGGAAATGACCATCTCGAGCGGTATGATTTTAAGGTAATTGGAGGAAAGTTTAGGGGAGATGTCAACGGTGGGTTCATTACACAGACAATGGTGTGTGTGCGTGTGTGCCAGCAGTTGTAGTAAAGTCAGCTATATTAGGGATGTTTAATTGGATAGGCACATGAATGATAGTATAATGAGAGGTATGTAAGTTAGTCTGATCTTAGAGTAGGATAAAAGGTCAACAGAACGTCAAGGCCTGAAGGGCCTGCACTGTACTCCACTGATCTGCGTTTCCAGTTTCACCCGGTTTGTGGATTCTCATGAATTATTGAACGTGTGAGGGAGTGATGTGTCTGAGAACAGGAACTTTGCAGGGGTGTAAGGCGAAAACTTCCAGTTACGGTGTGCATTGTTACAGACACCTGAAAGCCAGTATAATATGTGTGGTTACTTAGCCCAGACAGAATCCTCCAAGATCAGTTATTAATGTGATTTGTGAATAGCTGTTTGCTGCTGGTTACTTCACATACATTCTACAGTGTGATCCATATAGTAATCTCTGACCATTCACAGCGATGTACAATTTTATTTTGATACAGGAGAATGTGAAGGTGACATTTATTGGATATGGCTTTAGAGGACTCTTTGCGAGACACAAGGCACTGCAATAGATTGTCAACTTGTTAATGTCTTCACCTTTGTCTGGTCCGGAATGCAGATGTATGGAGTCTGGGAGGCTTGTCAGATTTCATCACCATAGGTAACTTGTACAGTGTGATTCTGGCTCTCCATGTCAACACGTCTGCTCTCTGGGCCAGGCTCTGACTGAAGATGAATTTTAAAACCTGGTTGCTGCTCAGCCATTAGTATTTAACCTGAACAACATTTGTACCGACACTGAGACCAGTGACAGTCTGTTGACGGGTTCATCCCCTACCCAAGGTGGATTCCAAGTTATTTGTTTTGAAGTAATGTTTGACTGACTGCTCTGGACCAGGTTAGAAACTCTATGCCCAGATTTTGGAAGAGGCCACTGAGTCTCTCTTTATCACAGGCAGCTGTGAGGTCCAATAATATTATAAATGATTTCAGATCTATTGGAAGCAATTTTCAGTGTAGCTCATTGCAAGTTGTTGAGTTTACTGATCCGAACAATAATCGGATGTTTGCTATATTTCATGAATTGGGCAAAAATAAGATGTGAACGATAATCATTCCACTGAACTATAATCTCTAAAATCAATTATGTTGTTTCTATATTATGAAACTAAAATATAAACTCCAGTCAAGATTTTCTAACTCAGAAATAAAACATGTATATTTTATTTTAGCGCAGAAAGAACATAACTCAGAAGGGCTTTTGCCCGAAAAGTCGATTTCGCTGCTCGTTGAATGCTGCCTGAACTGCTGTGCTCTTCCAGCACCAGTAATCCAGTATTTGGTTTTCAGCATCTGCAGTCATTGTTTTTACCCTATTAGATATTCAATGTCAGGTTTCAAACCAATGTTTTGCCACTCCAATATTTTTAAAGTGGTTGGCTTCTGAATGATTACATGTTCAGAGTGAGAAAACGATTTGACATACAAATAGAATTAGCGTTCTTATACATTTATATGTAATCAATCAGTTTAATTTCTCACTGAAATGTACGATCTTCAGCTATTTGCGAGCAATTTAAAAATGCCAATAATTCAACATAGTCTATGAATATTAAGCTAAATAAATTATTTGTTATCAAATTTTAGTGAACAATAATTTGAAAACTTTCAATTTTTAGAATGAATGATGTTTAATATGAAATGTGGAGAGTGAAAACAAAAATAATGAACATAATATCGTGTCAGGGAAAAGTCAGAGCTTTCCAAAGTGTTTTGTGCCAAAGCAATGATATATTTGTTTCAGTAATTTACAACATGTAAAATATTTATGTTCTGAGTAAAAATTAGACTTCATAATGAAGCTGATCTTGCAATACTTGCAACTTAAATGATTATGCTACACCAAATAATCAGATATTTGTGAGCAATTACACTGCGAAATAATTGTATACTGACTTTTATTCACAGCTAACACTTGATAGAGTGCAAAACGTTAAAGTACAGGAGGAGGCCATTGGCCATTATGTATGCATCAGCTCCAAAAGATGTCTTCCAAGCGTCTTCCATTTGTCAGCCCTCTCTCTGTTGCCCGTTAAATACATAATTTCAAATATATATTCAGTTCTCTTTTGAATCTTCATCCAGAACTTTCCCAGCCATTCAATTCCAATTCGTAATAACTCTCTAAATAAAGACGTTTTTCCTTATTTCACTCCTAGCTCTTTTGCTGATAACTTTGAAATTAGAATTCCTTGATGCTGTAATGCCAACTAATAGAGTATTCTTTTTTTACGAAACAACTTTTTTCATCCTTTCGAGCTCTGCAACAAATTCACATCTTTGTCTGTTCTGCTCAGGACCAATAAGCCTTGCAAGGACTGTAACAAACACTACAACGGAAAAACAAGCAGAAAAATCGTCACCAGGATATATAAACATCAAGTAGCACATGACCCCAACTTTAATTTCTTACGTACTGTTGAGGAAGTACGCCACTTTGACTAGGTTTGCATATCCATCCTAAGACATGCCAAACAGAGACAAGCACAATAATTCCTAGAAACATGGCATTCCAACTGGAACTACATCAACAAACACATAAATTTGATTCCATTTACCACTCTCTGAGAAAAATGACCGAAAATGACATCATCGACACAGACAATTACATTCCCAGCTCAAGGAAACCGAAAAACTGAAATAGAAAGTGGAAGATAACACCAGAACTTCACTGGAGGCTCAGTTACTGAGTACAGTCAATGGAACAAACCAGCAACTGCCATTATCTATTGGCTCAGAACATATCAGAGTGTTCATGGCTGCCACCACACAGATTCATTGAATGAAAATGCGAGCCTGCATGACCAAATGCATATCCAAAGGCTTTTGAGAAAGTTTGTGATGTTACCTGCTCAATCACCCGCCTAGGCAATGCATTCCAGACACATGTCACCAGGGGCAGAACGGCGGCTCAGTGGTTAGCAATCCTGACTTAGAGCGCTGGGGACCCAGGTTTGATTCCCGCCTCAGGTGACTGCCTGTAGGGATTTTGCACATTCTCCCTGTGTTTGCATGGTTTCCTCTAGGTACTCTGGTTTTCTCCCAAAATCCAAAGATGTGACGGTTAGGTGAATTGGCCATGCTAAAATGCCCATATTGCTCAGGGATGTGTAGGTTATTTGCATTACTCAGGGGTAAATATAGGAGGAGTGTGTTTGGGTGGGTTATTCTTTCGAGAGTCAGCGTGGATTTGTTGGGCCAAAGAGCCTATTTTCACACTGTAGGAATTTTATATTCTATGTCTGTGCCACCCTCTCAGTTCAAAACAGACTCACAAATCCTTTCTCAATCCCCTGCCTTCACTTTAAGTATATGTCTCTTTGTTTTTTACCCTTGGAGTAAGGGAAACAGCTGCTGTCTGTTCATCCTCTCCATTCCCCTTATGCTCTTGTAAACCTGTGCTGAAAAAATGTTCTGCTCTAAAAGCGTAGCAGGTCAGGCAGCATCCAAGGAGCAGGAGAATCGACGTTTCAGGCATAAGCCCTTCTTCAGGATCGAGGAAGGTGTGCCAAGCAGGCTAAGATAAGAAGGAGGGAGGAGGAACTTGGGGAAGCGGCATTGGGAATGCGATAGGTGGAAGGAGGTTAAGGTGAGGGTGATAGGCCGGAGAGGTTCAGAAGAGGATTGGAGGTTAGGAAGTTGGTGTTGAGTCTGAGGGTTGGGACTGAGATAAGGTGGGGGAGGCAAATGAGGAAGCTGGAGAAATCTGCATTCATCCCTTGTGGTTGGAGGATTCCTAGGCGTAAGGTGAGGCGTTCTTCCGCCAGGCATCGTGTTGTCATGGACCATCGCCAGGTTTCCTCCTCAATCTTCCCTGCTGCAATGAAAAAAGGAGCAAATTTTGCCCTCGCATTTCACAGTTTGAGCACATACTTGTCTTGTTCATTCAGATGTGCATCATCTCACATTTACCAGTGTTAAAGTTCATCGGCCATAAATCTGGATATAGAAATCATCTGTTTATATCGTCCTGAGGCGAACCCTTTCCTCCTCACTGTGAACCATCCATCTAATCTTTGTGTCATCCCCAACATTAGTTATCGTTCCACTGCCGTCCATCGTCCACATTCTCACCATCATCATTTATGAATATCACAAACAAACCGTGATTTCCTTCCTATTCTCCAGATGTTATTCACTGAAGAGAAATTAAGAATTCCAGTCTCTTGCTATTCCTATTTTGGGGAATTTACAAAGTGATCTAGTTAAGACCTATTATGAGGGAGCTGCAAATAGCATTTTCAACATCGAGTTGAATTCACCTTTTACACTCTGCCCCTCAGCATGTCTTATTCAAAAAGCAAGTAGCTAATTTAGAATGAACTAGGGTTTGGCACCTTGCACTGGAACATTAGCCTTTTGTGTGGCACTGTTTTTCGTAACAATAGTCAGAACTGAAGAAATATTTCTTCTGCAGGATGGATACAGACTCATTGCTTGAATCAGCTAATTTGATGAGGATAAATACTCAATTAAATTCTACGTTATGGACAAACTGCAGGAGATCAAATCATATGCTTATGTTTACCTTGAATTGGAAGCAAATGCATACTGTTAAAAAAATCAAAAAATGTTCCGACACCATACCAGGGGAGAGAAAAAAACATGTCGTCTGCATTTAATGGAGATACAGAAATGCAGCGTGAATGTGCAATCTGATCAAGAATCAAGTGATAGAAAAAGAATACATCAAATCTTAATTTTCAATGGAACCAGATCCCAACTTTCATGAACAGTGATATTTTTCACCCAATATCACTTTTGCAAAAGCATATTTTTCCCAGTCACTAAAACACCATTCGCCATTCTTCCGCCGCCTTCCTACTCTTTTTTACACTCCTACTGCCCTTGCATAACCCCATCTGCTCCGACATACTCTTCCACTGATGATATCTCTTCACATCTTTCTTCTCCCATTCTCACTGTAAGTTACCCCAGTTCCCTAGTTACTCCCACTTTCACTGGCTATCCTTTTCCCTTTTTTGCTTTTCAACTGGGGTGTTTGGAAACTGATGGCTTCTGTGCTGCTATTGGTCATCAGTGAATGATGCGATTTGGATGACAATGTCCAATAGGAACAGACAATATTGTGTGTCTGTCACTGTCCAATGCACCGGAAACAGGGTGGTTTTGTTCCCCTTACAGAGTGGAACTTTTTTCCGTCTCTGTGTCACAGTGCGTAACCAAACACCCTCATCACAAATGGGATGAACCTCTCCTCAGAATCAGAAGTCCATGCATCAGTTTTTCCTGAAACGTTGTGAGGGCAGGGCCGACATTGTTCAAACAAGCCGTGTTCTATCATTTTACTCTTTACCATTTTAACTGATTTTCCAATTTCATTTGAGGTGATATCAGAGTAACTTCCTTTGCATCAAATTTCCCTTGCATTTTTTTCATGCTGCATCATGCACCCTCAGCAAACTGTGGCTAATGGAAATCAGAGTAAATTCTGTGCTGGCAATTTCCTCAATGAACAATGACACCTTCCTTAGAGCTATTGGGAATGACAAATAAACTCTGCCGTTGCTCGTGCCTTCCAAAACCATGGATGGATTTGTCTTAATAATAACATCAAGATACATCGGTTTTCACAATTTGGTCTAAAATCTCAGAAAAGTAAGACCTTGCTGGTTGAGTGTCACCCCAATGAAATCAGATCATTACAGTAAGAAAATGGTTCCGATTATTTTCAATCAGTTATTTTCTGAGGACTGATCATGCGATGTCAGTGCCACAGAGATCAATATTTTCTCTGACAACAGCTTCACATCACATTGGTTCAAGGCTGCACCATTCATCAATTCTACTTCATTCTCCAGATCATTCGCTGTGATCGCCAGATCGATGAGGCCCACAAGATGGAATAACTTAGACATGCCTATGAGCCTCTGGAACCTGCCACCCCACCCATGCCCTGCGCTCTGAGTCCATTCCCTCCCCCAAGCCCACCTCCTGTCGTGTATTCGCCATCCCTCCTAACCTTCCACAGTCTAATGCTGAATGTTCTGTACTCAGCTAAGGCCTCAGTTTTATTCCTCTGTGCCCCACTTTAATGAATTTCAGGAATGGCATAATGTTGAACTACTCTTCCACTGTCTTCTCCTCGGTGTCCATTTCTTTGGGCAAGAGTCCACTCCCCACCCCATAGCCCCTACGCCCAGCTCCAACACTCTCCCTCCACCTGGACCCATTCCTCCGGCATTTACTTGAACTCAATCTGTTCATTGAGAACGCTCCATGTGAGTTTGGTTGTCTTAAATTCCCTGTATCCCCTCACCTTTTTCAACACATCACCATCTGAACAGACTGTACCCTGTATGCTTCCATTCTACCCTGACTATGTTATTCAGACTGTGCCAATTAGGATGGTGCTGCTGTAGTCTGGTGGACTCACTTCTACATTTCAGAGGCTGAATGCCAGCTCTCAGATATCTCCACATATCACCTGTTGGTCCATAAACCTACCATGACACATCAGACTATTTTATAAACTGAATCTGACCACATTTCATCTGAAGATTCCCACCCACACGCCCTTCCCCCCACTCACCCCAACTAACACTCCCGAAGCTGATGGCCCTCTGATAGCAGAGTTCGCTTTTATCTCCTCCTGAAAATCAACAAACTGTACTGCCCATGCAGACCCATTGCTTCAGCCAACTCCTGCCTTACAGAGGGGGTGCATGGATACATATCTGGGCCCATGTTATACCTATTCCTTCATGGGGTATGTCGACCATTCCTTGTTCCAGTACTTTTCCAGCCCCCATCCACAACTTTTTCTCCGATACGTAGATGATATTATCGCTGCTGCTCCTCTCTCTTGTCCAAAAATGGAAAAGTTCATCGTTTCCAATTTGCACCCCTCCCTCACTTTCACCTGGTCTACCTCTGACTCTTCCCTTCCTTTCCTCACATTCTCTGCTTCTATTTCTTGGGATAGACCTGCCACTGATATCCAGAATTAACCCACCGACACCCATAGCTACCTCGTGTATGCATCCTCACCCTCTGTTTCCTGCAAAGACTTCATTCCATTCCCCCAGTTCCTTCATCTCCACCGCATTGCTTCTGATGATGTCAACTTCAAAAATGTGACCTCTGAAATGTCCACCTTCTTCCTTAATCGAAGATTCCCCAGCACTGTTCTCGACAGGGCCCCTCAACCAGTTTTGAACCACCTTCTGCATTTCTATCCTCACCCTCTCTCCTCCCTCCTGCAACAGCGTTAGAGTTCCCCTTGTCCTTACCTACCATCCTAATAGCATTCACATGCAGAAGGTCATCAGTCTGCATTCCCTCACTCCCAGCGAGATGCCACGACCAGACACATATTTGCCTCCTCTCCCTTTTCTGCCTTCTGAAGTGATCATTTCCTCGTGGACACCCTGGTATGCTCGTTATTACCTGCTGACACTTCCCCCCTCTCTCCCAGCCCCCACCATGGATACACTTCACTTTCCCCTGCCTGCGGTGTTACACTTTCCCATTTACATCCTCCCTCGTCACTATCCAAGGGACAAACATGCCTTCCAGATGAAGCAGCATCCAACCAACATTTCCCACAATCTGGTCGACTACATTCGCTGCTCACATTGTGGTCTGCTCTACATTGGGGAAACTAAAGATAGACTGAGTGACCACTTCACAGAATATCCAAGCTGTACCTGTACAAAAGACCCTGAGTTTGTAGTTACCTGCCAGTTTAAAACCCCATCCTGTTCCCTGGCCAATATCTCTACGTCAGGCTTGCTGCAGTGTTCCAGGACATTACAACGCAAGCTGGAAGAACAACGCCTTATTTTCCGCGGGTGGACCCTGCAGCCATTCAGATTCGAAATAATGTTCAATAATTTTGGGACTGAACTCCTCAATGCCCCCTACCTATACATCAGGCCTAGTTCTCATGCGGCCTTCCATTACCCAAACCATATTGTTAGCTACGAACAGTGTCCATGAACAGCCATTCAGCTTCTGCTGTACATTAATCAACATTGTCAGGGCTAGCATCCGCTCTGATGAAGGGGAACTGAACTAGAAACGTTTATTCTGATTTCTCTGCACAGATGCTGTAGAACTTTTGCAGCAACTTTGGTTTTTGCTTCAACAATTTCTCACAATGTTTTTGTATCACAATGCAATACGTAATGGATAGTTAGAGGTCTGTCAAACATAGGAACATTGTAATTTCTCATTTAATGTCCATGCAATGTTACTCCAGATTCCACTGAGATAGCAGCTTTGCTTATATCGTTCAGATCAGTCAATTTGTCACAGTTCAGAAAGAAAAAGAAATTGATAGAGGGAAACTGAGCAGGTCTAGCATCCTCTGAGCAGAGATGTACAGAATTAACCTTTGATTTCAATATGACTTTTTCAAAACAGTGTCAAATCATATTCGATATTTTAACTCTGTTTCTCTCTGCAAATACCTCCTCATCTGTTGCACTTCTACCATCATTTTCTGTTTGTATTTCTTCTTGCCACATCACTATATTTCATGTTTCTTGACAAGGGATGCATGCTGAATTTGGTTATATATGGACAATGTAATCCTTTCCTGTTCCTATTATGGTCGGTGTGTCTGTGACACCTGTGTTAAGGCCGAAATCTGCTCCTTCTTTAAGATTCAATGGAAAAAAGAATATTTTTCTCATTATCCTGTAAATCTCAAAAACTCCAGTTTGTTTGAAAAGACATTTTACTGGCAGCTGGAATTTCATGAATAATAGGAATAGATTATTGATGGTGGAGAACTCTGTGTCCTTCGATGAACGAGCTTGTCTACACCTTCTCCAAAGGCTTTAATTACATATCACAGAATTATTTACAGCAAAAGTGGGGAAAACTCAGCCCATTGTCTCTTCCAGCTTGGAATGACTATATCTCCACTGTTAGTCTCCTGTATTGTCCCAACTGCCCTTCACATTTTGTTATTAGTGTCTGCTTTTAATTGTAAGTATCCTGCCAGATGTGAACAATATGATCAATCTCAAACAAAAAGAAAAACAGAACTTAGAGGGCAAGCTCAGCAGGTTTGGCAGTATCTGTGAAGAGAAATCAAAGTTAAAGTTTCAGGTCCAGTGACCCTACTCTATCTGTATTCCCAATTATTAAATGGTGTGTATATAAAATCTAGTTCACTTTATCACATTTAATATCATCCTTTTACTTCACCTTGTCATTCAGCATTGCATCTCCCAAATGTTGGCTATTTCCTTGTTATGCATGAGATTTAATTTTGCCTGTCAGAAAGTGGGAAGATGACTGGGGAATATCATTGTATTCCCCATCCAGTCTCCACAGCCACTGCCCCCATTCTGTCCTATCTCCCAGCCAATATCATGTTAATTCGAACCTGACTCATTAATTAATAAATCTTAATGAATACGTTCCTTGTAATTATCACATTTAGTTTTGGACTGAGACTAAGATGCGTACGAAATACGGTTTACTGCAAATATAACTGCATTTAGAAGTCTGTCAATTTACATAAATAAATTACTGTAGCATATTCGCTATGGAAGTTCCAAAGTTGTCTTATTAGAGCAGTGAGAGGAACATTCAGAGAAGTCCACACTTCCTGTCTATGTTCAGGGCGAATTTGCCCAATGACAGTTTGTTCGCTAGCGTTTGTTCCCGTGGAGGACAGATCAGCACAGTAACAACATCCTGATTGTGATTCTTTTTTTTGGGGGGGGTGGTGTAGAGGGAGTTTTGGAGAGATGGTTACAGCATAGTAAACGGGACAACAGAGTCGAATCATGTAGCCTACGAAAAGAAAATATTCTTATTCTCCCTCATAACTGACTTCACGAGAGAAATTGGTGATGGGAGATGTCACCAATAGCCAGAAATGTCAACATGTAGTCGAGTCCAGATATACTGTGAACCGAATGTGCTGTATTGAAAGCTGGGACTGTTTGCTCTGACTGTGATTGATGTCAGTCTCCATGCAATGCAACTGTGTCACTGGAGGGGTTCCCTCTCCTTTTAGTAAGAGGCTTCATTCAATGCGCTATCCCACGGTAGTAACAGCTGCATCAGCAACAGAGATCAACAAGCTGCATAGATCTGAATCTGAGAATAGCGGACTGGAACGATACAACAATGGAGAGGAGGTTTTCCTTGAGTCTATTCAAGATTTCCCCCTCTTGGGGATTTCTACCATTTCGGAAATCAGCAGGGCTGATGATTATTCTGGGCGGAGTGGAGGGTGTGCTACTTACCTATTCTCGCTATTGTTGGTGTTCTCTACCTCTGTCCATTCATTAATCCATTAAACAAGTTTGAACTTCGTTGCAAGTTCTGTCATCTATATTTGTCAGAGAAAGAAACTATTGTCTTCAGTTTAAATTGCAGTCTCCATGAATTGCAGACCACTCCCTCACAAACATCTGAGAACAAAACTGTGCACAACCTCGAGATCCCTTTTTGCCCTGAAGTGATTTATATCTCGTGTTCTCTCTGTCACCATACCTGTCCACTCCCAGCTCCTAATATCCCCAATTTCCATCTCTGTGTCAGTATTGTTGCTGAACAAACCATTGGCTGCACTTTGGTAAAATTCAGACTTAATATTTCCAGCCCTCTTCTGACCACTTTTCCAATTACAAGTATTTCAGTCACGAAATTGCTCTTGTCTCGGACGTTACTTCATGATTTGAAAGACGTATGAATGTAGGGATGTCGCTGGATGTAATTCAGAAGCAAAGCTTATGAAATGCAAGATATTGTTTCAAGTGATTTGTTTGAAGTCCACCACAGCTGATGACAGAAATTAAATAAAAATGATAAGAATTGGAATAAAAGTGAATCTCACGAAAATCAAATATAAAAGCAACATTTAGTCTGAAAAACTTCCTCTTTCACTGATCACCTTCGGTAAAGAAATCTAATGTTATTGCCCAGTCTGGGTTAATTGTGACTTGAGAACCATGTCAATGTGCTTAACTTTATATTGGCTTGTGGAATGGCCTCATCTTCAGGGTAATTAGTGATGGTCACCAAATGCTGCCCTGAGCAGAGATGCCAACATCCCACGAATTAACAAAATTAAAGGTGAAATCAAATAAAGGAAGATGGTGAAACTTTGAAATTATAGAAAGAAATGCAAAGAAATGAACAGAAACTGCTGGGAAACTTTACTGAATTGAAAGCAACTGGGAAGGAATGTGATTATTACCGTTGATGAGAAGTCTGCTTTGAAGCGGAGGAGGAATCAAGAGAGAAAGAGAGATATAGAAGTAAAAAGAGCAAACACAGAGAATGATGATCAGCTGGGCTGGAAATAAAATGTGAGAATGACCTCATTTATATTTCGCTTATCCCATCTTCCTGAATAAAATGCCATGTAAATACAGGTATTCCCCGCTTTGCAAAAGTTCGCTTTTCGCCATTTCCCTTTCCGAATGACTTCCATGAGGATATTGTTTCGCTAAGCAAAAGGAATCCGAACAGGATTTTCACTTTTACGAGGAAAGCCGATTTTTCCCCCATATAACTGAGTGCTACTGCACTTTACACCATATCAGCTTGAGAACGGTTTTGTACGAACATTCTACTTACAAATCGTGAGGGAAACCTGTATATATCTAAGATCATGTTTAAAGCGATTTGATTCCCTCTATCTGTCCTCCATAAGTGTGGTCATCTTCTTATATTCATTAATGAGACATGGGTATGTCTGAGTGGGGCAGCATGAGTTCATTTTTCCAGTTGAGAAGAACTTGAGCCACTGCAGTCCACGTGTTTGATCTGATTTGGTTCCATTTATTTTAGTTAAATTTGCAATGGAAAGGTTTGTTTTTATTGTAGTGCAGCACATGACCCAAAACAAGAAAACAGCGATCACAGGGTCCTTGGACAGAGTGAGGCAAACAAAGGTTACAGCTTCACAGGAGGTGTGCAAAGTAAGGTCGACATTAGTAAGATTAATATTATTTGAAAAGTGAGAAATGTCAATTTGTCAGTCTAATAATGGTAGGGAATGAGGTGTTCCTGAGCATGCTGGTCCATGATTTCAAGCCTCTGTGTCTCCTCCATAATGGAAGAGATTGTAGGAGATCATTACTGGTTTGGGAGAGATCATTGATGTTGCCAGCCTTTCTGCGACAATGACAAGTATAAATAGACAGAAGGTTGTCTTCCCTGATGGTCTGGACTGTGCACACAACCGTCTGTAGTTTCTTATGGTCTTGGGCAGAGCAGTTACCATGTCAGGTCATTTTGCACCCTAATCTAATGCATTGAGTTGCCAGTATGCAGAGCACTGGGAGACGGGCTGTTTCAAAATAGTTAGATGTAACAATTGGCTGTTAAATGGATACCCACGTTCTGGTTGCTGTTTTGACAACAATTGAAATGTACCTGATAATTTTAAATTATGTCCTCTATACCAAAACCTTGTTGAGTGTATTGTATTGCCAACATCGAACCAATGAGCCATCACCGGCTTCAAAGGAATAGAGAAGCCATCACCATCACAACGAGGGAGAAAGAGAGAGAAAAAAAGGGAAGGAGAGAGAGAACACAGCGAGGGAAACAGAAGGACAGTCAGTCAAAGAGGGAAAGGAAACAAACCAAGGAAACAAACAGTCGCATGTGCAGGGAGAAGGGAAGATAATAGATACAGGGAGAGAAACAGAAGACAGTGAAAAGGAAAACACAGGGAAACAGGCAGTGTGAGAGACACAGTGAGAGACAAAGGTCACAGGGAGCTGGCGATAGGGTCAAGGGGAGCTGGGGGAAAGGGAGGAGCTGGGGGTGAGGACCAGAGAGACCTGGGCGTGAGCACTGGAGGGAGCTGGGGATAAGGATGTGAGGATTTATTTTGTCCTGTGCCAAGATATCCAGGATGATCATGGTAAGAATGGATGTACTGAACGATGGCTGTAAAACATGTCTGAGAGGTATATAGGTTACGCTGCACAGGGCGAGATCAACATGAACAAAATCAGCATTATCTGAGATTAGAGAATCCATTCATCAGTCTAATAACAGCTAGGAAGGAGCTGTTCCTGAACTTGTTAATCTGTGTGTTCACGCGTCTGTGTCTGTATCTTTTAGCCTGATGGAAGAGGTTGTGGGAGATCTTTACAAGCATGTCATGCGTCTTTGGTAATATTAGAACAAAGAACATTCCAGTACAGGAACAGGTCATTCGGCGGTCCAAGTCTGTGCTGATCCAAATCCTCTATCTCAACCTGTCTCCTATTTTCTAAAGGTCTGTATCGCTTTGCTCCCTGCCCATTCATATATCTTTCCGGAAACATCTTAAATGGAAAACCAGGTCACAGTTCTCCATTTTGAGAAACTCAACCCCTACTGCGCTCTGTCCCCTATTGCCTAGCCAGTTCTTTATCCATATAGCTAGCAAGCCCTGGACACCATGTGACTTCACTTTCTCCATAACACAACCTTGGGAAATCTTATCCAACGTCTTCCTGAAGTCCATGTACATGACACCTACAGCCCCTCCTTCATCAATCAACTTTGTCACTTCCTCAAATAATTCTATTAACTTGGTAAGACATGACCTTCACTGCACTAAACCATGTTGCCTATCACTGATTAGATCATTTTCATCCAAATGAGAATAGATCCTATCCCTCAGTATCTTCTCTCGCAGCTTCCCTACCCCAGACGTCTGGCTCACCGGTGTATTATTAACTGGATTATTCATGTTACCCTTCTTAAACAAGAGGATTAGAAAGTTTCCTGTCCTCCGGGACCTCAGTTGTGTTTAAGGATGTTGCAAAGATATCTTTTAAGGCCCCAGTTCTTTCCTCTCTCCCTTCCCTCAGTAAGTTGGGATGGATGTTGGCAGCCTTTCTGCGGCAACGAGCCTTGTAGATAGAGTCAATGGTTGGGAGATTGGAGTCCGTCATAGTCTGGGCTGTGAACACAATCTTCTGTAGTTTCTGATGGTCCTGGGCAGAGCATTGCCGGACCAGGCCATTACGTGACTGGACAGTACGTTCACAATCGTGCATCTGTAGAAGTAGAGCATGCGAAATATCCTGAGCCAAGTGAGGAAGGACAGACGTTTTAGAACCATCTGTACTGTAACACCTATGTGAGAAGTCCAGGGTAGGTTGCCAGTTATCATCACTCCGAGGGACTTGACGCTCTGCATTCTCTCAACTGTTGATATAGATAGGGGCTTGTTCCCTCCTTTCGTTCTAAAATCAATGATCAGTTCTTTACTTTTGTCGAATTTGAGAGGGAGGTCATTATCATTCCACCACGCCACCAAACCCGCTATCCCCATTCTGTGTTCAGACTCGTCGTTGTTTGATATCCCTCCTGCTTTGTGATGCCATCAGCGAACTTTCAGTTGGCATTGTTTGGAATTTGGCAACACAGTCACATGTGTACCGGAGTACAGTAGGGGGCTGAGGACAAAGCCATGTGTGTACCGGAGTACAGTAGGGGGCTGAGGACACAGCCGTGCGTGTACAGGAGTACAGTAGGGGGCTTAGGGATGGACTTCAGCTTGTGGGAGGGAAAGGCTGAAATTGTACGTGAATAAATCTGCCAGTTGGTCCTCAGCGGATCTGAGGGCACAGCTGGAAACACTATCCAGGCCCGTCACTTTCCTTGATTGGACCTGCAGGAAGACTGATCATGCCTGCAGCTCTGAAAGCGGGCACAGGTACACCTGACGCTGTCTGGGCAGGTTTCAGACCGGCAGTCACACAGTTATTCATCATAGACATCCCCTCGCCGACCTCCCTCCGTCATCATCAATGCACAGTGACATGGTTGGTGAGCACCACTCAGTTAGTGTTGAGACGGAGTGACATCAATAGACGGGGATTGTGCACCATAATGAAGTAAACTCACAGCAAATTTGGGTAGGGTGTGCTTCCAGTGAGAGTCAGTGGGGCAGGGAGTGAATACAGGTGTAATTCAATTCAAGCCACTGCTTCAACCTGGATGGAGTCAAGCACCTTGACTGTTGTGCCTTGTAGATGGTGGATGATACTTAGGGAGCTAGGAAGTGTATTATATATGAACAAACTGAACAAAGGATTTGAGGGCAGTTTTGCTAAGTTTGCAGATGATATTGAGGAAGTGGGGAAGCTGCAGAAACTTGAACAGTTTAGGACTGTGGGAAAACACGTGGCTGATGGAGCACAATATGGGAACGTGTGAGAATATGCACTTTTGCAGGCGGAATAGAGGAGACATTATGTTCTAATAGGATCTATTAAATCTGAAGCACAAATGGATTTTGAACCACTCCTCCTCTCTTATGGTTTACGTGCATGTTCAGTTGACTGTTAGGAAAGCGAAAGCAATGCTCGTATTCATTTCAAGAGAGCAAGAATGCAAGACGGGAGACATACTGCTGAGAATGTAATGGGCTATGGACAGACGGCATTTGGCTAATTATGAGCTGTTTTGGACACTATCTCTGGAGAAAGATTTGCTGGTGTTGGAGATGATCCATCCTGGGGATGATGGCTTGTCATATGAGCGGCAGTGTGTGTACATCGATGGAATTTAGAAGAATTGTAGGGGGTAAGGGGGTCTGATTGAAACTAATAGATTACTGCAACGATTGACACAGTCAGTGTGTAGAAGATATTTCCACTTTTCATACAGACAATGACAAAATGGCACCGTATCAGAGTGAAGGAATGGGATGAATGGCCTAAATCTATTGCTATATCTCATGCCGTTTAGGTCATAGGGTCTAGATTTAGTATAGACTTCTAAGTCTCTGACCTGCTCTTATAACCCTTGTATTTGTATGTTGATTTTACTTCACGTTCTGGTCAATGGTAACCTCTGTGATATGGACGGTGGGAAGATTCAGTGTCAGTCAGTAATCCGTGAATATTTCGAATATAAGCTGCTATCAGTGAGTCTCATCTGGCGGGAGTACGTTCTCTCTTTGATGATTGTAATTTTCTGTTTGGCAATTTCGAAGGATTGATCCTGTTCCACCAGTATTGTTGATTTAAACAAAACAGGTGCAATATATCACAGCAATCAGCAACAATATGCCATCTAATACAGAATACCCTTCTAATAACAGAAAAGTCTAAAATGTTCAATATTTGAAACACTGCTTTCCTGTTCGTGTTCAAATCAGATAACCTGTCCCATCGAGATGCTCAACTTGGAACTATTTTTAAAAACGGTTTTTTGGACGTGGGCATCGCTGGATTGGCTCAGCATTTCTTGCCTGTCCCCAGTTGCCCTTGAGAAGGTGGTGCTGAGCGGCCTTCTCGAACTGCTGCAATCTACCTGCTGTGTGGTGACCCACTAGTGATTAAATAGGGAATTACAGGATTTTCACCCAGCAACAGTGAAGGAACGGGAGTACATTTCCAAATCAGGATGTTGACTGGTTTGCAGGGGAATTTGAAGGTGGTGGTGTTCCCAATTTGTCTTGTAAATAGTGCACACTGCTGCTCCGGAGTGACCATGGTGAACGGAGTGAATGTTTGTGGATGTGGTGCAAATCAATTAGGCAGTTTTGTCCTTGATTGTGTCAAGCTTCTTTAGTGCTGTTGGGGCTGCACCCATTCAGGCAAGTGAGGATATTCCATCTCATTCCTGACTTGTGTCTTGTAGATGACAGACAGGCTTTGGGTCGTCAGGAGGTGAGTTTCTCGAGCAGTATTCCTAGCCTCTGATCTGCTGTTATATTCATGTGGCCAGACCAGTTGAACTTCTGTTTAATGATACCCCTCTCCCGCAGGATATTGATAGTGGGGGAATTTAGTGATGATAATTCTGCTGAATACAAAGTGGTTATATTGTTTCTTATTGATGACGGTCATTGTCTGAATTTATGTGGCGCAAATGTTACTTGCCACTTGGCACGAGCCAGCCCAAGCCTGGATATTGCCCAGAAATTGTTGCTTTGGGTATGGACTACTTCCATATATGAGCATTTGCGGATGGTGCTGAACATTGGGCAGTCATTGTCAAATATCCCCACTTCTGACCTTATGATGGAAGGAAGGTCATTTTTGAAGCAGCTGAAGATGTTTGGACCTAGGGCATTATCCTAAGGGACTACTGAAGAGCCTGTTATGGAGCTGAGATGACTGACCTCCAACAACGATGACCATCAGGTATGACTACAATAATGGAGTGTTGGCCCGCGATGCCGTTTTTGCTTGGGATCCTTGATGTCACATTTGGCAGAATGCAGCCTTGATGTCAAGGGCTGGAATTCAGTTCCTTTTTCTATTTTTGAACCACGGCTGCGATGAGGTCAGGAGCTGAGTGACCCTGGTGGAACACAAACTGGGCTTCACTGAGCAGGTTATTTTTGAGCAGGTGCTGCTAAATAGCACTGTTGATGACGCCTACCATCAATTTACTGATGATGGAGAGTAGAAAAATTAGACGGTATTTGGACGGGTCGAATTTGTCCTGCGTTTTATGTACAGAAAATACTCGAGCAGCTTTTTCTCCATTGTCGGTTTGTAAATATACTGGAACCGCTTAACTAGGGGAGTGGGATGTTCTGGAGTACAAGTCTTCAGGACTATTGCCTGCATGTTGTCAAGGCCCATAGCCTTTGCAGTATCCAGTGCCTTCAATCGTTTCTTGATATCACTTAATCGAATTTGCTGACGAAATGTTATCTGTAATGATGGAGACCACCGGAGGAGGCCGAAATCGATCATCAACTCAATACTTCTGAATGAAGATTGCAACGAAAGCTTCAGCCTTATATTTTGCATTGATGTGCTGGGCTCTTCCATCATTGAGGTTGGGGATATTTGTGGAGACTCCAACTCCGGTGAGCTGTTTAATCGTCCGCCACCATTCACGATCGAATTAGCAGGACTGCAGAGCTTAATTCTGATGCATTATTTCTGTAATCGCGAAGCTTTGTCTGTCCCTTGCTGTTTATGCTATCTGGCACGCAATCATTTCTATTTGGAAGCTTCAGCAGCTGAACGTTTTATCTTTATATATTTCTGGTTCTGCTCCTGGCATGCCCTCCTACATTCTCCATTGAATCAGGTTTAATCCTCTGGATTGATGGTAATGTTTGAGTGGGGGACATGCTGGGCCGTGACGTGACACATTGTGCTGGAGTATAGTTCTGCTACTATTGATAGTCCAAAGTGTCTTATGGACGCTCAGTCTTGAGTTGTTCGATCTGCTAAAAGTCTGTGCCATTTAGAATCGTGATTGTGCCACACAACACAATAGAGTTTATGGAGACAGAAGACTTTGTCTCCACAAGGACAGTGTGGTGGTCACTTTTACCGATACTATAATGGACAGATACATCTGCAGTTGGTAGATTGGTAAGGATGAGGTGTTTTTTACCCTCTCCTTCATTCCCTCACCACCTTCTGCAGTCACAATCTAGTAGCTAGGTCCTTAAGAGCCGACCAGCATGATCAGTCGTACTGCTGCCAAACCACTTTTGACAGTCGACTTTGAAATTCCCCATCCAGAATGCACCTTGTGCCCTTTCCACAGTCAGTGCTTTCTCCAAATGTTGTTTAACATGGAGGAGGACTGATTCAGCTGAGGAACGACATTTCGTGGTAATCAGTAAGAGACTCCTTTGTCCATGTTTAAGTTCTCTTATTTCTGTAAGGTATGAATCCGTGAATCTGCAAGGATGTTGCTTGACTAGTCTGTAAGGCAGTTTTTCCAACATTGGCACTAGACCTCAGATGTTAATAAGGAAGACTTTGCAGGTTCTACAGTGATGTTTCTAATGTTGACTTTTCCGGTGCCCATTTTGATGCCAGGTGCTCCATCCGGTTTCATTTGTTTGAAACTTTGTGGCGATTAGTACAACTGAATGACTCATTAGACCGTTTCAGGGGGCGATTGAGAGTCAATGACATTGCTTTGGGTCTGGAGTTGCATGTCGTCCAGACCAGGTGAGGATGAAAGATTCCTTCATTGCAGGATATTGGTGAACCAGAAGGATTATTCTGACAATCGGCAATGATTTCATTCCCATCAGTAGATTCTTAATTCCAGGGATATTTTTACATAATTGAATTGAATTTCCACCATCTGCAGTGGCGGGATTCAACCTGGATCCACAGAACAGGAGCTGATTTTTCTTGATTGATAATCTATTTTTAATACCATGAGACCTATTTGGAACCACATGTTGTACTCAGCTGCAATTTCTTGTGTTATCCTGTTTTTCATTCATTGCTTGTGTTATTCTGGAATCTCATCCTTCATTAAATCCTGATTGAAATACACAGTTATGAATGCCTTCTCGACTGCTCGAATTTCATTCAGTCTGTTTTGTTTGAACAGACATTTCGAGGCAACTGTACACCAGAGAAGAGCAGGAAAAGATAATGGGTGATTGTACACTTTACCTGTCACCGGACCAGCATGTCTGTCCAGGAAGTATTTATTGTGGGTCAGAGAACCTCAATTATTATGGCATGGATGGAGGCCATTTAGCCCATTGTGGAGTCAAAAGCTCTCCAACTGCACAATTGGAGATAAAGAGAGTGTGTGAAGAGAGAATGTGTGAGAGAGAAATAAAGAGAGAGAAAACAAGTGAAGGAAGATAAATTGAGAGAGGATAGAAAGGGAGGCGACTGACTGAGTGCGAGAGGAAGAGGTGTGAGGTGAGGGTGAAGTTAGATAGATCAGAAGACTGTATTACGGTAGTTGAATATGGATGGACAGAAGTTAGAAGCTTTTTTTAGTAATTCCCCTAGATGGCAAGCCCTTTGTCTGGGCTCCATACACTGTCAGCACTGTGCTGATACTGGCTGTCATCCCAGATTATTTATTTCCAACAATCTCACAGAGCTGGGTTACTGACAGATAAACAGAACCCATTAGGCCAATATATTGGTTCCATGGAGAAAGCAGAGTTTTTAAATAGACTGTGCCAAGAGCAGCAGGAAATGATAACCACCACCCTGCCCCCATGACCGGCCCACCTTCGTCCCTCGCCACCCCCAACACACACACACACACACACACACACACACACACACACACACACACACACACACACACACGATACTGTATAAGAGGCGAAGTCAGAGAATCTCAGTGAGGGGACTCACTGACAGAGATTAAATCACGATCTTAGCTGTGGGTCAAATAATGATTGATAAAGCTTGCACACCACTTTCCTAGTTATATAATTCACATTTTAATTTATATAGCTCAATATCAGGAGTATATTTTAACAACTTTATCTCTTTGTACATTGCATATATTGGTGGATGCAGAAAATCATTTTGTTCCTCTATTTTATATTGCATAAACGCATTTCATTAATATTGTCTCTGCTAATTCCTCATTGTAGATGTATTCTTGAATCTAGTCTTCATATGAGTTATAAAGAGTAACATTCCAATTTTGGTAAATGGGGAACATCACTGTTCCTCCACCCAGTTTAATCATCTATGTCCCACAGTCCTCTCCGTCTTCTGTCTTTTCCCCAATATCTTAATCACAATGTAATTGAAGTCCATTAAATGACACTTCATGACAGTTCCTTAACATTGATAACATCAACAGCATGACCCACACCTGCCCTCTCTGATCCTGGAATAGCAGTCTGAACTGTGTTTCATCATGTGCAATTCTTGTTAACGTATCCATGCCGTTTGTTCGTTGTAACACACTTTTTGTGGCACATTTTGCTATCAAATCATGGATGATAAATGTTTTCTCAACGTTTTACTGATTTTGCAATGACTGATCAGTAGTTACGGGATTTATTTCTGTATTTATGGACAGAGAAGCATGGTTATGTTCCGTTAAACTTCTGGCATTACTTTCATATCCAAGGCTGACTGAATGATTACACACAATCAATCGGCCATTTTCAACATTCCTTCCTTCAGTCACACTTGCGTATCACACCCAGAATGCATAAAAGTTCAACGTTATTTTGAATTTTAATAAAGTATCATTGAATTCTAAGGGGTTAACTGGAGCTATTTATTCAGCGATTGTAATTATGTCAGTCTCCATGAATCCCCAGTATGCGTTCCCCAGAGAGTTTCTCTGTTCTGTCAATAAGGGAATGCTTTCAGTGTTTTATCCCATATTGTGGGCGGAGGCATGTCCAACAGCACTAAGAGGGATTAGCAGCTTCAGAGAGAAGGGCAGAAGAGATGGAAATCTGGGAACATTAGACTGGAATGTTCCAAAAATAGATCAGAATCTGGGAACTTGAAACTGGAATGTTCCAACAATGTATAGGAGTTTATCCTATGGTCTTTACTGGCTTTCCCAGCCTTGGGTATCAGCAGCATCGCGGATTAAAGACGTACTGATGGTTATTCAAGCTGTTTGCTATCCTATCCTTGCTATAGCTGGTGTTCCTGGCAAGTCACTCTGTGTGTTTAGTGAAATTGTCTGAACTGAATCGATGCTTATGATATGCAGAGTTTGGAAAGGTGCAAGCCAACATTTTCAGCTCCAATCGAAGATTCCATTCCTTAGAAATTATAACTAGCAAACTATTATTTACAAATTACTCACCAATACGCGAGGATAAGACACACTGTTCTCCATTTCTTTGATTCGTTTTCTCCTTCAGAGTGTACATCTCCATATCCTCACCACATACCAATCCTATCCAGTACCACCATTAACACGTCCCAGTCCCCTCCTCAGCCTCAGTTCAATTCCTGAATAAACCATCGTTTGTGCCTTTTTTAATTCCAGATACATCTGTTTCAACTCCCTTCGAACCAAGTGTCCATTGCAAAATAATTGCACTTGAGATGTTTAAGTTGTTCCCTGCACAAAATCTGAAAGATAGGCTGACAGTGTATGGTGGGTCACGTCTTTGGCTCGTATTCGAGAAGCACAGAATAATAATCTGTTGATATCGGCTTGCCTTATGCCCATGAGAGAAAGTAGTGGGTCATCCTTCTCTGGTCATGCCTCTGTTTAGCTGCAAACGCACGGGAATTTGTTTTACTATTTATTGTCCTGTGGAACAGCTAAAACAGCCACTCAGTTCAAGATCGGCATAACATGCTGGCCTGACCAGGGCTGCACAACATCCCGTGAGGGCAGGACAAAAGGAAAAGTAGCTCCTTTCCTCTGCCTACATCGCATATTCCAACGGCTCATATCCATTCAGGGAGGTAGCCATTCACTGTTTTAGATATATTTTTTGTGACTGAGTCTCTCCCAAGGGTAATGTCCATCTCCATGGGCACCTCTGGTGCTAGCTTTATTGATGTTGACCTACAGATATAAGGATGTTTTTAAATTCTACATCAGTGGCAGTGCATCGTAAATGAATGGTTTCCTGTGTCACACGAAAGAAATGGAACCAGCTAAGTGAGGGAAAGGAATTATTGTGATCAAACCTGAGAGTGTTGTTGAGGCAGGATTTGGGGTATTGTGGACAGATTTTCTTTCCTTTATATGGAGGGAACTCTTTACACAGAGGGAGTGAAGAGGAGTTCCACCAGATTAATCCCTGGGATGATGGCACCATGAGGAGTGAATAAAGGTTGATCTGTAGCGCTGTGAGAGAATAAGAGGCGATTGCATTGAACCCTGAGAGGTATGAACCATCACTCCTTCTATTCTAAACTGACAATGAGAAGGTGATAAATTCCATGACTGCAATTTCACTCAGAATGCATGATTCAGGATAGTTTAAGTGCCTGGGCGGACGTTACGCCCAACCACCCCAACCCCTCCTCCCCATGAGAGAGACGGAGAGGTCCAGGTGTTGAATAAACTCTCCAGACTTTAATACAGGGCAGTTGGTGTGTGATCCTGCACTGAATGTCATATTATCCATCACCCTGACAGCAGCCACAATGGCTTCATTTTAAAACAGTTAACTATTCCTGCCAGCTTCTGACCTCCATGAAGAACATGAATCCATCTTCTCAGTGATGCAAGGTACTTCCTTAAGGTTTAGACGAGAAGAATATAAGACATTGGAGCATAAATTAGGACAGTTAGCTCATCGGGTCTGCTCCGTCATTCAATCAACACTGATAGGTTTCTCAAACCCATTCTCCAACGTTCTTCCCATAACCCTTCATCCCCTGGATAATCAAAACTTTCTCTCTCAGTCTCAAATATACTCAATGACGTGCCCCCACAGCCTTCTGTGGCAATAAATTTCAAAGATTCCCAATTGGATGGTTAAATAACTTTCTCCTTATCACTCTTCTAAAAGGTGTTCCCTTTCATCTAAGGCTGTGCCATCGGATCCTTGTCCAATGGAAACATCTTACCAACATCCACTCTCTCCAGGAAATTCAGTAGTCTGTCTATTTCAATTACATTCCCTCTCATCCTTTCAAACTTTATCAAGTATAGACCCAGAGTACTCAAACATTCCTCATGCAATAAGCTTTTCATTTCTATGACCATTCTCATGAAAATCTTCTCAACACGCTCCAGGACCAGTAAATCCTTCCTGAGATATGGAGCACAAAAATGAGCACAATACTCCAAATGTGGTCTGACCAGAGCCTTATACAGTCAGTTCTTATATTCAATTCTTCTCGTAGTAAATGTTTCGAATCATAATTGCAATTGCCCTCCTAACTACTGCCTCAACCTGCAAGCTGACCTTGAGAGAATCCTGCACTAGAACTCCCAAGTCCCTTTGCACTTCAGATTTCTGAATTTTCTCGTCATTTAGAAAATGGACCATGCCTCTATTCTTCGTGCCAAAGTGCATGACCTCACACTTTCCAACGTTGGAATGCATCTGACGATCTATTTACCTGTCCAAATCGTTCTTCAGCCTCTCTGCTTCCTCGGTACGATCTGTCCATCTGCCTATCTTTGTATCAAGTGCAAACCTAGCCAGAGTGCCCTCAATTCCCTCATCTAGATTGTTAATGTAACAAGTAAAAAGTTATGATTTCAACACTGAGCATTCTGCATCACCCCTTGTCAACGTACTTTTTTATCCTCACTCTCAGCTTTCTGACAGACAGACAAGCTTCTATCCATGCCACCACCTGGCCTCTAACAAATTGGACCCTTGTCATATTCAGTAATCTCCTGTGTGACACCTTGTCAAAGGCCTTTTTGAATTCCAGGTGGATAACATCCATTGATTGTGCTTGGTGGAGCCTGCTCATTTCCTATTCAAAGAATTCCAATAGATTTGTCAGGCATTAACTTCCCTTGATAAAATCATGCCGAGTTCGCCCTATTTTACCAAACACTTTCAAGTATTCAGAAATCTCATCATTCACAATGGATTCCAGGATCTTACCCATGACAGAGGTTAAACTCTTCATGGTGGGTTTTTTTTTCTCTTTTTCCATATTCCTTTTTGAAAAAGTGGTGTCACACTAGTGTGTTTCCAGTGCTCTGGGATCTTTCCTTACTCTAGTGATTCCTGAAAGATCACCACGATTGCCTCCACTCGCTCTTCAGCTATCTCCCTTATAACACTGGGATGTAGTCCATCTGGTGAATGTTATTTAACCACCTTCGGGCCATTACATTTTTTTCTAGCATGTTCTCCACGGTGGGTGCCATCATACTCAGCTCTGGCCCCTCAATCTCTTGAATGTTTAAGGTATTACTCGTGCCTTCCGCTATGAAAGCTGATGCATGTTCCTTGGCCATTTTCACGTTCCCCACTGCTATCTCTCCAATGTCATTTTCCAGCAGTCCAATGTTCACTTTTGCCTCTCTTTTGTACTTTATATATCGAAAGAAGCTGTTACAGTCTTCCTTTATGTTGCTGGCTAGCTTACCCCCATATTTAATAATCTTCCTCCTTATTTTATTTTGAGTGCCCTCTGTTTTGTCTTTGTAAGCTTTCCAATCCTCAGGTTTCTCACTGCACTTTGCCACATTATATCATTTCTCTTTTGCTTTTATGCTATATCTGACTTCCCTAGTCAGCTATAGTTGTCCCATTCTCCCTATACAAGTCTCTTTTTCCTCAGGATAGATCTCTGTTGTATCCTGAATTCCTCCAAAAATCTCCTGCCATTGCTTTCCTGCTGGGCCCGTCTCCCAGTCAGTTCTACCCAGCTCCTCACTCATGTCTGTGTAATTGCCTTTATTCAGCTGTAATACCGTTACTTCTGATTCTAACTTCTCCATCTGAAATTGTAGAGTAAATTCAATCATATTATGACCACTGTCACGGTAAGCTCCCCTCATCCAGTCTGCCTGCACAAACTACTCCAAAAAGCCATCTCGTAGACATTCCACAAATTCCTTTCCTTGCCAACCACTATCAATCTGAATTCCCAGTCCAGCTGTATAATAAAATCCCACATGATCACTGTAACTTTGCCTTTTCTACAGATCTTTCTAGCTCCTGGTGTACCTTACACCTCAGCTCCCTGTATATAACTCCAACTGCATTTTGTTCACCTTTTTGATTCCTCAATTCTACCGACACAAATTCTACACCATCTGACCTTATTTCATTTCTTATTATTGATTATTGATTCAATTCCATTCTTAATACTGAGACAACTCTATCTCTCTGCCCACCTGCCTCTCTTTTCGGCAGCAGGATTATACTTGAATATTCAGCTCCCAATCCTGATCCTCTTTCAGCGATGTCACTGTTCTGCCCACTCTGTCGTACCTGCCAATTTATGTGTGAGTCACAATTTCATTTACCTTATTCCTTATACTGCATGTATTCCGATATAATAGTTCAGTCCTGTAGTACCCGTCGCCCTTCTCATTGTCATTTGTTTGTCCAGCTGTTGGTACTACACAGACACTGACCACTGGATCATTCCCCTCCAGCTCCAAGTTCTGCAATCCAGATATCCCAAACCCGAGTACCAGTTAAGCAACACAACCTTCAGGACTCTCAATCCCGATCACGGAGAACAGTATCTATGCTTTTAACTATACCATCCCCAATTATCCATAATTAGGCAGCATGTGACACAGCAATGCTGCCTCTCAGTGCTAGGGACTTGGGTTCATTTCCAATCTCTGGACCCTGCCTGTATGGACTTTGTATATTCTTCCTGTGTCTACACTGGGAGAATTAACTCTTTTCTCTCTCCACAGTACGTCTCTGTGTTTGCTTCAGATTTCGACCATCTACAGTATTTTTGCTTTTCTTCGATAGAGAAATGCAGCAAATGTGACAGGTTTTTGTAAAAGCAGACATGGTTCGCGGCTTCCTCTCGGTATTTAGGAATATTGCCCGCGCACTTGCCTGAGTGCAGTCTCCCTGGATGCCGATTCCATCGCTCTCTGGTCATTCAGTCCATCATCAGTACATGCAGCCTTCCCTTGTGTCACTCCTGGGACTCCTCACACCCCATTCCCTGGCACTGGATACTCCCTTCGCAGGACTGTGCACACGACGACACTGGGAACTTTCTGACCCGTTGGGGATTCTGGGTAAAGACCCTGCCATTGAAAGGAACAGAATAACTACAATCTAATTTAATAACAAAGCTGAGTAAATAGGCTGAATGACATCCATCTGCTCTGACATTTTCTCATCTTCTGTTTATCCTCGTCCACCTCCAAATAGATGGCCCATATGTATGCCTCGTCAAACAGGTTTGGTGGCGGGGATAGATATCAGATCCCGTGGTCTTTGGACTGATTCAGTGGTCTCACTTTCCTGATGACACACTTAAGTTTTTATTATCAAGTCTATCCAGTTGAAAGAAAGGGCCTTTCTGGAGTTGTGCTGAAAGGATATTTGAATTTTGGAGACATTAGAATATGTCACGTGCGGGTGAGGTTAGGAATCGTAAGGTAGCACAGTTAAGTACACGATCAAAGTGCTGGTCTGGGAGGCAGCACTTCCAACATGTGGATCATTGGTATACCCAAGTCGCTAGGATATACACAAAAAGTACGGTATGAACCTGAACTGGCAGCAGTTTCCGATTTGTGGATTATTGGGATTCACGGGTCAGTAGGATACACACAAGAAGGCTGGGGTGCACATGAACTGTTGACAATCTCCGATATGTGGATCATTGGGATTCCCGGGTTGGTAGGATATACACAAGATGGACGGGATGGACTTGAACTGGCAGCAATCTCTTGTCAAACAGGTTTGGTATTGTCCTTTACGAGGGTTTAAGCTAGTGTGTGGCGGCGGTGGGTGAGGGGTGTGTGGAACCACAGCAGTTGGTCCACAGGTACAGTGACTGAGGAGGATTTGGAGACTAATCCCAGTTCAGCTAAGACGAACACAAAAACAGAGGGGACTGAACACAGTGGCCTGGCGGTCTGAAGAGTGCTGATTTTAAAATGAGAATCTGTTTGTTTGAACAGGTATTTCGATGTCGCTGCATGTCAGAAAATAGGAAGAGATAATGGTTAATTGTCCACTGTGCCCTTCACAGGACCAGCTTGTCTCTCCAGGCACCAAAACTTGTTACTGTGGGTCAGAGAACATCAGAATTAATACAACACAGAAGCAGGGCATTCGGTTGACCATGCGTCCATTAGCTCTCCAACTTGACAACCTGAAAATAGAGGGAATGATCGGAGCTAGACTGAGAGGGAGAGAAATAAACAGAGAGAAAGACAGTGAAGTGAGATAACCAGAGTGAAAAAAGGAGCGACAGAGTGAATGAGAGTAAGGGGTGTCAGTTGAATGTGAAGTTAGATCAGGAGAGTGCATGAGGAGAAATACACAGAAACTTTTCTTGGAAGCTCTCTCAGACTGTAATCCCTTTGTCTGGTGCCATACCCTGTGAACACCATGCTGATACTGGCTGTCATCCCAGATCATTTATCGCCAACAACATCCCAGAGCTGATTTGCTGACGGCCAAACACAATCCAATAGACCAGTAGACTGGGTCCAGGGAGAAGGTGGATTAGTTTAAATATTCTGGGCCAATAGGAACTTTTAGCCCCTCTGGACACTACCTGAGAGTCAAGATGGAATCTCAGTGAAGGGAATCACTGGCAGAGGGGAAATCAGGATCTCAGCTGTGGGTCAAATAATGATTGATAAATTTTGCACACTACTTCCATGGTTTTGTAATTCACATTACAATTGGTATAGCTCCACATAGTAAGTGTATTTTAACAATATTGTCTTTTTGTAGTTTTCATATTTTGGTATGTACGGAAAAGCTTTTTTATCCTTGTATTTTGTGTTATATAAACACATTTTATTCCTGAGGAAGAAAGGGCCTGCTCAGATGCGAGAGTCGTCATCTGAAACATGCTGGGACCAGAATCCGAGTGAAGCCTAACCAGGGCAGTAGACTGAGCTTTAAACTGATTAGGAGTGTGTGTGTGTGTGTGTGTGTGTGTGTGTGTGTGTGTGTGTGTGTGTGTGTGTGTGTGTGTGTGTGTGTGTGTGTGTGTGTGTGTGTGTGTGTGTGTGTGTGTGTGTGTGTGTGTGTGTGTGTGTGTGTGGTTCAGTTATCGGGTTTAATTAGAAAAGCCGAATTAATAGAGGAGGTAAGAGTACAGAACTCAGGAGAGGTTATTGAATTCTCCAGCACAGACACAAATAGGATAGAGCATCTAGAAATGTTTAACGTATCAAAATTCAAGTGCACTGCACAAATGAATGACAATGGGAAGAGGGACTGTTATTGGAGGACTGAAGGGGTTATAACTGAACGCATGCTGTATAAGGTATAAGGTAAATGAGCTTGTGGCGCAGAATTAAATCGGCAGGTATGAAGCGATGGACATCACGGAGATGTGGCTGCAAGAAGATCTGAATATTTAAGGGTATTCAGATCAGTATCAGTGGTGGATTCTCCCTCTTTATGGTCATTCAAGCGGGCATTGGATATGCATATGGCGGTTATTGAGATCGTGTAGGTTCGTGCTTCGGCCGGCGCAACATCGAGGGCCGAAGGGCCTGTAATGTGCTGTATTTATCTATGTTCTATGTTCTATATTTATCCTATCGAAAACATAGGCAGGTGGGCAGAGGGTGTGAATTTGCATTATTAGTAAGAAATGAAATTAAATCAATAGTAAGAAAGGAAGTAAGGTCAGATGCTGTAGAATCTGCGTGGGTAGAATTGAGGAACCACAAAGGTAAGGCAACCACAGTTGAAGTCTTGTCCAGGGCTCCAAAGCGTAGTCAGGAGCTGGGGCATAAGAAACACCAGAAGATAGAAAAGATGTATAGGAAAGGCAAAGTACAGTAATCATGGGTGATTTCAGTATGTAGGGGAAATGGGAACATTGGATTGCTAGTGGTTCACAAGGAGAGGAATTTTAGGAATGTATATGAGATGGCTTTTTGGAGCAACTTCTGGTGGAGCACACCCGGGCACAGACGATACTGGATTTAATGACGCAGGATTCGTAAGGGAGATTAGGGTGAAGGTAAATTTAGGAAGCAATGATCAGAACGTGGTTGAATTTATTCTGCAATTTGAGAGAGAGAAGATAGAATCAGAAGTAACAGGATTTCAGCTGAATAAAGGCAACTACAGAGGCATGAGAGAGAAGTTGGGTAGAATTGACTGGGAGAGGGGTCAAGCATGAATGACGGGGGAACAGCAATGGCAGCAGATTCCAAGATTAATTCAGGAGACACAGCAGAGATTCTTGCCGTGGAATAGAGGCATGGTACAGGGAGGATGCGACAGCCAGGAGGACGAGGGAATTCAGGGATTGCATACAAGCAAAAGAGCAAGCGTATAATGTGGAGAGTGGCAGTGGGAAAGTAGAGAATTGGGAAACTTGCAAAGACTAACAGAGGCAAAAAAAGACAGAGAAGATTAGATATGGAGGTAAGCTAACCAGTAATAGAAAAAAGAGTGTAAGAGGTTCTTCAGATATATAAAGTGCAAAAGACAGGCAAACGTGAATATGGACCACTGGGAAATGATGCTGGAGAGACAGTAGTGGAAAACAAAGAAATGAATGAGCAACTTTGCAACAATGTTCATGGTGAAAGACAAGAGTAATTTCCCTAAAATTGAAGAGATTGAGAGGGAAGAGCTGAGTATGGTGGTCATCAGCCAGAAGAACATGCCAGAAAACGGAATGGCCTGCATTTGGAGAAATCACCTGAACCATATGGACTACACCCCAGCATTGTAAGGGAGTTGGCTGGAGAGGGAGTGAAAGTGAAAGTGGTGATCTTTCAGGAATGACTAAAATCAGGAAAGGCTGGAATATTGCTAACATGACACACCATTTAATAAGTGAGTTAGGCAGAAGATGGAAAATTACAGACTGATTAGCCTAAGCTTGTTTGTTTAACATCCTGGAATCTATCATGAAGTGTGGGATTTCTGAATACTTGGAAGTATTTAGTCAAACAGTGCAAAGTCAGCATTGTTTCATCAATGGGAGCTCATGCCTGACAAAACTGCTGGAATACTTTGAGGGATTAACGAGCAGATTTGACCAAGGAGAACCAGTCGAAGTTATCCACCAGCTTTTCTACATTCCTTTGATAAGGTACCAGGCAGGAGGCTATTAAGGAAGATTAGGGCCCCTGGTGTTGCAGGCAAGGTGCTATCTTGGATAGTTGCATGGCTGTCTGAGAGAAAGCAGAGAGTGGGGATAAAAGTGTCCTCCTCAGGATGGCATTTAGTGGCAAGTGGTATTCCTCAATACTTAGTGTTGGGACCACAAAATTCGCTTTGTGTATTAATGGTCTACGTGAAGGAACTGAGGGCATTCTGGCTAAGTTTTCAAACAGTGCAAATATGGAATAGGGGGATAGGTCGCATCAAAGAGGTAGTTCGGCTGCAGGAGGGTGCAGTAGCACCCTCTAGCACCCCTCTGATGCTCGCCTTCCAGACCACCAACCTCAGGATACAACACATCGTCCGCCGCCATTTCTGCCACCAACAGTCAGACTCCACCACCAGAGATATACTTCCCTCCCCACCCCTATCAGCATTATGCAGAGACCATTTCCTCATTAGGTTTATGCGTCCCCCCTCCCATACCCCAACAAGCCAACTTCCACTCCCGGCACCTTCACTTTCCATTGCAAGAGGTATGAAACCTATGCCAACAACTTCCTCCTCACTACCATCCAAGGCCCCAAAGGATCCTTCCACATCAGAGAGAGAATATCCTGTTCATCCAAACACCTCATCTACCCTGTCCATTGCTCCTGATCTCCTCTACACTGGGGAGACAGGACGTCAACTTGCAGAACGGTTCAGGGAAAATTCTCTGTCACACAACCACCCACCCCACTTTCCTGCGGCTGAATACTTCGGCTCTCCCTACCACTCCTCCAAGGACATGCAAGATCTTGGCCTCCTCCACTGCCACGTTCGAGCCACCAGACGTCTGGAGGAAGAGCGCATCGCCTTCCCCCTTGGGACCCTTCAACCACACGGTATCCGGTGCCATCTCACCAGTTTCATCTTCCCTCCCTTCACCTTATCCCAGATCTAACCCTCCAACTGTGAATCGCCTGTTGTTTATCTTCCTTCCCATCTATCCACTCCAACTTCCATTCTCACCACTCACCTTCACTTAGCCATCTCCTTCCAAGCTACCTTCCTACCAGCCCCTCCCATTCATCTCTCAACCCCCTTCCACCCACCCACTTCATTCCTGATAAAGGCGTTTATGACTGAAACGTCAAATATCCTGTTCCTCAGCGTTCGTCTGACTGGGTGTGCTTTTCTAACACCACACCTTTGGACTCTGACGTCCAGCATCTGCGGTCCTCACTTTCTCCTGCCGAAGGATTTGTACAGGTCAGGGGATTGAGCAAAGAAGTGGCAATTGGAATATAACGTGGATAGTTGTGAGGTCATGCAGTTTGCCAGGAAAAATAAAGGCATGAACTATTTTCTAAATAGCGAACAAGTTCAGAAGACTGTGGGGTGGGGGGAGTGGGGGAGGGGTTTCTAGTCCAAGGATCTAGGTAAACCTCGAGGTTATCAGCAGTTGGGAAGGCAGATGAAAGCATTCTATTTATTTCAAGAGTACTTGAATATAAATGGAGGGAAGTACTTCTGAGTCTCTATAAGTTTTTGGTCAGGCTACATTTGGATTATTGTGCAGAGATTTGTGTCCCATATCTCAGGAAGGATATACTGACCCTGGAGCATTTTCCGATGAGATACAGGAGAGTGGTTCCAGGAATTAAAAGCTTAACATATGAAGAACATCTGACGGCTCTGGATCTATATTTGATGGAGTTCAGAAGGATGTTAGAAGGTATAATTCAAATTTATAGAATATTGAATGACCTGGACAGGGTGGATTTTAGGAAGATATTTCCAATGGGAGGGGAGACTAGAACCCGAAGAGAGAGAATAAAAAGAAGACCTTTTCAAACACAAATAAAGATGAACCTCTTCAGCCAGAGAGTGGTGAATCGAGGTAATTCACTGCTACTGAAGGCTGTCAAGGCCATGTAATTGAGTATATTTAAGAGTAACACAGATAGGTTCTTGATTGTAAAGGGGATGAAGGGTTACAGATAGAAAGTGGAAGAATGGGGTTGAGAGGCTTACCAGCCATCATTGAATGGCGGAGCAGGCTCATTGGGATGAAAGCCCAAATTTCTGCTCCAATGTATTCTGGTCGTATGCTTAATATTGGCTCTCCTCATTCCGCCTTGGAGATGTATCCTAGAATATGATCTTCTTATGATTTATAAAGAGTAACTTCCCAATACTGATGACTGGGAAATATCATATTACCTCCCTCCAGTCTCAGCAGCCATGTCCCCAGTATCGTAATTACACTGAAAAAGAAAGCCAGTGCATGACCCTTAATCACAGTTGATTGACATCGACAACATTAATAGCATCACCCTCACCTGCCCTCTCTCATCCTCGACTAACCAGCTGAATTGAGTAACACATCATATTCTCTGTTAACATATCCATGTCATTTGTCTGTTATAACTCATGTTGTCGTAGACACATTTGCCTGTCAGATTATGGATGAGAAAGGTTCTCTCCATATTTTGCTGACATTATAATCACTGATCAGTAATTACAGGCTGTATGCTTCCATTTGTAAACGGAGAAACTTGGTTATGTTCTGACAATCCCATGACATTACTCCCATATCAAAGGCAGATTGAATGATTGTGCACAATCAATCTACCATCTCCAACATTCCGTCGCCCAGCCACCCCCACATATCCCAAACTAAATGAGTACATTTTAAACATTCTTTTGAATTTTAATAAAATCAATATTGAGCTCAAGGGACTTAAAAAGGAGCTATTTGTACAGTGACTGTGATTAATAAACATCTCCGTGAATCCTAATTATCACAGTATAGAGTTTGCATCGTTGAAAGATAAATGGGCTTTATTCAATGTGTTAACCCATAGTGTGAGTAGGAACATCGCTGACAGCTCTAACAGGGATCAGCAGCTCGAGAGAGAGGGGGAGGAAAGATCAGAAACTGAGAACGTTAGACAGGAACATTACAAAAATTGTTCATAATCTGACGACCAATGATTGGAATGTTCCAACAATGGATCAGCATCTGAGAACATTACACTGGAATGTTCCAACAATGGATCAGAATCTGAGAACATGAAACTGGAATGTTCCAACAATGGACATGAGTTTATCCTTTGGTCTTTACTGGCTTTCTCAGCCTTGGATATCATTAGCATATCGGATCCAGGCTATCCTTTCGATTATTCAAGATGGTTACTATACCATCCTCGCGACAGTTGGTGTTCCTGGCAAGTCATTATATTTGCCTACTAACCAGGGTTGAACTGAATTTCTGCTCATGATATGTATATTTTGGAAAGTGAAAGTCAATATCTTCAGTTCTAAATAAAAATTTGCGCCTTTATTCAATCTGGATGCAATAGTTTACGTTCCTTGTAACCACATGTCTGTCACTAAATAATTGCTATTGAGAATGTTTAACTTGTTCTCTGCTCATAGTTTATGGTGGTCAAGACATTGAATCATAATCTAGAGCCACAGAATAATGGTCTGTTGATATCTCATGAAGGAAATTTGGGAGTTTAAAAGCAACAATTATCATTTGTTATAAAAACCAATCAGCTTGCCTCAAGTCATTTAGGGAAGTCAATGTGTCATGGTTCCCTCGCCAGGTTTCCATGTGACTTCTGTGATGAAGACATGGGTATACTGTACCTTTGAGAGAATTAAAAAACAACAATAGCTACCTGATAGCAGCAAGAGTTCTGAAAAATAGATATAATGTAACATTTGGTCGAACAACCGGATTAGCTCATTGTCTCGAAACAAATTCAGCAAAACATTTTAAATTATACACCAAAATACCCACCTCCAACCAAGTTTCAATTTATTATATTGACAATCTTATCAGCCAATGATACAATCCAATAGTTTGGCAGTACAAGACCATGGAAAATTGAACAGTTGAGAGGAGAACTGCCAACCTAACAGCATGCTAAGACTGCCTGAAAAATAGGTCTCCTATAGATACCTTTATTGATTAATAACTGGTGAAGCAGAGTCCCCAAGAAGAAAAGAAGACAGGGATATGGAGAAGAACTGAAAGCTTCCTGGTTTTGAGATAAGAATTTTTTTCATAAATCTTAATTCGGAGTCTTATCGAGCGAGTGTTGCAGAGGGGGGAGGTAAAAGACAGGTCAGAGGAAGAAGTTGTAAGTAGTCGTTCGTTTATTATTCTGTTGCACTTTAAGAAATAAAGTTGTTAATTTTTACTTTAAATAGATTTGGATTCTAGAATTATCACAGATTACTGCATGGGATAAATTTTGTCTCTGTAACTGGTTTTAATTAAGCAGGAAGAATTATCCTGTGTTGTAACACTACAAAAACATAGCTATGCGTTTCACTCTTTACTGTCCTGTGGAACATCTGAACCAGCCACTCAGTTCAAGATCTGCACAACATGCTGCCCTGGCCAGGGCTTCATACATCCTGTGAGAGAAGAACAAAGGTAAAGATAGCTCCCTTTCTCTGCCTGGTTTCTGTATTGCTACATCTCATTTCCATTCAGGTACGTAATCATCCCCTATTTTAGGTGTATTCAATCTCATTGAAATACTCCCCGAGAGTGATGCACATCTCCATAGGTATCTCTGGTGCTGGCTTTATTGATGCTGACGTACAGATGTAAGGGACTTATAAATTCCATGTCAGTCGGAGTGCAGAGATAAGGAATGGTTTTTTGTGTCACAGGAAAGAAATGGCGATGTCTAAGTGAGAGAAAAGATGATTTTTGACAAGCCCTGAGAGTGCTGTTGAGGCAGTATTTGGGGTAGTGTGGATAGACTTTCTCCCAAGTTTCAGCAGACTAATCACTGGGATGATGGCAGTGAGTGAAGCTCAGTGAGAGAATAAGAGGTGATTGCATTGAACCTTAAGGTGGATGGACAATCACTCATGATGTTCTAAACAGTCACTGATATGGAGATAAATTCCATGGCTTTTTTTCACTCGTGTTATATGATCTCGATAGTTGAAAAGCCTATGCGAACGTTCCACACAACCGCACGCACTCCCTATTTTTATTGAAATAGAGAGAGAGAAAGAGAGGGGTTCAGGCTTTTGAATAAACTCTCCAATCATTAGTACAGTTCAATCGGTGTGTGATCCTGCAATGAACGTCGTGTTATCCATAATCCCGACAGAAGCCACAAGACCTTCATTATAAAAGAGTTAACTCTTCCCAGCAACATCTGACCTCCATGGAGAACATGGGGGTGTGGCTTCTCGGAGATGGAAGATGCCTCCTTGAGACTTGACATAAATCATTTGGCTTCCCTCCTTACTGCCAGAAAATCTTGTTAAAGTAGCACACCTTCTGAAAATAGTGGTACCAAGATTAACACCATAGAGACCTCGATCAGTGCAGTCTCGGTTTCATTGGTTTGTCATATTGGACTATAAATGACATCCTCCTGTTCCTGTATAAGTGTCTTGTGGGGCTGAATAGCTTCCTCCTGGTCTCATGGAACATGTTTAAGAGTCTGATTAGTCTCTGCCTGTTCCTGTCTAACAGCTCGATGAACTGACAGACCCATTCACTTTCTGTGGAACAGGCAGGAGGATTGAATGGGCTGTCCCTCTTCTTGTTTAGTCGTTTGCTGAATGGCTTTCACATATCCGTGTATAACCAGCTTGAGATGGTGAGTGAGCTCCTCCTTTAACTGTAGAAATGTGCAGTGTCTGGCCGTGCTGTTAGAGGAATGTTACCGACACTTTAACAGTACAAACCGGAATGCTGTCTGGGTCTTGCTGCACATAGACACAGAATGGTTCAGGAGCTGATGAGGGCCAAAATGTTCTGAACATTGCCTGATCTTCAGTCATCATCCCCACTTGAGATCTTATGATGGGGAAAGACATTGATGGAGCAGCTGAAGATGTTTATGCTGAGGACGTTAACCTGAGGATCTACTGCAGAGATGTCCCGGAACTGACAGGACTGTTGGCCACTGACCACAAACATCTTTCTTTGTGCTCTGGAAGACCCAGATAATTGGGATTCCCAATCAGCTCAAGTAAGTAGGTGGTCCAGATGCCATCCTCAGTCAAATACTGCCTTGATTTCAAAGCCATTCACTCTCTTCTGAGCCCCTGTGTTCACCTCTTGTTCATATCAATAGGTGACAGTGAATGTGCAGGAATTGTTTTCCTCTCACAGAGGGTAGTAATCACTTATTTGGGGTAGAGAGTTATTGGAGCGACATCACTGAAAGTATTTAAGGAGGATTAGATGGATGTTTGATGTCAGAGGGCTAAGGGGTTTGACGAATTCGGCATTAAAGAGGAGTTAATGTCAACAGTAGATCACCCATGATTGTATACAATGGCTTGATCATCCGAATTACCGATCCTGTTCCTTATGTCCTCATATTCTGTAATTACAAAGTTAATGGTTGTAATTTTCCTGTATGTTCTGTTACTGAATGTTACAATTGGAGAGAGTAAAGTATTTTGTGAGTCATCTCTGGGTGAGGTATGAGGGCCGTAATCACAGGAAATCTGGGCCTATAACATGACCAACAAATAAAGCACAAGTTGCAGAGAGGAGACACTGTGTAAAGAGACCAGAGGCGTCTTTCTAACAAAACCTCTATTTCCCAATAACATTTTCCAACCCACACCAAACCGAACGCGATAATCTGGATGGAATGATTGAAATCCTGTGTTACTGTGGATCAGGTATTTGGAGGAAGTGGCCTCGATATGCTCCTTGCAGGAACGGTGAGGGGTTTTATGGAGCATAGAAACATAGGGCTGAGCAGCAGGAGTGGTCCATTAGACATTTTGTCATTGTTCCACCGCGTACAAAGGTCATGGGTGATGTGATAGTGGTATCAGCAGCACTTTTCTGTCTGTATACCATTTTCTTAAATTGACTTGTCTGTCAAATGTCACCAAATACAACTTTGAATAAATGTAAACATCCAGGCACCACAAACGTCTGGTGAAGGGAATTACACTTGTATAGCCCTTTGAGAATTTCTCATTTGTGTTCCAGCCAAAGTTGGAGGGTGACTGTTTCCTTTTTCAGTCCCACTCCTCCACTGGTTACACAAATCTTAAATGCAACCAGTTTAGTGATGTGGCTAATGATATAGGTCTCAGAGTAGTTCATTTTTGATAGAAATGTGAGACACAGAAAGTTGAACTCATAACAAATGTTAAGATGATAGAGTGCTCCTAATGTTATTCTGTCTTTGAAGTTATCCTGCGCACACAATGTACTGGGAGTGGGATTTCTTTCTAGAACAGTTGGATTTGGCTGAACTACCCTTTGTTTCAGTCAGAGGAGAGATTCCACTGAAACCTCACCGGGAATCCTTCACAAGTGGTAAAGATAACTCAGGGATTTTCTGGTCTCACACTTTGCTATAGGTTAGAACAAAGAAAGAGAGAGGGATCAATTGGCTGCTGATTCTCAGATAGGGAACATTTTTCTCCCTCTCTGTGTTGGAACATACAATAATGTCAACTATACTGGACCATGTGTGCACTACTGGAACATTCTTTGGAAAACTTGATTATAGATTAAATGCAAGTGCGTCATTCCTTTTAATTGCAAAAAAAATCCCCACTTTTTAATTTAAAGATATGTGTGTGTGTAAGTTGTAAATATTGGTAGGTGTCATCAAAGCATGTGTGTTAATATCATTACATCTTTTTCTTCAAATTTATTCAAGAGATATTATGCATCTAGCTGATACACTTTTCAGAAAGTCGTGGATGGTTCAATACTATTTCTCAGCTAAGATCGAAGCTGATAATCCCCGATAACAAAAGGCCGGCATTCCAGAAATGAGTAAAGGGAAACCGCTTTAAAATGAATTATATCATTTCATTTTATTTCAGGGGATCAAAACTGCACACAGTCTATCAGGTGTGGTCTCTGCAATGCCCTGTACAGATGCAGTTAAACATTCCTGCGATTGAACCTGATACCTTTTGCCAAAAACAGCATCATTCCATTTACCTCCCAAATCACTTGCTGCATCTGCAGACAGACTTCATATGATTCATGAACCAAGAACATGGAAACCGCTTGTATCACAGATTCTGCAATCTCTCTGCATTTAAATTGATTACCATCCTTCATCCTTCATTGCAACATAGATAACTTACCTTATGTTATTTCTGCTGAAGGCTTGCTCACTAACCTTCCCTATCTATATCACATTGCAGACTCATTAACTCCACTTGACGATACATTGAATGACCATCTTGGTGTACAAGCTAACTAAGCTCCAAGCCATTCCCTCCCCTTCCTCCAGATCTTTGATCCAGATTATTGGTCATTAGTGATCTCTGAGGTATTCCATCAGTTATAGCTTTGCAGCCTGAAAATAAACATTTGTGTCTATTCTTTATTTCCTGTTTGCGACAGATTCCCTGTTCCTGTGTAGCCATTCAGGCAGTTTGAAAGGCCTCCTCCTGGGCTGTGTAATGCACTAAACGAGCTGAATTACTTAATCCTATATTCCTGTGCAATTCCTTAGAGGGGCAGAATGTTCTCCTCTTCTCTCATTGTAACGATCCTGTCTGACTGAATGGGGTGATCAGACAGCATCGAGGGGTGGAATGAGGGAACAACACATTGGGTAGGGGCAGCAGTATATCACAGTAACAGCCTCGCAGGGTGGATTGAGGGAACAACACATGGGGTAGGGACAGAAGTTGTCCTTTCGGCTGCACCATTCAGAATGCTCATTGCTGATTCGATTGTGTCTGACAATCCATTTCCTGTCTGTTCCCTAGAAACACTGACTCTTCTGTCCAGTAAAGATCAGTCGAACTGAGCCATGAAAATTCTTTAATAACTGATGATTCACTGCTCATTGAGGATGAGGACACCACAGGTAGCACAACACCAAAGTGAAAGGGACGTCCTTATTTCATTGTGGGACTGTAATTTAAAAACCGTCTAAAGTGAACATCAAATCACTACCTCTTTTCATACAAAAGGACAGAATAATTAGGAATAAACATTAACCATTCCGGACACCAAACCTGTCCCACATTCCCACTGACCCTTTCCAATCAAATATGTATCACATCCAGCCTCTGCTGATGGATCTGGAAGACTATGCCTGATAGCATAAGACCGCATGTGCATTAAGGAAATAAGCAGGTTGAGGCCATTCAGCCTATCGAGTCTAAAATTTCGTAGAATAATTTCTTATATATGCCTCGAACGCATTCTTCTGCCTTCTCCCGAGAATCCTTGATCCCCTTACAAATGAAAAGCACATCGATTTGTGTCTTAATGTGCTTCTGTGTGCCTCTATCTGTGTGCGTGCGTGTGTGTGTGTGTGTGTGTGTGTGTGTGCCCATTGCTTATTATCTGCGTGTTTGCGTGTCTACATCAGTCTGTCTGTGTTTCCGTCTGTGCTTCTATCTGTGTTTGAGTCTATTTTTATGTAACTGTAAATGTCTCTGTGTGTTTCTACGTATGTCTATGCCTATCTCCTTGGAAGTATTGTGTGTGTTCGCATATTGGGATGTTTAGCAGAACCACTGTGTAATTCTGTGTCTGCGTCTCTGTGCAATGAGGAATCTGCGTTTTTTTTTTGGAAGTGAATGGACTGTTGTTGGAGCTGCCAGTGGGTTTAAAGTGTGAATTGCCCTTCATTGAACATTGCTCCTTACTCAGTCGGTGGGACCTGGATGTTTCAGAATCTCCTCTCCGGCTCGTACCAGGGTCCTCCCCACATGGCAGGGGGAGGGGGTGTGAGGGAATGGATATTGGGCACTCCACCACCCGGCTTGGCCCTTTCTGTCCTATTCCAGGTTTTTTCTCCTAGAATGGGAGAAAGGGATGGAGGGAGAGTGGGAGTGGGTGACCCTGCTGTTTATGCTGCTGGAGCTGAGGGGAATTGTGAGGCGTCTGGAATGAGTCAATCGACACTTTTGAATCCATATAGTATTATTAGTGTGGGGGTATTGCTAGGTGACAGAGAAATTGAGGAAGAAAGTTACTGAATTCAATAGTGAGCCTGGTCGTGCCTGAGATTTATCTGTAGATAGAGCATGAACCTTGTTCGGGGAAAGGTGCTATAACAGATATACAGTGAGTGTGAGCGAGCAGAGACTATATGGTAACTCTTATCCTAACAGGGCGAAGAGGATATTATTGCTTGTCCTGTATTGCAGGACATTTCTTCAGATCATCTCAACGTCAAGGTGAGCCTCCTCAAATGTCTTGTCCAGGTCTATCACTAATAATGACACAGACATGTCCCTCAGTTTCCACAGAATCAGTTTCGGTAGAGTTTACAGATAGCAAGGAGAAGAAAATATTGGTGTGTTATATATCAAAACTAAAACACGAGCAGAAAGTCTGAGCATCATATGCTGGAAATTAGTTAGGGAAGTATTTTGTAGACCGTATTCAAATTGTTTGGTCTCAGTGTTGTGAAACTTGAAAGGGTTCAGAAAAGATTTACAAGGTTGTTGCCAGAGTTGGAGAATCTGATCTACAGGGAGAGGCTGAACAGGCTGGGGCTGTTTTCCCTCGAGCGTCGGAGGCTGAGGGGTGACTGGACAGAGGTTTACAAAATTACGAGGGGCACATGTAGGATAAATAGGCAAAGTCTTTTCCCTGGTGTCGGGGAGTCCAGAACTAGAGGGCATAGGTTTATGGTGAGAGGGGAAAGATGTAAAAGAGACATAATGGGCAACCTTTTCACGCAGTGTAAGTGTATGGAATGAGCTGCCAGAGAATGTGGTGGAGGCTGGTACAATTGCAACATTCAAGAGGAATTTGGATGGGTATATGAATAGGAAGGGTTTGGAGGGATATGGGCCGGGTGCTGGCAGGTGGGACTAGATTGGGTTTGGATATCTGGACAGCATGGAAGGGTTGGACCGACGGGTCTGTTTCCATGCTTACATCTCAATGACTCTATGACTCGAAGTTGCATCTAAACTGCATTAACTAAGGGACTGCTCAAGCTGTCAAAAATAAGTTATGTAAGTGGAGATGAGGTAGGTTGAAGAGAATGTTGTGAAGCAAACTAGAAAGCACGTTATTTCGGATTTGATGCTGTGTGGTCAGAAGGTACGAATTATTAACCTTGGTCTAAAGCAGCTTTTCACGAACAATGATATTACTAAGGTGCATTTTACACGGTGTCTACATACAATATAGAATGCTTGACAATTCTGGTCAAACACTAGAGAAAATTTGGGAAGATTGGCGTGAAAGAAGCACAATCCACCAGGGTCTTCCTTTCTTAATCATCAGAGAGATATGAACCTCTCTTTAGGATGGTGGGAGGGGCTCCTGACTGAATGAGTGACAGATCATGTTAAACAACAGCGCTGACAATAGGTTTATAAATTATTTATAAAATTCACTCTGAAATCTCTGAGGAACGTGCACGTTTACATTCTGAAGCTGCTTCCCATCCTCCCGTGCTGACAATGGTGCATTAAGGTACAGCATTTATTCAGGGGTTCCTCCTGGAAAACTCAGGTTCTTAAAAAATGACTCCACCTTAATCCATCTATTCTCAAAATGTTCAGTCTGAAATAATTCGGCGAAAAATCTCAGACATGCTGCATTAATCTTTTTGGAATCGGAGGGAAGGATCCGAGTACCTTCCCGAATTGAAGTAATGGCTTGAGGGGGCGCTCGTCTTCCTGGCAAGTTAGGCTAAATACTTGCCTAGCTTATTACGATGTTCCAACAGCATTTGTTTTGCAAAAATAAGTTCCTTCTTGGCTGTCTGTGTCAGCGTGGAATTCACTGTAGACCGAAGCGTTTTGATCCTCTGCAGCTTAGCCATTGAGGTTCTATCACAGTATGCCCTCTCGGCTCTCTTCAGCCGTGTTTCAAGTAAGCATTGCTGCTCCCCCTTCTGTCTCTTCCTGAGTAATAATTATTCCCTTGGCACGAGCTTTCGCCGTTTCCCATAGAATCGATGTGTTACTGGTTGAATCTGAATTAATGGCTAAGAAAGATCTGAAATCATTACAGAAACACTCAATGAACTAACTCGCCTTAAGAAAACAAGCATCCATTCGCCATCGTCTCGAAACTGTTATACTGCTTCATGGTCAGAAATGGAAATTGTGCAGGATGCCACCGAATCTAAGATTGTTGCAGGGATGTGGAAATGATCAACCTTCGTGTGGGATTTCTGCGGGTTAAAGGAGAAAATAAAATCCCTACTTGTGAGGTAGATCTGCCTCCAGACATCCACCAGCTCTAGTTCTGCACAAGAATCAACTAATTGCTGACATTCTGACGAGGGTATTGAGGGACCTTTGGACTTTCTGTCCACTGTGGGGTCCATAAAACAGTTGAAACCTTCTACACTAATGTGCCACGAGGCAAGATAACTTAATTTGGAAAATGCATCTACCACGGTTTTTAGAGTGTGCGCCGGGAGGCAATAACCATTGAAAATACTGTATTCTTTCCCATAGTTCAAATGTTTGGGGATTATGCTCCTCCTGTGAGGGTCTAATATAATCTAATAATTTAACTGGAAGATTCTTCCTATCCAGTATGGTTTCTCCCCTTTGCCTACTATTAAAAACGAGAAATCAGTCCAATCAAACCCGCCCTGCTGTAATGTCAAATGTTCCTTGTCATCATGGTGCATCTTCTGCAATAGGACAACATCCACCCTCTCCTTTCTAAGAACAGGAAGTACATTTTTCCTCTTGACTGGACGATAGCTAAGCTTATTGTTCCAGGTACACCATTTAAGCACATCATTATCCATCACACACTGTAGCAACATTTCAGCTCTGGAGAGAAAGAACTCGAATTACACATCACTGATCGTGAATGACAAGACTCATAGAGCTTCCAAACAACACAGACTAAGACTACTACATCTAACAAGCTCTCAAAACTTTCCAAAACTAAACACATAATAAAAAACAAAAAACGAAGCAAAATCCAAAGTGTCAATGACACTCCATCGGGAATTTACCACGCGCCCACCCAGTGGGGACGGTTACATATCCCAAAACCTTATCTTTTGCCTGCTACCCAGGCAAAATCAGGCTTCAACTGCCCTTTGGTCGGTATTTAATCATCACAACTACCTTTGTAACCCACTCCAGCTTAAGCCAAACGACAGACACAAGCAAGGAAAGAGATAAAGAATCGTAATACTAATGAAGAAGTTAGAAGTGAGTACTCTATCCAGCCCCGACGATAATTTAACACTGGTTAATACCAGATAAATCCAAGAAAATTTCTTAAAGAGAGAAACATGATTATCTAAACATCAATCTTACTTTAAAATGTCCTCAAAGGTTTCGCTTTCTCTGGAGAGTCAGAAGAGTGTATGGATCCATTGAAAGCAATATGGAGCATCACTGGGAAGCATATGAAATACTGAATCCCGAATTCCCTTACTCTTCTCTTGAGATCATCTGAAGATTTTCTTTCCTGAATCACCACCGTTGAAAAGTCCTGAAAGAACATAATACTGGAGCCCTCATGAATTAAAGCCATTGGATCTTTCCCCTGGGTTATAGAAGATTCTATCAGTCTTTGTTTGTCCCCATAACTATGTAACCGCACAAGGACAGGGCGAAGAGGTTGGTCTGAGTCTGACCTCCACCCCGTAACCCGATGAAGTTTCTCAGTCTTCACCGGTCCCTTTTCTGTTTTGAAGTGAAGGAATCACCGCTGCAAGTTCTCATTAATCTCACTGGCTGATCACCTTCCGTCTCGTCCAGCAAACCGACGATATGAACATTCTTCATCCTACCCCTGTTCTTGAGGTCGTCGTCATGTTCAGTTAAGGTATGGACCTATTTTTCAAAGGCGAGGATCCTCTCCTGAAAGGAATTGATCGTGGTCTCTGCCACTGCAGTTCAGCGCTTGACATCGTCTGTTCTGTTTCCAAGGCTGTCAATTTGCTGCTCATGTTTTTGGAGCACGGCTGAGAGCGGCTCTAGCCACTGCTGAACCCTTCTTCAATCCTGGCTTCAATCATTTCACATAACTTGTTGAACTCAGTGACGAAGGCCTGGTGCATAACTGGGTCTATGGAACGAGCAGAGTGGGTTGCAGCTACATCCTCAGGCATGCTCGATGCTTCTGACGGGTGCACCGTATGTTGGGATTTACTCGATCCTTTCCCATGTTTTATCATTTCCACTTGGTAAAATGGCATTAGTAAAGACTCTATCTCTCTTTAATGTTGAATTTTACGTAAATGGCTGGGATGGGATGGGCTAGAGAACCACTTTGCCCGTGCTGTGATGCAGAGCCCAGCATAGCAGACCTTCCGAAACGCTGCCATCTTGGTTTCCCATTAATGTTTTATCGATATTATCACTAAATTTTGCATCATATTCCTGGATGTTCTGGACCCCTGTAATTTGATATCACTGTTTACATTTTCCCCTCTGCTGCAAATTGCTGCCCATTCCTTCATAATCCTTGACTCTGTTGTTATTCATGAACCTTCTGTCGTTGTCTCAAAAATATTCAATATTTCTGCCTCCAATGGTATGTGGGGAAGAGTGTTCCAAAGACTCACAGCACATTGAGAAAACAAATATAAACCTTATGGTCTGAGTGTGGGATTTTGTTTTTTTTTGTGTGTGTCTCCTTATCTGAGAAAGGATGTAATTACATTGAAAGCAGTTCAAAGATGTCTCATTTCACGTATTCCTGGAGTGAAGGGCTTATATCATGAAGGCTTTAACAGGTTACTCTTGGAATGAGAATGAAACATACAAGACCTTGAGGAGAGTGGATTAGGTATATACCTGCTGGGAGTTTGTATAGACCAAATTTATTGTCATTTTCATAGAACCTCTACAGTGTGGAGGCAGAATATTCCATCCATTAATTCCACACTGACCCACCAAACAGCATCCCACCTGGACAAGCCACCCCAATCGTATCCATGTTATCCTGCATTTCCCATAACTAACCCACCTAACCTACGCATCCCTGGGCACTATGGGCAATCCACTTTAAACTGCACATCTTTGGACTGTGGCAGGAAACGGGAGCACTGGGAGGAAACTCACATAGGCACGGGGAGAATGTTCAACCTCCACATAGAGGGTCGCCCGAGGTTGGAATTGAACTCAGCTCCTTGGTGATGTGAAGAAGCAGTGCCACCCACAGATCCACCATACTCCTCCGTTGGGTCTGTTAGTAATTGTGGTTGACTAAAGAAATATCTCTGACTTGGTCTTATCACTGAGCCTGACCCATTCTGAGACCTTTATCATCGGCCATATCACCAACCTGGTTACATTTAAAATTTGTTGTGAGCAGTGGAGGAGTGGGACAATAAAAGGAAATAGTGACACCCTCCAACCTCAGTCACAAATGGAGTGAGAAGGAATTGACAAAGTGGGAATTTATTCAAGTGGAAATCCTTTTTCCCAGAAGTTTGGGATGTCTGAATCTTTCTATTATATCAAGGCTGGCTTCGTCTGATTTTCCATAGACAGGTGAACCTGGGATAATGGTGCATGGAGAGAAAAGTGCAGCTGGGACCACAATGAGATGAGCCACAACTTTATTTACTGGTGGAGTAATGTCAAAGGACCGAATAGCCTCCTCGTGTTCCGCAGCCCTACGTTCTCATGTTCCATTCAGCCCTTCGGACCTGCGACACAGGGGCAGATCAAGGCCACTCTGATGGTTAGGTGTAGTTTTGGAAATGTGCTTGGAAAATCCAGGCTGGACCAGGAAGAGACCCTCACCCCCCAATCCCTGATTCCAGGCTTCCCCTCTCTGTAACTTCTGTTCCAGATGGAAGTCATGTCCCAGACCCAGATTCGCTGTGATTACAGCCCCGATATCCCACCCAGGGTTAACTCAAACAAATCCACTGCTCATCTGAATGTAGCATTACACAACACAACTTCCAGGAAAATAACCAGTTACTTTCCAAAAGCATAAGATGTGAAATTAATAAATAGGAACAACAGTAGGCTATTCGGCCCCTGATGTTTGCCCTGTCATTTAATACGAACATTGCTGATCTACTCCAGGGCTCGACTCCACTTTCTTGCAGACTCCTTGAAGAGAGTGGATTAGGTATATACCCGCTGGGTGTTTGTATAGTCCAAATGTATTGTCCCTCCACACCTCTCCGGGTTAGGGAATTCCAGACATTCACTACATTCTGAGAGAAGACATCACTTTGCATCTCAGACTGAAATTTATGTTCCATATTCGGTATCTATGTCCACGAGTTCGAGACTCCACCCAGGAATGGTAACAACTTCTCAACATCTAACGTGTCAACCCCTCTCTGTATCTTGTATTTTTCAGCAGTATCACTCCTCATTCATTTAAACCCCAATGAATAATCGCCTCACCATTTTAGAGATTCTCAATAACACAAACCTTTCATCCCAGGAAACCGTCTAAAGAACCAACTCAGTTACTTGCTGCACCAGCATGCTGACTTTATGTTTCATGCAAAGGAAAACTCCAATCCCGTTGTACTGCTCCTTTTGTGAAAGTACTCTCCATTAAATAACAGCCTACCTTTTGGTTCTCAGTGTCATTCACATATTCGGATGTATATTGCACTCAGCTCCCGCCACCAGGCTATCAGTATAGATTGTAAATAACTGATGCCATTGGACTCATACCTGTGGTACTCCAGCAGATACACCTTTATCATGAAGCTTCATTGATCCTGACTCTCCGGTTTCTATCTGATAACCAATCATCATCCCATGTTAATACATTATCCATAATTCTATGAACTTCTGTCTTGTGTAAGAACTTTTATTTTGTAATACCTTGTGGAAAATCTCGGGAAAGCCTCAAGTCTACCAGATACACTTTATCAAATCCACTTGTTACAGTCTCAGGCATCTCCAGAAATACGTTGCATAATTGTACAGGGAAAAGTATAATTTCCCTTTCACAAAACCACTCTGACCCTGCGTGAAGCTTTTCTAAGTGTCCATGCTGGCCAAGTTTTCCAAATTAAGCTCATCCCACCTGCTTCAATTTGGCCCGTATGCCTCGAAATGTTTCCCATTCATACGTTTATCCAAATGAGATTTTAATGTTGTAGCTGTACTGGCATCTACCACTCTTCCTCTGGCAGCTCATTCCATACCCAACCACCCTCTGTTTCTTTTAAATCTTCCCTCTTTCACCTTTAACCAATGCCTCTATGGCTGAACTCCCCCATGCCGTTGGAAAGATCTTGGCTATTCACTCTATCAATATCTCTCATGATTTTAGAAACTTTTACAATGTCACCACTCAGCCTCCTCCACTCCATCTGATACTAATTTCAAGAACAAACACTTAAAGATAAGCACTGTAAATTTGAAATAATATTAAACATAACAGGTAAACAATACTCAGCCCAAACGTAATAAGGTGATTTATTTTTCTATATATTACAATACTTAGTCAGCATGAAATGCTTACCAGTGCCAATAAGAAGTCAAGCACCTGGATTCCTTTGTCGAAATGGGGCGATGATCTCAACAGTAAAAACATATCTATGGCCAGATCTATATAATGCCACATAGTCAACATTCTCCCTTCTGGCCTCCTATGACCTTGTGTGTTTGTGTCTTCTTTATCTTGCACTCAATAGAGAGAACCCCTTTCCCCCATTCACACCTTAATTTAAACCCATTTTGCATCATCTACTCGGTCATCAGTGCTAAAAGCCCGTTTATCTTTGCCACACCCTCTTTTCCCTATCACCCATCCCCCACCTCTCACAAGGGATTAAAAAACCATGTTTCCAATCCTTTTCAGTTCTGAAGAAGTGTCACATGGGGCTTGAAATGCTAACTCTGTTCCTCTGTCTCTGCAGATGCTCTGAGACATGCTGAGTTTCTCCAGAAATGAATAGGCACAGGACAATTGTTGACTAAAACAAATAACTGTGGACACAGGAAATAAAAATACAAAAAATGCTGGAGAAACTGGGAGCTTTGTAAAGGGTCACTGGATCTGAAAGATTAACTCTGCATTCACTCCAGAAGATGTTGCAACATTTTCAGTAATTTCTTCAGCAATTTCTATTTTTGGACAATTTCCAAAGAAGGATGTCAAAGATGCTCAAACATCCTGTCCAACATCGAGTGTCGTAGACTGGGAACTGAACAATAATGCATGGTGCACAATTGCCTTGACTCTGAAACTGGCATCACTGACACTACAGAGCTTTTAATCATGGTCAGGGAGAAAAACAGAGGGAAACACATTCACTTCAAATACAGAAGTTGACATTTTGGAAAAGAAATGATTTAGATTATTACCTTAAATGGATTGAGTTAAAGGAACAAATTGGAGGTGTGACAACGGGGAGATGAGAATATGAAATTGGAAGTCTTACTGCATCAGAAACCAGGTTAGGTCACTGAATACAGGGCTGATACTAAGGTCTGAATCACGTGCACCTAAACCTTCTGACAACTCATTAAAGCTGCCACATGTGACTGGTTGCATTCCAATTAGCAGAATTAACTTCTAATGCCGAGGGAGCAATGATCCCAAGACAAATTAGATCTTCGCTCTGTCATCCTGCTAAATTCAAGCATAAATGTCGATGGACGATAAAACAATTTACTGGAGGAGAGGACTCCACAAATAGACAATGGGTGCAGGAGTAGGCCATTCTGCTCTTCGAGCCTGCACCACCATTAAATATGATCATGGCTGATCATTTTTAATCAGTATCCTGTTCCTGCCTTATCTCCATAACCCTTGATTCCACAATCCTTGAGAGCTCTATCCAACTCTTTCTTAAATGTCCTCCTCCTAAATATCGGAACAACTCTGTACATCAGTGAAAAAAAGTCAAGGGTGTGGTGTCTGCACTATCCTCAGCCAGAAGTGTTGAGTGGATGATCCAACTCACACTCATCATGATGCCCACAGAATCACAGATGCCAGTCTTCCAGCAATTTTATTTGCTGTACATGACATGCAGAAATACCTGAACATAGTAGATACGACAAAGGTAGTGGGCCTTGACACCATTCCTGTAATAGGACTGAACACTTGTGCTGCACAGCAAGCCGTTTCGCTGGGTAAGCTGTTTCATTCCAGCTCCAACTCTGACATCTCCCTGGCAATGTGGAAAATTACTCAGCTTTCTCCAGTCCACCAAAACATGAATAATTACAATCTGATGAATTACCACCCCCTCAGTCTCATCACGATAGTCAAAATGGTGGGAATTCTTTTTGACAGATCTGTCAAGTAGCACCGAAATAATCAGGTCAGTGTAGTTTCCGATAGGTCCCCATGTGGAGATGGTGCTGTTGTGGAAATTTCATTGGATTACTAATCCAGACCAGGATAATGCTCTGGCAGCTGGTGGAAGTTAAAAATAATTAATAATATATCAAGACCTACAATCTGGTGTATTTAATCGTGATCTTGTATCCAATGTTGATTGTTAACATTGATCACCTCCACCAATATACTTTCAGAAAGTGAATCTCCTGTGCTTTCCTGGTCTGGTCTAAAAGTGACTCCAAACGCACAGACATAGTCTCTGAATCGGCCAAGTAAGACACTCAATTGTCTCACACTGCTATGAGGTCTTAAAGGATAAAACCGGACAGAACACCTGGCACCAGCCTCATTATCAGAAAAGGGAACGGGAAACACAACCCTGTTGACCCGGCAGAGACATCCTTCCGAACATCTGACAGCTTGTGACAACATTTACAGAGCTTTCCCACAGACTGCACAGAAACATCGGGAAAGGAGAAGGTCATTCAACCCATTGAGCTTTCCCCATGCTAGTTCATGGGAGAATATCTCCTCAATACAGTTTTCCCCATACAATGTTCATGTCCCAAAATGTGTTTAAACATTGTGAAATATATAACGAGAACTGATGTAGTGCTTTCGTCCCATTAACTTTGCTTCTCTATTCAATATACATGAGTTTCTCCGATAACATTTGTGTATTCATTACGATTTGACTGTTTTCTATAAAGTGAACTATCATCCCTGCATCCAGTCTGTCTCACACTGTCAGAGTTTGATATGTTTCAATGAGATCTCCACTCATTTTCCTAATCCACATGAAATACAGGCCCAGACTCTGCTCCCAAAACAAGCCTGTCATCACAAGGATCAGTCTGGTCATCCTTCACTGCTCTCCCTCAATGTCAGGTTTGTCCTTTGCTAGGCAAGGAGACCAAAACTGCATACAATACTTCACAATGTCCGCGATGGGGTCCCACTAAGGCCCTGTACAGCTGCAGTAAATGACCCTTACTCCTGTATTCAAATCCCCCTGAAATGAAGGTTCATACACTATTTATGGGCCGACCTGCTTTCTGCTCCTGCAGTGTTGCTTTCAGTGACTGGTGTACAAGGAGATCCAGATTATTTTCAATGTTACACGTCCCCACTTGCTGTATCGATATACTCTGGTTAGTGTGCCAATTGCATTCCCAGTATTGACTTCTGGCTTCAGAACTCACTGCCCTACATGGACTCGGAGGGGTGTGCAGTAATAAACCAAAAATGCAGCTTAAGTTCATTTAGAATGCAACAATATTCGACCACTACCTTTTCAAATGATAGGCTGCCATTCTATTGTTCCCAGCGAAGTGCAAAACAGCTCATCTCTTCCATTGCTCTCCATCTACCACGTATTTGCCCAGTCTCTCCACTTGTCTCAATCACTTTGGAGCCTTTTTTGCATCCTTCTCATCCACTGACGAGCTGACATTGTTACGTACAGTCAGCAGACTTGGGAAGAATGCTTTTGAGCCCCTCAACCAAAGATATGATTTGTATTGGGAATAGCTGAATGCCAAATCTCGATCCTTGGTACATCCTCCAAGCTTTCCATTCAAAACAAAACATAGTTTTATTACTACTCATTGTTTCCTGCCAGCTCTCCCATTCTAAAACCATGATTATATATGAGTCCCAGTCCCACAGGATTCGAATTTGCACAAAAGGCTTTATCAAAAATCTTTCTAAGATGCCAATCGTATTGCATTGATAACTTCTCCATAACTTTGCTAAAAGCCACGTTCCAAACATGATTCCCATTTAATAAACGCTGAAATTGTGTTGCTGGAAAAGGGCAGCGGGTCAGGCAGCGTCCAAGGAACAGGAGAATCGACGTTTCGGGCATAAGCCCTTCTTCAGGAATCGGGCTTCTTCGGGCTTATGCCCGAAACGTCGATTCTCCTGTTCCTTGGATGCTGCCTGACCTGCTGCGCTTTTCCAGCAACACATTTTCAGCTCTTATCTCCAGCATCTGCAGTCCTCACTTTTCCCATTTCATAAACATCTGTTCACTTTGTCTATGTCCATTAATTTCAGTCCAATATTTTTCTCTAAAACTGTTTATTTGCTAATTTAGTTACTATTCCCTTTTTCTCTCCAGACTAAAGTTCCGTAGAATTTCTAAGAAGTGTTCTTTTTTGTTTTTTTTCTCTTCTGTGAAGGCATAACTGAAATATTTGCTCCATAGTTCCCTGTCCTCAATTATCTGGTATCAGACTGTAATAAATCTGCACCTTTTTCTCTTAATTTTGCCATTGACATGTTTTCAGAAGATATTACAAGTTCTCTCTTATATACTTTGATAAGATATACTTCAGAAACACGTCAATTCCTATCTTATGCTACTCAATGATTGACCTCTCGCATCCATTCAATAACAGAATCACAGTTTCTGTACCATCAGAAATACAGCACGGTCCACATTAGGCCCATGTTCTGACACAAGGTCCGTAGCTGCGAATCTTATGGCATTTCAAGTGCACAACCATGTATTTTCTAATGGATTTGAGGTTACCATGACAACCTCCCTCTCAAGAAGTGCATTCCACATCCCAACCCAGTCCTGGGTGAAAAACACTCCTCAAATGCTCAGTAAACCTCAAACCCTTCACTTTAAAGGTGTGGACCTTTGACGAAAAGGAACAGCTGCTGTCTATCCTCCATGTCCATGTCCCTCGTAATCTTATCCTTCTGATTCCCGGCCCGCTCAGCCTTCTATGCTCTAAAGTAAATCACCCTAGCTTACCCAGCCTCTCTCCATAGCTGATATAATCCATCTCAGGGAACGGCCTGGTGAATCTCCTCTGCACCCCTCCAATACAATCACATCCTTCCTGTAATGTGGCTCCCATAACTACACACAGTATTCCATCTTGGCCTAACCAACGTTCCACAAAGCTCTTATAATCTATGCTTCTATGTGTAAAGGCTGTGTTTACGCTCCCCTATGCTTTCCCAAATTGTGCAATAACCTGTCCAGACACATTCAGGGATGTGTGGAGAAGCACCCTTTGAGCTTCCTGGTGTGCTGTCATTCATTGAGTCCTCCCCTGTCTGGTTTCTTCTTGCAAAGTTGATCATCTCATATTTATCAGGATTACATTCCATCTGCCATTGGTCCACCCATCTTACCATTTCCTCTGTATCTTCATGAAACATACGGTCTTTCTCCTCACTGTCAACCATCCAGCCAATCTGTGTCTTTAACACAAACTTAGTTTTGACCCTGAGGTAACAGTGGCTGAAGTACTTGAAATAATGGGAATTTATATTTGCCGGGAATTGGTGTTGGAGAGACTGTTAGGTCTGAAGGTTGATAAGTCCCCGGGGCCTGATGGTCTACATCCCAGGGTACTGAAGGAGGTGGCTCGAGAACTCGTGAATGCATTGGTGATTATTTTCCAGAGTTCGATAGATTCGGGATCAATTGCTGCAGATTGGAGGGTGGCTAATATTGTACCACTTTTTAAGAATTTTGGGAGTGAGAAAGCAGGCAATTATAGAACAGTTAGTCTGACCTCAGTGGTGGGAAAGATGCTGGAGTCTATTATAAATGATTAAATTATGACACATCTGGATAGCAGTAACAGGATAGGTCAGAGTCAGCATGGATTTATGAAGGGGAAATCATGCTTGACTAATCTTCTGGAATTTTTTGAGGATGTAACTCTGAAGATGGACAAGGGAGATCCACTATATATGGTGTACCTGGACTTTCAGAAAGCTTTTGATAAAGTCCCACACAGGAGGATAGAAATTAGGGCACATGGCATTGGGGGCAAAGTACTGACTTGGATTGAAAGTTAGTTGGCTGACAGGAATCAAAGAGTAGTGATAAACGGCTCCACTTCGGAATGGCAGGCAGTGACCAGTGGGGTAACGCAGGGTTCAGTGCTGGGAGCGCAGCTTTTTACAATATATATTAATGATATAGAAGATGGTATTAGTAATAACATTAGCAAATTTGCTTATGATACTAAGCTGAGTGGCAGGGTGAAATGTGAGGAGGATGTTAGGAGATTACAGGGTGACCTGGACAGATTATGTGAGTGGTCAGATGCATGGCAGATGCAGTTTAATGTGGACACATGTATGGTTATCCACTTTGGTGGCAGGAACTGGAAGGCAGATTACTACATAAATGGAATCAATTTAGGTAAACAGGCAGTACAAAGAGTTCTGGGTGTTCTTGTACACCAGTCAATGAAGGTAAGCATGCAGGTACAGCAGGTAGTGAAGAAGGCTGATAGCATGCTCGCCTTCCTAACAAGAGGGATTGAGTATAGAAGCAAAGAGGTTCTTCTGCAGCTGTACAGAGCCCTGGTGAGACCACACCTAGAGTAGTGTATGCAGTTTCGGTCTTCAAATTTGAGAAAAGGCATTCTGGCTATTTAGGGAGTGCAGCATAGGTTCACGAGGTCACTTCCTGGAATGGCAGGACTACCTTACGCTGAATGACTGGTGCGACTGGGCTTGTATACCCTTGAGTTTAGAAGACTGAGAGGGGATCTGACTGAGACATATAGGATTATTAAAGGATTGGACATTCTGGAGGTAGGAAACATGTTTCCGCTGATGGGTAGTGCCGAACCTGACGACACAGCTTAAAAATCTGGGGTCGACCATTTAGGAAAGAGATGAGGAGAAACCTCTTCACCCAGAGAGTGGTGGTTGTGTGGAATGCTCTGCACCAGTGGGCAGTGGAGGCCCTGTCTCTGGTTTCATTTAAGAAAGAGTAGGATAGAGCTCTCAAGGATAGTGGAATCAAGGGTTATGGAGAGAAGGCAGGATCAGGATACTGATTAAGGATGATCAGCCATGGTCATATTGAATGGTGGTGCGGGATCGAAAGGCGGAATTGCCTACTCCTGCACCTGTTGTCTATTGTCTATTGACTATGACACCCCCCAGCCCTCGTCCATATACACAGCTGCATCTTTTATGATAATGTTTAAAATCACAAAGCATCAGCTTATATTCAAACAGGTTTATTCGGAGGCACTAGCTTTCGAAGCGCTGCTTTTTCATCAGGTGGTTGTGAGCTTTGATGAAGTGCTTCGAAAGCTAGTGACGGCAAATAAACTTTTTGCACTATAACCTGGTGTTCTGCAATTTTTAGCTTTGCCCTCCCCAGTCCAACACCAACACTTCTGGATCATAAATAATAAGAGACACAGCACTGATCCCTGTGGTACACCTTTGGACACTAGCCTGCAATGACACAAACAGCCTTTTATCTCCACCCTCTGTTTCCTACCACTAAAGTCGATTTTGATGCAACTTGGCAAGTCACGAATAAGTCCTACCTGTTCCTGGTTATTCTGTTCCACTGGTGACACTTGCAGAATATCTGGAGGTTCTCCCTAATTTTGCCTGCCAGTAGTTTTCCATGCCCCTGTGTTAATTAGTCCCCTCCAAGTGATGAATTTCCTCCTTATTGTTGTCTTATCTGGCCTGTCCCAGATCCTGCCATTATTTGCCTTGAATGTGGAATAGACAGTGAGGGAAGAGTTCTGTTAATTTACAACTTGTCAGATGTTTTGTGAATTTTCTAAATTTCACTTTGGCCCACCTCTCATTTTTTAATCTCTCGAGAACACAGGCCGAATGTCCTCATCAGGCAATCTCACCATCTGAGGGAGTAATCCGAAGAATGTCTATTGGACTGCCTATAGTCGCCAAAACTGTACTCAATACTCCAGGTACAGTCCCACCAACACACTGTGAAACTGCTTCAACATGTCTTTTCATCAATGCTCTGAGTCTGTTAAATGAAGGCAAACCAAACTGTATCTTTCCACTTACATATATTCCTCCAAATATCCTTCACATTCATTGCATTAACGAACTCACTGAGTTGTTATAGAAACCCTTCCGAAAATCTAATATATACCACTCCTACTGGTTCCACATTAACTATGCTGAGAGAAACAACTTCGAACAATCAAGTATGATTTCTCTATCAGAAATGCTGATTCTCTCCATTGTTGCTGCTAATTTTTAAATATCAGAAATATCATCCTGTGTAATGGATTCTAACATTTTTCCTACAGATGTCAAGTTAATTAGTCTGCAGTTCTACACACTATCTGCAGTTTTCCCTTTGTAGGTGTTTGGATCCCTTCTATTCATCGATCGTGCTTGGATCACGTTTATCAACACTAGTTTCCGGTCTCTGCAGAATGTACAGGAAAATAAAACAAAGTCATCGACAGTGCAATCAATACTGCTATTGGTGATTTATTTCTGACATTCTGATAGGAAGTACATCTGTTTCGTTAGACTTAGCAATGTTAATCCAGCTACATGTTCAAGTACTACCTTGTTACTGACATGAATTGACTTTATGTCTTTCGCTGCAGAAGTCCAATATGATGACTTGGTATTTCTGGGTGATTTTCTGGATCTTCCTCCATGAAGGCAGATGCCAAGTAATTGATTATTTTCTTGACCATTTCCCTATTCTCCACAATGACCTCTCCTCTCCCGATTACAAATTTCCACATTTGATCTTGTTTTTATTTAATATAGATCGTAGATTTATGCAGTCTTCGTGTTCCTGTTTGTTAGCATGCATGTTCGCTTTTTGATTTCCTAATCAGCTTCATGGCCTTCCTTTACTGGGTCGTTAATTTTTCAGAATTCTCATGTTTCCACAATATCTGGAATTCTTCTGAAGTCACTTCCTATGATTAATAAATTTTCTAATTTGTTATGTTAACCGTCATTGAGTCACTTACTCACTCTTTGGTGTTTTTACCTGAAATAAATAGGCATATATTTCAGACTTTGTAGTATTTCTAAAACCGCCTGGTCCTGGCCACATATTTTCAGGATCACTGCAGGGTGATAGGAGGATAGAAGAGAAATTGCGGGACTCCTGCTTGGCTCTTTTTCATCATCACTGGCCAACATGCTGAGCCCATATTCAAGAAAGGTTACAAAGATAAACCTGGGAACTCAAGACCAGCAAACCTAAAATCTAGTGGATAGGTTACCTGAGAAGATTCAGAGTGATTGGGTATACCTGCAGTTGGAAAGACAGGGTGTGATTCGGAATAAGCTTAGAATGGTTCTGGAAAAGCAGAGCAGGTCATGCAGCATCCGAGGTGCAGAAAATGGATGTTTCGGGCCAAAGCCCTTCATCAAAGTCAGCACGGGAGTTTGGGAAAGGGAGATCATGACTCACAATTTTGTTGAAGTTCTTTGATGAAGTGACCAGCAACGTTGAGGAGGTCCGTGTGCTATACATAGTCTAGATGGATTCCAGTAAAACCTTCAATAAGGTTCCCCATTGTATGCTGCTCTGGAAGTTTAGGTTGCATGGAAATGAGGGGGAGCTGGCAAATTAGGTTCAAAATTGTCTTGATGGTCGGAAGCAGAGAAAAAATGCTGCTCAGACTGGAGGCATATGACTCGTGGAATGCCTAAGGGGTTGGTGCTGGGACATATTGCATTTATCTATGATTTAGATGAGAATGTACTGGAATGATTTGTAAGTTTGAAGACGACATTAAAATCGGCAGCATCATGGCGAGTGGGGAAGTGATTCAGAAATTTCAGAAATTACTGCAGTATTTTGATCAGCTGGGGAAATGGGCTGAGAAATGGCAAATGGTTTTTAATATAGATCAGTGCAAGTTTTGCATTTTAGAAAGTCAAACAATTTTGGTGTTTCATGGTGAATGGTTGGGTCCTAAGGAGTGTAGTGGAACAGAGGGACCTTGGAGTTCAGGTGCATGTTTCTCTGAAAGTTGATTCAGAGGTAGACAGGGCAGTGAAGAAAGCTTTCAGCACACTGGCCTTAATCAGTGCATTTCACTGAGTATCGAAATTAGGGAGTTACGTTGCAGTTATACAGGATGCTGGTGATGCCATACTGGTAGCATAATGTTCAGTTTTGTTCACTTTGCTATAGAAAGGATGTTATTAAACTTGAAAGAGTGCAGATGAAATTTATAAGGCTGTTGCCAAGGCCTCAATGATCTGAGTTATAGGGAGAGTTTCGACAAGCTTGGACTTTTTACTTTTGCGTGTATGAGACTGAGGGAGGATCATATTGAAGTCGATAAGATCATGGCAGGCATGGATAGAATGAATGTACCCAGTCTTTTTTCCCAGGATTCGGCAACCACAGACTAGAGGGCATCAGTGTAAGGTCGGAGGGGAAAGTATAAAAGAGAACCTGAGGAACAACTTTTTAACACAGGGGCTGGTATGCATATGGAATGAGATGACGGGGAAGTGGTTGAGGCGGATACATTACCAACAGTTAAAAGGCATTTGGACAAATACATGGATAGGAAAGGATTAGAAGGATACGGGACAATGGCAAGGAAATGGGGTTAGCGTGGATGGACATTTTGTTCGGAATGGAGGGCCTGTCACCGTGCTATCAGACTCTATGACTGTAACTTGCTTGTCTCCCACTGAATGTTATATTGTACTTTTCAAATTCACTGAAGCTATCTTGACACTCGAGCCTCTAGTCTTCCATGATGTTTGACCAGAATTATCAAGCAAAATATACTGTATGTAGACACCGTGTAAAACTCACCTTAGTAATATCATTGTTCGTTAAAAGCTGCTTTAGGCCAAGGTTAATAATTCGTCCTTCTGACCAAACAGCATCAAATCCGAAATAACCTGCTCTCTAGTTAGCTTCACAACATACGCTTCAAACTACCTCATCTCCACTTACAGAACTTATTTTTGACAGCTTGAGCAGTCACTTAGTCAATGAAGTTTAGTTGCAACTTAGAGTCATAGAGTCATAGAGATGTAAGCATGGAAACAGACCCGTCGGTCCAACCCGTCCATGCCGACCAGGTATCCCAACCCAATCTAGTCTCACCTGCCAGCACCCGGCCCATATCCCTCCAAACCCTTCCTATTCATATACCCATCCAAATTCCTCTTAAATGTTACAATTGTATCAGCCTCCACCACATCCTCTGACAGCTCATTCCATACACTTAAACTGCGTGAAAACGTTGCCCCTTATGTATCTTTTATATCTTTCCCCTCTCACCCTAAACCTATGCCCTCTAGTTCTGGACTCCCCGACCCCAGGGAAAAGATTTTGCCTATTTATCCTATCCGTGCCCCTCATTACTTTGTTAACCTCTATAAGGTCACCTCTCAGCCTCTGACGCTCCATGGAAAACAGCCCCAGCCTTTTCAGCGTCTCCCTGTAGCTCAGATCCTCCAACTCTGGAAACATCCTTGTAAATCTTTTCTGAACCCTTTCAAGTTTCACAGCACTGAGACCAAACAATATCCACAATACTTGCCTATCTAATTTCCAGCATATGATGCTCAGATGTTCTGCTAGCGTTTTAGTTTTGATACATAACACACCAATATTTTCTTCTCCTTGCTATCTGTAATCTCTACCTAAAATGATTCTGTAGAAGCTGAGGGACAGGTCTCTGTCGTTATTAGTGATAGACCTGGAGAAGACATTCGAGGAGGCTCACCTTGACGTTGAGATGATCTGAAGAAATGTCCTGCAATACAGGACAAGCAACAATGTCCTCCTCGCCCTGTTAGGATAAGAGTTATCATATAGTCTATGCTCGTTCACACTCACTGTTAATCTGTTATAGCACCTAACCCTGAACAAGGTTCATGCTCTATCTCCAGATAAGGTTCAGGCACGACCACTCTCACTATTGAATTCAGCAACTTTCTTCCTCACTTTCTCTGTCACCTACACAATACCCCCCACACTAATAATACTATATAGATTCAAAACTGTCGACTGTCTCATTCCAGACAACTCACAATTCCCCACAACTACACCAGCACTAACAACAGGGACACCCATTCCAAGTCTCCCTCCCACCCTCCCTTTCTCCCATTCGAGGAGAAACAGCCTGGAATAGGACAGAAAGGGCCAAGTTGGTTGCTGGAGTGCCCGATATCCATTCCCTCAGCCCCTCCCCCTGCCATGTGTGGAGGACACTAGTACGAGCTGGAGAGGACAGGGACGCCTAGTGTGGAGATTCTGAAACATCCACGTCCCACCGACTGAGTAAGGAGCAATGTTCAGTGAAGGGCAATTCTCACTTTAAACCCACTGGCAGCTCCAACAACAGTCCATTCACTTCTAAACAAAAGCACAGATTCCTCACTGCACAGAGACGCAGACACAGAAGTACACAGAGGTTTTGCTAAACATCCCAATATATGATCACACAATACTTCCAAGGAGATAGGCATAGACACACGTAGAAACGCACAGAGACATATACAGTTACATACAAATAGACAATAATGCAGATAGAAGCACAGACTGAAACACAGACAGACGGATGTAGACACGCAAACACGCAGATAATAAGCAATGGACACACGTGCACATATGTATTCACACATATATACACACACATATACAGGCACACACGCACTCACACACATAGAGACACACAGAGGCACATTAAGACACAAATCGATATGTTTTTCATTTGCAAGGGGATCAAGGATTCTCGGGAGAAGGCAGAAGAATGAGGTCGAGATATATATAAGAAATTATTGAACGGAATTTTAGACTCGATAGGATGAATGGCCTCAATCTGCTTCTTTCCTTAATGCTCCTGCCGTATTATGCGATCATGCATTCTCTGCCTGATCAATCAGCAGGGGGTGGGTGTGTTACATATTTGATTGGAAAGGGTGAGTGGGAATGTGGGACAGGTTTGGTGTTCGGAATGGTTAATCTTTATTCCTAATTATTCTGTCCTTTTGTATGAAAAGAGTTGGTGATTTGTTGTTCAGTTAAGACAGTTTTAAAATAACAGTCCCACAATGAAATAAGGACGTCCCTTTCACTTTAGTGTTGTGCTACCTGTGGAGTCCTCATCCTCAGGGAGCAGTGAATCATCAGTTACTAAAGAATTTTCAAGGCTCAGCTCGACTGATCGTTACTGGACAGAAGGGTCAGTGTTTCTAGGGAACAGACAGGAAATGGATTGTCAGACACAATCGAATCAGCAATGAGCATTCTGAATGGTGCAGCCAAAAGGACAACCTCTGTCCCTACCCCATGTGTTGCTCCCTCAATCCACCCTCCGAGGCTGTTACAGTGATATACTGCTGCCCCTACTCAATGTGTTGTTCCCTCATTCCAGCCCTCGATGCTGTTACAGGGTTGGGGACCACCCCATTCAATCAGACAGGATCGTTACAATGTGACATGAGGAGACCATTCTGTCCCTCTAAGGAATTACACAGGAATATAGGATTAAATAATTCAGCTCGTTTAGTGCATTACACAGCCCAGGAGGAGGCCTTTCAAACTGCCTGAATGGCTACACAGGAACAGGGAATCTGTCGCAAACAGGTAATAGAGAATAGATGTAAATGTTTATTTTCAGGCTGCAAAGCTGTAACTGATGGAATACCTTAGAGATCACTAATGACCAATAACCTGGATCAAAGATCTGGAGGAAGGGGAGGGAATGGCTTGGAGCTTAGTTAGCTTGTACACCAAGATGGTCATTCAATGTATCGTCAAGTGGAGTTAGTGAGTCTGCAATGTGATATTGACAGGGAAGGTTATTGAGCAAATCTTCAGCAGAAATAACATAAGGTAAGTTTTCAATGTTGCCATGAAGGATGAAGGATGGTAATCAATTTAAATGCAGAGAGATTACAGAATCTGTGATACAAGCGGTTTCCATGTTCTTGGTTCATGAATCATATGAAGTCTGTCTGCAGATGCAGCAAGTGATTTGGGAGGTAAATGGAATGATGCTGTTTTTGGCAAAAGGTATCAGGTTCATTCGCAGGAATGTTTAACTGCTTCTGTACAGGGCATTGCAGAGACCACACCTGATAGACTGTGTGCAGTTTTGATCCTTTGAAATAAAATCAAAGGATATAATTCATTTCAAAGCGGTTTCCCTTTACTCATTTCTGGAATGCCGGCCTTTTGTTATCGGGGATTATCAGCTTCGATCTTAGCTGAGAAATAGTATTCAACCATCCACGACTTTCTGAAAAGTGTATCAGCTAGATGCATAATATCTCTTGGATAAATTTGAAGAAAAAGATGTATTGATATTAACACACATACTATGACGACACCTACCAATATTTACAACTTACACACACACATATCTTTAAATTAAAAAGTGGGGACATTTTTTTTGAAATTGAAAGGAATGACGCACTTGCATTTAATCTATAATCCAGTTTTCCAAATAATTTTCCAGTAGTGCACACATGGCCCAGTATAGTTGACATTTTTGTATGTTCCAACACAGAGAGGGAGAAAACTGTTCCCTGTCTGAGAAGCAGCAGCCAATTGATCCCTCTCTCTTACTTTGTTCCAACCAATAGCAAAGTGTGAGACCAGAAAATCCCTGAGTTATCTTTACCACTTGTGAAGGATTCCCGGTGAGGATTCATTGGAATCTCTCCACTGATTGAAACAAAGGGGAATTCAGCCGAATCAAACTGTTCTAGAAAGACATCCCACTACCAGTACATTGTGTGTGCAGGATAACTTCAAAGGCAGAATAACATTCGGGGCACTCTATCATCTTAACATTTGTTATGAGTTCAACTTTCTGTGTCTCACATTTCTATCAAAAATGAACTACTCTGAGACCTATATCATTAGCCACATCACTAAACTGGTTGCATTTATGATTTGTGTAACCAGTGGAGGAGTGGGACTGAAAAAGGAAACCGTCACCCTCCAACTTTGACTGGAACACAAATGAGAAATTCTCAAAGGGCTATTCAAGTGTAATTCCCTTCCCCAGACGTTTGTGGTGCCTGGATGTTTACATTTATTCAAAGTTGTATTTGGTGAAATTTGACAGAAAAGTCAATTTAAGAAAATGGTATTCAGACAGAACAGTGCTGCTGATACCACAATCACATCACCCATGACCTTTGTGCGTGGTGGAACAATGACAGTGTCTAATGGCCCACTCCTGCTGCTCAGCCCGATGTTCCTATGTTTCATTTAACCCCGCACCGTTCCTGCAAGGAGCAGATCGAGGCCACTTCCTCCAAATACCTGATCCACAGTAATACAGAATATCATTCATTCCCTCCAGACTATCACGTACGGTTTGGTGTCGGTTGGAAAATGTTATTGGGAAATAGAGGTTCAGTTCGAAAGACATCGCTGGTCTCTTTACACAGTGTCTCCTCTCTGCAACTTGTGCTTTATTTGTTGGTCATGTTATAGGCCCAAATTCCCTGTGAATACAGTCCCAATACCTCACCCAGAGATGACTCACAAAATACCTTACCCTCTCCAATTGTAACATTCAATAACAGAACGTTCAGGAATATTACAACCATTAACTTTGTATAAACAGAATATGAGGACATAAGGAACAGGATCGGTAATTCGGATGATCAAGCCATTGTATACAATTATGGCTGATCTACTGTTGACATTAACTCTTCTTTAATGCCGAATTCGTCACACCACTTAACTCTCTGATGTCAAAAATCTCTCCACATCCTCCTTAAATACTTTCCGTGATTTAGCTCCAATAACTCTCTAGCCCAGATAATGTCTGACAGTGATTACCCTCTGTGAGAGGAGAACACTCTCCACACATACACCGTCACCTATTGATATGATGTGCAGGAAACTGAGAGGACTGTTGGCCACTGACCACAATCATCTTTCTTTGTGCTCTGAAAGACCCAGACAAGTGGGAGGTTACACCTGATTCCCATTCAGCTCAAGTAAGTAGGTGGTCCCGATGCCATCCTCAGTCAAATACTGCCTTGGTTTCAAAGCCATTCACTCTTTTCTGAGCCCCTGTGTTCACCTCTTGTTCACACTGTCACCTATTGATATGAACAAGAGGTGAACACAGGGGCTCAGAAGAGAGTGAATGGCTTTGAAATCAAGGCAGTATTTGACTGAGGATGGCATCTGGACCACCTACTTACTTGAGCTGATTGGGAATCCCAATTATCTGGGTCTTCCAGAGCACAAAGAAAGATGCTTGTGGTCAGTGGCCAACAGTCCTGTCAGTTCCGGGACATCTCTGCAGTAGATCCTCTGGTTAACGTCCTCAGCATAAACATCTTCAGCTGCTCCATCAATGTCTTTCCCCATCATAACATCTGAAGTGGGTCTGATCACTGAAGATCAGACAATGTTCAGAACTTTTTGTCCCTCATCAGCTCCTGAACCATTCTGTGTCCATGTGCAGCAAGACCCAGACAGCATTCCGGTTTGTGCTGTTAAAGTGTCGGTAACATTCATGTAACAGCACGGCCAGACACTGCACATGTCTACAGTTAAAGGAGGAGCTCACTCACCATCTCAAGCTGCTTATGAACGCATATGTGGAAGCCTTTCAGCAAACTACTGAACAAGAAGAGGGACAGCCCATTCAATCCTCCTGCCTATTCCACAGAAAGAGAAGGGGCCTGTCAGTTCATCGAGCTGTTAAACAGGAACAGGCAGAGCCTAGTCAGACCCTTAAACCTGTTCCGTGAGACCAGGAGGAAGCTATTCAGTCCCATGAGACAGATGTTGTTGGGAAGAGTTAACTCTTTTATTATGAAGGTCTTGTGACTGCTCTCAGGATTACGGATAACATGACGTTCATTGCAGGATCACACACCAATTGAACTGTACTAATGTTTGGAGAGTTTATTCAAAAGCCTGAACCTCTCTCTTTATCTCTCTGTGTCTCAATCAAAATAGGGAGTGCGTCCGGTTGCGTGGAACGTTCGCAGAGGCTCTTCAACTATCGAGAATCATAGAACACGAGTGAAAAAAAATACCATGGAATTCAACTCCATATCAGTGACTGTTTAGAACATCATGAGTGATTGTCCACCCCCTGAAGGTTTAATGCGATCACCTCTTAATCTCTCACTGAGCTTCACTCACTGCTCATGGTGACATCATCCCAGTGATTAGTCTAGTGAAACTTGGGAGAATGTCTATCCACACTACCCCAAATACTGCCTCAACAGCACTCTCAGGGATTGTCAAAAAAACATCTTTTCTCTCAATTAGAAATCGCCATTTCTTTCCTGTGCCACAAAAAGCCATTCCTACTCTCTGCACTATGACTGACATGGAATTTATAAGTCCCTTATGTCTGTATGTCACCATCAGTAAAGCCAGCACCAGAGATGTGCATCACTCTCGGAGAGAATTTCAATGAGATAGAATACACCTAAAATAGGGGATGATCACGTACCTGAATGGAAATGAGATGTAGCAATACAGAAAACAGGCAGAGAAAGGGAGCTATCTTTACCTTTGTTCTTCTCTCACAGGATGTTTGAAGCCCTGGTCAGGGCAGCATGTTGTCCAAATCTTGAACTGAGTGGCTGATTCAGCTGTTCCACAGGACCTTAAAGAGTGAAACGCATAGCTGTGTTTTTATAGTGTTACAACACAGGATAAATCTACCTGCTTAATTAAAACCAGTTACAGAGAAAAGATTTATCCCATGCCGTAATCTGTGATAATTCTAGAGTCCAATTCTAAATAAAGTAAAAAAATAACAACTTTATTTCTTAAAGTTTAACAGAATCATAAACGAACGACTATTTACAACTTCTTCCTCTGACCTGTCTTTTACCTTCCCTCTCCACAATACTAGCCTGATAAGACTCCGAATTAAGCTTTACGAAAAAAAAAATTCTTATCTCAAAGCCAGGAAGCTTTTGGTTCTTCTCCATATTCCTGTCTTATTTTCTTCTTGGAAATCTGCTTCACCAGTTACAAATCAATAAAGGTATCTATAGGAGACCTATTTTTCAGGCAGTCTTTGCACGCTGGTAGTTTGGCAGTTCTCCTCTCAACTGTTCAATTTTCCATGGTCTTGTACTGCCAAACTATTGGATTGTATCATTGGCTGATAAGATTGACAATATAATAAATTGAAACTTGTTTGGAGGTGGGTACTTTGGGGTATAATTTAAAATGTTTTGCTGAATTTGTTTCGAGACAATGAGCTAATCGGGTTGTTCAACCAAATGTTACATTATATCTATTTTTCGGAACTCTTGCTGTTGTCAGGTCGTTATTGTTGTTTTTTAATTCTCTCAAAGGTACAGTGTACCCATGTGTTCATCTCAGAAGTCACACGGAATCCTGATGAAGGAACCATGACACATTGACTTCCCTAAAGGACTTGAGGCAAGCAGATTGGTTTTTAAAACAAATGATAATTGTTGCTTTTAAACTCCCAAATTTCCTTCATGAGATATCATCAGGCCATTATTCTGTGGCTCTAGATCATGAGTCAATGTCTTGACCACCATAAACTATGAACAGAGAACAAGTTAAACATTCTCAAGAGCAATTATTTAGTGACGGACATGTCGTTACAAGGAACGTAAACTGTTGCATCTGGATTGAATAAAGGCACAAATGGTTTATTCAGTTATTGCACTGAGACTGAGGACGAGACTGGGATGTCATGATGGTGGTTTTGGAAAGGATTGGTAAGTGGGGAGGACATGGAGATGTAAATCCGTGAAGGACAAAATGTATTATGGAGTTTGAGAAGAGTCTGGTTCCTTCTCGCATATCAGTGAGTAATTTATAAATCACAGTTTGATAGTCATAATATATAAAGAAATGAATTTTTGTTTAGAACTGAAGATATTGACTTGCACTTCCCAAAATGTACATATCATGAGCAGAAATTCAGTTCAACCCGGTTTAGTAGACAAATATAATGATTTACCAGGAACACCAACTGTCGCGAGGATGGGATAGTAATCACCTTGAATAATCCAAAGGATAGCCTGGATCCGATATGTTAATGATATCCAAGGCTGGGAAAGCCAGTAAAGACGAAAAGATAAACTCATGCCCATTGTTGTAACATTCCTTTCTAATATTCTCAGATTCGGATCCATTGTTGGAACATTCCAGTGTAATGTTTTCAGTTTTTAATCCATTGTTGGAACATTCCAATCATTGATCCTCAGATTATGAACAATTAGAGTAACGTTCCTGTCTAATGTTCTCAGATTCTGATCTTTCCTCACCCTCTCTCTCGAGCTGCTTATCCCTGTTCGACCTGTCAGTGATGTTCCTACACACACTATGGGATAACACATTGAAGAGAGCCCATTTATCTTTCAACGATGAGAACTCTCTACTGTGATGATTAGGATTCAAGGAGATGGACATTAATCACAGTCACTCTACAAATAGCTCCGTTTACGTCCTTTGAGCTCAATATTGATTTTATTAAAATTCAAAAGAATGTTTAAAATTTACTCATTTAGCTTGGGAGATGTGTGGGTGGCTGAGCGACGGAATATTTGATATGGTTGATTGATTGTGTGTAATCATTACATCTGTCTTGGATATGGGAGTAATGTCAAAGGATTGTTCGAACATAACCAAGTTTCTCCGTTTATAAATGGAAACATGCAGTCTGTAACTACTGATCAGTGATTATAATGTCAGTAAAATATGGAGAGAAGTTTTCTCATCCATAATCTGACAGGCAAATGTGTCTACGACAACATGAGTTATAACAGACAAATGATATAGATATGTTAACAGAGAATATGACGTGCTCCACAATTCAGCTGGTTAGTCGAGGGTTAGAGAGGACAGGTGAGGGTCATGCTGTTAATGTTGTCGATGTCAATCAACTGTGATTAACGGTCATGCACTGGTTTTCAATTTCAGTGTGATTATGATATTGAGGACATGGCTGCTGAGACTGGAGGGAGGGAACATGATATTTCCCAGTCATCAGTATGAGGATGTTACTCTTTATAAATCATAAGAAAATCAAATTCCAGGATACATCTCCAACGAGGAATGAGGAGAGCCAATATTAACCATATGACCAGAATACATTGGAGCAGAAATTTGGCTTTTCAGCCCATTGAGCCTGCTCCGCCATTCAATGATGACTGTTAAGCTTCTCAACCCCATTCTTCCACTTTCTATCTGTTACCCTTGATCCCCTTTACAATCAAGAACCTATCTGTGTTACTCTTAAATATACTCAATTACATGGCCTTGACAGCCTTCAGAAGCAGTGAATTCCCGAGATTCACCACTCTCTGGCTGAAGAGGATCGTCCTTATCTGTGTTTGAAAAGGTCTTCTCTTTACTCTGTCCCCTGGGTCCTAGTCTCTGCACCCCCCCCCCCCCCAACATTGGAAATATCTTCCCAAAATCCACCCTGTCAAGGTCATTCAATATTCTGTAAGTTTAAATTATACCTCCTAACATCCTTCTGAACTCCAACAAATATAGATCCAGAGCCCTCAGATGTTAAGCTTTTCATTCGTGGGACCACTTTCCTGAAACTCATCAGAAAATGCTCCAGGACCAGTACATCCTTTCTGTGATATGGGACCCAAAACTGTCCAAATGTAGCCTGACCAAAATCTTATAGAGACTCAGAAGTACATCCGTGCATTTATATTCAAGCCCTCTTGAAAAAATGGAATGCTTTCATCTGCCTTCCCAACTGCTGACAACCTCTAGGTTTACCTTTCAACATCCTTGGACGAGAAACCTCTCCACCCCTCCCCCAGTTGAATTTGCTCGCTATTTAGAAAATAGTCCATGCCTTTATTGTTCCTGGCAAACTGCACGACCTCACACTTGACCACGTTATATTCCACCTGCCACTTCTTTATCACTCCCCTAACCTGTGCAAATCCTTCAGCAGGAGAAAGTGGGGACTGCAAATGCTGGAGGTCAGAGTCCAAAAGTTTGGTGCTAGAAAAGCACACCCAGTCAGGCGAACGATGATGAACAGGATATTTGACGTTTCAGTCATGAAGCCTTTAACAGGAATGAAGTGGGTGGGTGGAAGGGTGTTGAGAGATGAATGGGAGGGGCTGGTAGGAAGGTAGCTTGGAAGGAGATGGCGAAATGAAGGTGAGTGGTGAGAGTGGAAGGTGGAGTGGATAGATGGGAAGGAAGATAGACAACAGGTGGTGCTCAGTTGGAGGGTTAGATCTGGGAAAAGGCGGAGGGAGGGGAGATGAAACTGGTGACATTGCGCTGGATACCGTGTGGTTGACGGACCCAAGGTGGAAGATGAAGCGCTCTTCCTCCAGACGTCTGGTGGCGAGAATGTGGCTGTGGAGGAGGCCAAGAACTTGCATGCCCTTGGAGGAGTGGTTGGGAGAGACGAAGTATTCAGCCAGATAAAGTGGGGTTGTTGGTTGTGTGACGGAGAATTTTCCCTGAACCGTTCTGCAAGTTGACGTCCTGTCTCCGCAGTGTAGAGGAGATCAGGAGCAATGGACAGAGTAGATGAGGTGTTTGGCTGAATAGGATATTCTCTGTCTGATGTGGGAGCATCGTTTGGGGCCTTGGATGGAGGTGAGGAGGAAATTGTTGGCATAGGTTTCATACCTCTTGCAATCGCAAGTGAAGGTGGCGGAAGTGGAAGTTGGCTTGTTTGGGTATGGGAGGGGGGACGCGTGAACCTAACGAGGAAATGGTCTCTGCATAATGCTGATTGGGGGGGAGAGGGAAGTATATCTCTGGTGGTGTAGTCTGACTGTTGGTGGCAGAAATGGCGGCGTACGATGTGTTGTATCCTGAGGTTGGTGGTCTGGAAGGCGAGCATCAGAGGGGTGCTAGAGGGTGCTACTGCACCCTCCTGCAGCCGAACCACCTCTTCGATGCAACCTATCCCCCATTCCATCTTTGCACTGTTTGAAAACTTAGCCATAATGTCTTCAGTTCCTTCATGTAGACCATGAATACACAAAGCGAATTTTGTGGTCCCAACACTGAGTCTTGAGGAATACCACTTGCCACTGAATGCCATCCTGAGGAAGACACTTTTATCCCCACTCTCTGCTTTCTCTCAGACAGCCATGCAACTATCCAAGATAGCACCTTGCCTGCAACACCAGGGGCCCTAATCTTCCTTAATAGCCTCCTGCCTGGTACGTTATCAAAGGATTGTAGAAAAGCTGGTGGATAACATCTACTGGTTCTCCTTGGTCAAATCTGCTCGTTACTCCCTCAAAGTATTCCAGCAGTTTTGTCAGGCATGAGCTCCCATTGATGAAACAATGCTGACTTTGCACTGTTTGACTAAATACTTCCAAGTATTCAGAAATCCCACACTTCATGATAGATTCCAGGATGTTAAACAAACAAGCTTAGGCTAATCAGTCTGTAATTTTCCAACTTCTGCCGAACTCACTTATTAAATGGTGTGTCATGTTGGCAATATTCCAGCCTTTCCTGATTTTAGTCATTCCTGAAAGATCACCACTTTCACTTTCACTCCCTCTCCAGCCATTTCCCTTACAATGCTGGGGTGTAGTCCATATGGTTCAGGTGATTTCTCCAAATTCAGTCCATTCCGTTTTCTAGCATGTTCTTCTTGCTGATGACCACCATACTCAGCTCTTCCCTCTCAATCTCTTAAATGTTTGGAAAATTACTCGTGTCTTCCACCATGAACATTGATGCAAAGTTGCTCATTCATTTCTTTGTTTTCCACTACTGTCTCTCCAGCATCATTTCCCAGTGGTCCATATTCACGTTGCCTGTCTTTTGCACTCTATATATCTAAAGAACCTCTTACAGTCTACTTTCTATTACTGGTTAGCTTACTTCCATATCTAATCTTCTCTGTCTTTTTTTTGCCTCTGTTAGTCTTTGTAAGTTTCTCAATTCTCTAGTTTCCCACTGCCCCTCTCCACATTATACGCTTGCTCTTTTCCTTGTATGCAATCCCTGACTTCCCTCGCCATCCTGACTGTCGCATTACCCCAGTATCATGCCTCTATTCCTCGGCAAGAATCTCTGCTGTGTCTCCTGAATTAACATTGGAATCTGCTGCCATTGCTGTAACCCCGTCATTCATGCTTGACCCCTCTCCCAGTCAATTCTACACAGCTTCTCTCTTATGCCTCTGCAGTTGCCTTTATTCAGTTGAAATACTGTTACCTCTGAGTCTATCTTCTCTCTCTCAAATTGCAGAATAAATTCAACCATGTTCTGATTATTGCTTCCTAAGTTTACCCTCACCCTAATTTCCCTTACGAATCTTGCATCATTAAATCCAGTATGATCTGTGCCCGAGTGTGCTCCACCAGAAGTTGCTCCAAAACGCCATCTCATAAACAAACCTAAAATTCCTTTTCTTGTGAACCACTAGCAATCTAATGTTCCCAGTTCCCCTACATACTGAAATCACCCATGATTACTGTACTTTTCCTTTCGTAAACATCTTTTCTATCTATTGGTATATCTTGTGCCCCAGCTCCTGACTACGCTTTGGAGCCCTGTACAAGACTTCAACTGTGGTTGTCTTACCTTTGTGGTTCCTCATTTCGACCCACGCCGATTCTACACCATCTGACCTTACTTCCTTTCTTACTATTGATTTAATTTCATTTCTTACTAATAATGCAAATTCACACCCTCTCCCCACCTGCCTATGTTTTCGATAGGATAAATATAGAACATAGAACATAGATAAATACAGCACATTACACGCCCTTCGGCCCGCGATGTTGCGCCGGCCGAAGCCGACGAACCTACACAATCTCAATAACTGCCATATGCTTATCCAATGCCCGCTTGAATGACCATAAAGTGGGAGAATCCACCATTGATACTGGCAGGGCATTTCACTAACTCACAAACCGCTGAATACCCTTAAATATTCAGATCTTCTTGCAGCCACATCTCCGTGATGCCCATCACTTCAGACCTGCCAATTTAATTCTGCGTCACAAGCTCATTTACCTTATTCCTTATTCAACATGCGTTCAGTTATAACCCCTTCAGTCTTGCATTAACTGTCCCTGTTCTCATTGTCATTCATTTGTGCAGTGCGCTTGAAGTTTGCTATGTTAAACATTTCCAGATGCTCGCTCCTATTTGTGTCTGCGCTGGAAATTTTAATAACCTCTCCTGAGTTCTGTATTCTTACCTCCTCTTTTAATTCGGCTTTTCTAATTAAACCCTATAACTGCACCCCCCCCCCCCCACCCACACACACACACACACTCACTTATCAGTTGAAAGCTCAGTCTACTGCCCTGGTTAGGTTTCACTCGGATTCTGGTCCCAGCACGGTTCAGATGACGACTGTCCCATCTGAGCAGGCCCTTTCTTCCTCAGGAATAAAATGTGTTTATTCAACACAAAATACAAGGATAAAAAAGCTTTTCTGTACATACCAAAATATGAAAACTACAAAAAGACAGTATTGTTAAAATACACTTACTATGTGCAGCTATATAAATTGTAATGTGAATTACAAAACCATGGAAGTGGTGTGCAAACTTTATCAATCATTATTTGACCCAAAGCTGAGATCCTGATTTCCCCTCTGCTAGTGATTCCCTTCACTGAGATTCCATCCTGCCTCTCAGGCAGTGTCTAGAGGGGCTAAAAGTTCCTGTTGGCCCAGAATATTTAAATTAATCCACCTTCTCCCTGGACCCAGTCGATCGGTCTATTGGATTGTGTTTAGCTGTCAGTAACTCAGCTCTGGGACATTATTGGTGATAAATGATCTGGGATGCCAGCCAGTATCAGCATGGTGTTCACAGGGTATGGCACCAGACAAAGGGCTTACAGTCTGTGAGAGTTTCCAAGAAAAGTTTCTATGTATTTCTCCTCATGCTGTCTCCTGATCTAACTTCACATTCGTCTGACACCCCTTGCTCTCACTCACTCTGTCGCTCCTTTTTTCACTCTGTTTCTCTCACTTCACTGTCTTTCTCTCTGTTTATTTCTCTCCCTCTCAGTCGAGCTCCGATCATTCCCTCTGTTTTCAAGTTGTCAAGTTGGAGAGCTAATGGACGCATGGTGGGCCGAATGGCCTGCTTCTGTGTTGTATTAATTCTGAAGTTCTCTGACTCACAGTAACAGGTTTTGGTGACTGGAGAGACAAGCTGGTCCAGTGAAGGGCACAGTGGACAATTAACCAATATCTCTTCCTATTTTCTGAAATGCAGTGACATCGAAATATCTGTTCAAACAAGCAGATTCCTCATATTAAAATCAGCACACTTCAGACCGCTAGGCCACTGTGTTCAGTACTCTCTGTTTTTGTGTTGGTCTTAGCTGAACTGGGATTAGTCTCCAACTCCTCCTCAGTCACTGTACCTATGGACCTATTGCTGTGGTTACACACACCCCTCCCCCACCGCCGCCACATACTAGTTTAAACCCTCGTAAAGGCCAATACCAAACCTGTCTGACAGGAGATTGCTGCCAGTTCAAGTCCATCCCGTCCATCTTGTGTATATCCTACCAACCCGGGAATCTCAATGATCCACATATCGGAGAAAGTTATCAGTTCATGTGCATCCCGTCCTTTTTGTGTGCATCCTACTGACCCGTGAATCCCACTAGTCAACATACCGTACATTTCTGCCAGTACAGGTTCATATTTTCCATTTTGGGTATGTCCTTCCGATTCGGGAATCCCAATGATCCACATATCAGAAGTGCTGCCTCCCCGACCAGCTCTTTTAACCTGTATTTAACTGTGCTACCTTACGATTCCTAACCTCACTCGCATGTGACATATTCTAATGTCTCCAAAATTCAAATATCCTTTCAGCACAACTCCATCAAGGCCTTTTCTTTACACTGGATAGACTTGATAATAAAAACTTAAGTGTGACGTCAGGAACGTGGAGTCCACTGAATCAGTCCAATGACTACTGGATCTGATATCTATCCCCGCCACCAAACCTGTTTGACAAGGCATACATATGGACCATCCATTTTCAGGTGGACGCGGATAGACAGGAGTTTAGGAAATGTCAGAGCAGATTGATATAATTCAGCTTGTTTACTCACCTTTGTTATTAATTTGGATTGTAGTTATTCTGTTCCTTTCAATGGCAGGGTCTTTACGCAGAATCCCCAGCGGGTCAGAAAGTTCCCAGTGTCGTCGTGTGCACAGTCCTGCGGAGGGAGTATACAGTGCCAGGCAATGGGGTGTGGGGAGTCCCAGGGGTGGCACAAGGAAAGGCTGCATGTAGTGATGATGGACTGAATGAACTGAGAGAGATGGATTGGGCATCCTGGGACACTGCACTCAGGCAAGTGGTCGGAAAATATTCCTAAATACCCAGACGAACCCGAGAACCATGGCTGCTTTTACAAAAACCTGTCACATTTGCTGCATTTCTCCATCGAACAAAATCAAAAATACTGTAGATGGTAGAAATCTGAAGCAAACACAGAGGCGTACTGTGGAGAGAGAAAAGAGTTAATGCTCCCAATGTAGACACGGGAAGAATGTACAAAGTCCATACAGGCAGGGTCCAGAGATTGGAAATGAACCCAAGTCCCTAGCACTGTGAGGCAGCATTGCTGTGTCATATGCTGCCCAATGATGGATAATTTTGGATAGTATAGTTAAAAGCATAGATAATGTTCTCCGTGATCAGGATTGAGAGTCCTGAAGGTTGTGTTGCCTAACTGGTACTCGGATTTGGGATATCTGGATTGCAGAACTTGGAGCGGGAGGAAAATGATCCAGTGTTCAGTGTCTGTGGAGGTACCAACAGCTGGACAAACAACTGACAATGAGAAGGGCGACGGGTACTACAGGACTGAACTATTATATCGGAATACATGCAGTATAAGGAATAAGGTAAATGAGCTTGTGACTCATTCATAAATTGGCAGGTACTACAGAGTGGGCATTACAGTGACATCGCTGGAAGAGGATCAGGATTGGGAGCTGAATATTCAAGGATATTCATCCTATCGAAAGGAGAGGCAGGTGGGCAGAGAGATAGACTTGTCTCAGTATTAAAAATGGAATTGAATCAATAATCAATAATAAGAAATGAAATAAGGTCAGATGGTGTGGAATTTGTGTCGGTAGAATTGAGGAATCAAAAAGGTGAAAAAAATGCAGTTGGAGTTATATACAGGGAGCTGGGGTGTAAGATACACCAGGAGCCAGAAAGATCTGTAGAAAAGGCAAAGTTACAGTGATCATGTGAGATTTTATTATACAGCTGGACTGGGAATTCAGATTGATAGTGGTTGGCAAGAAAAGGAATTTGTGGAATGTCTACGAGATGGCTTTTTGGATCAGTTTGCGCAGACAGAATGGATGAGGGAAGATTAAGGTGACAGTGGTCATAATATGATTGAATTTACTCTGCAATTTCAGATGGAGAATTTAGAACCAAAAGTAACGGTATTACAGCTGAATAAAGGCAATTACACAGACATGAGTGAGGAGCAGGGTAGAATTGAGTGGGAGACGGGCCCATCAGGAGAGCAATGGCAGGAGATTTTTGGAGATATTCATGATACAACAGAGATTTATCCTGACGAAACTGATGCTTGTATGGGGAGGATGGGACAACCATAGCTGACTAGGGAAGTCAGATATAGCATAAAAGCAAAAGAGAAATGATATAATGTGGCAAAGTGCAGTGGGAAACCTGAGGATTGGAAAGCGTACAAAGACAAAACAGAGGGCACTCAAAATAAAATAAGGAGGGAGATTATTAAATATGGGGGTAAACTAGCCAGTAATATAAAGGAAGACTGTAAAAGTTTCTTTCAATAAATAAAGTACAGAAGAGAGGCAAAAGTGAACATTGGACTGCTGGAAAATGACATTGGAGAGATAGCAGTGGGGAACGTGAAAATGACCAAGGAACTTTGCATCAGCTTTCATAGCGGAAGGCACGAGTAATACCTTAAACATTCAAGAGATTGAGGGGCCAGAGCTGAGTATGATGGCACCCACCGTGGAGAACCTGCTAGAAAAAAATGCAATGGCCCGAAGGTGGTTAAATAACCTTGACCAACAAGATGGACAACATCCCAGTGTTATAAGGGAGACAGCTGAAGAGGGAGTGAAGGCGAACGTGGTGATCTTTCAGGAATCACTGGAGTAAGGAACGACCCCAGAGCACTGGAAACACACGAACGTGATACCTCCTTTTAACAAGGGAATAAGGAAAAAGAAAAAAAAATCACCATGAATAGTTTACCCACTGTCATGGGTAAGATCCTGGAATCCTCTGTGAATGATGAGATTTCTGAATACTTGAAAGTGTTTGGTAAAATAGGGCAAAGTCGGCATGATTTTATCAAGGGAAGGTAATGGCTGACAAATCTATTGGAATTCATTGAAGGGGAAATGAGCAGACTCCACCAAGCACAACCAATGGATATAATCCACCTGGAATTCAAAAAGGCCTTTGACAAGGTGTCACACAGGAGATTACTGAATATGATAAGGGTCCGTGATGTTAGAGGCAAGGTGGTGGCATGGATAGAAGCTTGTCTGTCTGGCAGAAAGCAAAGAGTGGGGATAAAAGTGTACGGTGACAAGTGGTGATGCAGAATGCTCAGTGTTGAAATCATAACTTTTTACTTGTTACATTAACAATCTAGATGAGGGAATTGAGGGCAATCTGGCTAGGTTTGCAGATGATACAAAGATAGGCAGATGGATAGATTGTACTGAGGAAGCAGAGAGCCTGAATAAGGATTTGAATAGCTAGATAGATCGTCAGATGCATTTCAGCATTGGAAAGTGTGAGGTCATGCACTTTGGCACGAAGAATAGAGGCATGGTCCATTTTCTAAATGACGAGAAAATTCAGAAATCTGAAGTGCAAAGGGACTTGGGAGTTCTAGTGCAGGGTTCTCTCACGGTCAACTTGCAGGTTGAGGCAGTAGTTAGGAGGGCAATTGCAATTATTATTCGAAACATTTCCTACGAGATGAATTGAATATAAGAACTGACTCTATATGGCTCTGGTCAGACTACATTTGGAGTATTGTGCTCATTTTTGTGCTCCATATCTCAGGAAGGATGTACTGGTCCTGGAGCGTGTTCAGAAGATTTTAACGAGATAGATCATAGGAATGAAAAGCTGTGACGAATGAGGAATGTTTGAGTACTCTGGGTCTATACTTTATAAAGTTTGAAAGGATGAGCGGGAATGCAATTGGAATAGACAGAATACTGAATTTCCTGGAGAGAGTGGATGTTGGTAAGATGTTTCCATTGGACAAGGATCCCAGCGCACAGCCTTAGATGAAAGGGAACACCTTTTACAACAGTGATAAGGAGAAAGTTATTTAACCATAGAATGGTAAATCTTTGAAATTTATTGCCACAGAAGGCTGTGGGGCCAGGTAATTGAATATATTTGAGCCGGAGATAGATAGTTATTGATTATCCAGGGGATGAAATGTTACGGGGAGAAGGTCGGAGAATGATTTTGAGAAACCTATCAGTGATGATTGAATGACGGAGCAGACCCGATGGGCTAACTGTCCTAATTTATGCTCCAATGTCTGATAGTCTTCTCGTCTAAACCTTAAGGAATTACCTTGCATCACTGAGAAGATAGATTCATATTCTTCCTGAAGGTCAGAAGCTGGCGGGAATAGTTAACTGTTTTAGAATGAAGGCATTGTGGCTGCTGTCAGGGTGATGGACAATATGACATTCAGTGCAGGATCACACACCAACTGCCCTGTATTAAAGTGGGGAGAGTTTATTCAACACCTGGACCTCTCCGTCTCTCTCATGGGGAGTAGGGGTTGGGGTGGGTGGGCGTAACGTCCGCCCAGGCACTTAAACTATCCTGAATCATGCATTCTGAGTGAAATAGCAGTCATGGAATTTATCACCTTCTCATTGACTGTTTAGATTATAAGGAGTGATGGTCCATCCCTCTCAGGGTTCAATGCAATCACCTCTTATTCGCTCACAGCACTACAGATCAATCTTCACTCACTCCTCATGGTGCCATCACCCCAGGGATTAATCTGGTGGAACTCCTCTGCACTCTCTCTGTGGTAAGGATATAACTCCAGAAAAAGGAAAGAAAATCTGTCCACAATACCCCAAATACTGCCTCAACAACACTCTAAGGTCTGATCATAATCATTCCTTTCCCTCACTTATCTGGCTCCATTTCTTTCGTGTGACATCCTTATATATGTAGGTCAGCATCAATAAAGCCAGCACCAGAGGTGCCCATGGAGATGGACATCACTCTTGGGAGAGACTCAGTCACAAAAAATACATCTAAAACAGTGAATGGTTTCATCAATGAATGGAATTGAGCCGTTGGAATATGGGATGCAGGCCGAGGAACGGAGCTACTTTTCCTTTTGTTCTGCCCTCACGGGATGTGTGCAGCCAAGGTCAGGCCAGCATGTTATGCCGATCTTGAACTGAGTGGCTGGTTCAACTGTTTCACAGGACAATAAATAGTAAAATAAATTACCGTGGGTTTTCAGTTAAACAGAGACTTGACCAGAGAAGGATAACCCACTACCTTCTCCCATGGGCATAAGGCAAGCCGATATCAACAGATTATTATTCTGTGGTGCTAGAGTACGAACCAATTACGTGACTAACCATACACTGTCAGCCCATCTTTCAGATTTTATGCAGGGAATAAGTCAAACATCTCAAGTGCAATTATTTTGCAATAGACACTTGGTTAAAAGGGAGTTGAACCAGATGTATCTGGAATTAACAAAGGAACAAACGATGGTTTATTCAGGAATTGAACTGAGGCTGAGTAGGAGACTGGGACGTCTTAATGGTGGTACTGGACAGGATTGGTATGTGGGGAGGATATGGAGATGTACACTTTGCAGGAGAAAATGAATCAAAGAAGTTGTAACAGTGTGTCTTATCCTCGCGTATTGGTGAGTAATTTGTAAATAATAGTTTGCTAGTTATAATTTCTACGGAATGGAATCTTTGATTGGAGCTGAAAACGTTGGTTTGCACCTTTCCAAAATGTGCATATCATAAGTACCAATTCAGTTCAGACGATTTCACTAAACAGACAGAGTGACTTACCAGGAACACCAGCTATAGCAAGGATTGGATAGGAACCAGCTGTAATAACCATCAGTACATCTTCAATCCGCGATGCTAATGATATCCAAGGCTGGGAAAGTCAGTAAAGACCATAGGATAAACTCCTATCCATTGTTGGAACATTCCAGTCTAATGTTTCCTTATTACCATCTCTTCTGCCCTTCTCTCTGAAGCTGCTAATCCCTCTTACTGCTGTTGCTCATGGCTCCACTCACACTATGGGATAAAACACTGAAAGCATTCCCTTATTGATAGAAAAGCGAAATTCTCTGGGGACGCATACTGGGGATTCATGGAGACTGACATAATTACAATCGCTGAACAAATAGCTCCAGTTAACCAATTTGAATTCAATGCTACTTTATTAAAATTCAAAATAACGTAGAACTTTTATGCATTCTGGGTGTGATATGCGAATGTGACTGAAGGAAGGAATGTTGAAGATGGCCGATTGATTGTGTGTAATCATTCAGTCAGCCTTGGATATGAAAGTAATGCCAGAAGTTTAACGGAACATAAACATGCTTCTCTGTTCATAAATACAGAAATAAATCCCGTAACTACTGATCAGTCATTGCAAAATCAGTAAAAGGTTGAGAAAACATTTATCATCCATGCTTTGATAGCAAAATGTGCAAAAAAAGTGGGTTACATCAAACAAATGACATGGATACGTTAACACAGAATTGCACATGATAAAACACAGTTCAGACTGCTATTCCAGGATCAAGGAGGGCAGGTGTGGGTCATGCTGTTGATGGTATCAATATTAAGGAACTGTCATGAAGTGTCATTTAACGGACTTCAATTACATTGTGATTAAGATATTGGGGAAAAGAAAGAAGACGGAGAGGACTGTGGGACATAGATGATTAAACTGGGTGTAGGAACAGTGATGTTCCCCATTTACCAGAATTGGAATGTTACTCTTTATAACTCATATGAAGACTAGATTCAAGAATACATCTACAATGAGGAATTAGCAGAGACAATATTAATGAAATGCGTTTAGGCAATACAAAATAGAGGAATAAAATGATTTTCTGCATCCACCAATATATGCACAGTACAAAGATATAAAGTTGTTAAAATACACTCCTGATATTGAGCTTTATAAACTGAAATGTGAATTGCATAACTAGGAAAGTGGTGTGTACACTTTATCAATCATTATTTGACCCACAGCTAAGATCGTGATTTCACCTCTATCAGTGAGTCGCCTCACTGAAATTCTCTGGCTTATTCTCTCATACAGTATCGGTGTGTGTGTGTGTGTGTGTGTGTGTGTGTGTGTGTGTGTGTGTGTGTGTGTGTGTTTGTGTGGCGGGGGGAGGGACGAAAGTGGGCGGGTCATGGGGGCGGTGGGGTGGTTATCATTTCCGGCTGCACTTGACACAGTCTATTTAAAAACTCTGCTTTCCCTTTGGAACGAATCTATTGGCCTAATGGGCTCTGGCTAGCCGTCAGGAACCCAGCTCTGTGAGATTGTCGGAAATAAATAATCTGGGATGAGCACAGTGCTTACAGTGTCTGTCACCCAGACAAAGGGCTTGGCGTGCAAAGAAATTTCTAAATAAAGCTTCTAACTTCTGTCCGTCCATATTTATCTACCGTAATGCAGTCTTCTGATCGATATAACTTCACCCTCACCTCACACCTCTTCCTCTCGCACTCAGTAAGTCGTTCCCCTTTCTATCCTCTCTCAGTTTATCTCCCTTCACTTGCTTTCTCTCTCTTTATTTCTCCCTCGCACAATCTCTCTTCACATACTCTCTTTATCTCCAATTGTGCAGTTAGAGAGTTTGTCACTCCATGATGGGCGGAATGGCCTCCATCCATGCCATAATAATTGAGGTTCGCTGACCCACAATAAGTACTTTCTGGATAGACATGCTGGTCCGGTGACAGGTAAAGTGCACAATCACCCATTATCTTTTCCTGCTCTTCTCTGGTGTACAGTTGCCTTGAAATGTCTGTTCAAACAAAACAGACTGAATGAAATTCGAGCAGTCGAGAAGGCGTTCATAACTGTGTATTTCATTCAGGATTTAATGAAGGATGAGATTCCAGAATAACATAAACAATGAATGAAAAACAGGGTAACACAAGAAATGGCAGTTGAGTACAACGTGTGGTTCCAAGTAGGTCTCATGGTATTATCAATAGATTATCAATCCAGAAAAATCAGCTCCTGTTCTGTGGATCCAGGTTGAATCCCGCCACTGCAGACGGTGGAAATTCAATTCAATAATGTGAAAATATCCCTGCAATTCAGAATCTACTGATGGGAATGAAATCATTGTCGATTGTCAGAAAAATCCATCTGGTTTACAAATATATTGCTATGAAGGAATCTTTCATCCTCACCTGGTCTGGCTGACATGCAACTCCAGATCCAAAGCAATGTCATTGACTCTCAATCGCCCCCTGAAACGGTAAAATGAGTCATTCAGTTGTACTAATCGCCACAAGGTTTCAAACAATAGAAACCGGATGCACCACCTGGCATCGAAATGGGCACCGGAAAAGCCAACATTAGAAACATCACTGTAGAACCTGCAAAGTCTTCCTCATTAACATCTGAGGTCTAGTGCCAATGTTGGAACAACTGCCTTTCAGACTAGTCAAGCAACAGCCTGACATAGCCATATTTACTGAATCATACCTTACAGAAATAACAGAAATTAAACATGGACAAAGGAGTCTCTTACTGATTACCACGAAACGTCGTTCCTCAGCTGAATCAGTCCTCCTCCATGTTAAACACGTGGAGTAAGCATTGACTGTGGAAAGGGCACAAAGTGTATTCTGGATGGGGAATTTCAAAGTCGACTGTCAAAAGTGGTTTGGCAGCAGTCCTACTGATCATGCTGGTCGGCTCTTAAGGACCTAGCTACTAGATTGGGTCTACAGAAGGTGGTGAGGGAATGAAGGAGAGGGTAAGAAACATACCTGACCTCATCCTTACCAATCTACCAACTGCAGATGTACCTGTCCATGACAGGATCGGTAAAAGTGACCACCACAATGTCCTTGTGGAGACAAAGTCTACTGTCTCCATAAACTCTATTGTGTTGTGTGGCACAATTACCATTCTAAATGGCACAGACTTTGAGCAGATCTCGCAACTCAAGACTGAGCGTCCATAAGACACTGTAGACCATCAATAGCAGCAGGACTATACTTCAGCACAATTTGTCACGTCACAGCCCAGCATGTCCCCCAATCAACCATTACAATCAATCCAGAGGATTAAACCTGGTTCAATGGAGAATGCAGGAGGGCATGCCACGAGCAGAACCAGGAAGATATAAAGATAAAATGTTCATCTGTTGAAGCTTCCAAATTGAAATACTTGAGTGCCAGATAGCATAAACAGCAAGGGACAGGCAAAGCTTCGCGATTACAGAAACAATGCATCAGAATTAAGCTCTGCAGTCCTGCTAATCCGATCGTGAATGGTGGCGGACGATTAAACAGCTCACCGGAGTTGGAGTCTCCACAAATATCCCCAACCTCAGTGATGGAAGAGCCCAGCACATCAGTGCAAAATATAAGGTTGAAGCTTTCGTTGCAATCTTCAGTCAGAAATTTTGAGCGGATGATCTATTTCGGCCTCCTCCGGTGGTCTCCATTATTACAGATAGCAGTCTTCAGCAAATTCGATTAACTGATATCAAGAAACGGTTGAAGGCATTGGATCCTGCAAAGTTTATGGGCCCTGACAACATGCCGGCAATAGTCCTGAAGACTTGTACTCCAGAACATCCCACTCCCCTAGCCAAGGTGTTCCAGTATGTTTACAAACCGACAATGGAGAAAAGACTGCTCGAGTATTTTCTGTACATAAAACGCAGGACAATTTCGACCCGTCCAAATACTGCCTAATCAGTCTCCTCTCCATCATCAGTAAAATGATGGAAGGTTTCATCAACAGGGCTATCAAGCAGCACCTGCTCAAAAATAACGCCCAGTTTGGGTGCCACCAGGGTCGCTCAGCTGCTGAACTCGTCACAGCCCTGGTTCAAAAATAGAAAAAGGAACTGATTACCAGCCCATGACATCAAGGCTGCTTTCTGCCAAATGGACATCAAGGAGCCCAAGCAAAAACCGTATCGCGGGCCAACACTCCATTATTGGAATCATACTTGACAGACAGGAAGATGGTCATTGTTGTTGGAGGTCAGTCATCTCAGCTCCATAACAGACTCTGCAGTAGTCCCTTAGGATAATTTCCTAGGTCCAAACATCTTCAGCTGCTTCAACAATGACCTTCCTTCCATCATAAGGTCAGAAGTGGGGATATTTGACAATGACTGCACGATGTTCAGCACCATCCGCAAATGCTCATATATGGAAGTAGTCCATACCCAAAGCAACAATTTCTGGGCATTATCCAGGCTTGGGCTGGCTAGTGGCAAGTGGCAAGTAATATTTTGCGCCACATAAATTCAGACAATGACCGTCATGAATAAGAAACAATATAACCACATTGTATTCAGCAGAATTATCATCACTAAACTCCCCCACTATCAATATCTTGGGGGGCGGGGGGGGGGTATCATTAACCAGAAATTCAACTGGTCTCGCCGCATGAATATAACAGCAGACCAGAGGCTAGGTATACTGCACCAGAAACGCACCTCCTGACTACCCAAATCTTGTCCGTTATCTACAAGGCACAAGTCAGGAATAAGATGGAAGATCCTCACTTGCCTGAATGGGCGCAGCCCCAACAGCATGAAAGAAGCTTGACACAATCCAGGACAAAACAGCCCAATTGATTTCCACCACATCCACAAACATTCACTCCGTTCACCATGGTCACTCCGGAGCAGCAGTGTGCACTATCTACAAGACAAAATGAAGAAATTCACCAAAGATCCTCAGACAGCTCCTTCCAATCTCACGAACACTTCCATCTGCAATGACAAGGGCAGGAGGCTTTTGGGAACACCACCACCTTCGAATTCCCCTCCAAACCAGTCAACATCCTGATTTGGAAATGTATTGCCGTTCCTTCACTGTTGCTGGGTGAAAATCCTGGAATTCCCTCTTTAATCACGAGTGGGTCACTGCACAGCAGCTAGATTGCAGCAGTTCGAGAAGGCAACTCAGCACCACCTTCTCAGGGGCAACTGGGGACGGTCAAGAAATGTTGGGCACATCCAGCGATGCCACATCCAAAAAAACGTTTTTGAAAATAGGTCCAAGTTGAGCATCTGAATGGGACAGGTTATCTGATTTGAACACTAACAGGAAAGCAATGTTTCTAATATTGAACATTTTAGACTTTTCTGTTATTAGAAGTGTGTTCTGTATTAGATGGCATATTGTTGCTGAGTGCTGTGATAAATTGCACCTGTTTTGTTTAAATCAACAATACTGGCGTAACAGGATCAATCCTTCGAAATTACCAGACAGAAAACTACAATCATCGTAGAGAGAACGTACTCCCGCCAGATGAGACTCACTGATAGCAGCTTATATTCTAAATATTCACGGATTACTGACTGACACTGAATCTTCCCACCGTCCATATCACAGAGGTTACCATTGACCAGAACGTGAAGTAAAATCAACATACAAATACAAGGGTTATAAGAGCAGGTCAGAGACTTAGAAGTCTATACTAAATAATAGACCCTATGATCTAAACGGCATGAGATATAGCAATAGATTTAGGCCATTCATCCTATTCCTTCACTCTGATACTGTGCCATTTTGTCATTGTCTCTATGAAAAGTGGAAATATCTACTACACAATGACTGTGTCAATCTTTGCAGTAATCTATTACTTTCAATCAGACCCCCCACACCCCCGACAATTCTTCTAAATTCCATCAAGAACACACACTGCCGCTCATATGAAAAGCCGTCATGCCCAGGATGTATCACCTCCAACACCAGCAAATCTTTCTCCAGAGATTGTGTCCAAAACAGCTCACAATTGGACAAATGCCATCTGTCTATAGCTCATTACATTCTCAGCAGTATGTCTCCCGTCTTGCATTCTTGCTCTTTTGAAATTAATGCGAGCATTGCTTTTGCTTTCCGAACAGCCAACTGAACATGCACGTTAACCATAAGAGAGGACGAGTGCTTCAAAATCCATTTGTGCTTCAGATTTAATAGATCCTATTAGAACATAATGTCTCCTCTATTCCGCCTGCAAAAGTGCATATTCTCACACGTTCCCATATTGTGCTCCATCAGCCACGTGTTTTCCCACAGTCCTAAACTGTTCAAGTTTCTGCAGCTTCCCCACTTCCTCAATATCATCTGCAAACTTAGCAAGACTGCCCTCAAGTCCTTTGTTCAGTTTGTTCATATATAATACACTTCCTAGCTCCCTAAGTATCATCCACCATCTACAAGGCACAACAGTCAAGGTGCTTGACTCCATCCAGGTTGAAGAAGTGGCTTGACTTGAATTACACCTGTAAAGTCTTCACTCCCTGCACCACTTACTCTCAGTAGAAGCACACCCTACCCTCTTTTGTTGTGAGTTAACTTCATTATGGCGCACAATCCCAGTCTATTGATGTCACTCCATCTCAACACTAACTGAGTGGTGCTCACACCAACCATGTCACAGTGTATTGATGACGATGGAGGTCGGTCGGCGAGGGAATGTCTATGATGAATAACTGTGTGACTGAGGGGCTGAAACCTGCCCCGACAGCCTCGGATGTACCTGTGCCCGTTGTCACCGCTGCAGGCATGATCAGTCTTCCTGCAGGTCAAATCAAGGAAAGTGACGGGCCTGGATAGTGTATCCAGCGGAGCACTCAGATCCGGTGAGGATCAACTGGCAGAGGTATTTACATACAATTTCAGCCTTTCCCTCCCACAAGCTGAAGTCCCAAACTGCTTCAAGAAAACCAACATCAACCTTGTAAGTGAGAAAGCTCACGCTTTAATGACTTAATGATTACCGCCCAGTGGCTCTAACCTCAATACACATGGAGTGATTTGAAAGGGTCGTTTTGGCCCACATCACCTCCAATCACCCAGCCTGACTTGATCCACTATAATATGCTGACTGATGTAACGAGTCCACAACAGATGCCATATCCCGAGCCCTGCACTCATCCCTAGGACATCTGGACAACAAAGACACCTACACCAGACTCCCACTCATTGATGACTGCTCCAACTCAAACATCATTATCCCCTCCAGACTGATCTCAAAATTCCGTGACCTTCGTCACGCCTCCACACTCTGCAACTGGATTCCTCGGTTTCTGACCCACAGACCACGATCAGTGAAGATAGTTATCCGCACCTCCACCACAATAACACTCAATACTGGTGCTCCTGGAGGATGTGTACTCAGCCCCCTAACTGTACTCCCTGTACACGCATGGCTGTATCACTCAGCTCGCTACTGTACTCCCTGTACACACACAGTTGCGCCCTCAGCCCCCTACTGTACTCCCTGTACACACACGGCTGTATCCCTCAACTCGCTACTGTATTCCCTGTACACCGACAGCTGTGCCCTCAGCCCCCTACTGCATTCCCAGTGCACCCATGGCTGTGTCCCCACCCCCGACTGTACACCCTGTACACCAAGAGATGTGCCCTCAGCCCCCAACTGTACTCCCTGTACACACACAGCTGTGTCTTCAGCCCGCTACTGTACATCCTTTACACACACAGTTGCGCCCTCAGCCCCCTACTGTACTCCCTGTACACACACGGCTGTATCCCTCAACTCGCTACTGTACTCCCTGTACACCGACAGCTGTGCCCTCAGCCCCCTACTGCATTCCCAGTGCACCCATGGCTGTGTCCCCACCCCCGACTGTACACCCTGTACACCAAGAGATGTGCCCTCAGCCCCCAACTGTACTCCCTGTACACACACAGCTGTGTCTTCAGCCCGCTACTGTACATCCTGTGCACACATGGCTGTGCCCTCATCCCACTTCTGTACTCCCTGTACAGACACGACTGTATCCCTCAGGCCCCTACTGTACTCCTGTACACAGACAGCTGTGTCATCAGCCCCCGACTGTACTCCTATACACACACGGCTGTGTCATCAGCCCCCTACTGTACTTCCTGTACACACACGGCTGTGTCATCAGCCCCTGACTGAATTCCCTGTACACCCATGGCTGTGTCATCAGCCCCCGACTGTACTCCCTGTACACCCACGGCTGTGTCCTCAGCCCCCTACTGTACTCCCTGTACACACATGGCTTTGTCCTCAGCCCCCTACTTTACTCCGGTACACATGTGGCTGTGTGGCCAAATTCCAAACAATGCCGACTGTAAGTTTGCTGATGGCATCACCAAAGCAGCAGGGATATCAAACAACGATGAGTCTGAACACAGAATGGAGATAGTTTGATTTTGTGGCATGGTGGAATGATAATGACCTCCCTCTTAAATTCGACAAAAGTAAAGAACTGATCATTGACTTTCGAGCGAAAGGAAGGAACAAGCCCCTATCTACATCAATGGTTGAGAGACTGCAGAGCTTGAAGTCCCTCGGAGTTATGATAACTGGCAACCTATCCTGGACTTCTCACATAGGTGTGACAGTCAAGATGGCTCAAAAACGTCTCTCTTCCTCACTTGGCTCAGGATATTTCGCATGCTCTACTTCTACAGATGCACTATTGTGAACGTACTGTCCGGGCATGTAATGGCCTGGTACGGCAACGCTCTGCCCAGGACCATCGGAAACTACAGAAGATTGTGTTCACAGCCCAGACTATGACGGACTCCAATCTCCCAACCAGTGACTCTATTTCCAAGGCTCGTTGCCGCAGAGAGGCTGCCAACATCTATCCCAGGTTACTGAGGGAAGGGAGAGAGGAAATAGCTGGGGCCTTAACACATATCTTTGCAACATCCTTGAACACAACTGAGATCCCGGAGGACGGGAAAGTTTCTAATCCTCTTGTTTAAGAATGGTAGCATGAATAATCCAGTTAATAATAGACCAGTGAGCCAGACATCTGTGGTAGGGAAGCTGTGAGAGAAGATACTGAGGGATAGGATCTATTCTCATTTGGATAAAAATGGTCTAATCAGTGATACGCAACATGGTTGAGTGCAGTGAAGGTCATGTCTTACCAACTGAATAGAATTATTTGAGGAAGTGACAAAGTTGATTTTTGAGGGAGGGATGTAGATGTCATGTACATGGACTTCAAGAAGACGTTTGATAAGATTTCCCAAGGTCGTGTTATGGAGAAAGTGAAGTCAGATGGTGTCCAGGGCTTGCTAGCTATATGGATAAAGAACTGGCTTGGCAAAAGGGGCAGAGCGCAGTAGGGGAAGGGAGTTTCTCAAAATGGAGAACTGTGACCAGTGGTGCTCCATTTAAGATGTTTCCGGAAAGATATATGAATGGGCAGGGAGCATAGGGATACAGACCTTTAGAAAATAGGAGACAGGTTGAGACAGAGGATTTGGATCGGCACAGACTTGGACCGCCGAATGACCTGTTCCTGTACTGGAATGTTCTTTGTTCTAACATTACCAAAGACAGATGACATGCCTGTTAAGTTCTCCCACAACCGCTTTCGTCAGGCTAAAAGATACAGACACTTGAACACACAGAGTAACAAGTTCAGGAACAGCTTCTTCCGAGCTGTTATGAGACTGATGAATGGATTCTCTAATCTCAGATAATGCTGATTTTGTTCATGTTGATCTCGCCCTTTCCAACGTAACCTATATACCTCTCAGACATGTTTTACAGCCATCGTTCAGTACATCCATTCTTACCATGATCTTCAAATCTTCAAACGAATCGAGAAGCCATCACAATCACAACGAGGGAGAAAGAGAGAGAGAAAAAAGGAAGGAAAGAGAGAACACACCGAGGGAAACAGATGGACAGTCAGACAAAGAGAGAAAGGAAACAAAACAAGGAAACAAACAGTCGCATGCGCAGGGAGAAGGGAAGGTAATAGGTTCAGGGAAAGAAACAGAAGGCAGGGAAAAGGAAAACACAGGGAAACAGACAGTGTGAGAAGATCAGTGAGAGGACAAAATAAATCCTCACCTCCTTATCCCCAGCTCCCTCAAGTGCTCACGCCCAGGTCTCTCCGGTCCTCACCCTCAGCTCCTCCCATTCCCCCCAGCTCCACTTGACCCTATCCCCAGCTACCTGTGACCTTTGTTTCTCACTGTTTGTCTCACACTGCCTGTTTCCCTGTGTTTTCGTTTTCCGGGTCTTCTGTTTCTTTTCCTGAACCTATTACCTTCCCTTCTCCCTGCACATGCGACTGTTTGTTTCCTTGTTTTGTTTCCTTTCTCTCTTTGTCTGACTGTCCATCTGTTTCCCTCGCTGTGTTCTCTCTCTCCTTCCCTTTTTTCTCTCTCTTTCTCCCTCGTTGTGATTGTGATGGCTTCTCTATTCGTTTGAAGCAGGTGATGGCTCATTGGTTCGATGTTGGCAATACAATACACTCAACAAGGTTTTGGTATAGGGGACATAATTTAAAATTATCAGTTCCATTTCAATTGTTATCAAAACAGCAACCAGAACGTGGGTATCCATTTAACAGCCAATTGTTACATCTAACTATTTTGAAAACGCCCGTCTCCCAGTGCTCTGCATACTGGCAACTCAATGCATTCTATTCGGGTGCAAAATGACCTGACATGGTAACTGCTCTGCCCAAGACCATAAGAAACGATAGACGGTTGTGTGCACAGTCCAGACCATCAGGGAAGACAACCTTCTGTCTATTTATACTTGTCATTGTCGCAGAAAGGCTGGTAACATCAAAGGTCTCTCCCAAACCAGTAATGATCTCCTACAAACTGTTCCAATAGGGAGGAGACACAGAGGCTTGAAAACATGGACCAGCATCCTCAGGACCACTTCCTTCCCTACCATTATTAGACTGACAAATTGACATCTCTCACTTTTCAAATAATATTAATCTTACTAATGTCGATCTTACTTTGCCCACCTCCTGTGAAGCTGTAACCTTTGTATGCCTCACTCTGTCCAAGGACCCTGTGATCTCTGTTCTCTTGTTTTGGGTCATGTGCTGCACTACAATAAAAACAAGCCTTTCCATTGTTCATTTGACTAAAATAAATGAAATCAAATCAGATCAATCACGTGGACTGCAGTGGCTCAAGGTCTTCTCAAGGGCAACTGGGAAAATGAACTAATGCTGCCCCAGTCAGAGATACCCATATCGAATTAATAAATATAAGAAGATGACCACACTTAGGGAGGACAGACAGAGGGAATCAAATCGCTTTAAACATTATCTTAGATATATACAGGTTTCCCTCACTATTTGTAAGTCGAATGTTCATACAAAACCGTTCGCAAGCTGATATGGTGTAAAGTGCAGTAGCACTAATTTATATGGGGAAAAATCGGCTTTCTTCGAAAAAGTGAAAATCCTGTTCGGATTTCTTTTGGTTAGCGAAACAATATCCTAATGGAAGTCATTCAGAAAGGGAAATGGCGAAAAGCGAACTTCTGAAAAGCAGGAATACCTGTATTTATATGGGCATGATATTCAGGAAGACGGGATAAGCGAAAAATAAATGAGGTGAATCTCACATTTTATTTCCAGCCCAGCTGATCATTATTCTCTTTGTTTGCTCTTTTTACTTCTATATCTCTTTTTCTCTATTGATTCCTCCTGCGCTTCAAAGTAGACTTCCCTGTCAACGGTATTAATCACACTCCTTTCCAGCTGCTTTCAGTTCAGGAAAGTTCCCCAGCACTTTCTGTTCGTTTCTTTGCATTTCTTTCCAAATTTCAGATTTTCAGCATCTTCCTTTATTTGATTTCATTTTCAATTTTTATAATTCGTGGGATGTTGGCATCTCTACCAAGGGCAGCATTTGGTGACCATCACTAATTACCCTGATGATGAGGCCAACCCACAAGCCAATATAAAGTTAAGCACATTGTCATGGGTCTCAAGTCACAATTAGCCCAGACTGGGTAATAACATTAGATTTCTTTACCGAAGGTGATCAGTGAAAGAGGAATGTTTTCAGTCAAAATGTTGCTTTTATATTTGTTTTTTCGTGAGATTCACTTTTATTCCAATTCGTATCATTTTAATTTAATTTCTGTCATCAGCTGTGGTGGACTTCAAACAAATCAGTCGAAACAATATCTTGCGTTTAATAAGCTTTGCTTCTGAATTACATCCAGCAACATTTCTACATTCATACATCGTTCTAATCATGAAGCAACGTCCGAGACAAGAACAATTTTGTGACTGAAATACTTGTAATTGGAAAAGTGGTCAGAAGAGAGCTTGCAACATTAAGTCTGAATTTTACCAATGTGCAGCCAATGGTTTGTTCAGCAACAATACTGACACAGAGATGAAAATTGGGGATATTAGGAGCTGGGAGTGGACAGGTTTGGTGACAGAGAGAACACGAGACATAAATCAGATCAGGGCAAAAAGGAATCTCGGGCTCGTGCACAGCGTTGTTCGCAGATGTTTGTGAGGGAGTGGTCTGCAATTCATGGAGACTGGAATTGAAACTGTAGACAATAGTTTCTTTCTCTGACAAATATACATAACAGAAATTGCAACGAAGTTCAAAATTTTATGGGATTAATGAATGGACAGAGGTAGAGAAAACCAACAAGAGCGAGAATAGGTAAGTAGCACACCCTCCACTCCGCCCAGAATAATCATCAGTCCTGCTGATATCCGAAATGGTAGAAATCCCCAAGAGGGAGAAATCTTGAAAAGACTCAAGGAAAACCTCCTCTCCATTGTTGTAACGTTCCAGTCCGCTATTCTCAGATTAAGATCTGTGCAGCTGTTGATCTCTGTTACTGTTGGAGCTGTTTCATCAGTTACTCCAGTGGAATAGCTCATTGAATGAAGCCTCATACTAATAGGACAGAGAAACCCTCCAGTGACACAGTTGCATTGCATGGAGACTGACATCAATCACAGTCAGAGCAAACAGTGCCAGCTTTCAAAACAGCACATTCAGTTTACTGTCTATCTGGACTGGACTACATTTTGACATTGCTGGCTATTGGTGACATTTCCCATCACCAATTTCTCTCGTGAAGTCAGTTATGAGGGAGAATAAGAATATTTTCTTTTCGTCGGCTACATGATTCGACTCTGTTGTCCGTTTACTATGCTGTAACCATCTCTCCAAAAATCCCTCCACCCCCCTCCCAAAAGAATCAGAATCAGGATGTTGTTACTGTGCTGATCTGTCCTCCACGGGAACAAACGCTTGCAAGCAGACTGTCTTTGGGCACAGTCGCCCTGAACATAGAAAGCAAGTGTGGAATTCTCGGAATGTTCCTTTCACTGCTCTAATAAGGCAACTTTGGAACTTCCATAGCGAATATGCTTCAGTAATTTATTTATGTCAATTGACAGACTTCTAAATGCAGTTTTATTTGCAGTAAACCGTATTTTTTCCGTATTTTAGCCTCAGTCCAAAACTAAAAGTGATAATTACAATGAACATATTCATTAAGATTTATTAATTAATGAGTCAGCTACGAAATAACATGGTATTGGCTGGGAGATAGGACGGAATGGGGGCAGTGGCTGTGGAGACTGGATGGGGAATACAATGATATTCCCCAGTCATCTTCCCACTTTCTGACAGGCAAAATTAAATCTCATGCATAACAAGGAAATAGCCAACATTTGGGAGGTGCAATGCTGAATGACAAGGTGAAGTAAAAGGATGATATTAAATGTGATAAAGTGAACTAAATTTTATATACACACCATTTAATAATTGGGAATACAGATAGAGTAGGGTCACTGGACCTGAAACATTAACTTTGATTTCTCTTCACAGTTATTGCCAGACATGATGAGCTTGCCCTCTAAGTTCTGTTTTTCTTTTTGTTTGAGATTGATCATATTGTTCACATCTGGCAGGATACTTACAATTAAAAGCAGGCACTTATAACAAAATGTGAAGGGCAGTTGGGACAATGCAGGAGACTAACAGTAGAGATATAGTCATTCCAAGCTGGAAAAGGCAATTGGCTGAGTTTCCCACACTTTTGCTGTGAATGATTCTGTGATATGTAATTAAAGCCTTTGTAGAGGGGGTAGACAAGCTCGTTCATTGAAGGACACAGAGTTCTCCACCATCAATAATCTATTCCTATTATCTCATGAAATGTCAGCTGCCTCTGAAGTGTATTTTCAAACAAACTGGAGTTTCTGAGATTTACAGGATAATCAGAAAAATATTATTTTTTCCATTGAATCTTAAAGAAGAAGCAGATTTCGGCCGTAACACAGGTGTCACAGACACACCAACTATAATAGGAACAGGAAAGGATTACATTGTCCATGTATAACCAAATTCAGCATGTAGCCCTGTCAAGAAACATGAACTTTAGTGATGTGGAAACATGAAATGCAAACAGAAAATGATGGTAGAAGCGCAACAGATGAGGAAGTATCTGCAGAGAGTAACAGAGTTAATATATCGAATATGATGTGACACTGTTCTGGAAAAGTCATACTGAAATCAAAGTTTAATTCTGTACATCTCTGCTTAGAGGATGCCAGACCTGCTGAGTTTCCCTCTATAAATTTCTTTTTCTTTCTGAACTGTGACAAATTGACTGATCTGAACGATATAAGCAAATCTGCTGCCTCAGTTGAATTTGGAGTAACATTTTATGGACATTAAATGAGAAATTACAAAGTTCCTATGTTTGACAGATCTCTAACTATCCTTGACGTATTGCATTGTGATGCAAAAACATTGTGAGAAATTGTTGAAACAAAAACCGAAGTTGCTGCGCAGCATCTGTGCAGAGAAATCAGAATAAACGTTTCTAGTTCAGTTCCCCTTCATCAGAGCGGATGCTAACCCTGAAAATGTTGATTAATACACAGCAGAAGCTGAATAGCTTTTCATTAACACTGTTCGTAGCTAACAATATGGTTTGAGTAATGGAAGGCCACGTGAGAACTAGGCCTGGTGTATAGGTAGGGGGCATTGAGGAGTTCATTCCCTCAAATTATAGAACATTATTTCGAATCTGAATGGCTGCAGGGTCCACCCACGGAAAATAAGGCGTTGTTCTTCCAGCTTGCGTTGAAATGTCCTGGAACACTGCAGCAAGGCTGACACAGAGATATTGGCCAGGGAACAGGATGGGGTATTAAACTGGCAGGTAACTAGAAACTCAGGGTCTTTTGCATAGGTACAGCTTGGATATTCTGTGAAGTGGTCACTCAGTCTGTCTTTAGTTTCCCCAATGTAGAGCAGACCACAATGTGAGCAGCGAATGTAGTCGACCAGATTGTGGGAAATGTTGGTAGGATGCTTCTTCATCTGGAAGGTATGTTTGGCCCTTGGATAGTGACGAGGGAGGAGGTAAATGGGAAAGTGTAACACCTCCGGCAGGGGAAAGTGAAGTGTACCCATGGTGGGGGCTGGGGGAGGTGGGGGGAGGGGAAGTGTGGGCAGTGAATAACGAGCAGGCCAGGGTGTTCAGGAGGAAATGATCAGTTCAGAAGGTGGAAAAGGAAGAGGAGGCAAATATGTGTCTGGTGGTGGCATCTCGCTGGAGGTGGGGGAATGCAGACTGATGATCTTCTGCATGTGAATGCTAGTGGGATGGCAGGTAAGGACAAGGAGAATTCTAACACTGTTGCAGGAGGAAGGAGAGAGGGTGAGGGTAGAATTGCAGGAGGTGGGTCAGAACTTTTTCAGGGGCCCTGTCGAGAACAGTGCTGGGGAATTCTCGGTTAAGGAAGAAGGTGGACATTTCAGAGGCTACATTTTTGAAGTTGATATCATCAGAAGCAATGCGGTGGAGACGGAGGAAATGGGGGAATGGAATGGTGTCTTTGCAGGAAACAGGGTGTGAGGATGCATACTTTAGGTATCTGTGGGAGTGGGTGGGTTAATACTGGACATCACTGACAGGTCTAACCCCAGAAATAGAAGCAGAGATGTCGAGGAAAGTAAGGGAGGAGACAGAGGTAGACCAGGTGAAAGTGAGGGAGGGGTGCAAATTGGAAACGATTAACTTTTCCAATTCTGGACAGTAGAGAGGAGCAGCAGCGATAATATCATCTCCGTATCGGAGAATGAGTTGTGGATTGGTGCTGGAATAGTACTGGAACAAGGGATGGTCTACGTACCCCATGAAGGAATAGGTATAAAATGGGCCCAGATATGTATCCATGCACTCCCTCTGTATGGCAGGAGCTGGCTGAAGCAATGGGTCTGCATGGGCAGTACCGTTTGCGGATTTTCAGGTGGAGATAAAAGCGAACTCTGCTATCAGAGGGCCATCAACTTCAAGACTGTTAGTTGGGGTGAGTGGAGGAGGGGGGGCGAGTGGGTGGGAATCTCCAGATAAAATGTGGTCAGATTCAGTTTATACAATCGCCTGATGTGCCATGGTAGGTTTATGGACCAGCAGGTGATATGTGGAGGTATCTGAAAACTGGCACTCAGCCTCTGAAATGTAGAGGTGAGTCCACCAGATTACAGCAGCACCATCCTTACGGCACAGGCTGAATAACATAGTCACGTTCGGATTGAAGCATACAGCGTACAGTCTGTTCAGATGGTGATATGTTGAATAGGGTGAGGGGATACAGAGTATTTAAGACAACCAAACTCACATGGAGCGTTCTCAATGAACAGATTGAGTTCAAGTAAACACCAGAGGATATGATTCAGGTGGAGGGAGAGTGTTGGAGCTGGGCCAAGGGCCTATGGGATGGGGAGTGGACTCTTGCCCAAAGAAATGGACACTGTGGAGAAGACGGTGGAAGAGAAGTTCAACATTGTGTCATTCCTGAAATTCATTAAAGTGGGGCACAGACGGATAAAACCGAGACCTTCGCTGAGTACAGAACGTTCAGCATTCGTGTGTGGAAGGTTTAGAGGGATGGTTAATACACGACAGCCGGTGGGCTTGGGGGAGGGGATGGACTCAGATTGCAGGGCATGGGTGGGGTGGCAGGTTCCTGAGGGTCATAGGCATCTCTAAGTTATTCCATCTTGTGGGCCTCATCTATCTGGCAAGCACAGCGAATGATCTGGAGAATGAAGTAGAATTGAGGAATGATGCAGCCTTGAACCAATGTGATGTGATGCTGTTGTCAGGGAAAATAAAGATCTCTGTGGCACTGACATCGCATGATCAATCCTCAGAAAGTGACTGATTGAAAATAATCGGAACAATTGTCTTATTGTAACGCTCTGATTTCATTGGGGTGGCACTCAACCAACAAGCTCTTACTTTTCTGACACTTTAGATCAAACTGTGAAAACAGATATATCTTGATGTTATTATGAAGACAAATCCATCCATGGTTTTGGAAGGCACGAGCAATGGCAGAGTTTATTTGTAATTCCCAACAGCTCTTATGAAGGTGTCATTGTTCATTGAGGAAATTACCAGCACAGAATTTCCTCTGATTTCCATTAGCCACCGTTTGCTGAGGGTGAATGATGCAGCATGAATCAAATGCAAGGGAAATTTGATGCAAGGGAAGTTACTCTGATATCACCTCAAATGAAATTGGAAAATCAGTTAAAATGGTAAAGAGCAAAATGATTGAACACGGCTTGTTTCAACAATGCGGTCCCTGTCCTCACAACGTTTCAGGAAAAACTGATGCATGAACTTCTGATTCTGAGGAGAGGTTCATGCTATTTGTGATGAGGCTGTTTGGTTACGCACTGTGACACAGAGACGGAAAAAAGTTCCGCTCTGTATGGGGAACAAAACCACCCTGTTCCCGGTGCATTGGACAGTGACAGACACACACTATTGTCTGTTCCTATTGGACATTGTCATCCAAATCTCATCATTCACTGATGACGAATAGCAGCACAGAAGCCAGCAGTTTCCAAACATCCCAGTTGGAAAGCAAAAAAGGGAAAGGGATAGCCAGTGAAAGTGGGAGTAACTAGGGAACTGGGGTAACTTACAGTGGGAGTGGGAGAAGAAAGATGTGAAGAGATATCATCAGTGGAAGAGTATGTAGCAGCTGAAGGGGTAATGCAAGGGAAGTAGGAGTGTAAAAAAGAGTAGGAAAGCGGAGGAAGAATGGCGAATGGTGTTTTAGTGACTGGGAAAAGCTTGCTTTTGCAAATTTGAGATTGGGTGAAAAATATCACTATTCATGAAAGTCGGGATCTGTTTCCATTGAAAATTAAGATTTGATGTATTCTTTTTCTATCACTTGATTCTTGATCAGATTGCACATTCAGTCTGTATTTCTGTATCTCCATTAAATGCAGACGACATGTTTTTTTCTCTCCCCTGGTATGGTCTCTGAACATTTTTCAATTTTTTTAACAGTATGCATTTGCTTCCAATTCAAGGTGAACAAGAGCATATGATTTGATCTCCTGCAGTTTGGCCATAACGTAGAATTTAATTGAGTATTTATCCTCAATGAATCTGTGTCCATCCTGCAGATGAAAATGTTTTCCATTCTGACTATTGTTACGAAGAACAGTACCAAACAAAAGGCTAATGTTCCAGTGCAAGCTGCCAAACTCTAGTTCATCCTAAATTAGGTACATGCTTTATGAATAAGACATGCTGAGGGGCAGAGTGTAAAAGGTGAATTCAACTCTATGTTGAAAATGCTTTTTCCAGCTCCCTCATAATAGGTCTTACCTACATCACTTTGTAAATTCCCCAAAATAAGAATAGCAAGAGACTGGAATTCTTAATTCCTCTTCTGTGAATAACATCTGGAGAATTCGAAGGAAATCATGGTTTGTTTGTGATATTCATAAATGATGATGGTGAGAATGTGGAAGATGGACGGCAGTGGAACGATAACTAATGTTGGGGATGGCACAAAGATTAGCTGGGTGGTTCACAGTGAGGAGGAAACGGTTCGCCTCAGGACGATATAAACAGATGATTTCTTTATCCAGATTTATGGCCGATGAAGTTTAACACTGATAAATGAGAGAATGCACGTCTGAATTAACAAGACAAGTAAGTGCTCAAACTGTGAAGTCCGAGGGCTAAATTTGATCCTTTTTTCATTGCAGCAGGGAAGGTTGAGGAGGATACCTGGCAACACGACGCCTGGCGGAAGAACTCCTCACCGTCCGCCGAGGTATCCTCCAACCACAAGGGATGAATGCAGATTTCTCCAGCTTCCTCAATTCCCCTCCCCCACCTTACATCAGTCCCAACTCACGGACTCAGCACCGCCTTCTTGAACTGCAATCTTCTTCCCGACCTCTCCACCCCAACACCCTCTCTGGCCTATCACCCTCACCTTATCCTCCTTCCACCTGTCGCATTCCTAATGGCCCTTCCCCAAGTTCCTCCTTCCCACCTCTTATCTTAGCCTGCTTGGCACACCTTCCTCATCCCTGAAGAAGGGCTTATGCCTGAAACATCGATTCTTCTGCTCCTTGGATGCTGCCTGACCAGCTACGCTTTTCCAGCAACACATTTTTTCAGCACAGGTGTACAAGAGCATAAGGGGAATGGAGAGGAAGAACAGACAGCAGCTGTTTCCCTTACTGGAAGGGTCAAAAACAAAGGGACATGTACTTAAACTGAAAGGCAGGGGATTGAGAAAGGATTTGTGAGTCTGTTTTGAACTGAGAGAGTGGCACAGACATAGAATGTAAAATTCCTACTGTGTGGAAATAGGCTCTTTGTCTCAACAAATCCACGCTGACTCTCGAAAGAATAACCCACCCTAACACACTCCTCCTATATTTACCCCTGAGTAATGCAAATAATCTACAATTCCCTGATCAATATGGGCATTTTAGCATGGCCAATTCACCTAACCGACACATCTTTGGATTGTGGGAAAAAACCGGAGTACGGACAGGAAACCATGCAAACACAGGGAGAATGTGCAAAATCCCCACAGGCAGTCACCTGAGGCTGGAATCAAACCAGGGTCCCCAGAGCTCGAAGGCAGGATTGCTAACCACTGAGCCGCCGTTCTGCCCCTGGTGACATGAATCTGGAATGCATTGCCTCGGCGGGTGATTGAGCAGGTAATATTACAAACTGTCTAAAAAGCCTTTGGATATGCATTTGGTCGTGCAGGCTCGCATTTTCATTCAATGAATCTATGTGGTGGCAGCCATGAACACTCTGATGTAATCTGAAGCAATAGCTAATGGCAGTTGCTGGTTTGTTCTGTTGACTGTACTCAGTAAGTGAGCCTCCAGTGAAGTGCTGGTGTTATCTTCCTCTTTCTATTTAAGTGTTTCGGTTTCCTTGAGTTGGTATTGTAATTTCCTGTGCGGATTATGTCATTTCCGGCATATTTTCTCAGAGAGTGGGAAATGAAATCAAATTCATGTGTTTGTTGATGTAGTTCCGGTTGGAATGCCATGTTTCTAGGAGTTCTTGTGTTTGTCTCTGTTTGGCATGTCTTCGGATGGATATGCAGACCTAGTCAAAGTGACATACTTCCACAACAGTACGTAAGAAATTAAAGTTGGGGTCATGTGCTAGTTGATGTTTATATATCCTGATGACTATTTTTCTGCTTGTTTTTCCGTTGTAGTGTTTGTTACAGTCCTTGCAAGGCTTATTGGTCCTGAGCAGAACAGACAAAGATGTGAATATGTCGCAGAGCTCGAAAGTATGAAAAAAGTTGTTGAGTAAAAAAGAATACTCTATTAGTTGGCATTACAGCATCAAGGAATTCTAATTTCAAAGTTATCAGCAAAAGAGCGAGGAGTGAAATAAGGAAAAACGTCATTATTTAGAGAGTTATTACGAATTGGAAGTGAATGGTTGGGAAAGTTGTGGATGAAGATTCAAAAGAGAATTGGATATATATTTAGAAATTATGTATTTAACGGGCAACAGAGAGAGGGCTGGCAAATGGGAGGCACTTGGGAGACATTTCTTGGAGCTGATGCAAACATAATGGCCAGTGGCCTCCTCCTGTTCTTTAAAGTTTTGTACTCTATCAAGTGTTAGCTGTGAATAAAAGTCAGTATACAATTATTTCGCAGTGTAAATGCTCACAAATATCTGATTATTTGGTGCAGCATAATCATTTAAGATGCAAGTATTGCAAGGTCAGCTTCATTATGAATTATGATTATTACTCAGATCATGAATATTTTACATGTTGGAAATTACTAAAATAAATATATCATTGCTTTGGCACAAAACACTTTGGAACGATCTGACTTTTCCCTGACACGATGTTATGTTCGTTGTTTTTGTTTTCACTCTCCACATTTCATATTAAACATCATTCATTCTAAAAATTGAAAGTTTTCAAATTATTGTTCAGTAAAATTTGATAACACATAATTTATTTAGTTTAATAGTCACAGTCTATGTTGAATTATTGCCAAATAGCTGAGAAATTAAACTGATTGATTATGTATAAAAGCATAAGAAAGCTAATTCTATTTGTATGTCAAATCGTTTTCTCACTCTGAACATGTAATCATTCAGAAGCCAACCACTTTAAAAATATTGGAGTGGCAAAACATTGCTTTGAATCCTGACATTGCATATCTAATCCTGAACACCACAAGAGTTATATGTTTTTTTCTCTAAAATAAAATATACGTGTTTTATTTCTGAGTTGGACAATCTTGACTGGAGTTTATATTTTAGTTTCATAAATATATAATCAACATAATTGATTTTAGAGATTATAGTTCAGTTGAATGATTATCGTTCATATCTAATTTTTGCCCAATTCATGAAATATAGCAAACATCCGATTATTGTTCGGGTCAGTAAACTCAACACTTTGCAATGAGCTACGCTAAAAATTGGTTCCAATAGATCTGAAATCATTTACAGTGTTATTGGACCTCACAGCTGCCTGTGATACAGAGAGACTCAGTGGCCTGTTCCAAAATCTGTGCATAGAGTTTCTAACCTGGTCCAGAACAGTCAGTGAAACATTGCTTCAAAACAAATAACTTGGAATCCACCTCGGGCAGGGGAAGAACCCGTCAACAGACTGTCACTGGACTCAGTGTAGGTACAAAAGTTGTCTAGCTAAATACTAATGGCTGACCAGCAACCAGTTTTTAAAATTCATCTTCAGTCAGAGCCTGGACCAGAGAGCAGACGTGTTGACATGGAGAGCCAGAATTACACTGCACAAGTTACCTATAGTGATGAAAACTCTCCAGCCTCCCATCTGCATCCCGGACCAGACAAGGGTGAAGACATTAACAAGTTGAGAATCTATTGCAGTGCCTTGTGTCTCGCAAAGAGTCCTCTGAAGCAATATCCAATAAATGTCACCTTCACAATTCTCCAGTATCAAAGGAAAATTGTACATTTGGGTGGGTTGCACTTCACGGGGTGGGGTGGACTTGTTGGGCCAAAGGGCCTGTTTCCACATTGTAATGTAATGTAATCGAATTTAATCTCTGTGAATGTTCAGAGATTACTATATGGATCACACAGTAGAAGCTATGTGAAGTAACCAGCAGCAAACAGCAATCCACAAATCACATTAATAACTGAACTTGGCTGATTCTGTCTGGCCTAAGTAACCACACATATTAGACTGGCTTTCAGGTTACTGTAACAATGCACACCATAACTGGAAGTTTTCGCCTTAAACCCCTCCAAAGCTTCCTGTTCTCACACACATCACTTCCTCACATATTCAACAATTGATGAGAATCCACAAACCGGGTGAAACTGGAAATAGAACAGTGCAGCACAGTGCAGGCCCTTCAGGCCTTGACGTTCTGTTGAGCTTTTATCCTACTCTAAGATCAGACTAACTTACATACCTCTCATTATACTATCATTCATGTGCCTATCAAATTAAATATCACTAATAGAGCTGACTTTACTACAACTGCTGGCTGTTCATTACACACACACACACACACACACACACACACACACACACACACACACACACACACACACACACACACACACACACACACACACACACACACACACACACACACACACACACACACACACACACACACCACTCTCTGTGTAATGAACCTACCTTTGACATCTTCCCTAAACCTTCCTCCAATTACATTAAAATCATACCGCTCGAGATAGTCATTTCTACCCTGGGAGAAAGACTCTGGTTATCCACTCTATCTATGCCTCTAATCATCTTGCACACTGCTGTCAAGTCACGTTACATTCTTCTTCATTCCAACGAGGAAAACACCTTAGCTCCCTCAAACTTTCTTTGTAAGACTATCCCTCCAGACCAGGCAGCATCTTGATAAATCTCCTCAGCAACCTCAACAAAGCTTCCACATCTTTCCTACAACGAGGCAAACAGAACGGATCACAATATTCTAAGTTTGGTCTCACCAGGGCTCCATAGATTAGCAGCATAACCTCGCAGTTTTTAAACGCAACCCCTTGGCTAATGAACACATCAAACACTTTCTTAGCAACCTTATATACGTGGTAGCAACTTTATGGGAACTATGCCATGATATGATCCCCCTGTTCCTCCACAATGTTAGAATCCGGCCTTTCACCCTGTGTTCTACATTCAAATTCGACCTTCCAAAATGAATCGTATGCCACTTTTCCATATTGAACACCATCGGCCACTTAGCAGCTGAGTCCTGCATCCTGTCAATGTCCTGTTGCAAACGAAAACAGCCCTTCACACTATCCACAATTCCACCAAGCTGTGTTACATCATCAAACTTACTAACCTACCCTTCAACTTCGTCATCCAAGTCATTTATCAATTTCACAAACATCAGAGGTCCCAGAACCGGTCCTTACAGAACACCACTGCTCACCTAGTCCCACACTGAACACTTCCCATTTACGACAACCCTCTGTCTTCAATGGGCTAGCCAATTCTGTATCCAGACAGATAGACCTCCCTGTATGCCATGCCTCCTTACTTTCTGAATGTTTCTACCACGGGGAAGCTTATCAAACACCTTGCTAAAATCCACTAACTCCGCATTCACTGCTCTACCTTCTTCAGTGTGATTAATCCCATCGTGAAAGAATCCAATAAGAGTTGTGAGGTATGATCTGCCGCTCACAAAGCCATTCTGACTATTTCTAATCAAACTATAATTTTTCATAATCCTCTCCAACACTTTGCCAATACTGACGTAAGACTGACTGGTCTGTCATTCTCAGGACAATCACCGTTTCCTTGCCTGACCAAGGGAGTAACATTTGCCACCTTCCAATCATCCGACACTACTCCAATGGAGAGGGAAGATGCAAAGACCATCGCCAAAGGCACAGAAATCTTTTGTCTCTCTTCCTGTAGTAACCGAGGGTGTTTCCCTTCTGGCGAAGTGATTATCTACCCTTATGTTCAATCAGTCTGTACTTCACCGCAACTTGTTTACTCCCCATCCAACCAACTGATTGACTGCTTTCCTTTTCAGGGCTCTGTACAGTGCTGGCTTCCTGAGTAAGTATGGCCCCTAATAACCTGTGTATTATGGAACAGAAAACATGGGAAGGGCAGATGCCCAAAGCTTTGACTCTGCTGCTCCTCAGATACTGCCTAAATGCCTGTGCTTTTCCAGTGCCACAATTTTCGACTCTGATCACCAGGATCTGCAGTCTTCACTTTCTCCATTTCTGAGGGCTGTCCCCTCTGCACACTGAGCAGGGAACTAATCAGCGAAAACTCGTTCAGTTCTGGAAAGTTGCATTTAATGAACACATTTCCTAAAAACGAAATTAAAGTTCAACAAACATTCATTCAGTGCCAGTGTTACAGGTTTGATTCATGAATTCGACAGGTTGACAACGAACAATGAATGACTGAAGAACTCCGAGATACAGAGTATTCCAGGTGATATATTCCAGGTTGGATGTGCTTTACCTTAATGCTAGTAATATTATCAGGCAGACAGATATGATAAGGGAGTGAGGTGACATGTAGAAGTGTGACATTTTTGCCATCACACAGAAGTGTTTGAGGGAGGTCAGGGCTGACAACTCAATATTATGTGGTACCAGAACTATAGTCAGGACGGGAGAGAGGGTAAATAAAAGGAGGTGGTGTTGCCTTATTAATTATGGATTTAGTTACTGGCGTAAGAAGGGACAATATCTTGAAAGGATCTTCTAATGAGGCTTGGTGGTTAGAGATCAGGATCAAAACCATGACAGAAACACTGCTCGGGATATATTCTAGACCCCCAGATAAAGGAAAGTACAGGAGCAGGTATATAACCAAGTTATTGAGGTGTGTAAATACAAAATTAGGATCATTACATTCAGGCATTTCAATTCCAAACATTCATTAGGTAAGTGATAACTTTTTAAAAGGGGGCAGGCGTTTTGAAATTTATTCCAGAGAGCTTCTTGTATCAACATTGAGCAGATACAACAAAGGGCAGGGCAGTTCTGGGCCTTACTGTGGGGATCGAAGCCAGTCAGCTGTTGTAGGCAGAAGTCGGAGAGCATTATAGGACCAGTGACTGTGACATTACACATTTTGAATTTGCTAAGGAAAAGACCCCAAAAAGGTTTGAAAAATAAAAGCTTTTTGAATTGGGGAGACAGATTTTATGGGAAAAAAACTGACAGGATCTGGCCAAAGTGCAGTTGCTTCTGGGTGAAACTGTAGCAGAACAAGGTGGGGCGGGGGGTTGGGGGATCATTTTATCAAGATGGAATTGATGACAGTCTTGGCCCAGCATGTTACACCGCAGATAAAATTTAGGAAAACAAGCACAAAGAACCTCAGATTTTGACACAACTTCCGAACAGAATGAAAAAGAAAAGAGAAGCTTAAAGCAGGTATCAAGTGAACGGGTCGATGGGGGTCTTAAAAGAATATAGAAAGTGTAAGGACAAGCTTAAAAGGTCAGTGGAAGAGCAGAGGTAGGGGTGATAAAACATTAACGGGTAAGGTTAGCATGAATGCAAAGTCTTTTTTTTGTTTATTAAGGGGAAGAGGTTATCGCGGGAAAGAATGGAGAGTACAAGGGACCAAAGGGACAGCCTGTTCACAGAGCCAGAGCATGTGTTAAATACATCCAATGAATCAGTCTTCAGTTTGGAGAAGCACTTCCTGGATTCAGGGTGATTGACTGTGTGCCCCTTGAGCGAATTGATACAGGAGTTGAGGAAGAATTGGAGGTTTATGCAAGATAAAGATTGGGCAAATCCCCAGATTAACAACCACCAAGTCTCACATCAGTGAGAGAGTAACAATTGTAGAACATTCGGAGGGCTTTTGAGGATGGATCATTAAATATCTTCAAGGCTGAGACAGACAGATTTTTATACAAGTGTTATGGGGAAATCGCAGGAAAGTGGAATGGGGCATTATCAAAATAAATATAACCTAATCGAAGGAAAAGCAGACTCAGTGAGCGGATAGACGTATTGTTGCCCCTATGTCTAATTGTGTTCTTTACCAATAGCCCTGTATCGAGAAGAATATCCACCTCTATCACGATGGAGTGAGACACAGTTTGAAATGCAATCGAGGGATTCAAAGACTTCATAAACACGATACTAATAGCCAGAAAGGACCAGAGGACTGCGACAATATGGATTGCCTGACGAGGTGAGGATTTGCATTGACACAGTCACCCCTACCAGAAAGAAGATTTTAGTAAGACTTTCTCCACGGCCAACAGCAACCTGCACTGAGGAGCAGATAATCAAGGGCCAAGTGTCAAGGAGTGCTGACGGACCAAACATTACATCACTGTTGTGTCTCCTTCCTTCCCTGACCAAAACTAACTGTGGAGGGCTAGAGAGACATGCCTTTGGTAGCAGAGCAAGCAGTAAGGCTTTGATACGAGAGGCCAAGAGGAGATTTTGGATGTAATAGAATGTTTGAAAGTGAATAAATGTCGCGGTCCTTACCTGTTACAGGAGGAGGCCAATCAGCCCTCAGGGTCTATAAAACTGTACCTAGAGTAGGTCATGCAGCACCAGTGTCCACTTACACAGCAACATGGTCAGTCTGTACAGCTTCTTGAAGTCAGTAAGACAGGAAATGGAAGAGGCCACAAAGTGACTGGTCTATGGGGTATACTGGAATAACACCAGACTACATAGCACCTCAGGCCTGACCTTCAATTCAGTAAAGTCGGGGGTGATCTACACTCGGCCGCAATTTCTCTTTCGTGCCCAATTCTTTGTAGCACTCGACTCTCGAACGATTCAAAATCCATTGACACCCACTCTCACCCCCCAATATTTCAGTGATATAACCTCCACTAACTGTCTGGTCCCAACCATCATTACACTCTGAGAGAAGGAAACACTCCCCACACATATATTTTGGCCTATTGACATGAACAAAAAATGTGAACACAACGTGCGAGTGATTGAACCTGACATCACGGCAGTATTTGACTGAGCAAGGAGACTGAACAAAATTGAACTTGATGGGAATCAGTTGTAAACTCCCCACTGGTTGGATCATTCAGAATACAATGGGGCTGGTTGACGTCAATCCTTCCAGTCCCTGGATATCTCTGTGGGCAATTCTCAGGTTAGCCTCTGCGGCACAACATCTTCAGCTGCTTCATCAATGTCTTTCCCTCTGTCATATGATCAGAGGTGGGGATGTTCTGTGAAGATTATATAATGTTCAGAACAATGAGTCAACTCCAAAGGTATTAATGTATCAAGTCTGGCCAACATTCAAGCTTGTGCTGTTAATGTATAGGTAACATTAGTCAAAAGCACTGCTGGACACTAAACATTTCTACTGTTAATAAAAACAGGAACCCCTTCTGCAACTCTAGCTTGTTCACAGTAATATAAGAAATTCATTCAGCACATTAGACTTATTGGATAACAAGAGGCTTAACACATTCACTCTCTCCTGCCTATTACACAAGAAGATAAATTAAAAAAAAACAGCAGCTGTTGGAATCCAAAATAGACACACAGGAGGCTGGAAGAACAGAATAAGCAAGACAGCAGCAAGACGTTGAGAAGTCAACGCCTTGGATATAACTATTCGTCAGAACTTTGGTGGAAGTAAGGCGTCTAAACATAAAGGGGCGGGTGAGAGAGAAGGAGGTAGATTGGCGAGGTTCGGACAAGTGAACACAGATTAAGGGTATCAGCGGGTTGGTTATGGGAGGGCTGTATCCAATTGGTAGCTGAACAAAGGGTTGCTCACAGGAATTGAAGGGAAGGGAGGGCCTGGGAAGGGAGTCAGGTGATTGGAAGGGAGGTTATTTGAAATTGGCGAATTCAATGTTGAGTCCCCGTGGTGTAGGCTGCACAGGTGACAGTTGGGATCTTGTTCCTCCAATTTATGGTTTGGTTCATTGTGGCAATGGAGAAGGCCAAGGATGGCCATGTCAGAAAGGGATTGGGAGAGAGAATTGAAATAAGAAGTGACTAGGAGGTAAGGTCAGCCTGACAAGCCCGATTGAGATACTTAGCAAAGCATTCCCTTCGTTTACATTTGGTCTTCCCAATGCAGTGAAGACCACATCAGGTGCACCAGATGCAGGAAACCAGGTTTGGATCACACCACCGGGCCCATCTCGGACCAATCACCCCAATCACCCCCAGGTATCTTCTCCTGCAACTGCAAAAGATGCAAAAGTTGCTGGCACACCATCTCCTCCACCTCCTTATAGTGCTTTAAACAGTACTTCCAGCTCAGACAGAGGTTAACCTACCTTTCATCCAACCTACTTTTCTGCATCATGCGATCCTGATGTGGTCTTCTCTGCACTGGGGAGACCGAACATAAACTAAGGGCACATTTCACCGAGCATCACAGTCGGGCCTGCAGGGTCCGACCTGACCTCCCAGTCACCGCCCATTTGAATTCTCCTTCCCACTCCCTTTCCGACATAACCATCCCTGGCCTCCTCCTTTGCCATGGTGAGGCAGACTGCAAATTGGAGGAACAACACCTTATCTTCTAGGTAAAAACAAGGACTGTAGATGCTGGAAAGCAGAGTCCAGATTAGAGTGGTGCTGGAAAAGCTCAGCAGGTCAGGCTGCATCTGAGGAACAGGAAAATTGACATGTTGGGCAAAACCCCTTCATCAGGAATAAAGTCAGGGTGGCTGCAGAGTGAATGAGTGTGGAGATGAATGTGATAGGTCAGAAAGGAGGGTGGAGTGGAAAGGAAGATAGGCAGGTAGGACAGGTCATGAGGGAAGTGATGAGCTGGAAGGTTGGAGCTGGGACGAGGTGGGGGAAGGGTAAATGAGGAAACTGGTGAAATCCACATTGATGCCCTGGGGTTGAAGTGTTCCAAGGTGGAAGATGAGGTGTTCTTTCTCCAGGCGTCTGGTGGTGAGGGAGCGGCGGTGAAGGAGGCCCAGGACCTCCATGTCCTCGGCAGAGTGGGCGGGGGAGTTGAAATGTTGGGTCACGGGGCGGTGTGGTTGATTTGGTGCGGGTGTTCCAGAGATGTTCCCTAAAGTGCTCTGCTAGGAGGTGTCCAGTCTCCCCAGTGTAGAGTAGACGGCATTGGGAGCAACGGACACAAGGAATTATATTGATGGATGTGCAGGTAAAACGTTGATGGATGTGGAAGGCTCCTTTGGGGCATTGGATGGAGGTGAGTGGGGAGGTTTCGGCCCAGGTTTTACCTTCCTGCGGTGGCAGGGGAGGGTTCCGGGAAGGGATGGTGGGTTGTTGGCCTGGGCCTGACCAGGTAGTCACGGAGGGAATGGTATTTGCGGAAACCCGGAATGGGTGAGGAGGGAAATATATCCCTGGTAGTGGGGTCCGTTTGGAGTTGACAGAAATGTCTTCAGATGATGTGGTTTAAGCGAAGGTTGGTCTGGTGGAAGGTGAACTCATTTCCAATTGCTGCCGAGATATTAACTGCTTCAACCTGTCTAAACACCTCCCCCACTCCAACCTCTCACCTCACAACGCGCAGCCCTCCACAAACTTTCGGTAGAAGCCAGTCAATCCCAGGAACAGTAGTACTGTGTTTTTATTTTGTCGACGGTGAGGAGCATTCCCCAACTACGTTTATTTTCGTATCTCATGGGGCCGTATGTCCAAGTCCAATAATGTGACCCAGGAACGTTACTTGCGTTTTCGCAAAATCACTTGTAGCTGGGTTTACCACCAAGTCTGCCTTCTGAAGTCGATGGAAAAAGTTCCATGAGTGACAAAATCATCAGGTCATCAGTGTACAACACATAGTTGGGTAATCCGGCAATGACCTTATTATCAGTGTCTGAAATGTGGCTGGATCATTTCTCATACCAAATGCTACGACTTTGAACCGATATCGTCCGGAAGGCGTAAAGAAAGCCGAAATTGCCTTTGCATTCTGTGACAGAGGTCCTTGCCAGTAGCCTCTGGGCAAGCCCAACGTAGAAACATAAGTAGCTTCTCCCACTTTTTCGACACAGATCTCCAAACATGGAGTTAGATATACATCAGTCTTTGTAACAGTGTTGACTTTGTGATCGTCCACACATGACCGTTGGGTGCCATCTGGCTTTGGCACTATGAATATATGTGAGGTCCAGTCATTGTAACTCACATCAATTATGCCATCTTGGAGCATGCACTCTACTCCTTCTAAGTTTTTGCCAATTTTGGAGGGTCATGCCTATCAGGATGTTGCTTAATCAGAACAGCATCTCCTGTGTCTAAATCATGCCCAATTATGTTCGTACTTTCCAGTTTATTTCCGCCTATCTCTCCACGAGATAGTAATAACGCTTTCAGGTCGCTTTGCTTTGCTTTGCTTTTCTTGTTCCCAATTTGTTCCAAATTTATCCCAATTTTTCACAACTTTCTCATTGTTCAATTTGATTTGAGGAATGTCCAATGCAGAATCCTCTGAACTTGGATCTTCCTTCTGTGCTCTAATCATTAACACCTTATCGTCTTGCATTCCTTCCCTATCAAAATACCTTTTGAGCATATTAACATGACACACTCTGTGAGATCCCTTCCTGTCTGGAGTCCGTATCAAGTTGTTTACCTCATTGATTTTCTTCCCAATTTGATATGGTACACTAAAACTTGCTTTTAAAGGCTCAACTGTTACTAGACGTAACACCAATACCTTATTGCCAATTGGAAAATTCTGATTTTGTGATTTCTGATCCACTTCTTGTTTCATTGTATGCTGCAATACTTTTTTAAAAGCTGTTAACCAAAATCTCCAGCTCTATTTAATCGTTCCCTAAAATTTGACACATTATCCAAATGGGTGGTCTCTGAATTCTGACTTATTAATTTCTCCTTAACCAATGTTAATTGCACTTTTACATCATGCCTCAAAATTAATTCAAGTACTCTGAACTTGGTCAATTTGAATTGCTTAATTCCCAAGTTATCCATCATTGCCTTGAATAGTTCGGATGTAAGGTTTGATCCTTGATCTGCATGGATCTCGATTGGGAGTCCTTATCTCGTAAAAAAAAGTAAGTATTTTTTCAAAATTCTTTTAAATGTGACGCTGCATAATGGGATTGTTACTGGACATCTAGTCGATACACCCATGTTTGTTAATAAATTGTTATTCCCACTTTTTGTTTGAGGTAGGGGACATACACAATCTATCAAGACACTTGTGAAAGGTTCCTCAAATGCTGGAATAGCTATTAAAGATGCAGGTTTTATTACTGCCTGTGTGACATGTTTGAGACGTCTGGCAAAATTCAACTACATTTTTGTGTAGTCGAGACCAGTGAAAATATATATTTGTATTTCAACCTGCATTGTCCTCACCCCGAAATAATCTCCAAGTGGTAGCTCATGCGCCACTCGCAGCACCTCCTTTCTATACCCAACAGGCAAAACAATTTGATGAATTTCTGCCCACGTTTGATCTGCTTCAATGTGCAATGATCTTCATCTCCACATTAAGACATCATTTGTTAATTAATAACACACAGGAATTCATTCATTCTCTTTCTTGCTGAATGTCTTTTGATTTAACTGCTTTAATTTCCCATCTTTCTGCTGCAAATCGTTCAGCTTAGCAGAGCTAAAAGTTCTTGCATGTTTTCTTACTTGCTCCTTCTCTGTTGCACTTATCTGGTCAAAATAAAAGTTTTGATAACTCTATGTCAGCTTCCTTATCTGTGTCTTTTGATCTCTCCTGCTTCAAACTGTGCATCTGTGATCTTGTGATCATACAATCAGGGAAACTTCCTGGATAACCGTTCGCCAGTTCTCCACTGGTTTTCCAATTAGAATCGGCAGAATGCCTACTGGTGAATCAGCTATATCATTTGCAAGGACAAATTTTATCCCTGGAGCTGAGAGTTTGGGGTCCAGTAATCCTACCACACATTCTCCACTCTTCTCTGTGCTCTCGAGCCTCACTTTACATAACTGAGCACTTTTTGTCTCATCATGAATTCCTGCGAATCGCACATTTCCTGGCAATAGTCCCTCAGGAGTACATATCTCCTCATTCCTCAGCATTACAGACTGAGAAGATCATGTGTCCCTTAATATTGGAGCCTCCATATCTATTACTCCTGGCCGATGTGAATAAAATTTACCCTTGCATGTCGATATTTTAATCAGATCTGGCACGTCTTCCTTGATCAACCTCTGACCAACTTGTACACTCTGAGGCAGTTGTCTAACTTCCCTTGAGCTTTTTGTTAACTTTCAACAAATCTTATAGTCTTCTCTGGTTTTTCTACATCTGGTTTTCTCCTCGCACAACAACTATCAGATTTTGTGTGGCTCACTTTATTATACTGAAAATGCCGGAGTCTTTTATCTTGTTTGTTCCCCTCAAGGGTTTCTTTTTTGACCCTGTAGTAAATTCGCCATATGATCTTTACTGAGATCTACTTTTCCCTTTCCACTTGAGGACATCTCTTTGCTCCAATTTGTATTTCTGTTGGACTAAAATTGATTCTGGAAGCCAAACCGAGTTTATGGAACATCTTATAATCATCAGCTACTTTCGCTGCTAACCTTGATGTTAATACTCATTGTTCTTCCACATGAGTTCCCACAACTTCAGGCAGTGAATTTATGAATTACTCCAAAATAATTACCTCTCTAAGGGTATCATAGGTTGCTTGATTTTTAAAGCACTTATCCATCTATCAAAATTACTCTGTTTGATCCTTTCAAACTCAATGTAGGTTTGATCCATTCAAACTCAATGTATTTGTTAGATTCCTGAAACATTGTAGGGTTCTGGTACAAGCTCATATGCAGTTAAAATGACTTTTTTCAGCTACTCATATTCCGCAGATACCTCCTCCTCTGATAGGGATGCGAATACCTCACTAGCCCTACCTACAAATTTCGTTTGGATCAACAAAACTCTTATTGCCTCGGGCCACAGCATCTGTTTAGCCACCTTTTCAAATGAGTTGAAAAAGGCTTCAACATCCTTCTCATCAAATTTAGTCAATGCTTGTAATCGGCTAGGCTTCTGACTACCTGGGGCTTGCTCATCCTCACTCTCTTCCTCACTAACCCTACCCCCAACCTTTATCTTCCGCCTTCTACGCTGACTTTCCTTTTTAAGTGTCAGTTTTTGCTGTTCAAAAGCTGTCTCTTTCTTTCTCCTCTGCTGCTCTCTCTCTTTCTCTCTCTTCTGCTGGTCTCTACTTTTCCCTCTGTTCTGCTTTTAATCGTAACTGAAACTGTTTCACTTCTGCTGCTCATTCCTTACCTCTCACCGCTAAGTCAAGCTGCTTCCTTTACAATTGAATTCTTACCATCTGTATAGATTCTGATGGTTTCTCCAGCAAGTTTAATTGATGACTAACTGCAACAACTAACTCTCCTTTCCTCACAGAAGCAGGCAGTTCTGATTCCAGCTTCTCTGGTAATTCATGCAACTTGGTCTTATTCATTTTCTTGAAAACTTCCAGTCACTGCATCCACATGCAGAAAACTTTTGCCGAATGAAAGAGCCATTGCTATCCCAAGTTTTGTCTACACAACAAAACCAAAACCTGAAATAAAGACACGAGCACCTCACACTTGCTGTTTAAAATCCCGCAAAGAGCCCCCAATCTGTTATGGACTAGGCTAGACCACTTAAAATATTCTTAAGCATGCAAGTCTGGGCATAAGTTTGCAACTTGTTTCAGTAAGTGTACAATGAAAATTACAAGGAGAAAGATAGGGAGGTTGTCAACTAAATTTTAAAACAGACAAAAACTTTATTCACAAAATTACACAATGAAACGCAAAGAACAGAATTAGGACCCTCTACCGAACACAACCTATCCAGTTTGACTTAATTATACTGTTCCAAATATACACAAAAGTCCCAATATGCAAATTCCCTTTAAAATCCAGTAGAAATGGAACACATGTTTTCAGGTTGAAGTTGAAGGACAGAAGAGAGAGAGTTTCCACACAGCTCCCTGTTGAACCTCCCAGTTCAAGACTCGACTGAAAACTGCTGAGCTCAGCTCGTTCAGCTAAAAAAAAGCTGACCACTCCCCTTTCATTATGCAGGTTCCTTCTAAAGCATGACCACTTTGGCTGGAAATTTCATCGACTTCCATGTATCATCTCTGCACGAAGCCAGACTGATCGGAGTCAAGACACATTTTAATACCCCTCTGAAAGCAATCAAGGACAGAGTCTCCTTGAGCCAAGGAAAAGGTTTGAGAAAACAAAAAAACCCAATAGCTTTGAGACAGAGAAGACGGGCTAGTTTTCTAGACGGAGGTCAGAAGTTGGTGGGATTGGATAACTCTTTCAGAGTGTGATTGCTAACAGGTTTGTGAACAAGAAGACATTCAGTGCAGGGTCACAAAGTAACTGCACATTGAGACTGTGAAAGTTCATTCAGAATCTGGAGCTCTCTCTCAACCAACATGTGGGTACACAGAGCTATGTAAACATTCATAGAATTACAGAGACAACCCCTTTAGCCCAAAATGGTTCATGCTGACCAAACTGTCTATCCATGCTCACCCAGGTTTCCTGCACTTGGCCAATATCCTTCTCAAAATTTCCTATCTATATATTTGTACAAACGTGAAGACATGTATCGCAGAAAACACGTTATATTTCACGATATCAACATTTTGTTTTGAAAATACTGAGTGTTAGTTCACAACACTCAAGTTTTAATGCAATCAGTTTTTATTATTTTTTAGCAATACAGATTAAACAATCATCTCCTTCACAGTCTCCTCATGGTACCACCACTGTAGGGATAGCCTGGTGAAAGCCGAAAATGTGTTGCTGGAAAAGCGCAGCAGGTCAGGCTGCATCCAAGCAACAGGACAATTGACGTTTCGGTCATAAGCCCTTCTTCAGGAATTCCTGAACAAGGGCTTATACCCGAAACGTCGATTCTCCTGTTCCTTGGATGCTGCCTGACCTGCTGCGCTTTTCCAGCAACACATTTTGAGCTCTGATCTCCAGCATCTGCAGTTCTGACTTTCTCCTCGAAGGTAGTCTGGTGAATCTCCATTACACTGTCTCTCTGTAGCAAGTAGATCATTCAATACAAAGCAGAGATAATCTGTTCACAGTGCCCCCAAGTGTTGTCTCAGCAACACTTTACATCTGCAGGATGGTGTCTTCACTCTTAGACTTAATCATTGTGTAATGAAGGCCACCACTCATTTACTGTGCTGATTAATTACTGCTCCATATGAATTCTGTCAGTGACTCATGACCAAGGATTCGCCTTCTCATAAATACAAAATGAGAAGGATGATATGCTTTACCAAATCATTTCTTTGCCTTGTGAAGCAAAGCCAGATCAACAGCAACGTCACTACTGCCATCGGAGGTGGTTGGAAATGCTGAGGGGGCAACGGCCTAGGCTGTATTGTCTCCGAAATATTAACCGAGGGACCCAAGCCATGACCCAGACCCCAGATTTGATTTCCACCTCAGCAAATGTTGGAATTTGAATTCATTAAAATATGAGAAATTAAGAATCAAATAAAATTATGAAGCCATTGTTGATTGTCCTACCTAGCAACTTTATGCCCTTCAGGGATATCTACCTTCTTCAATTAGTCGGGTTGACATGTGACTCCAGACCTACAGCAATGTGGTTAACTCTCAGTTGAAGTTTGCATTGGCCAAGCCAGGCACACAGTTATATCACTCACTACACAGTCTCAAAGAAATAAAACTAGATGGACCTCAGAACTGACTATTTACAGCCAAGGAATGCATTGGGTCAGAAAGGCAGCTCACCAACACCTTCTCAAAGACAATGAAAAAAGGGAATTTAGTACTGACCCAGCATCCCATTGTTGAATAAAAGTAAATGATTACACTTTTCCAAAGAGAGACAAAGGGACATAACTCACTTTAAACAGGGACTTTGATGTATACACTAAATGGGTATGATTTTCAGTAATATGGGAACAGGAGAAAAATAGATAAGGTTAATCTTGTTTACATTTCCATTCCAGCTGATCGTCAACAATGCCTTTGTTTGCTTCATTCTGTCTACATGTTTCTTTCCACACCTATTCAACTCACTCCTTCTCCCCTTCACAACAGACGTCCCTGTCACCAACATCAATTACACTATTTCCCAGCGACGTTCAGTTCTGATGTATGGTCAGTCGACTCGAAGTGCCAATTTTGTTTTTCTCTCGACCCGAAGCTGCCAATGTGGCTCAGTTTCTCTGTCAATTTCTTGTTGTTTTTGTTTCTGTTTTGTTTTATTTAATGTTGTTATTACATGGGATGCCTGCATCACTGGCAAGGGCAGCATTTGTTGACCATCACAAATGCCCTATATTGTGAAGTCATTCTTTCAAGCAGTATACAGCCAAGCACATTGCTGTGGGATTGAGTCAGACCAGATAATAATGCTAGATTTATTTACCAAAGAATATTAGCGAAATAGATAAAATTATAGGTAAAATGTTGGTGATGATATGGTTGTTATTTGTGAAACTCGCTTTTATTTTCAATTCCTGCATTTGAATATATGTTCTGACATCATCTGTGGTAGCATGTGAAACAGTGTCTTTATATGTAATAACCTGTGTCTATTTTGTTTTATTTATATTCAAAAACAAATTCACGATTTTCTTTCAAACGAATAACTTTTAAAATAACTTTTTAAGGGTGGTTTATAAAAAAAGTAAAAAGTCTATTTAGGTTTTAAAAGGTTTCTTTTTTAACATTGCGAACTTTTTTTTGTTTTATAAAATTAATCAGTTTCTCTTTTTTTAAATAAGTAATTATACCTTCCTTCCGGAATTTCCTACCCATTTTCAGCTCGGGAGATTTTTTCTTCTCGGAATTTATTGAAGAGGAATATTTTTATTCATTTAATTAGCTAAATTGTTGATTTTTTAAAATTTGTCTATGTTTGATACGCATTTTTAAAAATTTTTCAATTTTAACATTAATGTCTGTAGGGAATGAAAGTTAACATAAGTGTCTTTAAAAGGTTCTGCTTTCGGCACAATATTATTAAGGTCACATATAAGAGACAGAGAGGATGGCTGGAAGATTTAGAAAGTAATGTTATCCAGAAAATCAGTCATATAGATGTATGGCTGCCAGGAAAGATAAGAAAGTAGTTCAAAATTCTCCAGTGGCTATTCCTCTATCAAAATGATTTTCAGCTTTTCAAACAGCAGAAGGGGATTGTCTTTTTGAGGAAAATGGAAGAGCAATCATTTGTTGGACACATGGAATTATTCTTATGTTTAACAGCCTTTGAGATTATTTCGTAGAATTGTTGCCTCAGTGGACTTTTCTATCGGGGCATCAACAGGAGATTCTGTGGCAGTGACCGTTAATTTAGGAGGGTTTGTTGCTTTCCCTGCGCTAGGATTAAGAACGTCTCGAAACATTTCAAGCACGTTGTTAAAGGTGAGATTGAGTAGCCAAACCTTATTGTAGATATTAGCAGGAATGACATTTTGTAGGGAAAGATTAAAGCAACACAGAGTGAACTTAAGAGGTGAGGTAGAGTATTTTTAAAAAAAATTAAAGCAATACTTCCTGATTTACTCCTAATGCCAACTCAGCTGGGAAGGAACAAATGGTTAAAGGAGAAAAATCAACGGCTGAAGAGCTACTGTGTTGTTGAAGGAATTAGATGTTTGGGAAATTGGAATCTATTTTAGAAAGAAATGACCTGTTCAGAATGGATTGGTCTAATCTAAACTGTACAGCAACGAATATCTTAGCAGGGAGATTTGCTCATTCCATGCAGGGAAACGATATACTGAGAGAGACGACAAGGGGGATATTCCAAGTAGCAGTACAAATGGTAGGATGGTTAGAGAAGTTTGTGAATATGAGGAGAACAAGTCAATTACCAAAGAAAAACGAGAGAGTCAAGAGTATATTGTAAATCTGAAGCAAGAAATTGCATTTTTTTTTCAATGTAAGGAAGGGTTGGTTGGTGAAGAATTTGTCAAATATGTTCAAGAAGACATACTTCCTCAATATGCGGATGATTCGAACAGAGAAGGAGCAAAACCATGCCTTCTTTTGTGCAAGAGGCAGGGCAAGTGACTGCAGTAAACGAGGGAATATTTTGGGTATTGCAATCATAACTCTATTAGTTTCATAATGGCTATGGAAAAGAATAAGGCTTTCATTTTTTTTAATTGGAGTACCATAAATGTTAATGGCATGGGACAAGGACTTATCAAGTTTGATTGGAGTAGACTGTTAGCCAGGAAAACGCTGTCTGACAAGTGGGAAGCGTACAACAGTCTGTCAACAGTAGTTGAGAGGCATTATGTTCCAGTTAGAGTGAAGGATAAGGCTGGTAATATTAAGGAGCAATGGTCAAGTACAGTTATTGAGCTTTTATTCAAGAATCAAAGAAAACCTTACTTTAGATATGGACAACTTCATTCAAATTTAATCTCTTAGTCAATATAAAGAGTGTGGGACATTACTTCGAGCGAAATCAGGAAAGCAAGAAGAAGATATAAGATAGCATGGGTAGCATGGGCAGATAAGGTTAAGGATAATCCAAAAAAATTGTGCAGCTACATTAACAGCAAGACGGTAAGGCCTCTCAAAGGCCACGAAGGATAGCCATGTTTTGAACCCAGGAGGTGGGGATTAAAATCATCTCATTCCTGGTGCGTCAGACAGCAGCAAACAAACACTATTGACTGCACTTCAAATTCATCCAGCTTGAACTCTATCTGCTATTTGTCAGTCTATTGACCCATTTCATCAAGATCCTTTTGTATTCGTAGAAGCCCTTCTTCACTGTCCATTATGTCACCAGTTTTGGTGTCATCCGCAAACTTACGAACCATGCCTTCGATATTCTCAGGCAAATCATTTACATCAATGACAAACAATGAAAACCAAGAACCAACCTCTGTGGAACACAGCTGGGCACAAGCATGCAGTCCAAAAGGCAATTGCCCACCATTAGTCTCTATCTCCTGTCATTGCAACCATAAGAAAGTGCTGGAGAGAAACCCAACAGTTCAGGCCGTATCAGAGTAGAGAAAAATGGAATTAACTCTTTTTGAGTCCAACATAACTTGTTCAGAACAGGTTCATCTAAGACATGATACGTTCACTCTGGTTGTCTGGCCAGATCCTGCGTCATCTGTTGCATGTCTCCATCATTTTGCATTTGTGTTTCAGATTTCCATTATCTCTAATATTTTGCTTTTTCATGATTGGTCTGGATGTTGAACCCGGTTATATTTGGAAAATATGCTCCATTCCTGTTCCCATCACTTGTGCCAGTGACACATGTATTACACTGTAGTCTCGTTCTTCGTTAAGTTCTGAAAATAAATGCGCAGATCTGATCAAAGTGATTTTGATGCAAAGGCCATTTTAGAGACAGCTACACTTGATGTAAAAAATAGGAATAGTTTATTAATTATGACATTGTCTGTGCGTTTTATGTCTAAACTTGTCTCCCCAGTCTCTGAACAGCTTCAATACATTTGTCTGAATAACTTCAGCAAAGATGGTTACCATGCCGCCCATCATTTCTGTACCAGTTCGATATGAGCTGTATCCTCATTGTTACTCTGCTGTAACTCATTGTAACCCAGCACATTTTGTTATCAGTGTCTGTTTTTTTAATTTCTGAATATCCCGTCCAGATATAAACAATCTTAACAACTTGTATAACATGTGATTAAACAGTCTATATTTAAGATATAATTTTGCACATCACATTTAAAATTATCCTGCTGTATTCACATTGTTGTTCAGCATTTCATGTAACAAAGTCCATCTGTTATCTTGCTCGGCATTGCATTTCATTCCATTTGTCAGAAATAGTGATGGCGGAATACTTGTGACTGGGAGATATTACAGTCCTGCCCTCAGGTCGCCTCAGTCACTGGCCGCAGCCCTTTCTGTCTCATAGCCATTATCATATTCATTCCGTCACTGATTCATAATTCATTACTGTTAATTATCAAGGTTATTGAACATTGTTATGCAGCAGGCCCGACCCCTCAAAACATTCTTAAGCGCGTTGCCCAGACCATAATGTTGCCATTTGTTGAAGTTAAGTGTATACTGGATATTCCCAGAGTGAGTTAGCTGGTCCGACTGCCGACTTTTAAATAAATAGAATTTATTTACAAAAATAAGGAATGAAACACAAAGAACTGAAAACACTGTACCTGAATAATTCATCCTATCCAAAACTGACAGGCAATCTCCAATTAATTATGCTGATCCAAATTACTTACAACAATCCCAATAAACAAACCCCTGACCACAAAGAGTAAAACTTACACAAAAAAACTTATAGGTTACGAGGTCAGAGGGCTGAAAGAAGGTGAGAGCGTCCAGTTTCAACAGTGACCCTGACTCAACTAACCGTCGAACTGAACTGACCCATGCATTCGGTGAGCTGGCCACATCCTCTTGATTACACCAGTTTTTTAAAAAGATTGGAAAGCCTTCTTTCTGAGGCATTATCTGTTAGGCAAAAAAACAAAGGACACCAATGAAGCATTGAAAATTGAAACATGTTGGAACCTTGGATCGTTTAGAACCTCTCTGAAAACAATTCAAAGACAACATAACCTTGTAAAGAGACAGCCTTTGTGACAGCTCCTCAGATATATAATCGAATCATCAATATCCATAGATGCCTTCAGTTTTCAAAACTCCCAAAAATAGTGGTTCGTACTTTAAAATGCGCATGTACATTCGTTTGCTATAAACATGCAAATGTGCACAACTACATCCAGATTCAGTGTGTGGTACTCCCATTATTTGAGTGCCTCCATTTGTCACTCAAGTCTCAACAATGCATTGGCAATCATGTTTTCAAGACCTGCCCTGTGCACAATTTTCTAATTGAATGGCTGTTAACAACAGGCTCCAGCTTAACAGTTCAGCATTTTTGTCCTTAAATGTCTCCAAAAAATTCTCAGATACGTTGCTGGTAATCACCTTCTGAACCTGTGCCAACTTTCGAGAATTATCCCTGCAAGAATGTTGCTTAAACGTAACTGCATCTCCTATAGCTGCATTGTGCACAATTAGGTTAGTACTTCCAAGTTCATATCTGCATATATCCCCATGTGATAGTAATAACTCTTTCTGGTCATTTATTTTTTTTCTCAGGGAGGTAACTTAATGATGTATCCCAATTTTAGACAAGATCTTCATTGTCCACTTTAATTTGAGGAATATCCGATTCATAATCCTGTGAACTTGGTTCTTCCTTTTGTGCCGTAAGCATTAACACCTTGTCCTCTTGCAATCCTTCCCTGTCAAAGTACATTTTGAGCCTATTCACATGACATACACTGTGAGATTTCTTTCTGTCTGGAGTCCTTATGAGGTAGTTGCTCTCACTCAATATCGTTTGAACTTGGTAAGGTCCACTCAACCTTTCTTTTCAAGGTTCACCTATCCCTGGAAGTAACAGTAATAACTGTAAAATTGCAACATTGTGATTTCCCGTCTGCTTCCTGTTTTATTGCATGCTGCATTACTTTTAGATGCTGTCTAGCCAACTCCCCAGGGCTATTAATCGTTCCCTAAAATTTCAGACATTGTCCAAATGTGTGGCCTTTGCATTCTGAATTACTATTTTCTCATTAATCAATTAGAATGACCCTCTCACTTAATGCCCAGAAAATAATTCGAAATGGATTGAATTTGCTCTGGGTTAATATGGTGCATCCGTGATCACATAAAGCTCAAATGGGATTCCCTTACCCTAATCATCAGGATAACTCTGACCATAAACCCTCAACATGGTCTTTAATTTTTAATGTCACCTTTCTAGCGATCCCTGCAATTTTGGATGGCACGCAGTCGATTTAAATTGCTTTATTTCTCTGACATTATAGTGAGTAATTTGGATGTGAAGTTTGAACCTTGATCTCACTGTATTTCTATTGGTAGTCTGTATCTCTTTAAAAAAGATTGATTCATCTGCGATTCTTTTATCTGTGATATTGCATCTCGGGATGGCCTCTGGAAATCTAGTTGATGCATCCATTATTGTTAACAAATCCTGGTGCCCACATATTTTTGTTTGAGGTCGGGGACCTAGTCAATCTATTAAGACTCTTGTAAAAGGTTTCTCAAATGCTGAAATAGTTAAGAAAGGTGCAGGTTTTATTATCATTTGTGTTTTTCCAATTACCTGACATGTATGACACGTCTGGCAAATTCAAATACATTCTGTTGCTGTCCAGGCCAGGAAACATTTCTCTGTTTTTCAGCCTGTGCTTTCCTCACTTCTGAGTGACCTTTCGGTGGTAGCTAATGTCCCATCCTTTCTATACCCCATGGGCAATACGATTTGATGCACCTCTGCCCAATTATCATGTCCTTGAATATGTGATTGTCTCCATTTCCTCATTTGGACATCATTTTTAAGGTAATACCACTCGAGGACACATTCAAAATCCCGAACGTATGTGATTTTTGATAGAACTGCTTTAACATTTTATATTTCCGCTGTCATCAATTAGCTTCGCTGAGCTAAAAACATTTGTATGATCACCGATTTGGTCCTTTTTTTCACAACTACATTTTTTATCTTTCCTGTTGAACTGGTGACATTGGGACTTTGTTACCCCGCAATCAGGAAAGCTTTCACGATAAGACTCCTGCATTGCTTCAGTTGCCTGTGTCTCCATTGGCTTTTCAACCAGAGTAGGCAGCACTCGAACTAGTGAATCAGCTATATATTTCGCAAGGACAAATTGTATTCCTGGAGCTGAGAGTGTGTCCAATTTCCTACCACAATTTCTCCACACCTTTCTGGGCACTCTATCTTCGCTTTACATAATTTTGCACTTTTTGTATCACGGTGAATTTCCTTTAGCAGTACCTTTATCTGGAAATAGTCCTTCAGGAGTACATATCTCCTTATCCTTCATCATCACAGTCTGAGAGGATACTGTGTCTCTTAATATTGCATCCTCTTTACCTGCCCAATGTGAATAAACTTTCCCTTTGCAGGTATATTTTCAAAGCAGATCCGGTATTTCCAACTTAACAAACTTCCAATGAGCTTGTACACTCTGATGCAGCTTCTACCTTCCACTGTGCCTTCTGTTACCACTCCAACAAAACTCCCACGTTGTTGTGGTTCTGTTCGCCAAGCTGGGAATTTGTCTTGCAAAAGTTTCGTCCCCTGTCTAGGTGACATCCTCAGTGCTTTGGAGCCTCCTGTGAAGCGCTTCTGTGCTGTTTCCTCCGGCATTTATAGTGGCCTGTCTCTGCCGCTTCCGGTTGTCGGTTCGAGCTTTCCGCTATAGTGGCCGGTATATTGGGTCCAGGTTGAGGTGTTTTTTGATATTTCTTGCAATATAACTACTCTGACAGAGTGTCCCTGTCATGAAGTTACGTTAGAGACAAGAACAAGGTTGGTATCGAAATATTTGCAGCTTGCAGGAGAGTTGGAGCCATAAGGTAAGAATTTTACCAAGGCATAGATAATGGTTTATTAAACATTAGCATTGATGCCAATGTGGGGACTGGGGGTATAATTGAGCTGGTCGAGAATAGGTTTCGTGATGGACAGAATACTGAGGCACAAATGAATTCAGGACAAAAAGGTACATCGGGATTGTGAACAGTCTTGTTCTGAGATGTTTGTGAGTCCGGAGGTGTGGTTTGATCTGAAATTTGTGGGTAATGAATAGAACTCACATTTGAAACTGAAGTCAATAGTATTCGTCTTTGCAAGATATAGATAACAGAAATGGAAATGAGTTTCACCATGGCTTATGGGCTTAATAAATGGATAGAGATGCAGACACTAACCAGGAACACCAACAATAGAGAGGAAGGGATAGTAACTTGCCTGGATAATCGACAGTACACCGTATATCTGATCTGGTAATGTCAGCCAAGACCAGGATAAACACCTGTCCATTTTTACAGCATTCCAGTCTACTTTTCCCAGATTCTGATTCATTAATAGCACATTCCAGACTATTCTCAGATGTTTATCTCTCCTCTTCCGGTCTCTGCAGCTGTTGTTCCCTGTTAATGTGGAGGTGAAGCATCTGCTGCTACAATGGGACAAAACATTGCAAGAAGCCCCTTACTAATAGAAGAGGGAAACCATCCAGTGACACAATTAGCATCCATGGAGACTGACATCAATTACAGTCACTGAACAAACAGATCCAGTTAACTCCTTTCCGTGTGGTTCATTCATATCACAATAACAACTAGACTGAATTGAATGTTGGTATCGCTTGAATATTGGTCATATCTCCCATCGCCAAATGCTTTCGTGAAGTCTTGTGACGGAGAATGATGGATGTTTTCTTATCGCAGGCAAGATGATTCTGCTGTGTTGTCTATTCACAATGTTATAACAGCCTGAACTTCCCACCACCACACCCTGTAAAATACACAATCTAGATGTAGTTACCATGCTGATCCCTCCTCTACCAGAACAGGTGCCAATCAGTAGATTTACAGTGGACATATTTGCCCTGACCATACTCAGGAAGTGTGGATCTGTCTGACCTTTCCTCTCATTGCTCTAATAAGGCAATTCTTATCTTCAACACACAATGTGCGTCAGCACTGTTTTGTATAAACTCACAAACACTTTAATACACTTTATTGGCTTCAAAGAATCAGATTTTTTAAATTCAGCCCAAAGCTAAGGATGGCATGTTGTCAAAAAGCCGGTCCCTTTACAAGGTCATGTTGTCCTTGATTTTTTTTTGGTCAGAAAGGGTCTAAATGATCCAAGAGTCCAATATGTCTGAATTCTGAAATGTTTATTGGGTCACTGTTATGTATACCGAGCAGGTAATGCCTCAAGCAGTAGGCTTTCAAGTCTTAAAACAAAATGTCTTGTATAATCAAGAGGATGCGGTCAGCTCTCTAGCTCGGCAGATTGGTTCAGTTTGGGGGTTAGTTGTGTGAGGGTTACTGTTGAAACAGGATGCTCTCCCCCTTCTTCTGCCCTTCTGACAGCATAACCTGTAAGATTTTTGCATCAGATTTACTCCTTGTGCTAAGGGCCTTGTTTATTGGGATTTTGCGAGTATTTGGAACAGGATCCTGAAGTCGAAATACCCTGTCGAGTTTGGATAGTAAAAGTTATTCAGGTATTCCACTTTCGTTCCTTGTGTTTCATTCGGTAATTTGGTAAATACATTCTGTTTGTTTAAAACTCAGCATTCTGACCAGTAAATTCACTCCGAGAATATCTTTGATACACTAAACGTCAACAATTAACAAAGTTACTGTCTGGGCTACCTGCTTAAAAATATTTTGGGGAGCCGGGCCATGTCCCGAACAGATGGTGGGCCATTTGTGCGATTTAGTCGCGAGTGGCAGGTGTTAGTGTCCCTTAATTCGGGTGTTGGTTTGGTCGAGTAAACAGAGCTTCGGTTAGCAATGGCTCTTGCAGTCACCAAGTATGTTTTGGAGGTGTAAGAATTAACTTTGGGGTTTTTACAAAATGCACTTTAAGTCCAAGCTGCAGAAATTAGTGGACAAGCTGAAGTTGAAGCTACCTCCTAAAAATGAGGAAAGGTGAGATGCTTGCAGCAGTGGCTCACCATTCCAATTTGTGAACTTCATAAACGATGATAATGAGAATGGGATGGATGGAGTTTGAGGGGGAATGATAAATAATGTTGTGGATGACACAAAGATGAGCTGGTGGTTCACACTGAGGAGGAACGTGTGAGGGTACAGAAGGGTATAAACTGGTTGTTCGGGTGAACAGATCAATCGCTGGTGAAATTTAACACTGATAAATGTGAGACATTTCTGAAGTAACAAGCAACAGTGTACTCAAACTGAAGAAAGGCCATATTTACTTGATTTCACTTTTAAGCAATGAAGGTTGAGAGGTGCTTCTGATGGAGATGTTTAACACCATGAGTGGTCTAGACAGGGTGAACAGAGACCAGGTCTTCCCCTTACTCCAAGGCTCAATAATAAGGAGACACACTTTTAAAGGGAAAGTGGACTCACCATTAATCTGTCGAAAAACTTTCCTATTTCTAAATGTGTTTGGTATTAAAATTTTTCACGATATATATTGCCTCCTGAAAAATGTGATGTTGAAGCAGAGGTTTTGTTTTGTGATCCAGGTTCCCTGTTCGTCGTGCCTCAGTTTCACAATCTGTTCTTTGAAATAATACACGGTTTTTCCATTCAACTCGCCAATATGGTCAAACACAGACACATTTTCCCAACTATGATCCAGAAATCAATATTTGCTCGTTCCCTTGGCATGCCTAGACCTCTTTGAAGATTTATATCCGCTTCACATTTTCCTTTTCTAACCTTTTCAATGTTTGTATTCGCCCACAATACATTCAAAACATTGTCCATAACATATAGATTGTGGACACCTTCTAACAGAATTGATAATGTAATATTTTTACTCAATATTGAAACTATAAAATTGCAACAATGCTGATGTGTTTTGTTATCCCATCACCCAGTTCCCAGGCTGCAGGTGCAGAAAATAGTCATTAAAACTCAAATGAATTGCCAAGTCTTTACTTTTGATCTAAATGGTCATTTGCTTCTTTATTATGAAATAGGCATGTTAATTATGAACTGTCTTTCTGACTACAACATTTTGATGTGGTTTACTCCAGGCAATTAAACATCAGGAGGTAAGAACAGGGATAGGCCATCTGGTTGCCAGGCCTGCTGTCATAATCAACAAGGCCTGACTGCGGTATTTTCTCCACACTGATGTCATGTTCCCTACACACAGATCAACCTGCATCTCCCTCTGCCAAACCACTTGACTCCTGTTACCACAGCCACCAACGGAGAATAAAATCCAAAGAACTGTACATGGACCACTAGAAAGTAGGAGTGGTGGTAGGAAATTTAACTGTGCAGTTATCCACATTAAACACCATCTGACAGATATAGCAATCTGCCCCATTTTCTAAGCCTATCAATATTCAGCTCTAAACTCTTTAGCTCCTCATTACATCCTATTTGAAAACCTAGTGGAATAACATCTGTGAATTTTGTTACTACACTCTGTCTCTCCTTCCAGGTCATTTGGGCAGATTGTAAACAATTGAGGTTTGAAAACTGAACCCTCACTAGTTTCTCTTCGCCAGAGAAAGACCATTTATCCTGATGCTCTGCTTTCTGTGAGTCAGCCAATCCTCCATCAAATTCAATACTCTACACTTCACCCTCAGATATAAACTGCTCGATAAGTCCTTTACGTAGCATCTTGACAAATGCATCTGAAGTTTAGATATACAGAATTTGCTGCATCCCAATTCACCAGCTTGTTGGTTACATTCTCAAAGCACCCCAGCAGGTGTGTCAAGTACAACCTGCCCACCATACTGACATGGTGGATTCATCTTTGATTTTACAAGTGTTCAGTTATTTCCTACTTTATGGTTGACTGAAGAAACTTCCTCACTACAGAGGTTAAGGTCACTGGTCTATAGTTTGTGACTTTTTGCCTATCTCCTGTTTTGAGTACGTGTACCACATAATTACTATTCCAATACTTCATACCGTTCCAGAATTCAATGATTTTTTGAATATCCTAACTAATAACGTCCAAAATCTCTGCTGTTACCTCCTTTAATACGATAGACTGAAGGCCGAGGGTCTGAGCTTCCTATACTCCCACCAATGTGTTGAATATCTTCTTTCTCGTCATCGTACTTCTATCGTGGTCCTTTGCAGTTGTTTTAAAGTTTGGGAAGAAATTATCTTGCATTGTGAAAACAGCAAGTGTTGGTTTTACCTCTGCCATTTCTGAGTTTCTCAGTATTACTTAGCCATTTTCACCCTGTCAAAGGCCAACATTTACTTTCAGCATTCTGTTACTTTTTGTCTACTCGGAGAAGTGCTCTTTGTTATTTCTTAAGTTTGCTACTCATTTTCCTTCATAGCCATTTTGATTTTGTTTTTAGTAACTGTTTTCTGACAAGTAGAGTATTTTTCTTTAATTTATTAACTGACGAATGCGTCGCTGGTTAGACAGCATGCATTGTCTGTCCCTAATTGCCCAGAGGGCAGTTAAGCGTCAACCAAATTTGTATGGGTTGTAAGTCACATATAGGTCTGATCAGGTAAGGATGGTGGTTTCCGTCCCGAAAGAACATTCATTAAACACATGGGTTTTTCCAACAATGACCAATTGATTCATTATCATCAATAGACTCTTAATTGCAGATTCATATTGGATTTAAACTCCACCATCTGCCATGGCGGCATTTGAATCTGAGTCCCGAAAACATTATCTGAATTAGCAGTCATCGATAATACCACCAGACATGAACCTTCATGTTATTGTTGACTTCTGTGTTAAGACATGGATCACATTTACAATTCCTCTTCCACTCAGGATTACACTTCATTTGAGGGGGTTGTACTATCTCCCTAAGTAGTTGCCACTGTTCTTCAAATGTCCTGCACTTTAATCTTTATGACATGTCCAATCAGGCCAAGCCCTTCCTCAGGCCAGTAACATAATCATTGTCCAACACTAAGCCTCTCCTATGTGACTCTATCTTCACTGTTAGTCTGAATGTGAAACTCCTGCATGTTGTGGTCACCCTTTCTAAGATGATCCTGTACCACAATATGATTTATCATTCCTTCCTCATTACATAATACCAAAGCCAGTTCTCTGGTTGGTTCCATGACATGTTAATCAAATAAATAATCTGTCATTTGTTCGACGGATCGTTCTTTGAGGCTCCCTTGCCAAATTGATTACTCCAGTCAATGTGCATGCTCAAATTCCCATAATCACTCATGTGCCCTTGTCTCAAGCTGTTGTTAATCCCTCGTTCATGCTATTCCCTACACTGAAAGTAATTTGTAAGGGGGCGTAGGGGAGTGGTTTATGGGCTGGAAATGCTCATACCAATGGGTTTCCTTTCGTGTGTTTTATTTCATACCAGACTAATTCATCAGTTTTGTCCCACGTCTAATATAATTTCTTAAACAGCCTTGACATAATTCTTAACCAATACAGGCACTCCACCTGCTGTTCCTTCTTGTCTGAATACTGAGTAGCTTTGCACATTTAACACCCCAGTCATGACGTCCATGTAACAACATTGCAGTCATGCCCACCCTGCCATAATTTACTTTTTCTCTGTTTGCGCTATCAGCTCATTAATTTGATTCCCAGTACTGCACAAATTTAGTTAAAAACATTTTCAGCATAAGTTCTATTGACTTATCGTTTTCCTTTAACACTTGCGTCCAAAGGCTCCCCATCCTTATTTATTGATCCCCAATAATAGTGAGCCTATCATACACTCTAACTTTCAAATCACGTCTTTAAAATTGTTATGATTCCTTCTCTCAGTATGGTCATTAAAATGGCTCTGCATGTTTATTTGCTCAGTTTCTGACCTGCTGCTTTGGTTCCCATCCTCCTGTATCATTAGCTTAAATCTGCACGATCACACCTCCCTTCCAGAATGTTGGGGCCCCCCCAGTTAAGGTGCACACTTTCCTTTTTGTACAGTTCCCACCTGCACTGAACGCGATCGGAATCATCCAAAAATCAGAAACCCTCCTTCCAAACTAGCTCTTCGTCACATATTCAACTCGACTATCTTCTTCTTCCTTTTCTCACTTTCAGGTGCCCGGGGAATAATCCCAAGATTACAACCCTGGAGATCCTGCATTTAAACTCACTCCTCACTCCCTGAACTTTCTTTGCAGGACCTTTCAACCTTTCACTCTTCTTACCTATGTCATTGGTGTAAATGTGAACCATGACCGCTGGCTGTTTACCCTACCAAATCAATATGCACTAAGCATGCTCAGAGACATTCCTGGCATCGACCACACTTATTATGAAGAAATCATAGTATCATAGAATCCCTACGGTTGGAAAACAGGTTATTTCAAACAGCACGTCCACGCTGATCCTTTGAAGATTACCCCTTTCCAACCCATTCCCCTACTATATTATTCTGCATTTACCCCTGACTAATGCACCGAAGCAGCATATCACTGAACACTATTGTCAAAGCACAAGCAACCCAGACCCATTCCTCTTCAGAATGTTGAATCTGCTTTCTCACAAGAGATAATGACAGAACTACTGAGCATTTCCAGCAACTTCTGGCTTTGTCATCGATGTTAATTGCATATTGATAAAAACGTATGTAACACAGATTTGGAAAAAAAAAGCTGAATTTAAACTCTCAAGAGAAAACTAATTATTTGGTCGTTCAATGATCCCTGTAAAAGTTCAGTACATTACTGCTTTTCTGACCATGAACATCACTTCATGCAGGTTTTTACATATTTTTTGTTATTAGAAGGCTTTGAAACGTTGCACATTTACACTTTCAAATGGGAATGTGATAACATCTCATTATTTCATCTCAGTCCAATTGCAGAGAAGTATTCACAAAACGCACACACACATACACACGCACATGCATTCACACAAAGACACACACATACACACAAAATACAAGGACATACACACACAAACACACACATACACATAATGTAATTCCTTGTCGAAGAATAGCAGTGACAATGTAAGTAATTGGAATGATAACTGGAAAGAAGGATTTATGTATGGAAGGATGAGTGAAAATAGGGCTTTTTGGAACAGAAAAGATTATTATGTGAACTTTTTAAGTTGATCAAATTTATGGAAAGTTGTGCAAGGCAGATAAAAGTTATTGTTATGAAGGTGTACAGATATATGTTAGATTTAAGAGAGACTGGAAGCTGATACAAAGTGTTCTGAAAGAAGTTAAATGTAACATTTGACTGTGAAATCAATAGCTGAGTTGCCACGAAACGAAAACCAATTCAAATTCAGCCAGTTTAAATTTTGCCCCAACACACTGAAATCAAATTGAGTTTGAAATACTTGATGTCTTCAAAATCAATGAAATGGTCCGATGTTTAGAGGTATAAAATTGGACATTTTGAACATTTTGAACTGCCAAGGGCATCCAGAAAGATAGACTGCAAGCTGAAGTTCTTTCTGAAAGGTATCTCTCTATAAGAGGTTTGCACAGCAGAACATTGATGCCAACCGAATGAAAACTCTACAGAGGAAAGTTTACAAAGGAGAATCGACAAAGCTGACTGGTTTTGAAACGTGATAATTTTCTGTAAACTTAATCTTTTTTTTTGTTTTATCGGACCAGTATTGTAGAGTGGGAGGTCAAAGAAACGTTTAACTGAATGGAGTTCTGAATAGTTGTTTGTTTTACTATTCTATGTTGGATTTAAGTTACAAAATTGTTAATTTTACTTTAAATTGTGATTTCTGTAAATGGATCTTTGCGTCTCGAAATTTAACAGGTTATGGGATGAGGTGAACTTTTTCTGTGTGGCTGGTTGAAATTCGAAGAGGGGTTAACCCTGTGTCGTATCAGCTTGGGGGCTTTCGTCCACGATATGAACAGGTTTAAACAGATCCAGTCTGAGATTGAGCAGATTTGAATAGATTTGAGGGATGAAAAGAAAACAAAGTATATTTAAACATTTGCACGTTCGTGTCTGAGATCTCTAAATAAAACATCAGTGAGTGAACTCGTTTAATTCCAATGACTTGTGTTTGTTTAAATTAGAAGTCAGCGAAATGGCTGTTAAAAAAGATAAGAGGGGTTTGAAGATGATTCTCAAATTTGCCATGAAATCTTAGGAAGAAACATAAAGGCCAAACTTTTAGAATTAGCAAGGAAGTTAGATTTGGATTTAACCAAAGATAAAAGTAAAGCTGAAATTATACTGGAATTTCTCACATACTAAGGTGTGTCGGAAACACAGACAAGTGCAGTAGAGTGAGAAAAAAACTTAAATTTCAATTGAGGAAAATTCAGTTTAAAGATAAACAAAGGGAGAGAAAAAGAGAGAGAGAAGAAACAGAATGCAAGACAGAACAGAGAGAGCGAAAAAAAGAGAGAAGGAGAAGGTTCTTAGCTGACCAGAAAGAGAGAGAATTTGAACTTGAGATGTTGCGATTTCGTCAGCAAAGTCACATTAAAAAGATGGAGATTAAAAGAGACGATAGTGTTATATGCAACTATGTCAATACTCTGCAAGATTTTAATGAGAATGAATCACTTCAGAGTTATATTGAGTTTGAAATAATTAAACATGGGCATTTTGATAGATGGATGCTTGTTTTAAAAATAGATATGACCTATGAGGCTCTAATGGAGATTATTCTGTTGAAGGAATTGAAAAACTCACTTTCAGAGGTAATAAGAATTCACGTGGAGGAACAGAATGTTCAGAAATTGAGAAGGGTAGTAGAATTAGCAGATGAATACATATTGCTGCATAAGACAAGCTTCCAACCAGAATTTCATCGGTGAGGGATCGCATTTGGGAGATGTGGAGATGCTACACTGTTAAAGAAACTGTTAAAGTAGAGAATAAGAGTTTACCGCAGGTTGAAGAAGACGCCCAAGAGGATATCAGTGAAAGCACATGAAAGTACTCATGTGCTTTCACTGTAATAGAGTGGGACACAGAAAGCTACAGTGCCGGTGGTTTCAGAAGGGCATTGGAAAAAGAGGTTTTCACTGCCATAAGGAAGGGTTTTTTATGGTCACAGTGCTGACCGTTAAGAAAGGGACTGTGGGAAAAGATGTGGTAAAAGAAGGTAAGCCAGTGGCATTAGTGAAAGTCTTAGGAAACCCCAACAAGAACCGAAGAGCTGCAGGAAAGTGCACAGCCTCGGCAGAGGCTGGGTATGGAGTTAGTACCTGATCTCTATAAAGAATTCGCCTCAGTGAGTAAAATATACTCAGAACCAACAAGGGAGAAGGAGAATAAGTTATGATTTTGAGAGATACAGGATCTAACCAGTTTATAATAGTCAGAGATTGAGCAAATTTCCAGTATTTCTGATCTGTTACCCGAGAATGTCATAATTTGTTGGATAGATGGACAGAAATTGAGCTTTCCTCTCCATAAGATGAGGTTGGAGTGCCTTCTCTAGTCTGGGGAAGGAACCATGGGAGTGACTGACAGAGTGTGAGTTCCAGGAATCCAGTTAGTTCTCGCGAATGATTTAGCAGGGTCCAAGTTGGGAGCGATGCCCCTAGTTGTGGAGAAGCGGAAGAAGACCAAGAAACTGAAGAGTTAAAACGGAAATATACTGGTATTTTACCAGACTGTACAGCAACCAGCTCCCACTATCATAAGTCACAGCACGAAGCACAAACTAAAGACAAGGATGAAGGAGTTGAGGTTCTGTTAGCTGAGATCCCATTTGACATAATGGTACAGGGAAAACATGAACAAACAGAGGGTCAGACAAAAGTGTTTAGTCCTGAAAGGCTAAGGGCTTTGGAACAGACGGGCAAGATGATAGAAGATACATATGTGGATGCGTACTCTGAAAGTGAGGCAGAGATATTCCAGAGGATTACTATCAGAAATATAGAATTCTAAAACGGAAATGGAGACTACGGCACGTTAGTGCAGAGGAGTAGTGTGCTGAAGTGCTCCAGATTGTGTTGCCGGTAGAATAGAGAAAGGAAGTGTTACGGGTAGCACTTGAACTACCTGTGGGAGGTCACCGAGGGGTACAAAAGACTCAGGCTAAGGGACAAAAACAATTTTATTGACCTGGACTGCACAAAGATATGGTTAACTTCTGGCATACGTGTCATACATGCCAAATAGTAGGACGCCACAGGCAGTAATGAAACTCGGACATCTGTTGCCAATTCCCAGATTCAGAAACCCCTTCAAGTGCCTTATAAATGAGTGTGTCCTCCGGAAAAGTAGAGGAGAGAAAGAATTGGAGAAACAGGTGCTAGTTTCTGCCCCACAGAATGAGGAATCAATTCCAAATTTTGTGGATTTTGATATGCATCAAAATATGTTAAAAATATAGAAGTCCTAGAGCAGTGGGATAGATTCGTAAACAATCTGCCTCAGGAGCATAGAACGCAGTTGAAACGTTTGTTATTGCAATATGAGGGCTTATGTAAGAATTATATGGGGAGAACTAATGCCATTGTACCTGAAGTAGACGTATGGAATACTATTCCGATAAATCAACACCCTTATCGGCTTAATCCTCTCAAAGCCAGAAAGGTCCAGAAGGAGGTAGAGGCTATGCTCAATGAGGTCATCATCGAACCAAGCCAGAGCGAGTGGAGCTCGCTGATTATCTTCATTCCCAAACCGGATGGGACTCAATGATTTTGGTTGGATTATTGTAAGGTCAACGCTGTTACAAAATGTTACCCAGGAATGTCGACAACTGACCTCAAAGAAAAAGGTACTTTGCAACTTAGCACTCAACAGATTCTTTCGGAAGTTTGGTCCAAACGTCTGCAGTGTAGTGGCACCATTAACCGACTTGCTGAAGAAGAACACAAAGTTTTGGTGGACAGAACAATGCCAGGCGGCACTCGACCATTAAAAAGAAATATTGACCACAAACCAGTTTTAGGCACACCAAACGTTTCAAAACCTTTTAAAGTTGCGATTGACGCTACTGACATAAGAGTTGGAGCTATACTGCTACAGGACGATGAGATGGGACTGTACTTTTCAAAGAAACTCAACATCCACCAGAGAAAATATTCCATGATTGAGAAAGAACTATTGGGTTTGGCACTAGCCTTACAAAATTTTAATGTGTACTCACAAACAGTGTGTTGGAGGCAGTTGTGCGCATGGATCCCAATCTGCTTACGTTCTTTGAACGCTTGAAAGACTATTTCATTAGAGTTTTAAATTACAGACTTTTAATTTTAAAATTGGCCATGCAGCATGTCGTAAGAATGTAATCACAGATGCGTTCTCACAGATTTAACTGATAAAGTTTAGACGAAATATGCATTTATCCAATTTAAAATATAGGTATATGGGAAAGGTTAAGGTGAGCTTAGATTTCAATTATCTGTATGTTATGGTAATGTGTTTAAAGAATAGAAAATCAAACGAGAACGTGTTTTCATTATGATGATTCTTTTTTGAGAGGGTAGGTGCAATGAACGTGTAAAGGGTACTGTACCTTTAAGAGATTTGAAGGATTTACAACCACAGTGAGTTCTGGAAAATTTACAATGTAACATTTGGTTCAGCAGCTGGCAGTACCTGCGATGCTATGAGACAAAAAAAAATCACATTTGATCAATCCGTTTGAATAAGTCCCAAGAAATACATTACAATTGAGTTTAAATTTGGCATTTGGCAATATTATAAAAAAAATGAAATGATCGGATGTTATGCGGTATAAAGCTGAAAAAAAATGACCAGTTAGGAGAGAACTGCCACGGCACCAACATCTGCAGACTGCCCGGAGAATAGCTCTCCGAAATGTACCTTTATTTATCAATGACCAGTGAAACAGAAACTCTAAGGAGAAGAAAAGAAGACAGAGGAAGATAAAAAGAGATGATTCAACAGCTGGCAGGTTCTGAAATTTGTCTGCTTTGGTAAATCTTAATTGGGGTGGGACAGGGTTATCGGACCAGTATTGTAGAAGAGAAAGTAAAAGATAGGTCAGAGAAAGGAGTTGCAAATAGTTGTTAGCTAATTATTCCCTGTTAGACCTTTAAAAAAAGTTGTAAATTTTTACTTTAAAAACTGACCTTTCGGATGGTTCTTGGCCTTTTGAATTTTTACAGATTACAACATGGACTAAATCGTTTCTGTCTTGCAAGTTTAAATTTGCGTGCGGGATGTGGGGTGGAGGGTGGGGGTTAATTAGTGTTGTAACTAATTAACTCTGATTTCTCTGCACAGATGCTGCCAGACCTGCTGAGCTTTTCCTGCACATTTCTGTCTTACTTTTCTGGTTTACGTAATCTGCAGTTCTCCTCACTTTCTTATTTATATCATTGACAGCCTTGGCTGAAAAGCTGGAGGACAGGAAGGCAGCTAATGTTTTTTTTCCATTATTTGTAATACAGCTGCAAGGAAAACCAAGGGAACGACAGACCAGTGAGTTTGATGTCAAGGATGGATGAGTGTTTGTAGGAAATTTTGAGAGGCAGGATTTACATGCATTTGGAAAGGCAATGACTGATTCGGGATATTCAGCACAGCTTTTTGTTTGGGAATCCATGTCTCACAAACTAGATTGCAGTTTTTGAAGAGGTGATCGGGAAGATAGATGAAGTTAAAGCAGCATGTGTTGCCTATGTGGACTTTAGTGAGGCCCAGCAATGTTCCTCATGGTAGCCTGGTTCATAAGGTTGCATCACAGCGGATCAGTGAGAACTAGCCAATTAGACACAAAATTGGCTTGAAAGTAGGAGGTAGATGATCGTGGGAGAGATGTGTTGTCCAAATTGGAGGCCTGTGACGAGTGGTGCGCTACAAGGAACACTCTGCAGCTGTTCATTGTTTTTGTAAATGGTTTAGATGAGAATATAGGAACCATGGATCGTAACTTCGTAGACAAACCCCCCAAAATTGGTGTTAATAGTGGACAGTGAAGAAGGTTATCTGAGAGAACAATGAGATCGTGATCAACTGGGAATGTGGGCTGAGGATTGGCAGTTAGAGCTTCATGCAGATAAATGTGAGGTGTTGCATTTTGTTAGACAAACTAGGGCAGGATTTATACAGTTAACGGTAGGGCATTGGGGAGTGTATTCGAACAGAAATACCCAGGGTGTAGGTACATAGTTCCTTGAAAGTGGAGTCGCAGGTAGACAGCGATGTGAAGAAGGCGTTAGGCACACTTACCTCCAACAGTCAGAGCATTGAGTACACAAATTGGGAGACCATGTTGTGGCTGTACCAGGCCACATTTGGAGTACTGTGTACAATTATTGTCGCCCTGCTGTAGGAAGGATGTTATAACCTGGAAAAGGGACAAAGTATTTAAAATGATGTGACAGAGACGGGAGGTTTTGAGATATCTGGAGAGGCAGGGATTTTGTTCCTTTTGTGTCGGAGGCTGAGGGGTGACCTTACAGAGGTTTATAAAATCAAGAGTGGCATGGTTAGGATAAATAGACAAGGTCTTTTGCCCAGGGTTGGGGTGTCCAAAATCAGAGAGGATATGTTGAAGGTGAGAGGGAAGAGATTTAAAAGAGATCTAAGGGCAGCTGTTTCTCACAGAGATTGGTGTGTATATGTAACAAGCTGTCAGAGGAAGAGGTATTGGTAAGTGCAATTACAACAATTGAAAGACATTCTGATGTGTACATGAATAGGAAAGGTTTCGAAGTTTAGGAAACCTTGTGAGGATGGACGAGTTGGGCCAAAGGGTCTGTTTGCATGTTGTATGACTCTTAAGATTCTATGAATCAAGAACTCCTCTTTCATCACTAATTCCACATTGCACTCAATTCGTTTCAAAGTCAAAGCTCCTCTGTAACTACTTTCCTTGATATAACTCCCTGAACTTCCTTAAATACAGAATTCCTGACTTTGATGTGGTGCTATACACCACAGCAGTAGCAGCAGCTGAAGCAGCATTATATTCAAACAAAATCTGTAACTTTTTGACTGGGATAATCCCTCAGTCGACCATTTCCACCAAGCTGACAACTCTGACATCACCCTGGCAATGCGGAAAATTACTCAGCTATGTCCAGTTCTCAAAGAGAGAAATCGTTACAATCTGACTAATTATCGCACCCTCAGTCTCTTCACAAAAGTCAAATTTGTGTTTTTTTTCCTGACAGACCTGTCAAGCAGCACAGAAATAACCTGCTCAGTGTGACTTCTGATAGGTCCCCATGTGGAGATGGTGCTGTTGTGGAAATGTCACTGGATTACGAATCGAGACCAGGCTGATGCTCTGGCAGCTGGTGGAAATTAAAACAATTAATAAAATATCAAGATTTAAAATCTGGTGTCAGTAACAGTGACCTTGAAGCCAATGTCGATTGTAAACATCTATTTCCTTATCCAATGTACTTTCAGGAAGTGAATCTCCCGTGCTTTCCTGGTCTGGCCTAAAAGTGACTCAGACAGAAGATATGTGATAAACTCTTCAATGGTCTCTAAAACAGACAAGCAAGACACTCAAATGTATCAAACTGCTCCGAGGCTTCGAACGATAAAACCGACAGAAAACTCGGTATTGGAAAAGGGAACGGAAACACGGTCCTGTTGACACTGCAGACATCTCCTTCCTAACATCTGAGATCCTCTCACAGCTGTACTCCAGCTGTCTCCTGATCTCTTTAGTGTCCAGAAATCCATGTTTATAATCAGTGTTCTTGCTTCCACAGTCTTATGTGGGAGAGAACTCCCCAGGTTCATCAGTCTGTGAGTGCAGACATTTATTATCATCTCAATGCAGAGTGACCTGATTGCAACTAATACTATGGCTCCTTGTTTTAGATGTCCCAGCCAGGGGAATTACCATCCCTGCTGTCAATCCGTCTCGCCCTGTTTGCGTTTCATATATTTCATTATATCTCCACTCGTTTTCCTAAAGCCCATGGATTACAAGCCCAATCCAGTCAATGCAAGATGTGCCCCACAGCAAGCCAGTGATCCTAGAGATCAGTCGGGTCATCCTTCACTGCTCTCCCTCGATGTTAGGTTTGTTCTTTATGAGGTACGGAGACCAAAACTGCACACAATAGTGCACAATGTTCGAGATGGGGTCTCACTAAGGCCCTGTACAGCTGCAGTAAGACACCCTTATTCCTGGACTTAAATTTCCCTGAAATGAACGTAAACGCAACATTTATTTTCCTAACTGCTTTCTTTCCTGCAACATTGCTGTCAGTGACTGGTGTACAAGGAGATCCAGGTACTTTTCAATGTTACAGCTCTCCTCTTGTTGGGTCTGTGTTCACTGGTCAGTGTGTCAATGTCATTCCCAGTATTGACTTCTGTGTTCAGAACCCACTGCCCTGCAATCCTCTCGGAGGACTGCACAGAAGAAACAAAGACAAAATCCCTGTCAAAGATCAACATGTTTCAATGAATCCCTGTTCAAATAATAGGTTGCTGTTGTATTGTTCCCAACAAAATACACACCGTCACATCCACTCCCATTGCTCTCCATCTGCCACTTATTTGCCCATTCACTCCACTTGTCTCAATCACCTTGTAGCTTTTCTACATCCTCCTCTCCCACGCACAATCCGACCTCGTTTCGTGCTAGCAACAGATTTGGCAATATTGCATTTGATTCCCTCAACTAAATGTTTGACATGCATTGGGAACAGCTGAGACCCAAGCACCAATCCCTGTGACACACCATATTCCTTCCACTTCCAAACATATTGCTTTATTCATGCTCACTGTTTCCTGTCAGCTCTCCTATTCTAAAACCAGGTTGATATCTTAGCCCCAATCCTGTAACATCTGACTTTGCACACGAGGCCAGAGGCTGTACCAAGATCTTTCTGAAAATCCAAATGCATTGCATCCATTGCTTCTCCGTATGTATTAAACAGTCATTTTCTCAAATATGATTCCCATTTCATGTTGACCCATTACAGAAAATCTATGAACATCAATAAGATCAGGGCAGATCATTTCATGGCCTCAGCTCCACTTGCCCGTCAGCTCTCCATAACCCATTGTTCCTTTAATGCTCAAACATTATCTATCTGAGCTTCAAAAACATTCAGTGATAAAGCCTCAACTATTTCAGTGGGCAGGGAATTTCACAGATTCACAATCTTCTTGGTCAAGAAGTTCCTTCTCAGTTCAGTCTTAATTCTGCTCCACCTAATTTTGAGTTTTTGCCCTCTGGTCCAAGTTTCACCTGCTACTGGAAACATCCTCTCTATTTCTATCTTATCTATTCCAATCATAATCATATATGTTTCTATACGATCCTCCCTCATTACTTCAAATTCCAATCAATATATAATTCCAGTCACCCAGTCTCTCCTCATATGCCGACCTCCTCAACTCCAGAACCAACCCAGCGAACCTCCTCTGCATGCATTGTAGCCAGGACATCCTTTCTGAAGTCGAGAGACCAAAACTGCAAACAGTATTGCAGGTGTGACCTCCCCAGCACCCTGTACAGCTGCAACATAACCTCCCTGTGCATAAACTCAATCCTTTTCGCAATGAAGGACAAAATACCATTTGCCTTGTAATTATTTGTTGCACCTGCACATGCACAAGGACATCTAGGTCCCTCTGCACAGAAGCATGCTGCATTTTTCACCATGCAAATAATAGTCTTTTTTACTGGTATTCCTACCAAAATGGATGACTTCACATTTATTATAATTGTACTCCATCTGCCAGACCTTTGCCCACTCACTTATAATATTTATGTCTCGTTGTAAAGTTTATCAGTCCTCTGCACACTTTCCTCTGCCACTCATTTTAGTATAATATGCTTTCGTTGAGACACTACACGTGGTCCCCAACTCCAAAAAGTCTATGTAAGCTGTGAATAATTGCGGTCCCAACACTGATCCCAGAGGCACACCACTCGTCACTGATCAGTAACCAGAAAATCACTCATTTATTCCTTCTCATTGCTTCCTGTTAGTTAACCAATCCTTTATCCATGCTAATACCTTACGCGTAATGCCATCCATCTTTACCTTATGCAGCAACTTTTTTGACGGCACTGTGTCGAATGCCTTTTGTAAATCTCAGTACACCATATCTACCGGGTCTCCGTGGTCATAATGTCTTCATAGATTTCTAGTAAATTAGTTAAGCATAACCTGTCTTTCATGAACTAATGCTGTGTCTGTCCAACGGGATAATTTCTATTCAAATGCATGCTATTTATACCTTGATTACATTGACGTATGTTCCCCACTGCACATGTTAGGCTAACCAGTCTATAATTTGCCACTTTTTTCCTACTCTCCTTTTTAAACAGTGGCGTCTGATTTCCTGTTTTCCAATCTGCTGGACCTGCATCAGAGTCCAGTGAATTTAGAAAGGTTTCCACAAATGAATTTGCTGTTTCTCCCACCACTTCTGTTAGTACCCTGGGATGCATTGCATCAGGTCCTGGAGACTTACCTTCCTTTAGATACATTAGCTTGCCCAACACTATCTCTATCATGGGAATGGTCGTTTCCAGGTCCTCACCTACCTTCCTCCCTTTGACAATTACTGACATGTTATTGGTGTTCTTCACTGTGAAGGCCGCCTAAATATCTGTTCCATTCCTCGCCCATTTCCTCATATCCTATTACTGAATCCCCCTTCTCACCCTCTAAAGGACTAATGCTTACCTGAGCCACTCTTTTCGTTTTATATATTTATAGAATCTTCTGCTATCTGTCTTTATACTCTGAGGTAGTTTACTCTCATAATCAATCTATCTTATGTTTCTTGATAGTTTTTTTGTTGCTCTTTTGACCTTTAAAGTTTTCCAAATCATCTAGATTCGCACTGGTCTTTCCCATTATTTATGTGATTTATTTTAATTTGATAGCCTCCCTTATTTACTGACACATCCATGGCAGCTTACCCCTTTTCCTACAGTCCTTCCATTTCATTGTTATTTGCTGTTGCGGAGCACTTGGAAAAATTGCTTTAAAAACCATCCACAGTTCGTATATAGTTCCACTGTAAAGTATTTGCTTCCAGTTAACTTTAGCCAACTCTTCCCTCATCCTATTGTTGTCTACTTTGTTTAAGCACAGGACCCTGTTATTGGACTTTACCTTCTCACCTTCCATCTCTATTCTAAATTCAACCATACTTTCAGTCCCAATAATTTCTCCCAAAGCATTTATTTATTAATTTCATTCTTTTTCTCTCGAGACTTAGGCTTTCCAGTCTTGCTGGAAGAATTGATTTGTTTCCTTCTGTGAAGACAGAACTGAAGTAGTTGCTTCATAGTTTTGCTATTGCCGTGTTCTCTATTCTCCTTCCTCTGTGTTCAGATTGCAACGAAGCTACACTTGTTTTCTCCAACCTTTTCCCTTGACAGTTCACCCCTATAATTCTTGTTAATATTCTCTTCAGAAACCCAAAAATTTATATCCACACCATACAATCATAAAGCATAGTATTTGTACCGTCAGAAATACAGCACAGTCTACACTAGTCCCACTCTCCTACATGAGACCTATAGCCGGAAATGTTCGGACACTTCAATAGCTCGTCCAAGTCCTATTCAGCTGTTTTGTGGTTACCAAAGCAACTCGCCTCTCAGGAAGCACATTCCAGACCCCAACACCATCTGGGCGAAAAACAATCAACAAATCCTCTCTAATCCTCAAACCCTTCACTTTTAAAGTGTGTTCCCCTGTTTTTACCCCTTTGACTAAAAGAAACAGCTGCTGTCTATCCACCCTGTCCATGCCCCTCATAATCTTATCCTTCTGAATCACGACCCCTCAGCCTTCTCTGCGCCAAAGTAAACAACCCGAGCTTATCCAGCCTCTCTCCATAGCTGGTATGCTCTAACCCAGGGAACATACTGGTGAGTCTCCTCTGCACCCCCTCCAGTACAAGCACATTCCTCCTGTAATTTGGCTCCCAGATCTCCACACTGTATTCCATCTTGGCCGAACCAAAGTCCTGTATAGCTCTTATAATCTATGTCCCGATGAGTAAAGGCTATTTACTATTCCCAATGTCTTCTGAACTAACTTATTACCATGTTCAGTCACATTCAGGGATGCGTGGAGAAGCACCCTCTGAGCTACTTCGTGTGCTGCCATTCAGTGAATACTACGCTGTCTGGTTCCTTCATCCAAAGTGCATTAACCTCATATTTATCAGGGTTACATAGCATCTGCCTTTGATCTGTATATCTGACCATTCCATCTGGACCTTCCTGTAACATAAGGCCTCCCCCCTCACTGTCAAACACCTGGCCGTTTTTGTGTCAACGACAGACTTACTAATCACACACTCCCCATGCCCTCCACATTCACATCTACATCATTTATGAATACCACAAAGAATAAGGGACACAGCACTGATCCCTGGGGTACACCAGGGACACTGGTCTCCAGACACACAAGCATCCTTCTCCCATCACTCTTTTCCTCCTGCCTCTAAGACCATTTGAATGTCACTTACCAAGCTACCCTTGATACCATGAGATTGAACTTTCTTTATCATGTGAGGCTTTGTCAAAGGTGTTGCTTAAAATGAAAACATAAAAACGACATCCTCGAACAAATTCAATAAAATTCATTTGGCTTGACTACACTCTGATAACTTCATAGTGACGATCCTTGATCAAACATTGTCTCTCTCAATGAAGATCAATTGTCTCCTTCCCTGTTTTCCCCAATAGTTTCCCTGAAACAGATCTGATACACACTGATCTATAGTTTCCTGCTCTATCTGCACCAACCCTTCGTGTAAAGAGTGCTCTCCATTAATCTGGCAACTCCCCTGTGACTAGATTCTTCTTAAACATTCGAGTCAGGGCATTTCCTCGCTTGTCTCCCACTGCAGCTTGTGATACAACTCTTCCAGACCTGGGACTTGTCCAATTTTATACCAGCCAAAACCATCATTTCCTGCTCGCATCTTATATCAATCTGCTCAAGAGCTTCCCAATCCGGTCTTCTTGAAATATGCACCTGCCTCCTTCTTCTCCCAAGTAAAACAGATGGGAAGCTCTCATGTCATAATCAATCGATCTTCTCCAGCTTGACACACAGATTGCGCCCTTGATGTCTAATGGGTCCTAAGTATTCCCTGGCTATTCTGTTCTGCTTGATGTTCTTGTGGAATATCTTGGGATTCTCGTTCGTATTGCTCCCACTTGTGAATGCCCATGTTCGTCACTTCCCTCTGTGTGATTTTTTAAAAAGTTTCATTTCGATCACCTCTCATTCTCTGAAACTCTCTGGAACACAGGCAGAGTTCCCTCATCAGACAATCCTGCCATCTGAGGGATTAATCTCGAGATAGTCCTTTCAGACCTTACAGTGTTTGCATAAATAACAGACATTTTCTGTCTTTTATTAGATCATTTTAATGTACTTTTCAAATTCACTGAAGCCAACTTTATCCTCGCATCTTAATGGCTTGCATGACTCAGGTATGTACCAGTAATATACGAAAACAACTGCTTTGTGTTCAGATGTCATTTAAATTCAAAATATTAAGGTCACTGTTCCCAAAAGCTTCTTTACAACAAAGTCTTCAATTAGCTCTTCTGATCACACATCACCAATACCAGAACAGCCTGATCTCTACTTGGTGCTCAACATATCATTAAAGAAACCCATCTCATAGACGCTCATGTAATCCATTTTCCCAGCATTAACATTCACTTGGATTAACAACTCTTTACATTTAACTTGAAGCTGGCCATTATTACTGCAGTACCCACAAACATGTATTTCTAATTTCCTGTTTTGGACCATAAACATTTGTATCACAATTTTGACTTTGATATACAAATCTCATCAGTTTTTGCTTCTCCTTGCTGTTTCTAAGTTCCACCTTACCAGATTCTGAGTGATATGGGGTCTGGCGGGGTTGATGGTAGATTCAGTCGAGATTTTTAGCGAGGTATATCTCAACATTGATATCATCTCGCCACACCTTACCTGTTGTTCTCAAGTTTAATTGTGACAATATCACCAGATCTCGCGTTATGCTGGTGGAGTAAAGAAGTACAATGAACGTTCAGCTATGTTGTGTATTCCCCCAGAGAGCTGAGACTGCTCTAACCTGGGTAGGAACCTTACAGCAGGTTGGTAAAGTGTTACTGCTGCTGTGCAGAATCTTAACGAGCTCACATCTGGAGACATGCACACATATTTAATCTCCACACTGAGGAAAGCATGTTTGAATGACCTCAAAGATTGTTCCCACAACTGATTCCTGCAACAAAAGTATTAATCATAGAATCCCTGCAGTATGGTAGCACGCCATTTGACCCATCGACTCCCCACTGATCCTCCGAAGGTCATCCCATCCAAGCCCCACCACCCACCCCTCCCAATCTTTATAACCTGGCATTTTCCATGACTGATGCACATAGCCTTCACATCCTGCACACTCACAACATGGGTGTCCCACACCTGCACACACACAACATGGGTGCTGGGGAAAAAATAAACACCACTGCAGTTAGGCGGTAGTGTGGGCGATTGGGCGGCACGGTGGCACAGTGGTTAGTATTGCTGCCTCACAGCGCCAGAGACCTGGGTTCAATTCCCGACTCAGGCGACTGACTGTGTGGAGTTTGCACATTCTCCCCGTGTCTGCGTGGGTTTCCTCCGGGTGCTCCGGTTTCCTCCCAAAGTCCAAAGATGTGCAGGTCAGGTGAATTGGCCATGCTAAATTGCCCGTAGTGTTAGGTAAAGGGGTAAATGTAGGGGAATGGGTGGGTTGTGCTTAGGCGGGTCAGTGTGGACTTGTTGGGCTGAAGGGCCTGTTTCCACACTGTAAGTAATCTAATCTGATCCCCGGTCATTATGTGTAATTTAGGGTGGCCACTCCACCTTACCTGCACATCTTGGGACTGTGGAGGAAACTGGAGACGGAAATTGAACTGAGATCTCTCGTGCAGTGAGGGAGCAGTGTTAACCACTGAGCTACCCAGTGTGGGCAACACAACTTGCCTGCGCTTTTCAGCCCATGAAAAGTGACATTTGAACAGGGAGATTCCATAAGACCCCAGACATGTCATTGAGCAACAGGAGGTGAACATTGAGATCTTGAGCGCTTGGTCAGACACAGGAGCACAACATGCAAGTCCCTTGAGACTATAATGTAGGTAAAGCCAGGAGGACATTCAGCCCAGCAAGTGTGTAAAGCATTCACAGAATGAGTCCAAACAGCTACTCATGCCTCTTACACAGCAATTGGAGCAGATCTTTGACAGCCTTGCGCCTGTTACACAGGAATTGTGAAAGGGAACATAGAGGTTATGGAAGGGAAGGACTTTGAATAACAAGCTTCACTCGGGAATGAAAAGAAATGAGAAAACTATTGGGATTGAAGACAAATTGTTAGAATACGTGAAGAAGGAATTAATAACAGAAGATTTCCAAAGTCAAGCCACAATCCAGCACAGTCAACATAGTTTTATGAAGGATGAATCATGTTTGAATGATCTGACTCACATTCTTTAAAAAAAAACATAACAAGCAAGGTGGATAATGGGGATCATATAGATGTATTATATCAGAACTTCGAGACATCAGTGCATAACGTGCCTCGCAAAAGATGATTATGCAAGACAAGAACACATGGGGTTAGGAACAATTTACTTGTTGGGGGAGAGGATTAGCTAACGACTAAAAGCCATGATATGGAGTCGCTGGTTTTGGACTTGGTTGGACAAGGTCAAAAATCAAACGACACCAGGTTAGAGCCCAATGGGTTTATTTGTAAACACAAGGTTTCATTGCGCTGCTCCTTTATCAGGTGTAAGAGAGATAGGAAAACCTTAAACACAGAAGGTATAAGGAAAAGATCAAAGGGTTGGACAACTTATGCACATGAATTGTCCACACCTGAGATGGCTTTTAAATACTTCATCAGTTAGAATGGAGATGCAAGTTTGATTCATTATTATGCAAATCGCAGAATTTATATCAAGTCACTTCCTGGAGATACTTTCAGGTAAATGAAGCAACACTTGTGGTCAGACAATGTATTCTAAGTGTGAGACCTTGTTTGGACGCTGTCTGTCTTCACCTGGAGTCAGACTGGTTTTATTTACAAAGTAGGAGTTTATAGAATATCACATTGATTGACTTTTTACAAATTGTATGTTTTTGGAACAATATAAAATGCATTTGCAAATACCAATGGTCAAATGCAAATTCACCCCGCAGATTTATATGTGCATACGTGTGTGTGTGCTTATGTGGGAGAGAAGGGCGTGTCTGTGTGAAGGGGAGAGAGAGACAGAGAGACACTGTGTGTACGTGAGAGAGAGTGAGGGGAATTGTGTGTGTGAGTGCGGGAGTTAGAGAGAGAGTTGTGTGTACATGCGTGCGTGTGACAGAGTGGAGTGCGCGTGTGCGCATGTGAGAGAGGGAGAGCGAGAATGTGTGTGTGAAGTGGATAGGAAGGGTGTCCATCAGTGTAATTGTCGACTCCTTAACAAGTTACCCACCACTGACGTCAGGCTAACTACCTTTTCCTTATTACCCTTCTTAAATCCTTTAAGTAGTGGCACCACGTAGCCAACCTCCAGTCAACCTGTGGCTATTAATCATAGCAAGGGACCCAGCAATCACTTCCCTAGCTTCCCATAGAGTTCTGGCGTACGTCTAATAAAAGCCAGGACATTTTCCTTCCTTTGCTGTTTTAAGACCCCCAGCAGCTTCTCTGTAATACAGACACTTTCCTAGACGTCACAACTTATTTCCCAAGTTCTCTCACTTCCATATCATCCTACATAGTAAATAATGATACAAAATATTGATTCAGGACCTCTCCATTTCCTGTGGCTCTGCACATGAGCAGCGTTGCTGATCTTTAGGGATATCCTATTCTCTCCACAGTTACTCTTTTGTCCTTGACGCATTTGTAGAATTCCTTTGGATTGTCCTTAACTCTATTTGTCAAAGCTATCACATGTCTCCTTTTTATGCTCCCAAATTCCCTCTTAAGTATACTCTTCTTGCCTTCAGATTCTTCTCGTGATTCACTTTCAATCAGGAATTAAGAGGCTAATGATGACCATTGTGATTGTCAGAAAAATCCATCTAGTTCCCTGACACACTTTAAGGAAACAAACCGCCATTCTTACCTGGTCTGGCCTACAAGTGACTCCAGACTCACAGCAATGTGGTTGACTGCTAACTGCCCTCTGGACAACTAGGGATTGGTAATAGATGCTTTCCTAGCCAGGGACGCCTTTATCCCGTGAATGAATTAAGAAAAAACCCTCAATTCCTGCTGTCTAGACCTGAGATATGCTTCCCGTTTATCTCTGGCCAGAACTTCAATTTCTCCAATCCTCCAGCATTCCTGACACGTACCAGCATTACCCTTCACCCTAAAAGGGCCAGAATTTCTCTGTACTCCTGACAACTCATTTTTGAAGGCTTCCCACTTCCCAACTGACCCCTTTCTCTGAGAATATCCGTCCCAGTCGAATTTGGAAAATTCTTAGTTAATATCATCAAAATTGATTTTCAACAATTTAGAACTTTAAGTTTTAGACGTGGTTAATCCTTTTCCATCTCTATTTTAAAACGAATGGAATTATGATGACTTGCCATAAAGTGCTCCCCACCGATGCCTCAACCACCCGCTCCCCACTGCCTTATTTCCCAAGGGTAAGGTGACGTTTAGCTCCTTCTCTGTGATGAAGAGCATTGGTCAAGCAGCTGCAGCGTTGTCACTGGGATTGGGGTCAGCAGAGTCTTCGACTCATTGCGTTGAATCGAATAATAATTTGTCTCAGTGACATTTTCATTGAGTGTGACAGAGGGATTGTCTGCACGAGGCTGAGCTAGTTTCCTGGTGCTATCTTATCGGCGTCACCTCATTGACTACCCAACCCACCCCATGGTGTCCCTCTCATTCAATACAAGCCAGATTCTCCCACCAATCTACCTTGGAGGTAATCACCATCACCTGCATGCTACTTGGTATTCCGTAATCCCTGGCACTGCTGCTATCTTTCAGAGGCCAGTGGGCACATGGTTGAGCTTTCTGACGTTGGAGCTGCCCTGTACAATTTATCCTGGCCATGGCAATAGGGGCAAATGCACCACGGTTTGTCGACACGGGCGCGGAGGTCCTGGTGGATGGGCTAGTACAGAGGAGGACCATTCTCGTCCCAGAGGGGGCCACACCACCAGACACAGCGAGCATGGTCTGAGCTCACCACCCAGCATGCAGCACCTTCACCCTCTCTCTCTCTTTCCCCTCTACTATATCCCCCTCACTAATAGCACTGGATGGATACAACAATGTTGACTGACTCCCTCTGGGCACGTCACTGTCTCCCCACCCTCCCCCACCTACACCAACATTAACAGCAGGGTCACACACTCACACCCTTACTCCATCCTTCCCCATCTCCAATTCCAGGACAAACAGCTTGGAATTGGATACGAAGTGTGAAGCAGGGTGGTGGAGTGCCCAATATCCATCTACCGCTCCCCCCCACCCCACACACACACCCTTTACCGGTGTGCCTGTATATGACCCTGTGGGTATCTATATGTGGGTGCAGGTCTGACAGTGTCTGTGGTGTTTGAAATGACAAAATCTCTCGCTCAGCTGGCCTCCACACCCTACTGCAGTGACATTGGCAGAAGGTGTATCCTTCGAAGATTCAGTGTGGGCGGGAGAGAGGGCAGCAGCTCATAACACCACCCAAACTGACAGCACCATCAACACAGACACCTCCATCCACACCCCACACACACAGACACGCAGACGCACACACACACACACGCACACACACAATGCTGGTAGATGGAGGGTTGCAAATATACTTGGGCCTGTCAGAATGGAAATGCTCACCTCTGAGTGAACCATTTTGTCAGAAGACGAGATGAATTGATTTCTCATTCTGTGACTTGCAATGCTTAAAAATTACGTGAGAAATTATTGAAAAGTCTAGAAAAAGGTCCAGTGGTGTTGGTAATGGTGCAGGTACAACATTGCTTAGTATCAGACAAACTGCTGATATTATTTGAAAAATCAAACAGCCATGCAATTTGTCCAGATTCACAGGAAAGGATTTGTTATCTTCTTAGAGTGTTAAAAACTGTGCAACTGATGCACTGGTGAGGGGCGGCCAGCAGAGGGTAGTGTTGTATGAATCTAGTCACAAAACTCAGAGGCGAGCACTGCTGCCTCACAGCGCCAGGCACCCGGGCTCGATTCCACCCTCAGGCGACTTTCTATGTGGAGTTTCACATTATCCCTGTGTCTGCATGCTGTTCCACCGGGTGCTCCCACAGTCCAACAATGTGGATATTAGAATTGGCCATGCTAAGTTGTCCATAGTGTGAGGGATGTGTCGGGTCGGGGCATTAGTCAGGGGTAAACGTAGGATAGCATTTGAATGGGTCTGGGTGGGTTACTCTTCGAAAGGTCAGTGTGGACCTGTTCGATCGAGGCGCCTGTTTCCACACTGTAGCGATTCCATGAACTCTATGAACAACAGGGATAGAGAGAGGAGGAGGATGGAGACTTTGATTCCAATTTCAATATATTTACTTCAAAAACAACATTGCACAGCGAAAGCAGACAGAGGTGCACACAAACGTAGATACTGATGCTAACACACATAACACATGCACAAAGAGATACGGAAGTAGATATGGACATTAACACACAAACACACAAACATAACCCCACATATAGGCACACACGTTGTTTAATACAGAGATATTTAATTAATATGTTATCAATAGCTAGTCAGAGAAGGCTGGAGATTGGGGTTCAGAAATATTTTAGCCGCGATCAAATGTCATGGCAGAAAAGATGGGCCGAATGGCCTCATTCTGCTCCAGTGTTCATTGCTCATATGATCTTTCCTGGAATTGTCTTTCCACGAGGTCAGTGGAGAATGAATTTGATAAGTATTTGATTTAGGAGAGTTAATGGGAATTTGGACAGCTTTCAGGGGCTGAGTGGTCGATATCTGTTTCTAATTGTCGACTCCTTATACATCAAAAGATTGGCGATTGGTTTGAGGGGAACACATTTTGAAATTAAGTACATTCCCATTGCAGACTGAGACAGGGATGCTCCTTTTTGTTTAGAGTTGTGTTATCTGTGATGCTCTCATACCGAGGGAGCAGTGAAGACTGGGTTGCTGAAAACACTCAAGGTTGAATTCCATAGAACTTTGATGAACTCGAGGATCCATGTTTATTGGGAACAGACAGGAAAGTGATGTTTAGTGACAATCACATCAACAATGCACATTCCGAATGGTGGAGCAGGCTCAGGGGGCTGAATGGCCAGCTGCTGCTCCTAACCCATGTGTTGTACTCTCAAGCCCTCAGTACTTTTACAGAGGTAAAGAAGGCTCCCATTCAGCCAGTCAGCATCATAATAATGAGAAAGGATGAGGCCGTTCTGCCCTCTAAGTATTTATGCAGGGATATATTGAAGTCATTCAGACCATTAAGTATATTACACAGCATAGGATGAGGCCATCCAACCTTTCTAGCTTGCTGCCCAACAACAGGGGAATCCCGGTTAACTATCAGGGAATAAATATTCGGGATAAATGTTTATATTCGGTTGCAAAGTTGTAACTGTGTGGAATTCGTCGGGGATCAGTGTGAGATTATCAACTATTTACAATCTATTCCAACGACTTGGATGAGAGGACTGATTGGCTTGGAGCTCAATTAACTCATTCACCAAGATAGTCATTTAACTGGACATGGAGACTTTGCAATGGGATACAGACAGGGGAAGTTAGCGAGCAAAACTTTCGCAGAAAACAGTATAATGTGGGTAAAGAGAAGTCAGCATTGAACAGAGAAAATAACAGTAACCTACTTAAATGGAGAGAAAATCACAGAACTCATTGAAACAGAAGGATTAGTGCATTCGGGTACTTGAGCCACATAAATCTAGTCAGCAGATTCAGCCAATAAATAGAAAGGGCTATCGAAAGGGCTATTTGTTTTATGCAAAGGCTACTGGGTATAATCATTAGGATGTATTACTGCATTTGTACATGACAATGGTGAGAATACATCTGATGCATTGTGTCTAGTAATGATCCCCTAAACTGAAAGAAAAATATGCAATTGTTTTAGAAGCTTTTTACTGATGTTTCACTTTACTCTTTGCTAGAATGAAGGCCTAATAGAATCATTGTGTGATACAGCACGGGCACAGACCCTTCAGTCCAGTTTATCTGCATCGACCAGATATTCCAATCTGATGTATTACCATTTGCCAGCATTAGACCCACAACCATTCCTACCCTTCTTAATCATATACCTATCCATTGCCTCTTAACTGTTGTAATTGTACCAGCCTCCAACACATTCGCTGCCAGCTCGTTCCATACACACACTACCTTCTGTGTGAGAAAGTTACCCCTTCAGGTACCTTTTTAATGTTACCACTCTCACCTTAAATCTACGTCCTCTGGTTTGGATTCCTCTGACATCCGAAAATAACCGTATCCATACCCCTCAGGGCCTCTACAAGGTCAGGGCACTTCAGGCCTGAGAATAATAAATTTTAAATTGCACCTTAAATGACCCTGAGGACAGTGTACTGGGCGTAGCTGAGAAAGGAAAAAATAAAACTAAGGGTTCAGTTTAATAAAACATTATATTCATTTTAACACAGGACTTTGAAGACATGAATTTATTGTACAATCGTTATGAAGCCACGTATAAAAGTATTTTCAAATGATAAAATACAAATCAATCCTACATGGAGCAGATAACAGGAATGGAGTATGCAATCAGGGGAATGTTTAACCAGAACTTACGTGGTTCAGGTTGGTGTTCAGGTCACGTTATTGTATGTTTCAACTCAGACAGGGAGAAAATGCAACTTGTCTGAGAAGCCACAGCCATTGCTCTATCGCTTTACTTGTTCGTCTCAACAGCACCATATAGAAAATAGAACAATACAGTGCAGAACAGGCCCTTCCGCCCTCGATGTTGCGCCGACCTGTGACCTATTCTCAGCTCGTCCCTCTACACTATCCCAAAATTATCCATGTTCTTGTCTAAGGATTGTTTAAATCTCCCTAATGTGGCGAGTTGAGTACATTAGCAGCTGGAACATGCCATGCCCTTACGACTCTCTGCGTAAAGAACCTGCCTCTGACATCTGTCTTAAATCTAACACCCCTCAATTTGTAATTATGCACCCTTGTACAAGCTGACGTCATCATCCCAGGAAAAAGAATTTCACTGTCTACTCGACCTAATCTTCTGTTCATCTTGTATGTCTCTATCAAATCCCCTCTTAGTCTTCTTCTTGCCAATGAGAATAGACCGAAATCTCACAGACTTTCCACATAAGACCATCCGTCCAGACCATGCAACATCCTGATAAATCTCCTCTGCACCTTTTCCAATGATTCCACATCGTTTCTGCAATATGGGGACGAGAACTGTACACAACATTCCAAGTGTGGCCGCACCAGCGTTTTGTATAGTTGGCAACATGATATTGCGGCTCCGGAAATCAATATCTCTACCAATGAAACCTAACACACTGTATGCCTCTTTAACTGAGAGCTGAAAATACATCAGTCATCTTTACCATTCATGACGGTTCCTGTTGAGGATTTGTTGGAATCTCCCCACTGCCAGGAGAGAAGGGAATTCAACCAAGTCCAACAGTTCCAGGAAGAAACCCCACTGCCAGCAGCATCTGTGAGGCAGAATAACAATTGAGACCATCTCAATTTTCCTTTTGCCATGAAATGAACTATTATTTGGACAAAGCTTTTCCAAACTAATATTCTGCAGAGTTATTTTTTTCTGTTTGCCTTCAGACATGTGTGTGCGTGTCTCAGATTTATAGGAAAATAAATAATGATACACATGTCGTCAAAGTCCAAACTATATGTCATTAATCCTTCCATCATTTTCGGGTAACTTTGCTTTGGTTTTAGATTAATTATTTTTACAAATTTAAGAAACCTTCCTGACATGTGAGACAGTTGCGACACTGAGACAACATGCCACTACGCCGCCCCACCCCCCGCACCCCCCCAATGAATCACTGTGCTAGGGAAAACTGGGGAAAGTGTAATTCTGTAAAATATATATATATATATATATATATATAAAACAGTGGCAAAACACAGCAGATGAGCCAGTATCTGGAGAGTGAAACAGAGTTAGAATATTAAATCTGATATTACCCTATTGGGGTAAACTCATATTCGACTCAATAAGTTAAATCTGCTTCTCTCTGCTTAGAATCTGCTAAGGATCTCCAGCACTTTCAACGTACTTAGTTTTTGGGACTGTTGATAGTTGTCTGATCTGAAAGAGAACAGTCAACCTGCCATTTCTGTTGGCTCTCGAGTATTTGGTTATGGTATCTGAATGAAAAACTAAAACCTTTGTGAATGACAGGTTTCTCAATACTGATAACGTATTACACTACCATAATGCATTATAAAAATGTTGAACTCAGTGGCACTGACGTCACACAATCAATCATCTGAAATAAACTAACTGAAGTGACAATTCCAATTGTTATCAATGTGTTGTCATGCTCCTGATGTCACTGGCATCATATTCCTCCAGCAAAGTATTACCTTTCCGAAACTTTAGGTGCAACTGTCAAACATAAAATAACTTTTTTTTAACAGGTTATATTCATCCAGGAGAAAGTGAGGACTGCAGATGCTGGAGATCAGAACTGAAAATGTGTTGCTGGAAAAGGGCTGAGTCTTGAAGAAGGGCTCATGCCCGAAACGCCGATTCTCCTGCTCCTTTGGATGCTGCCTGACCTGCTGCGCTTTTCCAGCAACACATTTTCAGCTATATTCATCCTGGGTTTTGGAAGGCACTAGCAAGGGAGAGTTTATTTGTCATCCCCAGTAGCTTTGGAAAAGACGCCAAAGAGCTGCCTACTTGAACCTCTTCAATCCAAGTAATGCAGATCCGTACAGAGCTGTTGTAGGGACATTCCAAGATTTTTATCAACCGATAATGAAATAAGAATAAATTAGCCCCTTGCCAGAATGACATGCAACTTAGAAGAGACTGCTTTTTCCATTGTTCCCATTTCCAGTGCAGAATTATCTCTAATTACCATTAATCAGAGTTTTGCTCAGGGTCTTTGAATCCACCTTCACCTTCGATTGAAAGGAAGGTCACTCTGATCTCACCTCAAATTACATGGGAAGATCAGTTGAAAGAATAAAGAACAAAAGACATTGTTTGTTAGAACAATGTCCTCGCAATATTCAAAAGAAAATTGATACACGGTCTTCCGATTCTGTCAGAAGTTGTTTGTTCTGTTGGTGATGAGGCTGTTTGGTAAAACATTGTGACAGACGGACAGGAGAAGCTCCAGTCTGTACCAATAGTGAACAAAACTATCCTGTTCACGGTGCATCAGATAGTGGCAAACATACTACTGGCTGTTGCTATTGGACATTGATCATTCCAAACTCATCGTTCACCGATGACCAATGGTAGCACAGATATCAGCAGCTCCCAGCATCTAACGTGAAAGCAAAAAGGGAAAGGGAGGGTCAGGGGAAGCGGTGTGACATACAGTGCGAGAGGAAGGAAGGGCCATGGTCAGTGGACGGGTATGTAGCATCAGAAGGTGCAATGCAAGGGAAGTAGAAGGGTAAGAAAAGAGTAGGAAGGGAGGTTGAGGTGCGTCAGAAGGCGCATCAGTGGCAGGGAAAAGCAGGTAGTTGGAAAAGTGAGATTGATGGACAATCAAACATCACTGTTCAGCAAAACTGGCATCTGGTTTCCTTTGAAAATGAAGAAAAGCTTACTCTTTTTTTATTAATACTTGATTCTTTTTCATATTGTACATTCACTCGAAACGTCTGTATCTCCATCAAGTGCAGATATGTTCTTTTCTCCCCAATGCATTATTGCGACATTATGTCACTTTTTAAAACAATATTCAGAACTCTGGGTGCTTGTTCTTTTAAGTTGCTTCCAAATCAACGTAGAAATGAGAATGTGAATTGATCTTCTATAGTGTGTTATAATGTAGAATTTAATTTAATCTTTATCCTCATCCCTCTAGCTCTTTCCAACAAACTTAATGAATGAGCCTGCGTCTACTGTGCAGATGACAAAAAATTCTTCAGCTCTAACTATTGCAGCGAATGTTTCATAAAATAAACTGCAGGTCCACATCGAATGGAAATGTCGCAGTGCACAATGCCAAAAGCTATTCCAAAATTAATGATATACAAGTCTTATGAACAATACATGCAGAGGGGTGGAGTGTCAAAGCAGAATTCAGCTCCATGTCCAAAATATTGTTTATGGCTGCCTTATAAAAGACCTCATCTACATCACGCTGTAAATTCACCAAAACATGAAAAACAAGAGACTGGAATTCCCAATTCTTCCTCTGCAACAGATCTGTAGAAGAGGTAGAAAATCAAGGTTTGTTTCTGATATTCATAAATGTTGATGATATTAATGTTGGAGATGGGGTGGGATTGGAGAATGATAAACAATGTTGTGGATGACACAACGATAGTCCGGATGGGTCACGGTGAGGATGAGCGTGATAGGTTACAGGAGGGTACACATTGATTGTTCAGATGGCCAGATCAATGACCGATAAAAATTAACACTGGAAGATGTGAGATGCTGCACTTTGGAAGAAGTAACAAGACAAGAGAGAAGTCAAACCAAGAAGATAGGCTGGTCTTGCTTTTGGAACAGAGAAGGGCGAAGGTTGAACCTGACAGAGGTGTATAAGAGCATGAGAGTTATGGGTAGAGTCAACAAACAGCAGCTATTCCCCTTAATCGAAGGGTCAAAAACAAGGGACACATGTTTGAAGCGAAAGAGAACATATAAAGAAAGAGGATTTGGGGAATCCGTTTTGGACCCAGAGGATGGTTTGTGTTTAGAATGCATTGCCTGGGAGGGTGGTTCAGGAAGATAAACTGACAAACTTTATAAAACACTAGCATTAGCACTGGATGGTGCAGACTCGATGGGCCTTGTCTTTATATATGATTCCATGTGGTGGCAGCCATGAAAGCTCTGATACATTCTGAAGCACTAACCAATGCTACTTGTTGGTTTGTTCTGGCGAACTGTGCTCAGTAAGTGGCAAGATTACAAATCAACATCATTCCATGGAGTATCAGCACTTACTCAACCTCGGACAGCACAGCCATCTCTGAAATCGTCCAGGATAATTCACATGCTCACTGCAAGCATCGTCCATCAAAAGCAATAACACAATTCCAGCTGTTTGACACATTATTTTAAGGACACCAATAACATAGACACAGACTTCCCTTCATTACTATAAGGACTTGTCTCTGTAAGGTTGCTATATCTCGGAAAAACAATAAACTCCATCCTATCTGTTTGCTTTGACAATGAGTCAGTTTTCCTGTTTTGCCTGCCAGCTGTTCATCACAGCATGACGGCTTGTGTAACACTCCATCCATCACCTGTAATATTTACTCCCAGCTAACCCAGCACATGAGATGCATTGCTGGCACACCCTCCCACCAGCCACTTGGATGGAACAATATCAACTGGACTGGAACATCTCAAGGGCAATTAATGCTGGTCTAGCTCCATTAAAATTCCAAATGAATTGAAAAGACAATCAGATTTTCTAGAATTATTGAAAAATGTAGAGTCTTTTTTATTGATCTGATGAGTTTGCCACTGTTTTTATAGCTGTGTTAGCGATGTCCATGAAATCACTTTGTACATATATTAAAAGAACAAAAAAAAGCTCAGGTCACAGATGACACAAAGCAATGCAGCATTTAAGCAAAATCGGCCAGGGCATTGTAGGCTATAGGTCTTCAGGTAACTGGGAACAATGTACATTGGTGTTTTCTGGCTGGCGTAGATGTATTGGACTGAAGGGGCTGTGTATATGCTGTATGACTATCACTTTAATTGTTGAAAACAAAGAATTAGTCTCACTATTTTCTTAGCGTGTGAGCATCAAGTGGTTAGGAATACAATCTCCAAGGTCACAGAGCACACAGACTTGAAGATATATCATTCTGCTGTCACTATCAAATGGTTCAGAACCCCATTTCTCTCTTTGTAACATACCTGTTAGGGTTCCTGCACCACAAGAATCCCTGTGGTTTATCACAATGTTCTGAATAGAAATTACACATAGAAAACAGAATGTTGGCCTTGTTAATGAAACTCACTTCACAACAAGAACTGAAAGGAATGAGCAGAATTAAAGTTATCCATTAGACCCAATCTGATTTCTAAAGCAGTTCAAGGCAGGCATTCACTTTGCCCTATGCTGCCGACCTTTCTACAAAACCATGAAACTTCCCTGAGTGCGTTTGGGTGCTGTTTAAAAGTCACATATGGAAAACTGTGCCCAATAATCTGAAAGGAAACGTCTCGATGTTCATGACAATCATAATTTGTTATCATATTTTTATCAATATCTAAAGACAACAGAAATGTGGAAACTAGCATCAGGAGTAAGTCACCAATGGAGCTCCATCATGCGATAAGATCTTGAACTATCTGATTGTGATATTAATCACACATTCCTCCTTTGCCCTTACAATGTTAGTGCGTCTTCTTAGTTAAAAATCTGCCTGCTTCTGCCTTGGGAATATTCAATGTTTTATCCACCAATGCTATCTGGGATAAGAGTTCAAAATACACGATACTTTGAGAGGATTAAACATCCAACATCTTTTTCACAGAGATAAACTTCAGTTTTATAGTCCATCCACTCCTGGTCATCTCTCACACAAGCTGAAATATGGTTTCAGAATTCAACTTTAAAAGACTACTTGGAATATCCTGAGGTTGCCAAGATCACATGTTGTTCGTCTAAACTCCAGCAGATCCAGAGTCAGTCAGTTCAAGATCTCCACCTGAATAAACATTCCACACAGGACTCAATTGAACGAAACTTCTCTGGACTGATTTGCATGTCATTATTGCCATTGCTCTCTCGATGTCGTCTCGCCACTACTCTGCAAAACTGGAGAAAATCTTCCCTAATTTTGGATGTATTTTGTTTCAGAAAATGTCTGCATTTATCTTATGAGCTTTGACAAAGGGTCAGTTAGACTTGAAACATCAGCTCTTTTCTCTCCTTACTGATACTGCCAGACCTGCTGAGATTCTCCAGCATTTTCTCTTTTGGTTTCAGATTTCAGCATCTGCAGTAATCTGATTTACATTTATCTTACCTCCCTCTAAACTTTATGCACACAAAGTTTTTATTTTGTAATCCACGTGCCCGGTTCCTCTGTGCCTCAAGCCAATCTCTCTACTGAAATAATGCATTGCAGTTCAATCCAACCCACCCACATCTTTGAGCACACAGGCAATACTTCCTACGATGCTCCATTCAACGATATTTTTCTGTTCACTTGACCCACCTTAATCTCTTTATAGACTCAAATCCTCTTCATATGGTGCGTTTCTAACAGTTTCAAATGTCTGCATTCTTCCATAGTACACACAGAATATTTGGCCAATGTAGTAGTTTGTGGCCACATTCCAATGGAATTGACAATGTAATATGTTTAATTAATGTCTAAACTATGAATTTGTGGCAATGCTAAAATGTTTAGCAGTCCCATCACTCAGTTCCCAAAACTCAAAGTAGGGACAGATGGTGTAGAATCTGTGTGGTTAGAACTGAGGAACAGCAAAGGTGAAAAACCATAGTTGGAGTTATGTACAGGCCTACAAATCATAGTCAGGAGCTGGGGCGGATGTCACATTAGGAGATAGAAAATATGTGTAGGAAAGGCAAAGTTGCAGCATTTGGGGGAATTTTAATATGCAGCTGGACTGGGAAAATCAGGTTGATAGTGGTTTGCGTGACAAGGAATTTGTGGAATGTCTGCAAGATGGCTTTTTTGAGCAGCTTATGGTGCAAGCAACAAGGGAACGGGCAATACTTGATTTAGAGTTCTGCAATGAGTCACAATGAGTTGATAAGGGAGCTTAAGGTAAAGAAACGTTTATGAGGCAGTGATCATAATATCATTGAACCTACTCTTCAATTTGGGACGGTGAAGGTAGAATCAGAGCTGAATCAAAAGCAACTACAAAGGCATGAGGGAGGAACTGGGTTACATTGACTGGGAGAGGAGGCTAGCGGGAAAGACAATGGAAAAGAAATGGAGGGAGTTTCTGGGAGTAAGTCAGCAGAGACTCATCCCAAGATAAAAGAAGCATGGTAAAGGGAGGATGAGGCAAAAATGACTGACAGGTGAAATCAGTGTTAGTGTAAAAGCAAAAGAGAAATCAGATAACATGGCAAATGGCAGTGGGAAACCAGAGGATTTGGAAGCTTACAAATACCACCAGAGGGCAAGAAAATAAGAAATAGGAGGAAGAAGATTAAATATGAGGATAAGCTAGCCAGTAATATAAAAGACTGTAAGAGGTTCTTTAGACTTGTAAAGTGCAAAAGAAAGGCAGAAATGGACATTGGTCACAGAATACGACGCTGGGGATATAGGAACGGGGAACACATAATGGCTGAGAAACTGAACAGTTATTTCACGTCACACTTCACAGTGTGACACGAAAAGTGTCCCCAAAAATTCAAGACAGCGCGGGGACAGAGCTTTTAGGAGAAGTTGCTCGAAAAACTAAATGGGTCAATAAACTGGACCAGCTGGACAATATCTCAGAGTTCCAAGGGAGATAGCTGAAGAAATAATGGAGACATTTGTGGTGATCTTTCATGAATTTCTAGAATCAGCCAGAGGGTCAAAAGACGAGAAAGTTGAAAACGTGACAGCCTTTTTAAAAAGGGAATACGGCAAAAGGTAGAAAGTGACAGACCAATTAGCCTAACCTCAGTCATGTGTAAGATCCTGGAATCCATTGTGAATTTTGAGATTTCTGACGACTTGCAAGTGAATTCTAAAATTGGGCCAAGTCAGAATGGTGTCATCAAGAGGACGTCATGCCTCATAAATCTGGAAGAGTTATTTGAGTATGTAACAAGCAAGTGAGGCAAAGGAAAGCCAGTGGATGTTATCCACCTGGATTTCAAGAAGGACTTTGACAAGGTGCCACACAGGAGGCTGCTGAGTAAAATCAGGCCCGATTTTGTTAGAGACAAGATACTAGTGTGTGCAGAAGCTTGGTTGTCTAACAGAACGTAGAGAGTGGGGATAAAAGGGTCCTTCTCAGGATAGCAACCAAAGACACAAGGCTCAGTGTTGGGACCACATCTTTTTACTTTGTACATTAACGATCTACATTAAGGAACTGAGGGCATTCCGGGTAGGCTTTTAGATGAAACAAAGGTAGGTAGAGGGACAGGTAGCATTGAGGAGGTAGGGAGGCTGCTGAAGGATTTAGATAGAATAGGAGAGTGGGCAAAGAAGTGGCAGATAGAGTACATCTCGGCTAAGCATGAGGTGATGCACTTTGTGAGGAGGAAGAGAGGCATGGACTATTTTATAAATGGGGAGAAAATTCAGAAGTCTGAAGTGCAAACAGAGTTGCGAATTCTTGTACAGGATTGTCTCAAGGTAAACGTGCAGGTTGAGTCAATAATTAGGAAGGTGTGTTCCCGTCGCACAGTGTGTTTAAATTCTTCTATCCAGCAAAAGAGCTGTGAGTCAACTCTTACAAATAATAATATTTGTTTACTGAGCACAGCCAATATTAGTACAATAAAGTTTACTATAAAATAATGAACAATACTGCAAACGGTCTTATGTTTAACTTAATTTTGGCTGATCGTACACCACCAGACTAGAACTTGGCCAGGCTCTACGGGGTGATGCCTTCTTATTCTCCCGATGATATTGGAGTTGTCTTCTTTCTCCGTGGTTATTCTCCAGTTACTTCACTCTGTGGGCTTTGAGGTGATTCTTATCCTTCCAAATCTTCAAGCCCTTCTGAGTGTATGGAGGATCTGCTCCTGGAATGATCAGGTTAATTTACCCTGATCAATCAGACTCAACCAGCGGTTGCCATATTGATGGACAAAGGGCGACATTCCATTGTCCCATTAACGTCCATCTTCAGGAGGGTATTGCAGGGTCTGTACTGTAGCTGTCAGGTTTGTTTGCATGCCATCTGTCGGGAGCTGCAGCCTGTGTTGATTAGCTCAGAGACTTTAGACAAGGCTGGGATCCATTTCCCAGCATGCTTTTTTCACTGTTCATTTTTGTAACTCCATGATAAGTTTATTAATGTCCATCATACGTTCATTGTCTCGGGTAGCCTATCCGGTCAGAAAGACAAATACAATGATGACATTTATTTTGAGAGGACTTGAATATTAAAGCAGGGATGGATTTCTGAGGCATTATAAGGCTCTGATCAGAGCATATTTGGAGTATTTTGTGGTAGGATCATTTAAGATATGTCAAGACAGATACATGAATGGGCAGGAAGCAGAGGGATACAGATCCTTAGAAAATCGGCAGCAGATCATCACCAAAAGGCACGCCAATCTCTTGCCTCACTTCCTGGAGTAACCTCGTGTATACCCCATCTGACCCAGGTTATTTATCTATCCTTATGTTTGTACTTCAATCAGTCTGTAATTCCTCTCAACTTGTCTACACTGGTCCAACGAACTGATTGACTGCTTTCCATTTCAGTGCTATATACAGTGCTGCCTTCCTGAGCAAGTACGGTTCCCAACGTCCTGCGAATCACGGAATGAAAGAAAAAGGAATGCACCAATGCCTTCCTGATAAAGAGCTCATGCCTTATCCATCGACTCTCCTGCTGCCCAAATGCTGCCTGACCAGCTGTGCTTTTCCAGCATAACACTTTTCAACTCTGATCTCCATCAAATGCAGTCCTCAGTTTCTCCATTACTGAGGGCTGTCCCCTCTGCACACTGAGGGGGGAATTAACCATCAGAAACTCATTGTATGTGGAGCTGACTGCTCAGTTCTGGAAATTTGCACTTGCTGAATACTTTTTTAAAAAAAGAAATTACAATTCAACAAATAGCTATTCAGTCCCAGAGTTACAATTTTGGTTCATGGTTTGGGCAGCCTGATAACAAATAGTGAATGATTGAGGAAGTCCGATACACAGAGTATTCCAGGTGTTATATTCCAGCTTACGTTAATACTGGGAGTATTATCATACAGACTGATGTGATCATGGCATGAGTTGATATGTGGGGGTAGAATATTTTTGCCATCACAAAGACGTGTTTGAGTGAGGTCAGGGCGAACAACTCAATATTCTGTTGTACTGGAACTATAGGCTGGACAGGAGAGGGTGTTAAAGAGGAGGTGGTGTTGCAATGTTAATTAAGAAACTGTTACTGCAGTGAGGAGAGACGAAATCTTGAATGTGTCTTTAAATGACGGTTTATGGGTTGAGGTTAGGATCCAAACGATGACAGACACACTGGTGGGGATATTTTATGGAGCCCCAGGAAGATGAAAATGCAGGAGCAAATATATAATCAATTTACTGAGGTGTGAAGGAAAGCAAGGCTGGAGAAGTTACAGAGATAGGAAAGCACGGCTGGAGATGTTACAGATGGGGGAAAGCAAGGCTGGAGAAATTACAGAGAGAGGATAGCAAGGCTGGAGATGTTACAGTGATAGGAAAGCAAGGCTGGAGATGTTACAGAGGTGGGAAAGCAAGGCTGGAGATTTTACAGAGATCCACTAAATGTTACAGTGATGGGAAAGTATGGCATGAGATGTTAGAGATAGGAAAGCCCAGCTGGAGATGTTACAGAGATGGGAAGATAAGGCTGCAGATGTTACAGAGAGAGAAAAGCAAGGCTGGAGATGTTACAGAAATGGGAAAGCAAGGCTGGAGATTTTTGTGGGTGGCACAGTGGCACAGTGGTTAGCACTGCTGCTTCACAGCGCCGGAGACCCAGGTTCAATTCCTGCCTCAGGCCACTGACTGTGTGGAGTATGCACATTCTCCCGTGTCTGCGTGTGTACCCTCTGGGTGCTTCTGTTTCCTCCCACAGTCCAAAGATGTGCAGGTCAGGTGAATTGGCCATGCTAAATTGCATGTAGTATTAGGGAAGGGGTAAATGTAGGGGTATGGGTGGTTGGTGGGTCGGTGGGTCGATGTGGATGTGTTGGGCCGAAGGGCCTGTTTCCACGCTGTAATGTAATTTAATGTAATGTAATCTAATCTAATCCTCTAAATGTTACAGTTAGAGTTACAGTTACTGTTAAATATTAGAGATAGGAAAGCCCAACTGGAGATGTTACTGAGAGAGAAAAGCAAGGCTGGATATGTTACAGAGATGGGAAGGTAAGACTGGAGATGTATCAGAGAGAGGAATGCAAGGCAGATGTTACAGAGAGATGAAAGCAAGGCTGGAGATGTTACAGAGATAAAATGCGTTGCTGGAAAAGCGCAGCACGTCAGGCAGCATCCAAGGAACAGGAGAATCGACGTTTCGGGCATAAGCCCTTCTTCAGGAATCAGGGCTGAAGAAGGGCTTATGCACGAAACGTCGATTCTCCTGTTCCTTGGATGCTGCCTGACCTGCTGCGCTTTTCCAGCTACACATTTTCAGCTCACTGCATCAGTCTAATTTCCCATTCTGTTCATTTCTCTGTCTCCTGTTGGTACTCAGGATGCTCCTGACTCAGCAGAATTCCCAATTCCTGTTTCGTTCATCACCACATTGAAGGCAGTTGGTCAGCCAGAGAGATCGAGAGAGAGATCTGGACACTTCAGCAAATCCTGCAGATCACTCACAGTGAACCGAGCTCACTGACAGTGAACAGAGCAGAGTGCATTTAAGGCAACAAACTTTGGTCCAGAAGACATGACATAGATACAGTGTTGAAGCACGAACGCAGATCATGATGGTCCTAGGCTCTATCCCCCGCCTCTTGTTAACTTTCATCTCTGCTGTACTGAACCTTCCAGGGTCAATATAGGAAGTTGACAGTTATGAATCCAGGCCTGTGCTGCCTTCGTAAGGATCACTACAACAGAGGGGAAAGCAGGCCTCCCCCAAGGAGATGGCATTGAAACCTGGAATCTTTCTGTTCTATATTCCCCCTCTCACACTGTCTCTGTCGTGTGATAGAGTCATACTGCAATGAAACATTCCTTTCAGTCCAACTCGTTTGTACCAGGGTCTTGAATGCTTGAAATTCCCAGAAAAATTCCTGTTTCTGTAACCTCCACGCCTCCCATATTCCCACTGTATATTTCAAACCTACTCCAATGCTCACGACTCTCCCTGTATGTAAATTGCTCCAGTGCCGATAACATGCCAAATCTCAATAATCTCATACTGCACTCAATACAATAATCCCTATTCCTGTAGTCTTGCACAATACTTACAGTGTACCCATCTCTGTTAAATCTTAGGGGCTGCACCAGAATACCCACCTGTATACCTTCCTCAAGCCCCAAGACAACATGATATCACTGTGACCTTCTGCAGGTCCAATCACACTCCTGCCACCTGACCTACAGCACGACATGACCTCAGTAACCTTCTCCCATTCCTACCGAGCTCCTTATCTGTATAAACACCTGCAGACACTTTTCAAGCCACAAAATCACTCCACATCTCTGTTTGCTCCTCCACTCCCTACAGCCCTCCCAGCACCTCAAACACTCTCTCTTTGTGTAATTCGGCAACTTGGGGCGGCACGGTGGCTCAGTGGTGAGAGTGGTGCCTCACAGTGCTCGGGACCCGTGTTCGATTCCAGCGTTGGGTGACTGTCAGTGTGGAGTTTGCACATTCTCCCTGTGTCTGCGTGGGTTTCCTCCTGATCCTCCAGTTTCCTCCCACAGTCCAAAGATGTGCAGGTAAGGTGGATTGGCCATTTTAAATTGCCCACAGTGTTAGGTGCATTGTCAGAGAGAAGTGGGTCTGGGTGGGTTACTCTTTGGAGTGTCGGTGTGGACTTGTTGGGCTGAAGTACCTGTTCCCATGCTGTAGGGAATCTAATCTAATCTCTCCCTTTGCGTTCATTTTACTGTCCCTACATATATCCCTATATCCATAAACAGCCCCAAACCCTTCAAACCTACAAGGCTCTGTGAACTCCCACAGCTCCAACATCCCTCCTTGACTGTGTAACATTTTCCAGTCCTGAAACACTCTGAAAATGTGGACATCCTACAATCCTCCCTATCTGCGTAATCCTCTTAGGTCCCTGCAACACCCCCGATCTGTGGAACCCACTCCAATGTTTGTGACTCTCCCGATCAGTTTCTACAAGACTTACTATCGATGTAACATCCTCCCGTCGCTATCACCCGCCCTGTCAATGTAAGCTCTTCCAGTCGCCCCACCAATCTAATCATCTCCATAACCTTCTCCAGCTCTTACACCCCTATCTATGTAAACGTTACGCTCCCCTACAACCATCCCTGAAGAAGTGTATGCAATGTTCACTATCTGTGTTCGTGTCTCCAGGCTCTATTGCTGTTCCTATCTCTGTAAGCTCTGACAGATTGTCCAGCTTGCCGGTCCATTTAATTTCCAGAACCTCAGCATCCGACATCAGCAAATGTTTTCATTGATTACAGCCTTCCATATCTCTGTTCGTCCCTCAATTCTATGCAGCTCTCTTAATCTATGTAAATAGCAACATTCCATAAAATACTCCCTGTCTGCGTAAACTACACCAATCCTGCACTGAGAAGACTCACTGTCCTTTTGATCATCGCCTCTTCAGATCTCCCTGCATCTTCCCTGACAGCATTGAATACAGCTCATCTCATGTTATAATTCCTCTAACTCATATGTTAATCCCCATCTCTGTAATATTCTTCAGTTGCTGGAATTCTCATTCTTTATCTCCACAGCTTCCAATCCTCCTGATCGATGTAAGGTTATTGATCCCTTGCAGCATGTTTAACAGGTGTAGCAGCCTCCAACTCCTCAATGCATCCTGTCACTGTTACCTTCTCAAATACGACAGCTCACTGTCTTTGTAATATCTTCCAGTATCTGCAATCCTGTTGATTTCTGTAACCTCCTCCAGAACAGCACTCCACATCTCTGTGTAACTGATTGGAATGCTGCAAAACTGCCTTCACAGTCTTCACTCACTCTCTGAACTCCTGCTGCCGTACCACCCTCAGTATCTCTGGCTCCTCCAATCCATACACTTCTCCCTGGCTGTGTGACCTGATCCAGTCCCTTCAACCTTCCCTATCTCACTCACACATGCAGCTCCAACTATTGTCCATGTCAGTGTAATTCCGGCACCAACAATCCTCCCGGTCTCTTTAAACTCCTGCAGCTCCAACTACCACCCCGATCTGTGTAATCTCCAGTCCGTCCCAATACTCCCTTTCTATATAAGCTCCTGTAACTCCACATACCACCCCATATGTCTAATCTCCAGTGCCTATAACCCTCCCTTTCTCTAAAAAACTTTTGTAGCTCCAACTACTACCCCAATCTGTGTAATCTTTTGTCCCTATATTCCTCCCGATCTCTGTAACTCCTTCAGAACTGATAACCCTGGAAGCCGCCTTGCCATCTTTCAGCCCGACAACCATCTGATCTCTAACCAGTAATAGTGATCTTAAATCACCCAATTTCTGTAACATCCTCCAGTCTCTACAACGCAGCTTTTCTCTGTTAGCTTCTCTGGAGTCTGTATTCCCCTTTATCTCCGGTTACAGATCCTTGTTCAGGGATACAATGTCTCAGTACCGAATCTGTAAGAACACAAGAAACTTTGGAGTATCAAAAAATTTGCCTCATTTTCTAAATTTTAACGACTGCAAGTTCAACCTTCTCCAGCTCCTCTCATTAATATCCCTCCATTTTGAAGAACAGCCTGGTGAACCTTCTCTGGGCTGCCTTCAATGCAAGGACATTTTCCCTCCAGATAGGGGACCAGACATGTTCACAATATTCTCAATGTGAGCTGATTTGAGTCCTCTATAGTTGTTACAAGCCTTCTCTATTTTTATTCCCCATTCCCTTTGGAATCAATGCCAGCATTCCAATTACCTTCTCTATGACCTGCTGACCCTGTATACCACCTTTCTGAGATTTATACACAAGGATTCCCATAGTACTCCGTGGTGTAGCTTTCTGCAGTTGATCTGAAACCAAGAGGTGACAGTAATAATCAGGAAAGTGCTTCAATTTATGGTAAACGATATGCCAGAAATGCTAACTGCACATTTAGAAATCTATGGAATAAGTGCAATCCATAAGACCATCATGTATAGGGGTAGAATTAGGCCATTCGTTTCAACAGGTCTATTCCATTATTCGATTACAGATGAATTGTTTCTCAACATCAGTCTCTCACTTACTCCCTGTAACACTTGATCTCCTTACTTATCAAGAACCAAGCTATCTTAGAGTTAGATATGTGGAATCACTTAGTATCCACAGCCCCATGAGGCAGTGAGTTCCACAGGTCCATCAAACCTCTGGCTGAATAAATTCCTCCACATCTCTATTCTAAAGAGTCGGCCCTTCACCCTGAATTTCTGCCCTTGGCCCCGAGTCTGTCCTACTAGTGGAAACATCCTCCCCACGTCCACTCCATCCAGGCCCCTCAGTATTCTGTCAGTCTGAATGAGATTCTTTCTCCGCCTCTTAAACTTCGAGTGCAGAATCAGAGACTTCACCTACTCCTCATACGACACAAATTTCAATTTGGGATCTTTCTTGGAAACCCATTTCTTGTACCCCTTCACATCCTTTGTCCGGACTCTTAATGTATAACATGTAGAGTGTAGTCCTAACACTGACCCCTACAGAGCTCCCCCCATCACCAGTTCCCATCGTGAAAAAGGCCCCTTTCTTCACATTGTGTCTTGTGCCAATCAGACAAATCCTCTATCCATATTAAGCATGTTATTCTGAAACGGAAGTTTCAGTTCACACACACTGCTGGATTTATTTTTCTGTCTGACTGTAAACAGCAGAGTATCACCATTACCTTCCCATCAGTAATTCGCTGGAGAAGCTGGTGGTGAGCTACCTTCCTGACCCACTGTACTCATTTGGGTGTCGGGATAGACACAGTGTTGGGAGGATGGAGCGTGGCTTGGAGGGCACCTTGGAAATGCTGGTGTTCCTGTGCATCGGGAACTCCTGTTCTTCCAGGGTATCGTGGTTCCGGGTTTGTGAAGGGCTGTTGAAAGACACTTCCTGAGTGACCACAGTGCTAATTGTAGATCTTTTATTCATGCATTCATGAGCATGAGCTTTGTTGGCTGAGCCAGCATTTTTTGTTGATTTAGAATTGTCCCTGAAAAGCTGGTAGTGAGCTGCCTTCCTGATCCACTGCATCAGCCGTTGGAACTGTTGTTATCTGTGTCCCCTCCAGCAGGCGCTACAACACTCCTCATCGTCTGTAACTTCAAGCAGACAATGCAGCTCTCCCTTTTATATCTGACATCCTCCCCAACCTATAACTCTTATAGTTCCTCACAATATCTCACCTCCTCCATTCCCATCTGTGCTAGGGATCTCTAAAATTTCTTTACTCTTATTTAAATTTTGATATGCAAAAATATCTCCCTTTTCAAACTTGTTACACCTTCAACTTCTGTAACTCTCCATATAACTGTAATCAATGACATCACAGATTCCCTTCCTTAAATCTCGATAATTACAATGGTTGCGTGTGCTAAATTGGCACTTTTCATTCTCCTTATACATCTCAGGTGTTTCAGCCCCTACAATCCCAATATTTGGAATGCTCCCATTCTCTGCACCTCCTCATGTCCTGAGGATCCTTGAACACCACCAAAAGTTTATATTCCCCCCTCCCCAGTTACTGCAAGTCTTCTAACTCTGCAACTTCCAACAGGCTCCTGTACCATACAACACATGCTGGCTGTCAATTTGCATTTGTTGCAGTCTACACATCTCTGTAAGTAGCTCAGAAAAGCCCCTTTAGACTCTACAAAGTTCCGTCATGAACAAGCCACTGTCTCTCTATTTCCTTTGCCTTCTTCAGTGCCTGCAAATCTCCCTGTATCTTCCAGAAAAGTTCTTTAGTTGTTGCAGGTCTGCCTAGCTCCCCAGATAACCTGTTCCATCCCATACCGCTCGCTCAATCACTATAACACCCTCTGCTCTGTCTAATCCTGCTCTTTTCCACTGTCTTCCAGGCACAACACCGATCCTGTGAGAGAGCAATGCGGAATGGGATGTTATAAATCTCAGCTGAGGATTGAGGCCTACCAGTGGGAGTCACAAAGGGAGAGAACCTGAGACAGAGCAGCACAGATCGGGAGAATATAAATCAGCAGCGAGGATTGAGGCCGACTGGGACTTGTAGATGGAGAAACAGCAGATCAGGAGGCTTGAAATCAGCACCGAGTCACAGATGGAGTGACCATGTGATGGAGCAACTTGGGGTAGACGCCTGTTGCTCACTCATACCTGGGAGTTACAGAAGCAGCAAAATGGGAGGATATAAATCAGCACTGAGGATTTAGGCCTATGTCGCACCTGGGAATCACAGAAATGGTGACCCAGTGAGGGAGCAGAGTTGGGTGGGAGCCTGAGGATTACACGTCCCTGGGAGTCACAGAGACAGTGACCCTGTGAGGGAGCAGAGTGCAGTTGGAGCTGGAGGAGGACACGTACCTGGAGGGCACAGAGATAACTTTCTGCTGCTGGGACCTGCCTGCACTGAATTTGAAAGAAGTGCACGAGCTATCACAGAAAAGGCTGTAAGTTCATTGGCTGATAAATGCACCGGTATTAGCGACTGTCAGTTAATTGCTATAAGTTAGCAAATTTATTTTTTTCAACTTATGAAATGATGTTTGAACTCAGAACTAAGAGGGAGAAGTGAAATTTTGAGCCAATACAATACACTACCCTCAGTAAGCCACAGCTGATAAAGGTACTTAACCATATTGTTATTTCCTTGATGTTAACTTCATTCTAAGTAATTAATTAAACTTCTCCAGACATGTTGCATTTTAAGACATGGCAAGACATGTTTGTCAGTTGGAAAATGTGTTCTGTTACATTGACACCTTTGACCACAAGTCCATCAGGAAGTGGTCAGCACGTAGTGTCCTTAAGAACCTTCGGGAAAAAGGAGAGGGCGGATCCTATCGAGCGGTTCCCTGAGCAGACTGTCAAAGCCATTTGGCAGAATGCCTCATCGCCAGAACTTTCCAACATGCACCAGGACATCCTTTGGCTGGTGGTGAGAAGGGCTCTGCCTGTGAGATCCTTTATGCACGCCCGGACTCTCAGCCGCACCGCCCGCTGCCCTCGAAACGGCTGCGGTGGTGGGGGGGGACAAGACTGTCACACACCTCCTTCTGAAATGTGCCTATGCAGAAGAAGTCTGGAGAGGAATGCAGTAGTGTTTGTCGAGGTTCGTCCCAAGCAGCGCCGTGACACAGGACTTCGTGTTCTACGGCCTGTTCCACGGGACGCACTCCGAGACGAACATCAACTTTGCCTGGAGGATCATCAACTCGGTGAAGGACGCTCTCTGAGCTGTCCGAAACCTATTGATCTTCCAGCTGAAGGAGTTGACCCCGACTGAGTGTTGCAGACTGGCGCATTCCGAGGTCCAGGACTACGTGTTGAGGGACGCGCTGAAGCTTGGGGCAGCTGCCGCCAAGGCCGATGGGGAGAGACCATCGTGTAACATCTGCCTGCCTAAAGAAGAACAGGGGGCCTGCGCAGTCATTTGGGCCCTGCTGACGCCTCAGCTAAAAATGCAATCCTACAGACATGTAAATAGGAATGATTACTCTGTGTTCGGTATGCAAACAAATGGAATGTTTACATATGTATGGCATGTCCAACTGTACAGACCATTAAAGTATTTTATGAATAAAGTATATTTTTGAAATTAAAAAAAGTCAGTTGGAAAATGTGTTCTGTTACATTGGGAAGTCATAGCTCCTGCTCGTGTCCGAGATGAACACTGGGTCTTGGAGCTCACAAAGGGACTAGAGACTCTATGGGACATCTGTGATGCTGAGAGTTAGGGGGATAACACACACACAAAGCAGATCCCCCTGCAGACATGACGACCTGAAGGAGGAAGGGAATGGGGAATTAGACAATCTAAGAGAAACAGTCAGAGAATGCAATAATATCCTGATATCTCCGTACCAACTCAGTTTCCCAGTTTGGAAGCTGATGAAGGTGTGGACTGCTCAGGGGAGGGCAGTCAGAGCCATGTCTGTGGTACCACTAGCAGCCTGACTGTACAGAAGCGGAGGGAGAAGGAAGGAGAAGCAATAGATACAGGGGAGTCAGGAAAGTGAAGAAGGTGTCAGCGTTTCTGTAATTCCAGGATGGTGGGGTTAAGAATGTCACGGTGTCTGCAGGACAATCGTCTGGGGGACAGTGAGCAGTCAAAATTTATGTCCATGTTGGTAGGAATGTCATGGATAGGATGGGGTGAAGCGGTCTATGAAACAAAATTTAGGGAGCTGGGTGGATGGTTAGCAAGCAAGTCTTCAAATGTAGCAATCCCTGCACTACTCCCAGTACCATGTACAAGTGAGAACAGGACTCGGAGTTTTAGTTGATGAGTGTGTGATTGGAACGATGGTGGAGAAGGAAGAGCTTCAGATAGCTGGGACATTGGGACTGTTTCTGGGGAAGGCAGCAACTGTACAAGCTGGATGGGCTAACATGACTGAGCTGGGACTGAATTTCTTATGGGGTGTGCTTGAGGGATTGCAAATAACTTGTTGTGTGCTTAGGATCCAAAGAGGAATAGTAGATGAGACTACCAGGATTCTCAAAATAATGGGAGATTCAGTTGGTACTAATTTACAACAACAAGTTTAACAGTGGAAGATGGAATAAGAAAGAAAGCTTTAATCTGAGTTACTCTGCATAGACATGAATACTCGGAGTGTGGGGAGTTCCAGATGCAGATTGGTGTGCGGTTATCTGATGGACTGATCACCAAGAGCTGGCTCAAGGAAACGCAGGACTGGGTGTAACGTATTGCTGGGTATCAGGGATTCTGAAATGATAGGAGGGAAGGGAAAGGATGAAGGTAGAAGTGCTGGATAGAGTAGTGTTAGTTACAGAGTCCAAGGGAAAGGGAATCCGTCAAAGGACAGAATGAATTTGGCTGGATCTACAGAACAAAAAGTGTCCAATTAAACTGTGAGGTACAGTCTGTCAACCAGCAACCATTGGAAAGGATGGAGAAAATAAATATGCAGGCGCATTTGAGAGCGATGACAGTACTACAGATTGGTTAAACTGCGAAATGTAATTTATCCAGATATTGACTGGGTTACTGGTGGTGCAGGGTCATGAGGGGCGAGTTCCTGGATTGCATGAAGGAGAGTTCACTGCAGGAGTATATATCCAGCCCAAGACAGCATGTACTGTTGGAACAGGTCCTTGTGAAAAGGTGGGGCAAGTGGATCCAGTGACAGTAGGGGAACGTTTTGGGGAACAGCAATCATTTTATTGCATCGTTCAGGATGATAGTAGAGAATGATATACAATAATTGAGAGTGAGAAACATTAGTTGGCTGAGAGCAGCCTTCAAAGGGACAGGAATGAACCTGGGAAGGGTTGACTGGAACACCACAGTATTCCGAAAAAGATAAACTGAACCATGGACTTCCTGCAAAGAGGACATGGTTTGGATTCAGTCGAGGGATGGTCCCTCAAATAGGAACGGCAGGTTAAACAAACCCAACACTCCCTGGATGACTGAGAAGTTCAATAGAATCAGTATCAGATAGAGAATCAAATTGGGAACCAGGAGGATTGTTGAAGTTTTAGAGGGAGATGGTAGAGCAGGGGGGATTATGGGAAAACTGAGAGCCAACATAGAGCTGTCCCAGAATCAGTGTTGGCACCTCATAGTGAGCGTGTCAAAAGGTGGAGTAAGGCTGCATCGAAACGACAAAGATGATTTATACCTTGAAAAAGATCTCCACAAGTAGTCAGTATGCACTTAGATGCATTGTAGATGCATGTTTGACCGAAACGTTCAGGAGGACATTGGATGATTTTTGCTAGAAAAAATAACATGTAAGGATGTGAGCGAAAGAGGAAATATTACTCAGCAAAGAGCTGAGTTGAAGAGCTGGTGTAACCATCATCGGCCATACGACCCCCTTCTGTGTCATAAGGCCTCTATGTTATTCAGTGCGATGTCTTTAGAGTCCTCCAAATCCATAAATATCCCGTCTTTGTAACCTCGTCGATCCTGCATGATACATTCTACTCTCTTCAACCTCCATCAGCCAATGTAGCCCTCCTTATCTCTGTAACTCATACAGGCCATATAAACCTTCTTTCTATGGAATCTCCTACAGCTCCAATACCCTTTCCTCCCTATAAAATATATCAAGTCTGTACAGCTCTTCCTGCTCCCTGCAACTACTCTGATCCATAGAAACCTAATCTTTACAATGTCCTCCAATCCATACCACAATCAATGTTACGAACTCACCTCTACACTGACAAATCACAGTATGTCCATACACTCCAGCCACGACAGTGTTCATTATACCTCCAACTTTCTCCAGCACTGCCAACCCTGCCTTTCTTTGCTCCAGTTCCTACAATTTTCCCTGTTGTGTAACCTACTCCAATGTCTAACCAGCCGTGTAACATCCTCTCGTCCCGACCGTGGTCCCGATTCTGTAACCACCTACTGCGCTGACACAGTTCACTGACTCTGCAACCTCCAGATTCCAAATCCATCCTGATCTGTGGAAACACCTCTAGCCCTCCCTGTCTCTGTAATATCTACCAGATGGTAAAACTGAAATAACTCCACAGAGGTCAGTCACAAAAATCACCTTTTATTTTTACATGCACGATTCATGGCAGTGATGCACGTTGGAACCAAGACTGAACAGAGCTCCTGATGCTCTTCTTTATTTCTGTCAGTCAGGATTCCCTGATTAGAGCAGGTTAACAGTTCCAATTAGGGAATATGTACTAATGAGGTTTACCTGACTGACCTCGTTTCAATCACGATAAAAACCCTCCACGTATCTCTAATGATCATTAACACCTACGAATCTCCTAGTCTCTGAAAGCTCCTCCAGTTTCACCAATGCTGACTCTGTAAAATTCTCCAAGGAAAGTCCTGTACCTTTCTGTCGACCCTCCTGTTATCAATCTCCAGAAGGACAAATGCAAGCATTTTTTTCTGTTTTCTACGAACTCTCGACCCCAATGTTCTCCACCCAGAATGTCTCTTACTAATCTCTAACCACTTCCAAAAACTCGATCCGCCATTTGTGTGTGACCTTCTGCATAAGGAGGAAGGGACTTTCAAAGCAGGGAGCTTCATGGGGCATGGAGACCTGTACACAAATTGGAAAGTTTGTAGAAACTAGTGGGTTTGCAGACGTTGGAAGGGTAATGGAACGTGACGGGTGTTCCAGAGACTGGCAGTTTGTAGGCACAGTGGACAGAATGTTTATTTCTGGTGCAGAGACACAGAGAGCTAAATCATGTGATAAATTGTCCATCAGGTTTCGGAGAGGGTTTCTCTCGACAAGGCTCTTCTAAAAAAAATTGATCTGGCTGGTCCAGCTCCATTTTCACTTCAACAAAACTGTGAAACTATTCTTTTCTTTGTAATCTCTTTCAACCCCGGAACAATCCATATCCTTGTAGTATCCCGAAATTTCACACACCTTCCTATCTCTGTAACCTCCTCTGGGCCCTACAGCTATCCTGGACTCTGCACTTGCTGCCATCCTTGAATTCCTTCATCACGCTTCATCAAGACCAATGAAATGGTAGCTTTCAATCGTATGAATCAGGTCAGGCGGAGCTGTCATTATGGAGATGTTGCTGCAGTGTGACAACGACTGGGAACTGGATAATGAAAGGTTTTCCCCATTTCTCCAGGAAGGATAAATAGGCCAACACAGTGAAGTAGCTTTGTGTATAAAGGATGGGATCAGTATTATTGTGATGCTAGTCAGTTCACACACTGCTCCTCCCTGCCCTCTTCCCACATTCCTGCGTATTGTTCCTATCAGATATTGGTAACCTTTGAAAACTTCAGAAAATAGCACAGTACAGAGGAAATCACTCTGGAAAATGTCTGCATTGGACAAGATGTCACGTTGTTTTTTAAAGCCCTGGTCTGTCTCTCCGTACACTATAAGACTTCAGGTGCTGATCCCGGCACCTTTTTAAAATGGTTTGAGAGTTTCAGCCTCAACTCCACTTCCATGTGTGACTCCCAGAGCCGACCATACTCTGGGTGAAATAACAACCTTCCACACCACTTCTCCAGTATTTCATCCAATTACACTAAATATTTGCCACTGGTAACTGAGCTCTCCAACAGGAACAAGTTGTTCTCTTCCTCTCTACCCAAGCCCCTGCCAATATGTGCAACCAATCAAATCTCCTCCCAGCATCATCCATTCCAGTCTTTCCTCATAACTGTATTTCCACTGTCACAGGGTAATGAATCTCCTCTGTACTCTCCCCAGTCCAATTCCATCCTTCCATGTGATGGGTTGACCAGAACTGCACACAGTCCCCAAGCTGTGACTGAGCTCATTATTTCTCCAGTTCCTGCATAAGGTTCCTGCTCTAAAATTCTGCATTTTGGCTGATAGAGGAAATGATGCCATTTGCTACATTAATGAGATTATTGATGTTTCCAGTTATCTTCATTTATCCTTCACACTGACCATGATCTCATTTAGTGTACATTCCTCTCTATTGTTGATGTCCCAAAATGCCTTGCCTTGCACTTTCCTGGGTTGTTTGCTCCATTCACCTGGACCCAATAGTTTCTGTTTTTAAACAGTCTGACATGAGGTCTCTCCTCAAATCCAAGTAAGTCACATGCAGTCACAAGTTACTGCCTCAAACCGACACAGTCAGATTAATTACACACGATCGTCTTGAACAAATCCAGGCCAACTGTCCTGGAGTCCCTGGGACTTACTCAGTGACCGTTTATCTACTGTCTCAGAATTCCAGCCGCAACCTATTCAGTCAGTCCCTTGCTCCACATTAAACAAAGCTGTGGTGTTAGCCTTTCTCCAGTCCTCCAGCAACTTCCCTGCATCCAGTGAGGATTGGATAATGTAGGTAACTATAAGGCAGGGGATTTTCCCCAGCTCCTTTTAACAGTCTGGAACATTGTGTTACCCCTTTTCAGGATTTGAATCTCCTGTATAATTCTCTGCTCCAGGTTTATTGCTCCCAATATTTCACACTGCATCCCTATTTTGATTCAGACAGACAGAGGCCTGAACCATCTTATGATTTGGTCAAGTCCCATTTCATTCGAGTTTCATGGAGGGTTTCTCTCCACAAGGTGATGTGCATTTTCTCATGATACCATCCCCAATATGCCTCATTAACTACCCTCCCTGCTCACGTGGTCTTCCTCTCATCTGACACTAGCCCGATCCTTTTTTCCCGTCGTCATTACAACTGCCCACTGCCTGGATATCCCAGAATGCATCGGCCTCCCTGATTCCGGGAGGTATCTTTAAAAAGTCATTGCACTCTTGGATTGTCAATCCAAAACTGCCCTGGTCATGGCGGGGGTGGGGGGTGTAAAAGTGGAACCCCACTTTGTGGCTAAGTCCCTGAGGTTAGGGTGGGTAGCATGGTGCAGGAGAGGGACATTACCTTTTTCCAGGACTGGCAGGGGAGACCATGACGCCACACCCTGACAGCTTGGTCCGCGGTTGACACCTGCGATAGTGAGGTGCCAGCCTTCTGGGTGAATGCCCAGCAGTGTAGGAAGGAGGTCAGTGACCTTCTCCACTCCACCAGAGTAAGTGTCACCATCTGCATTTTGTGACCGTGCCCTCACTCTCTCTCTGATACTGCACCCACCTCCCACCTCCCACGAAGGCTCATGTTCTCCCACTCTCGTTGAATGCAGCACCATCTAGCAGTCTCTCTCTCAACTCTTCTCTGTCCCTCACCCCAACTCTGCCTGTCAATTTGCTCACTCAGGGCACCTCGCTACCTTTCCCCCAGCTGTACCAGCTGTAACAAACGATTCCACCTCCCTTAATACCACTTGATAATTCTCACATTTCGGAAGGAATTACCCCGCAGGAGTGCAGAAAGAGCCAAGAGGGATAGAGGTTCCCCAACATTCAGCTCCTCACCCCCTCACAGGGGAAGGATCCTGACCCTAACAACCACGAGAGGCTGACTGACCGTGTCCAAGCTCCCGAACTGGGATCTGAGACTCCCCCTGACTCACTACGCTGGGCACCGTGACTGACTGTGGACAATGATATCAAGCTTCCTGGCTTTGTGTGTGTGCTAAATACCAAGACAATACAGCAGGTGGGTGAGCCTGGTAGCTCTGGCTGAGGGGAAATACTGCTAAAGGCAGGGTAATAATTCTGTGAGCATTGATGTCAGTTCAAAGTTAGTGTGTACAAACACAGAGTGAGCAGCCCAGAGGGACAGTCCATGAGCTGGGTGTGTGTCCCTGAGCACAGTGTCCGTGCGGCATCATTGCAACGAGAGTTGTCAGTGCACCCTGAGCTGCAGCATTGAAGTACAGAAGTGTACTGTCAGTGGGTTGGAGATGTGCTGGGATGGCAAGGTGAGGCTGGCATGTGTCAGATGCCAGCATTGGTGAGTGTGGAGTACAAGCAGCTTATGTCAGTGCAGTTTTCGCAGAGACATTTGTGTCCATGATAGAAGGTCGCAGGAACGAGGGGCGAGATGGCAGTAACAGGTACCAGCTCTAACATTCATGTCCAATCCTCCATATTGTGTTTTCCCGCCGTGGGAGGGAGGGTATGAAGATGCAGGTTACTGAGGAGAGAGCCACTGAATGTGGCTGTTGATCATCAATCATCATTCAGTCAACGTCTTGCCATTCCTGCAGTCAAATCTTGTTTTAAAGATCAGTTCAGCACAAGAACAGATCCTTCAGCCCAGCAAGTCCGCACTGACACATGATGCCCTTCTCAACTTAAAACAAAAATTTGTGCTCCGACACCATCTGTCATTCTGTTTCCTACTTACTCATATTTGCGCCAAGATCCCTCTTAAACCTTGCTATATTGGCTTCTTCCCCTCTATCAGTGCATTCCAGGCACTTGCACATTCTGTCTGGAAAAGGAAAAAAAAACTTGCCGATCACATCTCCTAAACTTTCTCCCTTTTACCAAAAACCTACGATCCTGAGTAATTGATATTTCTACTCTGGGGACAAAAAGCCTCTAACAGTCCTTCTACCTATGCCTCTGATAATTTCGTAAATATCTATCAGGTAACCCCATAGCCAATGATGCCAGGAGCAAACAAACCATGTGTGTTCAATTTCTCCTTCTGGCTCATACCCTCCAAACCAGACAACATCGTGGTAAACCTTTTCCATACCCTCTACAATACTTTCACATCGTTCTTCTAGTGTGGCAACCAGTACTGTACACAATATTCTAAATGTGCCCGAGCTACGTTTCTCTACAGCTGCATATGACCTGCTAATTTTCAAATTGCATGCTCAGATGCCTGTCTGCAAGTTTGCCATCAGTCTTCTTGATCGCCCTATACACCCATGTTGTCACTTTCAGGGAACTGAGGAACTGTGCACCTAGATCCCTTTGGATGTTGATGCTGCCAGTAGTTTTTCCATCCACTTTATACTTCTCTCCTGCAGTAGACCTTCTAAAACGCATCACGTCACAACTGTCCAAATAAAGTTACATCTGTGTTTTCTCTGTCCAAGTCTGCAGCTGACCTATATCCTGCTGTATTCTCTGGCAATCATCCTCACAACCTGTAACTCTGCCAATCAATTTACAGATCTACAGTCACAAAAACACTGTTCCACCATGACTCTGTCTTCTATGACCAAGCAGTTCTCTATCCATCTTATTAACTGATCGCTTATCCCATTTCACTTCACCTTCTGCATGAGCCTGCCATAAGCAACCATATTCAAGGCCTTGCTAAGGTCCACTCGGCCAACATTCAGCCCCACGCCCTCATCAATCAGTTTTGTCACTTCCTCAAAATAATCAATCAAGTTTTTGAGACAGGATCTTCCCCACACAACTGTGTTGCCTGTTGCTCGTCTATATTAGAGTACTGTTGGAGCTGCACTCATTCAGACAAGTGATTATGCCATCATATTCCTGACTTGAACCTTGGAGGTTAGATTAGATTCCCTACAGTGTGAAAACAGGCCCTTCAGCCCAACTAGTCCAACCAGCCCTCCAAAGAGTAACCCATCAAGAGCCATTCCCCTGCCCTATATTTAATCCTGACTAATGCACCTAACACTATGGGCAAATTATCACGGCCAATACACCTGAACTGCACATCTTTGGAGTGTGGGAGGAAACCGGAGCACCCGGAGGAAACCCATGCAGACAAGGGGGGAATGTGCAAACTCCACACAGCCAGTCACCCAAGTCCGGAATTGAACCTAGGACTTTGGTGCTGCGAGGCAGTAGTGCTAACCATTGAGCTCTTGATGGTTACTGTACAGTGGGCGGTATGTTGGGCCGTGATGGTTACTATACAGTGGGAAGTATGTCAGGCCGTGATGGTTACGGTACAGTGGGAGGTATGTTAGACCGTGATGGTTACTGTACAGTGGGAGGTATGTTGGGCTGTGATGATTACTATATTGTGGGAGGTATGTCGGGCCACGATGGTTACTGAACAGTGGGAGGAATGCCGGGCCATGATGGTTACTTTACAGTGGTAGGTATGTTCGGCTTTAATGATTACTGTATTGTGGGAGGTATGTCGGGCTGTGATGGTTACTGTACAGTGAGAGGTATGTCAGACCGTGGTGGTTACTGTACAGTGGGAGGTTTGTCGGGCCGAAGAGCAATACACACCTCCCTGACTAATGCACTGAACACTGTGGAGAGTTTGCCATGCCCAATTCACCTGAGATGCACATCTTTGGACTGTGGGAAGAAAATCACGCAGACACAGAACGAATGTGCAAACTCCACAGAGGCAGTTTCCCGAGACTGGAATCAAAACTGGAACCCTGGTGCTATGAGGCAGCAGTGCTAACCACTGAGCCAGCATGCCACCCTATGATAACTATATACCAAGGAGCTGAACCCCTCTGCCTGTGTCGTGTCAGTGGGACAGAACCTACCAGAGAGGGTAGTGATATTGCCTGGAACATAGTCCTGTTCACAGAATCCTGCTTTACAGACAATATCTGACTGTTGCCTGATTAGTCCATGGGAAATATATACGTGGTCACTTTCACATTTTCTATAATGAAGAATTAATATCACTTTATTTCTTACATATTTTAAAATAAACCAAACATCATTGTTTTTCAGTCGAAAACAATGGAAGTGAACAATAATCGAATTACCAGAGCGCACACCGAACTATTACATAATTCAGTGACTGTAGTAAACAGCTGATTCATTTTTAGATCAGTGAACACATCATCTTTCATGCAACAAAGCTGTTGAAAATGACTTTGAGGAAAAGCCTGAATTTAGACTCAGTGTTATTGGGCCTCACCATGACCGCCAAAACACTGGCTATTTCCAAAATCTGTCCAGAGAGCTCCCAAACTGGAGCTGGGCAGTTACTCACACAATCCCTCACAATAGACTGGTTAGAGACATACCTGAACAATGGGGAGATGTGTGTGGGGCAGACTGGTCAATGGACTAGCACATGGCACTGGTCCAGACGCAGTTCAATATTTATAACAACGACATGTAAACGGCCATGTCTTGCAAGTATATCTCTTCTGGTGTGCTACATAATCTCTGTAATTCTGCACCTTGGACCCGATCATGAATGAAGGTGGTATAAATGTGACGGACTCCCGCAGCACATGGCATCTTACATTGAATCCCTCATAAACAATATCCAGTGTATGTTAGCCCCACAATGTCTGTGTCCTAACAGAATTGTGCAGCTCCATTGATGGCCAGCATGATCACAGCCCAACAACCTTGCGTGTGACTTGAACTGGAATTCTCTGTGTAAATGTTTGCAGCATTTATCTAACCATTAACAGCAAAGTCTCTTTACTGATCGTCCGATATCCTTTCTTAATACCAACTTTTAGATTGCCAATAAGCACAAAATCACCCATTTTTTCATATAACAACAATAACATGAAACTCACAGTAAGTTGCATAGAAATGATGAATCTCACTGCCCCACCCATGACCAAATTATTTTTCAGTACAAGGACTTTGAAAATATGCAATTATTTTCCCTTTATTAAAATTGCTAACTAATAGTCGATTCTCCTACTTCTCAGATGCTGCCTGACGTCTGAGGTTTTTTTTCAGAACCAAACTTTTTGACTCTGATCTCCAGCATCTGCAGTCCTCACTTTCTCCCTGCTAATATTCACACATAATCATTTCCGTGGCAACAATGCCACTGTGTGTTTAAACATGTTCCAGTCAGATTTGACTACATTTTCAGTTGCGTCTGTCTATCTCAGAGCTCAGTAATTGTGTGATGAAAATGCCTGTGTTTGTGGTGCTCGTAGGCCATACCTCTGAGAGCCTGACAGATTGTTTCAAACAGCATATCCCTACACCTGTTTACAACAAGCAGGGTACTGCCTGGACCAACCAGCCTAAGCTCACAAAATCCAAAACACAGTGTCCAGCATTGAACAGGTCTAGACAATATTATTTATGTTAATTTATTCATGAAATGTGATTGGTACTGCATTTATTGATAGATAGGGAACTTGAAACAGTGACACTGATGGAACGGCAATATACTTCCCAATCAGGATGGTAGATGGCTTGGAAAAGAACGCGAACATGCTGGGGATCCTGTGTATCTGCTTCCCTTGTCCTTCTTGGTGATCGGGGGTGAAGCTGCACTCACACAGGAAAATGGAAGTATTTAATCACACACACATTAAACATGTGTCTTCGCAATTGGGGACAGGCTTTCGGAAATTTTGAGGGGAGTTATTCCTGCAGAACTTCTAGCCCCCGACTTATTCTTGTAGCCAATGAATTTATATGCGTCAAAAAGTGCCGCTGGAAAAGCAAAACAGGTCAGGCAGCATCTGAGGTACAGGGGAAGGCAATATTTTCGCATAAGCCCTTCACAGGAATGGGTAATGAAATCATATGGTCAGTCCATGTCAGGTTAACAGTAATCCCCGCGATATTGCTTGGCGTGTGTTCAGTTATGGTGGTGGCATTGGACGTTAGAGGATGTGGTTCAATTTTCCTTTGTTAGAAGTAATCGTTGTCTGGCACATGTGTAATGGAAATGGGATTGTCACTGTTAAGCACACACCTGCATATTTCCAGGTCTTGCTCCATTTGAATAAGGACTGCTTCTATATCTGAGTAAATCACGAATGCTGTTGAATACTGTCCAATCATTGGCAAACATCCCCAATTGTGATTTTATAGTCATTTATGAAGTCGCTGAAAATTGTTGGGCCTAGGGCAGAGAACACTTTACAGCTCACTGATGCTGTCCTTCTCTCTGAGCTAGGAAGCTTGCTTCTAGTTCCACCTACTCCAGAGGTGTATAACAACATACCTGAATGGAATAATTTTACAATATCTATCACAGGGAACTGCGTGAGGACTTGGTTAGTTCAATCAGTTGGACAGCTGGTTTGTAATGCAGATTAATGCCAACAGTGTCGGTTCAATTCCTTCACTGACTGGGATGAGTAAAGAACTTTCCTACTCAATCTCTCCCTTACTTGAGGCATGATGACTGTCCAGTAAAAGTTCCGCTAGTTGTCTCTGTCTAACGAGAGAGCAGCCCTATCATCCTGTAGGGGTATGGTGCCTTACCTTTCCATTTCTGACATACAGGCTTACCCAGAAACCCTGCCCCTGGGGAACAGCGGCGGAGCTGAGATGGCTGCTCCCCAGCCATCTTCCTTTGTACCAGGTGTAACCTCTGCCAGATGATTCCTATTTGCTCCAGGTTTGTCGTTAATCCTGGATACGACATTTGGTCCAATGCAGTTATGAACATGTTAAAAGTGCAGTAACTGTCACATCACCTCTAGAATTCAGCTGTGTTCACTTGTTATACATCGTTAAACAAAGGCTTCAATGTGCCCAAGGGATGAGAGCCCAAACTGAGCTTTAGTGAGCAGGTTAGTGCTGAGGAAGTGCTGCTTGATCCCACTGTAGGTGACATCTGCCATCCCTTTATTAATGACAGGGATGATAGCAATGGGGCAGTCATTGATTGTCCGATGTTTTGTCTGTGTGTGTAGAGGACACACCGTGATAGTTTCCCACATTGTCAGGTAGATGCCAGTGCTGCGTCCCAGCAGGAACAGCTTGAATGGAATGTTATCAGGGCCCACAGACTTTGCATTCTCCAATCCCTCCAGCTGATTGTAAATACCACACACAGTGAATCGGATTAACTGAAGACTGCCATCTGGAGAAGATTATAATAGATCATCCCACCGGTATTTCTGTCTGAATATTGTTGTGAAAGTTTCAGCCTTAGTTTTCTATTATTGTGCTGCGCTCTTCAATCTTTGAGGAAGGTGATATTTGTGGATTCTTCTCCTCCAGTGAGTTGTGTGATTGTCCGCCACCACCCACCCGGATTGCAGAGATTAGGTCTGATTCATTGGTTAGATCTGTGTAACATTTGCTATTTATACCATATGGTGATTAAGTGGCCCAATTTAGTAACTTCATCTCATTCTGAGGTGTGTTTGGTGGTAGTATAGGCAGGCCCTCCTGTATTCTCCATTTAACAAGGGTGTATCCCTGGCTTGATGGTCAGGATAAAGTGGAGCATGCGACAGGCAGTGATAAGTATACTGGAGTGCAAGTCTGCTGCTGTTGGTAATGACCCGAGAGGAGTCAGCAGGAGGTTTCTGTGTCAGCGTTTGATTTAACACAGTGAGGCTGAGGGAGGGGAGTCAGCAGAAGGTTTCTGTGTCAGTGATTGATCTGACCACTTGAGGTTTTGTTATGTCACATTGTTGCCTGAGCAGTCTGGCGGACATCTCTCTCAATTCTGGCATAAACTCCAATGCATTAGGAAAGAGGAGCTCGCAGGGTCTACAGGGTCTTTTATTTTTATTACAGTCAGCAGAAAGGCTTCTCCTGTGTGTGACACTGATTTTTTGGCTCTCGTGATTGGACACTCCAAGGTCTCACTCCTTCAATTACTCTCTGTCCCTTGTCTGTCCTTCATCAACAAATCTTTCACTGTAAATATCTGCAAAATCTTCCTCCTCCCTGTCTCTTTAAACTCCTCCAAACTCTATGCCCCTCCTTATATCTGTAACGTCTTCCAAACCCTACTCCCCTCACTATCTCACTAAACACCTCCAATCCTTACACCTATTCCAGTCTCTCTAGCCTATTCCATCCCCATGCCCCTCTTATTTCTGTAACCTCCTCCAAACCCTACCCTATCCCCATCTCTAAATTCTTCCAAATGCTACACCTCCCTACTTCTGTAATTTCCTCCAAACCCTACACTCCTCCCTATCTCTGTCACCTACTCCAGCCTCCATAACACTCCCTATCTCTGCAAAATCCTCCAAACCCAGATCCTTCCTTATCTCTCTAAACTTGTCCAAACCCCATTCCACTCCCTGGCTCTCTTACCTGCTCAAAACAGAGATCCCTCCCAACTCTCTAACCTCCAAACCTTGCACCCCTCCCTATCTCTCTGACATGCTCCAAATCCTACACCCATCCCTGTCTCTCTAACCTTCTCCAAATCCGACATCCCTCCTCATCTCTCTAACCTAGTTCAAACCCTACACCCTCCCTATCTCTCTGACCTACTCCAAACACTGTACACTTCCCTATCTCTCCAATACTCTATCTTCTTCACCCCTCCCTATTGCTGCAACCTACTCTAAACCCAAATCCCTCCCTACCTCTCTAATCACCTCCAAAGCCTACACACCTCCCTATCTCTCAAACCTCCTTCAAATCCAACACCACTCTCCATCTCTCCTATACTTTCAAACTCCTCAAACTCTCCCTAACTCTGCAACCACCTTCAAACTCAGATCCCTCTTTATTTCTCTGAACACCTCCGAAATTTGCACCCCTCGTTAACTCTCTCCCCACCTCCAAACCCTACATCCCTCCCTATCTCTCGAACCTCCTCCATCATCTACATATTTCCCTTTGTCTGTGACTTACTTCAGCCCCTATGACCTACATATCTCTCTAAGCGGCTCTCAAATATATCCTGTCGCTGTAATCCTGTCCAGCCGCGCCCCACTGCCGACCTTTGTAAACCTCATCCAACCACTAGACTCTCATGATCTCTTTAACCTCCTCCAGCATTTCCATACCGCCCCATAATTCTGGCATTCTCTAGCACCTCTACCTTTTATTGTGCGTATAACATCCAGAAACACGTTTTGTTTAGTTATGGGTAGCGATAGGTACACGCCACAGGCCAAGAGTTATCTACGGAGCAAGGACAATTATAACGCGATTAAGCAGAACTTATGGTGCTTAGAATGGGGTAGCAAAATTCAGTGGATGGGGATAATCGAAATGTGAAGCTGGTTTAAAGTTCAGACCTCGCGTGTCCTTAAATTGCATGCCCCTGTCAGGCAGGGAGGAAGTGATAATGTAAGGGAAACGAGGTTTACTACAGAAATTACATCTACTGTCAAGAAGAAGGAGGAGGCTTATGTGACAATGAGACGATGAAGAGTTACAGATTAGATAAGAAGGATTTAAAGAGAGAGTTAAGAAGAGCAAAGAGAGGACATGAGTAGTCTTTAGCAGATCGAATAAAGGAGAATTCTAAAGCTTTGTATAGGTTAGGAAGAAAATAATGACTAGGGTAGGAATAGAGCCAATCAAAGACAGAAGTGGGAAGTTGAGTGTGGATTCTGTGGAGATCGGAGAGGTGCTACATAAACATTTCTCATTAGCTTTCACTCAGGGAAAGGAGAATATTATCGAGAAGAATGAGGTGCGAGATATTTGACGAGAAAGTATCGAGGTTGATAAGGAAGGGGTGTTAGCAAATCGAGAAGGATTGAAAATGAAAACGTCCCCTGAAACGGATGAGATTTATTAGAACATTATCTGCTGCGCTAGGGAGGGGTTGTTGGAGCCTTTGGCTTTGATATTTGAGTCTTCAGTGTCTACAGGTTTAGTACCAGAGGACTAGGGGATTGCAAATGTTTGCCCTTGTTCAGGAGGGGCAGTACAGATGACCCAGGCAATTACAGACCAGTGAGCCTTATTTGTGTGTAGCAAATATTTTGGAAAGGATTATAAGAGATTATATCATCTAGCAAGAAACAATTTGATTGCAAACAGTCAACATAGTCATGTCTCTCAAACCTCATTGAGCTTTTTGAGAAATTGACCAAGCATGTGTAAGAGGGTTCGGCAGTTAACCTGGTGTATATGGACTTCAGTAAAGCCTTTGATAAGATTCCACATGGTAGGCTGTTGTAGAAAATACCCAGGCATGGGATTGAGGGTGATTTAACAGTTTGGATTTGAAACTGGCTTTCTGTAAAAGGCAGCGAGTGGTGGTTGATGGAAAATATTCAGCACAGAGTCCGGTTACTATGGTGCGCCTTTAGGATCTATTTTGGGACAACCACTGTTTGTCATTTTTATAAATGACTTGGATGCAAGCATAGGTGGATGGGTTAAAGTCTACAGATGACACTAGAGTCGGAGGAGTAGTGAACAGTGTGAAAATATTTTGCGCACTTGGGCACTTGGACAAACTACAGAATTGGGCTGACAGGTGGCCAATAGAGTTTCAATGCAGCTAAATATGAGGTGATTCCTTTTGGGAAGAATACTAGGAAGGCAGAATACTTGGTCAATGGAAAGATTCTTGGTAATGTGGATGTGCAGATGGATCTTAGTTTCCATGTATATAGATCCCTGAAAGTTGCTTCCCAGGTTGATAGTGCTGTTAAGAAGTCATAGAGTGTGTTAGGCTTTATTGGTAGAGGTATTGACTTCTGGAGCCGTAATGTCATGCTGCAACTATGCAAAATGCTAGTGCGGCCACACTTGGAATATTGTGTGCAGTTCTGGTCGCCCCATTACAGGAAGGGTGTGGAAGCATTGGAAAAGGTGCAGTGGAGATTTACCAGGATGTTGCCTGGTCTGGAGAGAAGGTGTTATGAGGAAACGCTGAGAAACTTGGGTCTGTTCCCATTGGAGAAAAGAAGGCTAAGAGGGGATTTGATAGAGACATACAAGTTGATCAGAAGATTAGATAGGGTAGACAGTTAAAGCCTTTATCCTCAGATGATGACATCAGTTTGTACGAAGGGGCATAGCTACAAATTGACGGGTGACAGGTTTAAGACTGATGTCAGACGCAGGTTCTTTACTCAGAGAGTGGTAAGAGCATGTAATGCCTTGCCTGCCAATGTACTTATGTCAGCCACGTTCGGGGGATTTATACAATGCTTGGATAAGCATATGGATGATGATGGGGCAGTGTCGGCAGATTGGCTTAAATTAGTTCACAGGTCAGAGCAACATCGAGGGCAAAACAGCATGTTCTGCGCTGTATTGTTCTATGTTCTATAAACACTTACATCTTCCCCATTTCAGTAACCACACCCAATTACTGCAGCCCTCTTCATCTCCGTACCTCCTCCACCCACTTCATTCTTCTCTATCTACATAAACTCCTCCAGCCGCTCTACCCCTCCCCATCTCTGTGAACTTCATTCATCATCTATGGTCTTCCTGACCTCTGTAACCTCCCCCAGCCTCCACACACCTCCCTATATCGCTGACATCCTCCAACATTAAACCTATTCTTATCTGCATAACCTCGGCCAACACGTACATCTTCCAACCCTCCACACCTACTGATCTCTGTAATCTCTGGCAGCATCTTCAGTCCTTCCTATCACTGTGGCTTCCTTCATCACGTATTGCCTTCCATATCTCTGGACCCACTCTAGCAATTACATACTACCCTCTCGCTATCAACTTCAAAAGCTCCTCCATTCCTCCCTGCCGATGGAAATACTTACAGCTCCTACAGCCTTCTCTAATTTTGTAAAGTCTTCTAGCACATGCACCCGTCCGTATCTCGGTAATCTCTCTATTCTATTGCAGCTTCCACCCATCTGTAACACCTCCTGAACCTATACCTCCATATCACAGTAACCTCATCTAACCCGAAGTTCCTCCATATCTCTGGGAATTTTTCACTGTATTCATTGACAGTGCATCCACAATCTTTGTGATGGCGAATACTGAATACTCTGAGACCCATGGAGGTATAGAGTTTCACATCATCTTCGTCCCAGATAAGTTGCCCCTTATCCTGAGATCCTGTCATCAGGTTTTGGATTCCCAGACCCACAGAAATAATTTCTCAGCATCGGCTCTATCAAGCTGTTTCCGCTCAGAAGCTATTGCACCTCAAACAAATCACTTCTCCATTTCCTGAGACTCAAGAATATTGATTAAATCTATTCACAAATGCAGCAAGGGACACTCAGATGCCAAACAGTGAAATATTTGTGTTTTATTCATTGATAGGAATCAGACATTATTGGGTGGGCCATATTTATTGCCCATACACTGTTTTTCTGCCCATGTCCATGCTGCCCATGCAGCAAGGCCACCCGCAATAATGTTAGGGAATGAAAGGCAGGATATTCATCAAGTGACACCCGCTAGACTCAGATATATTTCCTTTCAGGATGGTCATTGACTTTATGTGCAATTTGCAGGGTTAGTGTTTCTGTAGATCTGTTGCCCTTGCTAGTTCAGATGATCAAGGCTTGAAAGATGCTGTAGAATGGACTTCGATAAATGTCTGCAGTGTATCTTGTAGCTGGAACACACTGCCTCCATTGAGGGTTGATAGTGGGATGTTGTGGATGTTGTGGCAATCAAGCTGGACTAGACATGTACCCTTTCTTATACAGGGGCTGCATAGCTGTTCTAGATATGGTCTTAGCTACCTTTTGGCAATACGACTTAAATTTGTTCCAATCAGTGACTCCATGTAATTTAATTGAACAATTATCTGCTGAAATTAGTGTGTAATTGGCTTCATGATCGCCATGCCATTGCCATGTGGAACACAATACGATCAGGACAGGATGAGGTTGTTGAACCCTTTGTGCCTGTTCCACAATTTAAGTAGATGATAACTGATTTGTCACATATCTCATTTTACCTGTCTTTGGCCCAAATCTGTCACGACCCTTCTTTCACCAAAGGGTTTCTATCTCAGGTGTAAACAAAGAACGAAACAGTACCAATCAAAACAGGTAGCGAGATGGGTGTTGAGTGGATAACCTGAAACGTGTCAACTCAGTGTTGACGACAGAAGGCTGTTGAGGGACAATTTGAATGATGGGTAATACCTTCAATTATTGCCTTTACTTCTCTTGCGAATAGTTTCTTCAACAAAGACAGTTCTTCAGCTTTTCAAAGTAAGAAATAAAAGATGTAGATGGTGTTTGGCATGAGGCAAGGAGGTTACATCGTAAAAGTGGGAAATTCGGTGGAGGTAATGATGCTCATTTCAAGGGCCAGTGAGAACACTATGGGCCTCCTTCACTCGAGCAAAGCTATAATTTTCAATGAACTCGGATGGATTAAGTATTCATGAAAAGACAGGAAACAGAGTGAAGAATTTACAGCTAATTTTTGTGTGGGAACGTGTGCTGTGAGGAAAATGTAGATATTTATGAAAAATTGAACTGGCCTCCACATGGGCAAGGTCATTGCAAATGACATATGATGCAGAAACATCAAGTTATCCACTTTATTGAAGAAAGTAATAGACATGATATTTCATAAATTGTAAAACGTTGAAAAGTACAGATATAAATAAAACCCAAAGTGTCCTTGTTTATACGCTGCTGACATCTAACTTACAGGTAGGCTATGACAGTGGAATGAGAAACTTTATTGTCAGAGGTTGTAAGCACAAGAGGAGAGACGTCTTGCTTCAGTTGAATTGGAGCTTGGCCAGACTGCACCTGGAGGATTCTGTGCATTTTTGGTTCTCTCTCAGTAAATAATTTATTTCCATAGAGAGAGGAAAAGGAAGGTTCAATAGGCTTCTACCAAGGACAATGCTATCAAAGAGGTCCATGAGAAACGAGGCCTGTGTTCCCCGGTGTTTAAAGGAATGAAAATTATTTTCATTGTAAGTTACAGAATACTGATTAGATTCCTACTTCTAACTAATTTCTGATTATTCGTGTACCATTTATAAATTCAGTTCTATCCTGAACTGTGTCTCACTCCAATGGGAGACAGGTTGTTGTTCTCACAAACAGAGGAATAGTAACAGACTGGATACCATAAAGCATTGGGACGGCAATATGCCCAGCAGCTCTCCGAGTATGTTCTGCCTTTCAGTTCAGTGATGTTTGTTCTGATAGTTCTCAAGTCCACTTTCCAGCATTTTTCCCGTCACCTATGATTCACTGATTCAATAAAAGCATATCTCTCAGCCTTGAAGATATTTTCAAAATCTTCTGAAATTGTTTCCCTCATTGATATGAGACTTGGTCGTCTTTACTTCCATTGTTTATTTTTAGCGCAGTTTGTTGAAACAAAATTAGAAGCCGACCTCTCCATCGCACCTCCACTCTGTTCAAAAGCACGATTAAAAAAAAGCTCAGAGCCTGTTATTTCCTCCCTCTCCTTTCATATTAATTTTATTAGATTACTTACAGTGTGGAAACAGACCCTTCGATCCAACAAGTCCACACCGACCCGCAACCCACGCCCCTACATTTACCGCTACACCTAACACCTGACCTGCCAATTCACCTGACCTGCACATTTTTGGACTGTGGGAGGAAACCGAGGCACTTGGAGGAAACCCACGCACCAGCGGGGAGAATGTGCAAACTCCACACAGTCAGTCGCCTGAGGTGAGAATTGAACGCGGGTCTCTGGCGCTGTGAGGCAGCAGTGCGAACCACTGTGCCACTGTGCCGCCCACAATTTACGATACAGCTCACAAATCTGGGGATTTTTCCAGTCTTTACTCTGCCAAACCTTCCAGTTCTTCCTTCCAGTTGCTTTCAATCTGTTAAAGGGTCACGCAGTCACTCTCCCTGAATCCAGGAACTCCTTCGCCCAAGTGAAGACGGATATTAAAAACATTTTTCACGTAATTTCTGGCTGTGTGCACAGGCTGCCTCCTTGGTCCCTCATACTCCCCATTCTTTCCCTTGTTATCCTCTTCCCCCGATCTGTGGATAGAATGTCTTGGGCTTCTTATTAATCTTACCCGCTCATGTTTTATCACACCTCCTTTGTTCTTTTCTACTGATTTCCTTAACTTCAACGCTACACTTTCCACATTCTTAGAGGGATTCCATTGATCTGCTCACTTTATAGCTGCTTTAAGCTGCTCTTTACTTTGTTATTCAGCTCTGAATATTTGTAGACGTCGTCGTGTCTCTGGGCTTGTTTTCCAAATCTTAATCTTGGATTGTAGCATATTGGGCCCATACTCTCATCAATTCCATTTTGAGCATTGACACTCCTCCCGACCGCACGCTATTCGACGACAGCTTTACCCAGAAATAAATGTCCCCAGACTATTTTGGCCAGATCGTGTTTTCTAATAAACTATGTCTCCCCAATCCAAAAATGTTATATTTTGAAGACTTTTTTTGCCTTTTCCTTAAGCAACTTAAAATAAATGATGTTATGGTCATTGGTCCTCACCTTCTCTCCCAATCCTGCCTTGAACATATGGCTGGCTTCATTCTATTAAAGATTCACCACAATAAGGCCCAGCAATGCATTATCCCTTGTAGTATCTTCTACATGTTGACATGAGAAGATCTCAGCCATAAATTTCAACATATTTGTCGCCTCTTAAAAGTACATGACTACTCCAATAAATACTGGATATTGAAGAGCATAAATAGAATTACCCTCTTATTGTTTTATACACGACAGTGATTCGTTACACAATAGCTCCTGTACTTTCTTCTAACTGGGCGCCTTAATATGACCCTAGTAATGTAACTGTCATTCTTTTATTCCAGTCTCTATCCAGGAAGCCTCAATTGGTCGCCCTGCCACAATATCGTCCCTCTTTGCTGCAGTAATTGACTCCTTAATTAATAAAACCAAATCATGTCCAGCCTATAGTTCCTGTACTACAGATTATTAAATAGTCAATTCTGATTTCCTTCAACCACATCTCTGATGGCAAAAATATCACTCTATCCAAAACACGCCTGCCTACCTCGGTACGCTCCTACCAACCCTACGGACCTCCCAATCTCTGTAATCTAGCTTAGACTCCACACATTTCCCAATCTCTGTAACATCCTCCAACCCCCTACAACCCTCCCTGTCTCTGGAATCTCGTCCAGCCCTAACAACACTCCCTACCTCTGTAATCTCCTCCAGTCACGACACACCCCCCATCTCTGTTACTTTTCCACCCCTCCACCCCAACTGATCTCCAGCATCTTCCTCTCTTCCTGTCACTGAGGATTCCTCCAGCAAGTACGTCGCTCCACATGACTGGACCCCACTCTCGGAATTACATACCTCCCGATCACTATAAACGCTTCAAGCTCCTCCAGTCCTCCCTATTGTTGTAAATTCTTCCAGCACCTACAGCCTTCTCCAACATCTAGCCCATAAACCAATCACTATCCAGACAGTCTCCCTGCTCTGTTACAGCTTCCCTGTATCTGTAACATTCTCCTGCACCTTTACCTCCCTATTTCTGTAACCTCCTCTAACCCTGAGCTCCTGCATATCTCTATGAACTTTACATTGTTTTCATTCACAGTGCATCCACAATTCTTAAGATGGTGAATACTAAACACTCTTATACCCTCTGATTGAAATTATTTCACATCCTCTCAGACCCAAATAAATTGCCCGTTACCCTGAGACTCTGTTATCGTGTTTTGGTCTTCCTGACCCACAGAACTGCCCAATCAAGCCCTTGCAATTCAAAATCTTATATATTTTATTCAGATCACGGATCCATTTCCTGAAACTCAAGAATATAGATCAAATTTATTCCGAAAGTGAAACCCAGATGGCAAGGTGTTAAGTATTAGTGTATTATGTATTGATAGGTATCAGACATTGCTGGCTGGGCCATCATTTATTACCCATATAATGTTGTTCTGGACAAGGTGGCGGTGCGCTGCCATCTGAGCATTTGCAGGCTGTTTGGTGCAGGGACACCCACAATAATGTGAGGGAAAGAAAGCCAGGATATTCATCAAGTGAAACCCATGGAATAGAGATGTATTTCCATGTCAGGACAGTCATTGACTTTATGTGTAACTTGCAGGGGGTGGTATTTCCATGGATTTATAGCCCCTAACATTGCAGATTGTCATGGATTGGAAGGTGCTATCAACTGAACTGTGGTAAATATCTACGATGTATCTTGTTGGATACACTGTATCCATTAAAAGTTGGTGGTGGAGGCAGTGAATGTTGTGGATGTGATGGCAACCAAGGTGGACAGCAAATCCAACCTGAGCAGGAAAGAAGAAGGGCTCATGCCCGAAACGTCGATTCTCCTGCTCCTTGGATGCTGCCTGACCTGCTGCGCTTTTCCAGCAACACAGTTTCAGCTCTGATCCAGCATCTGCAGTCCTCACTTTCTCCCCTAGCAAATGCAACCTCCCTTATACATGGACAGCATAACATTTCAGGTATGTTCCTACAATTTTTTAGCAATACGAATTCATTATGTTACAATCAGTGACTCCATATAATTTAATTGAACATTTATCTGTTGTAAGGAATTTGTAATTGGCTGCATGGTCACCATGCCATTGCAACATGGAACACAAGACCATAGGAACAGAGGAAGGTTGTTGAACCCTTTGCGCCTGTTCCACAATTTAAGGACATTTGTTACATAACTCCGTTTACCTGCCTTTGGCCCAAATCTGTCACAACCTTTCCTTGTCAAAAGGGTTTCTTTCTCAGGCATTAAGGTGTAATCAAAGAACTAAACAATACCTACCAAAACAGGGAACAAGACGGATGTCGAGTGGATAACTTGAAACTTGTCAACTCAATCTTGACGATAGAAGGCTGCTGAGGGTCAATTTGAATGCCAAGGTGATGTACTTCATTCATTGCCTTTTCTCCGGTTAGAGAATATTTACGCAGAGGAGATTATTCTTCAACAACGACAGTTAGATTGCTTTTCACGGAAAGAAATAAAATCAGTAGATTATGTTCAGGATGAGTCAGGGAGGATACAGAGGAAAGGCAGGATATTGGGTGGAGGTAACGATGTGCATTTGAAGAGCCTGTGAATGCACACTGGGCCTTCTAACAATTTTAGCATTACAAATCCACCCGATGGATTAATTATTAGTGAAAAGACAATAAACAGAATGTAGGACTTAAATGTAATTCTTGTGTGGGAATGCGTGCAGTGAGGAAGATGTAAAGATTTATGGAGGTTGAATCGGCGTCCAACATGGGCAAGATCAGTGCAAATATCATCATGTGGAAACAGAAAGTTATTTAGTTTTTTGGCGAAATTGATGTGCAGTATAAATTTTAAGTCTTAAAATGTTGGAAAGTACAGTTATAAATAAAACCTAAGTGTCCTTGTTTATAAGCTGCCGACGTCTAACATACAGGTGCAGCAAACTACTTGGAATGTCAGTGGAAGAGGAACCTTTATTGTCGGACGATTTCAGCACAGAAGAAGTGACGTCTTGCTTCAACTGAGTAGGAGCTTGGCCAGATTGTCCATGAAGGACTATTTCCAATGTTGATTCTTTATCTCAGGAAATATATTACCACCACAGAGAGATGGCAAGCAAGGTTCACTTGACTTCTTCTAAGGAACCTACTATCAAAGAGGGCCATGACAAACCAGATCTGTGTTGCCGAGTGTTTCAAAGAATGAGACCTCATTTCATTGAAAGTTATAAAATAAAAATTGGATTCCTGCTTCAAACATTTTTCTGGCTATAGGAGCGGCATTTATAAATTCCTTGAATTAGTCAGCTGCATTCTGAACTGTGTCTCAGAGAGAGGTTGTTGTTCCTGTGAACACAGGGATAGTAGCAGACCGAATACACTAAGGCATAGCAACAACGGTAGGCCATGCAGCTCACCGAGTCTGCTCTACCTTTCAGTTCAATGATGTTTGTTCTGATAATCCTCAATTCCACTTTTCCTCATAATTTTGGATTCATTGACTGATTAAAAATATGTCTCTCATCCATAAAGAGACTTAATGATCCAGGCTCAATAGCTTTCAGAATTTTCTACAATTGTTTCCCTCTCACCGATATGAGACTTGGTGCTTTTAATTCTCTCGTTTATTTCTAGTACACCTTGTTGAACCTAAATTTGACTGCATTCTGTTCTATCGCACATCCTCTGTGGTAAAAGCACAGTAAGAAAAGAGGGTCAAAACATGTAACTTCCTCCTTCTGTTCCCATATGAGTTAAGATACAGCTCATCCAGATCTGGGGATGTGTCCACTCTTTATTCTGCTAATCTCCCCGATTCCAATAAGTCACTCTCTAAACTGAAGATTGATATGAAGAACGTATTTAATATATTCTCTGGATCCACGCACAGGCTGCCTCCTTGATCCCTAATACCACCATTCTTTTCCGAGTTATCCTCTTACCCTTGGATAGCGAAAGAACACCCGCTGATGTTTTATCACACCCATTTTTGCTTTTCTACTGATTTCCTTAAGTTCAGTGTGACAATTTCAACATTCTTATCGGGATTCCATTGATCTGCTCACTTTATAGCTGGTTTAAGCTTCTCTTTACTTTGTTTATCAGCTCTGAATATTTGCGGATATTGAAGGTTCTGTAGGCTTGTTTTCCTTCATTGGATCTTAGATTGTAAAGTATTGGGCTGAGACATTCATCAAATCCATTTTGAGAATGAACACCCCTCCTCACACCAAGCTGTTCAACTACAGCTTTACCCAGAATTAGAGTTGCAACATTTATAAGGCATGTGGATGGGTATATTATGAAGAAGGGTTTGGCAGGATATGGGCCAGGTGCTGGCAAGTGGGTCTAGATTAGGTTGGGTCCAGTAATGCACCATCCCTTGTTGTATATTCTACATGCTGATATTAGAAGTTCTCAGCAATAATTTTCAACACATTTGTCCCCTCTTAAAAGCACGTGACTGCACTAATAAATGTTGGATATTGAAAAGCATAAATATAATTACCCTCTTATTGTTTTATACACTACAACGATTGGTTACACATTGACTCATGCATTGTCTTCTAACTGGCGATCTTTAATATAACATTAACATTGTATCTGACATCTTTTTATTACATTCGAAATCCTCGAAGTCTCAGTTGAAGGACCGTCCAAGATATTTCCCCGCTTTACAATAGTAATTGATTCCGTAATTAACAAAAGAACACCAAATCCTGCCTATAGTTCCTATGCTACAGAATATAGAGTTGCCAAACCTGACTTCCTTCAACCACATCTCTGACGGCCAAAAATATCACAATTTCACATGTCAATCTATTCGCTTACCGCATCTTCCTGACATGTAATAATCCTAACACCAAGGTAAAGGACATCCAGCCTGGAATATAACACCAGGAACAGTCTGTACCTCGTGTGTACTTCGGAGTTATAAAACCATTCATTGTTTGTTATCAGGCTTCCCAATCTCCGAACCAAAACTGTAACTCTATGACTGTAAGAAGCAATATTTGTTGAATCATCATTTTTAAAAAATTGATGCATCAAATGCCACTTTCCCGAACTGAGCAATCACCTCCACATGCCATGAGTTTTTTGGTGATTAATTCCCCACTCAGTGTGCAGAGGGGACAGACCTCAGTAATGAGCAGCATTGATTAAGTTTCTCCACAAGTGCATGTGTTCTCAGCGATGCTGCTGGAATGTGCAGGGTACCGGCTTGTGCTGACCCTTTGTAAACATTAATTACTCTCCCTCTGTTCGTCAAACCTGCCTCTCATGATGTGGAGTTTCTCACAGAAAATGGTTAGTGCCTTCCTATGTTTTCCATTCCATGATCCCCAGGACATTGGGAATCACACTGGCTCCGGAAGTCAGCAAAATATGTAGCCCTGAAATGGAAAGCAGTCAGTAAGTGGGTTGAACAGGCCATTATGAAGTGGAGCACCTGAGGTGAAGCACAGACTGTTTCTCCCAGGTAGTGGATTTTCATCAATTGGTGAATGGGGGAGGGAGTGAGGTGAGGAAGCTGGGGAGGGGCGTTAGGTCGAAACTTGCACTAATGGTGTCCATTGTTACATTCAACTGAGTGTCAGTACAATGTGTGTGTGGCGACATACATCAGACAAAATCCACACAGTTCAGTTATTGAAATAGTTGTTGGCTTGGCATTTGCTGCTGTTTTCCTCAGATGCACTCTGCAGGACTAATCTCAATCGAAACCCACGCAAAAGTAGTAATGGTGACCCTTGTATTGATCTCTGGCCATCGACACAGAAGTTCAATTTTATTTTGACACAGATGAGTGCGAAGATGACATATACTGTTTATGGCTTCAGAATGTTCACTGTGAGACACAGTGTGCTACAGGAGACAGTCAAATTGTGAATTTCTTCATCCTGGGTCCGGTGCAGGGTGCAAATATCTGGAATCTAGGATGCAGGCCAGATTCTGTCAAGTCGCTTGTGCGGTGTGTTCTGGCAAGACATGCCCATACATCTGCTCTCTGGAGCAGGCTGAGACCGAAGATGAATTTGTAAGACCTGTTTGCTGGTCAGTCATTGGTACGTAATTTGGACAGTATTTGTGTCTACACTAAGACCAGCGATAGGCTATTGGTTAGTTTTCACCTGCCCAAGGTGAGCTACAAATGATTTCTTGTGAAAGTATGTTTGACTAATTGCCCTGACCCAGGTTGTAAGGTCACTAAACAGGTTGAAGAGTAGGCCAGTGTGTCACTCAGCATTACAGGAGCTGTGAGTTCCAGTAGCATCATGCCTCAATTCAGATCCTTTGAAATCTATTTATTATGTAGATCGTGATTGAAAGTGATGATTTTCCCGGAATGAACAATAATAAAATATCACCTGTGTTTTGTAAATTGGGGTCAGCAATACCATGTGAACACCAACTATTTCACATAACAATGCGTGCATTACCTTTGAGAACAACTACATTGTTACTATATGTTTGGAATTAAAATATAAACTCATTCTAACACTTTATGATACAAAAATAAAAGAAAACTACATGTTATTTTATATTGAACAGAGAATATTTGCATCATTTTTGTCCGATCACAATTAAATATTCAATGTCAGTATTCAGATGAATACATTCTCACTCTAACATTTCGAAAGTTGTTTGCCTCTAAACCATTACATATTCACAGTGAGCAAACAATTCAACAATCAAATAGATTCAGTGTTCTTACGAATTAAAATATAATTAACAAATTTAATTTCTCACTGAAATGTATGAGCTTTATGTAATTGCAAATAATTTAAGAATGACAATAATTCAATATATACTTCGAATATTAATCTTCGTTAATGATTTGTGTTATAAATGGTATTTGTTACGAAGCCAAGGCACATATATCCAATTTAAAATGAACATTGTTTTCTGAATATTGAAGTAAACTCCAATTGAAGGCACAACTGCCCAAATTGAAGGGCTGGGAGATGAGCTGTTTCAAAATTGATACATGCAACAATTGGCAGTTAAATGGATACTTGAATTTTGGTTGCTGTTTTGACAACAATTCAAATTTAACCAAGTAGTTTAATCTATGCCCGGGATACTAAAACCCAATCGAGTTTGAATTTATTGTTTTGATGACTTCAGACCAGTGACAGGGAACGATGTTGGGGGTATAAAAAAGGGTGGGCATTTTGAAAATTGGTTAGAGCAACTGCCACCGAACAACAGAGGAACTGCTATAGATTCGAAGAGCTAACTGTCTATCTAAAATCTTGGTCTCAAAGAAAGTAAAAAGCAGTCTATCAAGAATATACCTTTTGCTGTAAAACATATTCCGAGTAAAAAGAAATAAGTCGAGAGTGTGGTGCTGGCAAAGCACAGCAGGTCAGGTAGCATCCGAGAAGCAGCAGAATCAACATTTCGGGAAAAGGCCCTTCATCAGCACAACACTCTTGACTCTAATCTCCACAATCTGTAGTTCTCACTTTCGCTTAGTAAAAGGGAATAAGACGACCCAGTGAAATCAGTGGGTAAGAGATTGATTACAGCAGAGAAGGTAGAGACTGTGTAGACATGTGATTAAGTTAATGTAATATTTATCGTGTGTTACTGGAACAGCATGTCAATGGGGTTGTGCTCAGTTAAGGGAAGCAATGTTCAGTTTCTTAATAGTTTTGTTCGGAAAGAAAATTGTTACTTTTCATTAAATAGTGGCAAATAGGTGTTCCCTTTTAGTCCGTCACAATTCGAACAGATGACAAGGTGAAGTGAGCATTTCTGTGTGTTTAGCTTTATTTAGTAGTGGTTCGACCTCTGCATTTTAACAGATTGAAGGCTCGTCTGGGATTTGGACAGGTTTGAACAAAATTGGGGTACCAAAGCTCCCAACAGATTTAAACACTTGGTGATTAGTGTCGTAAATCTTTCAAAAAAAAAGGTAGGTGAAATAATTTGTTTCATTTTGATTACATGTGGTCGGTTAAATTAAAAGAGAGGGAAATGGCCCTTAACATTGCTAAAGAGCTTCTGAGGTTTGAAGATGCTTCCCAACTTTGCCAAGGAAGGTTAGAAAGACAGAGGAAGGATATTATTTTGGAATTAGCATACAGATTAGAGTTGGTTTTAACCAGAGACATAAGGAAATTGAAATGGAGTTGGTCAAACACTGAGGTATATCAAAGAAACAGAAGTGCAGCAGAGTTAGAAAAATGTAAACTGTGTATGAGCCAAACAGAATGAGAAGAAAACGAAAGGAAGAGAAGGATATTAGCTGAGCAAAAAGATAGAGAGAAGAAAGACGAGAGAGAGAAAAGGAGACTGAGAAGAGAGGGAGTAAAAGACTAAAAAGAGAGACAGAGAAAAAGGAGAGAAGTTTTTAGCTGAGCAAAGAGAGAGATGAAGGAGAAAGAAAGGGAGAGAGAGTATGAACTCAGTCGTTGCAAATTAGTCAGGAAAATCAAGTTCAGAGGATGGAAATGAAGTCAATAGAGTTTATTCTGCTTGTGTGGGGGGGGGGGGGTTCATAAACTCATTTCCAGAGAACTTACGTGATGAACAAAAACTTCAAGAAGTGAGAAGAGCAGAAGAGATGACTGAGAAATGTGCATTGATGCATGACGTGAAATTTAGTTTCGGGCACGAATTTCACCCTGTGAGGTATAGCAATTGGAAGCAGGCGAGATCCTTCACTATAAAACAAAAAGTCGAGCACACTTAGAATAGTTCTCCATTGGTGATAAAAAGAATTCCAAGAAAATGAAAGGCCTCAGGTGTTTCCACGGTGGGAAGATGGGACACGGAAAGTCACAATGCTGGTCATGGAAGAATGACATTGTGAGAAAAAATGTGGGAAAAGAGGCTAATCTAATGGCATTAGGGAAAGTAGTAAAGGAGATCGAAAGAAAAGCCGAGGAGCTGCAGGAGAGAGCACAGCCTTGGCAGGGGTGGGATATTGAGTTAGTTGCTGATCTCTGTAAAGACTTTATCTCTGTGGGAAACGTTTACTCAGGAAGAGAATGGGAATAAGTTATTATTTCATGAGGTGTGGGATCTGGTCAGTCTCTGATAGTAAGAGATGAAAGTATTTTCATGCTTTCTGACATGTTACCCGAGAAGGTAATAATTTGTTGAATAGGTAGGCAGAACGTTAGCATTCCCCTGTGTAAGGCCAGGTTGGAGAGCCAAATCAAGACTGGGGAAGTAACTGTAGGAGTGATTGACAAAATGTCAGTTTCAGGAATACAATTTGTTCTTGGGAATTACTTAGCAGGATCCAAGGTGGGAGTTACACCCCTTGCAGTGGAGAAGCCATTGAAGACCAGGAAACTGAGGAGTTAGAAGAAGAATGCTATGAACGTTTTCCAGACTGTGTCGTAGTCAGATGCCACTGTCATAAGTTACAGCAAGAAGGAAAGACGAAGAATTTGAGGGTCAGTTAGCTGACAACGTGTATGATGTAATGATACAGGAAAACCCTTAACAGGCAGTGGGTCAGACAGAAGTGTTTACTCCAGAAAGGCTATGAGAATTGCAAGAGAAAGATGAGAAGAAATATATTTTGACGCCAACTCAGAAAATGAATCAGAATATATTCCTGAGGGTTATTATCTTAAGGATAGAAGCCGAAAACAAAAGTGGAGAATCCAGCAGGTTAGTGCAGAGGATAAATGGATCGAGGTGCACCAGATTGTGTTGCCTGTAGCATATAGACAGGAGGTGTTATGGGGAGAACATGAATTACCAGAAGGAGGTCACCTAGGTGTAAGGAGGACTCAGGCTAATGTACAAAAACACTTCTATTGGCCTGGTATGCACAACAATGTGGTTGAATATTGCCACACATGTTATACATGCCAAATGGTAGGTATGCCACAGGCAGTAATAAGATCAGTAGCTTTGTTGCCAATTCCCGCATTTGAAGAATCTTTCACACGGGTTATGATTTATTGTGGATGTCCCCTCCCTAAAACTAAAAGTGGGAATCAGCACTCGCTAACCATAATGCATACGTCTACTCGACTTTGGAGGCAATTCCATTACGGAGTATTAAGACAAAAGGATAGTGGAGGAGTTGGTAGCTTTCTTTTCCCGTTATGGGCTACCTGGAGAGATTCAATCAGGCCAAGGGTCCCATTATACTGCTGAGATTTTTAAGGAAGTCTTGGATAGCATACAACACTTTAAACTACGTAAAAGCAAGAACTGAGATGGTGGAAACCAGATTCTAGATTAGAGTAGAGCTGGAAAAACACAACAGTTCAGGCAGCATCCGAGGTGCAAGAAAATTGACGTTTCGGGCAAAAGCCCTTAATCAGGAATCGTGTTGAAGAGCTTTTGCCCGAAAAGTCGATTTTCCTGCTCCTCGGATGCTGCATGAACTGCTGTGCTTTTCCAGCACGACTCTAAGCTACAACACTTTAAATCAAGTCCCTACCATCCAAAATCCCAGGGAGCCTTCGAAAAGTGACATTGATCCTGAAGACAATATATATTCAGGATATACAGAATGATTGGGATCAAGGTACCGAACATTTATGGATTGCCATGAGAGATGCCCAAATGAATCTACTCAGTTTATTCCCTTTGAGTTAATATTTGGACAGGAAGTAAGAGGGCCTTTGAAACTAAAAAATTGATAGGATCGAAGTCAGAGATCTCACACTTGGATTATGTAGCAGTGGTGATGGAACAATTAAATCGGGAAAGTGAGTTAAGTAAACCGCACCTGAATAGGGCACAGCGTAGAATGAAGCAGTTGGCAGATAGAAACGATAAAATTCAGATGTTTTTCCAAGGAGATGATAGATTAGTATTGTTTCTATTAGTAAGAGATACCTTCAAAGGCAGGTTTAGTGGTCCCTATCAAATTGAGAAAAAGTTGAGTCAGGCAAACTATCTGATAAAGATGCTGGGCAGAAAAGAAGCTGTACCGGGCATGTCATCTGAATATGTTGAAACCTTACTATAATATCGACAGGGAATTGGAGAAGCAAGTATTATTTATTGCTGTGCCGAATGAGAAATCAGATCTAGATGTAATGGAGTTTCATATGCCTCAAAGTGCGTTAAATAATGAGGAATTACCTAAAGAATAAGGTGGGAGAATTAGCTGTCTCTGTCAGGAGCAATGAACACAGTCAAAAGGTTTGTTGCAGCATTATGAGGACATATGCAGGAATAAAATGGGAGGACTAATACCAATGTGCGCGAGATAGAAGTAGGGAATGCTGTTCCAATGAAACAATACCTTTACTGGCTTAATCCTTTCAAAGCCCAAAAGGTCCAGAGGAAGTGAATGTGATACTCAATGAAGACATCATAGAACCGAGGCAGAGTGATGTGGAGTTCGCTGATCTTGTTAGTTCCCTTAGCTGATGGAAATCAACAATTATTTTTTGGACTATTGGAATGTCAACGACGAAAAAAGTCTCTCTCATAGCCAATACTAAGTTTGGAGGACTGTACAGAGAAAGTTGGAAAAGCCAGTTACATCACAAAGTTGATTTACTGCATTGTTACAAACAGGTATCTTTAATAGAGAAAGCGAAATACGTTTCTGCATTTTTAAACCCAAATGAACTGTATCAATTCAAAATAATACCCTTTGGAATGAAGAACACACCAGCCACATTCTAAAGACTCGTGAACAAACTTGTGACCAGATTAAGAAATAACCTGATGATGTGGTGATCTTTAGCCATTCATGGAAAGATCACATGTGACAGTTGGCAAAATGCTTTGAGTGATTTCTAAAAACAAAGCTGGAAATAAACCTTAAAAAAATATAATTTGTGACATTCTTGGGACAAAACATCGACCATGGAAGGATGATCCGAAGGAACGCGTCGACAAAAACAATGGAGAAATTTCCCTGACCATGGAGAAATAGGTGCTTCTACTTTTGAGACTGAGCAGATTCGACAGGAAGTTTGTTCCCAATTTCAGCAGCATGGGGACACTACTGACAGATTTACTAAAGACGAACATAGAATTCCGTTGGACAGAATAGTGCCAGGAGGCATTGGAACATTTACAAGCAATATTAACCATCACATCAGTTTAATATCATTATATTTGCAGACATATATTTGCAGATACATTCTGTTTTGTTCGAAAATGCACAGACTGCAGGCAGTCAAAGCAGGCAGTCATTGCATTAAATATTTTGTTAATTCCACTTTGGAAATAGAGCCAGTCTAATTCAAGATTGGGACACTTGACAGACTCTGACCTTACATCTTTAATGCATTGTCTGAGCTGAGATGTCACCTTTTGCTGTAAAACCTTAAGTTTTCGTGAGACGATGACTTAAATGAAGTTCTGGGATTTACATATTAATGAAGCGAAAACTGCAACCCATTCTAAAAGATGAAAGACTTAAAAATCCAGGTTTGTTCTATATACTATTTCAGTTGCATTGGACTCTATATTTTGCTATACATTTTGTGTCTTACGATCTTGCACTCCACAAACACCTGCTGAAGGAGCAGCACATTGAAAGCTAGTGCTTCGAAACAAACCTGTTGGAATATAACCTGGTGTTGTATGTTTACCTTAGTAACTTCAGTAGAACAAGACAATTTCTCTCATCCTTCCTTTATCCTGAATTCCAGTTATGATTCTAATTATTGATAATGTTATTGATATTCTTCGACAAAGTAATGCATTGTGTGTGCGTATGTGTGTATGGGTCTATGTGGTTACGTTTGTATGCATGTGTATCTGTGCCTGTGTCTTTGGGTGTGTACCTGTGGATGTATGTGTTATGTACGATCCTTTGCAATTGGAGTGAAATGAAAAAATGAGAAATTCCCATATGTTTGAGAAAATGTACAAAGATTCCAAGCTGTCTGATAACAAAGAACAAACAAAATTACAGCACAAGAACAGGTCCTTCGGCCCTCCAAGCCTGAACCGATCCAGATCCTCTACCTAAACCTGGCACATAACTTCTAAGAGTCTGTAACCCTGTGCTCCCAATCCCATTAATATATCTGTCTAGGTACATCTTAAATGATGCTATCATGACTGCCTCTACCATCTCTACTGGCAACGTGTTTCAGGCACCCATCACCCTCTGCACAAAGAAGTTTCCACGCATATTTACCATAGACCCTCCCCTCTTACTTTGAAGTCGTGACCCCTAGTAGTTGAGTCCCCCATTCTGGGGAATAGAAATCTCGCTCTCCATCCTGTCTATATCTCTCGTGATTTTGTAGAGCTCAATCAGGTCCCCCGCTTGACCTCCATCTTTCTAATGAAAATAACGCTGATCTACTCAAAATCTCTTCTTTGAGAGCACCCACCATACCTAGTGAACCTCTTCTGCACCCTCTCCATAGCATCCACATCCTTTTTGTAATGGGATAACGAGGTCTGTAGGCAGTATTCCAAATGTGGGGAACAAAAAGTCTTATACAGCTGTAACATGACCTGCCAACGCTTGTACTCAATACCCTATTGAATGAAGGAAAGTATATGATATGCCCTCTTGACTACACTGTTCCATCTTCAGGGAACAATGGACCCGAACACCCAGAAATCACTGAACATCAATTTATCTCAGCACTTTTCAATTTTCTGTATATTTCGCTTCTGAATTAGATCTTCCAAAATACATCACCTCACATTTGCCTGGATTGAATTTCATCTACCATTTCTCTGCCAAGTCTACAATCCACCTGTCTTGTTCATTATTCTCTGACAGTCCCCTTCACTATCTGCTACTCCACCAATCTTCGTGTCATCTGCAAACATGCTAATCAGGCCAGCTATACCTTTGGCCAGATCACTCTTGTATATCGAAAACAACAGTGGTCCCAGCACGGATCCCTGTTGAATACCAATGGTCACAGGTCTCCATATTCAGAAACTCCCTTCTATTACTAATCTCCGTGAGCTGTGGCCCAGCCACTTCACTATCCATCTAGCTTGGACAGTCTGGACCCTATGCGACGTCAATTTCTCAATCAGCACACCATAGGGAACCCGATCAAACGCCTTACTAAAGTCCATGTATATGACATCTAAAGACCTTCCTCAACAAGGAACTTTGTTAAGTTGGCAAGACATAACATTCTCTATCATTGATGAAGACATTTTCTTCCAACTGGGAATACATCCTATCCCTCAGTATTTTCTCCAGCAGCTTCCCTGCCACTAACGTCAGGGTCGACATTCTTAAACAAGGGAACACCATTAGCAATTTTACATTATTCCAGGATTTCACCCGTGTTCAAAGATGCTGCAAAGATATCTGTTATGGTCCCACCTGTTTCCTCTCTCCCTTCCCTCAGTAACCTGGGATAGATCCCATGTGGACCTGCGAACTTGGCCATCTTAATGACTTTTAGACTAACCAACCCTTCCTCTCTCCTTATTTCGACTTGACCTAGAGTAATCAAGCAACCATACCTAATCTCAACATTTCTCCTTGGTGATTATCGATACAAAGTGCTCATTAATAGTCTCACCCATTTTCTCTGACTCCACGCATAATTTTCCTCCTTTGTCCTTGAGTGGTCCAACCCTTCCTCGAGCTACCCTCTTGCTCCTTATATATGAATAAAAGTCTTTGGGATTTCCCATAATCTTGTTTGCTAAATATATCTCATGATCCATTTTAGCCCTCTTAGTTCCTTGTTTCAGATTGGTCTTACATTCCCGATATTCTTCCCAAACGTTGTCTGTCTTCAGCCCCCTAGACCTTATGTACACTTCGTTTTTCCACTAAGCTAATCTCACAGTTTCACCTGTCATCCATGGTTCCCTAATCTTGCCATTCCTACCCCTCATTTCCACGAAGCATATCTGACCTCAACTCTTATCAACCTCTCTTTAAAAGCTTCCCATGTATCAAATGTGGATTTATCTCCAAACAACTGCTCCCAATCTATATTGCCCAACTTCTGCTGAATTTTGATATTGTTGGCCTTCCCCCAATTTAGCACTCTTCCTTTAGAACCACTCTTTTCTTTGTCCTTGTGTATTCTAAAACGTATCAAAAGTCCCAAAGTAATCCCCAACTGAAACTTCAACCACCTAACCAGGCTCATTCCCCAGCACCAGGACAAAAATGGCCCCTTCCTGAATTGGACTGTTTACATACTGCTCAAAAAACCCTCCTGGCTGCTCCTTACAAATTCTGCTCCACCAAGTCTTCTAATATTAAGTGAACCCCAGTCAATGTTGCGAAAATAAAATCGCATATCACCACCACCATGTTGCTCCCACATCTTTTCATTATCTGTTTACATATTTGTACTTGTATCTCACTGTTGGGAGGCCTGTAGTGTAGCCCCAACATTGTTACTGCACCCATCCTATTTCTGAGCTCTACCCTTATTGCCTCACTGTTCGAGTCCTCCATAGTGGCCTCCTTCAGCACAGCTGTGGTATCCTCTTTGACTAGTAATGCAGCTCCTATACCCCCTTTACTCCCGTCTTTATCCCGCCTGACGCATTGATATCCAGGGATATTTACTTGCCAATCATGCCCTTCCCTCAACCAAGTATAATATCAACTCCCAGGTACTAATCCAAGCCCTCTGTTTGGACTTGTGGCATTTTTTGTATTTAAACAAATGCACCTCAGATAACCTGTCCCTTTGTATTCATCATCTACTCCCTGCCGACTCTTCCCCTTACTGACGCTGACTTCCTTATCTATTTCCTTACTGGCTGCAGTTGCTATTTCTTTCATGTCGACTAACCTCCTCGTTTGCTTCCCATCCCTCTACAACATTAGTTTAAACCCTCTGAAGCAGCATTAGTAAAAGTACCCCGAAGGACATTGTTTCCATTCCAGCTCAGGTGTAGACTGTCCAATTTGTAATAGTCCCACCTCCCAGATAACTGGTCCAAATGTCCTAAAAATCAGATCTGCCCCCTCCTGCACCATCTCTCAAACAACGCAGTCATCTTGCCTATTCTTTTATTTCTTCTCTGACGAGCACATGGCATTGGTAGCAATCCTGAGATTACAACCTACTTCTTAACTTGACTCCGAACTCCCTAAATTATGTTTGTAGGACATCATCCTGATTTTTTATAACCTATTTCATTGGTGCCTACATGCACCATGAAAACTGGATGTTCACCCTCCTCCTTCAGAACGTTCTGCAGTCGATCCGAGGCATTCCTGTCCCATGCACCTGGAAGGCAACATACCATTCGGGAGTCTCGGCTTCGAACAGAGAAATGCCTATCTACTCCTTTTACAATTGAATCCCCTATGACTTAGCCCTTTCAGTCTTTTTTCCGACCTTCTGAACAACAGACCCAACCACGGTGCTTTTAACTTGGCTACTGCTGCCTTCTCCTGGTGAGCCATCTCTCCCAACAATATCCAAAGCAGTATACCTGCTAACGAGCGAGGTGACCGCAGGGGACACCTGCAGTGCCGTCTTGCTCTTTCTCTGCCTTTTGGTCACTAATTCCCTTTCTCCTTCAGCAATCCTAATCTGCGATGTGAACAGTTCACTGAATGTGCTACCTACAACCTCCTCCGCATTGTGTGTGCTCCAAGGTGAGTCCATCCGCAGCTCCAGAGCCATCATGCGGTCTATGCATTCTTCATAAGAAGTGTCTTTGTTATTAATAGAGTCCCTATAGTGTGGAACAAGGCTTTTCATTTCAAAAGGTCCATAGCGACTCTGAAACGTGTAACCCACCTGGAGGCAGGTTCTCCTACTATCCTATATAGACGCCTGACAAACGTACTTAACCTACATACCCCTAAAGCATGTCAGAAATTTAGCACAGTCAGTTCACTCGTCTGCACGTCTTTGGAATGTAGGAGGAAACCGGAGCACCCGGTGAGAACCCACGCAGACACAGGGTGATTGTGGAGATAGTCGCCCGACATTGCTATGAAACCCTGGTCCTTGGTTCAGGGAGGGTTAACTATTGAGCCACGATGCGACTCCAATCTCAGTTTTGATTGCCTGATTATCCTACCCCAACTTTGCTTCCCTGGTAACACACTGAGAATGCACGCCATACTGTTCTGCTGGCAATATAGTGTAAACCCATCCAAACTATGTTCCCCTAGCAATGACCTTTGAACCCATTCCAACTCAGTTCTCTGAGCAATGGACTGTCAGCCCATTCCTAAGCTCTTCTCCTGACAATGTTAAAAATCACGCAACACCAGGTTATAGTCCAACAGGTTTAATTGGAAGCACTCTAGCTTTCGGAGCGACGCTCCTTAATCAGGTAGTAATGCAGCCTTGATATCATTCTTAATCAATGCAGGAACTCAACCTGCTGTACGTTCTTGTCTGAGTAATGAGGACCCTTGGACATTTCATTTCCCAACACTGACCTTCCTGTAACCACCTTCCTGTAATCCCCACCAGGCCATATCTTTTTAACTCTGTTTGTGCTGTCAGTTCATTCATTTTTTTCCAAATTTTCCATGCATTTAAGTACAAAGTATTTATATAAGTTCTATTGGATTTGTTTATTTCCATTAATACCTTTGCACACTTCACTTTCCACACACTCCATTCTTATTTTTTGATCTCTGATAATACCGAACCTATCATTTCCACTCACATTTTTAAAACAGCTATGAGTATTTTCCTCAGCTTGGTCATTAGACTGGCCCTGCCGCTTGCTATGAGAATAGAGTGGGGATGGGTTTCCAGTCCATTACATCGGAAACAGAGTGTGTATGTGTTCACAGATCGTTAGGAAAAAGTAAGAACTACAGATGCTGGAGATAAGAGCTGAAAAATGTGCTGATGGAAAAGCGCAGCAGGCCAGGCAGCGTCCAAGGATAAGGAGAATCGACGTTTCAGGCAGAAGCGATAGGGTTAGGCAGAAGGGCTTATACCCGAAACGTCGATTCTCCTGTTCCTTGGATGCTGCCTGACCTGCAGCGCTTTTCCAGCAATATGTTTTTCAGCTTCACAGATCGTTGACAGGAGAACAGAATCTACAAGCATTCACCGGAAGTTTTTTTGGACATTGTGTATCGATGGGGTCACAGGATGTTGCTGGAGGATCAAAGCAGGCTTTGGATTTAATGGCCATGCTAATGGAACGGTTCACAGGCCGTTACGAGGCAAAGAGAGTGGGGATAGATTCACAGGGCTGTTTCTGGGGGAACAAAGTGATGATGGATTCATAATGCATTGTTGGACAACAGAGTTGGGACGGTTTCAAAAGCTATTGCTTGGAGAACTGTGTGGGAATGGTCTCATAGGCAGTTTGTCGGAGAACTGAATGTGGTTGGGTTTATAAAAGGTTCCCAGCACAACAGAAAGTAGATCAGTGGAAACGCAGTTGTACCATATGTTTCATAGTGAGTGTCCCAGTCTGCTGGTAGATTCAGTTAAAACTCTATCGTGGTACAACTTTGTTACATCTTCAGATTTTGAGAGCAATATGTGAGGGAATTTGTTCAGTGTGATAGGTCCCAATGAGGGTCGATGTTGCAGGGAGGTTTCTGCTCAACTTTATTGCAGGTTTAGTTTTTATTCAGCGTCATCTCTCCAGAGTGAGACATCCCTCGGGGTCTACACTTCGCCCACATTTCCTGGCCCCAGTTACAGCTCAGGGTGTGAGGGAGTGGAGGGCATTGTGTGAAGGCTTTTCCCTTCATTGCCCTCCTCTGTCTCAGAGTGGAGCTCATTGACACCTCTACATTACTGAAAGGGAGGGACAGACAATTATAGACAAAGATATTATGCTCTTATTGGGGTCTACTACAGGAAGTGGGTGTTATGAGAGAAGGGGTGATGCTATTTAGAAAAGAGAATATATGACGCACAGAAATCATTGTGCTGAAAATCTGAAACAACAAAAGAAATCGTTGGTCAAAGTCTGCGGTATGTTTATTTAAAAGGCAGTTATAACTTATCTAGTCCAAGGTCACTTCTTTGTTAACTCAGTTGGAGTTCAGTCATAGATTCATAATTATGCAGAAATGAAGCTGACCCTTGGTCTAACTGGTCTACACAGAAACGTTGCGGTGTAATGACCAAATGATTTATTTAACACGCATAAGTTAATTTCCAGCATCAACAATTTTATTGCAATTACACGAGTATAAAGAACCTCTCTGAAAATCTAGAGATGTGTCCTCCAACAAATGAAAACATAATTTTTGTTTCACCCCATCTGTGGATATTGTGAAAATTGTTTGATTAATCTTCAGCATAACAAGAGTCACTTTTGCCAATGTGGTTGATAATCGGTTTAAAGCCGACTCAGACACATGGGTGACAAACGGACTGCCACCTCGATCTTATAGTTACAATGTGAAGAAGTGCTTGCGATTAAGTCGACTAGTAGAATGCACTGACAGATTTTTATGCAGTTTTGGCGAGGATCACGTAAAATATACATGAAGAGCATAATTAAAGCTGTTGCTGAAAGGGTCTATACTTGTGGGCCTGTAGTTGAAATATTGGAAGAAATAAAGCCGGATATCTGAAAAGATCACACGCTCTTTCCTTATTTCTTATGAATCGAAAAGTTGGCGTAGCTGGCAGGATTACAAAGTCGGATATTGGAACGCTGAATTGCCCATAGACCATATCGGTGCCAAATGTAAGGAGTCTTCTTCAAATTTAATATTCTCAACTGAGATTGAAAACCCAGACCAACTTTGTCTGCCACAATCCATAACCTGTCCACGAACTTCCACTTGAGCCCATATTACTTACAGACATCTGCAGTTGTCAGAGAAAACAATAAATCACCCTTCCACTAGCCTATTACCCGACATCCATTGTCGAGTGGAATATGTCTCGTAGTCTTCCAACTGATGCCTGTAATCGGCAGAGAGGGAGTGAGCGCGAAGACTGGCCGCTGGCTCATTGAGTCAATGTAAATATCCAGAAATAATGTTTAAGTCTAAATTGCATAAGCAGTGAAAGAAGCACAGGCTCCAAACTGATGTTTCTGAGTGAAGTTCTCCAATCATTAAGGAATACTTGGAAGAACAATTTAACAATCAAAACTTTGTCAAAAGTTCATGAGACGTCGGCAATCTCACGTGCCAATGGTCAATGCATTATTATTATTCATTTGAAGGACTTGGGCGTCGCCATCTGGCCAGCAATGATCGCCCTACGTATTCGATCTTGAGAATTTGGTGGTGATCTGTCGTCTTGAATCTCTATACTCTGCTTGCTGTCGTTTGACCCACAATGCCGGTTGCTAGGGAATTCCAGGATTTTGTCCCAACGACTGTGAAGGAGGGGCGATATATTTCCAATTCAAGGTTTTGAATTCCTTAGAGGGAATTTGCAAGTAGTGTTGCCCTCAAGTACCTGCTGCCCTTGCCCTTCGAGATGGAAGTTGTCGTGGGTTTGGGAGGTGCATTCGAAGGATCTTTAGTGATTTTCTGCAATGCACCTTGTAGACAGTAACTGCTACGGAGCGCCAGTAGTGAAGAGATTGCATGTTTGCAGATGTGTTGCCAATCAACTTGTTTGCTTTGTGTTGGATAGTGTCAAGCCTCTTGAGTGTTTTTGGAGTTGCATGGATCCAGGCAATTGGGGAGTATTCCATCACACTCTTGTCTTGTTTCTTGTAGATGGTGGATAGACTTTGGGGTGTCGGGAGGTAAGTTACTCACCGCAGTATCCCTCGTATCTGACTTGTTCTTGTAGCCAGTGTCTTTACGTCGTGATTCCAGTTATGTTTCTGGTCAATTGTAACCCCAAGCATGTTAACAGTTGGGAATTCAGTTTTGTTAATACCGTTGAATTGGATTAGATTTGATTACTCACAGTGTGGAAACAGTCCCCTTGACCAAACAAGTCCACACACACCCGCCGAAGTGCAACCCACCCAGACATTTACCCCTTTGCCTAACACTGTGTGCAATTTAGCATGGCCAATTCACCTAACGTCGAGGGGCATGGGGAAAGTATCCCTTCCTGCTGATGGTCATTGTCCAGCATATGTGTAGCGCAAATGTTACTTTCAAGCTGTCAATACGAGATGAAATATTTCCAGATCGTGTTGCATTTGAGCACTGACTGATTCAGTATCTGACGAGTCGAGAATAGTGCTATCTGTGAATAGTGCTAATAACTCTGAATTCATTGGCGAACAGCCCCAGTTCTGACCTTATGACAGAGTGAAGGTCATTGATGAAGCAGTTGAAGATTGTTGGCCTCTGTCATTTCCCTGAGGGACTCCTGCAGAGGCTTCCTGGGGCTGAGATGTCTGACGGTCCACAATCACAACCATCTTCTTTTGTAATGGCTATGACAGGTTATGATAATTATTACGTGTATTTGGGGTGAATCCACCTGCTAAAAAAATGAATTCGCTGGTCTATTTGTTCAATGCAGCAGATTAGACAGCGACAAGAATTCAGAGCCAACTCTAATCATGATCGGGAAATTAATCATCTAAAATAACAATGGAAAGCTTTTGTGAAGAACTTAAAATGATAAAAAAAACATTGGCGTTCAAGCATGAAGGTCTCGTAATGAAAATTCTTCGTCCTTACCATGTAGGAGTATTCCACTCTTTACCATCGCTGGGACAAGCCAAGACGAGGATAAGGTGAAAGTCCTGGGAAGTGGGCGAACAATCTGGTCGCACTTCCAGTGAGTCTGAAGAAGATGACCAGTAAGTAAATTTATGGCTGTTATAGAGCAGGAGCCGGAAGGAGGTGAATAAACAAAGGACTAGAAAGATGTAGTCACAATGGGGGGAAAATAGAGCTGACAAGCCAAGGAAAGGCTGTTTGCGAGAAAATCAAGTGCACCAAAAAACAGAGAAACCTGAACAAATCCTTTGGCAAAGTAATCCAGATCCCCAACCAACCCCTCCTAACTCCACCATTCAGGAATCTAGAAGACCACAGTATCAATTACTCAGTTATTTGGAATCCTAAATACGAAAGAGAGAGAGAGTACGGAATCCTCCACTGAATGGAGCATTGGAAAGAGGCCCTGTTTATTCCCGTTACAGACAAAGCAACACAAAATTTGACCCTATCAAAACATGAAATTGAAATTTCTGGACGATGGAATAGAGATACAAACGGGACAGCTGGCATGGACATGAGCCCACGCTGCCAAAGCTATCTGTCCAGAACTGGGATTTCTGCAGACCAGAGCAGGGGACTGATCTATCGAACCGGACTAGACACCTGCCCAGCATGGGGAGCTATGCCAACCACAGCAATCTCTAAACCCTGAAAGATATCTGTCCAGCACAGGGAGGTCTGCAGACTCCAGCAGGGCACTGATCTGTAAAACTGGAACAGATATCTGTCCAGCACCGGGAGCTGTGCATACCACAGCAGATTATTGATCTATAAAGCGGGACTAGATAACTGTCCAGCATCGGATTGTATGCAGACCACAGCAATACAATTGTTTTCAGGCCACTCTGAGTGAAGCCGTTATAAGAGGTTGAGATGCATTTTATTGTACTTTCTCTAACATTCAATGTTTTTTGATGTATTTATCCAAATTATAGTGAGATTGGACAGTAAAATCCTGAAACAAACGCAATGGCAGCATTTGAATCAGCAATGAGCATATTTATATCCTTCTGTTCTTGGGGACAGCATTGCAAGGAACCGGACAAAACTGCTCTGAGTTTTCCAAAGTCATTCTTTGAAGAAGGAAACAGCGTGGAATGTCCAAAAGATGGAGGCAGTGTTGGAATTTTTCAGGCGAAACTCATCTGCGCTGTCCATTCTTTTTTTCTGATTTTCTTTTATATTCTGTTTCCTGAAACATTTTTTTCTCGAAATTTTTAATTAAACAAATCTTAGGGGATTGTAGAATGAGAGAGCCAGAATGCAAATAAAGTGTGGAGGTAAATGACCACGACTTCTGAAATCCAATAGGGTCTTTCGTCTGGGCCTAGACGAATTCTGGATAATCCAAGATGGAGGACGGGAAAACTTTCTGGCTGTAAGAGCTGCACCTTTTTTTGAGGTATATTAGGTGTTGGAGGTGATTTCCTCGAATTTCAGGAGCAGCAATTACTGTTTTATATGGTTGCATTGTTTTGGTACTTTGGGAAAAAAAAAATCAAAACAACAGCAGATTAAAAGGGAGAAGAGCAGACAAAGGAAGCACATGGTGTGAGAGAGAGAGAGAACCTGCACAGTTACCGCCTTTGCTGTTTGAATTCGTGGATCGCTGGACATCGGAGTGCACCTTGAAAAATTAACAAACAGAGAAATTCACAACTAATCATGGAGGATCTCTTAGGCGAAGTTCACAGCACAGAATCAGATGAGTTAGTTGTTGTTTTAAGTCTGTCCAAGAGAAAGGCTGCGGCAGTGAGAATAGTGGATTCTTTCCTGATGACATGTTTTTGGAGCTAAGTTTCTTGATTAAACTTAAAATATAAGCCATAGCCTTTAATTAAACCTGGGTCAGTGTTTGTAGAGGAATAAGACGGTGTTTTTTTTTTGGGTCTGCAGATTGTGAAGGATCAAGAATGGCCATTGCAGTGATATGTACTTCTTGTCAGATGTGGGAGTTCAAAGAGAGTGTAAGGGTTACTGCGGATTATGTCTGCCATAAATGCTGTTGGATGTGAATATTATCAGATAGAGTGGATCAGTTGGAGCCATAGATAGAAGCGATGAGGAATTTGTAACAGCAACAGTATGTGATGGATGGCAGTTACAGGAAGGGGGGCAAGTCTCAGAAACGGTCACACAGATGGATTAACTCCAGGAAGGGTGAGAGAGGTTGACACCTAGGGCAGGAGTCCTTTGTGGATATACCCATTTCAAACAGGTATGCTGTTTTGAAAAATGTTGGGGGTGATGGACGCTCAGGGGAACGGAGCACGAACAGCCAGGTTTTTGGTAAAGAGACTGGCTGTAATGCAACGAGGGTTATGTCGGCTTCCAAGAGATCAATTATGTTAGAGGATTCTGTAGTCAATGGTACAGACAGACGTTTCTGTGGTCAGCAGAGAAAAAGCAGAATGGTGTGTTGGTTCCCTGGTGCCAGGATCAAGGATGACTCAGCGAGGTGCAGAATATTCTCACGGGGGAGAGGGGACTACAGGAGGTCATTGTCCCACTGGAACCAACGACATTGGAAGGGAAAAGGTTACGACTCTGAAGGGAGATTACAGGGAGTTAGGCAGAAATTTAAAAGGGAGGTCCTCAAGAGTAGTAATATCTGGATTACCCCCAGTACTACGAGCTAGTGAGGGCAGGAACAGGAGGATAGAGCAGATGAATGCATGGCAAAGGAGCTGGTGTATCGGAAAATGATTCACATTTTTAGATCAGTGGAATCTCTTTTGGGGCAGAAGTGACCTGTCCAAGAAGGACGGATTGTTCCTAGATTGGAAGGGGACAAATATACTGGCAAGGAAATTTGCTCAATTTCTTTGGGAGGATTTAAACAAGTAAGGTGGGAGGGTGGGACTCAGGGAGATAGTGAGGAAAGAGATTGATCTGAGACAGGTACAGTTGAGAACAGAAGTGAGTTAAACAGTCAGGGCAGGCAGGGACAAGGTAGCACTAATAAATTAAACTGCATTTATTTCAAGGCAAGAGGCCTCATAGGGAAGGCAGATGAACTCAGGGCATGGTTAGGAACAGGGGACTGGGAGATCAGAGCAATTACGGAAACATGGCTAAAGGATGGGCAGGACTGGCAGCTTAATGTTCCTGGATACAAATGCTACAGGAAGGATAGAAAGTGAGGCAAGAGACAAGGGGGAGTTGCATTTTTGACAAGGGATAGCATGAGAGCTGTGCTGAGGGAGGATATTCCCGGAAATACATCCAGGGACTTTATTTCGGTGCAACTGATGAATAAGAAAGGGATGATCACCGCCGCTCCCTCACCACCAGACGCCTGGAGGAAGAACGCCTCATCTTCCGCCTCAGAACACTTCAACCCCAGGGCATCAATGTGAACTTCAACAGCTTCCTCATTTCCCCTTCCCCCACCTCATCCTAGTTTCAAACTTCCAGCTCAGTTACTGTCTCCTTAACTTGTCCGACCTGCCTATCTTCTTTTCCACCTATCCACTCCACCCTCTCCTCCTTGACCTATCACCTTCATCTCCTCCCCCACTCACCCATTGTACTCTATGCTACTCTCTCCCCACCCCCACCCTCCTCTAGCTTATCTCTCCATGCTTCAGGCTCACTGCCTTTATTCCTGATGAAGGGCTTTTGCCCGAAACATTGATTTCGTTGCTCATTGGATGCTGCCTGAACTGCTGTGCTCTTCCAGCACCACTAATCCAGTATACATCTTTTATCAATCTGTTTAAGACCTTGCCAGTTCATCTTCTCGATTTCGGTACCTTCATCCTGATTCTCCCAAGTAAAACAGATGTGAATCTCTTATGCAATCATCTGTCGGTGTTCCCCAGCTTCATATAATGATGGACCCCTTGGTTTCTAATGGATTATAATTGTCCTCTAACAATATTATTCTCCTTGATTTCCTTGTGCAATATCTTGGGATTCTCCTCAAACGTACCTGCTCACAATACTCCATATCCCTGTGTTAGTCAGTCCTCTCAGTTTCGTTAAGATTACTTCGCATTCATCGAAGCTCGAGGGAACAAAGTATTCGAAGAATGCGGTGCAGGAAAAGCACAGTCCGTCAGGCAACATCCCAGGAGCAGGAGAATCGACGTTTCGAACAGAGGCTCTTCATCAGGAATGAGGATGTGGCCCAGGGAGCTGAAAGATAAATTGGAAAGGATGAACTTGACAGAGGGTAGCTGGGAATGCGAGAGTCCACTCTCCTCTCCATCCTATCACTATCACCCCAACCTTCATCTACCTATCGCATTCACAACTATTTTTCCCCCAGCTCTACCTCCTCCCATTTATCCATGAGCCCCCTTGGGCCCCCTCATTAGTGAGAATGACCTTGTGCTCGAAACATCGATTTTCCTGCTCCTCGGATGATGCCTGACTGGCTGTTCTTTTAGAGCACCACATTCTTTGTCTCTTTGGAACACAGACCGCGTTGCATCATCAGACAATCTTGCCATTTGAGGTATTAATCTAGAGAATGTCCATTCAGTATATGTGATCAGTATATTCTTCCTTCGGTCACGACACCAAAACTGTACACAGCACTCCAGGTATAGTCTCACCAACATCCTGTATAAGCAATGCAGGACATACTGATTTTTAATAGGAGTAAATTACTGCTGATATTGGAATCTGTAGTGAAAACAGCAAATGCTGGAGACCACAGCAGGGCAGATAGCATCAATAGAGAAAGAACAAGCTAACGCTTCTAGCCTGGATGTCACTTCATCATGTAAATTCTCATTCCATTTAAATGATTTCAAACCCAAATTGTACCTTCATTTTTTTGCACAGGTTCCTCCTAATACCTAATGCTTTTTTCTAATAAATTACAATATGACTTATTTTTGAAAAAAAGAATCTTGATGAATACCTAACGATATCACATCCATTAGTTCTTTATTGTTGATATCTCACAAGAGATGTTTTCAAGCAAAACATTTGAAAATTATGAATTTCCTTTCGTAAATGCAGGACTTTTCTCTTGAAGGTTGCTATCACTTACTACATGACTAATATCGCATTAGTTAAAATAGATTTTATGAGATTTCCAACTGTAGATGACAAATTAACTAGTCTGAAGTTCTCTCCCACTTCTTCCCATCTTAAATCGTTTGACGCATTTATCACCTTCCAAAGAGAATACGGAAAAGGACAGTGATCCCCAAGGCAATCAAAACGCGCATTTCTGCTTTCTCTGAAATTTCAGTACGAATTACATCTGGTCTGTCAGACTTGCCAATCCTGAATCCACGTATAAATCACACAACATCGGGTCAGAGTTCAACAAGTTTATTTGGAAGCACGAGCCTTTGGAGCGTTGCTCCTTTATCAGGACAGTCATCTGATGAAGGATCAGCGCTCGGAAAGCTAGTGCTTCCAAATAAACCTGCTGGAATATAACATAGCGGAGTGTGATTTTTAATTTTGGACATCCCAGTCCAGCACTGACGTCTCCAAATCATGAATCCAACTATGTTTTCAAATACTCCCTCGTCACTAATATGAATGTTTTTAGTCATTATTTACGCAAGTGCCTTGGTCACTTTGAATTTCTGGGAGATATCCTGCACATTCCTCCATGACTTGATGGCTTGGCAGAACGCCCCTCCCAGCTTCTTAACACAACACACCTCACTCTCTCACACAATCACAAATTGATGAGAGTCTGCACGTTGCGTGAAACAGTCTGTGCTTCACGTTAACTTGTCCCACCCGATAATGTCCTGTTCAACCTACTGACTGGCTGCTTTCCATTTCAGGGCTATTTACGGTGCTGACTTCCTGACCAAGTCAGATTCCAAGTATCTTGTGGATCCTGGAATAGATAACATAAGAAGGCATCAATTATTTCTTTGTGACAATCTCAGTCTGGTGAGGGGAGATTTGAACTACCAGGGCAAGAATGATCATTGCTCACAAAGGGTCAGCACAAGCCTGTACCTTGCACAGAATAGAAGCGTCACAGGGAGCACATGGACTTGTGGAGACGCACAAACAATATTGTCCCATTACTGCGATCTGTCTCCTCTGTACCCTGAGCGGGGTATTAATCACCAGAAACTCATGCTATGTGGAGGTGATCGCTCACTTCGAGAAAGTTGTGTTTGATGCATCAATTTTAAGAAAAAATATCACTCAACAAATATTTTTACAGTCTCAGAGTTTCTTTCATAGATTGTGATGTCTGATAACAAACTCCTATTGCAGAACTCCGAGGTACAGACTGTTCCTAGTATTATGTTCCAGGCTGAATGTCCTTCACCTTAATGCTGGGAGTCTTAAAGGTCAAACAGATTTTGTAAGCGAATAGATTGACACGTGAAAGTGTTACAGTTTTACCATCAGAAATGTAGTTGAAGGAGGTCAGGATTGGCAGCTCGATATTCTGACATGTAGGAACTATAGGCAGGAGATGATGTTATTTTATTAATTTAGGAATCAATCATCGCAAAAGGAAAGATGATGTGTTGGAATTAGTTATGACACAGGGTAAACCCATCTGCCAATTTAAAACAGCCACACAGAAAAAGCTCAATTCTAGCTATCATCTGTTAAATTTTGTGTGTCAAAGAACTACTCCAGATCTCATTACTTAAAGTAAAAATTAACTACTTTAATCTTTAAATCCAAAAGACAGCAAGTATTTATAACATCTTTCACTCAAACGTAATGTTTAACTCCCCCTCGAAAATACTGGTCAGTTAAAAACTCCGATTAAGATTTACATTAAAAAACTTATTATTTCAAACTCAGGCAGCTTTCGGTTCTTCTCCGCAGATTCTTGTGTTCTTCTTCTTCGGTATTCTTCTTCACGGGTCTTTCATAGAAAAAGCGACCTTTCAGAGAGCTGGTCTTTCTGTAAGCAGGCTCTGCGTCTTGGTGCTGGCTGCTGTTTGGGCTCAGAATAATTGTTCAAAATGTCTGATATTTATACGCCGAAACATCTGATCGTCGCATTGCACTAGTGCTGTCAAAACATTCGATTGGGTTTTGTTAACTTCATGCATAAAATAAACTGATTGGACAAATTTGAATTTGTTGTATATTATCGCAACACAGCTCCAGCTGGCAGTTTCCTTCCACGGATATATTTTTAAATTATTCACAACACTTCGTGCCAGCCAATAATTTCAACTCTTTTAAATGTACAGTACACGTATAAAACTTAATTATACGACCCTCGTTAAGTAAAAAAAGAACTGTCATAATGAAAAGATAGCTTCATTCCCTTTTCACTCTTCCATAAGAACATTACCATAACGTACAGATAACGTTAATCTAAGTTCATATTAAATTTTCCGTATGTATTTTACATTGGATAAATACAAATTTCATTTAAACATTATCAGTTAAATATGCAAAAACGCATCGGCTGTTGCATTCTTATGATGGACAACATGTACAACTTTAAAATTAAAAGTCTGTAATATGCGACTCAAATGAATAGTCTTTTGTTCTTGCGTTTGAAGCATTTTAAGAATGTAATCGGATTGTGATCTGTGTACACGTCCGTCTCCAACATTTTGTTCATGACATCCACATTAAAATCTTATAAGGCCAGTACTAAACTCAACAGTTCTTTTCCGATCGTGGAGTATTTCCTCTTTTGGATTTTGAGTTTCTTCGACAAGTAACCAACTGGTAGTTCAATCAAACATCATCTTCCCGCAGCAGGACAGCTGCAACTCCTATGTGATTAGCATCAATGCCAATATAAAAATTTTTGAAAAGTTTGGGGTAGCTAAAACGAGTTCGGTGGTTTATATTGCTTTGAAATGTTCTAATGCCTCCGGGCATTCTTCTGCTTTCCAAACATTTGTGTTCTTCTTCAGCAAATCGGTTAATGCTGCCACTACACTGTTGAAGATTGGAGCAACCTTCGATAGAATCCACTTAGTCCTATGAATTGAAGCACCTCTTTCTCCAAGGTTGGTCTTAGAAATTATTCAATTGTCTTCTTCTTTGCGTTCCATGAGGTCAACCTTCCATGACCAATTTCTGGATTAGTGGTGCTGGAAGAGCACAGCCGTTCAGGCAGCATCCAAGTAGCTTCGAAATCGATGTTTCGGGCAAAAGCCCTTGATCAGGAATAAAATGTGTTATGACCCAGGAACATTACCTCTGTTTTGTCGAATTCAGTTTTGTTTAAGTTTATTGCCAGTTTTGCTTCTCGTAGTCGTTCAAAGAGCTCTACTAACTGTACCATTTAATTATTCCAGGACATACTAAAGTTTACTACATTGTCCAAATTGACTGCATCGTTTGTCAACACAGCCATAACGCTGCTCATGAGTCTTTGGAAAGTGGCAGGTGCGTTCTTCATTCCAAAGAACATCGGTTTGATTTGATGTCGGCCAATTGGGTTTACAAACACAGAAATTTCTTTCGCCATCTCTGATAAAGGTTTCTGCCAGTAACCACACAGTAAGTCCAACTTGGTAATGGAACTAGCTCATCCAAATTTCTCAAAGCAGTCCTCCAATGTCAGCATTGGATACGCATCCGATTTCGTAATGGCATTTAGATTCCAATACTCCACGCAAAAGCTTTAAGTCCCATGAGGTTTGGGAACTAAGATGATCAGCGAATTTCACTCGCTCTTGCTTGGTTCGATGCTGTACTCACAGAGCATTGACTACGCCTCCTTCTGGACCTCTCTGGCTTTGATAGAATTTAGCTGATGGGGTGTTGTTATATCGGAACTGCATTCCCTTCGTCTACTTCATGTACAGTTGCATTAGTCCTCCCTGTCTGATTTCTACACGTCATCATACTGCAGTAACAAATCTTTCAAAAGCATTTTTGCTACTGAGTCAGAAATTTCACTTACCTATCCCACTCCTCAAGGTCGTCTTCGTTTTTACATATTCTGAGACGCATCAAAAACCATAATATCTGGATTTCATTTCTTTCTCTGCGGGCTAAGAACTAACATCTGCTTCTCCATTGTTGTTCTCTACAATAGTATGATTTCAACATGTTTACATGACCTACCAATACAGTTTTTTTTTTCTGCGTGGCATCTTTAATAATTAGTTCGCCTGACTCAACTTTTTCTCAATTCGATAGGAACCACTAAAGCTGGCTTTAAATGGATCTCCTATCACTGGTTACAATACTAACACAAACACATCCATTATGGTTCACAAATACGGGTAACAAATTTTAATTCAGGAGGAGCTTACAGAAACAGGAAGGAGTGTAGAAATGGGGATGGGTGTGCAGGCTGCTGGAACTTTTAGAAATATGGAACGATATACCTGTTTGAGGATGAAACAGAGAAAGGTGGACTTGTAGGGATTGCAGGAGGGTACAGAGATCAGGAGTTATGTAGGGTCTGGTGGAGGCTATATAGACAAGGAGGAGTGTGGGAGTTGGAGGTAACAGAGATAGTGTGGGATTCATCTGATAGTGGTGGTTACAGTTAAAGGAAAGGCTGAAACAGGTGATAGAGGTTACAGTGTAAAGGAGGGGTCTAGGTGTTGGAGGCGTCACAGAAATAGGGAAGTGTGTCTGGACTGGAGATTGCTAAAACGTTGTGGAAGACTGGAGGAATTCGAAGAGGTTTCAGGAATAGGGAAGATTATAGATGCTGCAGATGAGTACAGAGATGAGAAAAGGAGTAATTTCTGCAGGTATATACTGAAATAAGAGAATATATGGAGATGGAGGAGACAGTAGATATGGAGGGGAGTATTGACTTGAGAAGGTTAAATAGATTGTGTGGAGTGTGGATTTTGGAGACATACTCAGCGATAATGAGGGCTGGATTAGGTGGTACAGATTAAAGTGTTAAGGATAGAGTGTAGGTACTTGAGGAGGTTACAGAGATAGGGAACATATCTCGGTGCAGGAGGTGAATGTAGATATATGGAGAGGTGTATTGCGGAAGGACGATACTGAGACAGGAAGGGGTGTAGGGGTTGGAGGGGATTACAGAGTCAGGGAGTGCATGTCATGTCTGGAGGAGTTTACACGGATATGGAGTGGTGTGTTGCTGGAGGAAGTTACAGTGATAGGGAGGGTTGTAGGGGTTGGAGGGGTTCACACTGATAGGGATGCAGATTAGTTTGTGTAGGGGGTCACAGAGATAGGGAGGAGTATAACAGCTGGAGTGTGTCACAGAGATATGGATTGGTTAAGTGGCTGGGGTTCACAACGGTAGGGATGGGTGTTACAGCTGGAGGCATTCCTAGAAATGGGCAAGGGCGTAGTCGCTGGAGGGGGTCACAGAGATTGGATGGGTGTAATAGCTGGACTGGCTTACAGAGTTAGGGAATAGTGTAGCGGTTGATAAAGCTACAGATAATGAGTGGGGGAGTAAGAACAGGAGGGGTTCACAAAGATAGGAAGGCTGTTGGGGCTGTAGGGGAATAGAAATAAAGTGTACTGCTGGCGGAGGTACAGAGATATGGAGGGGATGTAGGACTGGAGGAGGTTACAGATATAAGGAGGAGAGTAGGTGTTGGAGAATGTCAGAGTAGGGAAGCATGCAGCATGTGGAGGAAGTTACAGACATAGTGAGGGGTTATCGAAGCTGGAGGAGGATGCAGAGATAGGCACAGTGTGTAGGAGTTGGAGTAGGTTACAGAGATAGGGAAGGGTGTATTCGCTGAAGGAAACCCCAGAGATAGGTAGGGGTTTAGATTAGATTCCTTATCGAATGGATAGGCTCTTTGGCCCAACAGGTCCACACTGACCCTCAGAAGACTAATCCATCCAGACACATTCCCGTACCCTATATATAACCATGACTAATGCACCTAACACCATGGGCAATATAGCATGGCGAATTTACCCGTCCTGCACATCTTTGGACTGTGGGAGGAAACCAGAGCCCTTGGAAGAAACCCATGCAGACACAGGGAGAATGTGAAATCTCCACAGACTGTCACCGAGGCTTGAATTGAAGCCTGCTCCCTGGTACTGTGAGGCAGCAGTGCTAACTACTGAGGGAACATGCCAACCCTGGAGTAGTGCTGAAGGAGGTCACAGAGATTGGCGATGTAGGGGCTGGAGGAGGTCACAGATAGCGGGAAGCATGCTTTGGTGGAAGAAATTACAGAGATAGGGATGGGTGTAGCAGCGGGAGAGGGTGACAGTGATAGGGATGAGTGTAGTAATCAGGAGGTCACGAGATAGGGAGGTTATGAAGGGGCTGGAGGAGTTTACAGAGGTGGGAAGGGTTATTTTTTAACTGAGTTGGTTTCAGTGATAGGGAGGGTCGTAGGTGCTGGAGGACGTTACAGAAATATGGAGGGGTGTCGGGTCTGATGGAGGTTGCAGAGATAGGTCGGATGTAGTAACTGGAGGAGGACACAGTGATATGGGGAAGTGTAGGGGCAGAAGGAGCTTATAGCGATACGCAGAGGTGCAATGGCACGAGGCCACTAAAATGATAGGAATGAGGTGTTGAGGATAGAGGAGGTTGCAGAGATAAGGAGGGGTACAGTGGCTGGAGGACGTTACAGAGATAGAGCGGGGTGAAGAATCCAGAGGAGAATGCAGAGATAGCGAATGGTGTAGTACCTGGAAGACGACAAGCATATGGAGCGATGTAAGGGCTGGAGGATCTTACAGAGATAGGGAGGGGTGCAGTGTCAGAAGGAGGTTACAGTGATAGAGAAGTGTGTAGGGGCTGGAGGAGGTTGCAAAGATAAGTAGGGTTTTATTGCTGGAGCCCGTTACAGTGATAGGGAGGTGTGTACGAGCTGGAGGACTTTACAGAGACATGGAGGGATGTAGGAGCTGGAGGAGATTACAGGGAATGGATCTATTGCAGGAGATGGTGGAGGTTACAGAGACATGGGGAGGTGCAGGAGATGGAATTGGACGCAGAGATAAAAAGGGGTGTAGGAGCTGGAGGAGGTTACAGACATAGTGGAGGTTGCAGGACCTGGTTTGGATTACTGAGGTAGGGAGGGGTGCAGAAACTGGAGGTGGATGCATAGATAAGGAGGTGTGTAGGAGCTGGAGGTGGTTACACAAATAGCGAGAGGTGTATTGCTGGAGGAGGTGACAGAGGCAGGGAGGGCTGGAGGGGCTGCAGGCTGTTAGCGGTAGGGTGAAATGCAGGGGCTGAAGGAGGTTACAGAGAAAGGCGTGTAGGTATTGTCGGAAGATACAGAGATATGGAGAGGATGTAGGACATGGAGGAGGTTACAGTAATAGGCACGGGGTACTGCAGCTGGAGGAGGTTACCGAGATAGGGAGTGGTGTCTGAGCTGGCAGAGGTGACAGAGATAGGGAGAGGTGTAGTGCTGGAGGAGGTCACAAAAAGAGGGAGGAGTGCAGTGTCTGCAGGAGGTGACAGGGATAGGGAGGCGGTGTGGGGGCTGGAGGAGATCACTGAAGTCGAGAGAGGTGCATTGCTATAGGTTACAGAGAAGGAGAGGTATCGAAGCTGGGGAAGGTTACAGGAATAGGAAATGGTGTGGGAGCTGGAGAAGGTTGCAGAAATAAGGAGGGCCGTACGGACTGGAGCAGGTTACAGATACAGGGAGGGGTATCCTATCTGGTAGATGTTGCACAGATAGGAAGGAGTGTAGGGTCCGGAGGAGGCTACAGATATAGAGAGTGGAGTAACAGCTGGAGGGGTTCAGAGAGATAGGGACGGAGTGTCGTCGCTGGAGGAGGTCACAGAGATAGCGGGCAGTTGTAAAAGCTGGAGGGGTCACAGAGATAGGGAGAACTGAATGGGCTATAGGGTGTAACAGGGTTAGGGAGAGGATGCAGTGCTGGAGAAGATTACAGAGATAGGGAGGGGTGTCGGAGCTGGACAATGTTGGAGATGGGGAAGGGTGCAGGGGTGGGACGAGGTTACACATACAGAAAGGGGTGGAGGAGCTGGAGAAGGTTGCAGAGTTAGGTATGGGGTGTCGGAGCTGGAGAATGTGTGAGATAGGGAAGGATACAGGGGTGGAGCGTGATTACAGCTACAGAGAGCGATGTAGGAGCTGGAGAAGGTTGCAGAGATAGGCATGGGTTGTAGGACCAGGGGTAAGTTCAGTGATAGTGAGGGATGTTGCAGCTGGTGGATGATACAGAGGTAGGAAAATTATAGTAGCAATAGAAGGTTACAGTGACAGGGAAGGATGTAGTGCTCGAGGAATTCACAGAGATAGGGAGGAGTGTAGGGTCTGGAGGATGGTGCAGAGATGGGCAGGGGATGTTGGATTTGGAGGAGGCAACAGAGATAGGTATGTGTGCATGAGCTGGTAGAGTGTAAAGAGAGAGGGAGGGTTGTAGGGGTGCAGGAATTTACAGAGATAGGGAGAAGTGTTGTGCTGGAGGAGATCAATGAGATAGGGTGGTGTTTAGTCTCTGGAGGAGGTATCAGGGATAGGAAGGCGACGTGGGGTCTGGAGGAGGCTAGCGAATTAAGGAGAGACTATTGCTGGAGGAGGTGACAGAGGGAGGGAGAGGTGTAGAAGTTGGAGAAGGTTACATGAACAGAGGTGAATGTGGGGGCTGGAGGAAGCTGCAGAGACAGGGAGTCGTGTAGTCACTGGAGGAGGTTACAGTGATAGGGAGGGGTGTACAATCTGGAGGTCTTAACAGGGATAGGGAGGGGTGTACTACCTATGAGCAGGTAACAGAAAAGGCGAAGATTGTAGGGGCTCGAGGAGATTGTTGGAACTGTGAATATCTAGTAAGCTAGAGGAGCTCAAAGCGATAGGCAAAGGGTTTGGGGGCTGGAGGAGGTTTCAGAGTGTGAAATGCGTGTAGCCGCTGGTGGAGTTTACAGAGATAGGGAGGGGCGTATCGGCTGGAGAGGTTTCAGAAGATGTCGCATAGATAGGGAGAGGTGCGGGGTTTGGACGATGTCACAGAAAAAAAAGAGGGTTTCATTGCTGGAGGACGTTACAAGATAGGGAGGGGTGTACAGGCTGGGGCAGGTTGTAGATATAGGGAGGCGTGTCGTAGCTGAATGATGTCGCACAGAAAGGAAGGTGTGTCGGGTCTGGTGCCGGCTACAGATATAGGGAGGGGGAGGAACAGCTAGAGGGGGGTCAGTAAGATAGGGAGGTAGTGTAGTCGCATGAGGGGGTCACAGAGATAGGGAGCGGATGTAACAGTCAGAGGGGGGTCACCGAACGAGTGGATGTTTAGGGGTAGCAAGAGGCTACAGATAGAGGGGGTGGAGTAAAAACTGAGAGGGGTTACAGAGATACTGAGGGCTGTAGGGCTTATCAGAGGTGAAATGGGGATGCAGTGCTGGAGAAGATTTCAGAGATAGTGAGGTGTATTGGAGATGGATAATGTTAGAGATGCAGGGTTTGGAGGAGTTTAAAGATACAGAGGGGATTGTAGGAACTGGAGAAAGTTGCAGAGATAAGAGTGGGTTGTAGGAGCTGCAGGAGGTTACAGAGATGGTGAGGGGCGTTGAAGCCTGGGATAGATACAAAGATAGGGAGGGATATATTACCTGGAGGAGGTCAGCGAGATAATGAGTGTTGTAGGAGCTGGAGGAGGGTGCAGAGATAGGCACGTGGTTTTGGTGTGGAGGTGGATTCAGAGATAGGGAGGAATGTGGGAACTCCTCGATGGTAAAAGGGACGGGTGCTGGCGCTGAAGGAAGTTACAGAGATAAGGGGGCTTGTCGTGCTGGAGGGGTCACAGAGGTAGGAGGGTTTTATTGCTGGAGGAGGGTACAGAGACAGTTGTAGCTGTAGGACGTCACAGAGTTAGGGAGGGGTATAGGGGCTGAGGAGGTCACAAAGATAGGGAAGTGGTGTAGTGGCTGGAGGAGATGACAGAGAGGGGGTGGGGTGTAGAAGCTGGAGGAGGTTACAGTGGTCCAGAGGAGTGTGTTGCTGGAAGGCGTTCCAGAGATAACGAAGTAGTAGAGACTGGAGGAGGTTGCAGAAGTAGGGAGGAGTGTATATCTAGAGGAGGTTCCAGAGGACTGTAGGTTCTGGGAGAGGTTATAGAGATAGGGAGGAATGTAGTAGTTAGAGGAGGTTACAGCGAACGAGAAGGTTGTAGGGGCTGGAGGAGCTGCAGAGATAGGGAGGGGTGTAGTAGCTGGAGAAGGTCACAGAGATGGGGGTATTGAAGCTGCAGGAGATTACAGTGATAGCGAGGAGTGCAGTGGCTGGAGGAGGTTACAGAGATAGGGAGGCGTGTACTGCTGGAGGAGGTTATAGAGATATGGAGGGTTGCAGGGTCTGGAGAAGTTTGCAGAGACAAGGAGGTGTGTACTGCTGGTTGGAGGTTACACAGTTCTGAAGGAGTGTCAGGGCTGGAGGTGGTTACAGAGATAGGGAGGAAGTAGTAAATAGAGGAGCAATAGCGAAAGTCAAAGGTGTATGGGCTGGAGGAATTTCCAGAGATCAAGAGGGTTTTAGTAGCTGGTGGAGGACACAAAGGTAGGCACGGGTTGTAGTGCATGGAGGAGGTTGCAAAGATGGAGATGGGGGGAGTAGGTGGAGGAGGTGGAGCGATAGTGAAGTGACGCTTGGTTCGAGCAGGTTGCAGAGATAGTGAGAGGAGTATTTCTGGTGGATGTCACAGGGATACAGAGGGATATAGTGCCTGGAGAAGGTTGCAGAGGTAAGGAGGAATGTAGGGGCTGGAGGAGGTTACAGGGATAGGGAGGTGTGTCGGAACTAGAGAGATTACAGTGATATGGTGTGGTATAGTGGCTGGAAGAGGATTAATGGATGGGGGTGTAGTGGTGGAAGAGGTCACAGAGAGAGGGGAAGGTGTAGAAAATGGAGGATGTTACAGGGAATGCGAGGGATGCAGGGGTTGGAGGTGGTTGCAGATATAGGGAGGGGTGCACTGCTGGAGGAGGTCACAGAGAGAGGGAGGGATGTTGAAGATGGAAGAGGTAACAGGGATGGTGAGGGTTGCAGAGGCTGGAGGAGATTGCAGGGATAGGGAGGTTGATACTGCTGGAGGTGGTTACAGAGATATATAGAGAGAAAGGGGCTGGTGGAGGATAGAAAGATAGGGAGGGTGTTGTAGCTTGGAGAGGAACAGCGAAAGAGAAGGTTATAGGGGCTGGAGGAGATTGTATAAATTGGGTGAGGCCTAGTAGATGGACGAGGTCACAGAGATAGGCACAGGCTATAGGGGCTGGATGATGTTACAAAGAAAGGGAGGGAAACAGTGTTTGGAGGAAGGTACAGAGATAAGGAGGGTGTAGTGGCTGTAGGAGGTTGCAGAGGTAGGGAGGTGTGTAGTGGCTGTAGGAGGTTACAGAGAAAAGCAGGGATGCAGGGGCTGGAGGAGGTTACAGAGATAAGGAGGGGTGTAGGAGCTGTAGGGGTTTGCAGAAATATAGAGGTCTGTAGGTGCGGGAGCAGGTTACAGCGATAGGGAGGGATGTTTTGCAGAAGGAAGTTACTGAGGTAGCTGGAGGGGATTACAGCAAGAGGAGGGATGTATTAGCTGAAGGAGATTACAGATTTCGGGAGGGATTTCGTAGCTGGAGAAGGTTACAGGCATAAGGAGGGGTGTAGTGTTTGGAGAAAGTTTGAGAGATAGGGAGGGTGCGGGGACTCGAGGAAATCACAGAGATAGGGAGTAGTAAAGATTCTGCAGGAATTAAGAGTCATAGGTAGGATGATGAAGATTGTGGAGATACAATGAGTTCCTGAGTTAGGGAAGAATGGAGCAGTTGGAGGAGATGACATGGAAGGTTTCAGAGATTACGTGGACAATTTTTAACGGTATTATTTAATTAATTAACAGAGAAAGACGCAGAAATCTGTGGAGTATACAAGGTAATGGGACTAACTGAAGGAATGAGAAGTCGTCGTGTCCTATCACAACAGCGATAGAGTCAGTATTATACAAAACAGGAGAGGCCCTTGAGTTGACAGCGACAAAAATGAAAAGCTCTGTGGACCGTGGAATACACCTCCTTCCTGACATCAAGGGGTTAATTCCAAAATTAGGGGTGCTGCCCTTCAGACTGCTCAAGCAACAATCTAACATAACGAAGCCTACTTGTGTCAGTTCAAACATTAACGTGGAAACCTCCTGCAGACTACCCTCTCTCAACCTCATGGTGCAGATTAAGCACTGACACAGAAATCCCCTGCCGAATCTCCTCCCTAAGCTTATGGATCAATTTCCCTCAACATTGAACAACACTTGATGGAAGCAATTAAACAGTGACAAAGTAAGACAATGAATACTGGTGGGCCTTTCCAAAACCACCACCAAGAGGGGCTCAGCACCAGCATTGCTGATCGAGATGGTCGGGTCCAAAAGGACACAGCTGCTGGACTGGGTCTGCACCGGATGGGGTGGGAACGATTGAGGGGGAGAAGCATATTTAACCCCATCCTCACCATTCTACTGTCTGCAGACACGTTGATCGATGACCAAATTGGCTACAGAAACTACCACAAATGATATTTTACATCGCGAATACCCTTTCTTTCTGTGCGTTTGTGTGTGTGTCTGTGCGTGCCTGTGTGTGTGTGATTGTGACAGATAGCTGTGCTAAACAAGAGAGATTTAGAATGTATTGAGTAAATCAGATGTCCTCTGTGTGAGGTGATTCAGGTCATTACGAACAGCTGCAGAGTTGGACTCTAGTACAATTTTCACTATTACTACTTGGCATAGGCTTCACTTTAACCTGACCATCAAGCCAGGTTCGATGGAGTATTCAGTAGGGCCTGCCAAGGTCAGCACCAGGAATACCTCAAAATGAGGTGAAGTTACCAAAGAGAACCACTTAGCCACCAAATAGTGTAAGCTTAAAGTGACGGATAGATCTAAGTGAAATTATAACCCACGCATCAGACCTAATCTCTGCATTCTTATCAAATGCAGTCTCGATGAATGGTTTTGCATAATCAAACATCTTACTGGAGGTGGAGAATCAAGAAATCGCACCTTCGTCAATGAGGGAAGAGCCCAGCAAATCATTAGAGAAGATAAGGATGGAACATCTAAAATAATGTTCAGACAGAAGTGTCGATGTGATGATATATTTAGACTCCTCCAGACGGCAGCTTTCAGCTAACACGATTCATTCTGTGTGATATCTACAGGGGAGATGTTTCTGAGGTGATCTAAGCCTGTAGATCAAAAATGGAAAGGAAAGGTATCATCCTCCTAGGCAATGATAGAGTGTTCTCTCGTTGGACAGAGACGAATCGTACTAGTTTAACGAGGCAATCATCATGCCTCAGCGAGGGAGCAGTTGAGTACGACAGTCCTTTACAGTCACCTCCGTCAGTGCAGGAACTGAACCCACACTGTTGTTATTAATCTAAATTACTAATTAGCCGTCCAACTGTGTGAAGAAACCAAGTCATCACTCAGCTCCTTAGTGTACACATTGTAATATTAATACTTTTAGATATTTTTCTACACAACACTGGAACAGGTAGAACTGGAAGTCAGCTTCCTCGATCAAAGGGATGAACACTATCAGTGAGATATAAGAGTGTTCTCAGTCATCAGCCCAACAATCTTCAACTGCTTCATAAATGACTATCCCTCCACCGTAAAGGCACAAGTGGGGGTGTTCACCAATGATTGGACAATGTTCAATACCATTCGTGATTTAATCAAATACTGAAGCAGTTATTATTCAAATACAACAGGACCTGTGAAATATACAGTCTGTGCCAAGAAATAACAAGTAACATTTCCATTACGCACATGCCAGACAACGATCACCTCAAACAATACAGAATTGAACCACATAATCAAAAGTTCAATGCTATCAACATCACTGAATACCCAACTATCAATATCCCGGGATTATCGTTAACCAGTATTGGACTGACCGTATAAATTCATTACCCATTCCCGTGAAGGAATTATGCAAACTTCGACTCTCCTGTACCTCGGATGCTGCCTGACCTGTTGTCATTTACCAGTGTCGCACTTTCTGACTCATATAAATTCATTGGCTGCAATAATATGTCAGGGACTAGGAATCCTTCAGCTTTAACTTACCTCATGATTTTGGAAAGCGTGTGCACCATGTATAAGACACAACTTGAATGTGTGCACGGTAAAATACCCCCATTCGCCTGCATGAGAGCAGCTTCATTCCTCATCCTCTGACACTCAGTAGCAGCAAAGCCTGCCATATACACGATGCTCTGCAGAAATTTACGAAGCCTCATTACAAAGTTCCTCTGAAACCACGACCATCAAGAAGGAGAAGAGTAGCAGATGCATCGGACTACCAACATGTTCACTTTCCCTTCCAATCCACTGAGCATTCTGATTGGGAAGTATATTGCTGCTTCTTCAGTGCCCCTTGATGAATGTCCCTCCCTAATGACATTGTAAGTCTGCCAACAGCACATGGACTGCAGGGATTCAATGTGGCAGCTCAACGTCACCTTCTCAAGGGCAACAAGAGTTGGACAATAAATACTAGGCCAATCACATTCCATGAATAAATTAGTATGAGATGTATTGTTCAAACATGCCCAATGCTGGACACTGTGTTTTGGGTTTTGTGAGCGCAGGTTTGTTCGATCCAGTGTGCACCTTGCTTGTTGGGAACAGTTGAAGGGATGTGCTGTTTGAAACGTTCTGTCAGTTTCTCAGAAGCACGGCCGACATACCTAGCTTCACCCCGACGCTGACATTGCTGAGCTGTGGGATCCACAGAAGCAATTCAAAATATACTCGTATCTGACTGTAACATGTTTAGAAACAGAGCAACATTGTCACCACAAAAATGAGTATGTGCGAATATGAGCAGGGAAAAAGTAAGGAGTGCAGATGCTGGAGATCAGAGCCATAAAGTACAGTGCTGAAAAATAGCACACCAGTCAGGCAGCATCTGAGGAGCAGGAGAGTCGACTATTCGTACACAATATTATTACGAGGGAAAATAATTGTATACTTTCATGTCCTTGAACTTTTATAATAATTTGCTCTTGGATGTGGTAATGCGACGCATCATTTCAACGCTCCTTACTGTGATTTGTACCCTTTTTTAATCATATTGCTGTTATAAATGTGAACTGATTAAATGGGTGGAGTTTGTGTTTATTGAACAATCAAAATGTTGGTATTTTCTAAGCATGTTGCATTTTCAGTGAAGATATTTTGCTGTTATTAGTGAGAACAATGCTGCAAACACTTACGTAAAAACGTCTAGCTCAAGACACACACAAGGACGTTGGGCTGGGATGATGCTGGCCATCAATGGACCTACACAATTCTGTTTGGATACTGACGATATGGAGTTGGCATACACTGGATATGGTTTATGAGGGATTAGATGTAAGACAACATGTGACAGCAGGAGTTCATCACCTTTATAACACCTGCATTCAGGACCGGGTCCAAGTTGCAGAAAGAAAGATTTTCGGTGGCACACCCTAAGAGATAGAATTGCGAGATATGCTTGTTTACAAGTGTTTATATTCTATAAATGTTGAACTGCGTTTGGATCAGCGCCATGTGCTAGTCCATTCGACGTTCTGTCCCATACATTGTGCGATCAACTGTGCAGGTCCTGTCTGAAAGCTCTCTGGACAGGTTTAGGAGATGGTCAGTGTTTTGTAGGTCATAGCGATGTCCAGTAACACTGTGTCTGAATTCAGACTTTCTTTTTTCAAAATTATTTCAACAGCTTTGCTGCCTGCAAGATGGTGTGTGCACTGAAACGAACATGAATTAGCTGTTTACTACAGTCATTGAATTGTCTAATAGTTCGGTGTGCACTCTGGAAACTTCTTTTTTCACGTCAATTGTTTTAAACTGAAAAACAATTATGTTTCGTTTACTCATATATGTGTATATATATATATATATATATATATATATATATATATATATAAGAAATAATGTGATATTAAAGTGATTGTACAATTATACAATATTTAAAAGTGAACTTTTGGAGGTTTCCTACAGCCTAATCAGGCAGCAGTCAGACGTTGGAATCTGAAAACAAAAGAGAAAATGCTAGAAAATCTCAGCAGGTCTGGCAGCATCTGTAAGGAGAGAAAAGAGCTGATGTTTCGAGTCTAACTGACCACATGTCAAAGCTGGCGTTGGCTGTAAAGCAAGATTCTGTGAACAGGATTCTGTGTCGCAGTCAACATCACCACCCTCTCTGATAGGTTCTATCGTATGAATAGGACACAGCCAAGCCGTGGGGAAGCTCCTTGGCAGATAGTCAGTACAGTGTTCAGCATTGATGTTGGATTCTATTGCTGCTACATTGCTCTTCGGCAGGTTATGGATAGAGCACAATGATCCCACAATCAATGGTTCAGATATATCTCTGTGATCCAGTCACAAGTAATTGTAAAAGACTGACAATGAAATACACCATTGGAGGAGGAGGCTGTTCTCCAACAATGACATCCCCATTTGTGGGGCACCTCTGCACATCACGGAAAAAAAAAACTGCTGCTTTTGTAACAATTTCAGCCAGAAGGGTTGAGAGGATGATCCATTTCAGCCTCCTTCATTAGGCCCCAGCATCACAGACACCAACTTTCAGACAACGCAGCACACAACGTCAAGAAATGGCTGGAAACACTGGAAACGTTAATTGTCTCCAGAGATTGCCTCATCTCTCGCCCAGCTGTTGCATTGCAGCAAAAACGCTGATCTCTACCAACAATGTAACAAATTGCCCAAATATATCCTGTTAACAAGAGGACGGGCTCTTGCACGGCAGCTCGTCACTGTCCTATTGGCGTATGGTCGACCATGTAAATGTGAAGTAAGGTGTCAACAGTATAGTGATCAATCAGAAATAAACTGCTAAGTGTCATTCAGTTAGTGTGCTGTCAGGCTCACTCAGCTCGTGACCCCATTGCAAGTTCGGTTCAAAAGAATGGAACTCCAAAGGGGCAGTGAGAGTAATTTCTTTTAACAGTAAGGCACCATTTAACAGTTTGTGACAAGAAGAGCCCGAGTAAAATTATACTTAATCGGAATCTGGGGAGGTACTCTCCTGTTTGGAATTATCACCATCAATAAACAACGTTTTCTCTCATTGTCAGTAATTGGAACTCCAGGGCAGCTCTCAACCATTCCTTAGGAAAGAGAGTGTCCGAGGTTCAACCATTTCCAGCTGCTGCAATAACTCTCTCTCCATCATAAGGTTAGACGTGGGAAAGCTCACTGATTATACCATCCCTTAAACTGTCCCTGGTGAAATGCAATAAGTCCTGGAAAATATCCATGTTTAATCTGACAAATGGTGAGTAATGTTCATGACACAAAAATAATGGATAATTAAGACAAAGTATCAAACAATCCTTGTTTGATTTTCGACAGCATTCCCATCACCGAGTCCCCAATACTATGTTCATTAGCATATTTTGGATGCTATCATTGACAAGAAATTGCCCTGGACAGCCCACATAAATAACACTGTTTTCAAGAGCAGGTATGGGGTTATGAATTCTGCAATGATTAAATCACCTGCTAATTTGCCAAAGCCTGGGATGGATTACATCCCAGGAATAATCCAGGACAAAGCTAGCTCATTGAATTGCTATCACTTCAACGACCATCCATCCCCTCCACCACTGACGCTCAATAGTAATAACGTATACCATTCACAAGATTGGTAACATTACATGAATCCATTGGCACCAACATTCTCAGGTTTCTCCAAGATTAAAAAGCTGCTCTGGTTAGAACATCAGATCAGAACATAGGAATCCTGTAGCTTGTACGTTTTCTCCTGTCTGACTAAAGCCTGTCCATTAGCACCAAGGTTCAACTCACAAATATGATGGAATATCTCCAATTTTCTGAATGAGTGCAGCTCCAGCAAGTACTCGATCAATGGCGAAGCAACCGATTTGAATGGTCCCCATCCACAATCACACCCTCCCTCCAGCATCAGCACTCGGAAGCAGGTGAGAGTACCATGGCACTCCTTAGACAGCACCATGCACATTCATTACTACTGTCATCTGAAAGGAAAAGGGCAGTATTTAGGGAACATTGATCATAATTCATTTGATTCTAACATAAGTATTGTAAAGGTCAAAGCTATTCTAAGAGTTGGAGTTTAGGTATGACTCAATCTATCTTTATTAAGCTGAGAAGTGATTTCATTCAAGTGAACAAGAAAAGATAATGAGAAGAAAGATAAGAATCAGAGAAGTGGCCGGTAGTCTGAGGGGAGTTTAAAGTAATTCTAAGAAAATGTGCACTGACAAGGTAAAAAGGGTCAGGCTGCTAAATACAGAGCTTCCTTGAAATCTAATAACACGCAGACAGAACAGGAAAGCTTATATCAGACAGTGGAAATCCAGTGCTATGAAAGGAGTGTGAACCGTAGCGGGATAACATCCAAAACGATGTTTGAAAGCAAACAGTGTATGTGAAATGATGCTGGCAAGACAATCCAAGCAATCTTTAGCAGATTTATTTTCAAAACAGAGAATTAAAAGTAAAATAAGGACTATAAGAGGCAAACAATAGAAACCACATAGCTGTAGAAGGATTGAATGTGGTCCTGAGTTTCAATTAAAGCTTAAACGGACGTCAACTATGTAGACTGGTGTGATGAATCTGGAAGAATTGTCTGATAAGCCCTTCCCGTTGTTACTGCATTTAGGGATATGAGATCTGGTCATGGAGACAGAGTGTTAAAGATGGCAAGATATGGGAACCTTTGATGACAACAGAAGTTGAGAGATTGGTCAAAAAAAGGAAGCACATCTAAGAGTTTAAATTGCAGACGATCAGAAACCTCGAATATCATGATAACCGATAGGGAAAAAACGTAAAGTAAGAGCTAATAGGGCTATAAAGCACGATGAAAAGTTTTTAGGAAACAGGATTAAGGAAAACCCCAAACCGGTTTATCAGGATTAAGAGTAGGCCCAATCAAGGGCAACTGTGGGTGCTAATGTGTGGAATTGGAGGAAGGGGTGAAGTCCTTAATAATACTTTCTATTGTTATTCACAAAGAAGAAGGACATGGTGGATGGTGAGTCTCTCGAGAGCTATGTCAATGTTGCAGAGCATTTCGATATTGAAAAATAGAGGGCATGTTGGTTTTTTGAAAAGCAATAAGGAAGACAAGTCTCTAGGATATGATGGAATCAATCCCCAAATACTGAGGGAAGTGATGGAGTAAATAGCGGAGGCCTTGTGCACACTCTTCCGGTGCTCTTTAGTCACAGGAGAGATTCCTGGGGAGTAGCTAATGGTTATCCTTGGTTGAAGAAGGACAACATGGATAATCCAAGACATTTCAACTCGGTGAGCATTCCGTCATTTGTAGGGAAATTATTGAGATTTTTAGAGGTGGCACTTATTCACGAAAGACAATATAGTGTTGTATGGGGAAGGTCATGTCTCAAAAATTTGCTTGAATATTTTGAGAAAATGCCAAAGGTGATTGATGAGGGCATGGGACTGGATGTTTGTCATAGGGAGCTTAATAAAGCCTTTGATATGGTTCCTTACGGCAGGCTCATACAGAAGTTGAAGTCAAATGGGACCCACGGTCTGTGAGTAAGATGGAGAGAAAACATTTTGGTCATGGAAGACAGAGTATTGGTGGAAGGGTGTTTTTCTTTCTGACTGGCGATCTGTGAATAGATTTTGGGAATTGTAGAGTGTGAGGATGATTGGCAGAGGGTACAGTAGGATAAACGTCGTCTGGAGACATGAATGGAAATAAAAAGCAGATGTAATTTAATTTGGGCAATTGCGAGTTGATGCCTTTCAAAAGGTCTGCTGCAGGAGTGAATTATATAGTAAATGGAAGAACTCTAAGTAGCCTCAAAATCCGAAGGGGATTGTGCATATGGGTCAAGATTTCCCTGAATTTGGCAAAACAGTTGATCAATGCTTTCAAGAAGGCCTAATGCATACTTGTGTACATGAATCAGAGCAGTGAATATAAATATTGGCATGTCATGTTGCAGCTGATATAACGTTTCTTCAGACACATTTGGAATATTGTGTAGAGGACTGGAGGTGTTGAACAGGGTTGGAAAATCGATTACCAGGTTGTTGTCTGGTTTGGAGGATATTAGCCATAAGGTTAATTTTCAATTGGACATCTGTGGCTAAAGGGCTACCTGTTAGAGTTTTACAAAATTATGAGAGGCCTGGATAGAATAGATCGAATGAGCTATTTTTTCAGCAGGGCAGAAAAATTAATTAGTAGGGAGTATAAGTTTATGGTAATAGGTGGAAAGTTTAAAGCAGATAAGTGAACATTTCTTTTCTCTGTTCCACAGAGAATGTGAAAGTACCTGAAATGCGCTGAAAGATGAGGCTGTAGAAGAAAACACAAGAGCCATGATGATATCTTGACATATACATGAGAAAGCAGAGAATAGAATGATATACAACTTTTTATAACTTTAGAAAGGCATTAAGTATCAGTGCAGGCTTCGTTTGCCGAAGGGACTGTTCCTGTGCTGGACTGTTCTTTCAGAAAAGTTTGCTGCAAGGTAGTGGCGCGATGCTGACTTCATGATTACTGATGATCAACAGTCCCAGTACTGTAGATTCTCCTTGAGTAATTTGCAGCTTAATATTGTCCCTCCCAATGTGGGGAAACGCAATATGGAGAATTTGCCATGGAAATCAGAGCTGGGACCTGGTGAGTCCATCCCGCCTCTCGCTCCTACGACCTTCTCCCTCGACAAACGCTAACCAGACAGAAGCTGCGTGCACGCCACACCCACAAATGCTGGCATCTGTCACATGCCAGTCTCACCATGCCATCCCTGCATATCTCTGACCCACTGACAATAAGCTTCTTAACCTCACTGCTGCAGCTCAGGCTGCACTGCAGCTCACATTGCAATGCTGCTGCAAGGACACGGTGCTCAGGAATGCACACCCACTTCATGGACTATTCCTCTGGGCTGCTCACTCCATGTTTGTGCAGACTGAATGCTGCTGGAAGGACACCGTGCTCAGCGACACCCACCCAGTTCATGGACTGTCCTTCTGGCCTGTTCACTCAGGGTTTGTGCACATTAAATGCTGTTGCAAGGACACTGTGCTCAGGGAACTAACCCAGCTCATGGACGTTCCCTGTGGGCTGCTCCTTCCGTGTTTGTACACACTCAATGCTCAGGGACAACCACCCAGCTCATGGACTGTCCCTCTGAGACACGAGCAGTCAGCCTCTCGTGGTTGTTATGGTCAGGATTATTCCCCTTTTAGTATGTGAGGTTCTAAATGTTGGAGAGCATCCTTTCCCACTTGGCCGGAATGTGGAATGGTTCCTTCTGGAATTTGAGAATTACCAAGCGGTATTAAGGATATGGAAGCGATTGAGATAGTAGTGAGTGCTTGTCCAGCTGGTGGAAATGCGGCAAAATGTCCTGAGCAAGTGCATAGGCAACACAGACACCAGGCAGAGTTTTGGGAGAGAGAAAGAGAAGAGGTTAGAGAGACGAAGTGAAGGTGCTGCATTCAGTGGAATTGGGAGATCATGAGCCTTAAAAAGAAGTGGGGGCTGTCAAAGAGATAGAGTGAGAGTGTGGTCAGATTGTACCGATTGTGGCACGTATCCTCGTGGAGTGAAGAAAGCCACTGACCTCTGTCCTACACAGCTGGGCATTCACCCATGAGGCTGGAACTTCAATGGCCCAGGAGTCAACCACAGACAAGGCTGACAGAGTCTGGTGTCATGGCCTCTTCCGCCAGTCTTGAAGGAAGATAATGTCTATTTCCTGCACCATTCCATCCAACAGGACTTCAGAGACTTGTCCATAAAGTGGGGCCCAAGTTTTACCCACATCTGCCATGCCTAGGGCAGTTTCATAGTGACAATCCAAGAGAGTTCTGACTTATTTAAAGATGGCAACTGCAGCAGGAAGTTGGGTTCATTCTGGGATACTTAGGCAATGGGCAGTTATTATGACGAAGGCAAAAATCATTTTGTTAGTGTCAAATGCAGGAAGACCACGCGGGCAGGGAAGGTATTTAATAAGGCAGATTGGGAATTGCATCATGACAAAATGCACTTACCCTTGTCGAGAGAAGCACTCCATGCAACGCAATAAAAATGAGGCATCACCAAATCAGGAGATGATTTAGGCCCCTGTCTGTCTGAGCTCAAACAGGGACATATCCCACACGGTGTAGTGTGAATTGTAAGCAGTTAAAACTGTATGGAGAGGAAACTACGAAGGACATTCTCATCCTTAAATGAAGTTAACGCAATGCTCCAGGCTGTTAAAATAAGATGGAAAAATCCCCTGCCTTACACTGACAATCATAATAAAATCCTTACTGGATACAGAGACGATGCTGGGAGACTGGAGAACAGCTATCACTACAGCTTTTTTTGTTAACGTGGAGCAGGGGACTGCCTGACTTCCGTGAATTTGACAAGAGATCACATGGCAGACTGCTTTAAAAAAAGGTGCCCAAAGGAATAGAGCCAACAACCCAGCGAAGTGCAAGGCAAGATATGTGGGGGCATTAACAATAGAGAGGAATACACAATAAATGACGGTAGGGTTAGTTTGGGCAGATTCCTGAAGTTAGTTGAACACATCAATAGTTTCGTTCAGGCACCAAAATGCCATTCTTTCAACTATGAGCCAAAGTACAGAATATAAGTTTAGGAACCTTAAGCTGGAACTTTATAAATATTGAGTTCAGCTATAGCTTGTGTACTGTGTGCCGTTCTGGTCAGCCCATCATATGGAAGGATGGAATTGGACTGAAGAGGGTACAGAGGAGATTCATTAATCTATGAAAGTGAAAGTGCAGTTATGAGGAGAGATTGGAATGGAGGATGCTCAGAGGAGATTTGTTTGGGGTGCACATTTGTCAGGGGTCTGGATAGATTTGAGAACTATCTTGTTCCTGTTGGAGAGTTCAGTAACCAGTGATGAATATTTAATGCAACTGGCCGTGAGGAGAGATTTTTTTCACCCCGAGTAGAATAGAGATTTGGAAGTCATACATGGAAGCGGAGTGGAGGCAGACACCCTAAACGATATTAAAAATTTGATCATATCTGCTCCTGAAGCCCTGTAGCCTCCGGGGGTTAGAACAAGGGCTTCAAAACTGCATTATTTTGTGTTTAATGCAGACAGCGTCCAGAATGATCTCCTAAATGCTGTGCTACTCTCTCAAGTTTTCAAAGGTTGCCAATATCTGAGTGGATCGGGCAGGCAGGAACAGAGTGTAAATAGATTAGCATCACGATGATACTGATCAAATGCTTTCTATACAATGCTTCACTTCGTTAGCCCGTTTATCCTTCCTGTATAAATGGTGTAAACACCTTTGTTTCTCCAGTTCACAGTCTTCGTCAGTTTGCAGCTGTATCTTTATAAACCCAGCTACTGCTGACCTGGTTCATCCTATTTAAAGCTATCATTCATTGGCCTTGTGGAAAAGTTGGGAAGGAATTCAGGGATGGAAGCAAGTGCCAGAGACCAGGCTGGCTGTAGCGTCCGGAGGAGGTTACAGAGTTAGGAAGCTGTGTGAAAACCTGGGGAATATTACAGGGATATGGATTGTTCTAGGGGCTGAAGGTGATTACAAATTGAAGGAAAGTTTTAGGTTTTGTTTGAAGTGAAAATGGAGCCGGAACAGCCAGACTAATATCTTGGCGACACGAACATTTTCGAGTGAAACCTTGCACAAACCCTGACGAATATGATACTGAAGAAATTGTCACATGATGCAGCCCTGCATCTATCGGCACCAGAAATAAATATAAGAGGAACAGACACAGGGGCAGGGGCTGGGGACTCTGACACATCAGGCCTGGAGAGGGAGCTAAAACTGTGATAGGAGAAGTGAACTGTCTATCTTCACAGATTATGGTCACTGATGCAGAATCAATTCACTCCAGTTGAAGTTTCCTTCAATTGTAATATGCCAGGAAGTGAGAACGTATTTTGCTTTGAGGCTCTATTTAACTCATCGCTTGTCAAGATTTGATACCTAGGAGTTGGTGTTGCGGGAAGTAATTTTTTATTATTGTTGTAATTATTTCAGTTCAGCATCAAATGGAGACACAGACATAGCATACGTAAATACATTCAGAACTGAACACGCCCGAGTGCATTAAGTACTTATAGCTCCTTATATCCATTCCAGAAAGCGGTCTGAATATGAGATCAAGAATGTCCCATGCTCCCTCTCTTGCCTGAACATTGTCAGCTTCTCTCATCCATCCTGGAACTGAGCTCCAAAATTCCTTCAGGAAGATCACAGACTGTGCAGAGTCAGGCTCTGGCCCCTATTCCAGCCCGAGTGTCACAGTCAGAACAAGCACATCACAGGCTCAATAATGGACCTATGAAATTGCAGGTCAATAGCATTTCTTTTCTTGAAATAGGCAAACAATCATGTAAAAACGTGACACTTTCCTCTCTGCCTACAAATTGTCAATCTCTGTAACATATTTTATGATCGATAAACCTTACCACCTCTGCAAATTCTCTAGTTCCTCCGAACATTCCTGCATTTACAACATCCTCCACATTGTCTTTTGTCACAATAATCACCCTTTTGAATGTTTCAGTAAACATGCAGCTGAAACTCATTCAATTATATTCTAACTACTCGCAGATAACCTTTTCACATTATAAAACTTCTTTCTAGTCTCGAAACGGCTGCATTCTCCTTTTTACATGCTCACTCTGAGGTACCCACAGAGGATTGTGGGACAACACTATGATGGTTCTCAGTTTTCCAGCTCTACTCTCCACGCTCTGATCCTTCAGCATTCCTTCTTATTCCTAATTCGCTTCTCCATCTGACACCGATGATATTATTCTTCCCAAACATCCAGGGAGAGTTGCGGTTTGTTTCTCCTGGCTCTCCTATTTGAGGGACCATTCCTTGACTGGAGTGAGTGGAGGAAGAGACCGCGATATGGAGACTTGTAGTGACTTGGAGGAGGTGACAGTGATAAGGCATTTTGGAGTGACCAGAGGAAGTGACAACGATAGGTAGGGGTGGAGTGACAGGAAGAGGTGACAGCAACAAGGAGGTTTGTGTGACTGGTGGCAGTGACAGTGATAGGAAGGGTTGGAGTGAATGTGAGATTTGAAGGTGATAATGAGGGATGGACTGAATGGAGGAGGTACCAATGATAGGGAGGGCTGCAGTGACTGGAGTTGACAGCCATCGGAAGGTTTGGAGTGACTGGAGGAGATGGCAACGTTAAAAGGAGTTTATAGTGACTGCAGAAGATGACAGTGATGCGGGGGGAGTTGCGTTGGATGGGGTAGTTCACCGCGATAGGGAGAGACGCAGATGCATGGAGGAGGTTAAAACAATCGAAGGGTTTGTGTTCCTGGAGAAGTTTACATAGACAGAGAGTGTGGTGTTAGAGGAGCTGGTTAAAGCGATAGGAAGGAGTGATGGGAGAAAGTGAAATGATATGGAGGATAAGAGTGACTGGAGGAGGTGACAGCAACGGGAGGGTTGGAGTGATTGGAGGAGGTGTCAGTGATAAGGGGGTGCAGAGTGACTGGAGGACGCAATAGCATTTCGAGTTTGAAGTGACAGGAGCAGTTAACAACAATCGGGATAATTGGAATGACTGGAGGAGGTTACAGGAATATGGAGCGGTGAGTGAGTTAAACAATTGATAGTGATAGGTTAGGTTGGAGTGACTGCAGGGTACGACAGTGATAGGGAAGGGTAGAGTAGCTGAAAGACTTGCCAGCGATATGGAACATTGGAGTGATTGGAGAAGATTAAGGCGATAGGGTGGGTTGGAGTGACTGGAGAAGGATACTGCAATCGGGGGGTTGGAGCGATGGCATTAGGTGACAATGATAGCGAGAGAGTTGGAGTGACTGGAGGAGGAGAATAGATAGGCAGGGGAAGAGTGAATGGTGGAGGTGGCTGATCAGGAGTGTTGGAGTGATTGGATGAGGTGTCAATGATTGGGAGGTTTCAAGTGACTGGACGGGGTGACAGCGTTGGGAGGTTTGGAGTGATTAGAGGAGGTGTCAGTGACAGAAAGGAATCGGGTGACTCGAGGAGACGATGACAACAGAGAGACTAAATTGACTGGATGAGTTGACAGTGATGGGAAGAGTTGGAGTGACAGAAGGAAGTGACAATGATGGGAAGGTTGAGTGAGTGGAGGGGGTAACAGTAATCAGGAGTGTGCGGTTGACTGGCTGAAGTGACAGTGAGAGGGAGAGTTGGAGTGACTGGAGGATATGACAGTGATAGAGAGGGTTAGAGTAACTGGAGGATGAGGCACTGTTAGAGATGTTTGAGAGATTGTAGTTGTCAGTGATAGGGCGCTGTTGAGTGTCTGGAGGAGTTGATAGTGATTAGGGAGGAGTGAAGTGACTGGAGGATGCGAGAGCGCCAGGGAGGGTGGAGTGACAGGAGAATTTGACAGTGATGGAAAGTGTTGAAGTGACTGGAGGACGTGTCAGCGACAGGTTGTGTTGGAGTGATTTGGAGGAGGTGAAAGCGATGGGGAGTTATGGAGTGATTGGAGCATGTGACTACGATTGGGTGGGTCAGAGAGACTGGAGGAGGTTAGTGATATTGAGCATTGGAGTGACTGGATGAGGTGACAGCAATAGTGAGGTTTGGAGGTGTTGATTGTGATAGGGTGTGCAGTAGTGACAGGACGAGGCGACAGAGATAGGGAGGATTGGAGAGAGTGGAAGAGGTGACAGCTATGGGGAGGGTTGGAGTGACTGGAGGATGTAATAGCGCAAGGGAGGGATGGAGTGACTGGAAGCGGTTACAGCGATGGTAAATCTTGGAGTGACTGTAGGAGGTGACAATGATAAGGATGGTTGGAGTGAATTGAGGAGGTGACAGCGATAGGGAGGTATGGAGAGACTGGAGGAGGTGACAGTGATGGAGAGGAATGGGATGACTGGAGGATGTGACAGCGATGGGAACGGTTGGAGTGAATGGGAGAGTTGAAAGAGATAGCAAGGTTAGAATTGAATGGAGGAGGTAACAAAGAAAGGGAGAGTTGTAGTGACCGGAGGTGCCAGCCATCAGGAGGTTTGGAGTGGCTGCAAGTGGTGACAGTGTTATGGAGACTTGGAATGACTGGAGGAGATGACAATAATAGAGGAGGTGAGAATAGCAGGAGGAGCTGAGTGTGTTAGGGAGGGTTGGATGAAAGTAATAGATCACTGTGATAGGGAGGATTTGCAGTGACTGAAATGAGGCTAAAGCAATCGGTACAGCTGGAGTGACCAATGATGGTTACATAAATATTACTTGGCTTCAGCGAGCTATGCGGCAAGAATATCCTTTACAAGTATTGCTGTGAAGTACCCCCAGTCAAACCAACGAGCACTCCTCCTCTCTTGCCTCCTGTTCTGTCCTTCGTGTAGCATCTGTCCCGGGAACATTGAGCTGCCAGTCTTAACATTCCCTCAGCTGTGTTCCTGTGATATTCCAATCTCATGTTCCCATCCATGCCCTGAGTTCAGCTGCCTCAGCTGTCAGGCCCTTTCCATTGAAATCAATGCAGTTTAATTCATCAGTTTTCCCTCATTGCCCTCTGTGTTCTTGCCTGCCTTGATTATTGAACTTGGTCTCTTTCATCTCTGTCCCAGCCTCAACCTTCATTCTGGCCTTATGAATGTTTGGGGTCCCTGCGAGACTAATATAAATCCTCTCAAGTAAACCCTCTCGAGAAGCTCTTGCAATTCTCACCACCAGGATATGCATCCTCCAACACCGCCCCCAGTTCAAGTGTCTTCCTCACCATGTCTACCTGTGTTGGCACGTTCAGAAATCTATGGACATTTCCCATGAGGTTTCTTTGTTTCTTTTTACTCATCAAAGATCTATCGTTCATTATGTCTGTCCTTTGCTATTCATACCTCCCACAGGCTATTACCTCACAATGATTAGAAATAAACTCCATCTGTCATTAGGTTGCTCAGTGAATCATTTCAATGATATCAGACTGTAGCCTGAGACCATCTCCCTCACTGTGTACAAAACCCTAATCTTTCATGTCATCGACCACCGATAAAAGATACCTTCTGCTTTCACACCCAAGTCATCAATATACATAATAATTAGAAGTGGCTCCTGAACAGATCTCTGCGTCACACCCGCTGGTGAAATGCTTCCAGTAACAAAAATAACCGTTCACCAATTTTCAATCCAATTTGCCAACTTGACTTGGATCCCATGGGCTCTTCCCTCTTGAACCAGACTTCCATGTGGAATTTTGTCAAATGCTTTACTGAACTCCACGTAAGCATTGCACTCATTAATATTTCTGGACACCATTTCAAAAACATCAACTGAATTCATCAGACAAGATCTTTCACGACCAAACCTGTGCTGACTGTCTCTACTCGATTCCTGTGTTTCCGAATGTTGAGACATTGCGTCCCTCAGAAGCGTTTCCAATAATTTCCCTCCCACTGATATCAGACGATTTGCTCTGCAATTACGTGGCCTATCCCTGCTGAACAAAGCAACCACATTAGCTATCCTCTCGTCATTCAACACTTCACCTGTGGCCAGCCAATTATTAAATATAGCGGTCAAGGACCTAGCAATGTCCTCCCTTAACTCCCATTGCAATCTGGGATACATGTCATTGGGCTCTGAGCATTTCTCCACCTTCATGCTTGTGAAAACACTTAAGAGTCCTCCATACTGATCTAACAGGTTTTAGAAACTCACGATCGCAGCTGAAGTTCCCGACCACAAAATCTAACTGAATACAGATAAGAAATATTCATTTCAAACCTCACCAACTTCCTCTGGTTCCATGCACATATTTTCCCTTTGATTTCTAACAGGCCCCTCTCTTTCGTCTGAGGCTGGACAGGACCTGGTACAGGTATATATCATCAGCAGAGGCGTGGATCGTGCGGATAGCTGGAATCTCATTTCGAATTTGTAAATGTCATATCGTAGTTTGTAAAGGTCTGAGGTGAGAAAGAGAAATTTCAAAAGAGACCTCAGAAGCAAGATCTTTTGCCAAGAGAGTCTTATATTTTCCGGCAGATTTTAGAAGCACAAATATTCATAAAATCTTGAAAGAGCGTTTTGAAAAAACGCAAGGAGAAGCGGAGAATGTAGTGATATAATTGTATAAAGAAGTCGAACGAGTGTGTTGCCGCTGTAAGGGCTGCGAGCCATTGTAGTAGCAATATTAATAATTAGTAATATTACTACTAATAATAAAAGAAACGTGCTCGTTGCAACTAGCGTGGACCGAAGGACTTGTTGCTGTGCTATTTTCTAACTTCCACGCACCTACCTCAGAATTTGTAATGGTTCAAAAGTTTCTCTTTCATTCTACTCGACTCTGATGAGGTCAAACACCATGTAATCCATTTTTTCCGATCAGAAAATCCCTCCATTCCCAAGAGCAGCTTAGTAAACCTTCTCTGTCCTGCCTGCAATTGAAGAATATCATTTCTTAAGGCACTTAAGTTGTACGTAATATTCCAGGTGTGGTTTGACTCGTATGTTGCCGTTCTTTTGCAAGACCTGCCTCATTGTAGACTTCCTCCCTTTTGTAATAGATGCTGGCATTTGATGTGCCTTCTCTATTACCTTCTGACACGGTAAGCTACGTTTGTCAGATTGATACACATGGACTCCCAAAACTCTTCATACCTTCAGTCTGAAACCAAATGGTGTCAGCCTGATAGTAATTTTGAAAAATACCCTAATGTATTGTAAAGGATATGTTAAACAATAACTGGACACTATGAAATAATGAGAGACACAGGGGTTGATAAAAGTGAGATTTTGCTTTGATGAACCTTTTAGATTTTATGTTTTCGAGTGGCTACAAAAGGCAGATGAGTTAAAGGTGATGGAGAGTGAAATGACTTATTCTAAATTTCAGAAGTCGTTTTACAAGGTTCCACAAGGGCTAAAGAATAACTAGGGAGAGAATAGGTCCCCTTAATGATCTGCGTGGCACTCTGTGCACGACCACAGGAAATGGGGGAGATCTGAATTAAATGTTTTTGCTTGGTATTTACTGTAAAGAATTACGTTGAAGCTCAGTACCTTGGCGAAATAAATATTGACGTATTGGAAAGGTCACCAAGAGAGAAAAGGAAGTGCTGAAGGCCAGAAGGCACTGAACGATAGATAATCCTCACCACCTGATCTTGTGTATACTGGAATTCAGCAAGAAGCTGGAGAAAGGATTCCAGGTCGCCTTGCAGAGATATTACTATCATCGACAGCCACGGAGAGTTTGCTGGAAGACAGGAGGTTGGATAATGCTCTTCCATTAGTTTAGGGCTGCACGTTAACTCCAGAAAACTACAGAGCAGTAACAATACCATCACTGTTGGTTAAATTATTGGAAAAGATGCAAAGCGAAAGGATCTTCATGCATTTGGAAAAACAAGGGCTGATTAATGACAGTCAGCATGGTTCTGCGCATTTGAAATTGTATCTCACAAACCAGATTGATTTGTGGAGGTGGTCGATAGTAAGAAGAGTGGTAGATATTATCTATAGCAAAGTCTTTGAGAACGTTCCGCATTGCCGACTTTGGATCCAGGGAGATAAGGTGGGATCCAGGGAGAGCTGGATGTTTGAATACAACTTTGGCTGAAAGGTAGAAGACAGGGGTTGTTGATTGAGATTTATTGTTCTGGCTGGAGGCCTGGGAACAGGAGTGCGTGCCAACGATCGGGACCGTGTCTGCTGCTTTTCTTCATTTATATAAACGATTTGGAGGAGAATATAGTACACATGTTTAGCAAGTTTACGGGTGACCATAAAATTGCTGAGAGAGTGGAGAGTGAAGACGTTTGTCCAAGATTTCCTTGGGATGTTGGTGAGCGGGGTCAGTGGGCTGACGGGCAGAAATGTAGTTTATTTTAGACAAACGCGACTTGTTGCATTTTAGTGTTGCGAATCAGAACAGGGCATTCAGAATTAATCGTGGGCAAGATTTAAAGGGGAAGGAACACATTTCCTTCAAATTGATACCATAGTTAGACAGATTTAGTAACGAAGGCACTTGGCATGTTTGCCTTCATTAGTCAGAGCATTGAGTGGAAGAGTTTGAATGTCACATTATAGCTACAGAGTACATTGGTGACTCCAAGCATTGTAATCTAATTATGACCATAAGTGCATTGTTGATCATTTAAAAAAGCTTATCTGGTTCACTTATATCATTAAGGGAATAGATCTGATATTCTTACATGGTTTGGCCTTGATGTGTCTCCAAACACACAGAAATATGACTGACTCTGAGCTGCTCTCTTGCAATTAGCAGTGCATAATGAAAGCTGTTCCAGCCAGTGACACCACATCCCATGAATGCATCAAGAAAAGTACATATTTCCCTCACAACTTCGCACACACCTGACACCAATGTGGAGTTGATATTTATCCTCCAGGTTGTGAGTGTGAGTGTGTGGGTATATTGGCATCTCTTCGTCGAGCAGCAGAACGCCTGTAACTGCCTACAGGCAGTTCCTACAGCTCCTCCCATTGTCGCACATCCTTATTAACTTACTGTCCTGTTAATGTCCGGTCAAACCGGACACTTTCTATCTTTACAAATTGTTTTGGGTCCCACAGCATGCTCTGAACTTGTATTTCTTTCCACATCTCTTAAACCAACTCCATTACATATTTCCCTTCCTAACTCTGTGAATTCCTCCTGCCACAACAGTGAATACAGACTTTATATCATCATTCAGACTCTTATCAGACTTCGTATGTCTGCCAGGACTTCCAGCAAATTCCTTGTTGATCTCATTAAAGACCAACAATGTTTCGCTTCATACAACTCTCCTCTTGCTAGGAGAACCGTTGCTCTTTCGGTAACACTTGTTTGAACATTTTGATAGACCTTTCGTCAGTTTCTAAGACACTCTGTTTTCAGAGATGTTAACTTTTACAGAATGTTATTGAAGACTCATTTAATCTAAAATAATCCTTAAATGACCCGACGAAGTCACTGATAGGTCTTTCCTGCCGAAGTTTTGTCTGTGTCAATGGAATGCCGTTTTCTTCAATATTTCCTTCCTGTTATTTTCGAGTCATTTCAGTCTGTTTTCCCGGTTATCGTTAGGCAGTTCTCGTCTCATACCGATGTAGTTTGATTTGCTACAATGTTATACTGTCAGGTGTGCGTGGATAGCCATTATTAAACTTCAAGATCCATTTGAATTCCATTTTTATCACCAACACCCCCAAAGAACTACCCTACTGTTGGCCAATGACGAGTGACTCTTTTCAAAGTCAAAAAAGCCATCGAACAACGCTGGGGGGAGCACTTCAGCGACCTCCTCAACCATGGGCCTTGTCATCAAACTGTGTCATTACTCATATCCAACAGCATGCGACATACCACAGGTACAGAAAAGTCCCAATCCCAGACGAGGTAGAGATGGCTGGCCGATAGCTCAGGTGAAAGAGTGTTGGAGCTCACGGTACACTCCCTGAGAGAATTAAATCGAGGATGCACAGACCTCCCAGTGCAGCTCCATGCTCTTGCCTCCTTTACCTGGAAGGAGGTGAGTATCCCGGGATAGCTCTTAAATTTCATTATCGTCAACATTATCAGAAAAAGGAAATTCTGACTGTGGGAACTGCAGGGGAATCTCCCTGCTGTCGACAACTAGAAAAGACCTCGTCAAGGTGCAGGTCCTGCTCACTCGTCACCTCCCAGTAGCTGAGGAACTCCTCTCAGAATCGCAGTTTGACTTACGGCTATGGAGGGGTAGAACGGACATGATTTTCAGTGTGTGTCAGTTGCAGGAGAAATGTAGAGAACAAAAGCTCCCCGCGTACATGGCCGCATTCGACTTGACAAAAGCCTTTGCTACCGTCACTCGGGAAACATAATGGAGCGTCCTTCTCTGTTTTGGCTGCCCCATGACGTTTGTCCCCATCCTTTGCCTGCTCCACGATGACATGGAAATCATGGTAATAACAAATGGAGCCTTCACTGACCTATTTCCTGTACGGATCAGTGTCGAGCAAGGCTCTGTCATTGCCCCAAAACTGTGCCCGATCTATCTCGCTGCAATGCATCACCTCATCGTTGACAAACTCCCCACTGGATTGGGACTAACCTACAGAACCGACAGAAAATTATTCAATCTCCACCGCCTCCAATCAAAACAAAATTCAACCCACCCTAGTGTCATTGCATTGCAGTATGTGGATGGTGATTGTGTCTGTGCAATTTCAGAGGATGTACTCCTGCACATTGTCAGCACTTTACAGAGACGTACAAGAGCACGGGTCGCACATGAACATGCACAAGATGAAGGCTCTACACCAACCTCGCCCTGGCATTGCAGAGTGAATCCCAGATCGTTAATGTCTTTGTGGGGGTGGGGGGTGGCGTTGGGGTGTTCTGCGATTTTCCAATCGCTCGGGAATGTCCTGTTGATGATAGCAGACTTTGATTAAGAGATCCAGCACTGCCTCCAGTATGCCAGCACAACCTTCGACCGTCTGAGGGAAAGGATGTTCTCGGACATTAACAACAATTCCGCTCATGACGTAATGACGTGTTTTGGTTTCCACCCTCCGACATGGCTCTGAGACATCGACTGTCTACACCAGGGACCGCAGAGTATTGGAGCAGACCCACCAACGCTGACTGTAAAAGATATTGTGAATCTGCTGGGAGGACAGACTGAACAATAGCTACATCCTCGACAAGGCTAACATCCCCAGAATCGAGGCACTGAACCTCCCTTTGATCAGCTGCGATGGGTTGAGCACATCATCCCCATGACAGCCTTGGGATTCCCCAATCAGGTGTTCTCCTCACAGCTATGAAACGGCAGGCGAGCCCCAGTTGGGCAGAGGAAGTGCTTCAGGGATTCCTTCAAGGTCACACTGTGCTAGTGCAGCATTCCCAGCAATTCAATGAGAATTATTGGGCCAAGACTGTCCAAAGTGGGGGAGGATCATTGGGAAGGTGTCACGCACTTCTAGTCTTGCTGTGGGGAAAAGAGGAATTCAGGAGAAAACAGCACAAGGAGCAGGCTGCCACCCCAGCGGCCCACAAACCTGCTTTCCCACGGCTCCCTTTTGCCTCAAGTGTAACAGAGCCTGTGGAATGTTTAAGACTTGTAGCTCAGGTTGTGGTTGTAGGTTTGCCCGCTGAACTGAAAGGTCCACATCTTCAGTGGACCTCATGCAAAGCAATGCTGAAAATTCCTACTTTCTATTTATATATTTGGGTTCCTTTGGGTTGGTGATGTAATATTTGTGATTATGTTATTTCCTGTGAGGAACTCTATCAACAGACACAGAGTTAGACCCTGTCAACACCCCTGATGAAAAAGAACAGGAATTGACTTCATCACAGGAAATAACATCACCACAGGAAATGATATCACCAACCCAAAGAAACTGAAATATATAAATAGAATTGAAGAATTTTCAGTATAGCTTCGCCTGTTGTCCACCGAAGATGTTACATGGTATGGTAACGAAACGTTCTGAAATGAACCTATCAGCTCAGCGAGCAAACCTACATCGGGAGTGTGTGGAAGGTCACATCGGATTGTACACCCTCCGTCAGACTCCCCACTGTGAGTGGGAGAGAATCTGGCTCGTCTGTGACCCACCGTCAATGAGATGATGGGAAAGGAAGATTAATCGCCTCACAATTAACCAAGTGCTTTGTAACAAATTCCAATAATAATCTGTCTAATGCATTCGCTACCAATGTAAGACTGTTGGAGCGCATTATAACTTTTTTGTCCTACCACTTTCGTGTACTGATTCTTATTCCCTAGAATTTTCATTCATATTCATTTATAATCTGAGTACGCTGTTTGTGGTGATACCCTTGTTATCACTGACTATGAGAGTCGCCCATCTTGCTTCCTATTCGGCCGGACTTTCGTGTAACCGTTAAAAGCAATGCTCCAGCGTTTTAGTCACTCTGTGACCACATCTCCCTGGTTGTGTTTAGATAGAAATTATTTATCAATCTGTGTCACAACTGGATATATGTTATTAGTAATGCTTTGTGCATTCAAACCAAGAAAATGTAATTGATTATTTTAAAACCATGATTACCTTTCTCAAAATGTATTTGCCGATGTACTATTTCAGTTAAAATTAGTTATCTGTTGTTCCTTTGTGCTTGTCTTCAGCGACATCGACATTGTGTTCCAGTTTTTCAATCTTTCCCTTTGGGTTTGGAAATTTCATTTCACCTGCTGTTGTTCTAGTCCTTCCTGATTTATGTCAGGTTAATGCACTCTGCATAATCCTGGTCATATGAATGACGAGTGCACTGGTCCCAGCACCGTATCAGTAGAGGCCATCCCAAAACAATAGCTCTCTCTCCGTAAGTACTCGTGGCAATGATTACAAAAACAAAACCACTTCTTCTGACACCATTGGTTGATCCTAAACTCCTCCTCCACTCTGGTAATGTCACTCAGGATCTCTCTATGTGGCGTCCCTCACTGTGTACGTCGAATTGCGGTCTGTGCTAGCACGTCTCTCCCTTGAATGTGATCTTAGATCTTGAGCCATCAAAATTCTCCACTCCTGTGAGACGGGTCAGCAGAGGCCAGGGATGGAGGCTGGGATTTTCCAGGTCTCTATGGTACCCATTTCCATTCTATATGTGTAATCTTCACTGAATCTGCCTAATTACTGAACCTGCCTGTTTCCCTGCCTCTTGGCGGTAATCAGGATGTCCCTGATTCATCAGAACTGCTAACACCTGTCTCGTGCATCACGTCATTTAAGATGGTGAGTCAGCCAGGGAGGAAGATCCGGATGCTTCAATAAATTCTGCAGGAAAGTTATGTCACTCACAGTTGACAGTCGAGAAAGGAGTTAATGAAGTTTAGTTCATAACCTGAAGACTTGACATAGATAAACTGCTAGACAAGGAACACAAGCGACAAATCCCAGGCTCCATTATCAGCATCTTGTTTAGAACTTACTCTGGTTCAAATAATAATGCCTATTTCTGTCTGTTTCTCCAATCTCTAACACTGTCTGTGTCAGTGTAACATTATCCATCTTTGTAAACTCCGGCAATCCAGTTTATCCCTATAAGTGTCTCCTCCTAATGCACCACTCTGTGTCTGTGTATTTTCCTTTAATCCCTACAACAGCCGCTATCTGAGTTATCTTCTCCAGCCTTTCCAACACTCGTTGTCTCAGAAAAAAAATCTTCATTTACATTGGCCATCACTGTCAGTGCAATCCCTTCCAGACCTGTAAAACATCCCCATTAAGTAACTATTTCAAACTTTTATTTGAAGGGGTAGACACTTGATTACTCTAGGTCAAGTCGGTATAAGGAGGGAGGAAGTGTTGGGTATGGTAAAAGGCATAAAGGTGGACAAGATCCCGGGTCCAGAAGGGATCTATCCCAGGTTACTGAGGGAAAGGAGAATGGAAATAATTGGAGCCTTAACAGAAATCTTTGCATCATCTTTAAACATGGGTGAGTCCCCGGAAGAGTGGATAATAGCTAATATTTTCTTCTTGTTGAAGAAGTGTGGCAGGGGTAATCCAGGAAACTATAGACCGGTGGACCTCATGCCAGTTACAGGGAAGCTGTTGGAAAAGATACAGAGGAATAGGATCTGTTTACATTTCGAAGAAAATGGGCTTATAAATGATAGGCAACATGGTTTTGTACAGGGAACGTCATTTCTTAGAAGCCTAATAAAATCCTTTGAGGAAGTGACAAAGGTGATTGTTGATGGATGGCTGCAGATGTCATTTACATGGTCTTCAGTAAGGTCATTGATAAGGTTCCCTATGGTAGGCTGATGGAGAATGTGAAGTCGCATGTGGTCTAGGATGTAAGAGCAACATGGATATATAACTGCCAGGGCATCATGAGACAGAGATTAATAGTGGAACGGAATTTTCTCAATATGATGAATTGTGACCAGTGGTTTTCCACAGGGATCCGTGCTGTGACCAGTGTTGCTTGTTACATACAATTTGATGTGGAGGATGGTAAATGTGGTCTCATTAGCAGTTTTGCAGATGACATTACGAGTGGTGGAGCAGCAGATCGTGAAGGGGAATATGAGATAATACAGCAGAATATAGGTACATTGGAGAGTTGGGTGAGAAATGGCAGATGGAGTTCAATCCGGTCAAATGCAACGTGATGCATTTTGTACGATCCAATTCAAGAGAAAGACATACATTAAATGGAAAAACCCTGGGAAAAATCGGTGCAAGGAGTGATCTGGATGTTCAACTATATTGTTCCCTGAAGGTGGCAACACAGGTCGATAAAGTGGACAAGAAGCCACACGGCATACATTCCTTCATTGGATGTGGTATTGAGTACAAGAGTTGGCAGCTCATGTTACTGATCTATGTGACTTTAGTTCGGCCACATTTGGAAGACTGCAACCAGTTCAGGTCGCCACATTACCAAATAGATGTGAATGATTTGAGAGTGGGCAGAGGAGTTCCAGAAGTCTGTTGCCTGGCATGGAGCGCGTTAGCTATGAAGAGATGTTGAGTACGTTAGGATTATTTTCATTAGAAACATGGAGATGTTTGGCGGGTGCAAATTGATGTCTACAAAATCATGAGAGTTATAGACAGGGTGAATAGCCACATGCATTTTCCCAGAGTGGGAGATTCAATTACTGGGGTCACGAATGGGAGGGGATATGTTTAGGGGAGATGGAACATTCTTTCTGAAGAGCTTGGTGGGTGCCTGGGACGTGTTGCCAGCGGAGGCTAGGGGCGGGAACAATAGCATTACTTAAGATGTATCTCGAGAGATGCATGAATGGGCAGGAAACAGAGGGGCACAGATCCTTAGGAAAAATGTGACAGGTTTAGGTAGAGAATCTGGATTGATGTCGGCTTGGTGGGCAGAAGGACCTTTTCCTTTTTTTTGTTATTTTGTTCTTTTTCGTATTACCTTCATGATCTTTGTAATCTTCCCTGATCACTACAAAACAAAAACAGCTTATTTAGTAACCTCCAGCTGTAAGAATCCCTCTTGTCTCTGGACACCATGCGGAGTTACCCTGACTATCAAGTAATGTATTCTCTATAATTCTTACACAATATAGAACAGTACAGCACAGAACAGGCCCTTTGGCCCTCAATATTACACTGAACTCTGAACTATTCTCAGCTCGTCCCCCGACACTATCCTGAAATCATCCATGTGTTTTTCTAAGGATTGCTTAAATCTCCCTAATGTGGCTGAGTTGACTACATTAGCATTTAGGGTATTCCACACCCTGCGTAATGGGACTGCCTCTGACATCTGTCTTAAATCTATCACCCCTCAATTTTTAGTTAAGCCCCATCGTACAAGCTGGTGTCAACATCCGAGGAAAAATACTTTCACTGACTACCCTATCTAATCCTCTGAAAAACTTGTATGTCTCTATCAAATCCCCCCTTAGCCTTCTTCTTTCCAATGAGAACAGATCCAAGTCTCTCAGCCTTTCTTCATAAGATCTTCCCTCCAGATCAGGCAACATCCTGATAAATCTCCTCTGTACCTTTTCCAATGCTTCCACATTCTTCCCAAAATATGGGAACCAGAACTTCAAGCAATATTCCAAATGTGGCTGCACCAGTGTTTTGCGTATTTACAGCATGATATTGCGGCTCCGGAACTCAATCCCTCGACGAATGAAACCTAACACACCGTCTGCCTTGTTAACAGCACTATCAACCTGAGTGGCAACTTTCAGTGATTTACTTACTTGGACTCCAATATCCTTCTGCACATCCACACTGCCAAGAATCCTTCCATTGACCCAGTATTCTACCTTCCTGTTATTTTCCCAAAGTGCATCCCCTCATATTTAGCTACATTGAACTCCATTTTCCACATTTCAGCCAAATTCTGCAGTTTATCCAAGTTCCCCTGCAATGTTTAACATTCTTCCAAACCGTCTACTACTCAACCGACATTGGTGTTGTCTGCAAATTTACGAATCCATCCACCTATGCCTGCCTCTAAGTTATTAGAGTACTAAACCTGTAGACAATGACGACTCAAATATCAAGACAATAGGCTCTGCTAGCTTCCCAGAGAATCCTTGGATTAATCCCATCCAGCCCAGGGGATTGTCTACTTTCACTCCTTCGAGATTTGGTAACACTTGTTCATAACTAACTTCGATCCTTTCTCGTCTATTATCTCGTGCCACGTCCTTCTCCTCAACAATATCTTCCTTTCCCTGTGTGAAAACCAATGGGAAACGTTCGTTTATCACCCCTCCGATCTCCACAGGATCCACACTTTTTTTCTCACTTCTGTCTTTGACTGGCCCTTTTCCGACACTTATCTTCCTCTATTCCTCACATACCCACAGAACGTATTAGGGTTCTTCTTTATTCGATTTACTAAAGACTGCTCGTGTCATCTCTTTGCTCTTCTTAACTCTCTCTTTAAATTCTTCCCAGTTGATCTATAATTCTCCATCGCCTCATCTGAACCATTTTGCCTCATTAACGCGGAAGTTGCTTTCTTCTTCTGAACAAGAGATTCAATTTCTGTCGTAAACTACTGTTCTGTTTCCTTATCACTTCGTCCCTGACTTTCAATGCCACACTATCAAGGACACGCAATATCTGTTCCTTAAACCAGCTCCACATTTCTATTGTCTGCATCTCCTGCATTTTGCTACCCCATTCTATGCATCCTAATTCTTGCCTAATCGCATTATATTTGCCCTTGCCCCATCGATAACTCTTCACTTGTGGCATGTACCGTTCCCTTTCCATCGCTAATCTAAATGTAACCAAATTATGGTCACTCTCCAAAGTGCTCACCTACATCTTTATCACACATCTGCCCTCGTTCATTACCAAACACAAGATCCAGTGTGGCCTCCTCATTGTCGGCCATTCGGCATACTGTGTCAGGAAACCCTCCTGTAAATATTGGACAAAATGTGATTCATCCGCCGGAATAGATTTATGGCATTTCCAGTCAATGTTGGGGAAGTTAACGTCCCCCATAATGACCACCCTGTTCGTTTCACTCCTACCCAGAACAATTTTGCTAATCTTCTCGTCCACCTGCCTGAAACTCTGTGGAGCCCTATAAAAAACTCTAAGCAGTGTGACCTCTCCTCTCCTATTTCTCACCTCAGCCCACACTACCTCAACAGATGTGTCCTCATCCAAATTCTCTCTGCCACCGTTATACTATCCTTGACTAACAAGGCCACGCCTCCCCCTCCTTTCCCGCCTTGCGAGTTCTCAATTAAATATCTAAGCCCTGGAACCTGCAACGTCCATTCCTAACCCTGCTCCATCCGTGTCTCTGAAATGGCCATAACATTGAATTCCCAGGTATTTATGCATGCTGCAAGCTCACCTACCTTATTTCGGATAATTCTGGCGTTGAAGTAGATACATTTCAAACCAGTTTCCTGTCTGCCAGAATATTCCTGAGCCCTGAAATCCTGTCCCTGATCTTCCTGCTCTCATCCTCCTGTGCACTGCAAATGCACCTCCCGTTCCCATCCCCTGCTGAGCTAGAGTAAACACACCCGAATGGCACCAGCAAATTTCCCACCTAGGATATTAGCATCCCTCTGGTTCAAGTCAAGATTTTCCTGTTTTGGAGGAGCGAGAGTTGGGTGCACTTCCTGCTGACATACTTGGATGTGACACTAATGGCGTCCCTCACATCAAACATCATGCAGGAGGAACATTGCTCTCCCTACACTGCCATCCCTGCTAGTTCCCATTTGACTATAATCTCCTTCCGTTTCTATAAAAAAAAACACACCGGCCATTAAAACTCTGCATCCCTATTACTCTCCAAAAACATGTAAATGCTTTGCGTCACAACAATTCTTTATACCATAAAACTCCTCCAGAGGTGACAAATCAGTTTATTTCAATAACCGACATGAGCTCCTATAATCCTCCCCGTGACTGTAAACGCGTTGCATCCATATATGTATCAGCTTCCTGCAAATCATCCCAATACTAAAACTCTCCCTGCATCTTTCACCTGGTCCAGTTTCAAGACCACTCCCCATTTCTGTAATCCACCCACTCCACCGCCAGTAGGTACCGTGCTCTCTATCATTAAATGGGAGAAAGTGAGGACTGCAGATGCTGGAGATCAGAGCTTAAAAATGTGTTGCTGGAAAAGCGCAGCAGGTCAGGCAGCATCAAAAGAGCAGGAGAATCGAAGGGCTTATGCCCGAAACGTCGATTCTCCTTGTCCTTTGATGCTGCCTGACCCGCTGCGCTTTTCCAACAACACACTTTTAATCTCTATCACTAAATGCCAATAGGCACGACAAAATCAGAGTATGGGATGTAAACACGGATCCCCGCTGCTTGTGTCATTTGCTGTATCCCCGACATTTCTCCCTAACACTGAATCCTCCTTCACACACAAGAATACGCCATATATATCAGACCTGCTCCAATTACTCCAACCCTCACGATCTTTAGAACTTACTTTCATTACTAACTCCTTTCTATCCCTGTAAAGGTAATATCTAACAATGTCTAAAGTCTTCCCTATCTTTGTTGCCCCTTCAATCATTATAACTGTTGCTGCCTTTGTAACATCATCCCTCATCATGAAATCTCCTAATTGCAAAAACCCCTTCAGCTACTGCTCTTTCTTTACTTCTGTTGTTCTCGCTTCCTCTTAAAAAAACACCTGGACCTGTATGATGACCTGCTGTCGCTGCAGTCCTCCATATCTTTAACCACCGCCAGCAACCAAAATCCTCCCTACATCTGTAACATAGAACATAGAACATAGAACATAGAACAATACAGCACAGAACAGGCCCTTCGGCCCACGATGTTGTGCCGAACTTCTATCCTAGATTAAGCACCCATCCATGTACCTATCCAAATGCCGCTTAAAGGTCGCCAATGAATCTGACTCTACCACTCCCTCGGGCAGCGCATTCCATGCCCCCACCACTCTCTGGGTAAAGAACCCACCCCTGACATCTCCCCTATACCTTCCACCCTTCACCTTAATTTTATGTCCCCTTGTAACACTCTGTTGTACCCGGGGAAAAAGTTTCTGACTGTCTACTCTATCTATTCCTCTGATCATCTTATAAAACTCTATCAAGTCACCCCTCATCCTTCGCCGTTCCAACGAGAAAAGGCCGAGAACTCTCAACCTATCCTCGTACGACCTACTCTCCATTCCAGGCAACATCCTGGTAAATCTTCTCTGCACCCTCTCCAAAGCTTCCACATCTTTCCTAAAGTGAGGCGACCAGAACTGCACACAGTACTCCAAATGTGGCCTAACCAAAGTCCTGTACAGCTGCAACATCACCTCACGACTCTTGAATTCAATCCCTCTGCTCGTGAACGATAATACTCCATAGGCCTTCTTACAAACTCTATCCACCTGAGTGGCAACCTTCAAAGATCTATGTACATAGACCCCAAGATCCCTCTGTTCCTCCACCTGACCAAGAACCCTACCATTAACCCTGTATTCCGCATTCTTATTTGTTCTTCCAAAATGGACAACCTCACACTTGGCAGGGTTGAACTCCATCTGCCACTCCTCAGCCCAGCTCTGCATCATATCTAAGTCCCTCTGCAGCCGACAACAGCCCTCCTCACTGTCCACAACTCCACCTATCTTTGTATCATCTGCAAATTTACTGACCCACCCTTCGACTCCCTCCTCTAAGTCATTAATAAAAATTACAAACAGCAGAGGACCCAGAACTGATCCCTGCGGAACTCCACTTGTAACTGGACTCCATGCTGAATATTTACCATCTACCACCACTCTCTGACTTCGACCGGTTAGCCAGTTTTCTATCGAATTGGCCAAATTTCCCTCTATCCCATGCCTCCTGACTTTCCGCATAAGCCTACCATGGGGAACCTTATCAAATGCCTTACTAAAATCCATGTACACGACATCCACTGCTCTACCCTCATCCACATGCTTGGTCACCTCCTCGAAGAATTCAATAAGACTTGTAAGGCAAGACCTACCCTTCACAAATCCGTGCTGGCTGTCCCTTATCAAGCAGTGTCTTTCCAGATACTCGTAAATCCTATCCCTCAGTACCCTTTCCATTACTTTGCCTACCACAGAAGTAAGACGAACTGGCCTGTAATTCCCGGGGTTATCCCTATTCCCTTTTTTGAACATCTTCCAGTGCCATCAACATCCTCTTTTACGGCAAACTCCTCCGGCCCCTTATGTTACTTTTTATTGGCCATGCCTACCCAAGTGCCCACAATATATGTCAGTGTCTGAAGCTCATCCTCTCCTCAACATGCAGGTCTTTAACAATCTATGCATAATCCATTCACGTCTCCCACTCCACAAGCATCCACGGTTCTCTTAGTGCTTCCAGGGTCATAGAGCTTCGAGTTGTTTCCTAAACTATCAACGGTCACGCATTTTATGTGTATTTTGTGCCTGCGCCAAAAAGGTGTCATCCCTCTGTAAACTACTGCTACTCCACTAATTACTTAAACACCTGCAGCCCCGAAAGTCTTCCATTTTTTGCGTGAACTCTTCCAGTCCTGTCAATATGCGAATCTCTACAGCCCTTGTAAACCTTCCAAAATGGGTAATCCCCTCAAGTAATTGAAGGATTCCTGACCTGTAGCACCCACTCCAATCCATCTGACTTTTCAGTTTTTACAAGACTCAATTTCAATATCAGCTCATCCAGTCATTCCAGCCATCTACTTATCTCCATAGCTTTCTTCCGCTATTTCAATCCAGGTCTTTCATATATGTAAAGTTGCCTCTCCACTTCAAACCTCCCTACCGAGTGTACCTCCTCCAAATTGTGTGATACCTTCTATGTATATACCTGCCTCAATCTGGAAAAGCTGCCACACTCCATAGCCTTCCTCTCCACGAAACATCCAGAACGTGCAAGCATTCTCATATTTTAAACTTCCTCATTTCATAAATCCCTCCATATCTATTTTAGTTCCTCCAGTCCTCGTCTCTAAAGCTTTCCTCTCTTTCAGTGCCTTTTTCAGTCTGTCTGTTTCACCCAACAGAGCGCCGTCTCTGAAATCTAATCCAGCCTCCTCGATCTATGTAATTTCCTGAAAACCCGAAAGCCATTACTCCCAGTAACATTTTCGTTCACCTGTAATTATTCTTTACTCTGTAACATCTTCGACACCTACTCCTGTACATTCCATTCATCCTTTTAACCACAACTATCTCACTGAAGCACTCCCTGAATGCAGAACAAGGCAAAACAGAATTACATCATGAACTGAAATGAACAGATATGATTGAACTGTCATTACAGGGAAGTGGCTGCAGAATGACCATAGCTGCAAAGTGAATATGGAAGTGTGATCGGAATTTAGGCAGTTCAGGAAATAAAGGAGTGTGCATGAAAAAAGAAAGCTGTCCGAGCATTAGTGAGACAGCGTCATGAATCCTAAGAGCAAAGTCCAGATTCTAAGTGGGTGGATCTGGGAAACCAAAAGCAGCAGCAACAGTTCGCAGGAATTCCTTTATTGGCACCGGACAGTGATGGTAATGTTAATATGATTGCAATCAGGACATTGCATGTCCTTGTAGCAAGGGCAGGATAAAAAAAACTGTGACAGTAGCATCCATCCAGACTGGATAATTAATGAAGTACCATCAAGAGAATGGACTACTCCAGATGAAATATTGTGCAATGAGAAGCGTCTCATAATCTCAATTTATAGGAGCTTAGTGAGCGGAGAACCAGAACATTACATCATCTCTTAATGAATTTGAAACTGTTTAAGTGAAGACCATGAGATGCCGGATGGGAATTAAGCCGTTTGGTCCATCGGGCATTTCCACCGTTCAATCAGATAATGGCTGATCAAAGGCTCATCGAATCTGCTTTCCTGCTTTTCCAACGTACCCGCTGTTTCCCTGATAAATTAATATCTGACCATCTCTCCTGTGAATATTCTTAATGACTCAGCCTTGACAGCCCTCTGCAGTATGGATTTCCATAGATTCACTACCCTCTGAGTGAAGACATGCCTTCACATCTCCGTGTTGAATGAGTGAGCCCTTGTTGAGATGTTCTGTCACAGTTTACAGATTCTAACACAACAGAAACCAACTGAAATGCCAAAGATAATTAGTACAAACGTCAAGAAAATTCGTGGAGTTATGGATAATGAGGAAGGATATCAACGGTTACATCAGGATAAGGAACTGCGGGAAAGATGGCTGAAAAACGGCAAATGCGATTTTTCTGGACAAGTATGAGATAATAGAGACTGTGCAAGAAGCATGTTTAGACATTGAGGGACAAATATATACAGCGGGATCTTGGTGCACGTCCACATTTGCCTGACAGTGGCAATACAGATGTGTCATTTGCGAAAGAACACACATAGCATGCTTGCCATAATCGGTCGTAGGACTGAGTATAGACTTTTGTAAGTTGTATAGTAACATGATGGAACTTTGGTGTGGCCACAATTGGCTTACTGTGTGCAGTTCGGATAGGAAGGACGTGGAGTGTTTGTGAAGGATACAAAAGCAGATTACCAGTTTACCTGCTTTAGATGTCCTGAGAGTGTGTTAGATTTTAGGTGAGATTGAACAATCTTGAATTGTTTTGCTAGAGTGTCAGAGGCTGAGGGAGTGACCATGCATGGGTATATAAAATTTGTAGAGGCAAGGATAATGTGGATTACCGAAATCTCCCTTCCATTGTGGATGTGATAAATACAAAGATCCAGAAAATTAAGGTTAGATGGGGAACGTTGAAGTGAGATGTTAGAAACAAGTGTTGTTCTTTCCTCACAGAGGATGGAAGATGTCAAACCAGGTAGGAGAAGCAGGAATAGGAGCAATGACACTATTTAATTGGCATTTACACGGACACATAAGCAGGCAGATGCGAGTAGTTGAGAAGAGCATCGTGATCAGCAAAGTCGAGGTCAGCCGAAATGACTATTGATGTGTTGCACTGTTCTATTGTCTAATCTTAGTGAACTATATAAAACTCTGATGGGGCAAGACATATTGGAAGCAGGGATGATAATTACCCCAGCTGGGACGTCCAAGACAAGGGCCATTGCATGAAGTACAGACAAAGCACTTGGCAATGAGATGAGAATAAATGTCTGCATTTAGAGACTGATAAACCTGAGCAATTCTCTTCCACATAAGGCCGTACTGAAAATAAATAAGGCATTCTAGACACTAAATGCTCGGGGAGAGAGCAGGGGTTGGTGTGGAGTTAGATGATTAGCCATTATTACAGGTAGTTCTCCGATTACGTGACATTTGTGTTCCACTGGAAAACAGTGATAAAGAAAATGTTGCAATATAAATAATGGGGCCAATGGAAACACAATGTAAGTGGGAAACCACCAAACCTATAGCTAGCACAGTTGAAGTGAATCTTTAAATCATATATTGCAATGGATTCATACCGTAAATGTAAGACTTTAACACTGAAGTCACTAACCACAGCACCGTAACGTCCACGAAGCTCTTCAAGAGACAGCGTGCGAGCTGACTGACCACATGATGCCGATACAGAAATCCAGTTCTCTCTAAAATTCTCCCCCACGTTAAAGTAAAATTCCTTCTATGTGTCGACTGCTATTCCCAGATCCAGGCTCAATTTCAAGGTTTGCAGATTGGATTACAGTTCTGTTTTAGCTGAGCACTTTGCAGACAAAGATCCTGATGCTGGGGTTTGCTCACAACCTCTCAGATGTTCGGAAAGAGACCACTGCAAGATCCGTAGGACTGTGTTTCCCATTCCCTTTTCCAATACCGAGGTTGGTGCTGGGTGTTCTGTTCTGTTTTAATTGTGTAACACGCCCGTGCTTTCATACTCAACAGCCTCATTCCTGAAGAAGGACTTACGCCCGAAACGTCGAATCTCCTGCTCCTCGGATGCTGCCTGGCCTGCTGTGTTTTTCCAGCACCACTCTTTTCAGCTCTGGACTCCAGCGTCTGCAGTAACCCACGGATCCACTGAGTTTTATTAGAAACAGTTTCAAATTGCCAGACGATCTGTAATTTCCTCTTTTCTACGGCCCTCTCTCCTTTGACAGGGAGATTATATTTGCCAGTTCTCGGGGGCCGTCTGTGACTTCAGTGATTCCTGAAAGATCATCAGCAATACCACTAAAAACGCTTCAGCCATCTCCTTAGAACAATGTGGGGTTGTCTGTCTGGCTTGGGTGACATATCCATCTGCAGACTTTTCAACTTCCCCAGCACTTTCTCCTTCAGCCCCCTGCCACTCCTAACGTTCTAGCAGGCTGTTAGCAGCTTCCACCTTGAAACCTGATACAAATGTTTCAAACAATTCCTCTGACATCTCTTTGTTTCCCACAACTACTCCAAGCTCATTTTCCAGTAGGACAATGTTTTCTCTTGCTTCCCTTGCTTCCCTGTTATATATCGAAAAGCCTCATCCAGTCTCCCATTATAATATTACCAAGCTTACCGTTCTATTCCATCTTATCCACCTTATTGCTTTGGTGAGTTAACCTCGACCGGTATTTAAATGCTTCCTCATCCTCTGCATACACAATAATTTGCGACATATTGAATGCTTAGTCGTTTGATTTTATGGTTTCCTTGAATTATCTTAGGACTCATGGCTTCCTTGTCCTCCCATGGCTATGCTTCCGACTATTTGAGATGAATTTCTGCTATCCTCGAAACTATACCCAGAAATTCCTGCTATTGCTGAGCCATGCTCTTCCCTGCTCACATCTTTTTTTTTCAATTAACTGTTGCCAGCTCCTCTTGCTTGTCTTTGTACTATCACCTTAACTAACAAGAGAGCAATGCATGTTTATAAAGAAAGAGAACTGAAAGATGAGACACGAAAAGTGTTTATTAATGGGACACAACGAGAAAAAGAGAGTGAGAACATAGATGAGAAGATGTAAAAACAGGGCAAACCAAACCATCGACAGAAGTAAATGTACTTTCTTATTTGCTTACACAACTCCTGTGTATTGTGATCCTTTATACAGTACATGTACAAGAGAGTAATGTTAAATTGATTGGTATGATGCCAAAGATTTACCTCGAATGATGTGACAGGCACGAGCTTTTGACAGATGCAGCTGGAGAATAAACATGTTTAATTGGATATTTGTGGATCAAATGAGGCTTTAGTGTTTCATAAATTTTATACATTATATGAGTCATATTTTGTTAACTGTCTTTTGTTCATTGCAAGTGTGTTGTGCATACATATGTAATCTTGCCCCCTGTACATACACTGATTAAACACTGCATATAAAATTATTTTTCCTACATTCAAATAATCCAGTTTAGTTTACAATTTCTGACGCCACTCCTTCTTCAAAATGTCTTGTATTTCTTTTTGTGCATTTTATTTTATTCCGTCTATCAAGAAAAACTATTGTTGACAGAGAGATATCACTTTATTCTTCTCCTGTCTCCACAGCCGCCGTCACTCATTCCTTTCTGTTTCTTAACCAAACACACACACACACAGCCTCTGAGTCTTCAATTCCAATAAACAATGCAATTAACAAAAATGCAACAACTACTTTTGGGCTAAATCACAAAAGGAAAAGGTGTACAAACAGTGCAATTAGTTGTTTGCTACTTTAGAAACAAGTTATTGATGAGCATTGTGTTCAAGGTAAAGTATTGCTTTACTGGAGGAGCGAGTGGAATGTTCTGAGAAATCTGCATTTCATGTGTTCAGGGCAGTGTTGCAGAAAAAGCCTTTTGTCGATTGATAGTTGTTGAGATGGAGATGACCTCAGTGCAGTGAAACCTCGAGATTGGCTCTTAGGACAGCGGTTACAGAGAGTGGTTTATTTTGATAACGAAGCAGAACCATCGAGTATGTGTAGAGAAAGCATGACCTTTCCTCTCTACCTGCTATATTGTTAGAGTAATTGGAGATAAGCAATAAGAACAATAGCAGGCGATGTCAGCATTCCACACAGACCAAGTATTGTTGTTATCTTGAAAGTGATTTAGTGAAAGGGATGAACTAGAGCTGTTTGTTCAGTGACTGTGAATGACGTGATTCTCTATGGATCCTAACTTAGTCATGGAAGAGTTTTACTCTTCTATTAATAATGGGCTTCTTTCACTGTGTTATCACTAATATCCGCGGCAGCATCATCCTCGACAGCAGCTCCAGAGAGTGGCAGAGGTCACAATCAGAGAATATTAATCGCTAATGTGAATAAGTCTGGAATATTCTAACAATGAATTATAATCTAAGATCAATAGACTGGAATGCTACAGCAATGGATCATAATCTGAGAACAATAGACTGGAAGGCCACACCAATGGACAGGGGTTTAACCTGGGCTCTGTACTGGGTCACTAAATATCAGATATCATTACCATGGCGAATACGATGTTTGCTGCTGATTTTTCAGGCGGGGTACTTTCCCATCCTCGTTATTGTCGCTGTTCCTGGTAAGTCCATCTCTGTCCATTTATAAATTCTGTAAACCACTGTGAATGGCATCACTACGTATGTTGTCTATATTTGGCAAGATGTAAACTATTTAATTCACTTTCAATCACAAACTCCGATGCTATTACATGGAGTTCATACACTTCTCGTACAAACACATGAGTACGAACAAAGCATTAGTCAGAGGTAAATTTAGGATGGGAGGATTAGGTCTGGATGAGGTACTGTTCAGAGGGTCGGTGAGGACTTGTTGAGCAGAAGGGCCTATATCCAAACTGTTGGGATTCTATTGAACAGTTCCGCCTCAGTGATATTTCTGAATAAACCGTCATCTGCACCTTTTCGGTTGCACTTCTCTTCTCACCACTCTTGCAGTTCCAAGTATTCCATCAAGCTACAAAGTGTCAACGTAATTTGATTCTAAAATGAAGAGCTCTCAGATTAACATCGCCTCTTTCAACATAACTTGTAACCTCATACTAGGGAGATGACTTTGCAGTCAGTGACTTTGAAGTGATAGTTTTATTGAACTGTTCGGATTCTGGAACTTTCTGAGGAGGAGAGGGTGTTGTGTCAAACGTCTCCCGAGTGCAGTGATTCGATTTTGATTGAGGCCATCTCCGCCCCACGGAGGGGAATACATTAGTTCCTTCTCCACAGAAAAAGATACAGAAAATCTTCCATAAATTCTCGGAGACACAGTGACCAGTCGAAATCATAATCTGTGGGAGATTAGAATTAATAAAGAAAACTTATTCAAAAAACGAATTGAACTGAAAGTGTGTAAGTTTCTGGATCATCCCAGAGTATTCAAGGCGATGGAAGTGGAGTAAGGGGAAGGTTTACAAAGTCATTGAGCACTGGAACAGAATCTTTAGTCTAACCAGTCACTGATTACCGCAATCCCAAATTCAATTCAAACCATATGCCGTCGTTCGGCCTATATTGCTCCAAACTTTTCCTATTCATATATTTAAAACTTTGTTACTACAATAAAGATTTATTGAATAACCTTCAAAACTGTTTTGACTGAAAGTTCTGCTTGCTGCTCACTAGAAAGAAGCTTTGAATGTCGACTCCGGTATCATTCTTCTTTCAGGTGTGAATCTTCCTTGGTCACCGTCTTTTTTTGTTACTGAGAAAATGCTTCATATGAAAATGGTAATTTGACAGAGTGTTTCGATGGCTGTTATTCTGCCGATGGCAGTTCCTCTCTCGTTTGCAGTTAGTCTGTCTGACTTTCAAAATGCTTGTTATCTTTATAACACAAACATTGGAATATCTAATTGTTTTGGGGTTGCCAAACAATGACTTCAATCAAAATTAGGATTTAGTATCCTGACGGCAGAATTTAAACAGCTAAAATCGAATTTTCGGTGAAATATAAACCAACTGATTTGTCTATTTCGCAGTGAAATGTAACGTATTCAAATGCAGTCTGAGACTGCTAGCTAGTCATGTGCCAGATACTTTTAAGCTCTCACTGCAAAAGAGCATTCACTCTTTCTTAAAGTTACAGTAAACGCTTTCAACTTCATAATATCCAGGATCTGGTCCCTGCCCTCGTAAGGGATGAATGCATTTACACTCCTTCGGGCGTGTTACCCGAGAGTGTAATAATTTGACGTCGAGAAGATTGAACATAGAACATAGAACATCACAGCACTGTATATTAATTTTCGCCGTGGATGCTGCGCGGAACTGTGAAATTAAGCTGATGCCCATCTAACATACACCATTCCATTAATATTAATATGTATGTCCAATGCAAATGTAGAAGCCCTTAACATCGGCAAGTCTACAACTGTTGCAGAGTGCCCTTCCCCAACCCTACTGCTTTCTGCATTACAGAAGAAAACTATTCCTGATATGTGTCCTAAATATATTACGCCTCAATTTAAAACTATTCCCCCCTCCTGTTAACGTTAACCATCTCAGGAAAAAGGCTCTCACTGTCCACCCTCTCAAACCCTCGGATTTTCTCATAAGTCTTGATTATTCACCTCTCAACCTTCTCCAATGAAAACAGTCAAAGTTCTCTCAGCATTTCTTCATAGGACCTTCCTTCAATAGCAGATAACATCTTTGTAAATCTCCTCTGAGGACTTTCCAAATTTTCTGCATGCTTCCAATAATGCGGTGACCAGAACTGAATGGAATACTCCAGGTGCAGTTACACTCGCGTCTTGTACAGCTGAATAATGACTTTGGCTCCGAAACTCAATTCCCCTCCCAATAAATGCCAACACACCATATGCCTTCTTAATAATCCTTTCAAACTGCTAGGCAACCTTCAGGGATTTATGCACCTGAACATCGAGACATCTCTGTTCATCTGCACTGTTAAGAATTTTACCATTAGTCCACCACTCTGCATTCCTGCTACTTCTTCCAAAGTGGACTACTGCACAACTTTCCGCATTAAACTCCATTTGTCACATCTTAGCAAAAATCTGCATCTTATCCATGTCCCTTTGCAACCCATAACATCCTTCAACACTATCCACAACCCTGCCTGCCTTCGAGTCAGCCGCAAATTTACTCACCCATCCTTCTACTCCCACATTCAGATTATTTATAAAAATGAGAAACAGCATTGTCCGCAAAACAGATCCTTGCAGCACGCCACTGTTAGCTGAGCTTGCTCCAGGATGAACTATTCCAATCAACCATCATTCTCTGTCTTCTTTCAGCTGGACAATTTCTGATCCAAATCGCTAAATCTCAATTAATCCCGAAACTCCATATTTTGTACAACAGCCTGCCGTGTGGAACATTAGCAAACGCCTTACTGAAGTCCATATATACCACATTGACTGCTTTAATTTCAGCCACCTGTTTTGTCACAGTCTTGAAGAACTCAATAAGGTTAGTGAGGCACGATCTCCTCTGCTCAAAACCGTGTTGACTATCCTTAATCAATTATTCCTTTCCAGATGATTATGAATCCTATCTTTTGTCACCATTTCCAACACCTTAGTCACACTGAGGTAACGCTTACAGGCCAATAATTACCATGGGTTGTCCCGACTCCCCTTCTAACACAAGGGAAAACATTTTCTATCCTCCGGTCTTTTGGCCTGTATCTCCATATTCTCACTAACATTGCCATTTTCTATTATGAATACTGACGAAGAGTATTCACCCAGCGTTTCCTCTATGTCCTCAAATTCCAAACACAACTTCTCACTACTATCTTTGACTGGCCCTAACCTTACTTTCGTCGTTCTTTTAGTCCTGATATACCAAGAGAAGACATTAGAATTTTCTTTGATTTTATCAGCAAACAACGTCTCATGTCCCCTGCTGGATAATACCCCTCTCTTAGATTTTTTTGGCTAATTAATAACTCTTATGCCCCCTACCTGAGCCTTCACTTCTCATCCTCACATACGCTTTCTTTTTCCTCTTTACAAGAGCTTCAAATTCTTCAGTAAACCATTGCTCCTTCTGCCTGCCTGATTGGTATGTACTGTACTTACCAAAGACTCGCAGTAGCTCTTCCTTGAAAAAGCTCTACATTTCAAATGTGTTTAGCCGCTGCAGTTTCATTCACCGTCCTATGCATCCTAAGTCTTAACTGATCGCATCATAATTGCCGTTCCCACACTTAAACTGCTTTCCCTGCGCTATATATCTATCCTTGCCCGTTGCTATTTAAAAACATAATCCAATTGTGGTCATTATCACTAAAGTGATGGCCTACATCCAAAAATAACACCTGGTCGGGTTCATTCCCCAGTATGAAATCCACTATGGCATCGGTCCTTTTTGGCCTGTCTACATACTGTGTCAGGAAAAACCTCCAGCACACATTGAACAAAAACTGACGCATCTACACGAATTGAACATCATATTCCCAGTCAATACTGGAGAAGCTGAAGTCCCCAGTAATAACTACCCTGTTATTCTCACTAATTTCAAGAATCATCTTTGCTGTCCTTTCTTCTGCATCGCTACAACAATTCAGAGGCCTCTCTAAATCTTCCAACAGGGGGACCTCACCGTTCCTGTTTCTCACCTCAGCCCAAACTACCTCAGTGGATATGTCCTCAAAAGTTATCTCAACTGCTGTAAAATTATATTTGATTAACAATACCACATCCTCAACCGCTTTTGACATCCTCGCTGTTCTTCCTCAAACCTCGAAAACACAGAATGTGCAAGAACTATTCCTGTTCCTCCTCTACCCATATCTCTGAAACGGCCACAGCATCGAAATACCAGGTCGCACTCGATGCTGCAAGTTCGCCCACCTTATTCTGGATGCTACTGGCATTGAATTGCACACATTTCCAACCGAAATTCAGATTGCCTGTGCCCTGTCTCAATCTTGAAAACCTATCCCTGACATCACTGATCATGTTTATAGGCTATAATCAGGCATGGAAAGAGTTAAGATCTAAGTTTTGTGCAGGCAGGGAAAGATTTGCGTTCTGAGTTTTGTGAATCAAAACGCTCAGCTGAGCATAACTCTGATCAGATAATTTCTTAGTAAACAATGGCGTGCTGGAGGCTGGAGTAATATATTAACAATATGGAAAAACATTAATACTGATGAGGCATTTAACAATATGTGGCAGCATTCAGTTTGTGAGGTCAGTTTAACAAAGTGAAAAACATTCATTCTGTGAAACTAGTTACTCATTGCGTAACAGCATATGGCTCAAACTTTAATGCCAATGATCACCAATTGCAATGGTCACCTAATCAATATGCACGTTGATTTATCTCGATGCTCGTCCCTGCAATATGACTGTATAGTGTTTTGGGAAAGTGCTGTTCCAGAGAAGACCGTGAACTCATGTCTTTGTGCACACGGGCAATCATTCTCTCTCCTTCCAGAGACCAGAATAAAGGTGAAGGCGTTAAAACCTTAATGTGTCTTTGAGCGTTTTGCTTCGTCTGAAGTGTGAGTGAAGGGGACGGGTGACCCCGACTTTCCTGTTTCTAACCTCAGCGCAAATTACCTCAGTAGATGAGTTCGCAAATGTTTTCTTAGCTGCTGTAATGCAACTCTTGAATAACAATGCCACATAGTTCCCCTCGTTTGACATCTTCTCTGTTCTTCGTGAAACACCCAAATCCATGAATACGCAACAACCATTCCTGTCCCTTCTCCAGCCATGTCTTTGAAATGGCCAAAACATTCGATATCCCAAGTCCCAATCCATGCGGGAAGTTCACCCACCTTAATCCAGATGCGACTGGCATTAAAGTACACACATTTCAAACTGAGAAGCTGATTGCAGTGCCCTCTTGCAATCTTGTAAAGCTACCTCTGACGTCACTCACGTCTATTTCCTTTACGCTGGAATTATAATTCAGATTCGCAGTCCTCTGCTGCACTCGTTTATGCTTCCAGGGACAACATTAACGAATTAGACCACCCCAGGATGTTAGTACCCTACTGGTTCAGGTGTAGACCATCCTGTTTGTAGAGATTTCACCTTCCCCAGAAAGAGCTCCAATCAGCCAAGAATCCAAAACTTTCCCTCCTGTACCATCAGTGCAGCCACCTTCACAACTCCACTCTCTCTCTGTTCCTCACCTCACTGGCACGTGGCAAGGCCACAAACCAGAGATAACAACTTTTTTTGTTCGATCTCTAACCTTCCATTCCAGGTCAGTGAATTTCTTCCTTCTTGTGGCGTTGGTGCCCGTGTGAACCATGACTTGGAGCTGTTACCCCCTACCCATCAAAATTCACAAAACACTATCAGCAACATCCAAGACCTAAAGAGAGAGCTCAGAAGAGCCACGAAGAGACATGAAAAGTTGTTGGCGGAGAGGATCAGGGTAAACCGTAAGGTTCGTTTTCGGAATTTAAGGAATAAAAGAATGACGAGAGTAAGATTCGGGCCAATCAAGGATAGTAGTGAGAAGTTGTGAGTGGAGTCAGAGGAGATAGAGGAAGCAGTAAATGGATATTTTTCGACAGTATTCACTCTAGAAAACGATAATGTTTTCGAGGAGAATACTGAGATACAGCTTACTAGACTAGGTGTAACTGAGATTTACAAGGAAGAGGTATAAGTGTGAAAATCGATAAGGCCCTTGGGTCGGATGGAATTTATCCCACGTTCCTCGGGAAGCCAGGGAGGAGATTGCCGAGACTTTAGCATTGATCTTTAAATCGTTATTGTCTACAGGATTAGTGCCAGAAGACTGTAGGATAGCAAATGTCGTTCCCTTGTTCAAGAAGGGGAGTAGGGACAACCCTGGTAATTATAGACCAGTGACCCTTACTTCAATTGTTGGTAAAGTGTTGGAAAAGGTTATAAGAGATAGGATTTATGATCATCAAGAAAAGAATAATTTGATTGGGGATAGCCAGCACGGTTTTGTGAAGGGTAGGTCGTGCTTCACAATCCTTATTGAGATCTTTCAGAAGGTGACGAAACAGGTAGATGAGTGTAAACTGATTGATGGGGTGTGTATGGCTTTCGAGGCGTTTGATAAGGTTCCCCACAGTAGGCTATTGTACGAAATACGGAAGAATGGGATGGTGGAAAACATTGCTGTTCGGATCAATAATTGGCTGGCTGAATGAAGGTAGTGGTGGTGGTTGTTGGGAAATATTCATCCTGGAGTCCAATTACCAGTGGCTTACCGCAAGTGTCGCTGTTGGGTCGACTGCTGTTCGTCATTTATATAAACGACCTGTATGAGAACGTACTAGGGTAGGTTATGAAATTTGCAGACGACACAAAGGTCGGTGGAGTTGTGGATCATGACAAAGGATGTTGTAGATTACAGAGAGACATAGATAAGCTGCAAAGCTGGCCTGACAGGTGGCAAATAAAATTTAAACTGGACAAGTGTGTTGTGATTCACTTCGGTTGAGTAACTGGAATGCGAAGTATTGGCCTAATGGTAATTCGTGGTCGATGAGCAGAGAGGTCTTGGTGTCCATGCACACAGATCCTTGAAAGTTGCCACCCAGGTTGACAGGGCTGTTAAGAAGGCATACAGTGTTTTAGATTTAATTAATAGAGGGATCGTCTTACGGAATCATGAGATTATGCTGCAGCTGTACAAACCTCTAGTGCAACCGCACTTGGAGTATTGTGTAGAGTTCTGGTCACTGCAGTACAAGAAGGATGTGGAAGCTTTGGAGAGGGTGCAGAGGAGATTTACTAGGATGTTGCCTGGTATGGAGGGAAGGTCTTACGAGGAAAGGCTGAGGGATGGAGACAGTTTTCGTTGGAGAGATGAAGATTGAGAGTTGACGTCATAGAGACATATAAGATAATAAGAGGGTTAGATAGGGTGGACAGGGACAGCCTTTTTCAAAGTCTGGTGATGGCGAGCACGAGGGTACAGAGCTTTAAATTGCAGGTTGATAGATATAGGGCAGATGTCAGAAGGAGTTTCTTTACTCAGAGAGTAGTAAGGGTATGGAAAGCTTTGCCTGCAACGGTAGTAGATTCGCCAACTTTAAGTACATTTACGTCATCATTGGACAAGCATATGGACGTACATGGAGTAGTGTAGGTTAGACGGGCTTCAGGTTGGCCGGCACGGTGGCACAGTGGTTAGCACTGCTGCCTCACAGTGCCAGAGACCCGGGGTCAATTCCCACCTCAGGCGACTCACTGTGTGGAGTTTGCACATTCCCCCCGCGTCTGCGTGGGTTTCCTCCGGGTGCTCCGGTTTCCTCCCACAGTCCAAAGATGTGCATGTCAGGTAAATTGGCCATGCTAAATTGCCCGTATTGTTTAGGTAAAGGGTAAATGTAGGGGTATGGATGGGTTGCGCTTCGGCGGGTTGGTGTAGACTTGTTGGGCTGAAGGGCCTGTTTCCACACCGTAAAGTAATCTAATCTAATTGGTATGACAGGTCGGTGCAATATCGAGGTCCGAAGGGCCTGTACTGCGCTGTAATGTTCTCTATTCGATGTTCTAAACCCTGGCACATGGGAGACAGCACAGCAAATATGAGTCCCTCTCATTCCAATATAAAAACTATTCTCTGTCTCCTGAACTACGGAGTCCCCAGTGACAAAGCTCTGCTCCTCTTCCGCCTTCCCTGCTGAGCAACAATGACACACTCTGTGTGAGATTCCTGTACCCATTCTTACCCCTGATAAGTCGACGCGCAAACAGTATACTTGTTGTTGAGGGAGCCCACCACAGGAGATCCCAGCACTGTCTGCCGGATTTCTTTCCCCCGCTTGACGGTAATCCATCAACATTTTTCTTGTGGTTGAGGAGTAAGTACCTCCCTTGAATGATTCTCAATAACCCCCCATATCCCGAATGTGAGAAAGAGAGCTCACAATATAATACATTTCAGTCCGAGTCAAATTTCGAGGCAATGAATTTTATTGCAATGTTCTTGCAACAAGGGGTGTCAAGCAAGTAGGCACCCCACTCCAGAAATTACTCCATAATTTATACAGTTTAGTTTTCGGTGCTTGCCCGTTTACCTCATTGGCCTTCAAACCTATCAATATTCCTTATTGTGTTCTGCCCCTGCCCAGCTGCGCTCCGCCCTTGTCTATTTCTCCCCCTACTCCAAGCCGGGCGACCCCCACCCCTATCCTTTATTTGTAAATGACTTGGCTCGCTTCAGTGCTGACATGAGGGAAACGTGCTGAGCTTGGCATATCCTGATGTTCTTTTCACCGTATCTGTTTTTCTGTAACATCTTCCATTGTTTGCAGGCACATTTCATTCCTGTATTCTTATTTTAGCGAATGAAAAGTAAATACCAATTCATTCCACATAGTTTTCATTCCTTTGTTAGATTATTTTATTCAATAGCAATTATTAATCTGGCTGAAACAATTACATACAGACGTTAATAAGCAATTACGGTTGCAGAAGTAACACAGCTTTACGTTTATTCCACAATTTCCCCCTTTTTCTTTAATTATCATTTGTTATCTTCTGCATTTTTTTTCTTATACGTCACTTCCAAATTGACCAGCATCTTTTCTGAAATTTCATTTATTTTGGAAATCTCCTCGAGGTCACTTATTCCCTCATTGTTTAACAGGTAGACCCCTTCCCCCCGATTGTTCTTTTGAGGCATTTGTGTGGCCTAAGCTGTTTCAATCAACCTTTGGATTATCCCCCGTGCACAAGATGTGATGCAGCATCCTATTGCGATTAGGTCTCCCACCACTACGGTCGAGGACGTAAGGAATGAAATCACCACACCCTTCCACTTTCCAAACCACAATTCTCGCCACCCGGTGAATGATGTGCTGATCCCTGAATTTTCAGCTAGTTCTACGGCGAATGCTGTAGGACCTTGCAGGGCTCGACTATGTTATTTGGAACGAAGTTACAACAGTTTCCTCCTAACATTACACACTCTCTCTCCTTTTTTTTCTGCTCGAGCCATTCTATTCCCATGCCATTCTGCTGGTTGCATCAAGTTGTTTGGCTAAATCTTTAATTGTGTCTCTCGTGTAACTGATGAACCTTTGCTGATTATAGAAATAATAATTTATCTAATTCACATTTTTGTTGACTCTTACCCATCAGAACAGAATTGATTCAAAGCCTGCCCTGTTCTGGTTATGAGCCTTGAACTCATCAGGTACCCCTCTTGGGATTACTATAGGGTCTAGATATACCAGATCATCAAATTAAGGACCCAATAGTGATCTCTTACTTCGTCCCCTTCCTTTACTATCTCTTTCTTTTCAAATATCAGGATGAACAGAATTGCCAATTGTACAATTTCAGACATGCCCCTCCAACCAGGAGGTAGGGTGCGTCTCAATATTTTCACTCCGCAAAACCACCACAGATCTGCTCGGGGAATCCTTAATGCTAAGTAGTCCCCTCCCTTTTCCATCACGGGCTCAATATCGGAACATGATTTCAGCTCCCCCAAATACCTGGACCGATCTGTTCCTCGCCTGTTTACACACGATGTGTGATTTCCGACTACGACAGAAAACATTGTACGCGTCTTTCAGCCTTCCTTCTGTAATGGAGAGAACTTTAATAGAAGGAGCATACAATCTTGATTACTCCATGCAGTCTCATCCTGATACAAGGCTATCATGCCAGTGATGCCCTCTCCTATCTCGCTTCCACCCGAGCGGAAAGGGGACTAGTTGGCCCATTGAACTCCCAGATGCACATGCATAACAATTGCTTTTATTCAAAATTTTCAGTGCATTTCACCCATTCAACCCAGACATCTGTATCCCCATATCCTGTTTCGACTCCAGTGGTCTGCTTTAAGTCCTTTAACTGTACAATTGTTATCACCTTAGGATCAGGGTAAGGGACTCTACTATTCATTTCTCCTACTCGGGTTATGTCTTTCACCTGCATTTTAATATAACATCGCAGGAAATCCGTCCAATCTGCTTTCATCTCTGTCCTAAATATTTGGTCTAATTGGACCTGATAGGTTTCTCCCCCAAAAACTGCTTCATATCATGAAGTTTTCATTATAGTTAAACATATTGGGTGACACCTTTTATCTAGACAGTCAAGAGCAAGACAGAAAGTGCCTCGGTGTACTGTAACGAGTGGATTCATCAAGCGATCACCTCTGAGGTCTTGCTGTCTCCGCCCTTCTTTACATTCTTTATCCCAAAGATACTCCTTCCAATTTCATCCCGTTAATCTTATATTTTGCATCCCCACCTTTTGGGGCCTATTTCATAGAACCTAAGATGTATCTCTGGGTTCCTGTATTGCCTTTGATTTCTTACATCTCCACAGTCCACCAGGCTGGAGACATCTGTTTCTATGACTTATGGATTTGTACTTTATGTAACCGTTATCATTAAGTAAGACGACCACACCATGGCCTGTCAGAATCCTAACACTTTAAAATCTAATATAGTGTACCTAAACATTTTTCCCATTCTACAGTGATATTGAAGCACTGAGAGACTTAGCATACAATACTACAGAAACTATTCTGCACTACCACCGCTACTGTATAATTAGTTATTTGAAGTCTTTTCAATTTAAGTTTAAGTGGCTCTTTTGTCCCTACAGTTGTACAGACTTCTGTTTCAATTGGAGATTCCACTTGCCCTTTCATCTGAGTGGAGTGAGTCCAGCCTTTCTCCGCTGTTCTTATCGCTGTTTCAATGGTTAGGATTGCTTTGTACGGCCCCTCCCGGTCTGGTTGCAACATGGTTTCCGTCCACGATTTGACTAGGACCCAATTGGATTGGATGAACGGTGAATTCAAGGAGTGGGTTCGGTGCCAACAAAATCTGTTAGCTGAGGAAAGACAAAGAGGAGGAATAGCCAAGTATATACTTCTTTAAGAACAAATTTTTAGTCTCCAGTGTTGGCAGTTCCCCTTTCGTTCCCAGATAGGGCAGGCGAAACAATATCTCATAAGTTGACAGCCCCATATCTTTCCTTGGAGCCGTTCGTACTTGCAAAAGTGCTATAGGTAAACACTTAATCCAAGGGAGTCTGGTTTCTACTGCTAACTTAGATAACTGATTCTTGAGTGTCTGGTTCATTCTGTCAACAATTCCTGATGAAGGTGGTTGACCACGGGGTGTGGAACTCCCAGGAGATTCCTAACCCCTTCATTACTCCCTCGAGTACTCTGGAAGTAAAATTAGTTCCCTGATCTGAATCTATGAATTCCACTATATCATATCTGGGAATATGTGTTCGAGTATTATCTTGGACACCCGACGTGCGGTGGCAGTGTCTAAAGGGTACGCCTCCACCCATCCAGATAGGTGATCAAACATTACCAGCATATACCTCAGTCTTCCAACTCGGGGAAATTCGATATAATCTACCTGAATACTCTGAAATGGTCTTATCCCAGGTTCTCTCCCTCCTGGGACTTGTTTCCTTGACCCCTTTATTTGTTTTTTTGTTTAGTTTTTACATGTTATGCGAGCCCTCACAAATCTGTTTTTCTATTTTATATATCCCTTTGCATCCATATTTTCTTAAGACTAAATCACACATTGCTTGCACTCCCCAGTGACTCCCCTGATGTAAGACAGCCATAATCTCTCACATCATCATTTTATTCAACATTTGGTCAATGAGAATGTGTGAAGGAATCCTGCCAATTAATATTAATTCAGGCTAACACAATTGATTTATTATAAATATTAATTATTAATTTTATATTATATAAATAATATAATTATTATCTGTAATTCAGGGTGGAAACACAAGTGACTAATACATTTTAAAAGTGTAATTGCGCAGTTCTGTTTGTTTACCAGTCACTTGTGACTTCTCATTCTGTTTCTGTAATTGATTCACAAAAGCACATTTATTTTAAAGGACTTCAATAGATTTCATAGCACAACTTGCAGTTAATTCAATCCCCAATTTGGTGGCAGTCTCTTGTCATGAGCGCAAAACTGATTCTTCGTGACTCTCATCACAAAACTGTCGCCATAATCCAATTAACTCTTTCGTTAGAATATAGAACATAGAACAATACAGCACAGAACAGGCCCTTCGGCCCACGATGTTGTGCCGAACATTTGTCCTAGCTTAAGCACCCATCCATGCACCTATCCAATTGCCGCTTAAAGGTCGCCAATGATTCTGACTCTGCCACTCCCACAGTCAGCGCATTCCATGTCCCTAACACTCTTTGAGTAAAGAACCTACCCCTGACATCCTCCCTATACCTTCCACTCTTCACCATAAATTTATGTCCCCTTGTAACACTCTGCTGTACCCAGGGAAAAAGTTTCTGACTGTCTATCTATTTCTCTGATCATCTTATAAACCTCTATCAAGTCACCCCTTATCCTTCGCCGTTCCAATGAGAAAAGGCCTAGCACTCTCAAGCTATCATCGTACGTCTTATTCTCCGTTCCTGGCAACAACCTGGTAAATCTTCTCTGCACACTCTCCAAAGCTTCCACATCTTTCCTAAAGTGAGGCGACCAGAACTGCACACAGTACTCCAAATGTGGCCTAAGCAAGGTCCTGTACAGCTGCAACATAACTTCACGACTCTTGAATTCAATCCGTCTGCTAATGAACGCTAATACACCATAGGCCTTCTTACAAGCTCTATCCACCTGAGTGGTAACTTTCAAAGATCTATGAACATAGACACCATGATCCCTCTGCTCCTCCACCTTACTAAGAACACTACGGTTCACCCTGTATTCCACATTCTTATTTGTCTTTCCAAAATGGACAATCGCACACTTGACAGGGTTGAACTCCATCTGCCACTCCTCAGCCCAGCTCTGCATCATATCTAAGTCCCTTTGCAGCCGACAACAGCCCTCCTCACTATCCACAACTCCACCAATCTTCGTATCATCTGCAAATTTACTGACCCACCCTACGACTCTCTCTTCCAAGTCATTAATAAAAATTACAAACAGCAGATGACCCAGAACTGATACCTGCGGAACTCCACTTGTAACTGGGCTCCAGGCTGAATATTTACAGTCTACCACCACTCTATGACTTCGATCGGCAAGCGAGTTTTCTATCCAACTGGCCAACTTTCCCTCTATCCCATGCTTCCTGACTTTCCGCATAAGCCTACTATGGGGATTCTTATCAAATGCCTTCCGAAAATCCATGTGTACGACATCCACTGCTCTACCCTCATCCGAATGCTTGGTCAACTCCTCAAAGAATTCAATAAGACTTGTAAGGCAAGACCACACTTCACAAATCCGTGCTGGCTGTCCCGAATCAAGCAGTGTCTTTCCAGATACGCAGAAATCCTATCCCTCAGTACCCTTTCCATGACTTTGCCTAACAAGGAAGGAAGACTAACTGGCCTGTAATTCCCAGGGTTATCCCTATTCACTTTTTTGAACAGGGGCACAACATTCGCCACTCTCCAGTCCCCTGGTACCAAAACCCGTTGACAGTGAAGACGGAAAGATCATTGCAAACGGTTCTGCAATTTCCTCTCTTGCTTCCCACGTAATCCTAGGATATATCCCGTCAGGCCCCGGGGACTTGTCTATCCTAAATTTGTTGAAAATGTCCAACACATCTTCCTTCCCAACAAGTATCTCTTCGAGCTTAACAGTCCGTTTCACACTCTCCTCTCCAACAATACGGTCCCTCTCGTTTGTAAATACTGAGAAAAAGTACTCATTCAAGACCTCTCCTATCTCTTCCGACTCAATACACAGTCTCATTCTATTGTCCTTGATCGGACCTACCCTCGTTCTCGTCATTCTCATGTTTCTCACATTCGCATAAAATGCCTTGGGGTTAACCTTGATCCTACCCGCCAAAAACTTTTCATGCCCTCTTTTCGCTCTCCTAATCACTTTCTTCAGCTCCCTTCTGGCTATCCTGTATCCCTCCAATGCTCTGTTTGAACCTTGTTTCCTCAACCTTATGAAAGCCTCCTTCTTCCTCTTTACAAGACATTCAACCTCCCCTTTCAACCAAGGTTCCCTCACACGACCAACTCTTTCCTGGATGACAGGTACATACATATCAAGGACATGTTGTATCTGTTCCTTGAAAAATTTCCACATTTCCACGACATCCTTCCCTGACAGCCTATGCTCCCAACTTATGCTCCTCAGATGCTGTCTGGCAGAATCGTATTTACCCTTCCCCCAATTGTAAAACCTACCCTGTTGCACCCACCTATCTCTCTCCATAACCAAGGTGAAAGTCACAGAATTGTTGTCACCATCACCAAAATGTTCACCCACTAACAAGCACATCACTTGTTCCGGTTCGTTACCAAGTACCAAATCCAATCTGGCCTCCCCTCTGGTCGGACAATCTACATACTGATTTAGAAAAACTTCCTGGACACACTGCACAGCACTGCCCCATCCAATCTACTTGATCTAAAGAGCTTCCATTCAATATTTGGGAAGTTAAATACGCCCATGACTACTAACCTGTGGCTTCTGCACGTTTCCAAAATCTGTTCCCAATCTGTTTCTCCACATCTCTGCTGCTTTTGGGGGGGGGGGGGGGTCTATAGTAAACACCCAACAAGGTGACTGCTCCTTTCCTATTTCTAACGTCAGCCCATACTACCTCCAAAGGCAGATCCCCCCAAACTGCCTTTCTGCAGTCGTTATACCATTTCTAATTAGCGACGCCACACCCCTCCCTTTTTTACCACCCTTCCTAAGCTTACTGAAACATCTGTATCCAGGAACCTCCAACAACCATTCCTGTCCCTCTTCCTTCCACGTTTCTGTGATGGCCGAAACATCGTAGTCCCAAGTGCAGATCCACGCCTTAAGTTCACCCAGCTTATATCTGATACTCCTTGCGTTGAAGTATACACACGTGAACCCATCTCTGAGTCCGCAAGTATTCCTTGTCAGTGCTACCATCTCCACAGCCTCCCTACATTCTTGGACATCCTGACAAACAGCTAACCTACTTGCTGAACTACAAGTCCGGATCCCATCCTCCTGCCAAATTAGTTTAAATCCCCCCAAAGTGTGCTAGCAAACATACCTCCCAGGATATTGGTGCCCTTCTGGTTCAGGTGCAATCCGTCCTGCTTGTACAGGTCCCACCTTCCCCAGAATGCAGTCCAATTGTCCAAATACCTGAAGCCGTCCCTCCTACACCATCCTTGCAGACACGTGTTCAACTGCACTCTCTCCCTATTCCTTGCCTCACTGTCACGAGGCACCGGCAACAACCCAAAGATGATGACTCTGTCCGTCCTACCTATTAGCCTCCAGCCTAACTGCCTGAGCTCCTGAATGACGACCGCACCCCTCTTCCTACCTATGTCGTTGGTGCCAACGTGCACCACGACTTCTCGCTGCACACCCTCCCCCTTAAGGATTCTGAAGACATGGTCCGAGACGTCTCGGACCCTGGCACCCGGGAGGCAACAAACCATCCGAGAGTCTTGCCCATGTCCACAGAACCGCCTGACCATACATCTAACTATAGAGTCTCCTACAACTAGCGCTCTCCTCCTCTCCCCCTTTCACTTCAGAGCCTCAGAGCCGGACCTCGTGCCACAGACCTGGTCACTGCAGCTTACCCCTGCTAAGCCTTCACCATCAAAAGTATCCAAAGCGGTATACTTATTGTTTGAGGGGAACGACCACAGGGGATCCCTGCACTGCCTGCTTCCTCCCCGTCCCACCTCAAACTGTTACCCAGCTACCTCTGTTCTCTGGCGTAACTATGTCCCTGTAACTTCTATCTATCTCCCTCTCAGCCTCTAGAATAATCTTCAGGTCATCCAACTCCAGTTCCAGTTCCCTAACGTGATCTGTGAGGAGCAGGAGCTGACTGCATTTCCTGCAGATGAAGTCGGCAGGAGCATCGGTGGTCACTCCGACCTCAAACATCCTGCAGGAGGAACATTCCACTGCCTGCGCTGCCATTGCCTTGGGATTAAAACTTAAGGAAGACCTTGCTGTCATCGTATCGACTAGGAAAACTACGTCCTCTTTGTAAGGTCCCACCTTTAAATTTATTAAGGGTTCATGGTGGGTCTCAGGTGGCAGGAACCCCCTGACAACTCTATTCTTCATATTAACGGTACTGCCTTTGCTTCATTTTTCAGATGTGTACACTCTCTCTTAAAGTGACCTGTCTTTCCACAGATATCATCCCGCCTGTGGGGATTTCCATTTTGATCCTTGTTCCTGTCTACCAGACCCCTTTTAAAATCTCCTCCCTGATCTCTTCTCCTCCCTTTATTTTCAACATGCTGCTCGCCACCATTCCGGCTTTCTTCTCCTCTTAGGTTTGTCCTTTTCTTCATTACCTCATCAAATATGTCATTATTTTTGCCTTCTGTTTCTGCTTCTCACGTTACGTTGCCAGATCAATTGCTGAGCCGATTTAACCAATTGAATAGCTTTAGGGCCACCAAATGGCTATTCTTCATCACCCAATGTTTTTTTTAGACATTGATTTTTTGAAAGAAATATTGCAATATTTCTTGCTCCCTGTAATCTCAAATAGCAGGAGCCTCTTCTCCCTGTAACTTTACCCCGTAACATTAAATACCTGTAATCTCAAATACAATGTATCAATTCAAAGTTTGGTAGAAGATTTTTAATTCGGGTACTTATTGTTGTGGTTATGTGCGCCGAGCTGGGGATTTCTGTTGCAGACGTTTCATCCCCTGTCTAGGTGACATCCTCAGTGCTTGGGAGCCTCCTGGGAAGTGCTTCTGCGAAGTTTCCTACAGCATTTATAGTGGTTTGTACCTGCCGCTTCTGGTTGTCAGTTCCAGCCCTCAGCTGCAGTGGCTGGTATATTGGGTCCAGGTCGATGTGCTTATTGATTGAATCTGTGGATGAGTGCCATGCCTCTAGGAATTCCCTAGCTGTTCTCTGTTTGGCTTGTCCTATAATAGTAGTGTTTTCCCAGTCGAACTCTGTGCACTCATAGCATAAGCGGTAATGCAAAGATTAGAACAAACAGTCTTAGTGCAAATTCAACCCAAACTCTGGGTCAGATGTATGGATGGCACCTTTGTAATCATTAAAAGATAGAAATAGAGAACACACACCGGATCATCAACGCCACACTCACAGGAATCCGATTCGCTAGAGAGGAAGAAAAGGACAACCAACTCCCATTCCTGGACGTGATGGTAGAGGGAACACCGAACGGAGAATTCACCTTAAAGGTATACAGGAAAGCCACACACAGAGACCAAGTCGTAAACTACGAAAGCAACCACCCCAACACACACAAAATAATTTGCATCAAGACACTTTTCAAAAGGGACACAACACACTGCAGTACGCCAGAACTGCAAAAAGTGGAAGAAGAACACCTATACAATGTATTCGCCAAAAACGGAAACCCCGCAATTCCATCAACAGATGCCGAAGGGAAAGTCAACGGAATGAGGACGTGCCACAGCCCAAAGGACAATCACATTACCATAAATCAAGAATATTTCAGAACTGACAGCCAGACTACTGCCACCGCTAGGACTCATAACAGCACACAAACCAACAGCCACTCTCAGACAACAACTCACCAGGACAAAGGACCCAATCCCTAGCATGAGCAAATGACAATGTAGTATACAAAATCCCATACAAGGACTGCACAGGACACCACATAGGACTAACAGGAAGACAGCTAATGATCCGCATCCATGAACACCAACTAGCCACGAAACGACACGACCAGCTATCCTGAGTAGCCACACAAACAAGGTGACAAGCAACAAATATAAAGGAGCCTCTTTCTTGCTGTGATCTCAAGTACAATGTATCAATTTTTGCTTGTATACATTAAAGCCTTTTCCTAAATATACATTTTGGAATCTTACGTGTTCAGTATTTAACATTAAGCATGTGAAATGTATACAGTTCCCAACTTTGAAATCGACTGGAATTACCCTGTTTTAGTACCTTGATTTAAATCCAAATTTTGGATTAGTGGTGCTGGAAGAGCACAGCAGTTCAGGCAGCATCCAAGTAGCTTCGAAATCGACGTTTCGGACAAAAGCCCTTCATCAGGAATAAAGGCAGTGAGCCTGAAGCATGGAGAGATAAGCTAGAGGAGGGTGGGGGTGGGAGAATGTAGCATAGAGTACAATGGGTGAGTGGGGGAGGGGATGAAGGTGATAGGTCAGGGAGGAGAGGGTGGAGTGGATAGGTGGAAAAGGAGATAGGCAGGTAGGACAAGTCCGGCCAAGTCATGGGGACAGTGATGAGCTAGAAGTTTAAAACTAGGGTGAGGTGGGGGAAGGGGAAATGAGGAAACTGTTGAAGTCCACATTGATGCCTGGGGTTAAAGTGTTCCGAGGCGGAAGATGAGGTGTTCTTCCTCCAGGTGTTTGGTGGTGAGGGAGCGGTGGTGAGGGAGGCTCAGGACATCCATGCCCTCGGCAGAGTGGGAGGGGGAGTTGAAATGTTGGGCCACGGGGCGGTGTGGTTGATTGGTGCGGGTGTCCCGGAGATGTTCTCGAAAGCGCTCTGCTTGGAGGCACCCAGTCTCCCCAGTGTAGAGGAGACCGCATCGGGAGCAACGGATACAATAAATGATATTAGTGGATGTGCAAGTAAAACTTTGATGGATGTGGAAGGCTCCATTAGGGCCTTGGATAGAGGTGAGGGAGGAGGTGTGGGCACAGGTTTTACAGTTCCTGCAGTGGCAGGGGCAAGTGCCAGGCTGGGAGGGTGGTTTGTAGGGAGGAGTGGACCTGACCAGGTAGTTATGGAGGGAACGCTCTTTGCGGAAGGTGGAAAGGGGTGTGGAGGGAAATATATCCCTGGTGGTGGGGTCTGTTTGGAGGTGGCGGAAATGTCGGCGGATGATTTGGTTTATGCGAAAGTTGGTAGAGTGGAAGGAGAGCACCAGGGGCGTTCTGTCCTGGTTACGGTCGGAGGGGTGGGGTCTGAGTGCGGAGGTGCAGGATGTGGACGAGATGCTTTGGAGGGCATCTGAAACCACGTGGGAAGGGAAATTGCGGTCTCTAAAAAAGCAGGCCATCTGGTGTGTTTGTTTTCCAAAGTAGTCCTGACCAGTCAATTGCATAATTACAATGCTATGCCCCGTGAAATAACTGGAGCTGCCTTAAAAGGATTTGTCTATTCAAGTTAAAACAAAACTTCTAATGCATGAATAATGGCCGAATCCAACGTCACTGATATTAATGAATTTTTTTGATTTATTACAATCTAATGTTGAATCGAAACTTCAACTGTCCTCCATAAATCGCTTTTATGTAAGGATAAAAGAGATTAGTTAGAAACTGATAGTAAGGCAGTCATAAGCTGTAAAAAGAACAGGAGTTAACATTTTATTTCATAATCTGTAAAATCCATAACCTTAAAAGAAATCATGTTAAATTTCCATAATAGAAATCAGCTTCAAAACAGTCCCGGATCTCAAACTCCAGGGAACAAAGCACAAACATTCAATCAACAACAAATAAATGTGCATTCAAACCGAATCATAAAGGTTTAAACTTTCAATTTTCTGTACAGCTCTTTTCTCTCTCACACACACACGCGCGCACACACCGTATCTCACAGACACTTTCTGAGTTTCCCGCAACAACTCTAGAGGATTCTCGCTTCACGAATCTGTCTTTTGAATCTTTTTCTGGATGTCTGTCCATGATTTAGTTGCAAAGTGTACCCTCAGTAGCCCTTCAGCTACTCACCTTTCTGGAACGAAGCATAATCTGATGCCTGCCTCCTGAATCTAAGGCTGTTTTCATTTGACATTTAAATTCAAATATTCGCAAACACAGTCTTCTTCAGACCCGTACTTTGGTCAGAAGATGGAGGGACGAAGAATGCATTCCTTAGTCCATGCAAAGCAACAATATTTAGTCATTTTTTCCTATCTAATTCCCTTGCACAAATATTATGTTCCAATTCCACAACATTCTGCACAACGGTCTTTCGCAGGAATGTTTCCAGGGACCCGGCCTCCATTTACATTTTCTCGGAGGATTTTTCCTTACCCTCCGCAGACCCCATATTGAGTTCCTGCGTTAGTCCCTTATTAACTAATAAAACTCAATGCCAGACACCAAAGTCTATATTCCTAACTTTGTCCATGCATGGAGTGCCTGGCTCCCTGTGCCTAACTAAACCTTTCTCCTGTTTCAGATCGACTCTCATCAGATCTCGATCAGTCAACCAGAAGGGGGAATCCATTGCTAAGGAACGCAAGACCGTTCTTAAAGAAATGGGTCACGTCTTCCCAGCCGTCAACGGTGCCAAAATTGTTGGTGATGATGGACATCCCGAACGAGGGCCCAACTTGTGAAAACAGAGCTCACATTATCATAAATTCCAGTCCGAGTCAAATTCAGAAGCAGCAAAGTTTATTGAAACGTTCTTGCAAGAAAGAGTGACTCGGAAGTAGGTAGCCCAATCCAGAAATTACTCTACAATTTATACAGTTCAATTCTCAGTACTTCTCCGTTTACCTCATTGCCCTTCAAACCTATCAATATTTCTTATTATGTTCTGCCCCTGTTCGGCTGCGCTCCGCCCTTGTTTAATCTCCCCCTACTCCAAGCCAGGCTACCCCCCAAGATCGTTTCAATACTGACATGAGGGAAATTTGCTGAGCTTGGTATATACTGATGTTCTTTTTCAACTTATCTATTTGCCAGTAAAGTCTACCATTGTTTGAAGGCACGTTCCATTCTTGTATGCACATTTTACCAAACTGAGAACAAACTGTGTATCCCTTTACGTAGTCTTCATTCCTGTATGCACATTTCAGCAAACTCAGCTCTTTGCTGACAATTATACACTAGTAGTGGTGAGTTCATTCACCTTACATAAGCAATTATGTTTGCAGAAGTAACACTGCTTTACCTATATCCCACATATGCCAATGCGATATGTTCCAGAGGTTAAGTGTACCTACGTTACTTTCTGAAACCAAAAATGAAAAATGGAGAATCGGGAGATGTGAAAATGATGAGACCACAATGTCGTTTCTACCTTCATGATAGAAAACAAAACAAATAAAAAGAGAACTTTCCAACAATATGAGAAAACCTGTTCCTGATGAGAGAAAAGGGAGTAGAATGAAATTAGTAAATAAACAGAAATAACTGGGACTAAATGTATTTGGCGTATATAGTATCGTCATAGATTTATGAATTGGGAATCATATTTGAGAAACTGACTGATAATTAAATGATGGAAAAGCAACGGAAGCAATGTAATTGATTTACAGAAATATTTTTGATAAAGTCCCAAGCCTAACCTGCAAAAGAAAAGCTCATGAAACGGGCGCTAACTTCTGAACATTGCTTTAGACTGAGATAGGTGCCAGCAGACAGTGAGTGGGAGGAAACAGATTTGTTCTCGAGTAAAAGGAAAGAGAATACTTGCTTGGCTCCAATTTAATCATAATGTACATCAACAGGTTGGTTGATGGAACCAAATGCTGTATTTCTAAGGATGCTGACGGATTGTGTTGTGTGTGAGGTAGATGTAAAAAAGCTTCAGGATGATTCAATCAAATGCTGTGAACGGGCAAAAAAGTGTCAGATGACTGAATGCGGATCGATTTTATCGTTGTGCACTCTGTTGGAAATAAAAGAACGGCAGCCTATCGTTATAAAGTGGATAGTTTGAAAGATGTTGATATGCAAAGGGGCTTATACTTTTTTTTGTTGTCGTTTTCTTATGCGCCGGCCTCCGACGTCCATGCATGGCCAAAGCAGTGGAAGGCAGAAGTCAATATTAGGAGCAGAATTGTCATACAATCAGTGCACATACACCCACCACATGGTGAGCTGTAAAAGTTGAAAAGGATCTGTATGTCCTCGTACACCAGTCACTGAAATCAGTACTGCAGGAGTAGCAAGCAGATTTGAAGACCAATGATGTGCTAACTTTCATTTCAAGGGGATTTTAGTACAGGAATAAGGGTACTTACTGCAGCTGCGCAGGGCCTTGGTGAGAACTCTTCTCGAACTCTGTGCAGTATTGTTCGCAGCTTCTGTCTCGTGACATAATAAATGACAAATTGAGGGAGTGCATCGAAGGATGTAGAGACTGATCTCCAGGATGACAGGCTAGTTAGATTAGATTAGATTACTTACAGCATGGAAACAGGCCCTTTGGCCCAACAAGTCCACACCGACCCGCCGAAGCGCACCCAACCACACCCATTCCCCTACATTTACCCGACACCGAACACTATGGGCAATTTAGCATAGCCAATTCACCTAACCTGCACTTTTTTGGAATGTGGGAGGAAACCGGAGTACCTGGAGGAAACCCACGCAGACATGGGGAGAATATGCAAACTCCACACAGTCAGTCGCCTGAGGTGGGAATTGAACCCGGGTCTTTGGTACTGTGAGGCAGCTGTGCTTACCACTGTGCCACCCAAAGGGCAAATGGAATTCCCTCACCCTAATCAGGAGATTAGATTTGATTACATTACAGCGTGGAAACAGGCCCTTCGGCCCAAAAAGTCCACATCGACCCGCCGAAGCACAACCCACCCATGCCTGAGGCGGGAATTGAACCCGGATCTCAGGCGCTGTGAGGCAGCTGTGCTAGCCACTGTGCCATCGTGCCGCCAACTTTAACTCTCTGAATAATCCTGAAAGTTGTGGGAGCAGAGTTTGGGACGGCTGTGAAGGTATTCCGTGGGTGTTAGGAACATGAGTGGAGAGCTCAATGAAATATATAAAACTCTGATAAGGTGAGACAGATTGGAAGCAGGGATGATAATTTCCCTGGCTGGGAAGTCTGAAACAAGGGGTTAAAATATTAGGTACAGGCAGACCAACGTGCATTGAGAAGACAATAAATGTCTGCACTCAGAGACAGGTGAACCTGGGGAATTCACTTCAACATAGGGCTGTGGGTGAAAAGGCACTCAATATAAATAAGAATTTTTAAACAGCAAAGGTACGGAAAAGGAGTGTGGTCTAGAGATGAAGGATCAGCCATAATTACAATTGAATATGGAAAGAAAGTTTAAGGACGTAGCGATGATTGCACTTCATATTTTATATCTTTTCAATGATTACTCACATTTACGGAAATGTACACTGTGGGGAGAAAAAGCGTTGATGAAATGTTGGGCGGATTTGCAAAAAAGTGGATAAACTAACTGCACAGATAGATGCAAACTGGTACATATAAATGGAATTACGGAGACACGGCTGTAGGTGACCAATGTGGGCAAGTGAATGTCCCAGATATTCAATATTTAGGAATGAAAAGGAAAAATGTGATGGAGGGGCGTGGTTGGTTAAAGATGAAATTGAAACGATAGTGAGAAAGGATACTAGCATTTTAGAATGTGGAGTCTATGTTTGATTCGTTTGTGGGACTTGGGCGACGTTGGCTGGCCAGCGTAGATAGGCATCCCTATTTGCCCTTGAGAAGGTGTTGTTGAGCTGCCTTCTTGAATCGCTGCAGTCCACTTGCTGTTGACTGACCCACAATGCCGTTAGGGAGGGAATTCCAGTATTTTGTCCCAATTATTGTAAAGCAACGCCAGTATATTTCCAATTCAGGGTGATGAATGGCTTGAAGGGAACTTGCAGATGATGGTTGCGCTCCCTTACCTACTGCCGTTGTCTTTCTCTGTGGAAGGGATCGTGTGTTTGGAAGTAGTTGTCTAAGGATCTTTGGTGAATTTCTGCACTGTATCTTGTAGAGCGTACTCACAGCTGCAAATGAGCCCCGGTGGTGATTAAGGGATTGAGTGTGCGTACACGTGGTGCCAATTAAGCGGGTTGGTTTGTTATGGACGTTGTCAAGCTTCTTGAATGTTGTTGGAGATGCACCCATCCAGGATTGTGTGGAGTATTTCATCACACTCCTGTCTTTTGCCTTGATGACGGATAGATTTTGGGGTGTCTCCAGTTGAGTTATTCGCCATAATATCCTTCGTCTTTGACCTGCTGTTGTAGCCAATGTATTTGTGTTGTGAGTCCAGCTGAGATCCTTGTTAATGGTAACCGCTAAGGTGTTGACAGTACGGGATTCAGTGATGGTAATTTTTTTGAATGTTATGGGGCGGGGGTTAGAGTGGCTCTTATTCGTGATGTTCATTGTCTAGCATTTGTGTGGATACCATGTTACTTGCCATTAGTCGGACAAGACCGGCGATTGTTCAGATCATGTTGTTTTTAAACACGGACTGCATCAGTATCTGAGGAGTCGTGAATGATGCAATACACGGTGCAATCATTGGCAAACATCCCGCTTCTTCCAGAGGATATATCATTGATGAATCAGCTGGAGATTGTTGAGCCGAGGATATTACCCTGAGGAATCTCTGCAGAGGTGGTCCGGAGCTGTGATGATTGACAATCCCCAACCACAACCATCTTCCTTTGTGCCAAGTATGACTATAACCAGTATATAAGAAATACCAAGAGCAAACTAAAACTTAATTGTCATCACTTAGGCACATCAAAACTGCATTGGTGATGTTTTGAAAGGCATTGAACTGGAAATTAGAGATGCTTGAGAACAGGGAATGTCAGTGATCATGGGTAATTTTAATCTGCACACAGTTTGGGCTCATCAAATTAGCCTTAACGGCATAGAGGAGGAATTACTAGAATGTGTATGGAATGATTTTCTTGATCAATATGTGATGGAGCCAACCAGAGAGCAGGCCATGTCCCACTGGGTACTCAGAAGGGAATCGTTGTCAATCCAGCTGTGCAAGATCCCTTGGGTATGAGAGACTATAACATAAATTTTAATCATGACAGAGAGCGAGGTTTGTAATTCGGAGAATAGGGTGTTCGATGTTAATAATGGAAACTATGTAACTACGAGGCGTGAGTTGGCCTTGAATGTTTGGCGAGAGTTACTTGAAGGGATGAAGTGGACAGGCAATTACAAAAATTTAAGAAACTCATTAGGGAACGACAACTGTTTGCTCTTGTTTGACACAAAGTAAAAGTCGGTAAGAGTTCTATTCCATCGAATACAAAGGAAATTTGGAGAGTATTTGACCTGAGGATTGGGAGCAGTTAAGAATTTCTTAAAGAAGAACCAATAATGTGACTAAGAGGAAAAATCCAGTACGAACATGATATTGCAAGGAACATGACGGGTGTAAATAAGAGATTCATTTGGAACGTGAAAAGAAAGAGATTGGTGAAGACAAATGTATGTCCACTATTGAAGGTAACGGGGGAATGTATAACTGGGGACATATAAATGGCTGAACAACTGAACACATACTTTAGTTCAGTCTTCACAAAAGAGAACAAAAATCAGGAACCAAAAATGATGCAAAATGCAAGATCTAGTGACAGGGATGAAGTAATACCAAAATAGTTAAGGAAGTGGTTCCAGAATTAATGAAACCAAAGGAAAACATCTTCTATTTTTCATAGAATCTTAACAAGACCCTGCAGATTGGAGGGTAGCTAATGTCAGTCCAATATTTAAAAAGGGAAAAGCGACAGAAGCCAGGGAATTAAAGGCTAGAAGCTTATCATCGGTAATGGGGAATTTTCTCCAATCCATTATTCATGTCTTTACAGGCGAGCATTTAGAAAACACTGGCAGAGTCAGCGTGGATTTATGAAGGGGAAATCATGCTTGACAAATCTTCCAGAACTCCAGGAAGATGGAACTATTAGACATTATAAGATAAAACTATGTGATATATTTGGATATTCAGAAAACGTTAGACAGTGTTCTGCACAACAGATTAAACGTCATGGGAAATGGGAAAGTATATTGTGATGGAGAGGAAACTGGTTAGCAGAGAGGAAATAGGTAGAGGAAATAATGATTGTTTTTTCATATTGAGAAGCAAAAAGTTGTGGGGTGCAACAGGGATCGATGCTGGGATCCTAGCTAGTCACAATATTCATGGATAATTTCGATGAAGGAGCAAAATGTAACATCTCAAAATTTTCTGATGATACCAACTTGGGAGGGAGGGTGAAATGTGATGAGGATACCGAGAACCTTCAGAATAATATGAACAGGTTGGGTGAGTGGGCAAGTCAATGTCAGGTGCAGTACCATTTGAAATAAATGCGAGATTGTTCACTGTCAAAGCAGAAACAAATAGGCAGATTCCTACCAGAATGGTCATAAATTGGGAGAGGGGGGCATGCAGCAGGAGCTGAGTGTTCTTGTGCACCAGTTGCTGCAGGTACACATGCAGGGGCAGCAGGCGGAATAGATGGCGAACAGTATGTTGGCCTTCATTGTGTGAGGCTTCGCACGCGGGAGTAAAGGGATGAGCAGTTACAGTTATACCGGGCCTTGGCGAAGCCATATGTAGAATATTGTGTGCAGTTTAGGTCTCTTTTTCTGAGAAAGGATGCTTTTTCACTCAACAGAAATTTGTGAAGGCTTTACCAAGCTGAGTCTGGGGATTGCAGGACTGATGTATGATGACATATTGGCTCGGTTAGAATTGCTTTCGCTGGGGTACAGACGAATGTGGGAATCCCATAGAGACTTAAAAAGTTCTAACAGAAACCGACAGAATAGGTGCAGGGAGGATCTTCCCGATGGGAGGTGTGTCTAAAACCAGAGGTCACAGTCTGAGTATTCGGTTTAGACCTTCTGGGGCAGAGATGGGGAAGTCTTTATTCACCCAAAGAGTGGTGCGCCTGCGGAATGGCCACCTCATGCTCTCATCTTCGATATCTCCATGTTTCTATGATTCTATGAATTAAAATTGGGGAGGCTCAATATATTAAATAGCCTACTCCTTTTCCGATGTTTTTTCAGACAGTGTGAGGTAAAGCTCTGTAAATGTTGCCACAAGCTCTTAGATGGTAGTTAAGGTGTCTCTGCAGGGTCGATAGGACCGATTCCTTTTTCCGAAACCGAGGCTAATGCTGAATGTTCTGTCTGGTTTTATCCTTTTAGACCTCAGAGCAGTTTTGAACTATTAAGTATCTTGCTTGGCCTTTTCAGAGACCATTGAAGGACTTCTCACATTGAGTCTAGAAAATATAGAGCAATACAGCGCAGAACAGGTCTTTGGTCCTCTATGTTGCGCCGACCTATGAACTATTGTAACCCTATCCCCCTACACAATCGCATTATCATCCATGTGCTTATCGAAGGATTGTTTAAATCTGCCGAATGTGGCTGAGTTAACTACATTTGCAGCTAGGGCATTCCACACCCTTCACACTCTCTGAGTAAGGATACTGCTTCTGGCATCTGTCTTAAATATATCACCCCTCAATTTGTAGCTTTGCCCCTCGTACAATTTGACGTCACCATCCTAGGAAAGAAACGACATTCATCGTCTACCCTATCTTATCCTCTAATCACCTCATATGTCACCATCAAATCCCTTCTTAGCCTTCTTCTTTCCAATGAGAACAGACTCACGTCTCTCAGTCTTTCCCCATAAGACGTTTCCTCCAGACCAGATAAATCTCCACTGCACCTTTTCCAATGATTCCACATTCTTACTGCAATGGGTGACCGTTATTCCAAACATTACACAATATTCCAAATGAGGCCAGGCTATAGTTCCATCATGAGATTATGGTTCTGGAACTCAATCCCTCTACCAATAAAACTTAATTCACTGTATGCCTTTTTGACAGTAATATCAAACTTTCAGAGTGGCAACTTTCAGGGATCTATGTACATTCACAATACCAAGAATCTTTTCATTGAACCAACATTCTACCTTCTTGTTATTTTACCAAAGTGACTCATATCAGATTTATCTGCATTGAACTCCATTTGCCACCTCACAGCACAATTCTGCAGTTTACTCAAGTACGCTTGCAACCTGCAGCATTATTCCACACTGTCCACTTGCCTACTGACTTTAGTGTCACCTGTAAACTTACTAATCCATCCACCCGTGCCTACGTCCAAGCAATTTATAAAAATAACGAACAGCAGTGCTCCCAAAACAGACCCTAGTGGCACACCACTCGTGACCGAACTCCAAGCTGAAAATTTTTCATCAATCACCACTCGCTGCCTTCTTACGGAAAGCCAATTTCTAATCCAAACTGTGAAATTACCCCAATCCCTCTCCATATTCTACAACAGCCTACAATGTGAAACTATGTCAATGGCTTTGCTGAAGTCAATTTCTGCTACATCAACTGCCCTACCCTCATCCACGTGTTTTATCACCGTCTCAAAAGACTCAATGAGGTTTGTGAGACATGATGTGCACTTGACGAAGCCATGTTTTGGATGTAGGTTTGCTCGCTGAGCTGCAAGGTTCATTTCCAGATGTTTCGTCAACCTTCTAGATGGCATCTTTGTTGGGTCTCAGGCGAAGCTTTCTATTTATATGTTTGGGTTTCTTCGTGTTGGTATTGTCATTTTCTGTTATGGTGCCATTTCCTATGGTTATTTCATTTCCTGTTCCTTTTCTCTGGGAGTGGTGGATGCGGTCTAACTCGTGTGTTTGTTGATAGAGGTCCAGTTGCAATGCCATGCTTCTAGGAATTCGCGTGCGTGTCTCTGTTTGGCTTGTCATAAGATGCATGTGTTGTCCCAGTTGAAGTTGTGTCCTGCCTTATCTGTACGTAAGAATATTAAAGAGAGAGAGCGTAATGTCTTTTTGTGGCTAGTTGGTGTTCATGCATCCTGGTGGCTAGTTTTTCTGTGTTGACATGAATCCATGTTGACTATCTACAATCAAATGTTGCCTGCTAGACAGTATTAATCACATCTCTTACAATCCATTGCCAAACGGTTCAGACAACAGACGAAAGGATCACTGTTCTATAATTAACTGGGTAATCTCTATTGCCCTTCTTGAACAAGGGCACAACATGTTCAAACCTCCAGTCCTGTGGAACTAAACATGTAGACAGTGACGACTCAAAAATCAAGGCCCCAACATCTCCACTCTAGGCTCTCAAAGAATCTTCAGATAAATCTCAGTGCGCTTGTCTATTTTCACTCATTCAAGAACAGATAACGCCTCTTCTTTACTCGATCCGTTCTAGTCTAATGTCTCATATCTCATTCTTCTGCTCTACAATATTCTCCCTTTCTTGAGTGAAAATAGATGAGAAATATTCTTTTAGTATCTGTACGATCTCCACAGTGTCCATACACAACTTCCCACTTCTGTCTTAATTGGCCCTCTCCTTACCCTAGTCATCCTCTTATTATTCACATACCTATAGAAAGCTTTAGGGTTCTCCCTCCCTCACACTTCCTGAAAGCACATTGGCAAGGAAATCGTTGTTTACAATCGACATTAGCTTCATGGTCACTGTTACTGACTCCAGAATTTAGATCTCAATGTTTTGTTAACTGATTCCTCCCCCTTCCCCCCCTTTTTAATTTCTACCAGCTGCCAGAGAATTAGCCTGATCTGGATTAGTATTCCAGTGACATTTCCACAAAAGCACCATCTCCACACGGGGACCAATCGGAAACCACACTGAGCAGGTTATTTCTGTGCTGCTTGGCAGATCTGTAACGAAACAACTCCCTCCAAATTAACTATCGTGATGGGACTGCGGGTGTAGCAATCGGTCAGATTGTACTTTTCTCCTCTTAGTGGACTGGACATAGTTGAGTAAATTTTCACATTTTCAGGGAGATGTCAGGCAGATGTCAGAGTTGGAGCTGGAATGAAACAGGTTCCCAGGGACACAGCTTTTTGTGCAGCACCAATCTTCATTCCTATTGCAGGACTGGTGTCAGGGCCCTTTGCCTGTGTGGTATTTACTATGTTCAGCTGTTTCTTCATGTCAGTTGCAGCGAATCGAATTGTTTGAAGACTGGCACCTGTGTTTTTTTGAGAATCATGGCGAGGATGAGGTAGATCATTGACTTCTGTCTGAGGATGGCGCAGATAACAAATCCTGTCTTTCACACTGAGGTGCAAGATTGCTCCATTTTTCATTTTGGGAATATTTCCGGAAGCCTTTCCTCCTTTGAATTGTTTAATAGTTAATCACATTTTTTGACACGATGTAGCAAGACTGAACATCTTCGATTTGATCTGTTGGTTTTTGGGATCATTGCGCCCTCCCTATTCGATGTTGGTGCTGCTATTTGGAATGTAAACAGACAAGTGCAGTAGCTTAAACGGGTTGTCATCAGTTTTATGTACACATCATTCTGACCCTGACATGTTCACTCACAATCACAATAGATCGGTTTGAAGGTAATGGTAGACTGAGGGATTATCCCGGGCATAATTTCACAGCTGGCCAGAAAATCTCTCCACTACCACGCCTTGACAACTGCTGTCACAACAATTTTGTACCTAATTGGCTCGTTCTCCCTGATCCCCTGTGATTTAACCTTATTAACCAGGCTACCATGTTAGGCCTATGTAAGTTCTGCATAGACAACTTATATTGCTTGACTTTCATGTGTCCTCTTGGTAACCTCTTGACAAAAATCACTGATGTTTTACCATACACAAAGTCATGCTGACTATTCCTAATCAGTCCTTGCGTTTCGGAATACATTTAAGTCCTGCCACTCAGAATCTCGTCCAAACACTGAGCCACCCCCGCCCCCCACCCCCCGATATCCGACTTACCATCTGTATCTCCCTGGTATTTCATAGCAGCCTTTTTAGAAATAATTGCACAACATTAGCTGTCTTTCAGTCCTCCAGCACCTCACCTGTGCCTGTCAATGACGCAAGTAAACACAGAAAGAACTGCAGATCTTGTAATTCAGAAACATATGCAGAATTTGCTGGAAAATCTGAGCAGGTCTGGCAGCATCAGTGCAGCGAGATCAGAATTAATGTTTCAATCCAGTGATCTTTCCTCATATTAGGAGGAATAATACACATATCATGCAAGACAGCGCTCCCATTGCACCATTTCTTCCATAGCTTCCAACAATGACCTCTGGTAAACTTGAAGAGGTCTTGGGTAATTGTATACGGTTATGCATTTTCAGGCCTCCATTTATGCCTCTTCTATAAGTGTGGCCTTGTTCCAAAACATAATTGCATTGATTTATTTCCCCAAGTTCTCCACAGTAAATACTGATGTAATACATTCATGTGTGATCTCAACTATTGAGCAGGAACAGGCTGTGAGGCAGCGGAGTAGGGGGAGTTCGAGACCTTGTGAGGAGTGTGAGCACAGAATGACCAGGCATTTATGGGCTGTGTTGTTGAACTGTTAACTGTGTTTCTGTGTTTTTCTACTTTTATAGGAAAGATTGTAACGTGTACCCTTTAACTTTGTTTTTTTTATTTTTGTTTTTCTGATTTGTAACAGGATTTTGGACCGGAGAGGGATGGGATTTACTTTTGTACTTTCGATTTTGTCACCTGTGGGAATTGTAAACTTTTCGATGTCCTCATGTGAATACATGTGTCAATAAATCGAATAAATCCAAATTATCCTCTGTGATTCCAAACAAAAAAATGGCTGATTGATTTTAAGGGGCTCTGATACTATCCCTAGTTTCTCATTTGGCCTTAATATGCGTGTAGAAAGTCTTTGATTTTCCTTAACTCTATTTGACAAAGCTATCTCATGACGCCTTTTCGCTCTTCTGATTTCCCTCGTGTTCTCCCACACCTCGTATGATAAAGGCATCCCGCTGATCCCAGCTGTATATATCTGACATATACCTCCTTCTTTCTCTTGAGCACAGTCTCAATATCTCCTGTCATGTCCTCTACCTTACTGCTGCCAGCATTGACCTTCACGCTATCAAAAATATGCTGTCTCTGAACTCGTCCAATTTTGCTTTTCAAAGATCCCGACTTGCCAGATTACTCTTTACATGTAAATAACATGCTCAGGTCATCTTTTGAAAGTACCAGCCTGACACCATCAAAATTGAACTTGCCCCAGTTCATAACGTTAACTTGTGTACCAGATAAATCTTTATTCAGAACTATTTTCAACCAAATAGAATTAAGGTTACTGGTCACAAAGTGCTCCGATTCTCACAGCTCAATCACTTGCCCTGCTTTATTTCCCAAGAGTTAATAAAGTTGAGCTGTAGATCAGGTCAACCACGATCGTATTGAATGACAAGTCAGTCTCGAGGGGCCAAGTGTGTGGATATATATTTTTGTGTTTATTGTTGTGCGGTTTGTGTGCGTGTCAATGGTTGCCTGACTCCTTGCTTGTGTGCTTTAGTGTATTAATATAAGTACCTCTGCAACTGCATTTGCATCCCTTCACATTTGTGTTTCTGTTGTTTTTTGAGTGAATTCATTTAAATGGCAATCAAAGTGTCCCTCCTCACTGTCTCACTCTCTGTCTGTCTGTGTCGTCCTCTTGTGTTTAAGGGGATGTAACACCTTTCCCTGCTGGCTGCACCACACCACTGCAGAAGCAGCAGCTTTGTTTGGAAAAGGCATTAAAACAGTGAATCATTCACATTTAAATCGAATTTTTATTGCCATGTGAAGTCTAATGAGTGCAGTGAAAAGTTCACAATGCCCTCATTTATGCTGCCACCTTAGATGCAAGATGCAGATTATTTAGTATTTGGAATAAAATAAAAAAAAATTGAGATCAGCGGAAGAAAATTAAGGAAAGAAAGAATGAATCCTAATTTTAGTCTTTTCACACCTGACTGTGTCAAAACTGAGTGCCTGGGTACACCAGGCCAATGCTCCAAACCACACCGAGCACAGATTCCAGAACACACCTGGCCAAATCTCCAGACCACAACAGGCTTCAAGTCCCGAGGACTCACCGCCCATGCGAGCCTCTGGGCCCAGTACCCCGACCACGCCGGGCCTAGTTTCCAGACCACACTGGGCCCACTTTACAGACTACACTGCGCTCATTCTCCAGACCGCCCCAGCCCGGTTCCATTCTCCAGACCGCAGCGGGCCTAAATCCGGACAGCACTCGGCTGAGTCCCCAGAATGCACTGGGCCGTGTTTCCAGACTGCAACGGGCCCAAGCACCAGAATGCAATGAGCCCAATCTCCAGCCTGCACCAAGCCCAGTCTGCAGTTTGAACCAGGCCCATTCCCCAGACTGCAATGGGCCCAAATCACCAGACCACACTAGGCTCAGTTTCCAGATCACAAGAGGCCTAGTCACTAAACTGCAATGGGCCCAGTCTCCAGACCGCATCAGGCCCAGTCAACAACCGCACCAGACTTCGATCTGGTACTCTCCCTCTAAGTAACCTTAAATATGTAAAACTTTGGGAAAATAACCTCCATAAAAGTGAAATAAAAGAAAAACAGAAGGCGTGCAGGTGGATCGGAGTTGTTCTAGCTGGAACATTCCGATTCTGTCACCATCTTTAGGACATTTCATTGTTGTTCCCTGCTTCAAAGAATGATTTTGGAGACGCAGAGCAGATTTGTCCTATTCCTTCCAATGCTCTCCCTGATTCTCCTTCTCCCTTGATGCTGCCTGACCTGCTGCGCTTTTCCAGCAACACATTTTTAAGCCCTGATCTATTATCAGAAGAAGATAGATCATAAGAAGCACCCTTATACTGCTCCTTGATTTCTTCAGGACTTTACAATCCATTTTCCCTATAATTTGGAAGACTGCATCAAAAACGTTACAAGTTACAGAAAGTAGAATAAAATTCATGTTAATCTCTTCCAAAGTACTTCACTCAGAGTGGCCTGAATACAATTATACTGCTGTGGTCTTCATCGCTCCCAATTCTGGACAGATATCTAGTCTAACTTTTTAAATCAATACACTGCTTTGGTCTGCATAGCTCAACCATGCTTGACAGATATCTAGTCCAGGTTTACACATCAAGGCACTGCTGTGGTCTTCATAACTCCCCATGCTAGAAAGATATCTAGTCCGGGTTTATAGATAAATGCACTGATGTGGTAGCTTTGCTCCCAGTGCTTGACAGATATCTAGTTCGGGTTTATACGTCAATGAGGTAAAAACAATGACTGCAGATGCTGAAAATCAAATACTGGATTAGTGGTGCTGGAAGAGCACAACAGTTCAGGCAGCATCCAACGAGCAGCGAAATCAACGTTTCGGGCAAAAGCCCTTCATCAGGAATAAAGGGCTTTTGCCCGAAACGTTGATTTCGCTGCTCGTTGGATGCTGCCTGAACTGCTGTGCTCTTCCAGCACCACTAATCCAGTATTTATACGTCAATGCACTGCTGTGGTCTGCGTAGCTCCACGTATTTGACAGATATCTAGTCCGGGTTTATAGATCAATGCACTGCTGTGGTATGCATAAGTCACCATGCTTGACAGATATCTTGTCTGTGTTTATTGATCAATGCAGTGATGTGGTATGCTTTGCTTCCGGTGCTGGACTGATATTTAGTCCGTGTTTATAGATAAATGCGCTGCGTCGTCTGCACAACTCCGGGAGCTGGACAGATATCTAGTCTGAGTTTATAGATCAAGGCATTGCTGCGGTCTGCATGGCTCCCGTGCTGGACGGATATTTTGTGCAAGCTTATAGATCAATACACTGCTGTGGTGTGCAAAACTCCCAGTGCTGGACAGATATCTAGTCCTGGTTTATAGATCAATGAACTGCTGTGGTCTGCTTCGTTTCCCGTGGTGGACAGATGTATAGTCTATATCAATGCACTGGTGTGATCTAAACAAGGTTCCACTACATGCAGGTTGCCGGGTTGGACTGAGCAAAGCTTGCAATACACAGTACTCCGTGAGGAACAGATAGTACTTGTGAGTTTATGGTGTCTGGGCTTGTTGTGTGAGTTGGACTGAGAATGTGATATAACTAACCATTTCAACTGATCTGACAATGCCTTTATGTTCTAATTGTCATTTTTGTGATTGGGCCTTCTGTTTCACACTCTAGTAATGCTGCAGTGCGCCCATGCACAGGACATCATGTTGGTGAATACCCACTGCCCTCGCAGCAGCCATAGCCTCTTCATTCAGAAGCAGTCAGCTATTCCTAACGTCTACGGGTGTACATGTAGGAAGGAAGGATGGCCTTTATAAACTGCTAAAGGCAGCCTCCATCTCACCACAGTCCACCGCCAAGCAACCACATCAAAATATCCAGTGCGTACTGAGAGCAGTGGAAACCTTGGGAACATTAGGGAGCAGATCATTCGGGAGATGAACCAACATTTCTCATGTATGAACGGGACAGAGTGAACTCTCCAATACACACTTTATCACGAAGCCCTGTCGTCTCTTTGTACTTATGAATTTTACATCATTTTATTCTTCCTGAAAATTCAGAAATTCACAGTTACCAACATTATATTGTATCTGCTAAATTGTTGGCCATTGCTTATCCAGTTATAAATTTTCTACTTCTTCTGGATAACTTCGTTTTGTGCCTTTCTAATTTTATGCACAAAATTAGTCATTGTATTATTCCATGTATCTGAACAATTAATCGAATTTGCAAATACTTGAGGACACAGCACTGGTCACTGTGTCACTAAAGTCTTTAATTTCTGTTAAACTGGAAAATACTAATTCACCCCTGCTTCAGGCCCAGTAACCAGTACTCCCCGTTTTCTACAGCTTTGAAAGGCTGAATGTTCTCTTCCATTTACTATGTAACAGGTATAAGATTAACAGATCTGCTGTCGTTGCTGATAAGCATCCTCGAATGGCTTAATGGTCTGCTTTTGTTTCTGTTTAAAACTCTTGATGGGCTGAATGGACTGTTTCAGCATCGGTGACGTTGTGAATTTGGCTGAACATTTTGGAACCAACAGTGTTGTTACAGAAAAGAGCAGATCCCCTCCAAACATTTTAAGACCGGAGCACAGACCGTAATTTCATGAGCTGTTTTAAGTATGTTTAATGCGGATATTCCAGGAGAGATGAAACTGGACAAATCACTCAGTTTTAACAAGTCAGCATTTATTTTCAAGGTTACCAAAATAAACGCAAACTAAAGAGTACATAATAATTAATAAATTAAGCTGTCCGAAAAAAAGCAACAGAATATCCTAATTTAAAGATGCTGTTCCAAATACCTGCGACAATACCCAGAAGCACCCCTTGTCACCGAAGATTAAACGAAACACAGGATCTAACAGGACAGAGAGGGATGGCAGGGACACTCAGCCTGGAACACCTTCTTTTATTCAGCTGTTTCATGAACCAGCAGCCTCAAAGTGACTTACTGCTTTCGGTTCATAGCCACTCTGTCTAAATGAAACCAACTCAGAAGGAAACTGAGCGAGGAGAACTCGCTACTCCCCTTTCATTGCACATACGTTTATTTAAACTTGAATGCGTCCATACAGTATGGAAACAGGACATCAGGCCCAACAAGTCGATGTCAATCCACCGAACAGGAGCCCAGCCAGACCCATTCCCCTATCCTTTATTTACCCCTGACAAATAGGCCTAATGTTATGGGCAATTAAGCCAAGCCAATTCACCTGAATTGCACAGCTTTGGATTGTACGACGAAACCACCGGGAGGAAACCCACGCGGACACGGGGAGAATGTGCAAACTCCACACAGACATTTGCGGCGGTCGAACGTGTGTTTCTGGCGCAGTGAGGCAACAGTGCTAACCACGGAGCCATCATGCTGTCCACTTTGCCTGAGACAATATCTGTTAGTTACAATCAAGCTGGCACAAAAACAAACTGCAAGCCAGACATCTCGGCAACACAGCGTTTATGACCACTCCGAAAAAAGAAACCAAGGACAATACAACCCTGTTAAAGGCACATCTTCACCTGAGTGAACAGCCCACTTCTGACTTTGTGAAGAAGGGAACGCCATTGATTCAGTAGCTGCTGATAGCCCACACGACCTCATGGATGCCCAGTTTCTATTTGCTCGTTACTTTATAAAAATGCCCTTCTTCAAAGGAGGTAGTGCCACATAACACAGAGTATCTTCAGTTTGAGGTTGAGACTTTCCCTCCATCAACACTCTGTACTAATCCTACTTCAAAATGTTCGAGACAGATGCATCTGTGACAATTAGTTTGTTGGGAATGTTTCCCTCTTGTTGGTACCCCCGTCACTTCCCACCTTCTGCCTTCTGTGTATTTAAGTCGTCATCCTGCTCAGTCAGTGGTGGGCTTGTGGAGACAGTCTTGGTGATGGTCATTGAACTCCCACACCCAGAGTACGTTCAGTGTCCTTGTAAAACTCAGTGATTCCTCTGATTTATTTTCAGCATCAAGGGGATCTAAGTTATCACCGAGGTGTGGTGTGGAGGGAAGTACAGCTCCATTAACAGGCGATTTTCTTCGCCACTTTTAATTTGCTACAATGGGATTTCCCGGATTCTGGACTCGATGTTGGTGGATCCCAGGGTAAACTGCTTCTCTTATGATATACACTGGTAGGTCTGTCCTGCCTATGGGGTAGGATACATTCAAGGATTGTGATGGAAACTTTATCCATCAGGCATGAAATCAAATGATCAAGGTATTTACATAACGATATTTGATTATTTTTAAGCTAGGTGCCAATTCAGTCGAGGTTGGAGGTAAATTCCCACCGTAAGGCTGAGTGGATCCCACCAAGCTTTCCACATTAATTCGTTTCGAGTCGTCACAATGAGCGTCATATTGGGTTTCCCCCACTTCGTACTGCACAGAATTCGCAGAGTATCTCGCCACTCATTGCTTGGTTGTAATTCCCAGTATCACGGGAATCTTGCCATAATTGAAAGCCTAGAATGCTCGGCAGATTGAGCGGTCCAAAAATTGTGGTAATGTTAGTCCTGACTGAAATGTTACGCAGATCTTGTGAGATACTTACAGCAGTGTGAGATGACGTGGTCAAGATATCGTGAAGTCATCACATGGGCTATCTTGAGTGCTTATGAATTGGGACCAGAACTGTAGACAACTGTTGAGAAAATAAAGAAGGAACCAAGTCAGACTTATGATGAGTTCGCAAGAACTAAGCATTGCATTTGCGAGAGATGGGTGCGGACCTTAAAATAGATAACAGCTAGGAGGCTGTAAGAGGCATAATTCTGCTGGAGGAGTTTAAAACCTCACTTCCAAAAATTACAACAATTAATATTTCTGGGGTGGTTACCTCGGATTTTGATGTGATTTCGCTGGTTAATGAGCCCGGCCAGGTGTTTGACTTGGAAGTAGGTGAGCACTTTGGTGATAGCGATCACAATTCTGTTATGTTTACTTTAGTGATAGAAAAGGATAGGTGTATACCACTGGGTAAGGGTTACAGCTGGGAAAAAGGCAATTACGATGTGATTAAGCAAGATTTAAGAAACTTAGGATGGGGAAGGAGACTGCAGGGGATGGGCACATTAGAAATGCGGAGCTTATTCAAGGAAAAGCTTCTGTGTGCCCTAGAAAAGTATGTAGCTGTCAGGCATGGAATAAGCTGTAGAGCGCGGAAGCAGTGGTTTATGAAAGAAGTGGAATCGCTGGTCAAGGGGAAGAAGAAGGATTATGTTATGATGAGATGTGCTGGCTCAGTTAGGGCGCTTGAGGGTTACAAGGTAGCCAGGCAAGACCAAAAGACAGACCTGAGAAGAACCAGCAGGAGACATGAGAACTTGTTGGCGGATCGAATCAGGGTAAACCCTAACGCTTTATAAAGGTATTTAAGGAATAAAAGAACGACTAGAGTAAGATTAGGGCTAATCAAAAATAGTAGTGGAAAGTTGTGTGCAGAATCAGAGGAGATAGGGGAAACACTTAATGAATATTTTTCGACAATATTCCCTCTAGAAATCGGCAAAGTTGTCGAGGAGAATACTGAGGCACAGGCTGCAAGACGAGTTGTGCTTGAGGATCACAAGAAAGAAGTATTAGAAATTCTAATAGATAGGTTACCTGGGCGGAATGGGATTTATCCTAGGATTCTCTGGGAATCCAGGGAGGAGATTGCCGAGCTCTTGGCATTGATAGTTAAATCATTATTGTCTACAGGAATAGTGCCAGAAGACTGGAGGATAGCAAATGTGGTTCCCCTGTTCAAGAAAGGGAATAGAGACAACCAGGTATTTATAGTCCAGTGAACCTTACTTCAGTTGTTGGTAAAGTGTTGGAAAAGGTTCTGAAAGATAGGATTTATAATCAACTAGAAAAGAATAATTTGATTAGGGATAGTCAGCAGGGTTTTCTGAAGGGGAGGTCGTGCCTCACAATTCTTATTGAGTTCTTTCAGAAGGTGACCAAACATGTCAAACAGAGTAAACTGGTTGATGTGGTGTATATGATTTCAGCAAGGCGTTCGATAAGGTTCCCCACAGTAGGCTACAGTACAAAATGCGGAGGATTGGGATTGTGGGAGAAAAAGCAGTTTGGATCAGTACTTGGCTTGCTGAAAGAAGACAGAGGGTGGTGGTTGATGGGAAATGTTCATCCTAGAGTCCAGTTACCAGTGGTGTACCGCGAGTGTCGGTGTTTGGTCCATTGTTGTTCGTCATTCTTATAAACGATCTGAATGAGGAAGTAGAAGGGTGGGTTAGTAAATTTGCAGACGACACAAAGTTCGGTTGAGTTGTGGATAGTGACGAATGATGTTATGGCTTACAGAAAGACATAGTTAAGCTGCAGAGCTGAGCTGAGACGTGGCCAATGGAGTTTAATGTGGACAAGTGTAACTTTGATCGGAGTAACCGGAATGCAAAGTATTGGGCGAGTGGTAAGATTCTTGGTAGTGTAGATGCGCAGAGATATCTCGGTGTTCAGGTACAGAGATCCTTGAAAGTTGCCTCCCAGGTTGACAGGATTGGTAGGAAGGCATACCGTGTTTTAGCTTTTATTCACAGAAGGATCGAGTTCCAGAACCATGAGGTTATGCGACAGCTGGACAAAACACTTGTATGGCCGCACTTGGAGTATTGTGTACAGTTCTGGTCATCGCATTATAAGAAGGATATGGAAGCTTTGGAAGGGGTGCAGAGGAGATTTACTAGGATATTTCCTGGTATGGAGGGAAGATATTACGCGGGAAGTTTGAGGGACTTGAGGCTGTTTTCGTTAGAAAGAAGAAGATTGACAGGTGACGTAATAGAGACAGATATGATAGGGTGGACAGGGAGAGCCTTCTTTCAAGTATGGTGACGGTGAGCACGAGAGGGCATAGCTTTAAATTGAGGGGTTATAGATATAGGCCAGATGTCAGAGGGAGTTTCTTTACTCAGAGAGTAGTAAGAATATGGAATGCTTTGCCTGCAACGGTAGTAGATTCGCCAACTATAAGTACATTTAAGTCATCATTGGACAAGCATATGGATGTACATGGAATAGTGTAGGTTAGATGGGCTTCAGATTAGTATGAAAGGTCGACGCAACATCGAGGGCCGAAATATGTTGCAATGTTCTATGTTCTCTGTTCTGTGGACATTTCGGAGACATGGGTAGAGCAGGGACAGAAATGGTTAGTTCAGGGACAGAATGGTTATTTCAGGTTCTGGGATTTAGATGTTTAAGTAAGAACAGAGAAAATGGTAAGGAGGTATGGGGGGTTGGCATTGTTAGTCAAGCACAGTATTACAGGTGTAGAGGACGATTGAGGATTCTTCTACTCAGGTAGTCTTCGCTGAGGCTGGAAACACGAAAGCAGAGGACACCACGTGGGAGTTTTCTATAGGCCTCCGAATGGTTACAAAAATGTAGAGGATAGGATAACAAAGATAATCCTCGATGGGAGCGAGGGTGGCAGGGTAGTTGTTATGGGGGACTTTAACTTTCCAAATGTTCACTGGGAATACTATAGTTCAACTGCTTTGGATGGGTCAGTTATTATCCAATGTGTGCATGAGGGTATCCTAACACGTATGTAGACAGCTCAAAAATGGGCGAGACCATATTAGATTTGGAACTGGATAATGAACCGGGCCAGTTGTTAGACTGGATGAGGGCGAGCTCTTTGGTGATAGTTAAATACCGCTGAGCAAAAGTTATTGCTGAGGTCAAGACGATTACAATGCAATTAGGCAGAATTTTTGATGTATCGGATTGGGAAGGAAACTGCAGGGGAGTGGACACATTTCACACATTTCATCTGTGGCGCAGCTACTGCGGATCATTGATAGGTATGCACGTGTCAGGCAGGGAGAAAGTTGTCGAATGTGGGAGCCATGGTTTACTAAGGAAGTAGAATCTCCTCTCAAGAGGAACAAAGTGGCTTACGGTAGGATGAGAGGTGATGACTCAGTTAGGGCACTTGAGAGTTAAAAGTTACAAAGATATCACTGTCTTTCTGCGCTACCCCACTTCAGCGGTGACCCTCGCAATGCTTGGAACCGTCGGAGAATCTCATCATTCGCCTTGAGAAGAAAGAAAAGAGGCAGCAAGATCATATTAACATCAGGAAAGACCTCAGGAAACATCTCGCTGAATCCACCTTACATCTCACGACAGTCCACATTGTTCAGTTTGCAGAGAATCAGTTTGGCTCGAGCTTCGAGACAGCAGGAGAAACAAATACCAGTGGAAGTTATCTCTCGAAATCAAAACTGCAGGTAAAATTTGTGCATGGCAAAAAGGGAAATTAGGTATTCAAGTAGAGAGATTGCTGACTTAACTCAACACGTCTGCAGCGTGTAGAGTACGAAATGAGCCATCACATTTCAAACCTGGAGAATCTTCATCAGAACTGTTTCTTTTTATTTCAGATCTCCAGCACCTGCAGCTCTTTGTTTTGTTTTAGCTCCCTTGTATGACATAGCAGTAAACACTCCTGCTAATTAAACCAAACACACACAAAAGCTCACCTTGTCTCACACTCTGTTAAAGTACGACTGAGAAAGAATTACCCACATTCCACTATTTCATAAGGACTACCAATTTCATTCTTTAACCCTGACGTGAACATTAAACAACTACTATTTACAACTCCAGGCCTCCTTTCTCTAAACGAATTGATATCTATCACCCACTCTATGACAATATACTGATACAATAAAGCCCCTATTAAATTTACAGCCTTTTAATATTCAAAAACACACAGTGACAGACGTCTCTGTTTAACGATCTTCCTCTGTTTGTAGATCTCGGCCTCAGGATTTGGACAAGTTTAGAGAGATACACTGTAAGATTTTGCCAGATTTGGGGAAAAGATCCTAAAAAAATTAAATACTTGCCAATGAATTTCCTCAATCCGTAAATCAAACATAGATGAGACAAATTCATTAATTTTGCTTACTTGTTTTAAAAGTCAAGATGAGAGAAATGGCTCTTAAAATTACTAAAGTGTTTCTGCGGATTGAAGATGATTCCCAAGTTCGGTAAGAACATTTAGATAGGAAAGATAGAAAAACAAAAAATAGTGCCAGGCGACTGGAGGATAGCAAATGTGGGTCCCTTGTTCAAGAAGGGGAGTAGGGATAACCATAGTAACTGGAGGCCGGTGAGTCTCACTTCTGTTGCGGGCAAAGTCTCAGAGAGAATAGTAAAGGATAGGATTTGTGAACATCTGGATAGGAATAATGTGATCAAGGATAGTCAGCATGGTTTTGTGAAGGGCAGGTCGTGCCTCACAAACCTTATTGATTTCTTTGAGAAGGTGACTAAGGAGGTGGACAAGGGTAAAGCGGTAGATGTAGTTTATATGGATTTTAGTAAGGCGTTTGATAAGGTAAACGACTGCAACAATTACGGAGGTATGGCATTGAGGGTGAGTTGGAGGTTTGGATTAGGAATTGGCTCGCTGGAAGAAGACAGAGGGTAGTAGTTGATGGTAAAGGTTCATCTTGGAGTGCAGTTACTAGCGGTTTTCCGCAAGGATCTGTTTTGGGACCATTGCTGTTTGTCATTTTTGTAAATGACCTGGAGGAGGGGCTAGAAGGTTGGGTGAGCAAGTTTGCGGATGACACGAAAGTCGGTGGAGTTGTTGACAGTGAGGAAGGATGTGGCCGGTTACAACGGGATATAGATAAGCTGCAGAGCTGGCCAGAAAGGTGGCAAATGGAGTTCAATGTTGATAAGTGTGAGGTGATTCACTTTGGTATGAGTAACAAAAGGATGGGGTACTGGGCTAATGGTCGGATACTTGGTAGCGTTGATGAGCAGAGGGATCTTGGTGTCCATGTACACAGATCTCTGAAAGTTGCCACCCAGGTAAATAGTGCTGTGAAGAAGGCATATGGCGTACTCGCTTTTATTGGTAGAGGAATTGAGATCCGGAGACCTGAGGTCATGTTGCAGTTGTATTAGACTCTGGTGCGGCCGCATCTGCAGGATTGTGTGCAGTTATGGTCGCCATACTATAGGAAGGATCGGGAGGCACTGAAACGGGTGCAGAGGAGGTTTACCAGGATGTTCCCTGGTATGGTAGGAAAATCGTATGAGGAAAGGCTGAGGCACTTGGGGCTGTTTTCATCGGAGAAAAGAAGGTTTAGGGGTGACTTGATAGAGGTGTACAAGATGATTAGGGGTTTTGATAGGGTTGACCATTAGAACCTTTTTCCACATATGGAGTCAGCAATTACTAAGGGGCATAGCTTTAAATTAAGGGGTGGTAGGTATAAGACATGTTTGGGGTCGATTCTTTACTCAGTGAGTCGTGAGTTCATGGAATGCCCTGCCAGTAGCAGTGGTGGACTCTCCCTCTTTATAGGCATTTAAACGGGCATTGGATAGGCATATGGAGCATAGTTGTCTAGTGTAGGTTAGTTGGGCTTGAATCGGCGCAACATCGAGGGCCAAAGGGCCTGTACTGCGCTGTATTGTTCTATGTTCTATGTTCTATGTTCTAAAGGAACGAGGAACTTCCACAATCAATTTCAAAGAAAGATGTGCTTTGATTTTTGGGTCTATGCGGATTCTACCGCAAGTTTGTAACAAACCACAGCAGCTTAAGGGCATCTTTAATGGATTTGCTAAAGAAGAAGATAAAGTTGCAGTGGACTGATCAATGACAGAAGGCATCTGACACTTTAAACGCAGTATTAACCACCGCACCAGCTTTAGCTGCACGAAACTTTATGAAACCCTTCAAAGATGCTGTTGATTATCGTGACATAGGAGTTGGAGCTGTTCTGAAACAGGAAGATGATGGTGGAATTGAACAGCCAGTTGGTTAATTTTTAAAGAAACTCAAAATTCAACAGAGGAAATACTCTAAGACCAAAAAGAAATTATTGAGTTTGGTACTGCCCTTACAACATTGTAATATCTATGCTCGGAACAGTATGTCTGAGGCATTTGTGTGGACGGATCAAGAACCTCTCACATTCTTGGAACGATTTAAAGACAAGAATATGCAACTATTTTGTTAGGGCCTTCAGTTACAGACTTTTAATTTACAAATTGCACATGTTGTGGGTCGTCAGAGTGTGATAACAATTGCGTTATTGCGAATGCAACTGATAAAGTATGGATAAGGTTGCATTGTTATCATTGGAATCGATCGTTGTGTGTGTGCGCGCGTGTATGTGAACTAGGATTAATGTCTAATGTATTTCACGGTATAAGCGTTAAGAATTAGATCATATAGAAGCCATATTTTTATTATAATGGTTCATTTCTTTTCTAAAGGAAGAGGTGTTGTGATGTTGATGGCGTGCACTGTTCCTTTAAGAGAGAATGAGAGCTGGAAGACACCTATCTTGTGACAGAGCTAGCTGGAAAATTGAAAGATGCAAAATTTGGCTGTAACCGAGATACCTCAGTGCTTGACAGCAGTTCGAATTTAGCTAATCAGTTTAAATTCTGCTCCAAGAAGCTAAAACCCAACCGAATCCCAATTTACTGCATTGATAACATCAAACCAATGAAATCGTTCTATGTTTTGGAGTATAAAAACAGGCATTTTCGGTAGTTAGCTAGAAAAATTAACAATTGCCATTGAAAGTCGATTATTCACAACACTCTGTATTAAAGTTTCATTTTCATCTGAAACATCTTTGTGACAGAAGGTCTATTCTGATCCATGGAAATCGACAAACAGGAAAAGATCGCCACCAATGATGACAGCCACTGTCTGGTTTTAAACATTTATTTGCTGTAAATTTACTTGGGACTTTATTGGATCAGTATATTTTTACACAGTTTGAGGTAGACAACAAATCTTTCAGAGAAAAGAAGCGTAGTGTTGCAAATATTCGTGTTTTAATGTTCAGTTTAGTGTTTAAGGATAAAAATGATATTTATTGTCACATAGCGAAATTTGTTGAGTACTCTGTCACTTATATTGAACAGATTACGAGGCAAGATGAGCTTTTATGCTTGTTTCATTTAATTAGCAGAATGTTCTACCATCATGTCATAAAAATCGACAAGTATTGCGTGGAATGCAGCATTAATCGGGAAGTAGGGGAAGGGGAGCGAGCAGAAGTGCAGGAAATGTGTCAGTTACAGCTGAAGACTGAATACCCATCAGAGCTTGGAGTGGGATCGAAGGGAAGTTGGTTGCCGGGAGGGGGGAATTTCTTAGGTGAGATAAGGGAGGTCATGTTGCTGGTCACACACTGGAATTCAGCACATGATGCATTTCAACAGATTTCAGCATTTCAACAGATATGACGGATCCAGAGAGATTGGGTGCATTCAGTCTCACTCAGCTGGTCATGTGTTCAAACACAGAAGGAATCCCAGACTGAAGGATGCAAACGCGACAAAATTGAAACTGCAGCTCTTCACTTGCATCTTGTCGGAAACGAGTCATGAAAATGCACTCATTTGATAAACAGATGGAAGGCAGGAGGATGATGTTTAAAATCATATTAGGCGTAATCAATTGTCTGAATTGTCTCGCTGAGTCCAATGGGTGAATTCACCTATGTATCTTATCGACTTAGAGAAATTAGAAGACATTTAAGCAAATATTTCAATGGACTGAGAAACCAAAGTGATCAAAAAGCATCACTGAGAAGATGAAATGCCTCTGGTTCACAAAGCGGATTATGAAGTGGTCGGAAACGTGGCACAGTGGTTAGCACTGCTCCCTCACAGCGCCAGAGGTTCAATTCCTGCCTCAGGCGAAATGGTTGTGTCGAGTTTGCACATTCTCCCCGTGTCTGCGTGGGTTTCCTCCTACAGTCCAAAGACCAAGGTCAGGTGAATTGGCCATGCTAAATTGTCTGAAGTGTTAGGTAAGGAGTGAATGTAGGGGTATGGGTGTGTTGCGGGTCGGAGTGGGCTTGTCGGGCGGAAGGGCCTGTTTCCACACTGTAAGTAATCTAAAAGGTGTATCCAATCACAAACGGAAGCATAAAAAATGGGTGAGGAGACATCTCAGGGTTAAAAAGTTGTTTTGAAGATGACATCTGTGATGTATTGCAGACAAGAGCAGATTTATTTTATGTTCTCGGAGAGTTGCGAATGCTTGGAATGTCCTTGCCCCTCGACCAGAGACATTGACTTTTTTTTAGATACAGGAAGATACATACATGATTAACAACAAAGTCAATGGTTATCAGGGAGTGTGTGGGGACGTTGAGCTCAGGACACTGTCTGATCACCCAGAATCATACTGAATGGTCGAGTAGGTGCGATGAGCTGAAGGCCATTTAATGGACCTTAATGTATCCCTGTACTTGTAAGAAAATGCTTCTCCTCATGGGCCAGCATTCTGACATTGGTTGCTCTTTGGAATAGGTTGGTTCGGTGATTCAGACTTGGGTAGTCTTGACAGACAAAAGGGCCTTTGCCTGTTGCTTTTTACGACTTTAATATATTCTATATCGGTCATTCTGCAGAACATTTTGAAATCGATATTTCTCGGAATATTCTGTTGACGACACTCCCTGAAGCATTCTACACCCGAAATTCGATAACTGACATTACCCAGAATGTTCTATACCTAACATTCTCCAGAACATTCTATACACAACATTCTTAGGAAAGTCACACACCCGACATTCCCCAAAACATTCTATACCTGATATTCCAGGGAAAATTCTCCTGTCGACATTGATCAGAACATTCTATACACGGCACTATCAGTAAAAGTTTACACTCAAAACTCTCTGGAACATTCGATACCCAAAATTCTCTGGAAATTTCTATATCCGACATTCTCTGAAACGTTGCATACCAATTATTCTCCAAAGCCTTCCATACCTGAAATTCCCCAGAACATTCTACATCTTATCTTTCCTGGAAAGCTACATTCCCAACATTCTCCATAATTTTCCCTGGAAATTTCTACACCCGGCTGAATGCGGAACATTTCGTAACCAATATTTTCAGGAAGAGTTTGTATACAAATTCTCAGATAAAATCAATGTACATCATTCATCAGAACATTCTTTACATGCCATTCTCCCGGACATTCCGTACTCAAAATTTCCCCGAACATTCAATACCCGACATTCCCCAGAATGGTCATAACTCGACGTTCTATGAAACATTCTACACTCGACAATACCCAGGATATTATGTTCCCAACATTCTCCAGAATATTGTATACCCGGCATTCTTTGTAACATTCCAATCCCGACATTTCAGGAACATTCTATAAACGAAAATCTCTACAACTTCCCCTACCATACATTGCCCCGAGCGTTCCCTATCCCTCATTCTCTGTAACGTTCAGACCCAACATTCCCCCGAAATTTCAATAGTCGACATTCCCATGGAACGTTCCATACATGACATCTTCCATAAACTTCCCTTCCCTACATTCCTCAAAATATTCCATGTTTGACATTCCCCAGAACGTTTCACACCCGACATTCGACGTAATATTCCATATGTTATATTCCCTGGAACATTCTACCCCTGAAACTATTGTTAATGACTGAACGTCAGTGAATTGAACAAAAGATAAGAGCTCGGGGAAGAGATCCCTTACCGGAGAGAAGGAGACACTGTTCTGAAGTCGGGTCAAGCAATTAAAGAGATGAATATGTTTTCCCTGCATATATTTACTTCACGACAGAGGATCGACCACAATGTATACTAAAACACAGAAATTTGCAACCTTCACTTGTCTTCAAGGAACTGGGAGAGTATGCTTCAGTCTGCTCTCAAGTCATCGAGTGTGTGAGAATGTTCTGGAAGTCATCTGTACTTATGGATGTGTCTCTGTGTGTTTGGGGAGGAGGAGGGCTTCTTGTGTCTTGTGACACCTTGTTATAAGTAATTCAGAACTTAGCTTTTTTTTAATGTCAACTCCAATTACAGCGATAATGCTCTAATTATAGTAATGCACTTCAAAATCTCATTGGGTGTCCAGTCAAAGTGGTCACTTTTCCACCAGGCTGATGTACTATGCGTTTGTTTTTTTTTCCCACACAGTTAACGTAGTGACGATCTACATCCTGCTTTATAAAGATTGTGCGTTGTCTCCATGTGTCAGACGTTATCTGGTGGCCATGGCAATCGTGGATCTACTGGTCATTACCCTCGACCTGTTATTACGGCACATTCCCATTGTTTATAAGAAGCAATTCCATTTCCTTCACTACATCCCCGTGTGTAATGTCCACGCCGTGTTGCTTTATGCAGCCACTGACTGCTCTGTCTGGTTCACTGTCGCTTTCACCTTTGATCGGTTTGTGGCCATTTGTTGCCAGAAGCTGAAAAGTAAATATTGCAGTGAGAAAACGGCGGCTGTGGTTCTGGGAACAGTGACTGTACTGAGCTGCTTAAAGAACATTTTCTGGTATTTTATGCTCACCCCTCGATATCAGCTATGGAACACCCCCTGGTTTTGTCACGGAACGGATGCGGTTATTTTCTCCCGTGTATGGATCACAATCGAGTTCATCCACCACACTCTAACCCCGGTTCTCCCTTTTCTCCTGATCCTGCTGCTCAATGTGTTCACCATCAGACACATTTTAGTGACCAGCAGAGCCCGCAAGAGATTCGAGGCTCACATGAATGGAGACGTTCAGATTGATACAGAAATGAGAAACAGAAAAACATCCAGCATTTTACTGTTTGTGATCTCGGCTAATTTCGTTCTTTCATGGTCAACTTTAATGGTGTTTACTATATGGTACAGGTTGTGGTTGATTGTAGATACCTCTGTGTATCTACATGGTTTTGTGCAGGAATTGGGTTTCACGATACAGCTCCTCAGTTGTTGTACTAACACTGCGATTTATGCCGTGACCCAGACTAAGTTCAGACAGCAGCTGAAGAATGTGCTGAAATATCCCTTTACCAAAATTCACCAATCAATTAAATTCAACCATTAAACAATCCATCCGGGATTTTCTCATTTCATTTCAATGTTTCAGCATCGTAACAGACTGACGTTAGTGCTGGTTTGTCCAACCATATCCACCTAGGGTGACAGGGACACATTTCAATGTTTCCCACAACTCAGGGACCACTGAGAAAAGGACCCATCCCACTGACTGCACCTTCCACTTCAGTTTTTCAACAATAAATATCTTCATTAAAAATGCTGGGTAACAGAATTAATTACATCGTTTCTTGACTTTGTGTCGAAGAAGCTGACCAGGAGGGAGACACACTCAGTCCCTACACCTGGTATTCAGGGAAAGAAAGGGGATCAGGCGTGTCCTCAGGAGTTGGGTTAATTTAATCTGGATTAGGGTGGTGCTGGAAAAGCACAGCAATTCAGGCAGCATCCCAGGATTAGGAAAATCGATGTTTCAACCAAAAGCCCTTAATCAGGAATTAAGACAGAGTGCCTGAAGGGTGGAGAGAAAAATGAGAGAAGAGTGTGGGTGGGGAGAAAGTTAAAATTAATCTCTCGTAGCTCTTATCTTTGGGTGCTCCACACTGACCTGGTCTTCGGCAGAATTCATCTATCTACCCTGTTCCACACATCATCACTCAATCGCATCATTCTCTTTCTCTCTCGCTCATTCATTCTCCCTCTTACCCCTCGCTCCCACTCTTGGACTCACCCCTCTTCCTACTCATTTCTCTCCCTCTCTCTCTCTCTCTGCACACTCTCTGTTTCTGACCACCTTTCCCTTTTTACCGACCCCTTCCATCTCTCTCCCACTCCGGGCCTGTCCATCCATCTCCACTTCACTCTCTCTCAATCCCTTTCTCTCTCGCTCTCCTGCTGTTTCTGCCTTCCTCCTGTGTTTCTATCTCTCCCCATTTTCTGACTCCTCCCACCCCCCACATCTCTCTAAACTCTGCCCACACCCTCCAGCATCCCAACCATATCCCGTGTCTGTTCAGAAGACGAAGCAAGAACGAGCAAGAAAGTGTGTGTCAGATCGAAAGGGAGGGAGACAGATTCAGTCAGAGGGAAATTGAGAGAAGGAGAGAGGGAGAGAGAGAGGGGAAAAGTCAGACAGCTGAAGAGAGAGAGAAGGACATGGGGACAGAGAGTGAGTGAGCCAGACAAAGGGAGAGGGTGAGAGATAATCAGACAGATGGGGAGAGAGCGAGAGAGTCAAACGGAGGAAAAGAGAAGAAGAGTTTCAGACAGAGGCAGAGGGAGGGAGGGAAATAGACAAGGAGAGGATTAGACAGAGGGAGGGGTTGAGGGGAGAAGACAGAGAGTCAGGCAGAGGGAGGAGTGAATGAGCTAGGAAGAGATTCGGACAGAAAAATAGGGAATGAGGCTAAGAGAATGTGAAATAAGGAGGGACAGGCAGGAAGAATTGAAGGGGCTGAAGGAGCGAGAGAGAGAGTTAACAGGCATGATAGAGAGAGTCAGTGTGAGGGAGGGAGGGAGTTTGTGTGAGACAGCGATGAACCAGAGACAGTGAGGGGAAGGAATGAGGGAGGGAGACACTTCGAATAAGATTCAGAAATGGCGAGGGAAGGAGCGAGACAGAGTGTCAGACAGAGGGAGAGCTAATGATGGACTGAGGGTGTGGAGAGAACTAGAATCAGACAGAGGGAGAGGGAGGGAAGGACTGAAGGAGAGATAGAGTGAACGAGGAAGAAGGACCGAGAGAGAGTGAGAATGACTGACAGTGGGAGATATTAAATGAGATGGATCGAGAGATAGACAGACCGAGTGAGCATCAGGAACGGAGCGAAAGAGAGACACCGGCAGTGAGAGGGAGAAAACGAACGACCGAGATAGAAGGAAGGAGAGAGAGACAGACAGAAAATGGAAGGTATAGAGAGAATAATACTGAGCGAGAATTAGAAAACGAGAGTTAGACGACAGAATGTCAGGCAAAAGGAAGGGGAGTGATGGACCAAGGCAGACATTAAGACAGAGGAAGAAGGATAATGGGAGGGAGAGAGAGGCAATCAGAGGGCAAGAGAGGGAATGAAGGAATACAAGAGAAAGAGTGAAACAGAGGGGAAGAAACAGATGGAAAGTGTGGCAAAGAGAATTTGGTAGAGGTAGTGAGGGTGAGAGTTTGGCAGAGTTGGCAGGAGAGAAGGAGACAGGTCGAACACGGTGCCTCTGTGGTTAACTCTGCAGCCTCACAGCGCCAGGGACCTGTGCTTTACTCCAGCGGCGGGCATCATCCGTGTGGAGATTGCAGGTTAGATTAGATTACTGACAGTGTGCAAACAGGCCCATAGTCCCATCAAGTCCACACTGACCCTCTGAAGAGCAACCCACCCAGACCCATTCCCCTACATTTACCCAACACTACGGGCAATTTAGCATGGCCAATTCACCTAACATGCACTTTTTTGGACTTTGGGAAGAAACTGGAGCACCTGGAGGAAATCCACAGAGACGCGGGGAGAACGTGCAATATCCACATAGACAGTTGCGTGTGGCGGGAACTGAAGCCGGGTCTCTGGCGCTGTGAGGCAGCAGTGCTAACCACTGTGCCACCATGCATCCCACATTCGCCCTGTGTCTGGATGGGATTCAACCGAGTTTACCCATTTCTTCACACAGTCCAAAGTTGTGCAGGTTTGGTGATTGAGCCATATTAAATTGCACATAGCGTTCAGTGACGTATTGGGTAGTGGTAAGTGTAGAGAAATAGGGTAGTGGAATGGGTATGGCATGGTTACTCTTCTCAGGGTCGGTGTGGCATAATGGCTGGTTTCCACACTGCAGAGTTTCTGTGTTGGAGGAAGAGACAGACAGGGACAGGGATGAAGGAAGAGATTGGGAGTGATAAGGAAACAGAGACGGAAGCATTTTGAGTGGGAAGGGACGTGAACAGAGAGTGGGAAAGGCGGGAAGAGGGAGAGAGTGGAAAGAGATGTGTGGAGCAGAGTGGGAAGGGGAAGGGGAAGCGGTAGAGAGAGTGAGGAATAGGGACAGTGAGGGGGAAAGGAGGGAGGAGAGACAGTTATGAGTTGTGGAGAGAGTGGAATGGGAGGGAGAGAGAAAAAGAGTTGCACCTGAGGAGAAGAGTGAGAGAGGAGGTAAGAGAGAGAATGGACATGGAGAGAGATTCAAGAGAGAGTGGCAATTAATGGGAGAGAAAGAGACAGTGGAATAGAGGGAGAGAGGGAGTGTGAAGGAGGGGTGGGAGTGAGTGAGAGTGGGATCGGAATGGGGAGAGAGAGCGGAGGAAGGGAGTGGGTACAAAGACAGTGGGAAGGGACGGGTACAGAGAGAGTGTCAAGGTTCTGTTCGCCGAGCTGGGAATCTGTCATGCAGACGTTTCGTCTCCTGTCTAGGTGACATCCTCGGTGCTTGGGAGTCTCCTGTGAAGCGCTTCTGTGATCTTTCCTCGGCATTTATCGTGATTTGAATCTGCCGCTTCCAGTTGTCAGTTCCAGCTGTCCACTGCAGTGGCCGGTATGCTGCAACGGACTGCTGGAATTAACAACCGGAAGTGGCAGAGACAAATCACTATAAATGCTGGAGGAAACATCACAGAAGCGCTTCACAGGAGGCTCCCAAGCACTGAGGATGTCAAGTAGACAGGGGATGAAACGTCTGCAACACAAATTCCCAGCTCGGCGAACACAACCACAGCAACGAGCACCCAAGCTGCAAATCTTCTCACAGATATTGAACAGAGAGAGTGGTAAGGGAGGGAAAGTAAAACAGTGGAAAGGGTAGAGGAAGAGAGATAATGGGAGGAGGGGGATAGCGCGAATGGGAAGGGAAGGATGAGGGATAGAGTGGGAATGAAGTGAGCGAGACACGGAGTAGGAAGAGAGGGCTGAAGTAGAGAGGAGCAAAGGACGGGGAAGGATGATAGTGGGGAACAGGGGAAAGAATGTGATACAATGAGAAGAGAGACTGGGAGGGGAGAGTGAGTTCGAAGTGGAGATAGAGAGAGTGGGAAGTAAGCAAAGAGAGAGAGATAGTAAGGGGAATGGGCCAGGGGAATGGCAGTGGGAAGAGAGAATGGGAGAACGTATGACAAGAGTGGGTAAGAGCGAGGGAGGAGGGTGTTCAGAGAGAATGGGAAGTGAGTGGGGAGAAAGAGAGGCTGCAAAGTGGGAGAGAGGGAATGGAACGTGTGGAGCAAAAGGGAATGGGAAGGGAGTGGGGTATGAGATACTGGGAAGGGAGAGGGAAGATTGAATGTGGGAAAGAAGGGGAGAGAGTGGAAAGGGAGGTGGAGAGAGTAGGAAGGGAGCTGTAAAAGGACAGGGTACAGAGAGTGTGGGAAGGGAGGTGTTATAGATAGAATTGAAAGGGAGGGTAGGAGAGTGAGTGGGAAAGGAGTGAGGAAATGAGAGAGGGAAAGAAGGGATAAGTGAGAGAGAGGGAAGTGAGGGGGCAGAGTGACAGTGAAAAGTGAGGTGAAGACGAAGTGGAAAGTAAGAGCAGAGAGAGATTTGGAAAGGAGAAGGGAGAGAGGAGGGAGAGAGTGAGAAGGGAAGGGGAGGGAGAGTGTCAGGAGGGGGAGAGAGAGTGTGGAAAGTGGAGACAGTGGGCATAAGATTGAGTGCGGGACAGAGTATGTGTGGAGAGATCAATAGTGGTAGAGCAACAGAGAGAGTGGGAAGGAAGCCAGATAGACAGTTGGAAGTGAAGTGGGAGAGATGTAGTGGAAAAAGGAAGGGATGTGATAGAGTGGAAGGGGAAGAGAGAGAAAGGGATGAGGAAGGAGGAGAGAGAGTGGGAAGGGAGTGGGGAAAGGGAGGGTTGAAACCGAGTGGGGAGAGAGAGAGTAGGAAGGGGAGACAGAGGGGGGGAAATTGAGAGACTGAGAATGGAAAGGGAAGGGGAAAGAGTGACTGGTGACGGGGAGAGAGATACAGTGGAAAATGAGGGAGGAATAGGGAATTGGGAAGGGAAGAAGGAGAGGGAGAGTGTGGGAAGAGAGGCACCAAGAGTAGGAAAGGAACGAGTAAGAGAGTGTGGGAAGGGAGGGAGGGAGAGAAAGTGGGAAGGGAGGGTGAGAGTGGGAAGGGGGCAAACAGAAAGTGCAAATAGGAAAAGAGAAAGAGAGTGGGAAAGTAGAAAGTCAATGGCAAGGCAGCGGGTGAAAGAGCCTGGTGGAGTGAGGGGGTGGAGGATGGAAGGAGAGAGTGTTAACAAGGGAGGGTGAGAGAGAGTAAAGGAGGGGAGTCAGAGGAGAGAGTGAGTGCGAAGTGAGCGAGGGAGTGAGAGTGTGGGAAGGATTGAGGTGAGAGAGAGTGGGAGGGTAGAGAGATAATGGGAAAGGAGGGAGGAGAGAGAGGGATTGGTGGGGAGACAGTGTGCATTGAATGGGCACACAGAGAATGTAAAGAGAGGGAGGAAAGAGAGTTTGGGAAGGGAGAGGGAGAGAGAGGGTAAGAGAAGGGGAGAGACACAAAGAAGTGGTGATGAGAGAATGAGTGGGAAGGCAGCGAGGGATCGAGAGAGTGGGTACAGTGGATGAGAGAGAGCACAAGGGAAAGAGGGCGAGAAAGTTGGTAGAGAGGGGATAAGAGAGTGGGAGAGGTGGAGAGTACGTGTGAAGGGGCGTTGAGAGAGGGAGTGGTGAGCGGGATGATGGAGACAGGGTATAAAGAGAGGGAGAGAGTGTGAAGGCAGGCAGGGACAGGGAGGGAGTGGGAAGGGAATGGCAAAAGAAGGAGTTGGAATGGAGGTAATGAGTGACAATAGAAGGAGGGACTGTGGGAATGGAGGGGCAGACAGAGTAGGAACAGAGGAAGAGAGAGGGTGGAATGGTAGTGAGGGAAGGAGAGAGACAATCGGACTGGAGGGAGAGAGAGTGAGTGGGAAGGGCAGAGACACAGCAAAAGTGTAGATAAAGATAGTGGGATGGGTAGAGTGAGAGTGGCAAGGGAGGGAGAGAGAGTGAGAAGTGAAGGAGGGATAGGTGTAGTAAGGGAGGGGAGAGAGAGTGGTAAGGGAGGGAGAGAGATATGTAAGGGAGGAGGGATAGGATGTGGTAAGGGAGGAGGGATAGAATGTGGTAAGGGAGGGAGAGAGAGAGTGGTAAGGGAGATAGGGAGAGTTGTAAGGCAGGGGAGAGAGGGAATGTGTACGGGGATTGGTCAGAGAGGGAATTGAAATGGAGGGGTAGAGAGTGATTGTGAAGGGAGAATAGAGAGAGAATGGGAAGGGAGAGAAGAGTGAGTGTGAGAAGCAAGACGGAATAGAGACAGTGGGAATGGAGTGGGTGAGGGGGTTGCAAGGAATGGTGGAGAGAAAGTATATTAAGGGAGGGCGAAAGGGAGTGTAAAGTGGGTGAGAGTGAGAGTGGAAAGGGCAGAGAGAGTGGGAGGGAAGGGGAAGTGACAGTGTGAATGGAGGAGCGAGGGAGGGCATGGGGAGTGAATGGTGAAGAGCGTGTGGGAAGGGAGGTGTGAGAGAGAGAGAGATGGAGGAAGAGAGAAAGGAGAGGGAGTGGGAAGAGAGGGAGAAGGGAGAGAGTGGAAAGGTGTTGAGATAGCGTGGCAAGTGGGAGAGAGTGGAGAGGGTTGAAGAGGGAGAGAGCGAGAAGAACCAAGATAGAGCAAAGAAGAAAAAACAAAGAAAATGTCCAGCCCAGGAACAGGCCCTTCAACCTGACAAGCCTGAGCCGATCCAAATTTACTGTCTAACATCTGTATCCCTATGCTTCTCACCGTCTCATGCATCTGTCCAGACCCATCTTAAATAAATCTACCGTGCTGGCAACGCGTTCCAAATGCCCACCACACTCTGTGTGAAGTCCTTGCCGCGTGTATCCCCCTTAAACTTTCGACCTCTCACCTTGAAAGCGTGAACATTCGTTATTGAGTTCTTCACCCTGGGTAAAAAGCTAGTCTCTGTCCATCCTGTTTATACTCTTCATTGTTTTGTAAACCTCAATCAGGTCACCCCAATCTTTTTTTAATGTAACCAAACGTAACCTACTCAACCTCTATTCATAGCTTGCACCGTCCATACCAGGTTACATTATCGTAAACCTTCTCTGCACCCTCTCCAAAGCGTCCACATTCTTTTGATAATGTGACGACCAGAAATGTACATAGTATTCCAAATGTGGCCGAACGAATGTCTTGTGCAATTTTAAAATGACTTGGCAGCTCGTAGACTCAATACCCTGTCCAATGACGGGAAGCATACTATATGCCTTCTTGGTCACTCTGTCCACCTGTGCAGCATCTTTAGGGTACAATGGACCTGCATTCCCAGATGCATCACCTCACATTTGTCTGGATTGAATTACATCTGCCACTTCTCCGCCCAACCCTCCAGTCTATCTATATCCTCTTGTATTCTTTGACAGTCCTTCATGATTCTTGAAACTCCACCAATCTTCGTGTCATCTGCAAACTTGTTGATCATACCAACAGTGCCCTCTTGAAGATCATGTATTGATATCACCAACACTGTGGCCCCAACACTGACCCCTGTGGAACACCACTTGACAAACACCCTTCAACTACTGCTTTTTGTCTGCTGTGGCTCAACCAGTTCTTTATCCACCTAGCCAGAACATCCTGCACGCCATGTAACTTCAATTTCTCCATTAGTCTACCATGGGGAACCTCATCAAAAGCCTTATTGAAGTCCATGCATATGACGTCAACAGCACTCAAAGATCTCTAGTAAGGTGGTAAGGCACGAATTCCCCAGCACAAACCCATGTTGCCTATCACTCACAAGCCCACTCTTTTCTGAATATGAATAGACCCCCTTCCTCAGTACCCTCTCCAGTAAATTCCCCACCACCGAAGTCAGACTCACTGGTCTGTAGATACCTGGAATATCCCTACTATCCTTCTTGTATAGGGGGACAACATGAGTAACCCTCCAGTCCACTGGCACCTAACCTGTATTTAAGGATACCACAAAGGTATCTGTCAGGGCCCCAGCTATTTCCTCTCTTGCCTCCCTCAGTAACCTGAGATAGATCCCATCTGGTCCAGGGGATTTGTCCATCGTAATAACCTCGAGCCTGCCCAACACATCTTCCCTATTCTTGTCAAAGTGAACCAGACTAATCAAAATTCTATTTCCAATTTCAAGATAAACCATGTTCCTCTACTCCGTGAACTGGCGCAAAGTAATCATTCAGAATCTCACCAATTCTCTCAAGTTCGACACACGGCCTTCCTTCATTATCCTCTTGTGGACCAATCTGTTCCCTCGTTACCTGCTTGCTTCTTATATAAGAATAAAATGCTTTCAGAGCCTTCTTAATTCTGTTCGATAAAACTATTTCATGGCACATTTTAGCTCGCTTGTTTCCTCGTTTAAGACTGGTCCTACTCTTCTGATCGTTGTCTAGTGCACGTTCTGTTATGAGCTACCTCGACCTTAATGTATGCTTCCCTTTTCCTCTTGGCTAGTCGTACATTTTCTCCTGTTATCCACGGTTCACAAATCTTGTCGTTCCTATTCTTTCCCTTCAACGGGACATGCCTATCCTGCACTATCTTCAACCGATCTTTGAAGCATCCCACACATGAAATGTGGACTTCCATTTAAATAGCTATATCAAATCCACATTTCCGAGCTCCTGCCAGTTTTGATATAATTGGCCTTGGCCCAGTTTAGTAATCTTCCATTAGGACCTCTCTCATCTTTATCAACTAGTATTCGAAAACTTACGGAATTCTGTTCACTGTTCCTAAAGAAATCTCCCACCGAAACTTCTACCACCTGTCCTCACTCGTTCCCCAGTACCGGGACCAATATGGCGCCTTCCCTCGTCGGACTATTGACATACTGCTCCAGAAAACTCTCCTGGACTCTTCTTACAAGTTCGACCCCATCCAGACCTCTGACGCTAAGTGTATCCCAGACAATGTTAGAAAAATTATAATCTCCCATCACCACAACCCTATCGCCTGTACGTCCTTCCATAAACTGTTTACCTGTTTGTTCTTCCACCTCACGCTCGCTTTTGGGAGGCCTGTCATTCAATTCCAACAGCGTAAGTGCACCCTGCTTATTTCTCAGCTCCACCCATAATGGATCAATAACCAAGACCACCATAATGTCCTCCTTTAGCAGAGTCGTAATATTATCTCTGACCAGCAGTGCAACTCCACACCCCCTTTTACTTCCCTCGCTCTCCTGTCTGAAACATCTACATCTGGAACATTTAGTTGTGAATCATCATGCCCATCCTTGCAACCAAGTTTCTGTGATTGCAATAACGTTATAATCCCAGGTACCAATCGAAGCCCTAAGTTCATCTGCCTTACTCCTTGCATTAAATTAGACGCATTTCAAGCCACCAGTTCTTTTGCGTTCATCTACTCTCTGCCTACTCTTCCATTTATTAATGCTATCTTCATGATTCTTAGAGTCTGCAATCTCCACCTTGTTGCCTACTTGTTTTCGCCTCTGGTTCCCAGTCGCCTCTACATTAGTTTAAAACCTCCGCAACAGCAGTAGCAAATACTCCCTCAAGGACATTGGCTACGTTCTGGTTCAGATGTAGACTGTCCATTTTGTATTAGTCCACCTTCCACAGAACTGGTATAAATGTCCAAAAAATCTGCACCCCTTCGTTTTTTTCATTTTTACGCTGGCTAGCATGTGGCATTGGTAGTAATTCTTAGATCACTGCCTTTGAGGTCCTCCTCTTTAATTTCTCTCCCTGAATTCTTCTTTGAGGAATTCATCTCGTTTTCTAATTATATTTTTGATGCATAAATGCACCAAGACAACTGACTGTTCAGCCTCCTCTTTTCGAATGTTCTGCAGCCAATCGGTGACATTCCTGACCTGAGCACCTGGGAGGCAACATACTGTCCTGGATTCCCGTTTGTGGCCACAGAACCACCAACATACTCCCTTCGATATAGAATCCCCTCTGACTATGGCTCTACGAGTCTTCTTCCCATCCTGCTGAGCAGCAGTGCTCCCCACGGTGCCATGATTTTGACAACTGCTGCCCTCTCCTGGTGAGCCAACTCACCCAACAGTCTCCAAAACGGTATTGCTGTTTTGGAGGGAGATGACCACAGGGGACACCTGCAATGCCTTCCTCCTCATTTTCTGGCTTTTGGTCAGCCATTCAGCGCCTCCCTCAGCAATACTAACCTGCGGTGTAACCCAGTTCAATAAACGGGCTATCCACAACTTCCTCAGCAACGCAGATGCTCCACAATGAGTCCATCAGCAGCTCCAGAGGTGTCATGCGGTCTAACAAGAGCTGCACCTGGACACCCTTCTTGCAAGTGTAAGAGTTAGGAACATCAGACACGTTCCTGACTGCCACATCAAGCAAGAGGCACATGCCACGTGTCTGAGGTACACTGCCATTGTAAGCTTAGCTTTATGTGATAGAGAAGTACAGGAGAGAGAGAGAGACAGTTGAAAAGGAAGGAGAGAGGTGAGAGAACATAGAATTTAGAACATTACCACAGTACCGGCTCTTTGGCACTTAGTGTTGCTCTGACCTGTGAAACCAGTCTAAAGCCTATCTTTCCTGCTGTATTTGGCATGATCGCTCGATGGTTAACATTGCTGCCTCAAAGCGCGAGGGACCCACGTTTGGTTCCAACCTCAGACCACCATATGTGTTGAAATTGCGCCTTCTATGCATGTCTGTGCGAATTTCCTCCCAGTCCTCCGGTTTCCTCCCACAATCTAATGATGTGCAGATCAATTGCACTGGCCAAGCTGAATTGCCCATCGTATCGGTTGTAAGTTAGGGGTAATTATAGTGGAATGTGTCTGGTTGGGTTACTCTTCGGAGGGTCAGTGTGGACTTGATGCACCAAAGAGCATGTTTTCACAATTTAGGCATACCATTTCTGGTTGCATATTGAAACATGTGTCTATCCAATACACTGTTGTATACCTTTAATATTGGTGAGTCCACACCTGTTTCAGGCCGTCTGTTCTACGCAGCTACTATTCTCGGAATAAAGAGACTACCTCTGACATCTGTCTAAAATCTAACACCCCTCAAATTTAAAGTTATGTTCGCTCATGACAGCCATCACCATCCGAGGAAAAAGGTTCTCACTGTCCAACCTATCTGAATCTCTGATTATCTTTATGTCTCAATTTAGTCATCTCTCAACATTCTCTCTAAAGAAAACAACCTCAAGTTGTTCAGCCTTTCCTCATAAGACCTGCACACCATACCAGACAACATCCCAGTATATCTCCTCTGAATCTTTCCAAAGTTTTACAACCTTCCTATAATTCGGTGATCAGAAATACACGCGATATTCGAGTCTGGAAGATCAGAGCTTTGCCCAGCTGCTGCATGACCTCATGCCTCCAAAAGTCAATCCCTCAACGAATAAAAGTAAACACAACGTCTTGCTTCTGAACAACCCTATCAACCTGGGTGGCAACTTTCAGGGATCAATGTACACGAACACAGAGATCTCTCTATTCATCTGCAATGCCAATTGTCTTATCATTATCCCAGCACCCTTCGTTACTGTTACTCCTTCGAAAGAGAACAAACTCACACTTTTCCGCATTAAACTCCATTTGACACCTCTCAGCCCAGCTCTTCAGTACATCTATGTTCCTGTCTAAACTATAACCTCCTACAGCTCTGTTCACTGCTCTATCCACCTTAGTTTCATTTGCACGATTATTAACTAATCCTTCTATGCCCTCATCCAGGTCATTTGTAAAAATGTCAAACAGCATTGGACCCAAAAAGATCCTTGCAGTACACCACTGGTATTTGAATTCCAGCATGAACGTTTCCATCAACCAGCTCCCTCTGCTTTCAGCCAACCAATTTCTCATTCAACCGCTAAATCACCATCAGTCCCATGCATCTGTATCTTGTGAAATACAGCACATGGGGAAGCGTATCAAGCGCTTTGTTGAAATCCGTATACACCACAGCAGCCACTTTACCCTCATGCACCTGTTTGGTCAGCTTCTCAAATAAATCAGTAAGGTTTGTGAGGCCCAACCTACTGATCAGAAAACATGCTGATAATCCCGATTCAACTTATGCCTTTCTAGATGATTAAGAATACTATCTCTTACCTTTTCTTTCCAAAACATTACCCACAACCACATTCAGGCTCAATAGTCTATAATTTCCAGGGTTGTCTGTACTTCCCTTCATGAATAAGGGAACAATATTTGCTATGCTCCAGTCTTCCGGCACAATTCCATTTGACAATGACGACAGAAAAATGAAACTCATGGCTCTGCAGTATCCTCCCTGACTTCCCAGAGAATCGTCGGATAAATCACATTTGCCAAGAGGATTTATAGTTTTTCAAACTTTTACGAATTGATAAGATCTCCTCCTTTTGAACGGCAATCCCATCTCGTCTAATCGCTTGGATCTCAGTATTCTGCTCAACAACGTTGTCTTTTTCCATTGTGGAAGCCTGAGGGTTTCCTTCACCCTATTCGGCAATGACTTCTCACATCTCCTCCTGGCTCTTCTTAACTCTCTCCTTAGGTCTCTCTAGGCTCTTTTCTAACTTTCAAGTGCCCTAACTGAGCGTTCACGGTTCATCCTAACATAATCCTTCTTCTTCCTCTTGACAAGAGCTTTAACTTCTTTAGTAAACCACAGCTCCCTGGGTTTACAACTTCGTCCCCGGATGACAGGTGCATAAATATTAAGGACATGGAGAAACTGCACATCGAATACGCTTCACAATTCAATTATGCAGTTTCCTTCCCCATCCAATGCATCCTAAATCTTGTATCATCATTGCGTTTCCCCACAACAAAAATTCTTCACTTGTGTGATATACACATGCCTTTTCATCACTAAAGTAAACATAACCGAATTGTAGTCACTATCACCAAAGTCCTCACCTGCCTTCAAATTTAACACCTCTCCTGGTTCATTACTCAGTACCAAATCCAATGTGAGCTCGCCATTTGTTGGCCTATCGACGTATAACATATTGTGTCAGAAAAGTCTACTGCACACATTAAACAAAAAAGTGACGCGCCTGAGGTACTTGAACTATCATATTCCCAGTCAACATTTTGAGAGTTAAATTTCCTCATATGAACTACACTGTCCCTCTCGGTCCCATCGAGAATGACCTTTGCTATCCTTTCCTCTACATCTCTGGAACTATTTGGACGCCGATATAAAACTTCCAACAGGGTGACCTCTCCTTTCCTGTTTCAAACCTCAGCCCATATTGCCTCAGTACGTGAGACCTCAATCTTCATTTCTGTTACCATAATACTGTCCTTGATTAACAATCCCACCCACATTCTCTTTTACCATGTTCTCTGTTCTTACTGAAACATATTAATTCCAGACCCCAAAACCCCCACTCCTGCCCGTGCTCAATCCATGTCTCCAAAATGGCCCCAATATCTACATCCAAAGTACCAACCCACTCTGCAAGCTCACCCACTTTTTCCCAAACGCTCCTCGCGTTGAAGTAGACACTCTACAAACGAACGTCTTGTTTGAGGGTGCCCTCTTGTGACCTTGAAATATTATTTCTGACTTCATTTCACTCAATCTCCTGTATATTGGAACTACAATTTATGTTTCCATCCCCACTGCTTCCCGAAAAGCAGTCGCAAAATTTTCCCCGAGGATATCAGTACCCCTCTGGTTCAGTTAAATGCAATTCTGTTTGGAGATGTCTCACCTACTCCCAAAATAGCCCCAAATGTCCCGGAATGCAAAATTTTCCCCTTAACTACGTGTTAAATTCCTCTCTCTCTCTATTGCTCATCTCGCCAGCACGTGCATGGGCAACAATCCAGAGATAACAACTCTGTTTTATCCAGCTCTAAGCTTCCATTCTAACTCCATGAATTTTTGCCATAAAATCCCATCTCTCTTTCTGCCCATGTCATTCTTGTCTATGTTGACCATGACTTTTGTATGCTGCCTCTCCCCTTCAAGAAACCTGAAAACAGCTTCGGAGACATCACGAACCCTGGCACCTGTGAGGCAACACACCAACTGTGAGTCTCTTTAATTCTCACAGAACCTCCTATCTGCCGAACTAACTTTGGATTTCCCCAAAGACTAATGCTCTGCCCCTCTTCCGCTTCCCTCTGAGCAACAGGGACAGACTGCGCCAAACACCTGTACTCCATTGCTTACTCCTGGTAAATCATCAACCCAACAGTTTTTTCCCAATTATATCTCATCACTTACCTAGCAGCCCCGTGTCCGCTCCTGCATACAGTGTGCATGTCGCCTTTACACAGTCTTTTTTTCCGGCAGCAGTTATAGTGGGAGAAGGGATAGCGAGTACCAGGTACTTGATGGGAAGGAAAATTTTAAGTAAGTTTTTGTACTTAGAATTGACCTTCCCATCAGGTACGTAGTCCAAGCCATCCCTCCTCCCACTGTAACTGCCGCCGGAAAAAAACGACTTTGACACACACACTTACGAACTAGACCAGACCACTCAAAACATTGTTAAGCGGACAGCCCAGACGATAACTTTGCAATTTGTATTGCTAAATATGCAGTGAACATACACAGAGAAAGTCAGCTCGGTTGACTACCAGGTTTTAAGCAGACAAAATGATATGCACAAAATTACACAATTAAACAAAAATAACAGAATAAAGAGCTCCTCCATTTTCTGCAGACTAGATTTAATTTTGCCGTTCCGAATACACACCATAATCGCAATAAGCAAATGCCGTTGAAAAACATAAGATTCGGAACATATGTTCACAAGTGAAAGTTAGAAGGGCAGAAAGAGACAGAGAGCTTCACAGCTTCTTTACACACAGCTGAAATCCTAACTAGTTCTGGACTGAACTGTTCAGCGAGAGAGCTGACCACTCCTCTTTCATGATGCAGGTGACTTCTAAAAAGTGACCACTTTGGCCTGAAGTCTCACTTGTTTACATATAACGAAAAACGGTGCGCAATACACATCCTCTCTTTACAAAACCCATCTAATTAGCAATAAAAGACCTTTACGACTCCGCTGAAAGAAAAACAAAGCCACAGTAACCTTGAGAAAAGGAACATCTTTTTAGAAATACGGGAACAGCTTTTTTACACATCCCCGCATATAATGAACCATCAATACCAAAACAGTACTTTATTTGTAAAAGAAGAAGCTTCAAAAACAAACTTAGTCTTCTAAAACACACATATACACGATATAAAATATACACTTGCAATCATGCAAAACCACATGTGAATTCAAGCTGTGGCATATCCACGACAAAACACATCTGTATCTCATTCAAGTCTTGATTCGGCAATCAAGCTTTTACAACCTGTCACATGCACAATTATCCATGTAAATAATACACACTTCCCGACATCCACCTGCAAATAGCGACACCCTCCCTACACCCCCCCCCCACCCCCGTGATTACCTACACCGTGGAGGGAATCCTCTTGTAAATATTGCCACACACTCTGGGACACGCCCTGTAACCACCAACCCTCTCCACAGCACTCCCAAGAACTACTGACACAGTCCCGGGTACACTTCTGTAAGTACTGACAATCTCTCTGGAACACTAATGTAAATAGAACCATACTTTCTGGGACCCTGTAAATATCGAAAGAATCCCCTGGAACCCCGAGTAAATACCAACACACTCACTGGGACTCCTCATGTCAATAGCGACATACTTTCCAAAACCACTCTGTTCGTACAGTCCCCGGTGCCCCAATGGAAATACCGACACAGTCCCCGGAATCCCAGGGCACATCTTGATAGCCAGAGACTTATTCTCTGGCCAGAAATTGTTAACACGAGGGGCCACAGTTTTAAGCTGTTTGGCGGAAAGTAGAGAGGGGATGTCCGAGGCGGGTTCTTTATGCAGAGTTGTGAGAGCATGGAATGCATTGCCAGCAGCAGTTATCGAAGCGAGGTCATTGGGGCTATTTAAGAGACTGTTGGACATGTATATGATCACAGAAATTTGAGGATTCGCACATTATGTTTACATTACATGATGATCAATGGTCGGCACATCATCGTGGGTTGAAGGGCCTGTTCAGTGCTGTACTGTTCTATGTTCTACGTTCTATCTCCTGAAATACCAAACACACTCCTCAGGGAAAACCCTTTAAATACCGGTACTCTCCTTGGGACCATACCGTAATTACTGACACAATCCATGTGACCATCCCGTAAATATGGAAAAACTGCTGAGGACCTTGCAGAAAATACCAACACACTCACCGGAAACCTCCTTTTAATCTTGGCACACAATCCAGGGCCCCTCTGTAAATACTGACCTACTCCACGGATTCCACTGGAAATACCGCACACTCAATCAGAACCCGAGGTAAATACTAACATAAACCCCAGGACACTCCCTGCAAACACTGATACACTCCCCAGAACACCAAGTGTAAAAACAGATACTCTCCCAGTGCACATTCACTGTAAATAGTAATACACTCCCCTGGGAACCACCGTACGTACAACCACAGTCAACTGGACCAGTCCCCCGTATACTCTGACACACAATCCATTACTCGGCCATAAACACTCAAGGACCACTCGTGTAAATAGCGACACACTCCCCAGGTTCTGCTTACAGTACCGATGCACCACAGAGACCCACCCCCCGCTAAATATCGACAGTCTACCTGTGAACAGCCCCTGTAAAAAGCGACCCACTCCACGGGACACCATTGTCAATACAGAATGTCTCCCAGGACCCTCCTGCAAATATCCACACTGTGCCCGGGACCCCCTTGTAAATACCAACACACTTCACAGGACCCCTGTTCATGCTAACAGCCTCCAGGGGCACACACCCTGGAAATACCGAAACATTCCCAGGCAACTCCCAGAAATGTTGCCATATTCCCTGGTATGCCCGGATAAAAACCAAAACGCTCGAAAGGATACCCCTTGTAAATACCGAAACTCTCCCAGTACATACAACTGTAAATATTGGCAAACTCCTCGGGAACCCTTTAGTTCATAACAATACACTCCCCAGGGTGCATCTGTGAATACCATGACTCTCTCCATGAACACGGAGGAGATAGTGAGGACTGCAGATGCTGGAGATCAGAGCTGAAAAATGTGTGGCTGGAAGAGCGCAGCAGGTCAGGCAGCATCCAAAGAGCTTATGCCCGAAACATCGATTCTCCTGCTCCTTGGATGCCGCCTGACCTGTTGCACTTTTCCAGCAGCACATTTTTCAGTTCCTCTCTCCATGAATACACACTGGAATTAATGACACACATCCCAGCACCCAACTGTAAATAATGACACGCTGCCCAGAACCCCTCTGTAAATAATGACATACTCTTCAGGAATTTCCCATAAATACTCACCCACTCCCCAGGGCGTCCATGTACATCTCCCTGCGGCCACCTGAAAATACTGACACAATCCCAGGGATCCCCATGTAAATAACTGCAAATACTCCGGTACCCCCCGGAAATACTGACGCACTCACTGGGACACCTCTGCAGGGACCGCCACACTTTCTGATAACCTGTATAAATATCGAAACAATCGTCAGGTCACCTTTGTACATACAAACACTCTCCCCCTAAACCCCTGAAACTAGTGACACACTCCCCCGGACATCGCCCCTCATCCCCCTAGACATACTGACACACTTCCAATGACCCTGCTCTAAATACCACACACTCCCAGCGACCCCCTCTGTAAAAACTGACATAATACACAGGACCTCCTTCCAAATAATACCGGCACACTCCTCGGAACCCCCTGTAAACACTTAAGCAGTCCCAGGTATACTGATGTAAATAACTATACTCTCCCAGTTACACCCCTGCAAAACGTAACACACTCTCTGGGCCACCTGTGTAAGTGCCATCATACTCGCTGGGATTCCCCTAAAAATATCGACACACCCCTTGAGACCCATCCTTGTAAACACTGACACACTCCCCAGGAACCACACCCCACGTTGGAAAAGCTGACGCACTCCCCAGGCTACCCTTTGTAAATACTGAAACAAACCCTTGGAACACCCTGTAAATTCTAACACACTCTCCAGGATGTCCCTGTAAATAACTGCACACTCCGTGGACCCATGTCAAATACTGATATACTCCCCAGGAGACCCGTGTGAGTACAATGACAATCCCCAGGGCCGACTCTATAAATGCCCGCACTCTTACAGGCATACCCCTGTAAATACTGACACACAACCCATGAAACCCCTATAAATACTCACACCTCTGTAAGTACGGCCCCATTCGTTTGGACACCCGTGAATACGGAAACTTTCCTCAAGATGACCCATGTAAGTACCGACACACTTCCCATGACCCCCTCTGGAAATATTGGCACACACGCTGTGTCATCCCTTGTAAATTCTGAAACAATCTCCGGGAAAACCTGTAAATGCCAAGAGACCCCATGTGACTCCTTCCCTGCAAATACTGACACACTCCCCGGGAACCCCTCTGTATACACCAACACACTTCCCTGGACCCCCTGCAAATACCGACACACTCACTGTCACCATCCAGTAGATACCAACACACTCCCTGGCAACCTCACCACCTCCCTTTAAATACTGTCCCCGGGTCACACTGCAAATACTGACATGATGCCCGGTATCCAACATAAATACTAACACATTCCCTCGGAACCCGCCTGTAAATACTGACCTACTCCCCAGGACAACCATTATAAATACGGACTCTCCCACGGGATCGTACCCTTGTCAATACTGTCCAACTCCCGGGGGCCCCCTTGAAAATACCTACACACTCCCCGCAACCCAGTACATCTACTGAAACACTATTCGCATCACCTCCTTTAAGTATCATCACACTCTCAGGGACACCCATCCCATAAAACCAACACTCTCCCAGGCCACACCGCTGTAAATACCAATACACTACCTGTGAAGCCTCTGTAAATACCAAAATAGTCCCCAGAACCACCGCAAGTACTGACACAATGCCCAGAATCCACCACCACAAATACTGACACTCTGCCCGAGAGCCACCTGCTAATACTGCCACGCTCTCTGGAACCCGCTTGCAATTACTGAAACACTCTCTGCAACCTCCCTGTAAATAGCGACGCACTCCTTGGGAACCCCACTGAAAATAGCGACACTCTCCCCGGGATCCCTCCACCTGTAAATACCAATACTCTCTCCAGGACACCCTGCAGTTGGTGACTCGCTCCCCAAGAGACTCCTGTAAATACCAACACATTTCCTGGGATCCCTTTGCAAATACAAGCACTCTCCCCTGATGTCCTGTCAATAACTGCACACGCTCACAGACCCCCTTGTAAATACTAACACACTCCCTGTAACAACCCCTTAAAAACCAACACTCTTCCCGGTACACCTGTAAATAATAAGACACTTCCCGGAACCCTGCTTTAAACCTGGAAGCATTCCACAGAAGTCATTTTTAAATATGCACTCAATCCCTCGGACAAACCATGCAAGTACCAGACGCTGCCCAGGACCCACCATCAGTACTGACGCACATCTTGGGACACCACTGTTAGTATCGACACACACCTGTGGACCTCACATAAATACCATCACCCTCCCTTGACACCACTGCAAATATTTTCATTCTGCCCGGTACCCCATGGTAAACACCGACACAATGCCCAGGGTCCCCATGTCAACACTGACACAATCCCTGGGTCCACCACATTAAGTGATGACACTTCCATTGGGTTTCCGTGTAACTACCAACACACACCCAGGACTGATCCTGTAAATTCTGACACTCTCCCTGGAAATCCCGGGTAAATACAGAAACAAACCCCGTGACCCCCTATAAATATCAACACACAGCCGTGGACCCCACTATAAATACCGGCACACTTCACAGGGCCTCCCCATAAATACTGGCACACTTTCCACGACAGACATGCAAATACTGACATATTCCATTGGAATTCATTAAATACTGACACTCTCACTGGGGTACCCCCTGCAAATATTTTCATGCAATCCAGGACTCACCTGAAAATAGCGACACACTGGCCAGGAACCCACTGTACATAACGACACACTCAACAGGATCGGATTTTAATATTTTCTCACTCCATGGGACCACATGAAAATATTGACATAATCCCTAGGACCCCTATAAATACTGACACACTCCCCAGACTCCACTGCAAATACTGGCAAACTCACCGGGGCGCCCTGTAAAAGGTGACATACATCCCCAGGATCTCCTGTAACTCCTGGCACACTGCTCAGAATGCACCCTTATAATATTGGCACAGTCCGCAGGACAATCTGTAAATTAAGGCACATTCCATTGGACCCCCACCCCGTCCCCGAAAATGCTTCCACACTCACTGTGACTCCACTGAAAATACTGATAAACTCCCCGGGACGCCCCTGAAACTACCAAAACCCTCCCCGGGACACCTCTGCAAACACCAAAACATTCCCTGGAAAACTCATCAAATGTTCACACTTTCCCTGGGACTCTTGTGAATCTATGAACACACACTACTGGACAACCCCATAAATACTCGCATTCTTCCTGTGACCTCGCTGTAAATACAAACACACTCTGGGACACCCATCCTGGAACCTCACTGTAAATACAAACACATTCCCTGGGAGCCCCTGTAAATGTCAACACCCTCCCCAAGGACATCCCTTTTAGATACTGACCCACTTCGCTGGACCACCTCTGTTAATGCTGACACACTCTCTGGGACTCTTCTGCAAATATCGCTCACTGGGATACTCCTATGAATACTGACACACTCCCCTATACACCACTCTAACTACTAGCACAGCCCCACGTGACCCCCTGCAAAATCTGACACACTTCCCACGACTCATTGTAATTAAATGCACACTCCCCTTGCAAACCCAGTAAATACTTACTGATAACCTGGGAACCCCCTTTAACTGCTGAACCACTTGCTGGGACTGCCCTGTAAATTTCGGCACACCTACCAGAACGCCCTCATAAATGACAACACACTGACCTCGACACCCGTAAATACTGACACAATCTCTGGGCCCCACTGCAAATATCAACACAAACAGGGCACACCCTATAAGTACCAACACACTGTCCAGGAATACCAACACAATACCTGGGAACCTTCCTCTAAGTCCTGACATACTTTCTGGGACATCCCCTGTAAATACTGCCACCCTCCCCACGTCCCCCTGTAAATACTGACACACTCCCTGGGATGACACTGCAAATACTGACACAATCCCTGGCTCCCCTCTGTAAATACCGACAGACGCCCCAGAACACCGCTGCAATTACGAACACGCTCCTCAGGACATGCTGAAGATACATGCACACTCCCCAGTATCTGCATTTAAATACCGCCACACTCCCTGGTACCACTCTTGTAAATTTTGCCAAATTCTCTGGCAACTAACAGTTAGAACCGACACACACCAGTGACAACTCTGCAGATATGGTCAAACACAGCGAAACCGCCCCCACCCACCCCCAGTAAGTACTGACGCATTTCCTGGGATTCCGTTTATGAATACCAATGCACACCCCTGGATCCCACTGTAAATAGTGACGCACTCCCCGAAAACCACCTGTAAATATCAAAACACTCGGTGGAAAACCTCGTAAATCTGGATAAACTCCCCAGGACCCACACATAACTATTTTAACATCCCCAGGACCATCCAGTAAATACAGACATAATCCTCAAATACAGTCACACTCGATGGGATGAGCCGGTAAACACTTACACACTCCCCCGAGCCGTCTGCAAACACTGACGCACTCCTGGTTAACAGCCGTGTAAATACCGACTAACTCTCCAGAACACCCCTGTTAATAATGGTACACTCGATGGACAGAGTCTAGAATAGAGTGGTGCTGGAAACGCACAGCAGGTAAGGTAGCATCCGAAGAGCATGAAAATTGACGTTTCAGAGAAAAGGATTTCATCAGCCTACCCTCTCAGTGTTGACACTGTCCTCAGGATTCCCCTGTAAATATTGACGCACTTTCAATGACCCCATTGTAAATACGGAGAAACACGCCATGACACCCTTGTAAATACTAACACACACATTGGGTACCCCCTCATTCAGTCTCACTCAGCAGGTAATGTGTTCAAACACAGAAGGAGTCCCAGACTGAATGATGCAAAGGAGACAAAATTGAAACTGCAGCTCTTCACTTGCATCTTGTCAGAATTGAGTGGTGAAAATGCATTCATGAGAAGGCCATTTGATAAACAGATGGAAGGCAGGTGGATGGTGTTTAAAATCATATCAGCCCTAATCAAATGGCTGACTTGTCTCGCTGAGTCGAATGGGTAAATTCACTTCCTGTATCTTATCGACTTAGAGACATTGACTTGTCTCGCTGAGTCTAATGGGTAAATTCACTTCCTGTATCTTATCGACTTAGAGACATTAGAAGACATTTAAGCAATATTTCAATGGACTGAGAAACCAAAGTGATCAAAAAGCATCACTGAGAAGATGAACTGCCTCTGGCTCACATAGAGAGTCATGACGTCGAAGGCACGGTAGCACAGTGGTTAGCACTGCTGCCTCACAGCCCCAGAGACCCAGGTTCAATTCCCGCCTCAGGCGACTGGCTGTGTGGAGCTTGCATATTCTCCCCATGTGTGCGTGGGTTTCCTCCAGGTGCTCCAGTTTCCTCCCACAGTCCAAAGATGTGCAGGTCAGGTGAATTGGCCATGCTAAATTGTCCATAGTATTAGATAAGTGTTAGGGGTATGGGTGGGTTGTACTTCGGCGGGTTGGTGTGGACATGAATGGCCGAAGGGCCTGCTTCCACACTGCAAGTAATCTAACCTAAAAAAAGTAAATACTGACATACTCGCAGGAACACCCCTGTAAATACCAACACAGTTCCTGGGAGACCAATTGTAAATCCCAGACACTCACTGTAAATGCTGACTCATACCCCGGGACTCCCCTGTAACACGCACCCTTAGGTTCTGGTTCAAACATTGACCCAGTCCTGGGGAGACACTTCAAACATTGACACACTGTCCCGTAAATGCAAACACTGCCCGGGACCAATGCTGTAAATACTGACACATGTCCCAGGACCAACCTCTAAATGCTGACTCAGTGCCCGGGACTCCCTTGTAAAAACTGAAGACCCCTGTACACAGACACATTACCCGGGAGACTCGTCTAAACACCAACACACTGCAGGGGAGAACGCCTGTAAATACCAACACACTACTCCTGCGCCCATTGTAAATAACTCCCTGGGGCTCCCCTGTAAACAACAACAACCTCCCCGGGGCCACCACTGTAAATATCGATATACTCCCCAGGCACACCCCTTGCTAATACCGACACACATCCTCTAAATACAGGCACACTCCCCGCAATCACCCTGCAAACACCGACCACTCCTCAGGAAACCCTATCAATAACCACACACAAACCAGGACAGCTCTTGAAATGATGACACACCACCCAGGACCCTCCTGTAAGTATTGATACATTCCGAGGGACCCCCTTGTAAATTCTGACACACTCACTGGGCACCATGGGCGAACATAGACTAAGTCCCCAGCTTTCCTGTAAATACAGAACTACTCTTCCAGATTCGCTGGAATTACTGATAAATTCCTGGGAAACATGCCTGTAAATGTCGGCAATCTCCCTGTGAATCCTTCTGAAAATACTGATACACTTCTCAGGCGATCCTTATAAATTCTAACACACTCGCTGTGTCCCCCCCTGTAAATACTAACACAATCCCTGCCAATCCACTGTAAACACTAACACACTCCCCCGCCCCCCCCCCCCCACCCCACCAACCCCTAGTAAATGCCAACACACTTCCCGGGAATCCTTCTCAAAATACAGAGACACTCCTCAGGACGATAATTTCCGATATAGTCCCCGGATTCGCCAGTGTAAATACCAGCAGTCTCCCCAGGACACTCCTGTAAATACCAACACACTGCCCAGGACCCCACTGTAAGTGTCAAAACACTCCTCAATCACACCCTTAGAAATGCAGTCTCACTTCACAGGCACTGCCTATGTAAACACTGACCCACTGCCCGGAACATCCTCTGAAAATACCAGCACCCTCCCGGGGACCCTCCTGGAAATATGACACGCTCTCCCCGGGAACCACTGTAAACACTGACACACTCTCCAGGACCTCCCTGAATCACTATCCATGGCATGCCTGTAAGTATGGAAACACTCCCCAGGACATGCCGGCAAATACTGACACACCTCCTGGGACCCCACTGGAAATAATGACAAACTCCCTAGAAACACCCTATAAATGTCAATACACTCCCTATGACCTACCTATATATATTGATGATCTCTCTGGGATCCAGCTGTAGATACTGACACACTCCCAAGGCGGCCAATCTACATACCAACACACTCCTGGGGACCCCCCTGAAAAAAACTGAGACATTCCCCACGACACACTTTCTAAATATTGGCACACAATCTGGAACCACCCCTGTAATTATCGAGACTCTTCGCGGGCCCTACATGTAAATACCGACAGGTTCACAATGACGCACATGTAAATACCAACACAATCTTAGGACCACCCCTGTAAACAACAACAACCTTCCCATGACCATCCCTGTAAATACTGATGCACTCACCCGTGACAGACCCTGTAAATGCGGGCACACTCCATAAGCACGTTCCCTCTAAACACTGACACACTCCCCGGGTTCATCCTGTAAACTCTGACCACTCGTCAGAGCCCCTGTCAATAGTAACACACATCCTAGGACCACCCTTTAAATAGCGACACACTTCTCAGAACTTTCTTTAAACACGGGCACACGCCCCGGGACACTCCTGCAAATTCTGGCACACTCACTGGGAGCCACGGCAAATACTGACAAATTGTGTGCTCCCTGGTGCCCCTGTAAATACATACCCACTCCCCGTTAACCAACACACTCCTGGCGAACACCCCTGTAAATACCGACAAACACCCCGAGAGCCCACTGTAAATACTGACACACTCCCTGCGAATCCCTCTAAAAATACCGGCACAATCATCGGGACCACCCCATAAATTCCGACACACTGTCCGGAAACCTCCTGTTAATATTGACACACTCTCTGGGACACCCTGTAAGTTGTGTCACACACAATGTGAGCCACAGCAAATACTGACAAACTCCCCAGTACCCTCTGTAAATACAAACCTATTCTTGCGAATCATCTGGAATTACCAACACACTCCTGGGGAACACACCTTTTAGTATCAACAAACTCCCCGGCAAACGGCTGTAAACAACAACACAATACCCCAGTTCCCCGTGTAAATACTGACACTCTTTCCAGCATCCCCCTGCAAGTGCCAACACACTGCCCGGGACAGCACCTGTAAATACTGACACATTCCCCAGGACACCCCTGCCCATAGCGGCACACTCCACGTGACCTCCCTGTAATTACTGACATTCTCCCCAGGACACCTTTACAAATAAGAACACACTCTGCGGCATGACCCTTTTAAGTGCCGACATACTCCTCGGCAACTGACTGTTCATTTCAACAGACAGCCCTGAAAGCCTCTGTAAACTACGACCAACTCACTGGACCACCCTGTAACTACTGATACTCTCCCCAGGATCCCCTTATCAATACTGACACACTACCTGGTACGCTACCTGTAACTCCCAGGGATCCTATTTAGATATCTATACACACCCAGGTCACCCCCTAAACACCCTGGACCCCAAATTACAAAACACTCACAAGAAAACCCCTGTATATCCAGACACACTCCACAGGACTCCCAGGCATACTGACATCCTCCATAGGACACCCCCTGTCAATACCGAAACACATCAGGACCCCCTTATAAATACTGACACACTCCCCAGGGCCCTCTGTAAACACTGACTCACTTCCTGGATTCTCCCTGTAAATACTGACACACGTCCTTGCACCTTCTGTATGTACCGACTCAATGCCGATGACACCACTGTAAATACCAAAAGACTCCTTAGGAAACCCCTGTAAATACCAACACACTCCCCTGTACATTTCCTTTAAATAATGACACATGTCCCAGGAACGACTTGTAACTGCCGACACATTACCCAGAACACCCCTGTAAATTATGACACACTCATTGGGAATCCTTTGTAAATCTGGAGACTCTCCTCAGGACCCCCTGTCAATGACGACACAACCCCCCAGCACGAGCCTTTAAATACTGGCACACTTACTGGGACTTTCGTATGAATACGGTTACAAACCCTGGACCCCAAATTGCAAAACACTCACCAGAAAACCCCTGTAAATACAGACACATTTCACAGGACTCCCCAGCAAATACTGACATCCTCCCTGGGACACCCGCTGTCAATACCGACACACACCAGGATCCCCTTGTAAATACTGACACACTCCCCAGGACCCCCTGTAAACAATTATACACTCCCTGGGAATCCCCTGTAAATAATGATACACTACCAAGGACCCCCTTATAAATAATGACACACTCTACGGCACTGCCCTATTGATACCCACATACTCCCCGAGATCCCTGTGTAAATATCAATACACTATCTACGACGCCCTCCTCCCAGAAATACTGACACACGCGCCAGGATCCACCTGTGAATATTGACAGTCTCCGTGGGACTCCATGCTCACCCGTGTAAGTATTGAGTCATACCCCGGGCACACCCATGTAAATACCAACACTCTGGTCAAGGTCACCCTGTAAATATTAACACACGGCCCAGGACACACCTGTAAATACCGACTACTCCCCAGGAAACTGCTATAAATACCGACACGCTTCCTGGCACGCCCTCTGTAAAAACTGACACACTGTCAGTGAACGCCAATAAATATCTACACACACCCCTGGTCACTCCATTAAACATCAACACACTCCTTTGGACCTTCCTTTTAAATACTGACACACAAACCAGGACACACCTGTAAATGCCAACACACTTCCTAGAACACCCTTCTAAATGCCGACACACGACCTGGGACCGCCCTGTAAATAATGACAGACTTCCAGGAAACCCCCTGTAAATCTTGACACACTCGTCAGCACCTTCTGTCAATAGCGAACCAAAATCGAGGACAGTGATCCTGGCACAATCCCCTAATTCTCCATTTAAATACGGACAGGCCCCAGAGGACTTCCCTCCAAATACAAACATCCGTCCGTGGGACGCTTACTGAAAATACTGACACATCCCCCAGGGAAGCTTGTAAATACCGATGCAGCCCCCGTGAACCCCTGTAAATACCCTCCACTGGATCCCCTCCGTAAATTTCGACATCCACCCCAAGAAGCCTCTTCAAACACTGGCACATTCTCTGGGACCACCCTATAAATTCTGATACACTCCCCAGGACCCCCATGTAAATAACGACATGATCCTGAGGATAATCCTTACCAATATTGACACTACCAACACACCCCTGTAAATACCGACACACTTCCCTGGATTCCTGTGGAAATACCGACACACTACCTATGAACCCCCTGCGAATATTGAAACCCACCCTGGAACGCACCTGTGAATACCAGCATACTCCACGGGAACCCCAACACCCCCATGTAAATACTGAGACAGTCCTTGGCCACACCCGTGTATATACCAAAACATCGGCTGGGTCCCCCTGTAAGTATTGATGTACTGCCCAGGACCCACCTGCAAACACCAGCAGACTCCTTGGTACCCTTCGTAACTACGTACACATTCCCTGGGACCCCACAGTAAATACTGACACATTCCCCAAGGACCCCCCCCTCTTATAAATTCCGATACAGACCCCAGCAGATGCCTGCAAATATCGATTCATTTCCTGGGATCCTCTCGTAAATGCTGATGCACTCCCTGGGGCCTCCCTTGTAAATACTGGCACACACACATCTCCCAATCTCTCAATCTCCTCTGACCCAACTCTTTCCTCTGTCTCTCTACCCACTCTCTGTCTCTCTATCGCTCTCTTTGCCACCTTCCGACTCTGTCTTGCTCTCCTCTCCTGCCACTATATCTCTATCTTTACACCCCACTTTTTCTCTCACTCTGTCTCTCACACCCTCCCTCCTTCTCTCTCACTATACTCCCGCCAGGCACTCTCTCCACCCTCTCTGACACCTCCATGTCACTCTCACTATCCCGTTCAACACTCTATCTCGAACCCCTCTAAATCTCTCTCGACTTTCCACCACTCTCCCTCTTCCACTCTCCCTGTCCTTCAAACTTCTCTCAACCCCCTCCCACTCTCTATTCTCTCTTCCCTCTGTCCACTCTCTCTCTCTCTCTCAAACCCCCCTCCCACGGTCTATCTCTCTAACACCCTCCCACTCTCTCGCTATCCTCCTCCCACCCTGTGTCGGTCTCTCTCTGTCCCCTCCCATTCTGTCTCTCTCCCGACTCCCACTTTCCCTCCACTCCCAAATTCTCTGTCTCAAACTGCTTTCTACTCTCACTGTACGTGGTCCCACTGTCTCTCTCTACGCCCACACATTTTTCTCCCCCTCTCTCTCAACATCTCTACTCTCTCTGTCTGTACTCCCACACTCTCTCTGTCTACCTCCGATCACTGTCTCTTTCAACATCACGCCCACTTTCTATCTCTCTTCCCCGTCACAATCTCTCTGTCTATCTCCCTCCCTCGCTATCTTCCTCCCATTCTGTCTCTCTTCCCAACTCCCACTCTCCCTCACCCACACTCTCTTTCTCTCTCCCCTCTATCTCCCCCACTCCCACTTTCTCTCTCTCTCTCCACTCACCTCCCCCACTCTCTCTCTACTCTGCTCCCATCTCTCTGTCTTGCTATATCACCCTCTCTCTCTCTCCCCTTCCTTCTCCCCACCCACACTCTCTCCACCTCATCACTTCCTCCCACTCTGTCTCTCTCTGTTCTCTCTCTCTGTCTGTCTCTCACTCCACCCCATCCCAGTATCTGTCTCTCTCACTCTCTCTCCCTCGCCACTCTCTCTGTCAATCCATCTATCTGCCTTTCACTGTCTCTCTACCCTCTCACTCCCTCTCTCTGTCTGTCCCTCTGTCTGCTTCTTCCACTCTCTCCCTCTTGTCTCCACCTCTCTCCAGCCTCCAGACTCATCCATCTACCTCTCTACATCCTTCCCTCTGTCTGTATCTGTCTCTCCCTCTCCATCCTCGTCCCACTCTTCTCCCTCGGCACTATCCCACACATTCTCTCTATCCCCCTCCCGCGGTCTCTCTTCGGACTCCACCATTCTCTCTTTCTGTCTTTCCCTACCACCCTCCTACTCTCTGTCTACCCTCATCAGACGCTCTCATTCTCTCCCCCACTCCCTTTCTGACTGTCTCTCTCCCTTTCCCGTGCCATTCTCTCAATCTACATACTCCCACGCTCCCACTCTCTGCCCGCGCTCTCTCTCTATTTCTCTTCACCCCCTCCCTATCTCTCTTTCTATTCCTCTCCCATTCTGTCTCTACCCCATTCCCACACTGTCTCTCAAAGTACACCCATACTGTGTCTCCCTACATACTCTATCCCCTTCTCCCTCCCCTCTCTCTCCCTCTCTCTCACCCACTCGACCCCTCTCTTCTCCTATTCCAACCTTTTGCTCTAACCGCCTCCCAATCTCTGTTGCTCCCTCTAACACCCACTTTCTCTGTATCTCGCTCCTTGTGTGTGTGTATTTCTCGACCTTCTCCCAATCTCTCGCTATACGCCTCTCACATTCTCTCTCTACACACCCCTCCGATTCTCTCTCTATTTTAGTTCCTTCTTTTTCTCTCTAAATCACTCCCACTCTCTCTTTGCACCCACGTACCACCTCGCGCTCTCTCTCACTCTTTCTCGAACACCCTTAAACTCTCTCTCCACTCCCGTTCCACTCTCCTTCTCTACCCACTCTCACTCTCTCTACTCCACTCTCTCTATCCAACAGTCTCCCTCTCGGCCACATTCACTTTCTACCCCAATCCTACTCTCTCAATGTCAACCGTATCCCTCTCTCTCTAACTCGCTTGCTTTCTCTATCTTCCCACTCTCTCTCTGTCTTTCTCACGATCACCTTCCTACTCTCGCTCTCCCCTTATCGAACTCTCCCTGTTACTCTTCCTCTCTCCCACTTTCACTCTCTCTCTTACAGCCGCTCTCAAGACAGGGCGTGTGGAGGTAGGAGGGAGAGCGAGGGATAGGAAACAAGAGAGCGAGATGTCGGCGAGTGAGTGGAGATGGGGCCAACTGGCTTGAGAGATCAATTCTGCTAAGGCTATGTCGGAGTGGCGCACCCACAGGTGAAAACAACCCAGAGTAACTGAAACCCAACTCCTGAGCTCAGGCCCAGGGTCCCTCCCCTTCCCTGAGGACCATGACTTGGGCCTGACTCTGTTTCTCTCCAGCTCAGCTTCTTCAACACAAAGACAAACGGTGATATCGTTTACTCTGCTGCTCAACACTTTTTAATTAACATGATTTTTGTTTACAAGTTAAAATGATAGTTAAAGTGAATGGGATGGCGCTTTTTTTGACTGGCCTCAGAGTTTACAGAAACATTCAAAAGTTTCCCTCGACACCCACCACCACCCCCATCACCACAACCACTATCCCGAGGGAAACGGTTGGACAAACGAACGCTAGTGTAGGTCTGTTGCCATAGCGCATGGTCCTTCACGTCTGAAACACTGAACTAAAGTGAGAAAATCCCGGATGGATTGATTAATGAGTTAATTTGATTGATTGATGAATTTGGGTAAAGGGGTATTTCAGCACCTTCTTCAGCTGCTGTCTAAACCTAGTCTGGGACACAGCATAAATTGCGGTGTTTGTGCAGCAACTGAGGAGCTGCAGCATGAAGCCTAATTCCCGTGCAAAGGGATTTAGATACGCAGACTGATACCCAAAATCATGCATCCGGCTCCAAATACAAAACACCATTAACGTTGACCATAAAAAGGACGAAATTGGCCGAGATCACAAACAGTAAAATGATGGATATTTTTCGATTTCTCATTTCTGTGTCAGACTGAGCGTCCCCATTGGAGTGAGTCCGGAGTCTCCTGCGGGCTCTGCTGGTCACTAAAATGTGTCTGACGGTGAGAACATTGAGCAGCAGAATCAGGAGAAATGGGACTCCCGGTGTTACAATGTGGTGGAGGAATTCGATTGTGACCCAGACCCAGGAAAACATAACAGAAAATGGTGTATTACAAAACCAGAGGATGCTCCCCAGCCGATACTGAGCTGAGAACATAAAATACCAGAAAATGTTCTTCAAACAGCTCAGCGCTGTCACTGCTCCCAGAACCACAGCCGCCGCTTTCTCACTGCAATATTTACTTTTCAGCTTTTGATAACAAATGGCCGCAAACCGATCAAAGGTGAAAGTAACGGTGAACCAGACAGAACAGTCAGTGGCTGCACAAATCAGGATGGCGTGGACATTACACACGGGGTTGCCCCTCAGGAAATAAAACTGCTCTTGATAAACAATGGGAATTTGTCTCAGTATAAGGTCGAGGTTTGACCAGTAGATCCGCCACTGCCATGGCCCCCAGGTAACGTCTGACACATGGAGACAATCCACAATCTTTATAAAGCAGGACGTAGATGGTCACTACGTTAACTGTGAGGAAGGAAAACAAACACATTTTCCATCCGCCTGGAGGCAAAGTGATCAGTATGATGGAGGATGCAGTCGGATTTTCAAATCTGTCACTGCTTTCGGAGATTTATTAAAATAATTGAGCTGAAATAACAAATGAGACGGTCTACATTACTGAGAAACATGTGACATAAACTCAAGAAACTTGCATTCCCCAAACACACAGAAACACACACATAAGGACAGATGGTTTCTCTTACATTCCCACACACTCAATCTCTCGAGAGCAGGCACAGCTCACTTCCTTCCAGTTCCTGATATGTGGGGTGAAAACATTGTTGTCCTGGAGGACTCCCTCCCGGTTCGTTGAAGACAAATAGAGGTTGTCAGTTTCTGTCTTTTATTTTAAAATATAGTCGATCGTCTGTCATAAAGAAATGTAAACGCTGGGAAAAAAGTATTCACCTCTTTATGCCTGAGGGAATTTCAGAACAGTTTCGCGTTCTCCTTGGAGAGGGATCTCTTCACTCATGATCTTACCTTTTGCTCAGTTCACTCTTGTCCGGCCGTTCACAAATAAAGTCAGGTATAGTATGTTCCAGGGAACATCAGTTACAGAATATTTCGGAGCATGTTGGGGTCAGAATTTTGCAAGATCCTCCTTAATGAGAATGCAGATGTCATTTCTTCTTCAGCTATTTCCCCCACTTCCTTTTCAATTTTGTCTCACACTCCATGCTTGAAAATGTATTTGATATTCAGTTCCCAATATCGGTCGCCCTGTAGACATGTCTGTTTAATACCATTAAATCATATCAATTTCCCTGAATATATGGTTTGAATTACTCAGTCTGTTTTGAGAACACAACACATATTTAGTTGGAGGAACTTTCATTCAGCTTTCTAATTGACAATTCCCTGCTCTATTATTCCTTTATTCCTCATATTGACACGGTCAATAAACAGTCAGTTATCGTCATACTCACAGAAGTGGACCTGATTTTGACCACAGAATTTGACCTCTGTGTTGCTGGACAAATCTATGCCAGGCTGTCTAAATTCATTTAACTGGTAACCTTGCTTTAAACAGACCGTACTCCGAGATTTTCTTCTGACCGGGCCATTAGTTTATTAAAGTCAGGCATCTTGATGCAATTCTGTTCATTCTTTTAACCGATCTCGAACCAAGATGATGCCTTTGGAGATGTCTTCAGCACTACCACCTGTGAAATAGGACAAACTTCTAAAGGGCCAACAAATGGAAACTGGGCATCCATGAGGCATTGTGCCCAATCAGCAGCTGCAACATCAAAGGCCTTCCCTCCACCATAAGGTCAGAAGGAGGCTGTTCACTGGTGATTCCAAAATGTTCAGCATCATTCACAACCGCGCTGACACTGCAACAGGCTATACAGCCAATTGCAACAGATCTTTTAATGTCTCATATCTGTTACCCCAGGAATGGAAAGGAACATTAGCCGTTCCAAGCTGCTACATAGGAATATGGGGAAGACGGGTTTCTGCGCCATGAGCAGGCATAAATTAGGGAACAATCATTCTTTATTAATTTACTGAATACATGACACGGTGACCAATGCTGGGGCCTTAACTATTTGCAACCAATGTCAACGTTTTCGAAAGTGCAAAAATGTATTCGAATTAAGATAGACAGGAACATCAGTTATCCAGAGGAGGTAGAGAATCTCGAACTGGATAGTAATGAACAACAATTTGGCAGCTGGAATATAACATGGGCAATCATGAACCTGTGAAATTTTACAGACAAAAAGGCTGTATATTACGAAATTGGAGAGAGAATAAGGACTTACCAACATCGTATGGAGAGTTCACTCTGACACGTTCAAAAATCGGAAGTGTTGCTCCATCTCTCTGATTATCTACTCCCTGATGTTTGTTGTGCTGTCAGTGCACTCGGGATGTTTTGATGGGGTTGGTTGGTGTACAGAGTGGTGAGGCATGGTGTGGAACGATGCTTTGATGTGTTTCAATGGCACGGCCTTCATCCAAGAGGCCATCCTTTCTTTCTACATGGATCACTGAAGACGATGGGAATGGTTAACTGCTTCTGAGTGAAGAGACTGTGGCTGCTGCCAGAAAAGTGGGCATTCACCAACATAGAGTCATAGAGTCATAGAGATGTAAAGCATGGATGCAGACACTTCGGTCCAACCTGTCCATGCCGACCAGATATCCCAACCCAATCTATTCCTACCTGCCAGGACCCGGACCATATCCCTCCAAACCCTTCCTATTCATATACCCATCAAAATGCCTCTTAAATGTTGTAATTGTACCAGCCTCCACCACATCCTCTGGCAGCTCATTCCATACACGAACCACCCTCTGCGTGAAAAAGTTGTCCCTTAGGTCTCTTTAATATCTTGCCCCTTCACCCTAAACCTATGCTCTCTAGTGCTGGACTCCCCGACCACAGGGAAAAGACTTTGCTTATTTATCCTATCCATGCCACTCATAATTTTGTAAACCTCCTTAAGGTCACCCCTCAGCCTCCGACGCTCCAGGGAAAACAGCACCAGCCTGTTCAGCCTCTTCCTCTAGCTCAGATCCTCCAACCCTGGCAACATCCTTGTAAATCTTTTCTGAACGCTTTCAAGTTTCGCAACATCTTTCCGATAGGAAGGAGACCAGAATTGCACGCAATATTCCAACAGTGGCCAAGCCAATGACCTGTACGGCCGCAAAATGACCTCCCAACGCCTGTATCCAATACTCTGACCAATAAGGGAAAACATACCAAACGCCTTCTTCCCTATCCTATCTACCTGCGACTCCACTTTCCAGGAGCTATGAACCTGTACTCCAAGGTCTCTTTGTTCAACAACACTCCCTAGGATCTTACCATTAAGTGTATAAGTCCTGCTAAGATTTGCTTTCCCAAAATGCAGCATTGGCAGCTATGCAGATTACAGCAGTGCACTCATCTGTAAACCTGGAGTAGATATCTGTCTAGAACCAGGAACGATGCAGACCTCCGCAGTACATTGATCTATAGACCCGGAATAGATACCTGCCCAAAACGGGGAGCTGTGCAGACCACAGCAATGCGTTGATCTATAAACCCGGATTAGATAGCTGTAAAGCACGGGGAGCTATGCAAACTCCAGAAGTACTTCTACATCAGTGCCACTCTGTTGAAAGCATTTTGGACGAGGTGAGATGATTTTTTATTCACTTTCTCTAACTTTCAATGCTTTTTTGATGTACTCTTCAAAATTAGAGTGAGGATTTCCTGTAGAGTCCTGAAACAAACCCAATAGCAGCCAAAGTGTCGGCAATGGGTATAGTGTTCTCCTTCGTCAATATATGTCAAGGACAGCATCACAAGGAATAGGACAAGAATGCTCTGAGTCTCCAAAGTTAGTTTTTGAAGAAGGAGAAAAGCCGGGAAATGTCCTTAACATGGCGGCAGGTTTGGAATGCTCCAGCCACAACTCTTCTCCTTCGCCCACACATTGGTATTTTTTATTTCTATTCGGTTTTCAGGGTGGCACGGTGGCTCAGGGGTTAGACCTGCTGCCTCACAATTCCAATGTCCCAGTTTAGATCCCAATCTCACATGATTGTCTGTATGGAGTTTGTTTGTTCGCCCTGTGCCTGCGTGGTTTTCCTTCCGGGTGCTCCGGTTTCCTTCCACTGTCCAAAAATGTGCAGGTCAGGTGAATTGGCCATGCTACATTGCACGTAGTGTTCGGTGCATTCCTCAGATGGAAATAGGTCTGGGTGGGTTACTCCTCGGAGGATTGGTGTGGACGTGTTTGCATCGAACGGCTGTTTGCACACTGTAGGGAATATAACCGAGGAGGAGTTTGCTTCCCAATATTTTAATTTTATAAAGTTACCCTGAAAGTTAAGGAAGAGGTGAGTCCCAGACCGGAGGCTGATGCAGGGATGCAAGATTTCGAGATTGTGGTCGACGCACAATGTAGTCTGGAGACAGGACGCAGTATGGTCCAGAGATTGGGCATGGTGCAGTCCTGACACTGGGCCAAGTGCAGTCCGGAGATGGAGCCTGGTGCACTCAGGGGTCTGGTTTCAGGATGGTCTGTCGACTGGGTCTGATGTGGTCGGGAGACAGCCCTGTACTGTCTGGCTACTCGGACCGGCGTGGGACGGAGACTGTGCCAGGTGTGATCTGGTAACTAGGTGCAATGCGGCTGCGAGACTAGGCCTGATTCACTGTGGAGGCTGGGTCCAGTGAGACTGGAGGCTGGGTCGGGTGCGGCCTGGAGACTGAGCCTCGCGAAGTCTAGAGACTCAGCATGGTCTGGTCTTATGCCTCAGACCGGAGTGGTCTGGAGTTTCTGCCTGGTGTAGTCTGAAGAATGGGCCTGGCGCAGTCTGGGAACTTGGCCTAGCGTCGTCTGGAGACTGGCCCTATGTGGTCTGGAGACTGTGTCCGGTGCAGTCTGAAGAAATCGAAGTGGAACGATCTGCAGACTGGACCCAGTGCGGTTTGGAAACTGAGACCTGTGAGGCCTGGAGACAGGGTTCGGTGTTGTCTGATGACTGGGTCCAATGCAATCTGGAGACTTGGCCCAGTGCGGCCTGGTACTGTGGCTGGTGCGGTCTCCCAACGGGAGCTGCCGTGGTATTGAGACTGGGTCACGTGCGGTCTGGAGACTGGAACCAGTGTGCCTAGAATCTAGGCCTGTTGCATTCTGGAGACTGCATGGTAGGGTCGAGAGATTCAGCCCACTGCAGTCTGTCGACTGAGCCCAGCACAATCTGGACACTGGGCACAGTGTGGACGGGAGACTAGGCTTGCTGCCATCTGGAGATTGGCCCAGTGTGGTCTGGTGACTGGGTCCGGTGCGGTCTGGAGTCTGGTCCCATTGCAGACGGGAGACTGGGCCCAAGGCTGTCTGTAGTCTCAGGTTGGTGGTGTCCGTAGACTAGTCGCGGTGAGGCGTGGAGACTGGGTCCTGTGCTGTCTGGAGTCTGGTCCCATTGCAGACTGGAGACTGGGTCTAGGGTGGTCTCTAGTCTCAGGCTCTGATGTCTGGAGACTGGTCTCGGTGAGGTCAGGAGAATGGACATGGTGCAGTCTGCAGACTGGGCCCTGCTCAGAGTGGAGACTGTGACTGATGTGGGCTGTAGACTGGACCTGGTGGGGCCTGGGCACTGCGCCTGGTGTGGTCCGGTGAATGGAGTGTAAGGACTGTAAATTGAGTCGTTTCTTTTTTTCCTTTTCCTTGTTGCTCTGGAATTTATTCTTTCAAAACTGTACCGAATGTTTACGCATGTGTACCTCGGGAGAAAATGCCTCCAATGTGAATCCAGGATATGTCGCCCAAGTCCACACCAACACTTTGAATAATGACTACCCAGACCTCTTCTCTCTATCCTGTCACTCTGCATTTACTTGGAAAAATGTTGGAATGTAGATGTTGGAGATCGGAGTCGATACAGTGATGATGGAAACATACAGAAGGTCAGGTAACGTCCGAGGTGCAGGAGAATCGACGTTTCAGGATTTCTCCTGCTCCTCGGAAGTTGCCTGATCTGCTGTGTTTTTCCGGCACTACACTCTCTTCGCTATATTTACCCCCGACTAATGTATGGAACCGACACATCCCTGTACGCTATCACAAATTTAGCATGGCGAATTCACTCTCACTTGCACACCTTTGGATTTTCAGCGAAATGGATCGGCCGGAAGAAACCAGTGCAAACACGGGCGTAGTGAGCAAACGCCACACAGTCACCCGAGCGTGGAAGTGAACCTGCGTCCTTGGCATTGGGAGACAGCAGCGCTAACCATCGAACCATGCTGCTGACTGAATTATGTACGTGACACGGCACAACAAGCAAGGATATTGCATGCTATTCCCTGCAATCATTACAGTGCTCGCAAAAATCAAAGCAATTCAATTCAAATCTGAGAGATCACTATCTTTGCTTCCTTTTCGAAATGAAGCTCCTGCTTGTGTTGTGGCATGGGGTCGTCAGCAGAGGGTGTTATTACATCACTTCGAACGTACGATGGAGCGACAGAGTGTGAGAGATTGAGGAGGGAAATTTTGATACCCATTTCAATGGATTCACTCCTAATACAACAGAAACGCAAATGCTCAGAGATGCAGATGCGGAAATACACACATTAATCCACTAAAGCACACACACAGACATTGGGAAACACAGATACACGCAAACGCATGCAAACACACACACACACACACACACACACACACATGCACACACACACACAACCTTAGACACACAAACACAAGCAGACATTCGCCCCCTCAAGCCTGCCTTGCCATTCAGTAAGACCATGGGTGATCTGATCTATGTCTCACCTTTATTTCCACTTTGGAAATTACGCAGGATAAGTGACTGAGAAGTTAGAGTGGGAGCCCTTTGGGATCAGTGACCGTAATTCTATTAGTTTTGAAAATTGTTCTGGGAAATTAGGGGCCTGGTTGAAAGATAAAAATAAATTTTAAGGAAAGGCTAAGTTTGATGGCATCAGGCAGGAACATTTAAAAGAAGTTTGGGGAAAATTGTTCGCAGGTTGAGGTACGTTTGGTAAATGGGAGTCTTTCAAAAGTAACAGAATGGAAGGTCATGTACAGAATATTTCTGTTACCGTGAAGGGCAGTGCTAGTATCAGTAGGGAATTGAACTTGACTGGAGATGTTGAGGCACTGCTCAAGGAAAAAGAGGAAAGTATATGCTAGCGACTGGCAACTGGGATCAAGTGAATCCCTTGAGCATACGGAGTGCAGGAGTACACTTAGCAGGGAAATTAGGGGGGCAAAAAGTCAGCGTGAAATAGACTTGTCTGATCAGGCAATGAAGAATGGAAAAACATTTTGAAAATATGTTAAGGGCAAAAAAAAGTAGTGACACTCGGGCCCCTTGAAAATAAAAGAGCCTTCTATGCGTGGAACCACAGGGTATGAATGAGGTTTATTAAGTTTATTGTCACGTGTACTTACACGAGGACAGCGAAACGTTTACAAGTCGCCACATGTGACACAATCTTAAGTACAAATGTATCCACCCCCATAGGTACAGAATCTTGGTGCAATGTGGAAAAAATAACGAAATCAAAGTTTCCAGTAAAAAGCCCTTTCTGTAAAAGTGGAAAAAAAAACAGTTAATTGCTTCCTGTTGCTGCAATATTGTTTTTAATTACTGGCATATAAGAACCTTTTCAATGTTATAGCTGCACACTTTGTGCATCTAGGTACACTGTCGAATAGTGTGGTGTTGGAAAAGCACAAACGGTCATGCAGCATCTGAGGAGCAGGAGAATCCACGTTTTCGGCATTATCCCTTCATCAGAATTTTGGCTTTTGGGCCACGTGCCTGAGAAAAAGATGGGAGGGGGTTGGGGCCAGGGAAATGGAGCTAGTAATGTGATAGGAAGGTGAAGGCAGGGGTGAAATTGATAGTTCGGAGAGGAGGGTGGAAGAGTTGGTGGAAAGGAAAATGGACATCTTGGTCAGGTCAAGAGGGTGGTTTCGAGTTGGATGTTTGGAACTGTGATATGGTCGGGTAGGAGAAATGAGGAAACTGATGAAATCCACACTGACCCTTTGTAGAGTCCCAAGGTGGAAGATGAGCTATTCTTCCTCCAGGCGTCGTGTGGTTTGGGACTGAGGAGGACCAGGACCTGTATGTCCTTGGCGGAGTGCGAGCCTCATTCCTGACGAATGGCTGATACCCTAAACCTCAATTTTACTGTTCCTCCAATGCTGCATATTCAGATGTGCATTTTCAGCACCACACTCTTCGACTATGTTCTCCATTATCTGCAGTCCTCTCTTTCTCCATGTGTGAATAAAGTATTCAGTGTGGTAAAAACAATGACTGCAGATGCTGCAAACCAGGGTCTGGATCGGTGGTGCTGGAAGAGCACAGCAGTTCAAGTAGCATCCAAGGAGCAGCGAAATCGACATTTCCGGCAAAAGCCTTTCATCAGGAATGAAGGCAGTGAGCCTGAAGGGTGGAGAGATAAGCTAGAGGAGGGTGGGGGTGCTGACAAAGTAGCATAGAGTACAATGGGTGAGTGGGGGAGGGGATGAAGTTGATAGGTCAGATAGGAGGGGGTGGAGTGCATAGGTGGAAAAGGAGAGAGGCAGGTAGGACAAGTCTGGACAAGTCAAAGGGTCAGTTCCGTCGTCATAATCCGTCGTCATTTAGTGCTCTCAGCAGGCTGGGTACTGTTGCATTTCATTTCCTCAACAAATGTTTGATGTGCATTATGAATAGCTGTGGCCAAAGCACTGACCCTGGCAATCTCCCAGGCACCTTCCCCTCCAAAAACACATGGTTTTATTTTTGCTCTCTGTTTCCTGCCAACTCTCCCATATTAAGAAATGTCCATATATTAGTATCATTCCCACAAATTTTCGCACAGAAGCTTAGGCTCTATATTATCAGAAATACAACAACGATCTACATTAATCCCACTTTTCTTCGCCAGGCCCGTAGTCATAAATGTTATGACACTTCAGGTGCTCGCCCAGGGACGTTTCAACAGTTGAGGTTAACGTGACAATTCCACTCTCAGGACGTATATTCGAGACCCCAACACCCGCTGGGAGTAAAACAATTCCCAAATCCTCTCTAAACCTCAAGCCCTTCACTTTTACCTTGATCCTTTGACGAAAACGAACACTTGCTGTCCATCCACCCTGTCCATGGTCCTGTTAATCGTATATTTCTGAACTCAACTGTATCTGCTGCAAAGCAAACAGCCGATCTTATTTAACCTCTCTCTACAGCTGATATGTTCCATCGCTGGGATTTTCCTGGTGAATCACCTCTGCACATACTCCAGTGCAATCACATCGTTCCTGTAAAGTGGCACACCGAACTCCACATGAGATTTCAGCTTGACCTAATCGAAGTGCTTCGTAGCTCTTACAAGTGATACCTCAATGATGAAAGGCATGTCTAGAATCCTCCGTTAGCCATCTATTATCGTGCCCAGTGGCATTCATGGATCAGTGAACAAGCATGCTCTGTGATTCCTAGTTGCTGCCATTCATGGCGTTCTCCCCTTCTGGTTCCTTCTTCACAAGTGCATCACTCCATATTTATCAGGGTTACGTTCCATCTGCCATTGATCTGCCCATTTGACCGTTTCATTTATAACTTCCTGTAACTGAAGACCTTCCTCCTCACTTCCAACCACCTGGCCAATTTGTGAGAAAACTTAAATGCACTTATCTACTCCCCTTATCAGATAATTTTACTTTCTGAGGGATTACTCTGGTGAATGTTTATTGCACTTACTCTGTGAAAACAATATTCTTCCTTAGATTGGGATACCAACACTGCACACAATACGCCAAATACTGTCTCACTACCACTGTACAACAGTTTCATGGTGGCTCAGCAGCTGCATGTAGGAGGTAAGGGTCACCACAAGTGTCCCTGCTGACGATGTCTGCGGGAATTGCACCCAACTCCAGCTCCTCGAAAACTGCGTTCGGGAACTGGAGCTGCAGCTGGACGAACTTCGGATCATTCGGAAGGAAGAGGGGATTATTGTGAGGAGTTACAGGGAGGTACTCACTCCGAAGGTACAAGAAAAAGGCAAATGGGTTACATTCAGGGGACAGAAAGGGAACATTCAGGCAGTGCAGGGATGCCTTATGGCCATTCTGCTCAACAATAAGTATCCAATTTTGGATACTTTTTTGGAGGGGGGGGACTTACAAGGAGAAAGCAGTGGGGCACAGGGCTCTGGCACAGATTCTGTCCCTGCTGCTCAGAAGGGCAAGGGGAAGATAAGCAGAGCAGTAGTCATTGTGGACTCCATAGTTCGGGGCAAAGATAAGAGGTTCTGTGGGGAGGGGAGAGACTCACGGTTGGTGTGTTGCCTCCCAGGTGCCAGGGTTCGTCATATCTCTGATCGTGTTTTTGGGATCTTTAAGACGGAGCGGGAGCAGCCCCAAGTCGTGGTCCACATAAGCACCAATGACATGGGTAGGAAGAGAAATGGGGATTTAAGGCAGAAATTCAGGAAGCTAGGATAGAATTTCAGAGCTAGGACGAACAGAGTTGTTGTCTCTGGTTTGTTGCCCGTGCCACGTGCTAATGAGGCGAGGAATAGCGAGAGAGAGAGGAGTTGAACACGTGACTACAGGAATGGTGCAGGAGGGAGGGTTTTGGTTTCTTGGCTAATTGGGGCTCGTTCTGGGGTACGTGGCACCTCAACAAGCAGGATGGTCTTTATCTGAATCAGAGAGGTACCAATATCCTGGGGGAGAAATTTGCTAAGGCTATTGGTGTGGGTTTAATCTAGTCCAGCGGCGGAATGGGAACCAAAATTGTATTTTGAGTGTAGAAAGGTTTGAGAGTATGGAGGTCCAAAATCGAATTTCAGGGACGTAAGATAGCACTGGCAAGCAAAAAGTTGGTTTGAAAAAGTCTACTTCAACACCAGGAGCGTCCGGAATAAGGTTTGTGAACTTGCAGCATGGGTGGTACCTGGGACGTCGATGTTATGGCCATTTCGGAGACATGGTTAGAGCAGGGACAGGAATGCTTGCTGCAGGTTCCAAGATTTAGACATTTCAGTAAGAACAGAGAAGATGGTAAAAGGGTGGGAGGTGTGGCATTGTTGGTCAAGAACAGTATTACAGTTGCAGAAAGGATGTTTGGGGACTCGTCAACTGCGATAGTACGGGCTGAGGTTAGAAACAGGAAAGGAGAGGTAACCCTGCTGGGCGTTTTCTATAGGCTTCTGAATCGTTCCTGAGATGTAGAGAAAAGGACAGCAAAGATGATTCTCGACAGAAGTGAGAGAGACAAGGTAGTTGTCATGGGGGATTACAACTTTCTAAATATTGACTGCGAACACTATAGTACGAGTATTAGAGATGGGCCTGTTTTTGTCCAGTGTGTGCAGGAGGAATTCCTGACACAGTATGGAGACAGGCCAACAAGGGGCGAAACCACATTAGATTTGGTACTGGGGATTGAACCAGCCAGGTGTTTGACTTTGATGTAGGTGAGCATTTTGGTGAAAGCGATAACAAATTCTGTTATATTTACTTTAGTGATAGAAAGGGATAGTTGCATACCACTGGGCCAGAGTTACAGCTGGGGGAAAGGCAATTATGATATGATTAGGCAAGCTTTAGGAAGCATAGGATGGGGAAGGAAACTGCAGGGGATAGGCACATTAGAAATGTGGTGCATATTCGAGGAAAAGCTACTGTGTGTCCGAGATAAGTATGGACCTGTCAGGCAGGGAGAAAGCTGTACAGCATGGGAGCCGTGGTTTACAAAGGAAGTGAAATCTCTGGTCAAGAGGAAGAAGAAGGCTTATGTTAGGATGAGATGTCAGGCTCAGTTACGGCGCTTGAGTGTTATACGGTAGCCAGGAAAGCTGTTTACAACTGTAAGCCTGCTTTCTCTTAAAGGTTTGTCATCTACCCTCCAACAATATTGCAGCAATAAAATCCCCTATTAAAATGATGTGCATTTAATTTTCAAAACCGGACAGAAGTTGTCATCTCCGGTGTCTGTATTCCTCTGGCTGACATCTCGCGGGGTCACCTTCCAATCTTTTTCTGCAAAGATGTTTCAAATCAGAAAGTTACCTTTGTTAGAAGGTATTATTTTACGATAGTCACTATGAAGATGACAGTTCGTTTCTCGCTCTGGCTCTGAAATTGCTAACTTCTTTATATCTCAAATGTTGGATCGCCTCAATGGTTCAAGTTTGTGAAAAAACAAAACTCAAATTCGTTTGGGTTTTAGTATACTCTTGGCATATTTTAAACTGATTGGTTAAATTCCAGCTGTTGTGAAAAAATAGCAAAAAAGCTGAGGTAATGTTCAACAGTCAAATGTAACATAATTTCGATTTTCCAGTACAATCTCAGACTGCTAGTCGGTCACATGACAGGTGTCTGCAAACTCTCAGCTTTCACTCTCCCTCACAGATTCAGAACATGCCTTTAACTTCATGACACTAAATTCCAATTATCCATAATTACTTCCGGCCTCTGCAGACAGTTCAGGAAATATAAAACACAGTCAGCAACAGTACAATTAATACATCTATTGTTATGTTTTCCTGACATTTGGATATGAAGTACATCTTGTCCTTGGTATTTCTGGGAGATGTTCTGGATCTTCGTCAATGAAGACAGACCCAAGGTAACTGGTTAGTTACTCCGCCATTTCTCCGTTATCCACAATAATTTTCCCTGCCCTCACAGCTTTTCTTTCACAATTGACATTGCCTGTATGTTTTTTTGAAAAATAGATGGTAAATTTGTCAGTCTTTGTGTTTCCTATTCTTTTGTGTCCTCTTCGTCATGTCATTGCCAGTTCTAAGGCCCTCCGTTTCAGTCTTGTAAATTTCTCAGAATTCGCAGGTTTCATTCTGAACTGGAATCTTTTTGAAGCTACTTCCTTTGATTTAATCCAATCTTTAAGTTTTGATGTTAACCATCGTTCAGTCATCTCCCTTGTCGTTGCTGTTTGCACCTGAGAGAAATATATGAAGCCGTCAGACGTTGCAATATTTCTAGAGGTAACAACTATTGCTGGTCTACCACGACATTGTATATTGTACTTTCCCTATTCTCTGCAACTTACTTGACCCTCAAGCCTCTGGGCTTCCATGATGTTTGACCGTACTGTTCATGAATTCTATATTGTATGAAGATACTGTGTAAAATGCAAGAGTCTTTTGTCACTATTTCTCAAAACCTGTTTCATGACAAGGTTATTAATCAGCTCTTCTGACAACATAACATGAAATGGGAAATAACCTGCTCTCTGGTTTGATTACAACATACCGGTCAGCCTGCCTCAATTAACACTGATCGAAATTAGTTTTCACAGCATGAGCAGTCACTTCATTAACGCAGTTTACTTGCAACTTGAGATCATCCATTATTATTACGTTACCCTCGTTCTTGCACATCTAGTTTCCAGAGCATAATATGCACAAAATTTGAGCAACATTTTTGATTTAGATATGTAACTTACCAATGTTTGCTTCATTTTCTATTGGTGAGCTCCACTCAAACCGGCTTTGTAAAATCTGAGGGCCATGGTCTGTTTCGTGTTAATGACAGGCTTAGCCAAAACATTCTGGGAGGGCCACCTCGCTGATCTGAAGAAATGTCCAGCAATACAGGACAACAACAATAACATTCACAGCTTGATTAGTATAAATGTAACTGTATTCTGAGCCACTGAGTACGTTTCCCCCACTCCACCCCGACACCACGAAACACACAGGCTTATACACCAGATGGACAAAAGGAGACACACAAGTACACAGACGCACAAAGAGATGAACAAATGCACACACGCACGTTCACAGACACACAGACACAGCCACTCGTGTCTTTAAGACGGGGGTAAGTAATCTTTTGACAAATAAGGCTCTCAAGCATTACAGCGAGAAGTCAGGAGATTTATGTTGAGAAACCTCTGAGATATTTTGAAATGGCATTTCAGACTCGATGGGCCGAATCGTCGAATTATTGTTTTTTTTAATCCCGCGTGTTGTCAAAATATCTGATATTCTCTTCCCTGGTTAGGAGGGGGGCTAACTGGACACGTATTTGATTGGAAAGAGTCAGGGGTAACATGGGCTAGGTTTGGAGGACTGAATGGTTTATATTTATTCTTAATTATTGTGTCTTTATATCTGAAACGATGTGACGATTTGATAATCAGTCAACACAGTCTTAAGGTAACGGGTCCCACAATGAATGAAGGATGTCCCTTTCACTTTAGTGTTGTGCTGTCTGTGATGTCCTCATCCTCAGAGAGCAGTGTAGACTCGGTTCGTGAAAATACTCACGGCTGAGTTCGACTGATATTTGCTGGGCAGGAGAGTCAACGTTAATTGGGAACAGACAGGAGACGGATGGTCAGACACACTCGGATTTTCCATGAACATTCTGAATGGTGCAACGGAATGGCGAACTGCTGCGACTCCACCATGCGTTTTTACCCTCAATCCACCCTCCAGAGTGTTACAGAGGTCATGGTCCACCCCATTCAATCAGCCAGGATCGTTACGATGAGACGGGAGGAGAACCTTCCGCCACTTGAAGGAGTTACATAGAAATGTCGAATGAAGTAATTTGGTTCTTTGAGTACATTACACAAGAAAGGAGGTGGCCAGTCAACCCAGCCAAAGCTACTACATAGGAAGCTGTCACTAACAAGAAATAGAGAGCAGAGATAAATTTTAATTTTCAGGTTACAAAGCTGTAACTTGTGTCGTGCCTCAGATCACTGTGGTGTCATCAATGATCAATAATCTGTGTCAAAGTTCAGGACGAAGCGACGGAATGAATTGAAGCTCAATTAGCTCTTCCTCCAAAATGGTCACTCAATATGTCGTAAAATACAGTTAGCGAATCTGCATTGTGATTCCCGACAAATGCAGTTACTGAGCAAACCATCGACAGAAAGATCATGAGCTGTTCTATTGTGGCAGGATGAATAACACATTTGTAAACAATTTAAATGGAGAGAGATTGCATAATTCTGTGATACAGATGTTTTGTATATTCCTGGCTCATGAATCATATGTAGTTAGTCTGCAGATACAACAAGTGATTTGGAAGATAAAGAGAATGAAGTTGATTACGGCAATGGATATCAGGATTAATTAGGCGAATCTTTTAATGTATCTGGATCGGGAGACTGCATATGCTCGAGATCGGAATCGAAAAGTGTGCCACTGCAAGAGCCCAGCAGGTCAGGTAGCATCCGACGAGCAGGAGAGTCGACGATTCTGGCATAACTCCTTCATCAGGAACGTGAACGAAACGTCGACTCAACTGCTCCTTGTATGCTGCCTAACCTGCTGTGCACTTCTGGCATCAGTGTTTTCGACTCTGTATCTGTAGAAATTCATTGCTCAGAGCACATCTGACACATTATGTGCAATTGTGATTCCATAAACTAAAGAAAAGATATAATCGTTTTTGCAGATTCTGTTTACACGTTCCTGGAAAGAAGAAGCATTATCTGTTTAGGTCGCAGATAATAAATCTTTTTGAAGCATGCACGATTTTGAGAATAATAAGCTGGATACATATTTTCTCTTGTCAGCGAGACTAGAATTATGGAATAAAGTTTAAGAATAAGATTTATTGAATTTAACTCAGATATTAGGAATATATCAAACGATGTTTAAGCATTAAACAGACGCGTGAAAACATGTCAACAAATTTTAAAGCAGGATTCCTTTTGCCAATGAAAGGTATTGTGTAGTACAACAGCAATGATACATCTGCGTAAGGTCTATTATCATCCATTCCAGAGAATGTTCACAAAGAGCGCACATGGCTCATTTTGTTGTTCAGTGGACATTATTGCACGTTTCAACACACACACAGAGAAAAATGTTACCTCCCTGAGAAGTAGCAGCCTATTGCTCTCTTTCTCTCATACTTTGTTCCGCCTAACAACAGAAAAACCCTGAATTATCTTCACCACTCGTGAAGATTCCACATGAAAGATTAATTGTCAAATTTGCTCTATATGAAGCAAAGGGAATTCGGCTGATTCCAATTGTTCTGGGTTAAAAAAATTACATTGCCAGCAATTTTTCTGAGCAGAATAACTTCACATTACAGAATAACACTTGTGACACTCTTTCCTTTTTTCATTTGTTATGAGTGCAACGAATATAAAACTCTCGAAAGCTGTTGTTTTTTCTATTTTCTCTAATGACGTGTGTGCGTGTTTTTGTGTATCTCACATTCTCTGTGAAAATGACCAAACCTGGCACTTATATCATTGGCCTTCTCACTAAACTTTGAAATTTGTTGTAACCAGTAGAGGTGTGGGCTGTAAAAGGTATCAAGGACCCAGCTACACTGGTGGGAACACGAATGAAAAATTCTGAAACGGCTGTTCCTATGGGAATTCCCTTCTCCAGAACTTTGTGGTACCTGGGTGTTTGCATTTATTCAATATTGTGTCTTTTAAATATTTGGCAGGCAATTGAATGAAGGACAGCTTATGACTACAGAAACGTCCTGCTGAGACCACAGCCAGATCAGTCACGATCGTCGTGCCTGGTAGAACAGTGAGAAAGTAGCTAATGACCCACTCCTGTTCCTCATCAATTGTTACTCTGTTTTGTTGAGCCTCTCAAAGCGCCTTCACAGGAGCAGATGATGGCCACTTCCTCAAAATACCTGGTATTCAGTAACACAGGATATCATTCAGTCCCGCAAGACTGCAATACATGGCCTTTTGTGGATTGGGAAATGTGGTTTCAAATCCAGACTCGGTTCAAAAGATGCTTCTCGTCTCTTTGCAGAGTGTGTCTCCTCTCTGCAACTGGTGATTCATTCGTTGATCATGTTACAGACACAGATTCACTGCGAACACAGCCCCCATATATTACCCAGAGATGATTCACAAAATGTTTTGATCTCGGACTCCAACATTCAGTAATAGAACTTTCACGAATATTGCAAACATTAACTTTCTAATTACACAATATGAGAACACAAGGAACTGAATAAGGTAATTCGGACGGTATACCATGCCGTGCAATCGTATAAGATCATGGATGATCGACAGTTGAGACCAACTTCGCCTTAATTCTCAATTCTTCACACCCTGCAACTCCATAACAGGGCAAAAAAAAAAATCCATAGATCTCCTCCTTAAATACATTTCCTGGTAGAACTCTCCGAGCTCTCTCAACCAGATAATTCCTGATAATCACTACCCTCTGTGGGAAGAAAACGCGACCAAACATATACCATAACTATTGATATATTCAAAGGAGGTGAATACAGGGTCTCAGGGAAGAGTGACAAACCGTGATATCAAGGCAAAAATTGACCAGGATGGTATGAAGGAACGCTGACAAAATTAAATTTAATCGGAATCAGGCGCAATCCCTCCACTGTTTGTCGTCATCCAGCGCCCAAAGGATGATGTTCGTGGTTGGTGGGCATCAACCTTTTCAGCCCGAGGACATCCCTGCTGGAGATCATTAGCGTAGCTACCTCAGCAGAAGCATCTTTGGCTGCTTCATCAATGTTTTTGCCCCAACATAAGATCAGAATTGAAGATGGTCACTGAAGATCACACAATGTTCAGAACAATCTGATCCCCTCAGTTCCTGAAGCAATCTGTCCATGTGCAGCAAAACCTGGACACATTCAGGTTTATGCTGTTAAAATATTGGTAACATTCATGTAACAGCACTGCCAGACCCTGCACATTTCCACAGTTAAAATTGGAGCTCATTCAGCATTTCAAGCTAGTTGCACACGGATATGTGAAAAGTATTTAACCCATCGAAACTAAATGAACAGGAACAGTGACTGCACTTTGAAAGCCCTTGACTGTTACTCAGGAAGAGAAGGAACGTGGTTAATGCATCGAACTGTGAATCAGGAACAGGCGGAGCTCAAACAGGCATCTCAACCGGTTCCAAGGGGACCAGGAAGAGCGTATTCAGACACTAGAGATCTGACACAGGAACAAGAGGAAGTCATTGATGCTCCAACAGTTCAAACCAATGGAGCAGAGACTGCACTGATAGCTGAATCCATGATGCTAATCGTGGCTCTATCGTTTATTCAACACATGATAATTTAACATGGTTTGCTGCAGTGAGGAGTTATGCCAAATGTTTTGTGTCAAGTCTCAAGGACACATCTTCCATCTCCCAGAAGACAGACCCATGTTCTGTGGGCAGGGAAGAAACTGGGGGGAATAGTTAACTGTTTTAGAATGAAGGTAATGTGGCTGCTGTTGGATTGTAAATAACATGTGCAGGATCATACACCAACTGAACTGTATTAATGTGGGGAGAGTTTAATCAAAGACTGGCCCTCTCTCTCTCTCTCTCTCTCAACCGACATGGGGAGTTGTGGTGGATGCCACTTAAACTATTGAGAATCATGTAAACCGATTTAAAAAATACAATTGAATTTATCACCTTTTCGATTCCTGTATATAACGAATGTTAACCTCCCCCCCCGCCCCCCCAAGAGTCAGTGCAATGAAATCTAATTCTCCCACAGCGCTCCAAATTAATCTTCACTCCGTCCTCATGGTAGGATCATCTCAGGGATTCGTCTGTTGATACTCGTTTGCACTCTGTCTGTGGAAAGGAGGTCATTCCTTGTAAAGGAGATAAAATTTGTACACAATACCCCAAATACTGTATCAACAACACTCTCAAGGTTGATTATAACAATTCTTGCCGCCCCCTCCCCTCCCCAGCTCTCTCCGTTTCTTTCTTACGGCTTAAAACACCATTCCTTCTCTGTGCACTACTGCTGACGTGGAATTTGCAAGTTCCTTACATCTGTATGTCAGCCTCAATAATACCATTACAAGAGCTACCTATGGAGACGAACATCACTCTCGGTAAGAACTTCAATGAGGTAGAATTCGCCAATAAGAGGGAATGGTCGCCTACCTGAAAGGAGATGAGCTGTCAGAATGCCGTGGGCGGCACGGTGGCACAGTGGTTAGCACTGCTGCCTCACAGCGCCTGAGACCCGGGTTCAATTCCCGCCTCAGGCGACTGACTGTGTGGAGTTTGCACGTTCTCCCCGTGTCTGCGTGGGTTTCCTCCGGGTGCTCCGGTTTCCTCCCACAGTCCAAAGATGTGCAGGTCAGGTGAATCGGCCATGCTAAATTGCCCGTAGTGTTAGGTAAGGGGTGAATGTAGATGTAGGGGTATGGGTGGGTTGCGCTTCGGCGGGGCGGTGTGGACTTGTTGGGCCGAAGGGCCTGTTTCCACACTGTAAGCAATCTAATCTAATCTAAAAATACAGAAACATGCAGAAGAAAGGAGCTATCTTTCCTTTTGTTCTTCTTTCAAGGCCGTGTGCAGCCCTGGTCAGGCCAGTATATTATGCCTATCTTGAAGTGAGTGGATGTTTCAACTGTTCCTCAGGACAGTAAAGAATAAAACACATTGCGCTGGGTTTGCAGTCACATGGAGACCTGACCAGGGAAGGATGGCCCATTGCCTTCTTTGAAGAACATGAGGAAAGCAATAGGGTTTCCTATAACAAACAATAATGGTTGCTTTTAAATTCCAGCGATTTCTTTCATGAGCTATCAACCGATTGTTATTCTGTGGCTCCAGATAATGAGTCAATGACTTGAGCACCATTAACAGTCTTCTCATCTTTCAGATTCTGTGCAGAGGACAAGTTCAACATCTCAATTGCAATTATTTCATAATGAACACATGGTTAGACGCGACTTGAAATAGTTTAATCCCGATTTAACAAATGCACAAATTATGATTTATTCAGGAGCTGCAATGAGGCTTAGGACGAGACTGGGATTTCATAATGGGGGTACTGGTCAGGATAGGTGAGCGGGGAGGTTACGGAGATGTGAATATGTGCAGGCCAAAAAGGATTTTTGAGTTTGAGTACAGTCTGGTTCCTCCTCGCATATCAGTGAGTAATTTGTAAATAGTAACTTGATCGTTATAATTTATAAGGAAAGAAATATTTGAATGTCACTGAAGACATGGATTCCACTTTCCAAAATTTACATATCATGCCCAGAAATTCAGTTCAACCCGGTTTAATAGACAAGCAGAATTCCTCACAAGGAGCACCAAGTGCAGCTAGGATGGGATATTAATCACATTGAATACTTCAAAACGCATTTTGGATGCGCGATGCTCATGATATCCAAGCCTGAAAAGCCACTAAGGACCACAGCGAGTGGTGCTGGATGGAAAATATTCAGTCCGGAGTCCAGTTACTAGTAGTGTGCTACAAGGACCTGTTTTGGGATCACTGCTGTTTGTCATATTCATAAATGACTTTGGCACAGACACAGGTGGATAGATTAGTAAATTTTCAGACGACACTAAAGTCGGTGGAGTAGTGGTCAGTGTGGAAGAATGTTACAGGTTGCAGGGGGACTTGAATAAACTGCAGAATTGAGCTGAGAGGTGGCAAACGGAGTTCATCGCAGCTAAATGTGAGGTGATACACTTTGGGGATAATATCAGGAAGGCAGAGTACTGGGTCAATGGGAAGATTCTTGGTAGTGTGGATATGCAGAGGGATCATGGAGTCCATGTGCATAGATCTCTGCCACCCAGGTGGATAGTGCTGTTAAGAAGGCATACGGTGTGTTAGGTTTCAATTGTACAGTGATTGAGTTGCGGAACAGCAATATCATGCTGCAACTATACAGAACACTGGTGAGGCCACACTTGGAATACTGTGTACATTTCCGGTCGCCACATTACAGGAAGAATGTGGAAGCATCGGAAAGGTGTAGAGGAGATTTATTAGGATATTACCTGTTCTGGAGGGAAGGTCTTATGAGGAAAGGTTGAGAGACTTGGGTCTGTTCTCATTGGAAAGAAGAAGGCTAAGGGGGCATTTGATAGAGACATACAAGATGATCAGAGGATTAGACAAGGCACACGTTGAATGACTTTTTTCCTCGGATAATGACGTCAGCTTGTACGAGAGGGCATAATTAAAGGACTCCCTTTTCTCTAAGGATGTGCCCTCTCACCCTAGTCTATCCTCTGAATGTAAACATCATCCCAACATCTACTCTGTTCAGGTCATTCAGGATTCTGCAAGTTTCAATTAGATCCGCCCACATTCTTCTAATATCCATCAAACCCAAAACCCTGAAATTCCTCATATGTATAGCTTTTCGTTGCTGGGACAATTCTCGTGAAGCTTACATTTAAAAAAGCACACTTCAGACTGTCAGTACCATTTCGATTAGTAACCTCTGCCTGTTTATTGTTGGTATTATTTGGACTGGTGTTAGTTTCTGACTCTTCCTCAGTCACAGCCCTTGTGGGCCTTTTTTGTCTGGTTCCCATTCCTCCACCACACTAGTTTAAACCTTCCTGAGTGGCAATATCAAACCTACCTGCCAGGAGATTGGCACCAGTTCTGGGGCATCTCGTCCGTCTTGTGTCGGGGCTACCGGCCCATTGATCCACATATCGGAAGCACTACCTCGTCGACCAGCACTTTGACCATATATATAACTGCACCACTCTCCTGTACATAACCTCACTGCAATGTGACATATTCGAGTCTCTCCAAAATCCATATATATTTTAAGGATAACTCTGCCAAGACCTCTTTTTTCAATGGTTAGATTTGATAATATCAATTAAATGTGACCTCAAAACCATGAAAGAAGATTTATTGAATCATTTAATGAGGACAAGATCTGATTATGTCAACTCCACGAAAACTGTTTGACAAGATATATCTATTAAATATTGAATTGCAGATGGAAAAGGCAAAAAACAGAATTTAATCCATAAGACCAGAAAATATCAGACCAGGGATGTCATTCAGCCCGTTTCCACTGCTTTGCTGTTCAATGAGATTTTAGCTATTCTGTTCATTTCAATGGCAGGATCTTTATCCAGCATCACTAGTGTGTCAGAAAGTGACCAGTGACTTTGCGTGCACAGCCCGAAGTAAGGAGTATCCAGCGATAGGCGATGGGTTATGTGGATACCTATGAGTTGCACAATACAAGGCTGCATGCAGTGATGAATTGACTGAGGGACTGAGAGAGATGAAGTGGGAGACGATGGACACTGCACTCACGTAAGTGGCTGGGCAAGATTCCCAAACGCCCAAGCCAGCCTGTGCATCAGGACCACTTTTACAACAAACGAGTGGCATTTGCCGCATTTCTCCATCGACGAAAAGCAATAATACTGCAAATGGCCGAAACCTGAAACACATACAAAGACATACTGTGGAGAGAGTAAATGAGTTAATGCTTCGAATGCAGGCACGGGAAGAAAGCACGAACTCCACACAGCCAGACAACTGGGAATGGAAATCCAAGCAGGTCCATGGCGCTGTGAGGCAGCAGTGCTGTGTCACCATGCCAGCCCTTGATGGTTAATAGGATTCGTCTAGTTTCATGCTTGTTTTCGACAGTCAGTTCAGTGGAACACATTCGTTCGGTCTGCGTAAGATTGGGAACGTTTTACAAAGCAGCAGATGGCAATTAAAAAGCAAGAAGATGGAAAATATGAAATATGTAAGGTAGTTCACGATAGAAAAGGAGATTGCAGGAGTTTGGTTAACTTCTATAAAAGGAAGAGGGCAAAAGTGAATATTGGATGGCTAGAACATGAGGCTGTCTATGGAGAAACGGAGAACAAACAATTCGTGGATGAACTGGGTAGGTTCTTTGCATCAGTCTTCAGAATGGAAGACACCAGTTTTATTTCAGAGTCTCAACAGAGTCAAGGCTCGAGATGAGTGTGGTGATCTGCACTGAGAAGAAGGTGCTGGGGAAGCTGGAATGTTCAAAGATGGGTAAATTATAAAGACTGGAAGGATGACAACCTAAAGTTCTGAAGGATATATGGGAGGAGATTGTAGAGGTTCTCGTGAATTTTCAGGAATACCTCACCTGGGAGAATCTCAAAGAACTGGAAAATGGGTAACACAACATCTCTGAGTAAGTAAGGAAGGAAAAGAAACAAATAATTCTAGGTTGGTTACCCTGTAATCGGTCATTACTAGGGTATTGAGTCCATTATTAACATCGAGATTTCAGATATCTTGAAGGTGCATGGTAAAATAGGGCTGAATCTGCATGACTTAGTTATGTGGAGGTCCTGCGTGACAAGTCTGTCAGAATCTTTCAGAAAATAATGAGCAGGTTTGACAATGTAGGGCTGAGATTTAAAGTGGCTAATAGAAGGTCTGTTAAATTTGATTCTGTGTTAACTGAATATTGTTCATTTATTCGTTACAACTTGCATAGGCGGTGATACAAAAACAATTGAAAATGTAAAAACAATCAAATACAAAACTAATTAAATAAAATAGGAATGGAGGGTCAGGTGATGCGTTGCTTCTTTATGATGTGGGAGCTGGTGGACCCCATTGTAGTTCCAAGTTAACATATCTGTGGTGAGTGTTGGTTGCTGGATGAAATCTGGCTCAGAGTCGTTGGGATGGAGTCTGACCTTCAGAAATTGCGAAACATCAGGAAGGAGAGTGACCTTGATGATGTTGGTGACAGGAGGCAGCCAAACTCCTTAGACTAACCAACTGAAATTTAGCGAAATGGAGGGAGTGGCTGTGAATCTGGAAGGAAGAGGGATCGAGGGTAGCGTTGCAGGAGCCTGAGCACCTAATCTTGTTTATGAGGTTTTCTGCCTGTGCGGACAGGAATGGGGACGAGCAGGAGAATGAGCTGCCTGACTGCTGCAATATGGAAACAGCGAGCCAGTCAAGAAGGGGAAGAGAAGAGAAATGTTGTTGTAATCGGGGATAGCATAGTTAGATGCAGTGACACCTTTCTCTGAGCGTCTTTTGAGAAGATTTGTAGCTCACATTGAGGTTTTGCATGCAAGTTTGCTCGCTGAACTGGAAGCTTCATTTTCAGACGTTACATCACCAAACTGGATAATATTTGCAGTGAGCCTCCAGACGAAACTTGGTCCAGTGGCTGACTGAAGATGTTACCTCGTATGGTGATGAAAGGTCTGAAAATGAACCTTTCAGCTCAGCGAGCAAACTTACATCGGTACACCTTTCCCTGTTACCATGATCGAGAATGCTGAAGGTTATGTTGCCTGTCTGGTGCTTGGGTTTGGGATATCTCAGAGGGACGTCGAGTGGTAGGGTCCACGTAGACACCAACGACATAGATTAAACCGACGGCAGAGTTTCTGCTGAAGGATATGAACGTCTAGAAGTTAAGTTAAAAGCAGAAACAAACATGTAATTACCTCTGGATTACTACCGGAGCCACGAGCTAGTTGGTGCAGTGTCAACAAGAAAAAGCAGATAAATGCGTGGCTCAATAATTGTCATGGAAAAATCGGTTTGAATTATTGGGATATAGGCACCAGAATTGGGGAAGAAGGGTTCTTGTCATGTCTTTGTCTTTACCGTGCTGGAATCAGAGCCCAAGTGAATAGTAATGCTAGGGCTGGAAAGAAGGCTTTTAACTAACTCTGGGGGCTTCTGTGTGTGTGTGGGAATGATATCAGATATAGGGGAATTTAGAAAACCTGAATTAAAGGGTAGGTAAGTGTGCGGAACTCAGGAGAGTTTATTAAAATCTCCAGCACAGACAAAAAAAAGGACAGAGTGTTTGGAAAGGGTTTGATAATCAAACGTCAAGCACATTGGGTAATTAAATGACAACAAGAAGGGGGTAGTTAATACCGAACTTAATGTGATATATCTGAAAGCATTCAAGAAAAGTAATGAGGTAAACGCACTTGTGTCGCAGGTAGAAGTTGGCAGGTATGACGTGGTTGCAAGGCGATCAGTATTGGGAGTTGAACCTTCGAAGCTATCCAGTCCATCGACAAAATATGCAGGTGGGCAGACAGGGTGGGTTTGCCTTATTAGCAAGAAATGAAATAGACTCAATAGTAGGGAATGACGGAGGGTCAGATGGTGTAGAATCTTGCAGGATAGAATTGTGGAACTAAATACGTAAAAAATAAACATAGTTAAATTTATGTACAGGCCTCCAAACAGTAGTCAAGAGCTGGGATGCAAGATCAGCAGGAGATAGAAAAGATGTGTTGGAAACGCAAAGCTACAGTGATCATGGCATATTACAGTATGCACGTGGACTTGCAAAATTAGGTTGGTAGTGGATTTCAAGAACAGGGATTTGTGGAGTATCGGCTGCAGAGACGTGGATAACTTGTACCCACATGCAAAGGCATGCCCTCACGCCACTCCCGAAACTGTAGAAACCGAGAGAAGTTCAAAAGAGCAGTTGAAAAGGGTGTGGATTCTGCAGGCGGAGGAAGATGGTGGTGACTTGTTGTGATTCAGGCCTTTGTTACAGGAAGAGCCCTGAGACCACCTGGTAGGTGATAGGCGTATAAAGGGATTGTACTTGCGTGGGAAATAGTAATATAAAACGCTGAAGCTGTTGTCTCCTGTCAAGGGAATCATGGATGTACGTGGGCTGGGGCAATACCTGGCAGAAGATAGTCATGTTAGGAGAACATGATCTCTGTCTGGCAGGAGCAGGCTAAAGCAATGGGTCCGCTGGGCAGTTCTGTTTGTGGGTTTTCTGGAGAAGATGGAAGTGAACTGTTCTGTTAGTGAATCATCAGCTTGTGGGCTGATTGGTGGGATGGGAAATGACCAAATCAAATGAAGTCAGGTATCGCAGATGATACAATGGCCTGATGTGCCATGGTGGAGCCATGATCCAGGGAAAGATCGGAAGAGGTATCTGACAGCTGGCGCTCAGCCCCTGCAATACAGAGGTCAGTACACCAGACGACAACAGCACCACCATTATTGGCACAGGCTTCAAAGCACAACCAGGCTCGGGTCTAAACGCACAGATCTGTACAGAGGGTGATAGATTCGATTGGGAGAAGGGGAAGCAGAGAAACTTACGCAACAAATGTTCTCAATAAACAGATCGAGTGCAGGGAAAAGCGCAGAGGGAAGGGCCCAGTTGGAGGAAGGGTGTTGGTGCTGGGTGATGTAGTCTTTTGGACGCAGAGAGTACTCTTGTCCAAAGAAGTTGGCACGGGAGAGAAGACAGTGGAAGGAGAATTCAACGTCATGTCGTGCCCGAAATTTATTAATTTGGGGCCGCAAGGGATTAAAATGAGAGATTTGCCGGACGTCGAGTCCTGCATGTTCTCCATCTGAGAGTGGAAGGTTAGGGGGGATGGTGAATATATGACAGGAGGTGGGGTTGGGGGAGGGGATGGAGTACAGGTAACGGTTGGAGAGGGGAGGAAAGCTCCAGAGGGCCATGGGCATTCCAAAGTTTTTTGCATATTGTAGGCTTTGATGCTTAAAAGGAAAGGAAAACAGTTTGCAACGTGAATGAGCAAGAGGATGAAACAGAATTGCAGAGTGGTGCAGCCTTAAGACAATGGGCCGTGATGCTGTTGGACAGAGAAAAATGTTGAACTCAGTATGACTGACATCGCATGATCTGTCCTCAGCAAATAACTAACTGAAAACAATCGGGATCGTAATCTTATTGTAATGTCCTGTGTACACTGGGGTAACACTCAACCAGCAAGATCTGACATTCCTGACACTTCAGACTAAACTGTGAAAACATAATACATATGTTGATATTTTTACAGGACAAGTTCAACCATTGTTTGCAAGACACTAGCAAGAGATAATTTATTTGTCATCCCCAATAAGCTCTGGGGAATATGTTGGGGATCTGCCTTCCTGAACCGCCTCTGTTTTAGTGGTGCAGATACACACACAGATTAAAGGTGATTACAAGATTTTTAGCAAATGTTAATGAAAGAACTATATATTAGTCCTCATTCAAAATGGCATGTTACTTGGAAAACAACTTGTAGATATTGGTTTACCATTACTCACTGAGGAAATTACCAACACAGAGTTTCCAACCGATTCCCATTGATCAGTCACATTGTACATTGATAATGATGGAAGTTACTTTGGTCCCACCTCCAATGAGATTGGAACATCAGCTAAAATAATAAAGAGCAAAAGGGCAGAATACATCTTGTTTGAACAATATGCTCACTGTCGTCACAATGTTTTAAGGAATACTGATGCTTGGACTTCTGATTCTGAGCAGGGGATGTTCTACTTGTGACGAGGTTGTTTGGTTAAGTGCTGTGACAGACAGAGGGAAAGAAGCTCCACTCTGTACCACGGGCAACGAAACCACCCCATTCATGGTGCATCTGAAAGTGGCAGACACACACGTTTGTCTCATCCTGTTACACATTGATCATCTCAGTGTCATCATTTACTGATGACCAAGAGCAACACGGAAGCCAAAAGATTCCATCTTCCCTGTTGAAAACCAAAAAGTGAAACGGATGGCCTTTGGGAATTGAGACGAACTGGACAATTGGTGTAACTTGCAGTTGTGAGTGGCAGAAGAATTGTGTGAAGGGAAATCGTTTGTAGAAGGTACGTAGCAGCAGAGGGGATCGTCTAAGGAAAGTCGGAAATTAAAGAAACAATACGAAAGAGGAGGAGGAGCGGCAGATGTGGTTTTATTGGAAAAAAAGGCTTATATTTGGAGAAGTGAGATCAGATGAGAAAACATCACTGTTCAGGAAAATCATTGAAAATTAAGAAAAGCTTTCATCTCCCTGTTTTCTATCACGTGATTCTTGTTGAGATTATACATTCATTCTGTATTTCGGTCTCTCCATCGAGTTCGCCTCTGCTGTGGTCTCTCAACATTTTTGAAGTTTTTTTTCACAATTTGTGCAACAGTGGGCGTTTGTTTTCAGAAGTTACTTCCAATGCAAACGAAGTATGAGAATATAATTTCATCTTCTGAAATTTGTCTAGAATGTGCCATCTAATTGAATCTTTATCCTCATCTCACTCGTCCAGTCAACAAACAATGAATGAGCCTGTGTCCATCTTGACGATGACAAGATTCTTCAGCTCTGACTACTGCAGCGAAATTGACAAACAACACAAACCAGTGCCATGTAAAGTACAAATATTGAATTGCAAGGTACCAAGCCCCAGTCCATTCTAAATTATTTACAAGCTTAATGAATGCAACATGCAGTGGGGCACAGTGTAAAAGGTGAATTCAGCTCAATGTTAGAAATGCAATTTGTGGATCCCTTATAAATGACCTTAACTACTCACTCTGTAAATTCACCAAAATAAGAACAGCAAGAGACTGGAATTCTTAATTATTCTGTGAATAACAACTGGAGAACAGGAAGGAAATAAAGACATGCTTGTGATGTTCATAAATGATGATGTTGATAATGTGGAAGATGGGGGCAGTAGAATGATAAATCATGCTGTAGATGACACAATGATCAGCCGGGTGGATCGCAGTGAGGAGGGAAGTGTTAGCTTACAGGACCGAGCAAACCGATTATGCATATAGCCAGATCAATGGCCAATAAAATATAACGCTGGTAAATGTGAGATGATGCACAGCAGGAGTCACAAGATAAAGACAGTACTCAAACTATGAAGGGGAGGGGAGTTTGCTCGGCTTTTCTTTGCAATAGGAAAGGCTGAGGAGGTGTACTAAAGCAGAAAATGTAGGGACAGCATGAACAGACAACAGCTGCTCCCTGTAGTCGAAGGGTTAATAACAAAGGAACACAGATTTAAAGTAAGAGGGATGAGATTGAGAGAGGACATGTGGAATTTATGTGGAACCGGGATGCTGGTATGTGTCTCGAATGCACTGCCTCGGACTACGGTCGAGGCAGCTACTTCACAAACTTTTCAATGCCTTTGGATATGTACTTGTTGGTGCAGACTCAATAGGCCTCTTTTTCATTCTATGATTCTATATAGATTCAGCCATGAATATTCTGGTACATTCTGAAGAAATAACCAATGACACTTGCTGGTTTGTTTCGTTGACTGCAATCAATCAGTGACTATGTTACAAAATAGCAAACCTCATGAAGCATCAGTATTTACTCAACCTACACCAGCCCAGCAATCTCTGGGAATATCCAGTATAATTCACATGCTCAGTGCAAATATCGGCCAACAACAGGACTAACATTATTTCAGATATTTCCCCCAATTATTTTAGCAACAGCAATTTCATGGATGCAGCTTTTCCTTCATTATAATCGAATTTCCAACTTTAACGTTGTTATTTCTTTGAATCAAAACAAATCCCTTCCCAGGCGTTCGCTTTGATAAGCAGGACGTTTTCCTGTGTCTTCCTGTTCATCACAGCATTCACCACCCCACTGCACCTCAACATCCAAGACCAAATCATTTTGCGAACTGTTTCCTTGATCCAATTCTAAGTTTCTGTTATTTGAAAGTGTGATTCCAAATAGAACGTTAGAATTTGTGACATACCACATTGAGACAGGAGCGAAATACTAGTGTCCCAATTGAACCCAAACCCATTCTTCTACACCATATTACAGTCATCAGGTACTGCAGCAGGCTGTGTCCCTAATCTGAAATATGTTAACATGATTGAGAGTTTGCTGATGAGCAGCAAACAAGAATAGCTCTTTAATTTGGCCAGGCAGTAAGATCTTTCAAAGAGAAGAGAATCAAAAAGCCTTCCTTTGTAATCAGTGGCATAAACAAAATCCAAAATAAAGAGACCCTGGTACCTGGAAAAACTGCCATCGAGGATAAAGCAGGCGGCTTCTTTAACATTCCATTCATCACCAGTAATACTGACTCACTGCAACATTGACACACAAGATACACTGCTGTGACACCATCCCAACAGCAGATTAACAATGCCAACTGAAGTGGAACCTCTCTCGGGCCATTAATGCTGGCCTAGCTCCGTTAAATTCCCAAACGAATGAAAAAGAAAACTCAATTTTCCAGTAATTATTGAAGACTGCATAGACATTTCGTTGATCTGATGAACCTGTCACTGTCTCCGAAGTTGTCTGATTTATTTGTAGAAACCATTCCGTGCAAAATTCAAAGGGTAGATCAACTGACAACTCAGGTCATAGGTTCATGTTTCAACTGTACAAAGCTTTCATGTGGCTGCACTTGAGGTATTGTGTGGAGTTCTGATTGTCGCATTATAGGAAGAATGAGGAAGGTTCGGAGTGGGCTCAGAGGAGATTTGCTCGGATGTTGGAGGGAAGATCTTACGATTAAAAGCTGAGGGAACTGAGGCTATTTTCGTTTGGGACAATAAGTTTGAATGGTAACTTAATTGAGACGTATAATGTAAATTTAAATTTACTGAGGAGTGGCACGATGGCATAGTGTTTAGCCCTGCTGCCTCACAACGCCAGGTACTCGCGTTCGATTCCTGTGTGGAGTTTGCACGTTCTCCCCGTGTCTGCGTGGGTTTCCTCAAGGTGCTCTGGTTTCGTCATTTCGGGTTATTTGCTCATTGTGTTATGTGCATTAGCGATGGGTAAATATAGGGTAGGGGAATGAGTAGAAGTGGTTTACTCTGCGAAGGTACAGTGTTAATTTGTTGTGCCGAAGGGCATGTTTCCACACTGTAGAGAATCTAATCTGATGATTGGAAAACAAGAGCCTTTTTCTTCAGATGGTGATAACTAGCACGAGGAGATATGACTTGGAATTGAGTGGCAATCGATATAACACAGATGTCAGCGATTGTTCCATAACTCAGAGAGTAGTAGAGTCATGGAAAGACCGGTATGTAACAGTAGCAAATCCACCAAATGTAACGTCATTTATATGGTCATTCGATAACCATATGAACGAGGTTGGAATCGTGTAGGTTAGATGGGCTTCAGATTGGTTTCACAGGTCGGTGCAACACAAAGGGCCGAAGGGCCTATACTGGTCTATGTTCTGTATTCTATAATAGAAGGCAACAGAGCATTTTCGAAGCTGCTGAATAAGCAATTAAAATTCCAGGGCTCCAGTTCTCGAGGTAAGTGGGATGAATGTAGCTTGTTGGTTTTTGGCTGGAAAAGATATGTTGGGCTTATTGTTACGCAATTTGGCTCTATGAACTTCAATGTTAAAATCGAAAGATGCAATCTCACTATTTCCATCGCTGTTAGCAGCACATGTTGAGGAATACAATCTCCATGATCACACAGCATCCTGGCTTGTCCCTTCACTGTCACTTGCACAGAATCCTGTCCTGCTCTTTGAGACATATCTGTTAAGGTCCCTGCACCACGAGGTCACCGCGATTCACCAGCATATTCTGAATGGAAATGAGACACAGGCAATAAATGCTAGTCTAGCTGATTGAATTTACAGCACAAAAACAAAGGAAGGATAGGAAGGACGTGGAGTATTTGTGAAGGATACAAAAGCAGATTACCAGTTTACCTGCTTTAGATGTCCTGAGAGTGTGTTAGATTTTAGGTGAGATTGAACAATCTTGAATTGTTTTGCTAGAGTGTCAGAGGCTGAGGGAGTGACCATGCAGGGGTATATAAAATTTGTAGAGGAAAGGATAATGTGGATTACCGAAATCTCCCTTCCATTGTGGATGTGATAAATACAAAGATCCAGAGAATTAAGGTTAGATGGGGAACATTGAAGTGAGATGTTAGAAGGAAGTGTTGTTCTTTCCACACAGAAGATGGAAGATGTCAAACCAGGTAGGAGAAGCAGAAATACGAGCAATGGCTCTATTTGATTGGCATTTACACGGACACATAAGCAGGCAGATGCGATTAGTTGAGAAGAGCATCGTGGTCAGCAAAGTCGAGGTCGGCCGAAATGACGATTGATGTGCTGCACTGTTCTATTGTCTAATCTTAGTGAACTATATAAAACTCTGATGGAGCAAGACATATTGGAAGCAGGGATGATAATTACCCCAGGTGAGCCGTCCAAAACAAGGGCCATTGCATGAAGTACAGGCAAGGCACTTGGCAATGATATGAGAATAAATGTCTGCATTTAGAGACTGTAAACCTGCGCAATTCTCTTCCACATAAGGCCGTACTGAAAATAACTAAGGCATTCTAGACACTAAATGGTTGGGGAGAGAGCAGGTGTTGGTGTGGAGTTAGAGGATCAGCCATTATTACAGGTAGTTCTCCTATAACGCGACAGTTGTGTTACACTGGAAAGCAAAAATATAGAAACATGTGCAATATAAATACTGGGGCCAATGGAAACACAATTTAAGTGGTAAACTACCAAAACTATAGGTAAAAATTGAAGGAAGCCTAATACAACTGCTAGCATAGTCCAAGTGAATCTTTAAATGATATATTGCAATGGATTCATACAGTAAATGTAAGACTTTAACACTGAAGTCACTAACCACAGCACTGTAACGTCCACGAAGCTCTCCAAGAGACAGCGTGCGAGCTGACTGACCACATGATTCCGATACAGAATTCCAGTTCTCTCTAAAATTCTCCCCCACGTTAAAGTAAAATTCCTTCTATGTGTCGACTGCAATTCCCAGATCCAGGCTCAGTTTCAAGGTTTGCAGATTGGATTACAGTTCTGTTTTAGCTGAGCACTTTGCAGACAAAGATCCTGATGCTGGGGTTTGCTCAACAAGCTGGTGGTGGTAATGTATTCTCGTAAGAGTGAGCGGGAGCTCTCCGTATAATGTAAATTTTCATCACTCACTCATCCCTTTTCAGAAAAATTATGTTTAACAATTATGCATTATGGAATAATTATCTTTGAATTGAATATAGGACCAAAATTAAAGGGTGGAAGGGAATTAGGCAGTTTATATTTTATATTTTCCCGATGGTTAATCACATTAAGAGATGCGTAAATTGTGGGGAAAGTGTTTTGTGGAGATATTTGGTCATGAACTAGAATGGGGAAGGCTTTGTAGATTGAATGGCCTCCTCCTTTCCGAATGTTTCTATGCAGTCTGTGGGTAACTTCTGTAAATGGTGTCACAACTTCTCAGATGTTCGGAAAGAGACCACTGCAAGATCGGTAGGACTGTGTTTCTCATTCCCTTTTCCAATACCGAGGTTGGTGCTGGGTGTTCTGTTCTATTTTAATCGTTTAAGACGCTGGTGCTTTTATACTCACCAGTCTCATTCCTGAAGAAGGACTGACGCCCAAAACGTCGAATCTCCTGCTCCTCGGATGCTGCCTGGCCTGCTGTGTTTTTCCAGCACCACTCTTTTCAACTCTGGTCTCCAGCGTCTGCAGTAACCCAGGGATACACTGAGTTTTGTTAGAAACAGTTTCAAATTTCCAGACGATCTGTAATTTCCTCTTTTCTACGGCCCTCTCTCCTTCGACAGGGAGATTTTATTTGCCAGTTCTTGGGGACCATCTCTGACTTCAGTGATTCCTGAAAGATCACCAACAATACCACGAAAAACTCTTCAGGTATCTCCTTAAAACAATGTAGTGTTGTCTGTCTGGCTTGGGTGACATATCCATCTGTAGACTTTTCAACTTCCCCAGCACTTTCTCCTTCATGATGTTCGCTACATTTACCTCAGCCCCCTGCCACTCTTAAAGTTCTGGCAGGCTGTTTGCATCTTGCACCTTGAAACCTGATACAAATGTTTCTAACAATTCCTCTGCCATCTCTTTGTTTCCCACAACTACTCCAAGCTCATCTTCCAGTAGGACAATGTTTTCTCCTCTCTCCCTTGTTTCCCTGTTATATATCGAAAAGCCTCTTCCAGTCTCCCATTATAATACTACCAATCTTACCGTTCTATTCCATCTTATCCACCTTATTGCTTTGGTGAGTTAACCTCCACCGGTATTTAAATGCTTCCTCATCCTCTGGATGCACAATAATTTGCGACATATTGAATGCTTACTCGTTTGATTTTATGGTTTCCTTGAATTATCTTAGTACTCATGGCTTCCTTTTCCTCCCATGGCTATGCTTCTGACTATTTGAGATGAATTTCTGCTATCCTCGAAACAGTCCGCGCACACACACACACACACACAAAAAAAATGCCATTGCTGAGCCATGCTCTTCCCTGCTCGCATCTTTTTTTTCCCAATTAACTGTTGCCAGCTCCTCTTTCATGTCCTTGTACTATCACCTTAACTAACAAGAGAGCAATGCATGTTTATAAAGAAAGTGAACTGAAAAATGAGACGTGAAGAGTTTTGATTAATGGGACACAAAGAGAAAAAGAGAGTGAGAACATAGATGAGAAGATGTAAAAACAGGGCAAACCAAACCATCGACAGAAGTAAATGTACTTTCTTATTTGCTTACACAACTCCTGTGTATTGTGATCCTTTATATCGTATATGTACAAGAGAGTAATGTTAATTTGATTGGTATAATGCGATAGTTTTACCTCGAATGATGAGACATACACTAGCTGTTGACAGACGCAGCTGGACAATAAACATATTTAAATAGATATTTGTGGATCAAATGAGGCTTTAGTGTTTCATAAGATTTATACATTATATGAGTCATATTTTGTTAACTGTATTTTGTTCATTCCAAGTGTGTTGTGCATACACATGTAATCTTGCCCCCTGTACATACACTGATTAAACACTGCATATAAAATTATTTTTCCTCCATTCAAATAATTCAGTTTTGTTTACAATTTCTGACGCCACTCCTTCTTCTAAATGTCTTGTATTTCTTTTTGTGCATTTTATTTTATTCCGTCTATCAAGAAAAATATTGGTGACAGAGAGATATCACTTTATTCTTCCCCTGTCTCCACAGCCGCTGTCACTCATTCCTTTCTGTTTCTTAACCAATGACACACACACACACACAAGCACACACACACACATATGTAGCCTCTGAGTCTTCAATTCCAATAAACAATGCAATTAACAACAATGTAACAACTACTTTTGGGCTAAATCACAAAAGGAAAAGGCGTACAAACAGTGCAATTAGTTGTTTGCATCTTTTGAAACAAGTCATTGATGAGCATTGTGTTCAAGGTAAAGTATTGCTTTACTGGAGGAACGAGTGGAATGTTCAAAGAAATCTGCATTTCATGTGTTCAGGGCGGTGTTGCAGAGAAGCCTTTTGTAGATTGATAGTTGTTGAGATGGAGATGACCTCAGTGCAGTGAAAACTCGAGATTGGCTCTTAGGACAGCGGTTACAGAGAGTGGTTTATTTTGATAACGAAGCAGAACCGTCGAGTTTGTGAAGAGAAAGCATGACCTTTCCTCTCTACCTGTTATATTGTTAGCGGAATTGGAGATAAGCAATAAGAACAATAGGAGGCGATGACAGCATTCCACCCAGACCAAGTATTGTTGTTATCTTGAAAGTGATGGAGTGAAAGGGATGAACTGGAGCTGTTTGTTCAGTGACTGTGAATGACGTAATTCTCTATGGAACCTAACTTAGTCATGGAAGAGTTTTACTCTTCTATTAATAATGGGCCTCTTTCACTGTGTTATCACATAATATCCCCGGCAGCATCATCCTCGACAGAAGATCCAGAGAGTGGCAGATTTCAGAATCAGAGAATATTAATCGCTAATGTGGATAAGTCTGGAATATTCTAACAATGAATTATAATCTAAGAACAATAGACTGGAATGCTACAGCAATGGATCATAATCTGAGAACAATAGACTGGAAGGCCACAACAATGGACAAGGGTTTAACCTGGGCTCTGTACTGGGTCACTAAACATCAGATATCATTACCATGGCGAATACGATGTGTGCTGCAGATTTTTCAGGCGGGTTACTTTCCCATCCTCGTTATTGTCGCTGTTCCTGGTAAGTCCATCTCTGTCCATTTATAAATTCTGTAAACCACTCTGAACGGCATCACTACGTATGTTGTCTATATTTGGCAAAGTGTAAACTATTTAATTTACTTTCAATCACAAACTCCGATGCTATTTCATGGAGTTCATACACTTCTCGTACAAACACATGAGTACGAACAAAGCATTAGTCAGAGGTAAATTTAGGATGGGAGGATTAGGTCTGCATGAGGTACTGTTCAGAGAGTTGGTGAGGACTTGTTGAGCAGAAGGGCCTATATTCAAACTGTTGGGATTTTATTGAACAGTTCCGCCTCAGTGATATTTCTGAATAAACCGTCATCTGCACCTTTTCGGTTGCACTTCTCTTCTCAGCACTCTTTCAGTTACAAGTGTTCCTGCAAGCTACAATGTTTCAACGTAATTTGATTCTAAATGAAGAGCTCTCAGATTAACATCCCCTCTTTCACCATAACTTGTAACCTCATACTCGGGAGATGACTTTGCAGTCAGTGACTTTGAAGTGATAGTTTTATTGAGCTGTTCGGATTCTGGAACTTTCTGAGTAGGAGAGGGTGTTGTGTCAATCGTCTCCCGAGTGCAGTGATTCGATTTTGATCGAGGCCATCTCCGCCCCCACGGAGGGGAATACATTAGTTCCTTCTCCACAGAAAAAGATACAGAAAATCTTCCATAAATTCTCGGAGACACAGTGATCGGTCGAAATCACAATCTATGGGAGATTAGACTTAATAAAGAGATCTTAATCAAAAAACTAATTGAACTGAAAATGTGTAAGTTTCTGCATCATCCCAGAGTATTCAAGGCGATGGCAGTAGAGTAGGTGGAAGATTTACAGAGTCATTGAGCTCTGGAACAGAATCTTTAGTGCAACCAGTCACTGATTACTGTAATCCAAAATTCACCTCATCCCATATGCCGTCGTTCGGCCTATATTGCTCCAAACATTTCCTATTCATGTATTTAAAACTTTGTAACTACAATAAGGAATTATTGAATAACCTTCAAAACTGTTTTGACTGAAAGTTCTGCTTGCTGCTCACTAGAAAGTAGCTTTGAATGTCGACTCCGGTATCATTCTTCTTTCAGGTGTGAAACGTCCTTGGTCACCGTTTTTTTTTGTTACTGAGAAAATGCCTCATATGAAAATGGTAATTTGACAGAATGTTTCGATGGCTGTTATTCTGTAGATGGCAGTTCCTCTCTCGTTTGCAGTTAGTCTGTCTGACTTTCAAAATGCTTGTTATCTTTATAATCCAAACATTGGAATATCTAATTGTTTTGGGGTTGCCAAACAATGACTTCAAGCAAAATTCGGATTTAGTATCTTGACGGCAGAATTTAAACAATTAAAATCGAATTTTCGGTGAAATGTAAACCAACTGAGTTGTCTATTTCGCAGTGAAATGTAACGTATTCAAATGCAGTCTGAGACTGCTAGCTAGTCATGTGCCAGATTTTTTTCAGCTCTCAGTGCAAAAGACCATTCACTCTTTCTTAAAGTTACAGTAAACGTTTTCAACTTCATAACATCCGGGATCTGGTCCCTGCCCTCGTAAGAGATGAATGCATTTACACTCCTTCGGGTGTGTTACCCGAGAGTTTAATAATTTGACGTCGAGAAGGTCGAACGTAGAACATAGAACGTCACAGCACAGTATATTAATTTTCACCGTGGATGCTGCGCGGAACTGTGAACTTAAGCTGATGCCCATCTAACATACACCAATCCATTAATATTCATATGTATGTCCAATGCAAATGTATAGGCCCTTAACATCGGCAAGTCTACAACTGTTGCAGTGTGCCCTTCCCGACCCTACTGCTCTCTGCGTTACAGAAGAAAACTATTCCTGATATGTGTCCTAAATATATTACGCCTCAATTTAAAACTATTCCCCCCTCCTGTTAACGTTAACCATCTCAGGAAAAAGGCTCTCACTGTCCACCCTCTCAAACCCTCGGATTATCTCATAAATCTTGATTATTCACCTCTCAACCTTCTTCATTCCAATGAAAACAGTCAAAATTCCCTCAGCCTTTCTTCACAGGACCTTCATTCAATACCAGATAACATCTTAGTCAGTGTCCTCTGAGGACATTCCAAATTTTCTGCATGCTTCCTATAATGCGGTGACCAGAACTGAATGGAATACTCCAGGTGCAGTTACACTCGCGTCTTGTATAGCTGAATCATGACTTTGGCTCCGAAACTCAATCCCCCTACCAATAAATGCCAACACACCATATGCCTTCTTAATAATCCTCTCAAACTGCTAGGCAACCTTCAGGGATTTATGCACCTGAACATCGAGACGTCTCTGTTCATCTGCACTGTTAAGAATTTTACCATTAGTCCACCACTCTGCATCCCTGCTACTTCTTCCAAAGTGGACTACCGCACAACTTTCCGCATTAAACTCCATTTCTTACATCTTAGCAAAAATTTTCATCTTTTCTATGTCCCTTTGTAACCCATAACATCCTTCAACACGATCCATAACTCTGCCTGCCTTCGAGTCAGCCGCAAATTTATTCACCCATCCTGCTACTCCCACATTCAGATTATTTATAAAAATGAGAAACAGCATTGACCGCAAAACAGATCCTTGCAGCACGCCACTGACAGCTGAGCTCCAGGATGAACTATTCCAATCAACCATCACTCTCTGTCTTCTTTCAGCTGGACAATTTCTGATCTAAAACGCCAAATCTCATTTAATCCCGAAACTCCGTATTTTGTGCAACAGCCTCCCATGTGGAACATTAGCAAACGTCTTACTGAAGTCCATATACACCACATCGACTGCATTACAGTCACGAAGAACTCGATAGGGTTAGTGAGGCACGATCTCCTCTGCTCAAAACCGTGTTGACTATCCGTAATCAATTGTTCCTTTCCAATGATTATGAATCCTAAATTTTGTCACCATTTCCAACACTTAGTCACAACTGAAGTAACGCTTACTGGCCAATAATTACCATGGGTTGTCCCGACTCCCCTTGCTACACAAGGGAAAACATTTTCTATCCTCCAGTCTTTTGGCCTGTAACTCCATATTCTCACTAACATTGCCCTTTTCTATTATGAATACTGACGAAGAGTATTCACCCAGCGTTTCCTCTATGTCCTCAAATTCCAAACACAACTTCTCACTACTATCTTTGACTGGCCCTAAGCTTCCTCTCGTTGTTCTTTTAGTCCTGATATATCAAGAGAAGGCATGAGAATTTTCCTTGATTTTATCAGCAAACAACGTCTCATGTCCCCTGCTGGCTCTCAGCCCTCTCTTAGATCTTTTTTGGCAAACTAATAACTCTTATGCCCCCTACCAGAGCCTTCGCTTCTCATCCTCACATACGCTTTCTTCTTCCTCTTTACAAGAGCTTCAAATTCTTCAGTACACCATTGCTCCTTCTCACTGCCTGATTGGTATGTACTGTACTTTCCAAAGACTCGTAGTAGCTCTTCCTTGAAAAAGATCTACATTTCAAATGTGTCTAGCAGCTGCAGTTTCATTCACCGTCCTATGCATCCTAAGTCTTAACTGATCGAATTATAATTGCCGTTCCCCCACTTAAACTGCTTTCCCTGCGCTATATATCTATCCTTGCCCGTTGCTATTACAAACATAATCAAATTGTGGTCACTATCACTAAAGTGATGACCTACATCCAAAAATAACACCTGGTCGGGTTCATTCCCCAGTATGAAATCCACTGTGGCATCGGTCCTTGTTGGCCTGTCTACATACTGTGTTAGAAAAAATCTCCAGCACACATTGAACAAAAAACTGACGCATCTACACTAATTGAACATCATATTCCCAGTCAATACTGGAGAAGCTGAAGTCCCCAGTAATAACTAACCTGTTATTCTCACTACTTTCAAGAATCATCTTTGCTGTCCTTTCTTCTGCATCGCTCCAACAATTCAGAGGCCTCTCTAAATCTTCCAATAGGGGGACCTCACCGTTCCTGTTTCTCACCTCAACCCAAATTACCTCAGTGGATGTGTCCTCAAAAGTTATCTAAGCTGCTGTAATATTACATTTGATTAACAATACCACATCCTGCCCCGCTTTTGACATCTTCTCTGTTCTTCCTGAAACCTCGAAAACACAGAATGTGCAAGAACTATTCCTGTTCCTCCTCTACCCATATCTCTGAAACGGCCACAGCATCGAAATACCAGGTCGCACTCGATGCTGCAAGTTCGCCCACCTTATTCGGGATGCTACTGGCATTGAATTGCACACATTTCCAACCGAAATTCAGATTGCCTGTGCCCGGTCTCAATCTTGAAAACCTATCCCTGACTTCACTGATTATGTTTATAGGCTATAATCAGGCATGGAAAGAGTTAAGATCTAAGTTTTGTGCAGGCAGGGAAAGATTTGCGTTCTGAGTTTTGTGAATCAAAACGCTCAGCTGAGCATAACACTGATCAGATAATTTCTAAGTAAACAATGGCGTGCTGGAGGCTGGAGTAATATATTAACAATATGGAAAAACATTAATTCTGATGAGCCATTTAACAATATGAGGCAGCATTCAGTTTGTGAGGTGAGTTTAACAAAGTGAAAAACATTCATTCTGTGAAACTAGTTACTCATTGTGTAACAGCATATGGCTCAAACTTTAATGCCAATGATCACCAATTGTAATGGTCACCTAATCAATATGCATGTTGATTTATCTCGATGCTCGTCCCTGCAATATGATTGTATAGTGTTTTGGGAAAGTGCTGTTCCAGAGAAGACCGTGAGCTCATGTCTTTGTGCACACGGGCAATCATTCTCTCTCCTTCCAGAGCCCAGAATAAAGGTGAAGGCGGTAAAACCTTCATGAGTCTCTGAGCGTTTTGCTCCGTCTGAGGTGTGAGTGAAGGAGACGGGTGACCCCGACTTTCCTGTTTCTAACCTCAGCGCAAATCACCTCAGTAGATGAATTCGCAAATGTTTTCTTGGCTGCTGTAATGCAACTCTTGAATAACAATGCCACATCGTCGCCCTCGTTTGACATCTTCTCTATTCTTCATGAAACACCCAAATCCCTGAATCCGCAACAACCATTCCTGTCCCTTCTCCAGCCATGTCTTTGAAATGGCCAGAACATCGAAATCCCAAGTCTCAATCCATGCGAGAAGTTCACCCACCTTAATCCAGATGAGACTGGCATTAAAGTACACACATTTCAAACTGACAAGCTGATTGCAGTGCGCTCTTGCAATCTTGTGAAGCCTACTCTGACGTCACTCACGTCTATTTCCTTTACGCTGGAACTATAATTCAGATTCGCACTCCTCTGCTGCACTCATTTATGCTTCCAGGGACAACATTAACGAATTAGACCACGCCAGGATGTTAGTAACCTACTGGTTCAGGTGAAGACCATGCTGTTTGTAGAGATATCGCCTTCCCCAGAAAGAACTCCAATCAGACAAGAATCCAAAACTTTCCATCCGATACCATCCCTGCAGCCACCTTCACAGCTCCTCTCTCCCTGTTCCTCACCTCACTGGCACGTGGCAAGGCCACAAACCAGAGTTAACAACTTTTTTTGTTCGATGTCTAACCTTCCATTCTAGCTCACTGAATTTCTTCCTTCTTATGTCGTTAGTGCCCGTGTGGACCATGACTTGGAGCTGTTACCCCTACCCATCAAAATTCACAAAACACTATCAGTAACATCCAAGACCTAAAGAGAGAGCTCAGAAGAGCCAGGAAGAGACATGAAAAGTTGTTGGCGGAGAGGATCAGTGTAAACCCTAAGGTTCGTTATAGGTTTTAAAGGATTAAAAGAATGAGGATAGTAAGATTAGGGCCAATCAAGGATAGCAGTGGGAAGTTGTGAGTGGAGTCAGAGGAGATAGAGGAAGCAGTAAATGGATATTTTTCGACAGTATTCACTCGAGAAAACGATAATGTTTTCGAGGAGAATACTGAGATACAGGCTACTAGACTAGGTGTAACTGAGATTTACAAGGAAAAGGTATTAGTTTGAAAATAGACAAGACCCCTGGGCCGGATGGGATTTATCCTAGGTTCCTCGGGAAGCCAGGGAGGAAATTGCTGAGACTTTAGCATTGATCTTTAAATCGTTTTTGTCTACAGGATTAGTGCCAGAAGACTCTAGGATAGCAAATGTGGTTCCCCTGTTCATGAAGGGGAGTAGAGACAACCCTGGTAATTATAGACCAGTGAACCTTACTTCAATTGTTGGTAAAGTGTTGGAAAAGGTTAAAAGAGATAGAATTTATGATCATCAAGAAAATAATAATTTGATTGGGGATAGCCAGCACGGTTTTGTGAATGGTAGGTCGTGCTTCACAAACCTTATTGAGATCTTTCAGAAGGTGACGAAACAGGTAGATGAGTGTAAACTGGTTGATGGGGTGTGTATGGCTTTCGAGGCGTTCGATAAGGTTCCCCACAGTAGGGTATTGTACGAAATACGGAAGAATGGGATGGTGGAAGATATTGCTGTTCGGATAAATAATTGGCTGGCTGAAAGAAGGTGGTGGTGGTGGTTGTTGGGAAATATTCATCCTGGAGTCCAGTTACCAGTGGTGTCCCGCAAGTGTCTGTGTTGCGTCCACTGCTGCTCGTCATTTTCTTAAATGACCTGTATGAGAACGTACTAGGGTGGGTTATGAAATTTGCAGACGACACAAAGTTCGGTGGAGTTGTGGATCGTGACAAAGGATGTTGTAGATTACAGAGAGACATAGATAAGCTGCAAAGCTGGCCTGACAGGTGGCAAATAAAATTTAAACTGGACAAGTGTGTGGTGATTCACTTCGGTCGAGTAACTGGAATGACAAGTACTGGCCTAATGGTAAGATTCGTGGTAGATGAGCAGAGAGGTCTTGGTGTCCATGTACACAGATCCTTGAAAGTTGCCACCCAGGTTGACAGGGCTGTTAAGAAGGCATACAGTATTGTAGATTTAATTATGAGAGGGATCGTGTTACGGAATCATGAAGTTATGCTGCAGCTGTACAAAACTCTACTGCAACCGCATTTGGAGTATTGTGTAGAGTTCTGGTCACCGCAGTCCAAGAAGGATGTGGAAGCTTTGAAGAGGGTGCAGAGGAGATTTACTAGGATGTTGCCTGGTATGGAGGGAAGGTCTTACGAGGAAAGGCTGAGGCATGGAGACAGTTTTCGTTGGAGAGAAGAAGATTGAGAGCTGACTTCATAGAGACATATAAGATAATAAGAGGGTTAGATAGGGTGGACAGGGACAGCCTGGTGATGGCGCGCACGAGGGTACAGAGCTTTAAATTGCAGGGTGATAGAGAAAGGGCAGATGTCAGAAGGAGTTTCTTTACTCAGAGAGTAGTAAGGGTATGGAAAGCTTTGCCTGCAACGGTAGTAGATTCGCCAACTTTAACTACATTTAAGTCATCGTTGGACAAGCATATGGACGTACATGGAATAGTGAAGGTTAGATTGGCTTCAGATTGGGCGGCACGGTGGCACAGTGGCTAGCACTGCTGCCTCACAGCGCCAGAGACCCGGGTTCAATTCCCACCTCAGGCGACTGACTGTGTGGAGTTTGCACATTCTCCCCGTGTCTGCGTGGGTTTCCTCCGGGTGCTCCGGTTTCCTCCCACAGTCCGATTATGTGCAGGTCAGGTGAATTGGCCATACTAAATTGCCTGTAGCGTTTAGGTAAAGGGTAAATGTAGGGGTATGGGTGGGTTGCGCTTCGGCGGGTTGGTGTGGACTTGTTGGGCTGAAGGGCCTGTTTCCACACCGTAAAGTAATCTAATCTAATTGGTATGACAGGTCGACGCAATATCGAGGTCCGAAGGGCCTGTACTGCGCTGTAATGTTCTCTCGTCGATGTTCTAAACCCTGGCACATGGGAGACAGCACAGCAAATATAAGTCCCTCTCATTCCAATATAAAAACTCTTCTCTGTCCCCTGAACTACGGAGTCCCCAGTGACAAAGCTCTGCTCCTCTTCCGCCTTCCCCGCTGAGCAACAATGACACACTCTGTGTGAGATTCCTGTCCCCATTCTTACCCCTGATAACTCGACGCACAAACAGTATAGTTGTTGCTGAGGCAGCCCACCATCGGAGATCCCAGCACTGTCTGCCGGATTCCTTTCCCCCCCGCCCCTTGACGGTAATCCATCAACATTTTTCATGTGGTTGAGGAGTAAGTACCTCCCTTGAATGATTCTCAATAACCCCCCCGTACCCTGAATGTGAGAAAGAGAGCTCACAATATAATACATTTCAGTGCGAGTCAAATTTTGAAGCAATTAATTTTATTGCAATGTTCTTGCAACTAGGGGTGTCAAGCAAGTAGGCACCCCACTCCAGAAATTACTCCATAATTTATACAGTTTAATTTTCTGTGCTTGCCCGTTTACCTCATTGGCCTTCAAACCTATCAATATTCCTTATTGTGTTCTGCCCCTGCCCAGCTGCGCTCCGCCCTTGTCTATTTCTCCCCCTACTCCAAGCCGGGCGACCCCCACTCCTATCCTTTATTTGTAATGACTTGGCTTGCTTCAGTGCTGACATGAGGGAAATGTGCTGAGCTTGGCATATCCTGATGTTCTTTTCACCATATCTGTTTTTCTGTAACATCTTCCATTGTTTGCAGACACATTTCATTCCTGTATTCATATTTTAGCGAATGAAAAGTAAATACGTATTCCTTCCACATAGTTTTCATTCCTTTGTTAGATTATTTTATTCAATAGCAATTATTAATTTGGCTCAAACAATTATATGCAGACGTTAATAAGTAATTACGGTTGCAGAAGTAACACTGCTTTACCTTTATTCCACAATTTCCCCCTTTTTCTTTAATTATCATTTGTTATCTTGTGCATTTTTTTCCTTATACGTCACTTCCAAATTGATCAGCATCTTTTCTGAAAGTTCATTTATTTTGGAAATCTCCTCGAGGTCACTTATTCCCTCATTGTTTAACAGGTAGACCCCTTCCCCCCGATTGTTCTTTTGAGGCATTTGTGTGGCCAAAGCTGTTTCAATCAACCTTTGGGTAATCCCCCGTGCACAAGATGTGATGCAGCAGCCTATTGCGATTAGTTCTCCCACCACGACGGTCGAGGAGGTAAGGAATGAAATCACCACACCCTTCCACTTTCCAAACCACAATTCTCGCCACCCGGTGAATGATGTGCTGACCGCTGAATTTTCAACTAGTTCTACAGCGAATGCTGTAGGACCTTGCAGGGCTCGACTAATAGACCCACCTGTGGCTGTGTTATTTGGACCGAAGTTACAACAGTTTCCTCCTAACATTACACACTCTCTCTCCCTTTTTTCTGATAGAGCCATTCTATTCCCATGCCATTCTGCTGGTTGCATCAAGTTGTTCGGCTAAATCTTTAATTGTGTCTCTCGTGTAACTGATGAACCTTTGCTGATTATAGAAATAATAATTTATCCAATTCACATTTTTGTTGACAGTTACCCATCAGAACAGAATTGATTCAAAGCCTGCCCTGTTCTGGTTATGAGCCTTGAACTCATCAGGTACCCCTCTTGGGATTACTACAGAGTCTAGATATACCAGATCATCAAATGAAGGACCCAATAGTGATCTCTTACTTCGTCCCCCTTCCTTTACTATCTCTTTCTTTTCAAATGCCAGGGTGAACAGAATTGCCAATTGTACAATTTCAGACATGCCCCTCCAACCTGGAGGTAGGGTGGGTCTGAATATTTTCCCTCCGCAATACCACCACAGATCTGCTCGGGGAATCCTTAATGCTGAGTAGTCCCCTCCCTTTTCCATCATGGGCTCAATATCGGTACATGATTTCAGCTCCCCCAAATATCTGGACCGATCTGTTCCTCGCCTGTTTACACACGATGTGTGATTTCCGACTACGACAGAAAACGTTGTAACGTTTGGTTGTAACCAAGGTGAAAGGCACAGAATTGTGGTCACCATCACCAAAGTGTTCACCCACTAACAAGCCCATCACTTGTTCCGGTTCGTTACCAAGTACGAAATCCAATATGGCCTCCCCTCTGGTCGGACAATCTACATACTGAGTTAGAAAATCTTCCTGGACACACTGCACAACACTGCCCGATCCAATCTACTTGATCAAAAGAGCTTCCAATCAATATTTGGGAAGTTGAAATCGCCCACTAAATTGACTACTAACCTGTGGCTTCTGCACCTTTCCAAAATCTGTTCCCAATCTGTTTCTCCACATCTCTGCTGCTATTGGGGGGCCTATAGTAAACATCCAACAAGGTGACTGCTCCTTTCCTATTTCTAACTTCAGCCCATACTACCTCCAAAAGCAGATCCCCCCGAACTGCCTTTCTGCAGCCGTTATACCATTTCTAATTAGCGACGCCACCCCCCTCCCTTTTTTACCACCCTTCCTAAGCTTACTGAAACATCTGTATCCAGGAACCTCCAACAACCATTCCTGTCCCTCTTCTATCCACGTTTCTGTGATGGCCGAAACATCGTAGTCCCAAGTACAGATCCACGCCTTAAGTTCACCCAGCTTATTTCTGATACTCCTTGCGTTGAAGTATACACACGTGAACCTATCTCTGTGTCCGCAAGTATTCTTTGTCAGTGCTAATTTCTCCACAGCCTCCCTACATTCTTGGACATCCTGACAAACAGCTAAACTACTTGCTGAACTACAAGTACGGATGCCATTCCCCTGCCAAATTAATTTAAATCCCCCCAAAGTGTGCTAGCAAACCTACCTCCCAGGATATTGGTGCCCTTCTGATTCAGGTGCAACCCGTCCTGCTTGTACAGGTCCTACCTTCCCCAGAATGCAGTCCAATTGTCCAAATACCTGAAGCCGTCCCTACTACACCATCCTTGCAGCCACGTGTTCAACTGCACTCTCTCCCTATTCCTTGCCTCACTGTCACGTGGCACCGGCAGCAACCCAGAGATGACGACTCTGTCCGTCTTAGCTTTTAGCCTCCAGCCTAACTGCCTGAGCTCCTGAATACCCTCCCCACCCCTCTTCCTACCTATGTCGTTGGTGCCAACGTGCACCACGACTTCTGGCTGCACACCCTCCCCCTTAAGGATTCTGAAGACACGGTCCGAGACGTCTCGGACCCTGGCACCCGGGAGGCAACAAACCATCCGAGAGTCTTGCCCATGTCCACAGAATCGCCTGACCGTACATCTAACTATAGTCACCTATAACGAGCGCTCTCCTCCTCTCCACCTTTCGCTTCAGAGCCTCAGAGCTGGACCTCGTGCCACAGACCTGGTCACTGCAGCTTACCCCAGCTAAGCCTTCGCCCTCAAAAGTATCCAAAGCGGTATACTTATTGTTTGAGGGGAACGACCACAGGGGATCCCTGCACTGCCTGCTTCCTCCCCTTCCCACCTCTAACTGTTACACAGCTACCTCTGTTCTCTGGCGTAACTATGTCCCTGTAGCTTCTATCTATCTCCCTCTCAGCCTCTAGAATAATCCTCAGTTCATCCAACTCCAGTTTCAGTTCCCTAACGTGATCTGTGAGGAGCAGGAGCTCACTGCACTTCCTGCAGATGAAGTCGGCAGGAGCATCGGTGGTCACCCCGACCTCAAACATCCTGCAGGAGGAACATTCCACTGCCTGCGCTGCCATTGCCTTTGGCTTAAAACTTGAGGAAGACCTTTCTGTCATCCTATCGACTAGGAAAACTACGTCGTCTTTGTAAGGTCCCACCTTTAAATTTATTAAGGATTCCTGGGGGGTCTCAGGTGGCAGGAACCCCCGACAACTCTATTCTTCATATTAACAGTACTGCCTTTGCTTCATTTTTCAGATGTGTACACTCTCTCTTAAAGTGACCTGTCTTTCCACAGATATCATCCCGCCTGTGGGGATTTCCATTTTGATCCTTGTTCCTGTCTACCAGACCCCTTTTAAAATCTCCTCACTGATCTCATCTCCTCCCTTTATTTTCAACATGCTGCCCACCACCATTCCGACTTTCTTATCCTCTTAGGTTTGTCCTTTTCTTCATTACCTCATCAAATCTGTCATTATTTTTGCCTTCTGTTTCTGCTTCTCACGTTACGTTGCCAGATCAATTGTTGAGCCGATTTAACCAATTGAATAGCTTTCGGGCTACCAAATGGCTATTCTTCATCACCCACTGTTTTGTTTAGATATTGATTTTTTGAAAGAAATATTGCAATATTTCTTGCTCCCTGTAACCTCAAATACCAGGAGCCTCTTCTCCCTGTAACTTCACCCCGTAACATCAAATACCTGTAATCTCAAATACAATGTATCAATTCAAATTTTGGTAGAAGATTTGTAATTCGGGTGCTCATTGTTGTGGTTATGTTCGTCGAGCTGGGGATTTCTGTTGCAGACGTTTCGTCCCCTGTCGAGGTGACATCCTCAGTGCTTGGGAGCCTCCTGTGAAGTGCTTCTGCGATGTTTCCTCCAGCATTTATAGTGGTTTGTACCTGCCGCTTCTGGTTGTCAGTTCCAGCCCTCAGCTGCAGTGGCCGATATATTGGGTCCAGGTCGATGTTCCTATTGATTGAATCCGTGGATGAGTGCCATGCCTCTAGGAATTCCCTGGCTGTTCTCTGTTTCGCTTGTCCTATAAAAGTAGTGTTTTCCCAGTCGAACTCTGTGCACTCATAGCATAAGCGGTAATGCAAAGATTAGAACAAACAGTCTTACCGCAAATTCAACCCAAACTCTGGGTTAGATGTATGGATGACACCTTTGTAATCATTAAAAACACAGAAATAGAGAACACACACCGGATCATCAACGCCACACTCAGAGGAATCCGATTCGCTAGAGAGGAAGAAAAGGACAACCAACTCCCATTCCTGGACGTGATGGTAGAGGGAACACCTCAAAGGTATACAGGAAAGCCACACACAGAAACCAAGTCGTAAACTACGAAAGCAATCACCCCACCACACAAAAAAATAATTTGCATCAAGACACTGTTCAAAAGGGCCAAAACACACTGCAGTACTCCAGAACTGCAAAAAGAGGAAGAAGAACACCTATACAATGTATTCGCCAAAAACGGATACCCCACAATTCCATCAACAGATGCCGAAGGGAAAGTCAACGGAATGAGTACGTGCCACAGCCCAAAGAACGAGTCACACTACCATAAATCAAGAATATTTCAGAACTGACAGTCAGACTACTGCCACTGCTCGGACTCATAACAGCACACAAACCAACAGCCACTCTCTGACAATAACTCACCAGGACAAAGGACCCAATACCTAGCATGAGCAAATGACAATGTAGTATACAAAATCCCATACAAGGACTGCACAGAACACCACATAGGACAAACAGGAAGACAGCTAATGATCCGCATCCATGAACACCAACTAGCCACGAAACGACACGACCAGCTATCCTTCGTAGCCACACACACAAGGTGACAAGCAACAAATAGAAAGGAGCCTCTTTCTTCCTGTGATCTCAAATACAATGTATCAATTTTTGCTTGTATACATTAAAGCCTTTTCCTAAATATACATTTTGGAATCTTACGTGTTCAGTATTTAACATTTAAAATGTAAAATGCATACAGATCCCAACTTTGAAATCCACTATAATTACCCCGTTTTAGTACCTTGATTTAAATCCAAATTTTGGATTATGGTGCTGGAAGAGCACAGCAGTTCAGGCAGCATCCAAGGAGCTTCGAAATCGACGTTTCGGACAAAAGCCCTTCATCAGGAATAAAGGCAGTGAGCCTGAAGCATGGAGAGATAAGCTAGAGGAGGGTGGGGGTGGGGAGAAAGTAGCATAGAGTACAATGGGTGAGTGGGGGAGGGGATGAAGGTGATAGGTCAGGGAGGAAAGGGTGGAGTGGATAGGTGGAAAAGGAGATAGGCAGGTAGGACAAGTCCAGCCAAGTCATGGGGACTGTGCTGAGCTAGAAGATTAAAACTAGGGTGAGGTGGGGGAAGGGGAAATGAGGAAACTGTTGAAGTCCACATTGATGCCTGGGGTTAAAGTGTTCCGAGGCGGAAGATGAGGTGTTCTTCCTCCAGGTGTTTGGGCGGTGAGAGAGCGGTGGTGAAGGAGGCTCAGGACCTCCACGTCCTCGGCAGAGTGGGAGGGGGAGTTGAAATGTTGGGCCACGGGGCGGTGTGGTTGATTGGTGCGGGTGTCCCGGAGATGTTATCTAAAGCGCTCTGCTGGGAGGCACCCAGTCTCCCCAATGTAGAGGTGACCGCATCGGGAGCAACGGATACAATAAATGATATTAGTGGATGCGCAAATAAAACTTTGCTGGATGTGGAAGGCTCCATGAGGGCCTTGGATAGAGGTGAGGGAGGAGGTGTGGGCACAGGTTTTACAGTTCCTGCAGTGGCAGGGGCAAGTGCCAGGAAGGGAGGGTGGGTTGTAGGGGGACGTGGACCTGACCAGGTAGTCACGGAGGGAACGGTCTTTGCGGAAGGTGGAAAGGGGTGGGGAGGGAAATATATCACTGGTGGTGGGGTCTGTCGGCGGATGATTTGGTTTATGCGAAAGTTGGTAGAGTGGAAGGTGAGCACCAGGGTTGTTCTATCCTTGTTACGGTTTGAGGGGTGGGGTCTGAGTGCAGAGGTGCAGGATGTGGATGAGATGCGTTGGAGGGCATCTTAAACCACGTGGGAAGGGAAATTGCGGTCTCTAAAAAAGCAGGCCATCTGGGGTGTTTGTTTTCTGAAGTAGTCCTGACCAGTCAATTGCATAATTACAATGCTCTGCCCCGTGAAATAACTGGAGCTGCCTTAAAAGGATTTGTCTATTCAAGTTAAAACAAAACGTCTAATGCATGAATAATGGCCGAATCCAACGTCACTGATATTAACGAATTTTGTTGATTTTTTACAAGCTAATGTTGAATCGAAACTTCAACTGTCCTCCATAAATCGCTTTTATGTAAGGATAAAAGAGATTAGTTAGAAACTGATAGTAAGGCAGTCATAAGCTGTAAAAAGAACAGTAGTTAAAATTTTATTTCATAATCTGTAAAATCCATAATTTAAAAGAAACCATGTTAAATATCCATAATGGAAATCAGATTCAAAACAGTCCCGGATCTCAAACTCCAGGGAACAAAGCACAAACGTTCAATCAACAACAAATAAATGTGCATTCAAACCGAATCATAAAGGTTCAAACTTTCTATTTTCTGTACAGCTCTTTTCTCTCTCACACACACACGCGCGCACACACCGTATCTCACAAACACTTTCTGAGTTTCTTGCAACAACAACTCTCGAGGATTCTCCCTTCACCACTCTGTCTTTTGAATCGTATTCTGGATGTCTGTCCATGATTTAGTTGCAAAGTGTACCCTCAATAGCCATTCAGCTACTAACCTTTCTGGAACGAATCTGATGCCTGCCTCCTGAATGTCAGGCTGTTTTCCTTTGACATTTAAAATCAAATATTCACAAACATAGTCTTCTTCCGACCCGTACTTTGGTCAGAAGATGGAGGGTCGAAGAATGCATTCCTTAGTCCATACAAAGGAACAATATTTAGTCATTTTTTCCTGTCTAATTCCCTTGCACAAGAATTATTTTCAATTCCACAACATTCTGCACAAAGGTCTTTCGCAGGAATGTTTCCAGGAACCCGGCCTCCATTTACATTTTCTCGGAGGATTTTTCCTTACCCTCCGCAGACCCCATATTGAGTTCCTGCGTTAGTCCCTTATTAACTAATAAAACTCAATGCCAGACACCAAAGTCTATATTCCTAACTTTGTCCATGCATGGAGTGACTAGCTCCCTGTGCCAAACTATACCTTTCGCCTGATTCAGATCGACTCTCATCAGATCTCCATCAGTCAACCAGAAGGGGGAATCCATTGCTAAGGAACACAAGACCGTTCTTAAAGAAATGGGTCACGTCTTCCCAGCCGTCAACGGTGCCAACCTTGTTGGTGATGATGGACATCCCGAACGAGCGCCCAACTTGTGAAAACAGAGCTCACATTATCATAAATTCCAGTCCGAGTCAAATTCAGAAGCAGCAAAGTTTATTGAAACGTTCTTGCAAGAAAGAGTGACTCGGAAGTAGGTAGCCCAATCCAGAAATTACTCTACAATTTATACAGTTCAATTCTCAGTACTTCTCCGTTTACCTCATTGGCATTCAAACCTATCAATATTTCTTATTATATTCTGCCCCTGTTCGGCTGCGCTCCACCCTTGTTTAATCTCCCCCTACTCCAAGCCAGGCTACACCCCCAAGATCGTTTCAGTACTGACATGAGGAAAATTTGCTGAGCTTGGGATATACTGATGTTCTTTTTCAACTTATCTATTTGCCAGTAACGTCTTCCATTGTTTGCAGGCACGTTCCATTCTTGTATGCACATTTTACCTAACTGAGAACAAACTGTGTATCCCTTTACGTAGTCTTCATTCCTGTATGCACATTTCAGCTAACTCAGCTCTTTGCTGAAACAATTATACGCGAGTAGTGGTGAGTTCATTCACCTTACATAAGCAATTATGTTTGCAGAACTAACACTGCTTTACCTATATCCCACATATGCCAATGCAATAAGTTCCAGAGGTTAAGTGTACCTACGTTACTTTCTGAAACCAAAAATGAAAAATGGATAATCGGGAGATGTGAAAATGATAAGACCACAATGTCGTTTCTACCTTCATGACAGAAAACAAAACAAATAAAAAGAGAACTTTCCAACAATATGACAAAACCTGTTTCTGCTGAGAAAAAAGGGAGTAGAATGAAATTAGTAAATAAACAGAAATAACTGGGACTAAATGTATTTGGCGTATATAGTATCATCATAGATTTATGAATTGGGAATCATATTTGAGAAACTGACTGATAATTAACTTATGGAGAAGTAACGGATGCAATGTAATTGTTTTACAGAAAGATTTTCGATAAAGTCCCAAGCGTAATCTGCAAAACAAAATCTCAAGAAACGGGCGCTAATTTCTGAACATTGCTTTAGTCTGAGATAGGTGCCAGCAGACAGTGAGTGGGAGGAAACAGTTTTTTTCTCGAGCGAAAGGAAAGAGAATACTTGCTTGGCTCCAATTTAATCATAATGTACATGAACAGATTGGTTGATGGAACCAAATGCTGTATTTCTAAGGATGCTGCCGGATTGTGAGTGGGTGAGGAAGATGTAAAAAAGCTTCAGGATGATTCAATCAAATGCTGTGAACGGGCAAAAACGTGTCAGATTACTGAATGCGGATCGATTTGATCGTTGTGCACTATGTTGGAAATAAAAGAACGGCAGCCTATCGTTATAAAGTGGAGAGTTTGAAAGATGTTGATATGCAAAGGGGCTTATACTTTTTTTGTTGTTGTTTTCTTATGCGCCGGCCTCCGACGTCCATGCACTGCCAAAGCAGTTGAAGGCAGAAGTCAATATGAGGAGTAGAATTGTCATACGATCAGTGCACATACACCCACCAAATGGTTAGCTGTAAAAGTTGAAAAGGATCTGTATGTCCTCGTACACCAGTCACTGAAATCAGTACTGCAGGAGTAGCAAGCAGATTTGAACACCAATGATGTGCTAACTTTCATTTCAAGGGGATTTTAGTACAGGAATAAGGGTACTTACCGCAGCTGCGCAGGGCCTTGGTTAGAACTCTTCTCGAACTTGGTGCAGTATTGTTAGCAGTTTCTGTCTCGTGACATAATAAATGATAAATTGAGGGAGTGCATCGAAGGATGAAGAGACTGATCTCCAGCATGACAGGCCAGTTAGATTAGATTAGATTACTTACAGCATGGAAACAGGCCCTTTGGCCCAACAAGTCCACACCGACCCGCCGAAGCGCACCCAACCACACCCATTCCCCTACATTTACCCGACGCCTTACACTATGGGCAATTTAGCATAGCCAATTCACAGAACCTGCACTTTTTTGGACTGTGGGAGGAAACCGGAGTACCTGGAGGAAACCCACGCAGACACGGGGAGAATGTGCAAACTCCACACAGTCAGTCGCCAGAGGCGGGAATTGAACCCGGATCTCAGGCTAGCGACTGTGCCATCGTGCCGCCCACGTTAACCCACTGAATAATCCTGAAAGCATTCGGAATTACGGAGACACGGCTGTAGGTGACCAAGGTGGGCAAGTGAATGTCCCAGGGGATTCAATATTTAGGAATGAAAAGGAAAAATGTGATGGAGTGGCGTGGTTGGTTAAAGATGAAATTGAATCCTGTGGGAGCAGAGTTTGGGACGGTTGTTAAGGTATTCCGTGGGTGTTAGGAACATGAGTGGACCGCTCAATTAAATATATAAAATTCTGATAAGGTGAGACAGATTGGAAGCAGGGATGATAATTTCCCTGGCTGGGAAGTCTGAAACAAGGGGTTAAAATATTAGGTACAGGCAGACCAACCTGCATTGAGAAGACAATAAATGTCTGCACTCAGAGACAGGTGAACCTGGGGAATTCACTTCAACATAGGGCTGTAGGTGACAAAGCACTCAATATAAATAAGAATTTTAAAACAGCAAAGGTACGGAAAAGGAGTGTGGTGTAGAGATGAAGGATCAGCCATAATTACAATTGAATATGGAAAGAAAGTTTAGGACGTAGCGACTATTGCACTTCGTATTTTATATCTTTTTCAGTGATTACTCACATTTACGGAAATGTATACTCTGGGGAGAAAAAGCATTGAAGAAATGTTCGGAGGATTTGTAAAAAAGTGAATGAACTAACTGCACAGATAGATGCAAACTGGTACATATAAATGGAATTACGGAGACATGGCTGTAGGTGACCAAGGTGGGCAAGTGAATGTCCCAGGTTATTCAATATTTAGGAATGAAAAGGAAAAATGTGATGGAGTGGCGTGGTTGGTTAAAGATGAAATTGAAACGATAGTGCGAAAGGATACTAGCATTTTAGAAGTCTATGTTCAGGAGTCTATGTTTTATTCGTTTGTGGGAGTTTGGCGACGTTGGCTGGCCAGCGTAGATAGGCATCCCTATTTGCCCTTGAGAAGGTGTTAGTGAGCTGCCTTCTTGAATCGCTGCAGTCCACTTGCTGTTGACTGACCCACAATGCCGTTAGGGAGGGAATTCCAGTATTTTGTCCCAATTACTGTAAAGCAACGCCGGTATATTTCCAATTCAGGGTGATGAATGGCTTGAAGGGAACTTGCAGATGATGGTTGCTCTCCCTTACCTACTGCCGTTGCCCTTCTCTGTGGAAGTGATCGTGTGTTTGGATGGTGTTGTCTAAGGATTTTTGGAGAATTTCTGCAGTGTATCTTGGAGACCGTACTCATAGCTGCAAATGAGCACCGGTGGTGTTTAAGGGATTGAGTGTGCGTACACGTGGTGCCAATTAAGCGGGTTGGTTTGTTGTGGACGTTGTCAAGCTTCTTGAGTGTTGTTGGAGATGCACCCATCCAGGATTGTGTGGAGTATTTCATCACACTCCTTTCTTGTGCCTTGATGATGGATAGATTTTGGGGTGTCTCCAGCTGAGTTACTCGCCATAATATCCTTCGTCTTTGACCTGCTGTTGTAGCCAATGTATTTGTGTTGTGAGTCCAGCTGAGATCCATGTTAATGGTAAGCGCTAAGGTGTTGACAGTAATGGTGATTACCATCAGTGAAAGTAATTATTTTGGATGTTATGGGGCGGGGGTAAGAGTGGCTCTTATTCGTGATGTTCATTGTCTAGCATTTGTGTGGCACGCATGTTACTTGCCATTAGTCGGACAAGACCGGGTATTGTTCAGATCATGTTTTTTTTAAACACGGACTGCATCAGTATCTGAGGAGTCGTGAATGATGCAATACACGGTGCAATCATTGGCAAACATCCCGCTTCTTACAGAGGATATATCATTGATGAATCAGCTGGAGATTGTTGGGCCGAGGATATTACCCTGAGGAATCCCTGCAGAGGTGGTCCGGAGCTGTGATGATTGACAATCCCCAAACACAACCATCTTCCTTTGTGCCAAGTATGACTATAACCAGTATATAAGAAATACCAAGAGCAAACTAAAATTTAATTGCCATCACTTAGGTACATCAAAACTGCAGTGGTGATGTTTTGAAAGGCATTGAACAGGAAATTAGAGATGCTTGTGAAAAGGGAATATTAGTGATCATGGGTAATTTTAATCTGCACTCAGTTAGGGCTCATCAAATTAGCCTCAACGGCATAGAGGAGGAATTACTAGAATGTGTATGGAATGATTTTCTTGATCAATATGTAATGGAGCCAACCAGAGAGCAGGCTATGTCCCACTGTGTACTGAGAAGGGAATCGTTGTCAATCCAGCTGTGCAAGATCCCTTGGGTATGAGAGAATATAGCATAAGTTTTAATCATGACAGAGAGCGAGGTTTGTAATTCGGAGAATAGGGTGTTCAATGTTAATAATGGAAACTATATAACTACGAGGCGTGAGTTGGCCTTGAAAGATTGGGGAGAGTTACTTGAAGGGATGAAGTGTACAGGCAATTACAAAAATTCAAGAAACCCAAGAGGGAGGGACAACTGTTTGCTCTTGTTTGACACAAAGTAAAATGCAAAGGAAATTAGGAGAGTCTTTGATCCAAGGAAGAAGCATGCAGATTGGCCAAGGAAAATAATCGACCTGGTGATTGGGAGCAGTTAAGAATTTCTTAAAGAAGAACCAATAATGTGACTAAGAGGAAAAATACAGTACGAACATGATATTGCAGGGAACATTTCGGGTGTAAATAAGAGATTCATTTGGAACGTGAAAAGAAAGAGATTGGTGAAGACAAATGTATGTCCACGATAGAAGGTAACGGGGGGATGTATAACTGGGGATATATAAATGGCTGAACAACTGAACGCATACTTTAGTTCTGTCTTCACAAACGAGAACAAAAATCAGAAACCAATAATGTTGCAAAATGCAAGATCTAGTGACAGGGATGAAGTAATACCAAAGTAGTTAAGGAAGTGGTTCCAGAATTAATGAGTTCATTGGAAAACATCTTCTATTATTTCATAGAATCTTAACAAGACCCTGCAGATTATAGGGTAGCTAATGTCAGTCCAATATTTAAAAAGGGAAAAGCGACAGAAGCCAGGGGATTATAGGCTAGAAGCTTATCATCGGTAATGGGGAATTTTCTCCAATCCATTATGCATGTCTTTACAGGCGAGCATTTAGAAAACAGTGGCAGAGTCAGCGTAGATTTATGAAGGGGAAATCATGCTTGACAAATCTTCCAGAACTCCAGGAAGATGGAACTGGTAGACATTATAAGATAAATCTATGTGATAGATGTGCATATTCAGAAAACGTTAGACAGTGTTCTGCACAACAGATTAAATGTCATGGGAAATGGGAAAGTATATTGAGATGGAGAGGAAACTGGTTAGCAGAGAGGAAATATGTATAGAAAATAATGATTGTTTTTTTCATATTGAGAAGCAAAAACTTGTGGGGTGCAACAGGGATCGATACTGGGATCCGAGCGAGTCACAATATTCATCGATATTTTGGATGAAGGAGCAAAATGTAACATCTCAAAATTTTCTTATGATACCAACTTGGGAGGGAGGGTGAAATATGATAAGGATACCGAGATCCTTCAGCATAATATGAACAGGTTGGGTGAGTGGGCAAGTCAATGTCAGGTGCATTACCATTTGAAATAAATGCGAGATTGCTCACTGACAAAGCAGAAACAAATAGGCAGATTCCTACCAGAATGGCCGTAAATTGGGAGAGGGGAGCATGCAGCAGGAGCTGAGTGTTTCTGTGCACCAGTTGCTGCAGGTACACATGCAGGGGCAGCAGGCGGAATAGATGGCGAACAGTATGTTGGCCTTCATTGTGTGAGGCTTCGCACGCGGGAGTAAAGGGATGAGCAGTTACAGTTATACCGGGCCTTGGCGAAGCCATATGTAGAATATTGTGTGCAGTTTAGGTCTCTTTTTCTGAGAAAGGATGCTTTTTCACTCAACAGAAATTTGTGAAGGCTTTACCAAGCTGAGTCTGGGGATTGCAGGACTGATGTATGATGACATATTGGCTCGGTTAGAATTTCTTTCGCTGGGGTACAGACGAATGTGGGAATCCCATGGAGACTTAAAAAGTTCTAACAGAAATCGACAGAATAGGTGCAGGGAGGATCTTCCCGATGGGAGGTGTGTCCAGTACCAGAGGTCACAGCCTGAGTATTCGGTTTAGACCTTCTGGGGCAGAGATGAGGAAGTCTTTATTCACCCAAAGAGTGGTGCGCCTGCGGAATGGCCACCTCATGCTCTCATCTTCGATATCTCCATGTTTCTATGATTCTATGGATTAAAATTGGGGAGGCTCAATACATTAAATAGCCTACTCCTTTTCCGATGTTTTTCTGCAGTCTGAGGTAAAGCTCTGTAAATGTTGCCACAAGCTCTTAGATGTTAGTAAAGGTGTCTCTGCAGGGTCGATCGGACCGATTCCTTTTTCCGAAACCGAGGCTAATGCTGAATGTTCTGTCTGGTTTTATCCTTTTACACCTCAGAGCAGTTTTGAACTGTTAATTATCTTGCTTGGCCTTTTCAGAGACCATTGAAGGACTTATCACATTGAATATAGAAAATAGAGCAATACAGCACAGAACAGGTCTTTGGTCCGCTATGTTGCGCCGACCTATGAACTAATGGATCCCGATCCCCCTACACAATCCCATTATCATCCATGTGCTTATCCAAGGATTGTTTAAATCTGCCTAATGTGGCTGAGTTAACTACATTTGCAGGTCGGGCATTCCACGCCCTTAACACTCTCTGAGTTAGGATCCTGCTTCTGGCATCTGTCTTAAATACATCATTCCTCAATTTGTAGCTATGCCCCTTGTACACTTTGACGTCACCATCCTAGGAAAGAAACGACTTTCACCGTCTACCCTATCTTATCCTCTGATCATCTCATATGTTATCATCAAATCCCTTCTTAGCCTTCTTCTAACCAAAGAGAACAGACTCACATCTCTTAGCCTTTCCCCATAAGACGTTTCCTCCAGACCAGATAAATCTCCACTGCACCTTTACCAATGCTTCCACATTCTTCCTGTAATGGGGCGACCGTTATTCCAAACATTACACAATATTCCAAATGCAGCCAGGCTATAGCTCCATCACGAGATTATGGTTCTGGAACTCAATCCCTCTTCCAATAAAACCTAATTCTCTGTATGCCTTTTTGACAGGAATATCAAACTGTCAGTGTGGCAACTTTCAGGGATCCATGTACATTCACAATACCAAGAATCTTTCCATTGAACCAACATTCTACCTTCTTGTTATTTTCCCAAAGTGACTCACATCAGATTTATCTGCATTGAACTCCATTTGCCACCTCACAGCACAATTCTGCAGTTTACTCAAGTACGCTTGCAACCTGCAGCATTCTCCCACACTGTCCACTCGCCCACCGACTTTAGTGTCACCCGTAAACTTACTAATCCATCCACCCGTGCCTACGTCCAAACAATTTATATAAATAACGAACAGCAGTGCTCCCAAAACAGACCCGAGTGGCACACCACTCGTGACCGAACTCCAGGCTGAAAATTTTCCAACAACCACCACTCGCTGCCTTCTTACGGAATGCCAATTTCTAATCCAAACTGTGAAATTACCCCAAACCCTCTCCATTTTCTCCAACAGCCTACAATGTGCAACCATGTCAATGGCTTTTCTGAAGTCAATTTCTGCTACATCAACTGCCCTACCCTCATCCACATGTTTGATCACCGTCTCAAAAGACTCAATGAGGATTGTGAGACATGATGTGCTCTTGACGAAGCCATGTTTTGGATGTAGGTTTGCTCGCTGAGCTGCAAGGTTCATTTCCAGATGTTTCGTCAACCTACTAGATGGCATCTTCATTGGGTCTCAGGCGACGCACTGTATGATCCCTGCTTTCTATTTATATGTTTGGGTTTCTTTGGGTTGGTATTGTCATTTCCTGTTGTGGTGCCATTTCCTATGGTGATTTCATTTCCTGATCCTTTTCTCTGGGAGTGGTGGATGGGGTCTAACTCGTGTGTTTGTTGATAGAGGTCCAGTTGCAATGCCATGCTTCGAGAAATTCTCGTGCGTGTCTCCGTTTGGCTTGTCATAAGATGCATGTGTTGTTCCAGTTGAAGTGGTGTCCTGCCTTATCTGTACGTAAGAATATTAAAGAGAGAGAGCGTAATGTCTTTTTGTGGCTAGTTGGTGTTCATGTATCCTGGTGGCTAGTTTTTCTGTGTTGACATGAATCCATGTTGACTATCTACAATCAAAGGTTGCTTGCTAGACAGTATAAATCACATCTCTTACAATCCATTGCCAAACGTTTCATACAACAGACAAAAGGATCACTGTTATATAATTACATGGGTCATCTCTATTGCCCTTCTTGAACAAGGGCACAACATTTTCAAACCTCCAGTCCTGTGGAACTAAACCTGTAGACAGTGACGACTCAAAAATCAAGGCCCCAACATCTCCACTCTAGGCTCCCAAAGAATCTTCAGATAAATATCGGTGCGCTTGTCTATTTTCACTCATTCTAGAACAGATAACGCCTCTTCTTTACTCGATCCATTCTAGTCTAATGTCTCATATCTCAAATTCTTCTGCTCTACAATATTCTCCCTTTCTTGAGTGAAAATAGATGAGAAATATTCGTTTAGTATCTGTACGATCTCCACAGTGTCCATACACAACTTCCCACTTCTGTCTTAATTGGCCCTATCCTTACCCTTGCCATCCTATTATTATTCACATACCTATAGAAAGCTTTAGGGTTCTCCCTCCCTCACACTTCCTGAAAGTACATTGGGAAGGAAATCGTTGTTTACAATCGACATTAGCTTCAGGGTTACTGTTACTGACTCCAGAATTTAGATCTCAATGTTTTTTTAACTGATTCCCCCCCCCCCTTTCAACCCTTTTTAATTTCTACCAAAAGCCAGAGAATTAGCCTGATCTGGATTAGTATTCCAGTGACATTTCCACAAAAGGACCATCTCCACACGGGGACCAATCGGAAACTACACTGAGCAGGTTATTTCTGTGCTGCTTGGCAATTCTGTAACGAAACAACTCCCATCAAATTAACTATCGTGATGGGACTGCGGGTGTAGCAATCGGTCAGACTGTACTTTTGTCCTCTTAGCGGACTGGACATAGTTGAGTAAATTTTCACATTTTCAGGGAGATGTCAGGCAGATGTCAGAGTTGGAGCTGGAATGAAACAGGTTCCCCAGGGGCACAGCTTGTTGTGCAGCACCAATCTTCATTCCTATTGCAGGACTGGTGTCAGGGCCCTTTGCCTGTGTGGTATTTACTATGTTCAGCTGTTTCTTCATGCCACTTGCAGCGAATCGAATTGTTTGAAGACTGGCGCCTGTGTTTCTATGAGCATCATGGCGAAGATGAGGTAGATCATTGACTTCTGTCAGAGGATGGCGCAGATACCAAATCCTGTCTTTCACACTGAGCTGCAAGCTTGCTCCATTTTTCATTTTGGGAATGATACACGTATCATGCAAGATAGCGCTGCCATTGCACCATTTCCTCCAAAGCTTCCAACAATGACCTGTGATTAACTTGAAGAGGTCCAGGGTATTTTTGTACGGTTATGCTTTTTCAGACCTCCAGTAATGCCTCTTCTATAAATGTGGCCTCGTTCCAAAACATCATTGCATTGATTTATTTTCCCAAGTTCTCCACAGTAAATACTGATATAATACATTCATGTGTGATCTCAACTATTGAGCAGGAACAGGCTGTGAGGCAGCGGAGTAGGGGGAGTTCGAGACCTTGTGAGGAGTGTGAGCACAGAATGGCCAGGCATTTATGAGCTGTGTTGTTGAACTGTTAACTGTGTTTCTGTGTTTTTCTACTTTTATAGGAAAAAATGTAATGTGTACCCTTTAACTTTGTTTTCTTTATTTTTGTTTTTCTGATTTGTACCAGGTTTTGGACGGGAGAGGGATGGGATTTACTTTTGTACTTTCGATTTTGTCACCTGTGGGAATTGTAAACTTTTCGATGTCCTCATGTGAATACATGTGTCAATAAATCTAATAAATCTAATATATCCTCTGTGGTTCCACACAAAAAATGGCTGATTGATTTTAAGGGGCTCTGATTCTATCCCTAGTTTCTCATTTGACCCTTAATATGCGTGGAGAAAGTCTTTGATTTTCCTTAACTCTATTTGACAAAGCTATCTTATGACGCCTTTTCGCTATTCTGATTTCCCCCGTGTTCTCCCACACCTCGAATGATAAATGCATCCCGTTGATCCCAGCTGCATATATCTGACATATATCTTCTTTTTCTTGAGCACAGTCTCAATATCCCCTGTCATATCCTCTACCTTACTGCTGCCAGCATTGACCTTCACGCTATCAAAAAAATGCTCTCTCTGAACTCGTCCGATTTTGCTTTTCAAAGATCCCGACTTGCCAGATAACTCTTTACATGTGAATAACATGCTCAGATCATCTTTTGAAAATACCAGCCTGACACCATCAAAATTGAACTTGCCCCAGTTCATAACGTTAACTTGTGTACCAGATATATCTTTTTTCAGAACTATTTTCAAACGAATAGAATTAAGGTTACTGGTCGTGAAGTGCTCCGATTCTCATAGCTCAATCACTTGCCCTGCCTTATTTCCCAAGAGTTAATAAAGTTGAGCTGTAGATCAGGTCAACCACGATCGTATTGAATGACAAGTCAGTCTCGAGGGGCCAAGTGTGTGGATATATATTTTTGTGTTTATTGTTGTGCGGTTTGTGTGTGTATCAATGGTTGCCTGACTCCTTGCATGTGTGTTTTACTGTATTAATATAACTATCTCTGCAACTGCATTTGCATCTCTTGACATTTGTGCTTCTGTTGTTTTTTGAGTGAATTCATTTAAATGGCAATCAAATTGTCCCTCCTCACTGTCTCACTCTCTGTCTGTCTGTGTCGTCCTCTTGTGTTTAAGGGGATGTAACTCCCTTTCTCTGCTGGCTGCACCACGCCACTGCAGAAGCAGCAGCTTTGTTTGGAAAAGGCATTAAAACAGTGAATCATTCACATTTAAATCGAATTTTTATTGTCATGTGAAGTCTAATGAGTGCAGTGAAAAGTTCACAATGCCTTCATTTATGCTGCCACCTTCGATGCAAGATACAGATTATTAAGTGTTTGGAATACAATAAAAAAAATAAATTGAGTTCAGCGGAAGAAAAATAACGAAAAGAAGAATGAATCCTATTTTTAGCCTTTTCACATCTGACTGTGCCAAAACTGAGTGCCCAGGCTACACCAGGCCAATGATCCAAACCACACCGAGCACAGATTCCAGAACACACCTGGCCGAATCTCCAGACCACAACAGGCTTCAAGTCCCGAGGACCCACCGCCCATGCGAGCCTTTGGGCCCAGTTTCCCGACCACGCTGGGCCCAGTTTCCCGACCACGCTGGGCCCAGTTTCCCGACCACGCTGGGCCTAGTTTCCAGACCACACTGGGCCCACTTTCCAGACTGCATTGCACCCATTCGTCAGACCGCACCAGACTAGTTTCAAGTCTGCAGAGGGCCAGTCCCCATACCGCAGTGGGCCTAAAATCCAGACAGCACTATGCTGAGTCCCCAGAATACACTGGGCCGTGTTTCCAGACTGCACCAGGCCCAAGCACCAGACTGCAATGAGCCCAATCTCCAGCCTGCGCCAAGCCCAGCGTCCAGTTTGCACCAGGCCCATTCCCCAGACTGCACTGGGCCCAAATCACCAGCCTGCACCAAGCCCAGCGTCCAGTTTGCACCAGGCCCATTCCCCAGACTGCACTGGGCCCAAATCACCAACTACACTAGGCTCAGTCTCCAGATCACAAGAGGCCCAGTCACTAAACTGCAACGGGTCCAGTGTCCAGACCGCATCAGGACCAGTCTTCAGACCTCACCAGGCCCAGTCAACAACCGCACCAGACTTCGATCTGGGACTTTCCCTCTAAGTAACTTTAAATATGTAAAACTTTGGGAAAATAACCTCCATAAAAGTGAAATAAAAAAAACAGAAGGCGAGCAGGTGGAGCTGAGTTGTTCTAGCTGGAACATTCCGATTCTGTCGCCATCTTTAGGACATTTCATTGTTGTTCCCTGCTTCAAAGAATGATTTTGGAGACGCAGAGCAGATTTGTCCTATTCCTTCCAATGCTCTCCCTGATTATCCTTCTCCTTTGATGCTGCCTGACCTGCTGCGCTTTTCCAGCAACACATTTTTAAGCCCTGAGCTATTAACAGAAGAAGATGAAAATACCCATTGCACCCTTATACTGCTCCTTGATTTCTTTAGGACTTTAAAATCCATTCTCCCTATAATTTGGAAGACTGCATCAAATACGTTACAAGTTACAGAAAGTCGAATAAATTTCATGTTACCTCTTCCAAAGTACTTCACTCAGAGTAGCCTGGATACAATTATACTGCTGTGGTCTTCAGAGCTCCCAATTCTGGACAGATATCTAGTCTACCTTTTTAGATCAATACACTGCTTTGGTCTGCATAGCTCAACCATGATTGACAGATATCTCGTCTAGGTTTATATATCAAGGCACATTGTTGTCTTCATAACTCCCCATGCTTGAAAGATATCTAGTCCGGGTTTATAGATAAATGCACTGATGTGTTATGCTTTGCTCCCGGTGCTTGACAGATATCTAGTTCGGGTTTATACGTCAATGCACTGCTGTGGTCTGCTTAGCTCAACGTATTTGACAGATATCTATTCCGGGTTTATAGATCAATGCACTGCTGTGGTATGCATAACTCACCATGCTTGACAGATATCTTGTCTGTCTTTATTGATCAATGCAGTGATGTAGTATGCTTTGCTGCCGGTGGTGGACTGATATTTAGTCAATGTTTATAGATAAATGCGCTGCGTCGTCTGCACAACTCCGGGTGCTGGACAGATATCTAGCCTGAGTTTATAGATCAAGGCATTGCTGCGGTCTGCATGGCTCCCGTGCTGGACTGATATTTTGTGCAAGCTTATAGATGAATACATTGCTGTGGTGTGCAACACTCCCAGTGCTGGACAGATATCTAGTCCTCGTTTATAGATCAATGAACTGCTGTGGTCTGCTTCGTTTCCCGTGGTGGACAGATGTATAGTCTATTTCAATTTACTGGTGTGATCTAAACAAGGTTCCACGACATGCAGGTTGCCGGGTTGGACTGAGCAAAGCTTGCGATACACAGTACTCCGTGCGGAACAGATAGTACTTGTGAGCTTATGGTGTCTGGGCTTGTTGTGTGAGTTGGACTGAGAATGTGATATAACTAACCATTTCAACTGATCTGACAATGCCTTTATGTTCTAATTCTCATTCTTGTGATCGGACCTTCTGTCTCACACTCTATCAATGCTGCAGTGCGCCCATGCACAGTACATCATGTTGGTGAATACCCACTGCCCTCGCAGCAGCCATAGCCTCTTCATTCAGAAGCAGTCAGCTTTTCCCAACGACTTCGGGTCGACATGTCGGAAGGAAGGATGTCCTTTTGGGTAAAGGCCATTCTCTTGATACACTGCTAAAGGCAGCCTCCATCTCACCACAATCCAGCGCCAAGCAACCACATCAAAATATCCAGTGCGTACTGAGAGCAGTGGAATCCCTGGGAACATAAGGGAGCAGACCATTTGGGAGATGGACCAACATTTCTCATGTATGAACGTGTCAGAGTGAACCCTCCAATACACACTTTATCACTGAGCCGTGTCGTCTCTTTGTACTTATGCATTTTACATCATTTTATTCTTCCTGAAAATTCAGAAATTCACAGTTACAAACATTATATTGTATCTGCTAAATTGTTGGCCATTGCTTATCCAGTTATCAATTTTCTACTTCTTCTGGATGACTTCGATTTGTGCCTTTCTACTTTTATGCACAAATTTAGTCATTGTTTTATTCCATGTATCTGAACAGTTAATAGAATTTGCAAATACTTGAGGACACAGCACTGGTAACTGTCACTGATGTCTTTAATTTCTGTTAAACTTGAAAATACTAATTCACCCCTGCTTCTGTGATAGTAACCAGCACTCCCCGTTTTCTACAGCTTTGAAAGGCTGAATGTTCTCTTCCGTTTACTGTGTAACAGGTATAAGATTAACAGATCTGCTGTCGTTGCTGGTAAGCATCCTCGAATAGCTTAATGGTCTGCTTTTGTTTCTGTTTAAAATTCTTGATGGGCTGAATGGACTGCTTCAGTATCGGTGACGTTGTGAATTTTGCTGAACATTTTGGAACCAACAGTGTTGTTACAGAAAAGACCAGATCTCCTCCAATCATTTTAAGACCAGAGCACAGACCGTAAGTTCATGAGCTGTTTTAAGTATGTGTAATGCGGATATTCCAGGAGAGATGAAACTGGACAAATCACTCAATTTTAACAAGTCAGCATTTATTTGCAAGATTACCAAAATAAACGCAAACTAAAGAGTACATATAATTAATAAATTAAGCTGTCCGAAAAAAACAACAGAATATCCTAATTTAAGGATGCTGTACCAAATACCTGCGGCAATACCCAGAAGCACCCCTTGTCACCAAAGATAAAACGAAACACAGGATCTAACAGGACAGACAGAGATGGCAGGGACACTCAGCCTGGAACATCTTCTTTTATTCAGCGGTTCATGAACCAGCAGCATCAAACTGACTTACTGCTTTCAGTGAATAGCCACTCTGTCTAAATCAAACCAACTCAGAAGTAAACTGAGCTGGGAGAACTCGCTACTCCCCTTTCATTGCACATACATTTATTTAAACTTGAATGCGTCTCTACAGTATGGAAACAGGACCTCAGGCCCAACAAGTCGATGTCAATCCACCGAACAGTATCCCAGCCAGACCCATGCCCCTATCCTTTATTTACCCCTGACAAATGCGCCTAATGTTATGGGCAATTAAGCCAAGCCAATTCACCTGACTTGCACATCTTTGTATTGTCCGAGGAAACCACTGGGAGGAAACCCACGCGGACACGGGGAGAATGTGCAAACACTGCACAGACATTTGCGGCAGTCGAACTTGAGTTTCTGGCGCTGTGAGACAACAGTGCTAACCACGGAGCCATCATGCTGTCCACTTTGCCTAAGACAATATCTGTTAGTTCCAATCAAGCTGGCACAAAAAAACAATGCAAGCCAGACATCTCGGCAACACAGCGTTTATGACCACTCCGAAAAAAGAAACCAAGGACAACACAACCCTGTTAAAGGCACATCTTCATCCGAGTGAACAGCCCACTTCTGACTTTATGAAGAAGGGAACGCCATTGATTCAGTAGCTGCTGATAGCCCACACGATCTCATGGATATCAAATTTCGATTTGCTCGTTACTTTATAAAAATGCCCTACTTCAAAGGAGGTAGTGCCACATAACACAGAGTATCATCAGTTTGAGGTTGAGACTTTCCCTCCATCAACACTCTGTACTAATCCTACTTCAAATTGTTCGAGACAGATGCATCTGTGAAAAATAGTTTTGTGGGAATGTTTCCCTCTTGTTGGTTCCCCCGTCACTTCCCACAGTCTACCTTCTGTGTATTTAAGTCCTCATCCTGCTCAGTCAGTGGTGGGCTTGTGGAGACAGTCTTGGTGATGGTCATTGAACTCCCACACCCAGAGTACGTTCAGTGTCCTTATTAAACTCAGTGATTCCTCTGATTTGTTTTCAGCATCGAGGGGATCTAAGTTATCACCGAGGTGTGGTTTGGAGGGAAGTACATCTCTACTATCAGGCGATTTTCTTCACCACTTTTAATTTGCTACCATGGGATTTCCCGGGTTCTGAACTCGATGTTGGTGTATCCCAGGGTAACTGCTTCACTTATTATATACACTGGTGGTTCTGTCCTGCCTGTGGGGTAGGATACATTCAAGGATTGTGATGGAAACTTTATCCATCAGGCATGAAATCAAATGATCAAGGTATTTTCATAACGATATTTGATTATTTTTAAGCGAGGTGCCCATTCAGTCGAGGTTGGAGGCAAATTCCCACCGTAAGGCTGAGTGGATCCCACCAAGCTTTCCACATTAATTTGTGTTCGAGTCCTTACAGTGAGCGTCATATTGGGTTTCCCCCAATTCGTACTGCACACAATTCTCAGAGCATCTCGCCACTCATGGCAAGACTGGAATTACCCAGTATCACGGGAACCTTTCCATATTTGAAAGCCTATAATGCACTGAGAGCAGTACAGACCATGCAGAGCTACCCTGCACAGTCACTGCAATTGACCTGCGATGGGCAGGGGGACATTCCTGTTTAATTTTCACTTGTAGAGTTAATGAATAAAATTCATGTTTCTTATTAAATATTGGAATTAGAGACGTTCTCTCTCACTCATGCTTCAACAGATTACGAGACGAGGTGAACTTCTCTGAGTTTGCTTTAATAATTGGAAGGGTTTGCCACATTATCATAACAGCTTGGGTGATCCGGTGCGTGATTTGGACAGGTATTGACAGATCCAGTCTGAGACTTGGACTGATTTAATGTTCGAAAAGTCCCAGCGGATTTAAACACCTGCCGATCGGTGAACAAGATCTTTAAATAAAACGTAGGTGCGGGATTGTGTTTAATTCTACTTACTTGTGGTTTTTAAATTAAAAGTGAGAGAAATGTCTCCTAAAATTGCTGAAGACGTTCTGTGGTTTGAAGATGATTTCCAAAGTTCAGATAGAAACTCATAGATTTAGCAAAGCGTTTAGAATTGGGTTGAAACAAGGACAAAGATAAAGGTAAAATTAGAAGGGAGTTACTCAAGCACTTAGTGCATCAGACAAACAGACAGATGTAGTCTAGTTAGAAAAACATATTATAATCGAGGAAAATGGAGTTAGAAGATAAACAAAGGGAGAGAGAAAGGGTAATGAAAAGAGAACATAGAGAGAGGGAGGAAAAAGGAAGGTAGAGAGAAGGAGAAAAATAAAGAAAACAAAGAGAGAGAGAGTGGGAAGACAAAGGGAGAGAGAATGAGATTGCGAGAGAGAAAAAGAGATATAGCAGAAAAAGAAAGATTGTAAGTCTGGGCAAAGCAAATAGAAAGAGAAGAAAGATAAATCGAGCGCGAGTCTGAACTTGAGAAGTTGTGACTTAGTCAGGGAAGTCAAGTTGCTAGATTGGAGATGAAGAGAGAAGTTAGTAATATCGAGTAACATGTTACAGCACTGTCATATTTTGATGAGCAAGTTGTCGAAGCCTTCTTTATTTGATTTCAAAAAATGGCTCGGCAGATGGAGCAGTCCAAAACTTGTGGTAAAGTTAGTCCTGACTGAACTGTTACGCAGATCTTGTGAGATACTTACAGCAGTGTGAGATGACGGGGTCAAGATATCGTGAAGTCATCACATGGCTATCTTGAGTGCTTATGAATTGGGACCAGAACTGTAGACAACTGTTGAGAAAATAAAGAAGGAACCAAGTCAGACTTATGATGAGTTCGCAAGAACTAAGCATTGCATTTGTGATAGATGGGTGCGGACCTTAAAATAGATAACAGCTAGGAGGTTCTTAGAGGCATAATCTTGCTGGAGGAGTTTAAAACCTCACTTCCAAAAATCATAAGAATTAATATTTCTGGGGTGGTTACCTGGGATTTTGATGTGGTTTCGCTGGGTAATGAGCCTGGCCAGGTGTTAGACTTGGAAGTAGGTGAGCACTTTGGTGATAGCGATCACAATTCTGTTACGTTTACTTTAGTGATAGAAAAAGATAGGTGTATACCACTGGGCAAGAGTTATAGCTGGGAAAAAGCCAATTACGAAGCGATTAAACAAGATTTAAGAAACTTAGGATGGGGGAGGAGACTGCAGGGGATGGGCACATTAGAAATGCGGAGCTTATTCAAGGAAAAGCTCATGTGTGTTCTAGCTACGTATGCACCTGTCAGGCAGGGAAGAGTCTGTAGAGCGCGGAAGCAGTGGTTTATGAAGGACGTGGAATCAAGAGGAAAAAGAAGGATTATGTTAGGATGAGATGTGTAGGCTCAGTTAGGGAGCTTGAGGGTAACAAGGTCGCCAGGCAAGACCTATATAGAGAGCTCAGAAGAGCCAGCAGGAGACAGGAGAAGTTGTTGGCGGATAGGATCAGGGTAAACCCAAATGCTTTCTAAAGGTATTTAAAGAATAAAAGAATGACTAGAGTAAGATTAGGGCCAATCAAGGATACTAGTGGGACGTTGTGTGTGGATCAAAGGAGATAGGGGAAACACTTAATTAATATTTTTCGACAGTATTCACTCTAGAAATCGACAATGTTGTCGAGCTGAATACTGAGACACAGGCTGCAAGACGAGTTGTGATTGAGGATCAGAAGGAAGAAGTATTAGAAATTCTATAGCGTGTAAAAATAGATAGGTTACCTGGGCCGAATGGGATTTATGATAGGATTCTGGGAATCCAGGGAGGAGATTGCCGAGCCCTTGGCACTGATCGTTAACTCATTATTGTCTACAGGAATAGTGCCGGATGACTGGAGGATAACAATTGTGGTTCCGCTGTCCAACAGAGGGAATAGAGACAACCCAAAAATTTATAGACCAGTGAACCTTACATTAGTTGCTGGTAAAGTGTTGGAAAAGGCTATAAGAGATAGGATTTATAATCATCTAGAAAAGATCAATTTAATTAGGGATTATCAGCAGAGTTTTCTGAAGGGTAGGTCGTGCCTCACAATTCTTATTGAGTTCTTTCAGAAGGTGACCAAACAGGTCAAACAGAATAAACCCGTTGATGTGGTGTATATGGATTTCAGCAAGGCGTTCTATAAGGTTCCCCACATTAGGCTACAGTACAAAATGCGGAGGAATGGGATTGTGGGAGATATAGCAATTTGGATCAGCAATTGGCTTGCTGAAAGAAGACAGAGGGTGGTGGTTGATGGGAAATGTTCATCCTGGAGTCCAGTTACCAGTGGTGTACCGCATGTGTCGGTGTTTGGTCCATTGTTGTTCGTCATTCTTATAAACGATCTGAATGAGGGAGTAGAATGGTGGTTTAGTAAATTTGCAGACGACACAAAGTTCGGTGGAGTTGTCGATAGTGATGAATGATGTTGTAGCTTACAGAGAGACATAGTTAAGCTGCAGAGCTGAGCTGAAAGGTGGCGAATGGAGTTTAATGTGGGCAAGTGCAACTTTGATCGAAGTAACCGGAATGCAAAGTATTGGGCTATTGGTAAGATTCTTGGTAGTATAGATGCGCAGAGATATCTCGGCGTCCAGGTACAGAGATCCTTGAAAGTTGCCTCCCAGGTTGACAGGATTGGTAGGAAGGCATTCAGTGTTTGAGCTTTTATTCACAGACGGATCGAGTTCCAGAACCATGAGGTTATGCTACAGCTGGACAAAATTCTTGTATGGCCGCACTTGGAGTATTGTGTACAATTCTGGCCATCGCATTATAATAAGTTTATGGAAGCTTTGGAAAGGGTGCAGAGGAGATTTACTCGGATGTTTCCTGGTATGGAGGGAAGATATTACGCGGAAAGGTTGAGGGACTTGAGGCTGTTTTCGTTAGAGAGAAGAAGATTGAGAGGTGACTTAAGAGAGACAGATAAGATAGGGTGGACAGGGAGAGCCTTCTTTCAAGTATGGTGACGGTGAACACGAGGGGGCATCGCTTTAAACTGAGGGGTGATAGATATAGGCCAGATGTCAGAGGGAGTTTCTTTACTCAGAGAGTAGTGAGAATATGGAATGCTTGGCCTGCAACGGTAGTAGATTCGCCAACAATAAGTACATTTAAGTCGTCATTGGACAAGCATATGGATGTACATGGAATAGTGTAGGTTAGATGGGCTTCAGCTTAGTATGACAGGTCGACCACACATCAAGGGCCGAAGGACCTGTACTGCGCTGTAATGCTCTATGTTCTCTGTTCTGTGGACATTTCGGAGACATGGGTAGAGCAGGGACAGAAATGGTTAGCTCAGGGACAGAAATGGTTATTTCAGGTTCCGGGATTTAGATGTTTAAGTAAGAATAGAGAAAATGGTAAGCAGGTATGGGGGGTTGGCATTGTTAGTCCAGCACAGTATTACAGTTGTAGAGGACAATTAAGGATTCTTCTACTCAGGTAGTCTTCGCTGAGGCTGGAAACACGAAAGCAGAGGACACCACGTGGGAGTTTTCTATCGGCCTCTGAATGGTTACAAAAATGTAGAGGATAGGATAACAAATATAATCATCGATGGGAGCAAGAGTGGCAGGGTAGTTGTTATTAACTTTCCAAACGTTCACTGGCAATACTATAGTTCAAGTGCTTTTGAAGGGTCAGTTTTTATCCAATGTATGCATGAAGGTATCCTAACACGTATGTAGACAGTTCAAAAAGGGGCGAGGCCATATTAGATTTGGAACTGGATAATGAACCCGGCCAGTTGTTAGACTGGATGAGGCCGAGCTCTTTGGTGATAGTTAAATACCGCTGAGCAAAAGTTATTGCTGAGGTCAAGACGATTACAATGAAATTAGGCAGAATTTTCGATGTGTAGGATTGGGAAGGAAACTGCAGGGGAGTGGACACATTTCACACATTTCATCTGTGGCGCAGCGACTGCGGATCATTGATAGGTATGCACGTGTCAGGCAGGGAGAAAGTTGTCGAATGTGGGAGCCATGGTTTACTAAGGAAGTAAAATCTCCTCTCAAGAGGAACAAAGTGGCTTACGGTCGGATGAGAGGTGATGACTCAGTTAGGGCACTTGAGAGATACAAGTTACAAAGATATCACTGTCATTTTGCACTACCTCACATCAGCGGTGACCCTCGCAAGGCCTGGAACCGTCGGAGAATCTCATCATACACCTTGAGAAGAAAGAAAAGAGGCAGCAAGATCATATTAACATCAGGAAAGACCTCAGGAAACATCTCGCTGAATCCACCTTACATCTCACGACAGCCCACGTTGTTCAGTTTGCAGAGAATCAGCTTGCCTTAAGCTTCGAAACAGCAGAAGAAACAAATACTAGTGGAAGTTATCTCTCTAAATCAAAACTGCAGGGTAGAATTTGTGCATGGCAAAAAGGGAAATTGGGTATTCAAGTAGAGACATTGCTGACTTAACTCAACACGTCTGCAGCGTCTGGAGTACGAAATGAGCCATCACATTTCAAACCTGGAGAATATTCATCAGAACTGTTTCTTTTTGTTTCAGATCTCCAGCACCTGCAGCTCTTTGTTTTGTTTTTGCTCCCTTTTATGACATAGCAGTAAACACTCCTGCTAATTAAACCAAACACACACAAAAGCTCACCTTGTCTCACACTCTGTTAAAGTACGACTGAGAAAGAATTACCCACATTCCACTATTTCATAAGGACTATCAATTTCATTCTTTAACCCTGACGTGAACATTAAACAACTATTATTTACAACTCCAGATCTCCTTTCTCTAAACGAATTGATATCTATCACCCACTCTATGACAATATACTGATACAATAAAGCCCCTATTAAATTTACAGCCTTTTAATATTCAAAAACACACAGTGACTGACGTCTCTGTTTATCGATCTTCCTCTGTTTGTAGATCTTGGCCTCAGGATTTGGACAAGTTTAGAGAGATATGCAGTAAGATTTTGCCAGATTTGGGGAAAAGATCCAAGAAAATTTAAATACTTGCCAATGAATTTCCTCAATCCGTTAAAAAAAACATAGATGAGACAATTTGTTTAATTGTTAAAGTAAAGATGAGACAAATGGCTCTTAAAATTACTAAAGTGTTTCTGCGGATTGAAGATGATTCCCAAATTTGCTCAGAACATTTAAATAGGAAAGATAGAAAAACAAAGAACAGTGCCAGGCGACTGGAGGACAGCAAATGTGGTTCCCTTGTTCAAGAAGGGAAGTAGGGATAACCCTAGTAACAATAGGCCGGTGGGTCTCACTTCTGTTGTGGGCAAAGTCTGAGAGAGAATTGTAAGGGATAGGATTTATGAACATCTGGATAGGAATAATGCGATCAAGGATAGTCAGCATGGTTTTGTGAAGGGCAGGTCATGCCTCACAAACCTTATTGATTTCTTTGAGAAGGTGACTAAGGAGGTGGACGAGGGAAAAGCGGTAGATGTGGTGTATATGGATTTTAGTAAGGCGTTTGATAACGTTTCCCATGGTAGTCTACTGCAAAAATACGGAGGTATGGCATTGAGGGTGAGTTGGAGGTTTGGAGTAGAATTGGCTGGCTGGAAGAAGACAGAGGGTAGTAGTTGATGGTAAAGGTTCATTTTGGAGTACAGTTACGAGCAGTGTTCCGCAACGATCTGTTTTGGGACCATTGCTGTTTGTCATTTTTATAAATGACCTGGAGGAGGGGCTAGAAGGTTGTATGAGCAAGTTTGCGGATGACACAAAAGTCGGTGGAGTTGTTGACAGTGAGGAAGTATGTGGCAGGTTACAGCGGGATATAGATAAGCTGCAGAGCTGGGCAAATGGAGTTCAATGTGGATAAGTGTGAGGTGATTCACTTTGGTATGAGTAACAAAAAGATGGGGTACTGGGCTAATGGTCGGATACTTGGTAGCGTGGATGAGCAGAGGGATCTTGGTGTCCATATACACAGATCACTGAAAGTTGCCACCAAGGTAAATAGTGCGGCGAAGAAGGCATATGGCGTACTGGCTTTTATTGGTATAGGAATTGACTCCCGGAGTCCTGAGGTCATGTTGCAGTTGTATAAGACTCTGGTGCGGCCGCATCTGGAGTATTGTGTGCTATTTTGGTCGCCATACTATAGGAAGGATGAGGACGCACTGAAACGGATGCAGAGGTGGTTTACCAGGATGTTGCCTGGTATAGTAGGAAGATCGCATGAGGAAAGGCTGCGGCACTTGGGGCTGTTTTCATTGGAGAAAAGAAGGTTTAGGGGTTACTTGATAGAGGTGTACAAGATGATTAGGGGTTTTGATCGGGTTGACCATGAGAACGTTTTTCCACGTGTGGAGTCAGCTATTACGAGGGGGCATAGCTTTAAATTAAGGGGTGGTAGGTATAAGACATGTTTGGGGTAGTTCATCGAATGCCCTGTCAGTATCTGTGGTGGACTCTCCCCCTTTATGGGCATTTAAACGTGCATTAGATAGGCATATGGAGGATAGTTGTCTCGTCTAGGTTAGGTGGGCTTGGATCGGCGCAGCATCGAGGGCCAAAGGGCCTGTACTGCGCTGTATTGTTCTATGTTCTATTTTCTATGTTCTAAAGGTAACGAGGAACTTTCACAATCAACCTCGAAGAAAGATGTGCTTTGATTTTTGTGTCTATGCGGATTCTACTGCAAGTTTGTACCAAACCTCAGCAGCTTAAGGGCATCTTTAATGGATTTGCAAAAGAAGAAGATAATGTTGCAGTGGACTGATCAATGACAGAAGGCATCTGACACTTTAACGCAGTATTAACCACCGCACCAGATTTAGCTGCACCAAACTTTATGAGACCCTTCAAGAAGGTTGTTGATTATCGTGACATAGGAGTTGGAGCTGTTCTGAAACAGGAAGATGATGGTGGAATTGAACTGTCAGTTGGTTTCTTTTTAAAGAAACTTAACATTCAACAGAGGAAATACTCTAAGACCGAAAAGAAATTATTGAGATTGGTACTGCCCTTACAACATTGTAATATCTATGCTCGGAACAGTATGTCTGAGGCATTTGTGTGGACTGATCAAGAACCTCTTACATTCTTGGAACGATTTAAAGACAAGAATATGCAACTAATTTGTTAGGCCTTCCGTTACAGTCTTTTAATTTACAAATTGCACATGATGTGGGTCGTCAGAGAGTGATAGCAATTGCGTTATTGCCAATGCAACTGATAAAGTATGGATAAGATTGCATTGATATCACTGGAATCGATCGTTGTGTGTGTGCTTGCGTGAATGTGAACTAGGATTAATGTCTAATGTATTTCACGGTATAAGCGTTAAGAATTAGATCATATAGAAGCCATATTTTTATTATAATGGTTCATATCTTTTCTAAAGGAAGAGGTGTTGTGAAGTTGATGGCGTGCACTGTTCCTTTAAGAGAGAATGAGAGCTGGAAGGCATCTATCATATGACAGAGTTAGCTGGAAAATTGAAGGATGCAAAATTTGGCTGTAACCGAGATACCTCACTGTTTGTCAGCAATTCGAATTTAGCTAGTCAGTTTAAATTTTACTTCAAGAACCTAAAACCCAACTGAATCCCAATTTTACTGCATTGATAACATCAAACCAATGAGATGGTTCTATGTTTTGGAGGATAAAAACAGGCATTTTGGGTAGTTAGCTAGAAAAAGTAACAATTGCCATTGAAAGTCGATTATTCACAACACTCTGTATTAAAGTTACATTTTCATCTGAAACATCTTTGTGGCAGAAGGTCGATTATGATCCAGGGAAATCTACAAACAGGAAAAGATCGACACCAACGATGACAGCCACTGTCTGATTTTAAACATTTATTTGCTGTAAATTTACTTGGGACTTTATTGGATCAGTATATTTTTACACAATTTTAGGTAGACAACAAATCTTTCAGAGAAAAGAAGCTTAGAGTTGCAAATATCTGTGTTTTAATGTTCAGTTTAGAGTTTAAGGATAAAAATGATATTTATTGTCACATAGCGAAATTTGTTGAGTACTCTGTCACTTATACTTGAACAGATTACGAGGCAAGATGAGCTTTTATGCTTGTTCCATTTAATTAGCAGAATGTTCTACCATCATGTCATAAAAATCGACAAGTATTGCGTGGAATGCAGCATTAATCGGGAAGTAGGGGAAGGGGTGCGAGCAGAAGTGCAAGAAATGTGTCAGTTACAGCTGAAGACTGAATACCCATCAGAGCTTGGAGTGGGATCGAAGGGAAGTTGGTTGCCGGGAGGGGGCAGTTTCTTAGGTGAGATAAGGGAGGTCATGTTGCTGGTCACACACTGGAATTCAGCACATAATGGATTTCAACAGATTTCCGCATTTCAACAGATATGACGGATCCAGAGAGATTGGGTGCATTCAGTCTCACTCAGCTGGTCATGTGATCAAACACAGAAGGAATCCCAGACTGAAGGATGCAAATTGAAACTGCAGCACTTCACTTTCATCTTGTCGGAAACGAGTCGTGAAATTGCACTCATTTGATAACCAGATGGAAGGCAGGCGGATGATGTTTAAAATCATATCAGCCCTAATCAAATGGCTGAATTGTCTCGCTGAGTCCAATGGGTGAATTCACCGATGTAACTTATCGACATGGAGACATTAGAAGACTTTTAAGCAAATATTTCAATGGACTGAGAAACCAAAGTCATCAAAAAGCATCACTGAGAAGATGAACTGCCTCTGGTTCACAAAGCGGGTCATGCAGTGGGCGGCAAGGTGGCCCAGTGGTTGGCACTGCTACCTCAAAGCGCCAGTGACACGGGTTCAAGACCCGCCCCAGGCGACTGGCTGTGTGGGGTTTGCACATTCTCCCCGTGTCTGTGTGGGTTTCCTCCTGCAGTCCAAAGACGTGCAGGTCAGGTGAATTGGCCATGCTAAATTGTTTGAACTGTTAGGTAAGGAGTAAATGTCGGGGGATGGGTGTGTTGCGGGTCGGTGTGGACTTGTTGGGCGGAAGGGCCTGTTTCCACACTGTAAGTAATCTAAAAAGTGTATCCAATCACAAAAGGAAGCAAAAAAATGGGTGAGGCGACATCTCTGGGTTACAAAGTTGTTTTGAAGATGACATCTCTTATGTATTGCAGACAAGAGGAGATTTATTTTATGCTCTCGGGGAGTTGCGAATATTTGGAATGTCCTTGCCCCTAGACCAGAGACATTGACTTTTTTAGAGATACAGGAATATACCTACATGAATAACAACAAAGTCAATGGTTATCAGGGAGTGTGTGCGGACGTTGAGCTCAGGACACTGTCTGATCACCCAGAATCATACTGAATGGTCGAGTAGGTGTGAAGAGCTGAAGGCCATTTTATGGACCTTAATGTATCCCTGTACTTGTAAGAAAGTGCTTCTCCTATGGGCCAGCATTCTGACATTGGTTGCTGTTTGGAACAGGTTGGTTCGGTGATTCAGACTTGGGTAGTCTTGACGGACAAAAGGGCCTTTGCCTGTTGCTTTTTACGACTTTAATATATTCTATATCGGTCATTCTGCAGGACGTTTTGTAATCGATATTTCTCGGAATATTCTGTTGATGACACTCCCTGAAGCATTCTACACCCGACATTTCATAACTGACATTACCCAGAATGTTCTATACCTTACATTCTCCAGAACATTCTATACCTAACATTCTTAGGAAAGATAAACACACGACATTCCCCAAAACATTCTATACCTGATATTCCAGGGAAAATTCTCCACTCAACATTGATCAGAACATTCTATACACGGCACTATCAGGAAAATTCTACACTCAACATTCTCTGGAACATTCGATACCCAAAATTCTCTGGAAATTTCTATATCCGACATTCTCTGGAACGTTGCATACCAGTTATTGTCCAGAGCCGTCTACACCTGAAATTCCCCAGAATATTCGACATCTTATCTTTCCTGTAAAGCTACATTCCCAACATTCTCCATCATTTTCCATACTGGACATTCCCTGGAAGTTTCTATACCCGGCATTCTGTGGAACATTTTGTAACCAATATTTCCAGGAAAAGTTTGTATCCAAACTCTCAGGTAAAATCAATGTACATCATTCATCAGAACATTCTTTACATGCCATTCTCCGGGACATTCCGGACTCAAAATTTCCCTGAACATTCAATACTCGACATTCCCCAGAATGCTCATAACTCAACGTTCTATGAAACATTCTACACTCGACAATCCCCAGAATATTATGTTCCCAACATTCTCTAGAACATTGTATACCCGGCATTCTTTGGAACATTCCAAACCCGACATTTCAGGAATATTCTATAAACGAAAATCTCTACAACATCCCCGACCTGACATTGCCCCGAGCGTTCCCTATCCCTCATTCTCTGTAACGTTCAGACCGATCATTCCCCGGAAAATTCAATACCCGACATTCCCATGGAACGTTGCATACATGACATCTTCCAAAAACTTCCCTTCCCTACATTCCTCAAAATATTCCATTTTTGACATTCCCCAGAACGTTTCATATTGCAGTGAGAACACGGCGGCTGTGGTTCTGGGAACAGTGACTGTTCGACGTAATATTCCATATGTTACATTCCCTGGACCATTCTCCCCCTGAAATTATTGTTAATGACTGAACGTCAGTGAATTGAACAAAAGATAAGAGCTCGTGGAAGAGATCCCTTTCCGGAGAGAAGGAGACACTGTTCTTAAGTCTGCTCAAGCAATTAAAGAGATGAATATGTTTTCCCTGCACATATTTACTTCACGACAGAGGATCGACCACAACGTATACTAAAACACAGAAATTTGCAACCTTCACTTGTATTCAAGGAACTGGGAGAGTATCCTTCAGGATGGCAATATTTTCACGTTCCGTATAAGCAACTGGAATGAAGTAACCTGTGTCTGCTCTCAAGTCATCGAGTGTGTGAGAATGTTCTGGAAGTCATCTGTTCTTATGGATGTGTCTCTGTGTGTTTGGGGAGGAGGAGGGCTTCTTGTGTCTTGCTACACCTTGTTATAAGTAATTCAGAACTTAATGTTTTTTTAATGTCAACTCCAATTACAGCGACAATGCTCTGATTATAGTAATGCACTTCAAAATATCATTGGGAATCCAGTCAAAGTGGTCACTTTGCCTCCAGGCTAATGTACCATGCATTTGTTTTTTTTCCCTTCACAGTTAACGTAGTGACGATCTACGTCCTGCTTTATAAAGATTGTGGGTTGTCTCCATGTGTCAGACGTTATCTGGTGGCCATGGCAATCGTGGATCTACTGGTCATTACCCTCGACCTGTTATTACGGCACATTCCCATTGTTTATCAGAAGCAATTCCATTTCCTTCACTACATCCCCGTGTGTAATATCCACGCCGTGTTGCTTTATGCAGCCACTGACTGCTCTGTCTGGTTCACTGTCGCTTTCACCTTTGATCGGTTTGTGGCCATTTGTTGCCAGAAGCTGAAAAGTAAATATTGCAGTGAGAAAACGGCGGCTGTGGTTCTGGGAACAGTGACTGTGCTGAGCTGCTTAAAGAACATTTTCTGGTATTTTATGCTCACCCCTCGATATCACCTGTGGAACACCCCCTGGTTTTGTCACGGAACAGATGCGGTTATATTCTCCCGTGTATGGATCACAATCGAGTTCATCCACCAAACTCTAACCCCGGTTCTCCCTTTTCTCCTGATCCTGCTGCTCAATGTTTTCACCATCCGACACATTTTAGTGACCAGCAGAGCCCGCAAGAGATTCGAGGCTCACATGAATGGAGACGTTCAGATTGATACAGAAATGAGAAACCGAAAAACATCCAGCATTTTACTGTTTGTGATCTCGGCTAATTTCGTTCTTTCATGGTCAACGTTAATGGTGTTTACTATATGGTACAGGTTACAGTTGATTGTAGATACCTCTATGTATCTGCATGGTTTTGTGCAGGAATTGGGTTTCACGATGCAGCTCCTCAGTTGCTGTACTAACACTGCGATTTATGCCGTGACCCAGACTAAATTCAGACAGCAGCTGAAGATTGTGATGAAATATCCCTTTACCAAAATTCACAAATCAATCAAATTCAACCATTAAACAATCCATCCGGGATTTTCTCATTACATTTCAATGTTTCAACATCGTAACAGACTGACGTTAGTGCTGGTTTGTCCAAGCATATCCACCTAGGGTTACAGGGTCACATTTCAATGTTTCTCACAACTCAGGGACCACTGAGAAAAGGACGCATCCCACTGACTGCACCTTCCACTTCAGTTTTTCAACAATAAATACCTTCATTAAAAAGTGCTGGGTAACAGAATTAATTACATCGTTGCTTGACTTTGTGTTGAAGAAACTGACCTGGAGGGAGACACACTCAGCCCCTACACCTGGTATTCAGGGAAAGAAAGAAAGGGGATCAGGCGTGACCTCAGGAGTTGGGTTAATTTAATCTGGATTAGGATGGTGCTGGAAAAGCACAGCAATTCAGGCAGCATCCGAGGAGCAGGAAAATCGACGTTTCAACCAAAAGCCCTTAATCAGGAATAAAGGCCGAGTGCCTGATGGGTGGAGAGATAAATGAGAGGAGGGTGTGGGTGGGGAGAAAGTTAAAATTAATCTGTCCTGGCTCATACCTTTGGGTGCTCCACACTGACCTGGTCTTCGACAGACTTCATCTATCTACCCTGTTCCACACATCATCACTCAATCGCATCATTCTCTTTCTCTCTTGCACATTCATTCTCCCTCTTACCCCTCGCTCCCACTCTTGGACTCACCCCTCTTCCTACTCATTTCTCTCCCTCTCTCTCTCTGCACACTCTCTGTTTCTGACCCCCTTTCCCTTTTTATCGATCTCTTCCATCTCTCTCCCACTTCGGGCCTTTCCACCCATCTCCACTTCACTCTGTCTGAATCCCTTTCTCTCTCGCTCTCCTGCTGTTTCTGCCTTCTACCTGTGTTTCTATCTCTCCTCATTTTCTCACTCCTCCCAACCCCCACATCTCTCTAAACTCTGCCCACACCCTCCAGCATCCCAACCATCTCCCGTGTCTGTGTAAGAAGACGAAGCAAGAACGAGCAAGAGAGTGTGTCAGATTGAACGGGAGGGAGACAGATTCAGTCTAAGGGAAATTGAGAGAAGGAGAGTGGTAGAGAGAGAGGGGGAAAGTCAGACAGCTGTAGATAGATAGATAGATAGAGAGAGAGAGAGAGAGAGTGAGAGAGAGAGAGAGAGAGAAGGAGATGGGGACAGAGAGTGAGTGAGCCAGACAAAGGGAGACGGTGAGAGATAATCAGACAGATGGGGAGAGAGCGAGAGAGTCAAACGGAGGAAAAGAGAGGGAGAGTTTCAGAAAGAGGCAGAGGGAGAGAGGGAAATAGACAAGGAGAGGATTAGACAAAGGGAGGGGTTGAGGGGAGAAGACAGAGAGTCAGGCAGAGGGAGGAGGACGGAGTGAATGAGGTAGGGAGAGATTCGGACAGAAAAATAGGGAGAGAGTCAGTGTGAGGGAGGGAGGGAGTTTGTATGAGACAGCGATGAACCAGACAGTGAGGGGAAGGAATGAGGGAGGGAGACAGTTCGAGTAAGATTCAGAAATGGCGAGGGAAGGAGCGAGACAGAGTGTCAGACAGAGGGAGAGCTAAGAATGGACTGAGGTGAGGGGGGAGATAGAGTCAGACAGAGGGATAGGGAGGGAAGGACTGAAGGAGAGATAGAGAGAACCAGGAAGAGGGAGCGAGAGAGAGTGAGAATGACCGACAGTTGGAGATATTGAATGAGATGGATCGAGAGATAGACAGACCGAGTGAGCATCAGGAAGGGAGCGAAAGAGAGACACCGGCAGTGAGAGGGAGAAAACAAACGACCGAGATAGAAGGAAGGAGAGAGAGACAGACAGACAGTGGAAGGTTTAGAGAGAATAATACTGAGCGAGAATTAGAAAACGAGAGTTAGACGACAGAATGTCAGACAAAAGGAAGGGGAGTGATGGACCAAGGCAGACATTTAGAGAGAGGAAGAAGGATAATGGGAGGGATAGAGAGGCAATCAGAGGGCAAGAGAGGGAATGAAGGAGTACAAGAGAAAGAGTGAAACAGAGGGGAAGAAACAGGTGGAAAGAGTGGCAAAGAGAATGGGGTAGAGGTAGTGAGGGCGAGAGTTTGGGAGAGTTGGCGGGAGAGAAGGAGACAGGTCGAACACGGTGCCTCTGTGGTTAACTCTGCAGCCTCACAGCGCCAGGGACCTGCGTTTTACTACAGCGGCGGGCATCATAGGTGTTGAGATTGCACGTTAGATTAGATTACTGACATTGTGCAAACAAGCCCTTCGTCACAACAAGCCCACACGGACCCTCTGAACAGCAACCCACCCAGACCCATTCCCCTACATTTCCCCATTCATGGCCAATTCACCTAACATGCACATTTTCTTGGACTGTGGGAAGAAACCGGAGCACCTGGAGGAAGCCCACACAGACACGGGGAGAATGTGCAATATCCACACAGACAGTTGCCTGTGGCGGGAACTGAACCCGGGTCTCTGGCGCTGTGAGGCAGCAGTGCTAACCACTGTCCCACCCACATTCTCCCTGTGTCTGCATGGGATTCAACCGATTAAACCCATTTCTTCACACAGTCCAAAGTTGTGCAGGTTTGGTGATTGAGCCATACTAAATTGCGCATAGCGTTCAGTGACGTGTAGGGTAGTGGTCAGTGTAGAGAAATAGGGAAGTGGAATGGGTATGGACAGGTTACTCTTTCAGGGTCGGTGTGGCATAATGGCTGGTTTCCACACTGCAGAGTCTCTGTGTTGGAGGAGCATACAGACGGAGACAGGGATGAAGGAAGAGATTGGGACTGATAAGGAAAGAGAGACGGAAGTATTTCGAGTGGCAAGCGAGGGGAACAGAGAGTGCGAAGGGCGGGAAGAGGGAGAGAGTGGAAAGAGAGTGTTGCAGTAGAGTGGGAAGGGGAAGGGGAAGGGGTAGAGAGAGTGAAGAATAGGGACAGGGAGGGTGAAAGGAGGGAGGAGAGAGAGTTGTGAATTGTGGAGAGGGTGGGATGGGAGGTAGAGAGAAAAATAGTTGCAGGTGAGGAGAAGAGTGAGAGAGGAGGTAAGAGAGAGAATGGACAGGGAGAGGGATTCAAGAGAGAGTGGCAGTTAAGGGGAGAGAAAGAGATAGTGGAAAAGACGTAGAGAGGGAGTGTGAAGGAGGAGTAAGAAAGAGTGAGAGTGGGATCGAGGTGGGGAGACAGAGCGTAGGAAGGGAGTGGGTAAAAAGACAGTGGGAATGACGGGTACAGAGAGAGTGTCATGGTTCTGTTCGCCGAGCTGGGAATTTGTGATGCAGACGTTTCGTCCCCTGTCTAGGTGACATCCTCAGTGCTTGGGAGTCTCCTGTGAAGCGCTTCTGTGATTTTTCCTCCGGCATTTGTAGTGATTTGAATCTGCCGCTTCCAGTTGTCAGTTCCAGCTGTCCACTGCAGTGGCTGGTATGCTTCAACGGACTACTGGAATTGACAACTAGAAGCGGCAGAGACAAATCACTATAAATGCCGGAGGAAACAACACAGAAGCGCTTCACAGGAGGCTCCCAAGCACTGAGGATGTCACCGAGACAGGGGATGAAACGTCTGCAACACAAATTCCCAGCTCGGCGAACAGAACCACAACAACGAGCACCCACGCTACAAATCTTCTCACAGACTTTGAACAGAGAGAGTGGTAAGGGAGGGTAGGTGAAACAGTGGGAAGGGTAGTGGAAGAGAGATGATGGGAGGAGGGGGATAGCGCGAATGGGAAGGGAAGGATGAGGGATAGAGTGGGAATGAAGGGAGCGAGACACGGAGTAGGAAGAGGGGGCTGAAGTAGAGAGGAGCAAAGGACGGGGAAGGATGATAGTGGGGAACAGGGGAGAGAATGTGATACAATGAGAAGAGAGAATGGGAGGGGAGAGTGAGTTCGAAGTGGAGATAGAGAGAGTGGGAAGTGAGATTAGAGAGAGAGTAAGGGGAACGGGCGAGGGGAATGGCAGTGGGAAGAGAGAATGGGAGAACGTGTGATAAGTGAGTGTAAGAGCGAGGGAGGACGGTGTTCAGAGAGAATGGGAAGTGAGTGGGGAGAAAGAGAGGCTGCAAAGTGGGAGAGAGGGAATGGGAAGTGTGGAGCAAACGGGAATGGGAAGGGAGTGGGGTATGAGATAGTGGAAAAGGGAGAGGGAAGACAGAATGTGGGAAAGAAGGGGAGAGAGTGGAAATGGAAGTGGAGAGAGTAGGAACGGAGCTGGAAAAGGAGAGGGTACAAAGAGTGTGGGAAGGGAGGTGTTATAAATAGAATCGAAAGGGATGGTAGGAGAGTGAGTGGGAAAGGAGTGAGGAAATGAGAGAGGGAAGGAAGGGAGAATTGAGAGAGAGGGAAGTGAGGGGGCAGAGCGACAGTGGAAAGTGAGGTGAAGACGAAGTGGAAACTAAGAGCAGAGAGGGATTTGGAAAGAAGAAGGGAGGAAAGAGTGGAGAGAATTGGAAAGGAGAGGGGAGAGAGGAGGGAGAGAGTGAGAAGGGAAGGGGAGTGAGTGAGTCAGAAGGGGGAGAGAGAGTGTGGAAAGTGGAGAGAGTGGGCATAAGATTTAGTGCGGGACAGAGTATGTGTGGAGAGAGAAATAGGGGTAGAGCAACAGAGAGAGTGGGAAGGAAGCCAGATAGACAGTTGGAAATGAAGTGGGAGAGATGCAGTGGAAACAGAAGGGATGTGGTAGAGTGGAAGGGGAAGAGAGAGAAAGGGATAAGGACGGAGGAGAGAGTGTTGGAAGGGAGTGGGGAAAGGGAGAGTTGAAACCGAGTGGGGAGAGAGAGGAGGAAGGGGAGACAGAGGGGGAAAATTGAAAGACGGAGAGTGGAAAGGGAGGGGAAAAGAGTGAGTGGTGACGGGGAGAGAGATACAGTGGGAAGGGAGGGAGGAATAGGGGAGTGGGAAGGGAGGCAGAAAGTGGGAAGGGAAGGAGGAGAGGGAGAGTGTGGGAAGAGAGGGAGCAAGAGTAGGAAAGGAAGGAGTAAGTGAGTGTGGGAAGGTAGGGAGGGAGACACAGTGGGAAGGGAGGGTGAGTGTGGGAAGGGGCAGACAGAACGTGCAAATAGGAAAAGAGAAAGAGATTGGGAAAGTAGAAAGTCAATGGTAAGGCAGCGGGTGAAAGAGCCTGGTGGAGTGAGGGGGTGGAGCATGGAAGAAGAGTGTTAACAAGGGAGGGTGAGAGAGAGTAAAGGAGGGGAGTCAGAGGAGAGAGTGAGTGCGAAGTGAGCGAGGGAGTGAGAGTGTGGGAAGGGTTGAAGTGAGAGAGAGTCGGAGGGTGGAGAGTTAATGGGAAAGAACGGAGGAGAGAGAAGGATTGGTGGGGAGACAGTGTGCATTGAACGGGCACACAGAGAATGTAAAGAGAGGGAGGAAAGAGAGTTTGGGAAGGGAGAGGGAGAGAGAGGGGAGAGACACAGGGAAGTGGTGAATGGAGATGTGTGGGAAGGCAGCGAGGGATCGAGAGAGTGGGTACAGTGGGTGAGAGAGAGGACAAGGGAGAGAGGGCGAGAAAGTTGGAAGAGAGGGGATGAGAGAGCGGGAGAGATGGAGAGTACGTGTGAAGGGAGAGTGAGAGGGAGTGGTGAGCGGCATGATGGAGACAGGGAATAAAGAAAGGGAGAGAGTGGGAAGGCAGGCAGTGACAGGGAGGGAGTGGGAAGGGAATGGCAAAAGAAGGAGTTGGAAGGGAGGTAATGAGTGAGAATAGAAGGAGAGACTGTGGGAATGGAGGGGCAGACAGAGTAGGAACAGAGGAAGAGAGAGGGTGGAATGGGAGTGAGGAAGGGAGAGAGAGAATCAGAATGGATGGAGAGAGAGTGACTTGGAAGGGCAGAGACACAGCCAAGGGGTAGATACAGATAGTGGGATGGGTAGTGTGAGAGTGGCAAGGGAGTGAGAGAGAGTGAGAAGTGAAGGAGGGAGAGGGAGTGATAAGGGAGGGGAGAGAGAGTCGTAAGGGAGGGAGAGAGATATGTAAGGGAGGGAGGGATAGAATGTGGTAAGGGGGAGAGAGAGTGTGCACGGGGAGTGGTCAGAGATGGAATGGAAATGGAGTGGTAGAGAGTGATTGTGAAGGGATAATAGAGAGAGAATGGGAAGGGAGAGATGAGTGAGTGTGAGAAGCAAGACGGAATAGCGACAGTGGGAATGGAGTGGGTGAGGGAGTTGCATGGAATGGTGGAGAGAAACTATATTAAGTGAGGGGGAAAGAGAGTGGAAAGTGGGTGAGAGAGTGGGAGGGAAGGGGAAGTGAGAGTGTGAATGTAGGAGCGATGGAGGGCGTGCGGAGTGAATGGTGAAGAGCGAGTGTGTGAAGAGAGGTGTGAGAGAGAGAGATGGAGGAAGAGAGAAAGGAGAGGGAGCGGGAAGAGAGGGAAGAGGGAGAGAGTGGAAAGGGGTTGAGATAGCGTGGCAAGTGGGAGAGAGTGGAGAGGGTTGAAGAAGGAGAGAGCGTGAAGAAGCAAGATAGAGCAAAGAAGAAAGAACAAAGAAAATGTCCAGACCAGGAACAGGCCGTTCAACCTGCCAAGCCTGAGCCGATCCAAATTTACTATCTGAACCCGTCGCCTAATTCCTAACATCTGTATCCCTCTGCTCCTCACCTTCTCATGCAACTGTCCAGACGCATCTTAAATAAATCTATCGTGCCTGCCTCTACCACCGCTGTTGGCATCGCGTTCCAAATGCCCACCACTCTCTGTGTGAAGCACTTGCCGCGTGTATCCCCCTTAAACCTTCTACCTCTCACCTTGAAAGCGTGAACACTCGTTATTGAGTTCTTCCCCCTGGGTAAAAAGCTAGTCTCTCTCCACCTGACTATACCCTTCATTATTTTGTAAACCTCAATCAGGTTACCCATTTTTTTTTAATGTAACCAAACCTAACCTACTCAACCTCTTCATAGCTTGCACCGTCCATACCAGGTTACATTATCGTAAACCTTCTCTGCACCCTCTCCAAAGCGTCCACATCCTTTTGATAATGTGGCGACCAGAAATGTGCACAGTATTCTAAATGTGGCCGAACCAATGTCTTGCACATTTTAAAATGACTTGCCAGCTTTAGTACTCAATATCCCAACCAATGAAGGGAATCATACTATATGCCTTCTTGGTCACTCTGTCCACCTGTGCAGCAACCTTCAGTGTACAATGGACCTGCACTCCCAGATGCATCACCTCACATTTGCCTGGATTGAAATCCATCTGCCACTACTCCGCCCAACTCTCCAGTCTATCTATATGCTCCTGCATTCTTTGACAGTCCTTCATGATTTTTGCTACTCCACCAATCTTCGTGTCATCTGCAAATTTGTTGATCATACCAACAGTGCCCTCATGCAGATCACTTATGATATCATAAACAACAGTGGCCCCAACACTGCCCCTGTGGAACACCACTGGTCACCTTTCTCCATTTTGAGAAACACCCTTCAACTACTGCTTTCTGTCTGCTGTTGCTCAACCAGTTATTTATCCACCTAGCTAGAACATCCTGCACGCCATGCGACTTCAATTTCTCCATTAGTCTACCATGGGGAACCTCGCCAAAAGCCTTATTGAAGTCCATGTAAATGACGTCAACAGCATTCAAAGATCTCCAGTAAGTTGGTAAGGCACGAATTCCCCCGCATAAACCCATGTTGTCTATCACTATCAAATCCACTCTTTTCTGAATATGAATAGACCCCCCTCCCTCAGTACCCTCTCCAGTAAATTCCCCACCACCGAAGTCAGACTCACTTCTCTGTAATTACCTGGAATATCCCGACTACCCTTCTTGCGCAGGGGGACAACATGATCAACCCTCCAGTCCAATGGTACCTCACCTGTATTTAAGGATGCAACAAAGATATCTGTCAGGGCCACAGCTATTTCCTCTCTTGAGTCCCTCAGTAACCTGAGATAGATCCCATCTGGTCCAAGGGATTTGTCCATCGTAATAACCTCGAGCCTGCCCAACACATCTTCCCTATTCTTGTCAAAGTGTAGCAGATTAATCCAAATTCTATTTCCAATTTCAATATAAACCATGTTCCTCTACTCCGTGTACTGGCCCAAAGTAATCATTCAGAATCTCACCAATTCTCTCAAGTTCGACACACAGTCTTCCTTCATTATCAAATTGCGGACCAATCCTTTCTCTAGGTACCTGCTTGCTTCTTATATAAGAATAAAATGCTTTCAGAGCCTTCTTAATTCTGTTCGATAAAACTATTTCAAGGCACGGGAATCCCGGACAGTATGTTGCCTCCTAGGTGCTCAGGTCAGGGATGTCACCGATCGGCTGCAGAACATTCTAAAAGGGAAGGTTGAACAGTCAGTTGTGTTGGTGCATTTATGCATCAACAACATAATTAGCAATGCACCTGTTTGGTCAGCTTCTCAAATAACTTAGTAAGGTTTGTGAGGCACAACCTACTGATCAGAAAATCATGCTGGCAATCCCGATTCAACTTATTCCTTTCTAGATGATTAAGAATACTATCTCTGACCTTTTCATTCCAACACTTTACCCAAAACCAGAGTCAGGCTCACTGGTTTATAATTTCCAGGATTATCTGTACTTCCCTCCTTGAATAAGGGACAATATCTGCTATGTTCCAGTCTTCCGGCACAAATCCATTTGACAATGACGACAGAAAAATGAAACTAATGGCTCTCCAGTCTCCTCCCTGACTTCCCAGAGAATCGTCGGATAAATCACATCTTGCCAAGAGGATTTATATTTTCTCAAACTTTTACGAATTGATAAGACCTCCTCCTTTTGAATGGCAATCCCATCTAGTCTAGTCGCTTGTATCTCAGTATTCTGCTCAATAACATTGACTTTTTCCAGTTTGGAAGCCTGAGTGTTTTCCTTCACCCTATTCGGCAATGACTTCTCGCATCACCTCCTGGCTCTTCTTAACTCTCTCGTTAGGTGTCTCTAGGCTCTCTTCTAACTTTCAAGTGCCCTAACTGAGCGTTCACGGTTCATCCTAACATAATCCTTTTTCTTCCTCTTGACAAGAGCTTTAACTTCTTTAGTAAACCACGGCTCCCTGGGTTTACAACTTCGTCCCTGGATGACAGGTGCATAAATGTTAAGGACATGGAGAAACTGCACATCGAATACGCTTCACAATTCAATTATGCAGTTTCCTTCCCCATCCAATGCATCCTAAATCTTGTATCATCATTGCGTTTCCCCACAACAAAAACTCTTCACTTGTGTGATATACACATGCCTTTTCATCGCTAAAGAAAACATAACCGAATTGTAGTCACTATCACCAAAGTCCTCACCTGCCTTCAAATCTAACACCTCTCCGGGTTCATTACTCAGTACCAAATCCAAGGTGAGCTCGCCATGTGTTGGCCTGTCGACGTATAACATATTGTGTCAGAAAAGTCTACTGCACACATGAAACAAAAAGGTGACGCGCCTGAGGTACTTGAACTATCATATTCCCAGTCAACATTTTGAGAGTTAGATTTCCTCATATGAACTACACTGTCCCTCTCGGTCCCATCGAGAATGACCTTTGCTATCCTTTCCTCTACATCTCTGGAACTATTTGGACGCCGATATAAAACTTCCAACAGGGTGACCTCTCCTTTCCTGTTTCAAACCTCAGCCCATATTGCCTCAGTACGTGAGACCTCAATCTTCATTTCTGGCACCATAATACAGTCCTTGATTAACAATCCCACCCATCCTCTCTTTTACCATATTCTCTGTTCTTACTGAAATATATAAATTACAGAACCCGAAATTCCCACTCCTACCCCTGCTCAATCCATGTCTCCAAAATGGCCCCAATATCTAAATCCAAGGTACCAACCCACTCTGCAAGCTCACACACTTTTTACCAAACGCTCCTAGCGTTGAAGTAGACACTCTACAAACGAACGTCTTGCTTGAGGGTGCCCTCTTGCGACCTTGAAATATTATTTCTGACTTCATTACACTCAATCTCCTGTATAGTGGAACTACAATTTATGTTTCCATCCCCACTGCTTCCCGAAAAGCATTCGCAAAGTTTCCCCGAGGATATCAGTACCCCTCTGGTTCAGTTAAATGCAATTCTGTTTGGAGACGTCTCACCTCCTCCCAAAATAGCCCCACTTGTCCCGGAATGCAAAATTCTCCCCTCAGCTACGTGTTAAATTCCTCTCTCTCTCTATTGCTCACCTCGCCAGCACGTGCATGGGCAACAATCCAGAGATAACAACTCTGTTTTATCCAGCTCTAAGCTTCCATTCTAACTCCATGAATTTTTGCCATAAAATCCCATCTCTCTTTCTTCCCATGTCATTCTTGTCTATGTTGACCATGAGTTTTGTATGCTGCCTCTCCCCTTCAAGAAACCCGAAAACAGCTTCGGAGACATCACGAACCCTGGCACCTCTGAGGCAACACACCAACTGTGAGTCTCTTTCATTCTCACAGAACCTCCTATCTGCCGACCTAACTTTGGATTTCCCAAAGACTAATGCTCTGTCCCTCTTCCGCTTCCCTCTGAGCAACAGGGACAGACTGCGCCAAACACCTGTACTCCATTGCTTACTCCTGGTAAATCATCACCCCAACAGTCTTTTCCCAATTATATATCATCACTAACCTAGCAACCCCGTGTCCGCTCCTGCAAACAGCGTGCATGTCGCCTTTACACAGTCTTTTTTTTCTGGCAGCAGTTATAGTGGGAGGAGGGATAGCGAGGACCAGGTACTTGATGGGAAGGTAAATTTTAAGTAAGTTTTTGTATTTAAAATTGACCTTCCCATCAGGTACCTGGTCCTGGCCATCCCTCCTCCCACTGTAACTGGCGCCGGAAAAAAACGTCTTTGACACACGCACTTATGAACTAGACCAGACCACTCAAAACATTGTTAAGCGGGCAGCCCAGACGATAACTTTGCAATTTGTATTGCTAAATATGCAGTGAACATACACAGAGAAAGTCAGCTCGGTTGACTACCAGGTTTTAAGCAGACAAAAAGATATGCACAAAATTACACAATTAAAGAAAAATAACAATAAAGAACTCCTACATGTTATGCAGACTAGATTTAATTTTGCTGTTCCGAATACACAACATAATTACAATAAGCAAATGCCGTTGAAAAACATAAGATTTGGAACATATGTTCACAAGTGAAAGTTAGAAGGGCAGAAAGAGAGAGAGAGCTTCACAGCTTCTTTACACACAGCTGATATCCTAACTAGTTCTGGACTGAACTGTTCAGTGAGAGAGCTGACCACTCCTCTTTCATGATGCAGGTGACTTCTAAAAAGTGACCACTTTGGCCTGAAGTCTCACTTGTTTACATATAATGAAAAACGGTGCGCAATACACATCCTCTCTTTACAAAACCCATCTAATTAGCAATAAAAGACCTTTACGACTCCGCTGAAAGAAAAACAAAGCCACAGTATCCTTGAGAAAAGGAAGATCTTTTTAGAAATACGGGACCAGCTTTGTTACACCTCCCCGCATATAATGAACCATCAATACCAAAACAGTGCTTTATTTGTAAAATAAAAAGCTTCAAAAACAAACTTAGTCTTCTAAAACACACATATACACTATATAAAATATACACTTGCAATCATGCGAAACCACATGTGAATTCAAGCTGTGGCATATCCACGAATAAACACATCTGTATCTCATTCAAGTCTTGAATCGGCAATCATGCTTTTACAACCTGTCACATGCACAATTATCCATGTAAATAATACACACTTCCCGACATCCAGCTGCAAATAGCGACACCCTCCCTACACACACCCCTGTGATTACCTACACCGTGGAGGGAATCCTCTTGTAAATCCTGCCACACAATCTGGGAAACGCCCTGTAACCACCAACCCTCTCCACAGCACTCCCAATAACTACTGACACACTCCCGGCTACACTTCTGTAAGTACTGACAATATCTCTGGAACACCAATGTAAATACAACCATACTTTCTGGGACCCTGTTAAATATCGAAAGAATCCCCTGGAACCCCGAGTAAATACCAACACACTCACTGGGACTCCTCATGTCAATAGCGACATACTTTCCAAAACCACTCTGTTAGTACAGTCCCCGGTGCCCCAATGGAAATACCGACACAGTCCCCGGAATCCCAGGGCACATCTTGATAGCCAGAGACTTATTCGCTGGGCAGAAATTGTTAACATGCAGGGCCACATTTTTAAGCTGTTTGGCGGAAAGTATAGAGGGGATGTCCGAGGCGGCTTCTTTATGCAGAGTTGTGAGAGCATGGAATGCATTGCCAGCAGCAGTTGTAGAAGCGAGGTCATTGGGGCTATTTAAGAGACTGCTGGACATGCATATGATCACACAAATTTGAGGATTCGTACATTATGTTTACCTTACATCATGATCAATGGCCAGCACAACATCGTGGGTTGAAGGGCCTGTTCTGTGCTGTACTGTTCTATGTTCTACGTTCTATCTCCTGAAAGACCAAACACACTCCCCAGGGAAAACCCTTTAGATACCGGTAATCTCCTTGGGACTATACCGTAATTACTGACACAATCCACGTGACCATCCTGTAAATATGGACATCCTGCTGAGGACCTTGCTGAAAATACCAACACACTCACCGGAAAACTCCTTTTAATCTTGGCACACAATCCAGGGCCCCTCTGTAAATACTGACCTCCTCCACGGATTCCACTGGAAATACCGCACACTCAATCAGAACCCTAGGTAAATACCAACATAAACCACAGGACACTCCCTGCAAACACTGACACACTCCCCAGAACACCAGTGTAAAAACAGACACTCTCCCAGTGCACATTCACTGTAAATAGTAACACACTCCCTGGGAACCACCGTACGTACAACCACAGTCAACTGGACCAGTCCCCCGTAAACTCTGACACACAATCCATTACTCGGCCATAAATACCCGGGGACCACTCGTGTAAATAGCGACACACTCCCCAGATTCTGCTTACAGTACCGATGCACCACAGAGACCCTCCTCCCCCCCCCCCCCGTAAATATCGAAAGTCTCCCTGTGAACAGCCCCTGTAAAAAGCGACCCACTCCACGGGACACCATTGTCAATACAGAATGTCTCCCAGGACCCTCCTGCAAATATCCACACTGTGCCCGGGACCCCCTTATAAATACCAACATACTTCACAGGACCCCTGTTAGTGCTAACAGCCTCCAGGGGCACAAACCCTGGAAATACCAAAACATTCCCAGGCACTCCCAGAATTTCTGCCATATTCCCCGGTATGCCCGGATAAAAGCCAAAACGCTCGAAGGATGCCCCTTGTAAATACCGACACTTTCCCAGTACATACAACTGTAAATATTGACAAACTCCTCGGGAACCCTTTAGTTAATAACAATACACTCCCCAGGGTGCATCTGTGAATACCATGACTCTCTCCATGAACACGGAGGAGAGAGTGAGGTCTGCCGATGCTGGAGATCAGAGCTGAAAAATGTGTGGCTGGAAGAGCGCAGCAGGTCAGGCAGCATCCAAAGAGCTTATGCCCGAAACATCGATTCCCCTGCTCCTTGGATGCCGCCTGACCTGTTGCACTTTTCCAGCAGCACATTTTTCAGCTCCTCTATCCTATCGCTGCCCAGAACCCCTCTGTAAATAATGACATACTCTTCAGGAATTCCCCATAAATACTCACCCACTCCCCAGGGCGTCCATGTACATCTCCCTGCGGCCACCTGAAAATATTAACACAATCCCAGCGATCTCCATGTAAATAACTGCAAATACTCCGGGAACCCCCGGATATACTGACACACTCACTGGGACACCTCTGCAGGGATCGCCACACTCTCTGATAACCTCTATTAATATCGAAACAATCGTCAGGTCACCCTTGTACATACAAACACACTCCCCCTAAACCCCTGTAACTAGTGACACACTCCCACGGACATCTCCCCTCATCCCCCTAGACATACTGACACACTTCCAATGACCCTGCTCTAAAGACCACACACTCCCAGCGACCCCCTCCGTAAAAAACTGACATAATACACAGGACCTCCTTCCCAATAATACCGGCACACTCCTCGGAACCCCCTGTGAACACTTAAGCAGTCCCAGGTATACGGATGTAAAGAGCTATACTCTCCCAGTTACACCCCTGCAAAACCGAACACGCTCTCTGGGCCACCTGTGTAAGTACCACCATACTCGCTGGGATGCCCCTAAAAATATCGACACACCCCTTGAGACCAATCCTTGTAAACACTGACACACTCCCCAGGAACCACACCCCAAGTTGGAAAAGCTGACGCATTCCCCAGGCTACCCTTTGTAAATACTGAAACAAACCCTTGGAACACCCTGTAAATTCTAACACACTCTCCGGGATGACCCTGTAAATAACTGCACACTCCATGGACCCATGTCAAAACTGATATACTCCCCAGGAGACCCGTGTGAGTACAATGACAATCCCCAAGTCCGACTCTATAAATGCCCGCACTCTTACAGGCATACCCCTGTAAATACTGACACACAACCCATGAAACCCCTATAAATACTCACACCTCTGTAAGTACGGCCCCATTCGTTTGGACACCCGTAAATATGGACACTTTCCTCAAGATGACCCATGTAAGTACCGACACACTGCCCATGACCCCCTCTGGAAATATTGGCACACACGCTTTGTCATCCCGTGTAAATTCTGAAACAATCTCCGGGAAAACCTGTAAATGCCAAGAGACTCCATGTGACTCCTTCACTTCAAATACTGACACACTCCCCGGGAACCCCTCTGTATACACCAACACACTTCCCTGGACCCCCTGCAAATACCGACACACTCACTGTCACCATCCAGTAGATACCAACACACTCCCTGGCAACGTCACCACCTCCCTTTAAATACTGTCCCCGGGTCACACTGCAAATACTGACATGATGCCCGGTATCCAACATAAATACTGACACATTCCCTCGGAACCCGCCTGTAAATACTGACCTACTCCCCAGGACAACCATTATAAATACGGACTCTCCCCCGGGATCGTACCCTTGTCAATACTGTCCAACTCCCTGGGGCCCCCTTGAAAATACCTACACACTATGCGCAACCCAGTATAACTACTGAAACACTGTTCGGATCACCCCCTTTAAGTACCACCACACTGCCAGGGACACCCATCCCGTAAAACCAACCCATCCCAGATCACACCGCTGTAAATACCAATACACTACCTGTGAAGCCTCTGTAAATATCAAAATAGTCCCCGGAACCTCCGCACATACTGACACAATGCTCGGAACCCACCCCCATAAATACTGACACTCTGCCCGAGAGCCACCTGCCAATACTGACACGCTCTCGTGAACCCGCTTGCAATTACCAAAACCTCCCTGCAACCCTGTAAATAGCGACGCACTCCTTGGGAACCCCACTGAAAAGAGCGACACTCTCCCCAGGATCCCTCCACCTGTAAATACCGATACTCTCTCCAGGAAACCCTGCATTTGGTGACTCGCTCCCCAAGAGACTCCAGTAAATACCAACACATTTCCTGGGATCCCTTTGCAAATACAAGCACTCTCCCCTGATGTCCTGTCAATAACTGCACACGCTCACAGACCCCCTTGTAAATACTAACACACTCCCTGTAACAACCCCTTAAAAACCAACACTCTTCCCGGTTCACCTGTAAATAATAAGACACTTCCCGGAACCCTGCTTTAAACCTGGAAGCATTCCACAGAAGTCATTTTTAAATATGCACTCAATCCCTTGGACAAACCATGCAAGTACCAGACGCTGCCCACGACCCACCATAAGTACTGACACACATCTTGGAACACCACTGTTCGTATCGACATACACCTGTGGACCTCACGTAAATACCATCACCCTCCCTTGACACCACTGCAAATATTTTCACTCTGCCCGGAACCCCATGGTAAACACCGACACAATGCCCAGGGTCCCCATGTCAACACTGACACAATCCCTGGGTCCACCCCATTAAATGATGACACTTCCATTGGGTTTCCGTGTAACTACCAACACACACCCAGGACTGATCCTGTAAATTCTGACACTCTCCCTGGAAATCCCGGGTAAATACAGAAACAAACCCCGTGACCCCCTATAAATATCAACACACAGCCGTGGACCCCACTATAAATACCGGCACACTTTACAGGGCCGCCCCACAAAAAAACTGGCACACTTTCCACGACAGACATGCAAATACTGACACATTCCATTGGAATTCATTAAATACTGGCACTCTCACTGGGGTACCCCCTGCAAATATTTTCATGCTCTCCAGGACTCACCTGAAAATAGCGATACACTGGCCAGGAACCCACTGTACATAACGACACACTCAACAGGATCGGATTTTAATATTTTCTCACTCCATGGGACCACATGAAAATATTGAGATAATCCCTAGGACCCCTATAAATACTGACACACTCCCCAGATTCCACTGCAAGTACTGGCACACTCACCCGGGCGCCCTGTAAAAGGTGACATACATCCCCAGTATCTCCTGTAACTACTGGCACACTGCTCAGAATGCACCCTTATAATATTGGCACAGTCCGCAGGACAATCTGTAAATTAAGACACATTCCATTGGACACCCCCCACCTCCTCCCCGAAAATGCTGCCACACTCACTGTGACTCCACTGAAAATACTGATAAACTCCCCGGGACGCCCCTGAAACTACCAAAACACTCCCCGGGACACCTCTGTAAACACCAAAACATTCCCTGGAAAACCCATCAAATGTTCATACTTTCCCCGGGACTCTTGTGAATCTATGAACACACTCTGCTGGACAACCCCATAAATACTCGCATTCTTCCTGTGACCTAACTGTAAATACAAACACACTCTGGGACCCCAATCCTGGAACCTCACTGTAAATACAAACACATTCCCTGGGAGCCCCTGTAAATGTCAACACCCTCCCCAAGGACATCCCTTTTAGATACTGACCCACTTCGCTGGACCACCTCTGTTAATGCTGACACACTGTCTGGGACTCTCCTGCAAATATCGCTCACTGGGATACCCCTGTGAATATTGACACACTCCCCTATACACCACTGTAACTACAAGCACACCCCCCGTGACCCCCTGTAAAATCTGACACACTTCCCACGACTCCTTGTAATTAAATGCACACTCCCCTTGACCACCCAGTAAATACTGACAGATTCCCTGGTAACCCCCTTTAACTACTGAACCACTTGCTGGGACTGCCCTGTAAATTTCGGCACACCTACCAGAACGCCCTCATAAATGACAACACACTGACCTCGAGACCCGTAAATACTGACACACTCTCTGGGCCCCACTGCAAATATCAACACAAACAGGGAACACCCTATAAATACCAACATACTGTCCGGGAATACCAACACAATACCTGGGAAGCTTCCTCTAAGTACTGACATACTTTCTGGGACATCCCCTGTAAATACTGCCACCCTCCGCACGTCCCCCTGTAAATACTGGCACACTCCCTGGGATGACACTGCAAATACTGACACAATCCCTGGCTCCCCTCTGTAAATACCGGCAGATGCCCCAGAACACCGCTGCAAGTACGAACACACTCCTCAGGACATGCTGTAGATACAGGCACACTCCCCAGGATATGCATTTTAATACCGCCACTCTCCCTGGTACCACTCTTGAAAATTTTGCCACATTCTCTGGCAACTAACAGTTAGAACCGACACACACCAGTGACAACTCTGCAGATATGGTCAAACACAGCGAAACCGCCCCCACCCACACCCAGTAAGTACTGATGCATTTCCTGGGATTCCGTTTGTGAATACAGATGCACACCCCTGGACATAGTGACACACTCCCCGAAAACCACCTGTAAATATCAACACACTCGGTGGAGACCCCAGTAAATCTGGATAAACTCCCCAGGACCCACACATAACTATTTTAATATCCCCAGGACCATCCAGTAAATACAGACATAATCCTCAAATACAGTCACACTCGATGGGATGAGCCGGTAAACACTTACACACTCCCCCAAGCCCTCTGCAAACACTGACACACTCCTGGTTAACAGCCGTGTAAATACCGACTAACTCTCCAGAACACCCCTGTTAATAATGGTACACAATATGGACACTTGCGTAAATACCGACACAATCCTGTGACCCCTTGGTAAATGCCGACACACTCCCCAGGAAGCCCCTACAATTATGGGCACAATTCGCGGGATCCCGATGTAAATACAGACAAAATCCTGGGGAATACCTATGTAAATGGACAAATACTTCACGGGACCTCACTGTCAATAACAACACTCATAGCGATTCCCCTGTAATCAACAACTGACTTCCCAAGATTCCTTTTGTAACAACCGATACAACCCTCATGCAAACTCCCTGTTATATACTGACATACACCCCGCGACGACCTGTAATCAATGACATACTCTCCAGAATTCCCCTGCAAAGATGGAGACATTCCCCACGATGCCCACTGTAAATACCAACACACTCCCTGGGACAGCCCTCTCAATACTGAGGAGATAAAAACAAGGACTGCAGATGCCAGAAACCAGAGTCCACAATAGAGTGGTGCTGGAAACGCACAGCAGTTAAGGCAGCATCCGAGGAGCATGAAAATTGACGTTTCGGAGAAAAGGATTTCATCAGCCTCCCCTCTCAGTGTTGACACTGTCCTCAGGATTCCCCTGTAAATATTGACGCCCTTGCAATGACCCCATTGTAAATACGAAGAAACATGCCATGACACCACTGTAAATACTAACACACACTCTGGGTACCCCCTCATTCAGTCTCACTCAGCTGGTCATGTGTTCAAACACAGGAGTCCCAGACTGAAGGATGCAAAGGAGACAAAATTGAAACTGCAGCTCATCACTTGCATCTTGTCGGAAGCGAGTGGTGAAAATACACTCATGAGAAGGTCATTTGATAAACAGATGGAAGGCAGGAGGATGGTGTTTAAAATCATATCAGCCCTAATCAAATGGCTGACTTGTCTCGCTGAGTCGAATGGGTAAATTCACTTCCTGTATCTTATCGACTTAGAGACATTAGAAGACATTTAAGCAAATATTTCAATGGACTGACAAACCAAAGTGATCAAAAAGCATCACTGAGAAGATGAACTGCCTCTGGTTCACCAAGAGAGTCATGAAGTGGGAGGCACGGTAGCACAGTTGTTAGCACTGCTGCCTCACCAGCCCCAGAGACCCGGGTTCAATTCCCGCCTCAGGCGACTGGCTGTGTGGAGCTTGCACATTCTCCCCATGTCTACGTGGGTTTCCTCCAGGTGCTCCGGTTTCCTCCCACAGTCCAAAGATGTGCTGGTCAGGTGAATTGGCCATGCTAAATTGTCTATAGTATTAGGTAAGGGGTAAGTGTAGGGGCATGGGTGGGTTGCACTTCGGCGGGTTGGCGTGGCCATGATTGGCCGAATGGCCTGCTTCCACACTGTAAGTAATCTAACCTTAAAAAAAGTAAATACTGACATACTCGCAGGAACACCCCTGTAAATACCAACACAGTTCCTGGGAGAGCAATTGTAAATCACTATACACTCACCAGACACTCCCTGTAAATGCTGACTCATTCCCCGGGACCCCCATGTAACACGCACCCTAAGGCTCTGCTTTAAACATTGACCCAGTCCTGGGGAGACACTTCAAATATTGACAAACAGTCCCGTAAATGCTAACACTGCCGGGTACCAATGCTGTAAATACTGACACATGTCCCAGGACCAACCTCTAAATGCTGACTTAGTGTCCGGGACTCCCTTGTAAAAACTGAAGACCCCTGTACACAGACACATTACCTGGGAGACTCGTCTAAACACCAACACACTCCAGGGGAACACGCCTGTAAATACCAACACACTACCCCTGCGCCCATTGTAGACATAGACTAAGTCCCCAGCTTTCCTGTAAATACAGAACTACTCTTCGAGAATCCCTGAAATTACTGATAAATTCCTGGGAAACATGCCTGTAAATATCGGCAATCTCCCTGGGAATCCTTCTGAAAATACTGATACACTCAGCGAGGCAAAGAATAGGGAGAGAGTGCAGTTGAACACGTGGCTGCAAGGATGGTGGAGGAGGGAGGGCTTCAGATATTTGGACAATTGGACTGCATTCTGGGGAAGGTGGGACCTGTATAAACAGGACGGGTTGCACCTGAACCAGAAGGGCACCAATATCCTGGGGGGTAGGTTTGCTAGCACTCTTCGGGGGGGTTTAAACTAATTTGGCAGGGGGATGGGATCCGGACTTGTAGTCCAGCAAGTAAGCTAGCTGTGTGTCAGGATGTCCAAGACTGTAGGGAGGCTGTGGAGAAGGTAGCACTGACAGGGACTACTTGCGGACACAGAGATGGGCTCAAGTGCGTATACTTCAATGCAAGGAGTATCAAAAATAAGGTGGGTGAACTTAAGGCGTGGATCGGTACCTGGGACTACGATGTTGTGGCCATCACGGAAACATGGATAGATGAGGGACAGGAATGGCTGTTGGAGGTTCCTGGTTACAGATGTTTCAGTAAGATTAGGGAGGGTGGTAAAAAAGGAGGGGGGGTGGCATTGCTAATTAGAAATGGTATAACGGCTGCAGAAAGGAAGTTTGAGGGGGATCTGCCTCTGGAGGTCGTATGGGCTGAAGTCAGAAATAGGAAAGGTGCAGTCACCTTGTTGGGTGTTTATTATAGGCCCCCCAATAGCAGCAGAGATGTGGAGAAACAGATTGGGAAACAGATTTTGGAAAGGTGCAGAAGCCACAGGGTCGTAGTCATGGGCGACTTCAACTTCCCAAATATTGATTGGAAGCTCTTTAGATCAAGTAGATTGGATGGGGCGGTGTTTGTGCAGTGTGTCCAGGAAGCTTTTCTAACGCAGTATGTAGATTGTCCAACCAGAGGGGAGGCCATATTGGATTTGGTACTCGGTAACGAACCGGGACAAGTGGTGGGCTTGTTAGTGGGTGAACATTTTGGTGATGGCGACCACAATTCTGTGACTTTCACCTTGGTTATGGAGAGAGATAGGTGCGCACAACAAGGAAGTTTTTACAATTGGGGGAAAGGAAATTACGATGCTGTAAGACAGGATTTGAGGAGCATACGTTGGGAGCATAGTCTGTCAGGGAAGGATGTGGTGGAAATGTGGGACTTTTTCAAGGAGCAGATACGACGTGTCCTTGATATGTATGTACCGATCAGGCAGGAAAGAAATGGTCGTGTGAGGGAGCCTTGGTTGACGAGGGAGGTTGAATGTCTAGTAAAGAGGAAGAAGGAGGCTTACATAAGGTTGAGGAAACAAGGTTCAGACAGAGCAGTGGAGGGATACAGGATAGCCAGAAGGGACCTGAAGAAAGGGATTAGGAGAGCTAAGAGAGGGCATGAAAAATCCTTGGCGGATAGGATCAAGGATAACCCCAAGGCATTCTATGCGTATGTGAGAAACCTGAGAATGACGAGAACGAGGGTAGGTCCGATCAAGGACAGTGGTGGGAGACTGTGTATTGAGTCGGAAGAGATAGGAGAGGTCTTGAACAAGTACTTCTCTTCAGTATTTACGAACGAGAGGGACCGTATTGTTGAAGAGGAGAGTGTGAAACGGACTGATAAGCTAGAAGAGATACCTGTTAGGAAGGAAGATGTGTTGGACATTTTGAACAACTTGAGGATAGACAAGTCCCCCGGGCCTGACGGGATATATCCTAGGATTATGTGGGAAGCAAGAGAGGAAATTGCAGTACCGTTGGCAATGATCTTCTCGTCTTCACTGGCAACTGGGGTGGTACCAGGGGACTGGAGAGTAGCGAATGTTGTGCCCCTGTTCAAAAAAGGGAATAGGGATAACCCCGGGAATTACAGGCCAGTTAGTCTTACTTCTGTGGTAGGCAAAGTAATGGAAAGGGTACTGAGGGATAGGATTTACGAGTATCTGGAAAGACACTGCTTGATTAGGGACAGCCAGCACGGATTTGTGAAGGGTAGGTCTTGCCTTACAAGTCTTATTGAATTCTTCGAGGAGGTGACCAAGCATGTGCATGAGGGTAGAGCAGTGGATGTAGTGTACATGGATTTTAGTAAGGCATTTGATAAGTTTCCCCATGGTAGGCTTATGCGGAAAGTCAGGAGGCATGGGATAGAGGGAAATTTGGCCAATTGGATAGAAAACTGGCTAACCGGTCGAAGTCAGAGAGTGGTGGTAGATGGTAAATATTCAGCATGGAGTCCAGTTACAAGTGGAGTTCCGCAGGGATCAGTTCTGGGTCCTCTGCTGTTTGTAATTTTTATTAATGACTTAGAGGAGGGAGTCGAAGGGTGGGTCAGTAAATTTGCAGATGATACAAAGATAGGTGGAGTTGTGGACAGTGAGGAGGGCTGTTGTCGGCTGCAGAGGGACTTAGATATGATGCAGAGCTGGGCTGAGGAGTGGCAGATGGAGTTCAACCCTGCCAAGTGTGAGGTTGTCCATTTTGGAAGAACAAATAAGAATGCGGAATACAGGGTTAATGGTAGGGTTCTTGGTCAGGTGGAGGAACAGAGGGATCTTGGGGTCTATGTACATAGATCTTTGAAGGTTGCCACTCAGGTGGATAGAGTTTGTAAGAAGGCCTATGGAGTATTATCGTTCATTAGCAGAGGGATTGAATTCAAGAGTCGTGAGGTGATGTTGCAGCTGTACAGGACTTTGGTTAGGCCACATTTGGAGTACTGTGTGCAGTTCTGGTCGCCTCACTTTAGGAAAGATGTGGAAGCTTTGGAGAGGGTGCAGAGAAGATTTACCAGGATGTTGCCTGGAATGGAGAGTAGGTCGTACGAGGATAGGTTGAGAGTTCTCGGCCTTTTCTCGTTGGAACGGCGAAGGATGAGGGGTGACTTGATAGAGGTTTATAAGATGATCAGGGGAATAGATAGAGTAAACAGTCAGAAACTTTTTCCCCGGGTACAACAGAGTGTTACAAGGGGACATAAATTTAAGGTGAAGGGTGGAAGGTATAGGGGAGATGTCAGGGGTGGGTTCTTTACCCAGAGAGTGGTGGGGGCATGGAATGCGCTGCCCGAGGGAGTGGTAGAGGCAGATTCATTGGCGACCTTTAAGTGGCATTTGGATAGGTACATGGATGGCTGCTTAATCTAGGATAGAAGTTCGGCACAACATCGTGGGCCGAAGGGCCTGTTCTGTGCTGTATTGTTCTATGTTCTATGTTCTATGTTCTACTCCTCGGACGATCCTTATAAATTCCAACACATTCGCTGTGTCCCCCCCCCTGTAAATACTAACACAATCCCTGCCACTCCACTGTAAACACTAATACACTACCACCCCCCCACAAATCCTCCCCCGCCCCACCAACCCCTAATAAATGCCAACACACTTCCTGGGAATCCTTCTCAAAGTACAGAGACACTACTCGGGACGATAATTTCCGATATAGTCCCCGGATTCCCCAGTGTAAGTACCAGCAGTCTCCCCAGGACACTCCTGTAAGTTCCAATACACTGCCCAGGACCCCACTGTAAGTGTCAAAACACTCCTCAATCACACCCTTAGAAATGTAGTCTCACTTCACAGGCACTGCCTCTGTAAATACTGACGCACTGCCCGGAACACCCTCTGTAAATACCAGCACCCTCCCGGGGACCCTCCTGTAAATACTGGCACACTCTCCCCGGGAACCACTGTAAACACTGACACACTCCCCAGGAGGCCAATCTACATACCAACACAATCCTGGGGACCCCACTGAAAAAAACTGAGACATTCCGCAGGACGCACTTTCTAAATATTGGCACACAATCTGGAACCACCCCTGTAAGCATCGATACTCTTCCCGGGACCTACTTGTAAATACCAACAGGTTCACAATGATGCACATGTAAATACCAACACACTCTTGGGACCACCCCTGTAAACAACAACAACCTTCCCAGGACCATCCCTGTAAATACTGATGCACTCGCCCGTGACAGACCCTGTAACTGCGGGCACACTCCATAAGCACATTCCCTCTAAATACTGACACACTCCCCGGGTTCATCCTGTAAACTCTGATCACTCGTCAGAGCCCCTGTCAATAGTAACACACATCCTAGGACCACCCTTTAAATAGCGACACACTTCCCAGAACTTTCTTTAAACACGGGCTCACGCCCCGGGACACCCCTGTAAATTCTGGCACACTCACTGGGAGCCACGGCAAATACTGACAAATTGTGCGCTCCCTGGTACCCCTGTAAATACATACCCACTCCCCGTTAACCAACACACTCCTGGCGAACACCCCTGTAAATACCAACACACACCCCGAGAGCCCACTGTAAATACGGACACACTCCCTGCGAATCCCTCTAAAAATACCGGCACAATCATCGGGACCACCCCATAAATGCCGACACACTGTCCGGAAACCTCCTGTAAATATCGACACACTCTCCGGGACACCCTGTAAGTTGTGACACACACACTGTGAGCCACAGCAAATACTGACAAAATCCCCAGTGCCCTCTGTAAATACAAACCTATCCTTGCGAATCCCCTGGAATTACCAACACACTCCTGGGGAACACACATTTCAGTATCAAAATACTCCTTGGCAAACGGCTGTAAACAACAACACAATACCCCAGTCCCCCGTGTAAATACTGACACTCTTTCCAGCATCCCCCTGCAAGTGCCAACGCACTGCCCGGGACAGCACCTGTAAATACTGACACATTCCCCAGGACACCTTCACAAATAAGAACACACTCTGCGGCATGACCCTTTTAAGTGCCGACATACACCTCGGCAACCAACTGTTCATTTCAACAGACAGCCCTGGACGCCTCTGTAAACTCTCACCAACTCACTGGACCACCCTGGCAATACTGATACTCTCCCCGGGATCCCTGTATCAATACTGACACACAACCTGGTACGCTACCTGTAACTCCCAGGGATCCTATTTAGATATTTATACACACCCAGGTCACCCCCTAAACACCCTGGACCCCAAATTACAAAACACTCACCAGAAAACCCCTGTATATCCAGACACGCTCCATTGGACTCCCTAGCATACTGACATCCTCCATAGGACACCCTCTGTCAATACCGACACACATCAGGACCCCCTTATAAATACTGACACACTCCCCAGGACCCCCTGTAAACAATGAATCACTCCCTGGATTCTCCCTGTAAATACTGACACACGTCCTTGGCATCTTGTGTATGTACTGACTCAGTGCCGACGACTCCACTGTAAATACCAACACACTCCTTAGGAAACCCCTGTAAATACCAACACACTCCCCTGTACATTTCCTTTAAATAATGACACATGTCCCAGGACCGACTTGTAACTGCCGACACATTTCCCAAAACACCCCTGTAAATAATGACACACTCCATGGGAATCCTTTGTAAATCTGGAGACACTCCTCAGGACCCCCTGTCAATGACGACACCCCCCCCCCCAGGACGAGCATTTAAATACTGGCACACTCACTGGGACATTCCTTTGAATACGGTTACACACCCTGGACCCCAAATTATAAAACACTCAACAGAAAACCCCTGTATATACAGACACATTCCACAGGACTCCCCAGCAAATACTGACATCCTCCCTGGGACACCCCCTGTCAATACCAACACACACCAGGATGCCCTTGTAAATCATGACACACTCCCCAGGACCCCCTGTAAACAATTATACACTCCCTGGGAATCCCCTGTAAATAATGATACACTACCAAGGACCTCCTTATAAATACTGACACACTCTCCGGCACTGCCCTATAGATACCCACATACTCCCCGAGATCCCTGTGTAAATATCAATACACTATCTACGACGCCCTCCTCCCAGAAATACTGACACACGCGCCAGGATCCACCTGTGAATATTGACAGTCTCCGTGGGACTCCATGCTCACCAGTGTAAGTATTGAGTCACACCCCGGGCACGCCCATGTAAATACCAACACTCTAGTCAAGGTCCCCCTGTAAATATTAACACTCGGCCCAGGACCCACCTGTAAATACCGACTACTCCCCAGGAAACTGCTATAAATGCCGACACGCTTCCTGGCACGCCCTCTGTAAAAACTGACACACTCTCAGTGAACGCCAATAAATATCTACACACACCCCTGATCACTCCATTAAACATCAACACACTCCTTTGGACCTTCCTTTTAACTACTGACACACAAACCAGGACACACCTGTAAATGACAACACACTTCCCAGAACACCCTTCTAAATGCCGGCACACTAACTGGGACCGCCCTGTAAATAATGACAGGCTTCCAGGGAACCCCCTGTAAAACTTGACACATTCCTCAGCACCTTCTGTCAATAGCGACCCACAATCCAGGATAGGGATCCTGGCACAATCCACTCATCCACCATTTAAATACAGACAGGTCCCAGAGGACTTCCCTCCAAATACAAACATCCGTCCATGGGACGCTTACTGAAAATACTGACACATCCCCCCAGGAAAGCTTGCAAATACCGATGCAGCCCCCATGACCTCCTGTAAATAACCTCCAAAGGATCCCCTCCGTAAATTTCGACACCCGCCCCAAGAAGCCTCTTCAAACACTGGCACATTCCCTGGGACCACCCTATAAATACTGATACACTCCCCAGCACCCCCATGTAAATAACGACATGATCCTACTCAACACACCCCTGTAAATACTGACACACTTCCCTTGATTCCTGTGGAAATACCGACACACTACCTATGAAACCCCTGTGAATATTGAAACCCACCCTGGAAAACACCTGTGAATACCAGCATACTCCACGGTAACCCCACCAACCCCATGTAAATACTGAGACAGTCCTTGGCCACACCCGTGTATATACCAAAACATTTGCTGGGTCCCCCTGTAAGTACTGATGTACTGCCCAGGACCCACCTGCAAACACCGGCACACGCCTTGGGACCCTTCGTAACTACGTACACATTTCCTGGGACCCACAGTCAATACTGACACATTCCCCAAGGACTCCCCCTATAAATTCCGACACAGACTCCAGCAGATGCATGCAATTATCGATTCATTTCATGGGAGCCTCTCGGAAATGCCGATGCACTCCCTCGGGCCTCCCCTGTAAATACTGACACACACACATCTCCCAATCTCTCAAGCTCCTCTTACCCAACTCTTTCCTCTGTCTCTCTACCCCCTCTCTGTCTCTCTATCGCTCTCTCTGCCACCTTCCGACTCTGTCTTGCTCTCCTCTCCTCCCACTATCTCTCTATGTTTACACCCCACTTTTTCTCTCACTCTGTCTCTCACACCCTCCCTCCTTCTCTCTCACTGTACTCCCGCCAGGCACTCTCTCCACCCTCTCTGACACCTCCATGTCTCTCTCACTATCCCGTTCAACACTATCTCGACCCCCTCTAAATCTCTCTCTACTTTCCACCACTCTCCCTCTTCCACTCTCCCTGTCCTTCAAACTTCTCTCTCAACCCCCTCCCACTCTCTATTCTCTCTTCCCTCTGGCCACTGTCTCTCTCTCTCAAACCCCCCTCCCACGGTTTTTCTCTCTAACACCCTCCCACTCTCTCGCTATCCTCCTCCCTCCCTGTGTCGGTCTCTCTCTGTCCCCTCCCATTCTGTCTCTCTCCCCGACTCCCTCTTTCCCTCCACTCCCTCATTCTCTGTCTCAAACTGCTTTCTACTCTAACTGCACGTGGTCCCACTCTCTCTCTCTACGCCCACCACATTTTTGTTCCCCTCTCTCTCAACATCTCTACTCTCTCTGTCTGTACTCCCCCACTCTCTCTGTCGACCTCCGATCACTGTCTCTTTCAACATCCCGCCCACTTTCCATCCCTCTTCCCCGTCACAAACTCTCTGTCTATCTCCCTCCCTCGCTATCTTCCTCCCATTCTGTCTCTCCCCAACTCCCACTCTTCCTCACCCACACTCTCTTTCTCTCTCCCCTCTATCTCCCCACTCCCACTTTCTCTCTCTCTCTCCACTCACCTCCCCCACTCTCTCTCTACTCTGCTCCCATCTCTCTGTCTTGCTATATCACACTCTCTCTCTCTCCCTCCTTCTCCCCACCCACACTCTCTCCACCAACTCACTTCCTCCCACTCTGTCTCTCTCTGTTCTCTCTCTCTGTCTGCCTCTCACTCCACCCCATCCCAGTATCTGTCTCTCTCACTCTCTCTCCCGCGCCCCTCTCTCTGTCAATCCACCTATCTGCCTCTCACTGTCTCTCTACCCTCTCACTCCCTCACTCTGTCTGTCCCTTTGTCTGCTTCTTCCACTCTCTCCCTCTTGACTCCACCTCTCTCCAGCCTCCAGACTCATCCATCTACCTCTCTACATCCTTCCCTCTGTCTGTGTTTGTCTCTCCCTCTCCATCTTCTCTCTCTACACTATCCCACACATTCTCTCTATCCCCCTCCCGCGGTCTCTCTCCGGACTCCACCATTCTCTCTTTCTGTCTTTCCCTACCACCCTCCTACTCTCTGTCTACCCTCATCAGACGCTCTCATTCTCTCTCCCACTCCCTTTCTGACTGTCTCTCTCTTTCCCGTGCCATTCTCTCAATCTACATACTCCCACGCTCCCTCTCTCTGCCCGCTCTCTCTCTCTATTTCTCTTCACCCCCTCCCTATCTCTCTTTCAATTCCTCTCCCATTCTGTCTCGACCCTATTCCCACACTGTCTCTCAAAGTACACCCATACTGTGTCTCCCCACATATTCTATCCCCTTCTCCCTCCCCTCTCTCGCCCTCTCTCTCACCCCCTCAACCCCTCTCTTCCCCTATTCCAACCTTTTGCTCTAACCGCCTCCCAATCTCTGTTGCTCCCTCTAAAACCCACTTTGCCTGTCTCTCGCTCCTTGTGTATGTGTCTTTCTCTGCCTTCTCCAAATCTCTCGCTATACGCCTCTCACATTCTCTCTCTACACACCCTTCCGATTCTATCTCCATTTTAGTTCCTTCTTTTTCTCTCTAAATCACTCCCACTCTCTCTCTCTTTGCACCCACCTACCACCTCGCGCTCTCTCTCGCTCTTTCTAGACCACCCTTAAACTCTCTCTCCACTCCCGTTCCACTCTCCTTCTCTACCCCCTCTCACTCTCTCGACTCCACTCCCTCTCTCCAACAGTCTCCCTCTGGCCCACATTCACTTTCAACCCCAATCAAACTCTCTCAATCTCAACCCTATCCCTCTCCCTCTAACTCGCTTGCTTTCTCTCTCTTCCCACTCTCTCTCTGTCTTTTCACGATCACCTTCCCACTCTCACTCTACCCTTATCGAGCTCTCCCTGTTACTCTTCCACTCTCCCACTTTCATTCTCTCTCTTCCAGCCGCTGTCAAGACAGGGGCGTGTGGAGGTAGGAGGGAGAGCGAGGGATAGAAAACAAGAGAGCGAGATGTAGGCGATTGAGTGGAGATGGGGCCAACTGGCTTGAGAGATCAATTCTGCTAAGGCTATGTCGGAGTGGCGCACCCACAGGTGAAAACAACCCAGAGTGACTGAAACCCAACTCCTGAGCTCAAGACCAGGGTCCCTCCCCTTCCCTGAGGACCATGACGTGGGCCTGACTCTGTTTTTCTCCAGCTCAGCTTCTTCAACACAAAGACAAACGATGATATTGTTCACTCTGCAGCTCAACACTTTTTAATTAACATGATTTTTGTTTACAAGTTAAAATGATAGTTACAGTGAATGGGATGGCGCTTTTTTTGCCTGGCCTCAGAGTTTATAGAAACATTGAAAAGTCTCCCTCGACACCCACCACCACCCCCCATCACCACAACCACGATCCCGAGGGAAACGGTTGGACAAATGAACGCTATTGTAAGTCTGTTGCCATAGCACACGGTCCTTCACGTCTGAAACACTGAACTGAAGTGAGAAAATCCCGGGTGCATTGATTAATGAGTTAATTTGATTGATTGATGAATTTGGGTGAAGGGGTATTTCAGCACCTTCTTCAGCTGCTGTCTAAACTTAGTCTGGGTCAGAGCATAAATTGTGGTGTTTGTCCAGCATCTGAGGAGCTGCAGCATGAAGCCTAATTTCCGTGCAAAGGGAACTAAATACACAGACCGATACCCAAAATCATGCATCCGGCGCCAAATAGAAAACACCATTAACGTTGACTAGAACAGGACGAAATTGACCAAGATCAGAAACAGTAAAATGACGGATTTTTTTTCGATTTCTCATTTCTGTGTCAGACTGAGCGTCCCCATTGGAGTGGGTTCGGAGTCTCATGCGGTCTCTCATGGTCACTAAAATGTATCTGACGATGAGAACGTTGAGCAGCAGAATCAGGAGAAATGGGACACACGCGGTTAGAATGTGGTGGAGGAACTCGATAGTGACCCAGACCCAGGAAAACATAACAGTGAATGGTGTGTTACAAAACCAGAGGGTGGTCCCCAGCCGATAATGAGCTGAGAACATAAAATACCAGAAAATGTTCTTCAAACAGCTCAGCGCTGTCACTGCTCCCAGAACAACAGCCGCAGTTTTCTCACTGCAATATTTACTTTTCAGCTTCTGGCAACAAATGGCCACAAACCGATCAAAGGTGAAAGTAACGGTGAACCAGACAGAGCAGTCAGTGGCTGCATAAAGCAGGATGGCGTGGATATTACACATGGGGATGTCCCTCAGGAAATAAAACTGATCCTGATAAACAATGGGAATTTGTCTCAGTATAAGGTCGAGGATAATGACCAGTAGATCCGCCACTGCCATGACCCCCAGGTAACGTCTGACACCCGGAGACAATCCTCAATCTTTATAAAGCAGGACGTAGTTGGTCACTACGTTAACTGTGAGGAAGGAAAACAAACACATTACCCATCAGCCTGGAGGCAAAGTGATCAGTATGATGGAGGATGCAGTCGGATTTTCAAATCTGTCACTGCATTCGGAGATTTATTAAAATAATTGAGCTGAAATAACAAATGAGACGGTCTACATTACTGAGAAACATGTGCCATAAACTCAAGAAACTTGCATTCCCCAAACACATAGAAACACACACATAAGGACAGATGGTTTCTATAACATTCTCACACACTCAATCACTCGAGAGCAGGCACAGCTCACTTCTTTCCAGTTCCTGATATGTGGGGTGAAAACATTGTTGTCCTGGAGGACTCCCTCCCGGTTCGTTGAAAATAAATAGAGGTAGTAAGTTTCTGTCTTTTATTTTAAATTATAGTCGATCGTCTGTCATAAAGAAATGTAAACGCAGGGAAAAAAGTATTCACCTCTTTATGCCTGAGGGAACTTCGGAACAGTTTCGCGTTCTCCTTGGAGAGGGACCTCTTCACTCATGATCTTACCTTTTGCTCAGTTCACTCACGTCCGGCAGTTCACAAATAACGTCAGGTATAGAATGTTCCAGGGAACATCAGTTACAGAATACTTTGGAGCATGTTGGGATCAGAATTTTTCAAGATCCTCCTTAATAAAAATGCAGATGTCATCCCTTCTTCAGCTATTTCCCCCACTTCCTTTTCAATTTTCTCTCATACTTCAAGCTTGAAAATGTATTTGATATTCAGTTCTCAATTTCGGTTGCCCTGTAGACATGTCTCTTTAATACCATTAAATCATATCAATTTCCCTAAATATATGGTTTGAATTACTCAGTCTGTTTTGAGAATACAACACACATTTAGTTGGAGGAACTTTCATTCAGCTTTCTAACTGACAACTCCCTGCTCTATTGTTCCTTTATTCCTCATATTGACAGGGTCAATAAACAGTCTGTTATCATCATACTCACAGAATCGGACCTGATGGGTCACGTTTCATGAAGCTCCATTGCCAGTCCTGGGAATGACCCGTCCCACCGGCAGGACAGAGGCACCAGTGCGATACAGGCTGTAAAGGAGTTACCCTGGAATTCCTAAACATTGATTCCAGAACCCCTGAAATCACATGATAATACGTCAGAGACGCCCAAGGAAATTTGATGCTGGATATCTATTGGCTTTCACACCACCCCTCGGTGATAACTCAGTTCTCCTCGACGTTGAAAACAAGTCGGAGGAAGCACTGAGGGTGACAAGGGCACAGAACATATCCTGGGTGTAGGACCTCAATGTCCATCACCAAGATTGTCTTCACAGACCCACCAGTGACCGAGCAGATAGAGGTCTCAAATGCACAGCAGCCAGGTTGTGGAAACTGATGGCGGACCCAACAAGAGGGAATCATTCTCACCAAACCCCATGTCACAGATGGATCTGTCCAGAGCATTATCAGTAGGAACAGCCTTGCGCCACTTCTCCACGGAAAACAGAAGCTTTTGACCTCTGTGTTGCTGGACAAATCTACGCAAGGCTGTCTAAATTTATTAAACTGGTAACCTTGCTTTAAACAGACCATACTCCGAGAGATTCTTCTGACCGGGCCATTAGTTTATTAAAGTCAGGCATCTTGATGCAATTCTGTTCAGTCTTTTAACCGATCTCGAACCAAGATGATGCCTTTGGAGGTGTCTTCAGCACTACTACCTGTGAAATAGGACAAACTTCTAAAGGGCCAACAAATGGAAACTGAGTATCCATGAGGCATTGTGCCCAATCAGCAGCTGCAACATCAAATACCTTCCCTCCACCATAAGGTCAGAAGGAGGCTGTTCACTGGTGATTCCAAAATGTTCAGCAACATTCACAACCGCACTGACAATGCAACAGGGTATTCAGCCAATTGCAGCAGATCGTTTAATGTCTGATATCTGTTACCCCAGAAATGGAAGGGAACATTCAACCGTTCCAAGCTGCTACATACGAATATGGGGAAAATGCGTGTCTGCGCCATGAGGAGGGATAAATTAGGGAACAATCAGTCTAAATTAATTTACTGAATACAGTGACACGGTGACCAGTGCTGGGGCCTTCATTATTTGCAACCTATGTCAACGTTTTCGAAAGTGCAAAAATGTATTCCAACTAAGATAGACAGGAACATCAGTTATCCAGAGGAGGGAGAGCATCCCTAACTGGATAGTAATGAACAGCAATTTGGCAGCTGCAATATAACATGGGCAATTATGAACCTGTGAAATTTTACAGACAAAAAGGCTGTATATTACATAAATGGAGAGAGATTACAGAACTTACCAACATCGTATGGAGAGTTCACTCTGACACGTTCAAAAATCCGAAGCGTTGCTCCATCTCTCTGATTATCTACTCCCTGATGTTTGTTGTGCTTTCAGTCCACTCGGGATATTTTGATGGGGTTGGTTGGTGTGCGGAGTGGTGAGGCATGGTGTGGAACGATGCTTTGCTTATTTATCCTATCCATGCCCCTCATAACTTTGTAAACCTCCATAAGTGCACCCCTCAGCCTCCGAGGCTCCAGGGAAAACAGCCCCAGACTGTTCAGCCTCTCCCTGTACCTTAGATCCTCCAAATCTGGCAACATCCTTGTAAATCTTTTTTGAACCCTTTCAAGTTTCGCAAAATCTTTCCGATAGGAAGGACACCAGAATTGCACGCAATATTCCAACAGTGGCCCAACGAATGACCTGTACAGCCGGAATATGACCTCCGAACGCCTATACCCAATACTCTGACCAATAAAGGAAACCATACCAAACGCCTTCTTCACTATACTATCTACCTGCGACTCCAGTTTCCAGGAGCTATGAAGCTGCACTCCAAGGTCTCTTTGTTCAATAACACTCCCTAGGATCTTACCATTAAGTGTAATCGTCCTGCTAAGATTTGTTTTCCCAAAATTCAGCATTGGCAACTATGCAGATTACAGCAGTGCACTCATCTACAAACCTAGAGTAGATATCTGTCTAGATCCGGGAACTATGCAGACCATCGCAGTACATTGATCTATAGACCCGGACTACATACCTGCCCAAAACGAGGAGCTGTGCAGACCACAGCAATCCATTGAAACCCGGATTCGATTGCTGTCAAGCACGGTGAGATATGCTCACTCCAGCAGTACATCTGTATCAAGGCCACTGACTAAAGCATTTTGGACGAGGTGAGATGATTTATTATTCACTTTCTCTAACTTTCAATGCTTTTTTGATGTACTCTACAAAATTAGATTGAGGATTTACTGTAGAGTCCTGAAACAAACCAATAGCAACCTAAGTGTCAGCAATGGGTATATTGTTCTCCTTCGTCAATCTATGTCAAGGACAGCATCACAAGGAATCGGACAAGAATGCTCTGAGTTTCAAAAAATTATTTTTTGAAGACGGAGAAAAGCGGGGAAATGTCCTTAACATGGCGGCAGGTTTGGAATGCTCCAGCCACAACTCCTCTGCTTCGCCCACTCTTTGGTATTTTTTATTTTTATTCGTTTTTCAGGGTGGCACGGTGGCTCAGGGGTTAGCACTGCTGCCTCACAACACCAAGGTCCCAGTTTCGATCCCAATCTCACATGATTGTCTGTATAGAGTTTGTTTGTTCGCCCTGTGCCTGCGTGGTTTTCCCTCCGGTTTCCTTTCACTGTCCAAAAATGTGCAGGTCAGGTGAATTGGCCATGCGACATTGCACGTAGTGTTAGGTGCATTAGTCAGATGGAAATAGGTCTGGGTGGGTTACTCCTCGGAGGATTGGTGTGGACGTGTTTGCGTCGAATGGCTGTTTGCACACTGTAGGGAATATAACCGAGGAGGAGTTGGCTTCCCAATATTTTAATGTTATAATGTTACACTGAAAGTTAAGGAAGAGTTGAGTCCCAGATCGGAGGCTGATGCAGGGATGCAAGATTTCGAGATTGTGGTCGACGCACAATGCAGTCTGGAGACAGGGCGCAATACGGTCCAGAGATTGGGCATGGTGCAGTCCTGACACTGGGCCAAGTGCAGTCTGGAGATTGAGCCTGGTGCAGTCTGGAGACTAGTTTCAGGGTGGTCTGTCGACTGGGTCTGATGTGGTCGGGAGACTGAGCCCTGTACTGTCTGGAGACTCGGACCGGTATGGGAAGGAGACTGTGCCAGGTGTGATCTGGTAACTAGGTACAATGCGGCTGCGAGACTAGGCTGATTCAGTGTGGAGACTGGGTGTGGTACGATCTGGAGGCTGGGTCGGGTGCGGCTTGGAGACCGAGCCTCGCGCAGTTCTAGAGACTCAGCATGGTCTCGTCTTATGACTCAGACCGGAGTGGTCTGTTGTCTCTGCCTGGTGTAGTCTGAAGAATGGGCCTGGTGCAGTCTGGGAACTTGGCCTGGTGTCGTCTGGAGACTGTGCCTATGTGGTCTGGAGACTGTGCCTGATGCAGTCTGAAGAAATCGAAGTGGAATGATCTGCAGACTGGACCCAGTGCGGTCAGGAGACTGAGCCCTGTGAGGCCTGGATTCAGGGTTTGGTGTTGTCTGGAGACTGGGTCCAATGCGATCTGGAGACTTGGCCCAGTGCGGCCTGATACTGTGGCTGGTGCGGTCTCAAAACTGGAGCTGCCGTGGTATTGAGACTGGACCCCGTGCGGTCTTGAGACTGGAACCAGCGTGCCTAGAATCTAGGCCTGTTGCATTCTGAAGACCCTGCATGGTGGGGTCTGGAGATTCAGCCCACTGCAGTCTGTCGACTGAGCCCAGCACAATCTGGGCACTGGGCACAGTGTGGTCGGGAGACTAGGCCTGCTGCCATCTGGAGATTGGCCCAGTGTGGTCTGGTGACTGGGTCCAGTGCGATCTGGAGTCTGGTCCCATTGCAGACTGGAGACTGGGTCTACGGTGGTCTATATTCTCAGGCTGCTGGTGTCTCGATACTGGTCTCGGTGAGGTCTGGAGACTGGACTTGGTGCAGTCTGGAGACTGGGCCCTGCTCAGAGTGGAGTCTGTGACTGATGTGGGCTGTAGACTGGACCTGGTGGGGCCTGGGCACTGCGCCTGGTGTGGTCTGGTGAATGGAGTGCAAGGACTGTAAATTGAGTCGTTTCTTTTTGTCCTTTTTCTTGTTGCTCTGGAATTTATTTTATTATTCTTTCAAAAATGTACCGAATGTTTACGCATGTGTACCTAGGTAGAGAATGCCTCCAGTGTAGAACCACACTATGTGGCCCAAGTCCACACTAACACTTTGAATAATGACTACCCAGACCTCTTCTCTCTATCCTGTCACTCTGCATTTACTTGGAGAAATTTTGGACTGTAGATGTTGGAGATCAGAGTCGATAGAATGATGCTGGAAACATACAGCAGGTCAGGTAACGTCCGAGGTGTAGGAGAATCGACGTTTCAGGATGTCTCCTGCTCCTCGGAAGTTGCATGATCTGCTGTGTTTTTCCAGCACTACACTCTCTACGCTATATTTACCTCCGACTAATGTACGGAACCGACACATCCCTGTACGCTATCAGAAATTTAGCATGGCGAATTCACTCTGACTTACACACCTTTGGATATTCAGCGAAATGGATCGTCCGGAAGAAACCAGTGCAAACACGGGCGTAGTGATGAAACGCCACACAGTCACCCGAGCGTGGAAGTGAAACTGCGTCCTTGGCATTGTGAGACAGCAGCGCTAACCACCGAGCCATGCTGCTGACTGAATTATGTACCTGACATGGGACATTAAGCAAGGGTATTGCATGCAATTCCCTGCATTAATTACAGTGCTCGCAAAAATCAAAGCAATTCAATTCAAATCTGAGAGATCACTATCTTTGATTCCTTTTCAAAACGAAGCTACTGCTTCTCTTGTGGCATGGGGTCGTCAGCAGACGGTGTTATTACATCACTTTGAACACACGATGCAGCGACAGAGTGTGAGAGAATGAGGAGGGACATTTTGATCCCCATTTCAATGGATTCACTCCTAAGACAACAGAAACGCAAATGCTCAGAGATGTAGATGCGGAAATACACACATTAATCCACTAAAGCACACACACAGACATCGGGAAACACAGATACATGCAAACGCATGAACACACACACACATACACAACCTTAGACACACAAACACTTGCAGACATTCGTCTCCTCAAGCCTGCCTTGCCATTCCGTAAGACCATGGGTGATCTGATCTATGCCTCACCTTTATTTCCACTTTGGAAATTACGCAAGGGAAGTGACTGAGAAGTTAGACCAGTGGGACCAGTGATCGTAATTCTGTTAGTTTGAAAATTGTTCTGGGAAATTAAGGGCCAGGTCCAGAGATAAAAATAAACTTTAGGGAAAGGCTAATTTTGATGGCATCAGGCAGGAACATTTAAAAGATGTTTGGGGAAAATTGTTTGCAGGTAGAGGTACATCTGGCAAATGGGAGTCTTTCAAAAGTGACATAACGTCAAGTCATGCACAGCATATTTCTGTTAGCGCGAAGGGCAGTGCTAGTATCAGTAGGGAACTGAACTTGACTGGAGATATTAAGACACTGCTCAAGAAAATAGAAGAAAGTATATGCCAGCTTCTGGCAATTGGGATCAAGTGAATCCCTCGAGCATACAGAGTGTAGGAGTACACTAAGCAGGGAAATGAGGAGGGCAAAGAGGGAGCGAGAGATAGCCTTGGTTGATCAGGTAATGAAGAATGGAAAAACATTATGCAAATATATTAAGGGCAAACAAAAATAGAGTGACACTCGGGCCCCTTAAAAATAAAAGAGCCTTCTATGCGTGGAACCACAGGGTATGAATTAGGTTTATTAGGTTTATTGTCACGTGTATTTACACGAGGACAGCGAAACGTTTACAAGTCGCCACATGTGACACAATCTTAAGTACAAATGTACCCACCACCATAGGTACAGAATCTTGGTAAAATGTGGAAAAAATAACGAAACCAAATTTCCTGTAAAAAGCGCTTTCTGTAAAAGTGGAAAAAAAATATAAATGTTAAGAATTCAACGACACAGTCCTTAAATATAGGGCCATGTGGCGTTCACACTTCTCACCAGGCTCAAACTTCCACACGCTGCTGCCTCACAGCCAGTTCCTGCTCGATGGGTGAGGTACTATATCACGACAAATATATCACGACAACATTTACTGTGGTGAAAGACATGGAAGCTCAAGGAAATTAAATATATGTAACGATCCCACATTACAGAAGCGGAATTCCTGCTGGTCTCGAAGAGCATAACCGTTGATACATACCCAGGATATGTTCCACTGTATCCTGGAGCATTGCAAGAAGCTGGGGAAGAATTTGTGAGCCACTAGCTGACAGATATGTAATTTCCAAAGATGTGCAGGCTAGGTGAATTGGCCATGCTAAATTGCCCCATAATAATCAGGGATGTGTAGGTTAGTTGTATTTGTCAGGGGATAAACATCGAATAATAAGGTGGAGACCTGGAACATTAACTTTAATTTCTGTTCCCTGATGCTGCCAGACGTCTGAGCTTTCCCAGCACCTTAGGTTATTGTTTCTGTTTTACAGAAATCGACAGTTTGTTCAATATTTATTAAATCTTTGACAGCCAAGGGTGGGGTGCTGGACGTTGGAAGACAGTTAATATTATGGCATTATCTTGAAAAAGGCTGCACGAAAAATCCAGGGAGCTATAAGTCACTGAGTGTTTTGTTTGATGGCTCAGTGGTTAGCACTGCAGCTTCACTGTACCAGGGTCTTGGGTTCGGTCCCAACCTCAGGCGACAGTTTGTACGGAGTTTATCTGTTTTACCCGTGTCTGTCGGGGGACTTCTTCCAGGTGCGCCGGTTTCGTCCTATGTTCCAAAGATGTGCATCTTTACTACATTAGTCATGCTGAATTACCCATCGTGTTCAGGGAGGGGAAGGTTACGTTCATTAGTGAGGGGTTAAGCGTCGAGTAATAGGATTGGGGAATGGGCAAGGATGGGATGCTGTTTGGAGTATCGGTGTGGAGTTGTTGGGCAGAATGGTCTGCCTGCGCACTGTACGAATAATTTAAAAATAGTTTATGGAGCAAATTCTGAGAGGTAGGATCTACATGCATTCGCAAAGGCAAGGATTGATATTGGACTGTCAGTAAGGCTTTGTGTCTGTGAAAACGTGCCTCACAAACCTGATGAAAATTTTCCAAGAGGTGACCAAGAAGATTGATGAAGCTAAAACAGCATGTGTTTTCTAGGTAGACCTTAGTGAGGCCCAAACACGTTCCACATAGTAGTCTGGTTAATAAGGTTAGATCACAGGAGATCACGGAGAGCTAGCCAATTAGAGACAAAATTGGCTTGACAGTAGGAGACAGAGGTTTCTGGGAGAGATTTATTGTTCTAACTGGTGGTCTGGGACCTGCCATTTACGGCAAGGACCAGTCTGCTGTTGTTCGTTAATTTGCAAAATATTTGAATTAATATGTAGTAAGCAGAGAGGTGAAGACTGTTTTCGGAGTCAAAATTGGTTTTATAGTGGACAGTGAAGAAGATTATTTAAAAGGACGATGAGACCATGATCAACTGGGTCACTGGGCTAAGGGATGACAGATCATTTTATTAGATGAACCATGGCAGAATTTACACAGTTAATGGTCGGGCTCTGGAGAATGTGGTTGAACCGTCAGACCCAGGCGTGCAGGTACATCGTTCCTGAAAATGGTGATGGACGATTAAACTGCTCATTCCACAAATAAGAGGACTCCACAAATAACCCCATCCTCAATACTGGAACAGCTCTGAACATCAATGAAAAGGATGCAGTCTCAAGTACATTCTCAGCCAGTCGTGTTGAGTTTATGATTCAACCTCACCTCATTCATGCTGCCCACAGAATCACAGATGCTAGTCTTCAAACAATTGGATTCGCTGCACGTGACATCGCAGCACGGACATAGCATGCTCAATGTGCCTTCAGGTAGGCCCCCACATTGATCTGGTCCTAAAGTGAAAATGTCACGAGATTGCTAATCCACACCGGCCGAACGCTCTGGAAACTGATGGAAGTTTTCGAGATCTAAAATCTTGTGTCAGTCGCAGTGACCCTAAAGTGAATGTCGATTGTCAGCACCAATTTCCTTCCGCTATCAACTTTCAGGAAACAAATCTCCTGTGTTTTCCTTGTCCGGCTTAGGAGTCAGTCCAGACACACAGACATGTGATATACATTTCAATGTTCTCTGAAACTGCCAAGCAAGGCACTCAATTGTATCAAACTTCGCCGAGGTCTGAAAGGACAAATCCAGACAGAACACCCGGTACCATCCTCGGTATTGGAAAAGGAATGGGAACAACAGTCCTGTTGATACAGATCTCCCTCCTAATATCTGGGTTTTACGGTGGCACAGTGGTAAGCACTGCTGCCTCATAGCGCTAGAGACCTGGATTCAACTCCCGCCTCAGGTGTCTGACTGTGTGGAGTTTGCACATTCTCCCCGTGTCTGCGTGGGTTTCCTCCGGGTGCTCCACTTTCCTCCCACAGTCCAGAAATGTGCAGGTTAGGTGAATTCGCTATGCTAAATTGCCTGTAATGTTAGGTGCAGGGGAATAGGTCTGGACTTGTTGGGCTGAAGGGGCTGTTTCCACAATGCACAATGTAACTAAGGAATCTAATCTAAAGTAATACACGAGGTTGTGGCAACATTTACAGAACCCCTGACTGCACAAAAGCATTGGGAAAGGAGTAGGCCATTCAACACACTGAACCTTCTCCATTCTAGTTCATGCCTCAATTAACTACCCCACCCCACCCCACACGCATAGTATGTATATCTTTATTTGATTAACCATCGCGAATTGTAAGACAAGAACTTCTTTCGATCCATCTATTTTGCTCCACCATTCAATATGTAAATAATTCTCGTAAAAAGCGTGATTATTGAACATGATGTGGCTGTAAACGATTACTAATTGTGGATCTTACTTTTATGAAACGAGCTCACGTTCTCTGCTGCACGATTCCATCCTGGTACCGGCTGAATTGCAAAACCCAGCTTCAGGATCCTCCGTCTGTAAAATGCACATGCATTGTGTTCAGCTAAACCAGGAATGTAATCATCTCCACAAGCCTTGAACCGCAGCTGAAAGTGGGATTTGTAATCTAGATTTAGAGGAAACTGTATTTCAAATCTGGGGGAGGATCTTGTGGAGATGTGAAATTCCTTGTCGGTGTCACGTGGACAGTCAGGTCACGCGCGTTCTCGTGAAGAAATTCGTGAAAGACACAGTGCTGTCGTCAGTGACTGTAGTCTTAAAGTGTTACATTTACTGTACTATTTCATTACTATATATATATATATATATATGATTTAAAATGTACTTAGACTTGCAATTGCGTGTGGTAAACTAACTTTAATTTTTGTTTTTTATTAAAGTTTTTGGCGGAGTGCCCTTTACTCTGCTTTTTTCCACAGGCTCCATAATCCACATTGCTCGATTTTCTACAACGTAGTGTTGCACAGGAAACCAGCTACCTTATTATTGGCGAAAAACCTGAAATGTGGCTGACCTTCCATCGAGACACCATACACCTGAACTCCCCATCCCTTCAGTTTCTAGAAATCATTATTTATATTCTGTGCTTTGGTTTCCACAGCCTTATGTGATAGAGATTCCGCCAGGTTCACCCGTCTCTGAGAGCAGACATCTATCCTCATCTCAATGTAGAGTGACCTTCTTGTATCTAATACTGTGGCCCCTTGGTTTAGACATTCCAGCCAGGGGAATTATCATCCCTGCTTCTAATCTGTCTTGGCACCAACGACAAAGGAAGGAAGGCTGTGGATGTTAGGTCGGATTTCAGGGAGCTAGGTTGGAAGCTCAGAGTTAGAACAAACAGAGTTGTTGTCTCTGGTTTTTTACCCGTGCCACATGACAGAGAGTCGAGGAATAGGGAGAGAGAACAGTTAAATGCGTGGCTCCAGGGATGGTGCAGGAGGGAGGGATTCCGGTATCTGGATAACTGGGGAAGGTGGGACCTCTATAAACAGGATGGTCTACACCTGAACCTGAGGGGCACCAGAATCCTTGGCGGAAGGTTTGCTAGTGCTCTTGGGGAGGGGGGTGGTTAAACGAAATCTGCAGGGGCCTGGGAACCTAGACTGTAGCTTTAGGGCGCAGGACCTGGAGTGCAGGGAGTTTAGGAACATGGCACCAATCTCAAAGGAGTGTGCCTGTAAACAGGAAAGTGGCTTGAAGTGTGTATACTTCAATGCAAGAAGTATATGAAATAAGGTAGGTGAACTTACAGCGTGCATTGGTACTTGGGATTTCGATGTTGTGGCTATTACAGAGACATGGGTAGAACAGGGACAGGATTGGCTGTTGCAGGTTCAAGGTTTGAAATGTTTCAGTAGGGTCAGAGGTGGGGGTAAAAGAGGGGGATGTGTGTCATTGCTTCTCAAAGATAGTATTACAGCGGTGGAAAGGACGATGGATGAAGACTCGCCATCTGAGGTAGTTTGGGCTGAGGTTAGGAATAGGAAAGGTGAGGTCACAATGTTAGGAGTTTTCTACAGGCCACCTAATAGTCCTAGAGATGGAGAAGAAAGGATTGTGACGATGATTCAGGAGAAGTTTGAAAGTAATAGGGTGGTTGTTAAGGGGTCTGTAACTTTCCTGATATTGACTGGGAAAGCAATAGCTCGAGTTCTTTCGATGGGTCGGTGTTTGTCCAATGTGTGCAGGAGGGTTTCCTGACACAATATGTAGGGAGGCCAATAAGAGGTGAGGCCATACTGGATTTGGTTCTGGGTAACAAACCAAGCCAGGTGTTAGAATTGGAGGTAGGTGAGCACTTTGGGGACAGTGAGCAGAATTCGGTGACGTTTACTCTAGTGATGGAGAGGGATAAGTGTGCATTGCAGGGCAAGAGTTATAGCTGGGGGCATGGAAATTATGATGCGGTGAGGCACGACTTAGGATGCGTGGCTTGGAAAAGTAGGCTTCAAGGCAAGGGCGCAAATGATACGTGGAGCTTGTTCAAGGAACAACTATTGAGTGTCCTTGATAAGTATGTACCTGTCAGGCAGGGAGGAAAGGGTCGTGTGAGGGAGGCGTGGTTTAATAAGGAATTGGAATCCCTTTTTAAAGGGAAGAGGGCGGCAATGTAAAGATGAGGTGTGAAGGTTCAATTGGGGCAATTGAGAGTTATAAGGTAGCCAGGAAGGATCTGAAGAGAGAGCTAAGAGCAGCAAGGAGGGGACATGAAAAATCCTTAGTTGGTAGGATTAGGGAAATCCCAAAGGCATTCTATAAGTATGCCAGGAACAAAAGATTGACTAGGGTAGGAATAGGTCAAGTCAAGGATAGTAGTGGGAAGTTGCGAGTGGAGGTTGAAGAGATTGGGGAGACACTGAATAAATACGTTTAATCAGTATTCACTCAGGAACAGGACATTGTTGCCGATCTGAATACTGAGTCACAATTAATCAGAAAGGACGGATTTGAGGTATGTAGCGAAGAGGTGTTGGAAATTCTGGAGAGGGTGTAAATAGATAAGTCCCCTCGGCTTGATGGCATTTATACTAAGAATCTCTGGAAAGCAAGGGAGGAGCTTGCAGAGCCATTGGCCTTGATTTTTTTGTCCTCGTTGTCTACAGGAATAGTGCCAGAAGACTGGAGGAGAGCAAAGGTGGTTGCCTTGTTCAAGACGGGGAGTAGAGATAACCCTAGTAACTATAGGCCAGTGAGCCTCACTTCTGTTGTGGGCAAAGTCTTTGAAAGAATTGAAAGGGATAGTATTTATGATCATCTGGTTAAGAATAATGTGATCAAGGATAGTCAGCATGGTATTGTGAAGGGCAAGTCATGCCTCACAAACCTTATTGAATTCTTTGAGAGGTGACAAGGAGGTGGACGAGGGTAAAGCGGTAGATGTGGTGTACATACATTTTAGTAAGGCGTTTGATAAGGTTCCCCATGGTCGTCTACTGCAAAAAATACGGAGGTGTGGCATTGAGGGTGAGTTGGAGGATTGGATTAGGAACTGGCTGGCTGGAAGAAAACAGAGGATAGTAGTTGATGGAAAAGGTTCATCCTGGAGTGCAGTTACTAGCGGTGTTCCGCAAGGATCTGTTTTGGGACCATTGCTGTTTGTCATTTTTATAAATGACCTGGAGAAGGGGTTGGAAGGTTGGGTGAGCAAGTTTGCGGATGATACGAAAGTCGGTGGAGTTGTTGACAGTGAGGAAGTATGTGTCAGGTTACAGCGGGATATAGATAAGCAGCAGAGCTGGGCAGAAAGGTGGCAAGTGCAGTTCAATGTGAGTAATTGTGATGTGATTCACTTTGTTAAGAGTAACAAAAAGATGGGGTACTGGGCTAATGGTCGGATACTTGATAGCGTGGATGAGCAGAGGGAACTTGGTGTCCATGTACACAGGTCTCTGAACGTTGCCACCCAGGTAAATAGTGCGGTGAAGAAGGCAGATGGTGTTCTGGCTTTTATTGGTAGAGGAATTGAGTTCTGGAATTCTGAGGTCATGTTGCAGTTATATTAGACTCTGGTGCGGCTGTATCTGGAGTATTGTGTGCAGTTTTGTTCGCCATACTATCGGAAGGATGTGGAGGCACTGGAACGGGTGCATAAGAGGTTTACCAGGATGTTGCCTTGTATGGTAGGAAGATCGTATGAGGAAAGGCTGCGCCACTTGGGGCTGTTTTCATTGGAGAAAAGAAGGTTTGGGGTGACTTGATCGAGGTGTACGAGATTATTAGGGGATTAGATAGGGTTGACCATGAGAAACTTTTTACACGTATGGAGTCAGCTATTATGAGGGGGCATGGCTTTAAATTAAGGGGTGGTAGGTATAGGACAGATGTTTGGGGTAGATGTTTTACACAGCGAGTCGTGAGTTCATAGAATGCCCTGCCAGTAGCAGTGGTGGATTCTCCCTCTTTATGGGCATTTAAACGGGCATTGGATAGGCATATGGAGGATAGTGGGATAGTGCAGGTTAGGTTGGCTTGGATCGGCGCAACATCGAGGGCCAAAGGGATGGCACTACGCTGTAGTTTTTCTAAGTTCTTTGTCCTATAAATCTCCACTCATTCTCCAAAACCCTATGGAGTACAGGCAACATCGACGCGAACTCTGCTCCCACAACAATCCTGTCTTATCAGCGATCAATCTATTCATCCTTCATCACACTACCTCAATGTTCGGGTTGTCCTTTATTCGGTAAGGATGTCAAAACTGCATACAATATCGCACCATGTTTAGATGAGATCTCACTAAAGCCCTGTCCAGCTGCAGTAAGACACCATTACTACTGGACTCCAATCCGCTCAAAATCTCGGTCAACGCAGCATTTATCTTCCTAATTGCTTTCTGTTGCTGCAATATTGTTTTTAATGACTGGCATACAAAAATCCTTTTCAATGTTTTACCTACTCACTTTGTGTATCTATGTACACAGTCGAATACTGTGGTGCTGGCCAAGCACAAACGGTCATGTAGCATCTGAGGATTGGATAATCGACGGTTCAGGCATAATCCCTCCATCAGAATTTAGGCTTTTGGGCCAAGGGACCTGAGAAAAAGATGGGAGGGGGATGGGGCCGGGGAAGGTTAGCTAGTAACGTGATCGGTAGGCAAAGGTGGGGGTGAAATTGACAGTTCGGAGAGGAGGGTGGAAGAGATAGGTGGAAAGGAAAATGGACATCTAGGTCAGGTCAAGAGGGTGGTGTCGAGTTGTAAGGTTGGAACTGTGATATGGTCGGGTCGGACAAATGAGGAAACTGATGAAATCCACACTGACCCATTTTGGAGTCCCAAGGTGGAAGATGAGGTATTCTTCCTCCAGATGTCGTGTGATTAGGGATTGAGAAGGACCAGGACCTACATATCCTTGGCGGAGTGCGAGCCTCATTCCTGACGAATGGCTGATACTCTAAACCTCAATTCTAGTGCACCTCCAATGCTGCATATTCAGAAGTGCGTTTTCAACACCACACTCTTGGACTCTGTTCTCCAGCATCTGCAATCCTCTTTCTCAGTATGTAAATACATTATTCTGTGTGGTAAAAACAATGACTGCAGATGCTGGAAACCAGATTCTGGATAAGTTGTGCTGGAAGAGCACAGCAATTCAGGCCACATCCAAGGAGCAGCGACATCGACGTTTCGGGCAAATGTCTTCATCAGGAATAAAGGCAGTGAGCCTGAAGGGTGGAGAAATAAGCTAGAGGAGGGTGGGGTGTTGGGGCAAAGTAGTGGAGGTGATGAAGGTGATAGGTCAGGGAAAAGAGGGTGGAGTGGATAGGTGGAAAAGAAGATAGGCAGGTAGGACAAGTCCGGACTAATCAATGGGAGAGTTCCGTCGTCATAATCCGTCGTCACTTAGTGCTGTCAGCAGGCTGGGAAATATTGCATTTCATTTCCTCGACAAATATCTGATGTGCATTATGAATTGCTGTGGCCCAAGCACTGACTCCGGCAACCTCTCGGGCACCTTCCCCTCCAAAAACACGTGATTTTATTTTTGCTCTCTGTTTTCTGTCAACTCTCCCATTCTAAGAAATACCTCATTGCCACAAGATTTTTCCACAGAAGCATAGGCTCTATATTATCATAAATACAACAACGATCTCCATTAGTCCCACTTTTTTCGCCAGGCCCATAGCCATAAATGTTATGACACTTCAGGTGCTCGCCCAGGGACGTTTCAACAGTTGAGGTTAACATGACAATTCCACTCTCGGGACCCCAACACCCGCTGGGTGGAAAACAATTCTCAAATCCTCTCTAAACCTCAAACCCTTCACTTTTACCTTGATCCTTTGACGAAAACGAACAGTTGCTGTCCATCCACCCTATCCATGATCCTGTTAATCCTACATTTCTGAACTCAACTGTATCTGATTCAAAGCAAACAGCCGATCTTATCCAACCTCTCTTCACAGCTGATATGCTCCATCGCTGGGATCATCCTGGTGAATCGCCTCTGCACGCGCTCCAGTGCAATCACATCGTTCCTGTAAAGTGGCACACCAAAATCCACATGAGATTTCAGCTTGACCTAATCGAAGTGCTACGTAGCTCTTACAATGATGAAAGGCATGTCTAGAATCCTCCGTTAGCCATCTATTATCGTGCCCAGTGGCATTCATGGATCTGTGGACAAGCATGCTCTGTGATTCCTAGTGGCTGCCATTCATGGCGTTCTCCCCTTCTGGTTCCTTCTTCCAAAGTGAATCACTCCATATTTATCAGGGTTACGTTCCATCTGCCATTGATCTGCCCATTTGACCGTTCCATTTATATCTTCCTGTAACAGAAGACCTTTCTCCTCACTTCCAACCACCTGGACAATCTTTGAGCAAACTTAAATGTACTTATCATACTCCCCTCATCAGATAATTTTGAGGGATTACTCAGAGAATGTTTATTGCACTTACTCTGTGATCACAATATTCTTCCTTAGAACGGGATACCAGCACTGCACGCAATACACCAAACACAGTCTCACCAACACTGTGCAACAGTTTCATGGTGGCTCAGCAGCTACATGTGGGAGGTAAGGTTCACCACAAGTGTGTCTGCTGAGTACGTGTGCGGAAATTTCACCCAACTCCAGCTCCTGGAAAACCGCGTTCGGGAGCTGGAGCTGGAGTTGGATGAACGTCGGATCATTCGGGAGGCAGGGGGGTTATTGAGAGGAGTTACAAGGAGGTAGTCACTCCTAACGTTCAAGAAAATGGCAAATGGGTTACATTCAGGGGAAAGAAAAGGAACAGGCAGGCAGTGTAGAGATCCCTTATGGCCATTCTGCTCAACAATATGTATGCAATTTTGGATACTGTTTTAGGAGGGGAACGACTTACCAGGGAAACGCAGTGGGGCACAGGGCTCTGGCACAGAGTCTGTTCCTGCTGCTCATAAGAGCAAGGGATGAGGAGAAGAGCAGTAGTCATTGTGGACTCCATAGTTAGGGGCAAAGATAGGAGGTTCTGTGGGGAGGGGATAGACTCACGGTTGGTGTGTTGCTTCCCAGGTGCCAGGGTTCGTCATGTCTCTGATCGTGCTTTTGGGATCCTTAAGAGGGAGGGGGAACAGCCCCAAGTCGTGGTCCACATAGGCACCAATGACATGGGTAGGAAGAGAGATGGGGATTTAAGGCAGAAATTCAGGGATGGAAGCTCAGAGCTAGGACGAACAGAATTGTTGTCTCGGGTTTGTTGCCCGGGCCACGTGCTAGTGAGGCGAGGAATAGGGAGAGAGAGCAGTTGAACACGTGACTACAGGGATGGTGCAGGAGGGAGGGTTTTGGATTCTTGGATAATTAGGGCTCGTTCTGGGGTATGTGAACCTCAACAAACAGGATGGTCTTCATCTGAACCAGAGGGGTACCAATATCCTGGGGGAGAAATTTGCTAAGGCTATTGGTGTGGGTTTAAACTGGTCGAGCAGCGGGATAGGAACCAAAATTGTATTTTGAGTATAGAAAAGGTTGAGAGTATGGAGGTCCAAAATCGAATTTCAGGGATGTAAGATAGCACCGGCAAGCAAAAAGTTCGTTTGAAATATATCTACTTCAATAGCAGGAGCGTCCGGAATAAGGTTTGTGAACTTGCAGCACGGGTTGGCACCTGGGACGTCGATGTTATGACCATTTCAGAGACATGGTTAGAGCAGGGACAGGAATGGTTGCTGCAGGTTCCACGATATAGATATTTCAGTAAGAACAGAGAAGATGGTAAAAGAGTGGGAGGTGTGGCATTGTTGGTCAAGAACAGTATTACAGTTGCAGAAAGGATGTTTGGGGACTCGTCAACTCAGATAGTACGGGCTGAGGTTCGAAACAGGAAAGGAGAGGTCACCCTGCTGGGAGTTTTCTGTAGGCTTCTGAATCGTTCCTGAGATGTAGAGGAAAGGATAGCAAAGATGATTCTCGATAGAAGTGAGAGAGACAGGGTACTTGTCATGGGGGACTACAACTTTTCAAATATTGACTGGGAATACTATAGCATGAGAACTATAAATGGGCCTGTTTTTGTCCTGTGTGTGCAGGACGAATTCCTGAAACGGTATGTAGACAGGCCAACAAGGGGCGAAGCCACATTAGATTTGAGACTGGATAATGAGCCTGGCCAGTTGTTTGACATTGATGTAGGTGAGCACTTTGGTGAAAGCGATCACAAATTCTGTTATATTTACTTTAGTGATAGAAAGGGATAGCTGCATACCACTGGGCCAGAGTTACAGCTGGGGGAAAGGCAATTATGATGTGATTAGGCAAGATTTATGAAGCATAGGATGGGGAAGGAAACTGCTGGTGGTAGGCACATTAGAAATGTGGTGCATATTCGAGGAAAAGCTGCTGTGTGTTCCGACATAAGTATCTGTCAGGCAGGGAGAAAGCTGTAGAGCATGGGAGCCGTGTTTTACAAAGGAAGTGGAATCTCTGGTCAAGAGGAAGAAGAAGACTTATGTTAGGATGAGATGTAAGGCTCAGGTTTGTCAACTACCCTCCACTCTATAACAATATTGCATCAATAAAATCCCCTATTAAAATGATGCGCATTTAATTTTCAAAACCGTACAGTAGTTGTCGTCTCCTGTGTCTGTATTCCTCTGGCTGAGATTTCCCTGGGTCACCTTCCAATCTTTTTTCTGCAAATTTGTTTCAAATCAGAAAGTTACCTTTGTTAGAGGGTATTATTTTCTGATAGTCACGATGAAGATGGCAGTTCGTCTCTCGCTCTGGCTCTCAATTGCTAACTTCTTTATATCCCAAATATTGGATCGTCTCAATGGTTCAAGGTTGTGAAAAAACAAAATTCAAATTCGTTTGGGTTTTAGTATGCTGGGGCATATTTTAACTGATTGGTTAAAATCCAGCTGTTGTGAAAACATAGCAAAAACGCTCCGGTAATGTTTAACAGTCAAATGTTAAATAATTTAGATTTTCCAGTACAATCTGAGACTGCTAGTCGGTCACATGACAGGTGTCTGCAAACTCTCAGCTTTCACTCTCTTTCACAGATTCAGTGTTAACTTCATAACACTAAATTCCAGTTATCCATAAGTACTTCCGGCCTCTGCAGAACGTTCAGGAAATATAAAACAGTACAATTAATACATCTATTGTTATGTTTTCCTGACATTTTGATATGAAGTACACCTTGTCCTTCAGACTTTGCAGTGCGTATTCTCGCTAAGTTTTCAAGTATTGTTACTGATATGTCTTTACTGCAAAAAGTCTAAGATGATCATTTGCTATTTCTGGGAGATTTTCTGGATCCTCGTCAATGAAGACAGACGCAAGGTTACTGGTTAGTTTCTCTGCCATTTCTCCGTTATCCACAATAATTTTTCTTGCCCCCACAGCTTTTCTTTCACAATTGACCTTGCCTTTTTTTTGAAAAATTGATGGTAAATTTGTCAGTCTTTATGTTTCCTATTCTTTTGCGTCCTCTTCGTCATGTCATTGTCAGTTCTAAGACCCTCCGTTTCAGTGTTGTAAATTTCTCAGAATTCGCAGGTTTCATTCAGGACTGGAATTTTTTTAAAGCTACTTCCTTTGATTTAATCCAATCTTTAAGTTTTGATGTTAACCATCATTCAGTCACCACCCTTTACGTTGCTGTTTGCACCTAAGAGAAATATATGAAGCCGTCAGACGTTGCAATATTTGGAAGGTTTCGTGTCGTTCTCATCGCCATACTACAGGAAGGATGTGGAGGCTTTGGGGAGGTGGCAACAAAGGGTTGGCAGAATGCTGCCTGGACGAGAATGTGTTTACTTGTAAGGAGGTTGGACGCAGTTGGATTGTTTTGCGAGAGTATCGGAGACTGAAGGGTGACTGGGCACAGGTATATAGCATTAGAAGAGGCGTGAATAGTGTGGACAGTTGGAATCCTTCTTCCAATGTAGAAATATCAAATACTAGTGCACCTCGGCTTAAGGTGAGATGACTGAGGCCAGTATTCTTTACTGAGAGGTGGGAGGTTGGAGAGGTAGCAATGAGAGCAAAGTTTTGAAGTGGCATTTAGACAGAAACATGAACAGGCAGAGAATAGAGGGATATCGCCCATGTGCCCTTGCCCCTTCTGTAACACTCTCACCATCTCCAGCACCTTCAATTCTCCCTGTCCCAGCCATCTCCAGGATCAGCTGAGTGAACCCTCCCTGGCCTGACTCCAATGCAAGAATGTCTTTCCTTAAAGCACGCATACTAGTCATTATAATCCTAGATGTGGTCTGATTTGTACCTTGCATCGTTTTAGCAAGATCTCCCTCTGTTTAGACTGCATTCCCTTTTAATGAATGGCAGCATTTGATTTGCCTTCTCGATTACCTGCTGATCCTGTAAGCTCCCTTTTACAGATTGATCCACAAGGATTCCCAAAATCCTTTGTGCAGTCAGTCTGAAACCAAACGGTGTTAGTCTGACAGTAAGTCGGGAACGTACTGGAATGTGTTAGAAACGATATGACAAAAAATGATAACTGGACACTTAGAAACAGTGGGAGACGCATGATTTTTATAAAAAGCGAATATTTTTGAATTTGTTGCATTCTATATTTTGGTGTGACCATAAATGGCAGAATAGTTAAGGCTGGGGGAGGCTAATAGCGGTCGAGGGTTATTTGAAATTTCAGAAGCATTTTGACAAGATTCAACAAGGGCTAAAAATTAACTTGGGAGAGAATAGGGCCCCTGAAAAGTCAACGAGGCCGTCTGTGTGGAATCACTGCTGATGGGTGAGATACTGAACAAATATTTTGCTTTTGGATTTAGTTTTGGAAAAGACATGGAAGATCGCGACCTTGGGAAAATACATAGTGATGCCATGAACAGAGTTTACATTGGAGAACAGGAGGTGCTGGATGGCTAAAAATGCAAAAAGTTAGATAAAACCTCGGGACATGGTCAGATGTATCTCAGTGCCCAGTGAGAAGCTAACGAGGAAACTGTCGGGTCCCTCGCAGAGTTTTTTGTGTCATCGACAGCCACTGCAGACCAGTGAGACTGATGGTAGAGGTGGGTAAGTTGTTGGAGGTGATTCTGAGAGAAAGCATCATCATACATTGAAAAGGCAAGGACTGGTTAACGATAGTCAGCATGGCTTTGCGTATGGGAAATCATGCCTCAAACCTGATTGTAGAGGTAGACAAGTGACAGATCAAAGCAGACCAATACATAATGTCCACATTAACTTTAGCAAGGCCTTTGACAAGGGTCTGCATGGCAGACTGGTTAATAAGTGTAGATCACACATAACCAGGGAACACTCACCCACTGGATACAAAATTAGATTGATGGTAGGAGACAGTGTGTTCATAGAGGTTTGCAGTTCAAACTGCAGGGCTGTGACCAACGGTGTGCCTTTGGGTTCGATGCTGGTTCCACCGTTGTGCATCATTTATATAAATGGTTTGAATGATAATAAAGGAGCCATGGTTAGTAAGTTTGTGAGTGACAATGAAATTGGTGGTAAAGTGGGCAATGAAAAGGGTTAACCAAGAGTTCAATGGGATCAACAGTACTGCTGGGTCAGTGAGTTGAGGAATAGCAGGTGGAGAAATGCACAGTGTTGCATTCTGGTAAAGCAGACCAGGCTGGAGTTGTACAGTTAATGTTCGGACCCTGGGTAGTGTTGTCAATCAGTGACCCAGGGATGCAGTTATACAGTTCTTTGAAAGTAGCATTGCAGGTAAACAGGCTGGTTAAGCAGGCGTTTGGGATAGTTACCTTCATTGGTCACAGCATTGAGAGAAGAAGTTGGGATGTCAGGTTGTATCTGTAAAGGACATTAGTGAGATCACCATACAAGCATTGTTGATTATCTGGATAAACTCAACTTGTTCACGTATGTTCTTTAGGGATGGACATCTGACATTCTTACCTGGTTTGGCTCACATGTGACTCCAGACCCACATCGATATGGCTGACTGAGCTGCCTCTATGCAATTAGCAGCGGGGCAGTGTATGCTGGCCCATCCAGTGACAGCCTCAGGCCATGAATGAATCAATGAAAATACATATGTCCATCCCTAACTTTGCAAACACCTCTAGCTGCAGCTATTCTGGCTTTGTAACATTGTTCAGGCCTTTGCCCCTCTCTGTAACACTCTCACCACCACCAGCATCTTCAATTCTCCCTGTTCCTATCATCTGATTAAACGCAGGCAACGTTTCCTCTTCTTACTGCACCTCTCCTACTAGGAGACTCCCTAGCGATCTCTTTAACAAATGCATCCACATTTCTAAATTTTGGCTTCTTCAGAATTGCTAGTTTTTTTATTTCTTAATCAAATCTGATAACTCCTGGGATTTACTGGGCCAAGACAGTCCGAAGTGGGGGAGGAGCACTGGGAAGGTGTCGAGCACCTCGAGACATGCTGTGGGGAAAATAGGAATCCAGGAGAAAACTGCACAAGGAACTCGCTGTCACACCAACGCCCCACCCATCCCCTTCCCACGGCCACCTTCTGCCACAAATGTAACAGAGTCTGTGGAAGGCAACATGGGTCTGTGCAGACTCCCCCTGCGAGTGGGAGAGAGTCAGCCTCGTCTGTGACCCATTGCCAATGAAATAGGAAGATTGAATTCCTTCACAATTATCCCAGTGCCCTTGTTACAAAATCAAATAATTCCCTATTTTTTGCAGTGTCAAATAATGTAATGTTGTAAAGGGACCTTAACACTGCCCTTCCAGTCCTGTGCTCTGATCCTTATTATCCAGAATTTGGTTTCCTATTGCTTGATAATACCATTGTTTTCCCTAACTATGGGAGTTCCTCATCCTGCTTCCCATTCTGTCTGGCTTTCCACAATTGTATGACCTCGAATATTAATGACTCACATTTTTGTTCACCCAGTGACCACGTCTCCCTGATGGTGATTAGATAGAAATTACAAGTCACACGTGTATATTCCAAATTGCAAATACTTCATGCATTCAAATTAAGAAACAGTAATTTACCTTTTTATCACAAGTTCCTGTCACAAAACTATTTGCTGATGTACAATTTCAGTTAAACTCAGTCCCTTCCTGTTTCTTTCTGTTTGTCTTTAGCCACATCTCCATGGTGTTCCAATATTTCAGACTTTCTCTTTGGACTTGGGAATTTCTTTGCACCTAAGCCGTGTCCCTCTTCATCTGTGTCAGTTTAAAGCACTCTGCATAATCCTGGTCATATGATTGACAAGGACATTGGCCCCAGCACCGTACCAGTGGAGCCCATCCCACTATAATGGCTGACTTCTCCTTGAGTACTGGTAGCAGTTGCCACTGAATCAGAACCACATCTTCAGACACCTTCCTACACTCTGGTGATATCATTCAGTATATCTCCATGTGGTATCCCTCGCTGCGTGGGTCTATTTGCTGCCTCTGTCAGCGTTTCTGATCTTATTGCTGGTCTGAGATCCTGAGTCAACAGAATTGTCCACTCCAGAGAGATGCAGCAGCACAGGCCATGGATGGAGACTGGGATTTTCGTGATCTCTGCTGGACTCTCTGCCACTCTACATAAGTTATCCTCACTGCATTAGTCTAATTTCCCATTCTGTCTATTTCTCTGTCTCATGCAGGTAATCAGGATATTCCTAACTCCTGTCTCATCCATCAGCTCACTGAAGATGCTTGGTCAGCCAGAGAGAGATGGAGATGGAGAGGGAGATCTGGAGCCTTCAGTAAATCCTGTAGCCGGTAAGATCACTCACAGTAAACAGCACAGGGTGGAGTTAGTAGCCTTCTGTATTCAGACCTGGAAGACAGGACGCAGATACAATGCTGGGCAAGGAACAGCAACATCCTTGGCTTCATTCCCACCATCTTGTGAGGGTCCTGCTCTCACCACTGCTGTACCAGTCCTCCCTGAGACAGCACAGGAGGTCCCAAGCATCAACCTGGCACATGCTATATTAGTGATCTATGTAATATCCTCCAATTCCAGTAATCCTTCCTCTGTTTGGATTTTTCTCGAGTCCACACAATGATTTCTCTGTCAGTTTCTCTAACCCTTAACACCCTAATCCCTAAATTTCTCCAGTAGATACTAAATACCTTCATCCCTGTAAACCCTGACAGTCCTGTCTATCACCGTGAGCTCCTCCTACCAATACCACCCCTCCTCATGTCAATGTATTTATCTTTAACCTTTCCATTGGTCCCTACCTAGGTAATCTTCTCCAGCTCCTACAGCCCCTCCTGTGAAAAATTTGTAATATCCTTATCCTTCTCCAAATCTTTGTTCTAAATTGTTTTAAATTTCACTCTCGTTCCCACCTCCCACACCCCTCCCGACCACAGCCACAGGAACGTCTTTCAGTTTGTGCAACCCTCCCCATCTGTGTAACTGTCTCCAACCCAGCAACCTGACATTCTGCATTGCCTTCCTATCCATGTAGCCTCCAGAACCTAGAAATTGCCTTACATCTGTAAGCATCTTCCGTCACTACAACCTTCCTTACCTCTGTCAGTATATACAATACTCTCCTACCTGAAACACCCCCAGTCTGTGCCTCTCACGCTGCCTGCCTCTCCCTACATCCATCCCTATCCCTATCTCCAGAATCTAATCCAGCTCCCTCTATCTCTGTAAATTCCTCCAATCCTCAAACCCCTTTCTCCCACTGACATTCTTGACCAGATGTAACTCTGTTTAACTCAAACATCGTCGAGCCACTGTAAGCCTCCCTATCTCTGTAACCTCTACCCATCCGTTCAACTCGCCACTACTGAGGAATGACTCCCTGCATTCGCCATTAGGCAGATGGAATGACAGTGAACTGATATGATGGAACTGTCATCCGGAGATGTAGATGCATAATGACCGTAGCTGGGAAGGGAATATTGAAGGATTGTTGTGATAGAGTCATACAGTCAATGAGATGTACAGCATGGAAACAGATCCTTCAGTCCAACACATCCATGCCGACCAGATATCCCCACCCAATCTAGTCCCAAGATCAGACTAGGCAAAAAATCAAGTTGTAAAGAAAGGATGACGGTAATGCATTGATGAGACAGTTACGTTGATCTGAAGATCAAAAGTTGGAGTCCAGTTGGGTGGAGCTGAGAATAAGCAAGCAGCAGCAATGGTGAGCAGGAATTATTTTATATGCACCAACCAGTGATGGTAATGTAAATGTGATTGCAGTCAGGATACTGAATGCACTTCTAGCAAAGACAGTACAGTAACTGTGTGTGAAGGTGGACTCTATCCCGATTGGATAACTAATGAGTAGCAGGGCTGCAATGGATGGAATCCTGAGATGGTTTTCTATAACATCATATTAAGGAACCATCAACAAAATTGTATTTTGTAGATCAAATGCTGTGTAATAATAAATATCCAATAATCCCATTATAAATGAGTTTTGTGATCAGAGACCCATAATGTTAGGCAGGACATATTGAGTTTGAGTTCAGACCATGAGATGTAGGAGCAGAATTAGGCCATTTGGCCCATTGACAATGCTCTGCCCATCAGTCAGATCATGGTTGATCTGATGATCCTCTACTCTATTTACCTGCCTTTTCCACAAAAAAAACTCTTGTTTCCATGTTTAACTAACGTCTGACCATCCCTGCTGTAAATATTCTTAAGGACGCAGCCTCCACAGCCCCCTGCAGTCAGGAATTCCCACAGAATCCTCTGAGTGAAGATATTCCTCCTCATCTCTATCTTGAATGGGTGAGCCTTGCTGGAATTTTATGCCCTCTGGTAACAGATTCTCACACAATTGAAAGGAACGGCAGTGACAAAGATAATTATTGCAGATGACATGAAAATTAGTGGAGTTGGGGTGAATGAGCAAGGAGATCCAAGGTTGCAGGAGGTTACAGATCAGTTGGAAAGATGTGCAGAGAAATTGCAAATTAAGTTTAATCTGGACAAGTGTGAGGTCATGTCAAAGTCAAGAAGAAAGTTAGGATACTGAGGGACATTAATGTACAGAAGAATGTTGGTGCAAGTCAGTAAATCCCTGAAAATGGCAACAGAAGTGATTCGGATTGGAAATAAAGCAAATGGAACACTGGCCTTCATCGGTCACAACGTTGGGTATAGCGAGTTGCATCTGATGTTGTAATTGTATAAAACGTTTGTTTGGCCACACTTGGAGTACTGTGTGCAGTTCTCATCTCCACACAATAGGGAGGATGGGAAGCTTTGGAGAAGGTGCAAAAGGGGTTCATTAGCACGTTGTCTGTGTTAGGGTTTTTAAGGGTGTGTTAGGTGTAAGAGGAAATTAAACAAAGTTGGATTGTTTTGCGAGAGAATAAGAGGCTGACAGGTGACCAGGTACAGGGATATAACTTTTGAAGAGGGATAGATAATGTGGGTAGGTGCAATCCTTTTCCAATGTGTAAGATTCATATGCTAGCATGCAGAGGATTAAGGTGAGAAAGAGTAAGTTTAAACGAGATGTGGAAGTCAAGATTTTTTTAAACAGTGAGAGTGCATGTTATCATTGGAGGTCAAAGAAACAGAAGTGTGAGTAAAGTTTTGAAGTGGCATTTAGACAGAAACGTGAACTGGCAGAGAACAGAGGGATATGGACCATGTGCAGGCCGATAGTATGAGTTAGAATAGCATCATGAACAGCACAGACATGGTGGGCTGAAGAGCCTGTTTCTGTGCTGTACTGTGCTATTTTCTAACTTCCGAATTTGACCCCCTCAGAATTTTGCACGTTTCATTCAATTTCTCTCTCATTTTCTCAATTTCAATGGGTTCAATCTCAATCTACTCCACCTCTTTTCAATAGAAAATCCCTGCATTCCCAGGATCAGCCGAGTGACCCTTCTGTGACCTGCCTCCAATGTGACAGTATCTTTCCTTCGGGCACTCACACTGTTCATAGTATTCTAGGTGGTGGTCTGACATGTACCTTGCATAGTTTTAGCTAGACCTCCCTATTTTTAGACTCCATTCCCTTTGTAATAAATGCCAGCATTTGATTTGCCTTCTCTATTACCTGCTGACACTGTAAGCTACATTTTTCAGATTGATAAACAAGAACTCCCTCAACCCTTTCTGCTGTCAGTCTGAAACCACATAGTGTTAGCCTGACTGTACGAGGGAAGCATACTGACATTGTTAGCAAGGAGATGTCAATATACAATAACTGGCCACTTAGAAACACATTTGATAAAATATAATTTGTTTTTGAGCCTGTTGGATTTAATTTGTTGGTGTGAATATAAATGGCAGAATTGTAAGTGGTGTAGGAGGGGTGTAGTGGTAAAGGGGATATGGTGTATTTGAATTATCAGAAGCCTTTACACAAGTTTCAATAAGGGCTAAAGTGTAACTTGGTAGAGAATAGGCCCGCTTAAAGATCAATAAGGTCACCAATGTGTGGAACCAGAGGAGATGGGTGAGATATTAGACAAAATAATCTTGTCAGTATTTACTGTGGAGAAAGGCATGGAAGCTCGGGAACTTGGGGAAACAAATAGTGAAGCCTTGGAAAGAATCCTCACCAGAGAAGAGAAAGTGCTGGAATCCTAAAACAAATAAAGATAGATCAATCTTCAGTAGCTCATTAGGTCAATCCTAGAATATTGTGGGAAGCTAGGGAAGAGAATGCAGTGTCCATAACAGATATTTATATTATCCACCGAGGACAGTGAGGTGCTGGAGACTGGAGGGTGGCTAATGCTGTTCCAACACTTAAGGGCTGCAGGGACAAGCCAGGAAATTACAACCCAGTGAGCCCAGTGGTGGGTAAGTAGTTGGAGGAGATTGAGACAAAGGAGCTCCTTTATATTTACAAAGGCAAGGGCTGATTCTAGATCGTCAGCATGGCTTTGTGAATGGAAAACCATGTTTCACAAACCGGATTGACTCTTCGAGGAGGTGGCCAAAGATAGATGAAGGCAGAGCAGTCAACATTGTCCACGTGGACTTTAGCATCTAGTCAAGACGAAGAAGGAAGCTTACTTAAGGTTGAGGAAGCAAGGATCAGACAGGGCTCCAGAGAGTTCCGTTGATTGGCACGGTGTCTCACTGGTTAGCACTGCTACCTCATAGCACTAAGGACTCCATTTCGATTACAGCCTCAGACGACTGTCTGTGTGGAGTTGTACATTCTCCCCGTGTCTGCATGGGTTTCCTGTAGGTGCTCTGGTTTCCCCCCACAGCCCAAAGATGTGCAGATTAGGTAACTCAGCCATGTTAAATTACCCATACTGTTCACAGATGTGTAGGTGTTGTGCATTAGTCAGGGCAAATGGAGAGTAATCGGGTGGGGAAATGGGGCTGGTTTGGATACTGTTTGGATGTTTGATATGGAGTTGTTGGGCCAACACTGTCGGGATTTTCTGAAGGTACCAGGAAGGAATCGAGGAATGGACTTAGGGCAACTGGAAGGGGTATGATAAAGCTTTGTTGGGAAGGATTAAGGAAAGCCGTGAGACATTCTCCACTTATGGGAGGAACAAGAGGATGTTCAGAGTGAGGATAAGGCCAATCTGGGATAGTGGAACGAACTTGTGCCTGGAGTCACAGGAGGTAGGGGAGGTCCTTAATGGATACTATGCCTCAGTATTCACTGCTGAGAAGGGTCTTGTCTTTTGTGAGGACAGCGTGAAACAGGCTGTTATACCTGTACAGGTGGATGTTAAGAAGGAGGATGTGCTGAGAATTTTGTCAAAGATAAGGATAGGTAAGTCGCTGAACCAGACTGGATGCGTCCAAAGTTACTACATGAAGCGAGGGAATGGATTGCTGCGCACCTGGTGATGACCTTTGCACCCTCACTGTCCACTGGAGTCGGACCAAATGATTGGAGGCAGGAAAATATTATTCCCTTGTTCAGAAAGGGAATAGGGATAATCCTGGGAATTGCACACCTGTCAGTCTTATGTCTGTGGTGTGCAGATTATTGGAGAGGACTCCGAGAGACTGGATTTATTACTCCTTGGGAAAGCATAGTTTGATTCGAGATAGTCAGCCTGGTTTTGTAAGGGGCAGGTCATGCCTTACAAATCTTATTGTATCTTTTAAGAATGTGACAAATCACCTGTATGGCTCATTCAGAATATACGGAGGCATGGGATACAGGGAAACCTGTCTGTCTGGATACAGGATTACTGGTCCATAGAAGACAGTGAGTGATGATAGATGGAAACAATTCACACTGGAGCTCCGTGACCAGTGGTTTTCTGCAGGGAGTGGTTACAGGACCTCTCCTCTTTGTGTTTTTATGAATAAGTTGAATGTGTGTGTGGAAGAGTTGTTTAGTCAGTTTGCCAATGACACGAAGGTTGGTGGAGTGGTGGATACTGTGGAGGTCAGTTGTAGGTTCCAACGGAACAATGACAGGATGCAGAGCTGGGCTGAGAAACGGCAGATAGACTTCAATCTGGAAAAGTGTGAAGTAATCCATGTTGAATATTGAATTTGAATGCAGAATACAGGGTTAAAGGCAGGATCTTTGGCAGTGTGGAGGAACGGAGGGATCTTGGTTCCCAAGTCCATAGATCCCTCAAATCAGGCACCCAAGCTGATAGGCTTGTTAAGAAGGAATATATTGTGTGGGAGTTCATTAGTTTGGGGATTGAGTTTTAAAGCTGTGAGGTTATGCTGCAGCTCTATAGAGATCTGGTTAGACACCACTTGGAATATTGTGTTCAGTTCTGGTCCCTTCATTATAGGAAGGATGTGGAAGCTTTCGAGAGGTTAAGGAGGAGATTTACCAGGATGCTGCCTGTACTGGAGAGCGTGTCGTATGAAGAAAGGTTGAGGGAGCTAAGGCTTTTCTCATTTGAGTGAAGAAGGGTCAGGGGTGACTTGGCAGAGGTGAACAAGGTGATGAGAGACATAGATAGAGTGAACAGAGAGATTTTTACTTTGACATAAATAACTATTACAAGGGGGTATGATTTTCAGGTGATTAGCAGATGGTTAAGGGGAGATTTCAGAGGTAGGTTCATTACATATAGAGTGGTGGCTGAGTGGAATGCATTGCCAGCGGTGGTAGTAAAATTAGATGCATTTGGGACATTTAATATACTTCTGGATAGGCACATGGATGATAATAAAATGAAGGGTATGGAAGTTAGAGTCATAGAGATGTACAGCATGGAAACAGACCCTTCAATCCAACCCGTCCATGCTGACCTGATATCCCAACCCAATCTAATTCCAGCTGCCAGCACCCAGTCCATATCCCTCCAAACCCTTCCAATTGATATACCCATCCAAGTACCTCTTAAATGTTGCAATTGTACCAAACTCCACCACTTCCTCTGACAGCTCATTCCATACCCATACCACCCTCTGTGTGAAAAAGTTGCCCCTTATGTCTCTTTTATATTTTCCCCCTCTCGCCCTAAACCTATGCCCTCTAGTTCCAGACTCCCCAACCCCAGGGAAAATACTTTGTCTATTTACTCTATCCATGCCCCTCATAATTTTGTAAACCTCTAAGGTCACCCCTCAGCCTCCGATGCTCCAAGGAAAAAAGCTCCAGCCTGTTCAGCCTCTCCCTGGTTTCTCCAAGTTTCCCAACATCTTTCCGATAGTAAGGAGACGAAAATTGCACACAGTATTCCAACATTGGCCTAACCAATGTGCTGTACAGTCGCAACATGACCTCCCAACTCCTGTACTCAATACTTTGACCAATAAAGGAAAGCATACCAAATGCATTCTTCACTATCCTACCTACCTGCGACTCCACTTTCAAGGTGCTATGAACCTGCCCCCCAAGGTCTCGTTGTTCAGCAACACTCCCTCGGACCTTACCATTAAGTGGATAAGTCCTGCTAAGATTTGCTTTCCCAAAATGCAGCACCTTGCATTTATCAGAATTAATCTCTATCTGCCACTTTTGTTTTGATCATACAGTTGGACAAAAGATTGGCATGTCATCATGGCCGAAGGGTCTTGTTCTGTAATGTTCTGTGTTCTACGTGTCGTATGGAAAACTGGGTAATAAGCTCAGATCAGTGTAAAAGGATATGGAGTTCAGGAGGAGCTAGTCAATCGGACAGAAAATTGGGCTTGATGGTAGATACCGAGGGTGATGGGAGACACGTTGTTTTTTCTGACTGGAGGCATGTGACCAGCGGTGGAGTGGGTCCCCTGTTGTTTGTCATTTGGATAAATGGTTTGGATGGGTATATTGGTTTCCTGTCAAGTAAGGGTTTTGGGTGACACTGAAATTGGTGGTAAAGTTGAAGAAGGTTATCTGCGATACAACAGGATGTACAGTACTGCCGGGGTAGTGCGCTGAAGAATAGCAGATGGAGTTTAAATAAATAAACGTGAAGTGTTACATTTTTGTAAAACAAACCAGGGCGAGACTTGTACAGTTAATGTTAGAGCCCTGGGTAGTGTTGTCAGTCAGTGACCCAGGGATGCAGGTATACAGTTCTTTGAAAGTGGTGTCACAGGTAGACAGGCTGGTGAAGCAGGCGTTTGGAATGGTTCCCTTCATTGGGCAGAGCACTAAGAGTTGGAATTGGAACGTCATGTTGTATGTGTACAAGACATTGGTGAGCCCACCATAAAAGCATAAAAGCATTGTTGATCAGTGGGAAGAACTCATCTGGTTGACTGACCTCCTTTTAGGGAAGGACATCTGACATTATAATGTGGTCTGGCTAACCTGTGACTCCAGACCCACTGCAGTATAGCTGACTCTGATCTGCCCTTTGCATAATTAGCAGTGACACCCACAACCCATGAATGAATAAATAAAAATACGTATGTCCCTCCCTACCTCTGCAAACCCCTCCAGCTGCAGCAATCAATACTGGCTTTGTAACACCGTTCAGACCCTGACCACTCTCTGTAACACTCTCACCACCTCCAGCACCTTCAGCTCTCCCTGTTCCTTTTGTGACATTAAACCCTGACAATGATTCCCCTTCCCACTGCCCTCCTCCTGCTAGCAGACCCTTTGCAATCCCTTTATCACTTGCTCCGAAAACACTCTCTCTCACTTCAGGATTTTAAGTACTTTTTGGTGATCTTCTAAGCCTCATAATCTAATATGATACATTTTGTCCTGAGTGAGGGGCCGGTGGGAATTTCTTGCTGAGGTTTTGTCATTTGGATAAATGGTTTGGATGGGTATATTGGTTTCCTGTCAAGTAAGGGTTTTGGGTGACACTGAAATTGGTGGTAAAGTTGAAGAAGGTTATCTGCGATACAACAGGATGTACAGTACTGCCGGGGTAGTGCGCTGTTTCAATAGAATGTTCTTTTATTGAGTGATTTAAACTGTTCCTTCAAATGTTTTCAACTGTTCATTTACAGTCACATATTTCAGTCTGTTTAGCCTGTTTACCTTGGTCAGTTCTCCTCTCAAACTCATGTAATTGGCTGTTTTTGTTTCTAGTTGTAGCCTGTCCTTTCTGTGATTCAGTTTAAAACATTCTATTTCTTTAAACTGCACTTTATCACAATTTCCCCGAGGATCTCTCCAGGTGACATTACTCATTCACTAAGTTTCATCACAACGATCGCTCTGAGATAGTTATGTCCCTAGCCGGTTGCACAATTTTTTTTTTCAAAGAAACACTGAAAAAAACAATTCTCTGAACTCCTCTTCCAATATCACTGTCAGTGCGACTGTCCCAGATTATGTGGATATTGAAGTTTTAAAAATTATCACAATGTGTTTATTTAAAAAACTGCAATGAGTTCCTGTGTAATGCAGTGATGAGCAATGAAATGCTGTTCGGTGGCTAAAACTGTTCTGCTACTTGTGTCCTTGGCAAGTAGTAACCAGAATTTACATTCAGAACTGACTCTACTTCATGATCTGAGGTCAAATGCTTTTTCTGTAATGCCTTTGGTATCCATTATTGTTAGCGTTACCCACTTTGCCTGAGTTTTCGCAAGGTTGTGATTCATTGAATATTTATGTCCACCCTTTGTTCGCCCTGTAACCACAATTCTCTGCTGTCTAAATCTCTTTTATCTCTGCTTCACAAATCAATTCACCTTATTGAAGAGACATTGTCCATTCCAAACAAAAAGCATAATTTACTCTTTCCCACAATTTTCTGTCACAAACCGATTCCCTGATGTACCGTTTTAGTGAAACTCTGTCCCATCCTGTTCCTTTCTTCTTGTCTTCAGTCACATTCCCATGTTGCTCCCATACTTCACCTTTTTTTTCTTTGCATTGGAAAGCTTGTTTCACCTGAAGCCTGTCCCTGCATCCTCTCTGTCAGTTGAAAGCCCTGTCCATAAACCTACCGGCATGACTGGCCAGGACACTGTTCCAGTGGGACCATCCGAGTGAATTATTTTTTAAATCAGGTATGGGATGTGGGTGTCTCTGTCTGACCAGCCTTTCCTGCTCAGCCCTAGCTGCCCTTGAACCGAGTAACTTGCTCGGCCATTTCAGAGAGTAATTGAGAGGCAAACACTTTGCTGTGAGTATGCTGTGTAGACACGTGACGATGAGCAGATGTCCTTATCTAAAGGACAAGTGGCTGGGTTTCTTGGACATCAGCAATGGTTTCATATTTATTTATGGATTTAAAAATAGTAATTAACAAATTATTCATTTAAAATTCCACCATTCCTGATGGTGGGATTCAAACGCCCTTCCCCTGAACATTAGCTGAGGTTTTGGATACGTTCTCTAGCAACAATACCACTAGGCCATCATTTTGCATGCTCACTGGTTGCTCATCCCTGAGCACTGATACCAGGGCATCATGAAGCTAAACCCATTCTTCCAACATGATTGTGTGATCCTGAAGTCTTCCCGCACTCTGGTGATATCATTCAGTCCCTCTCCATGTGGTATCCCTCACTGTGTGAGTCTAATTGCTGCCTCTGTCAGTGTCTCTCGCTCTTGCAGATACTCTAGATCCTGAGCCAACAGAATTCCCCACTCCAGAGAGATGCAACAGCAAAGGCCAGGGATGGACACTGGAATTTTCCAGATATCTGTGGGGCTCATTTCCATTCTCTATGTGTAACTCTTACTGCATCTGTCTAATTTCCCATCCTGTCTATTTCTCAGTCTCCTGTATGTACTCAGGAAGTTCCTGACTCAATAGACTTCCCAACTGCTGGGTGTCTCGCCCAACACCTCATTGAAGATGGTTGGTCAGCCAGAGAGACAAAGGGCGGGGAGATCTGGAGCCTTTCATAAATCATGCAGTGAGGTAAGATCACTCACAGTGCACAGAGCAGAGAGCAATGAGAGGGCTCCAAACATCAGAGAACAAGACTTGACACAGATACAGTGCTGGAGGGGGAGCACAATCCAGTACATACATACCTCAGGCTCAATCACCACGTCTACTTTAATTTACGTTGCACTGAGACAGCATGGAGTGTTCATAGTTATCAATCTAGGCCTATGCTGTCTTAGTGAGCATCAGGACAACAGAGGGGAAAGCAGGCCTCTGACGAGACGTTGGGAATGCTTCCTGGGATCTTTTCTGTTCTGTGTTCTCCCTCCAACACTGCACTAAGACTCAAACCTCTGCAACACTGTATCTATGGCATGGCTTGTACACCACTGTCTTCAGTATTTTTAACTCCTCTAACAGTTTCAGTCCCTTTATCCTCGTCCCTTCCCGATAGTCCCTCCACATATTTGAAACGTGCTGCATTCCATACTACTATTTCTATCACTGCGTAACTTGCTTCAGTGTCTACAACATGCTTTATTTCTGTACTCTAATCCTCTTTAGCTGGATACAGAGTGATAAAGCACGGAAACAGAACCTGTGGTCCAACTCCTCAATGTTTCACTGCCCATGTTTCGCATACTGAATGAGTCTCATTTGCCTGTGTTTGGCCTTTAGTTCTTCAAACCTTCTCCCCTCCATGTTCCTGCACAAATGTCTTTTCCATGTTGTAATTGTTCTTTTTTCTCCCATGTGCCCCTGGCAGTCCCGTTCTGTCTGTGGATAATGTTGCCCCTCAGTTCCCTCTTTAAATCTTTGTTCTCTCACCACACGTTTATACCCTGTAGTTTTGGACTCACTTACCCTTGGCTGTTTCCTGTTCTTAGGTCCGATCCTTGTGTCAATCCACTGGTCACAGGCCTCCTGTCTGAAAATCAACCCTTCACCACCACCCTCTGTCTTCTCGTTTTGAGCCAGTTCTGTATCCAAATGGTTAGTTCTCCCTGTATTCTGTGATGTCGAACCTTGCTAATCAGTCTCCCGTGGGGAAACTTGCCGAACGCCTTACTGGTCCATATAGATCACATCAACCGCTCAGCCCTCATCAATCCTCTTTGTTACTTCTTCAAAAAACTCAATCATGTTTGTGAGACATGTTCTTCCACGCAAAAAGCCATGTTGACTATCGCTAATCAATTCTTGCCTTTCCAAATACATGTACACCCTGTCCCTCATGATTCCCTCCAACAACTTGCCTACCACCGGCATCAGGCTCACTGGTCTATAGTTCCCTGGCTTGTCCTTACCACTCTTCTTAAACAGTGGCACCACGTTAGCCAAACACCAGTCTTCCAGCGCCTCTGTCGCAATTCTGATTCAAATATCTCAGCAAGAGGTCCAGTAATCACTTCTCTAGCTTCCCACAGATTTCGAGGGTACACCTGATCAGGTCGTGGGAATTTATCCAACTTTATGCATTTCAAGTCATCCAACACTTGCACCTCTGTAATATGGACATTTTGCAAGGTGTCATCATCTATTTCCCTACATTCTATATCTTCCATGTCCTTTTCCACGGTAAAAACTGATATAAAATATTTGTTTAGTATCTGTCTTTTAAACATTGTAATTGTACCCACATCCACCCCTTCCTTAGGACGTTCATTCCACAATCACAACACCGTCTGTGCAACAATTTGCCCCCATGTCTTTTTTTTGAACATCTCTCTCTTCTAACCTTAAAAATGTGATCCCTCCTCTTGAGACTCCCCATCCTGTGGAAAATGCAACTAACATTAAATCAATCTATATACCTTTTTTTTTAACAAACGTTTATAACATTACGTATTAACTTCCAGGCTCCAGTGAAAAAAAGACTCAGCCTATCCAGCCATTTTTCAGAACTCAAGCCTTCCATGTCCAGCAACATTCTGGTAAATCTGTTCTGAACCCCACACAGCTTAATAATATCCTCCACATAACTGGGCTAGCGGAACTGGATGGAGTCTTGCAGAACAGGCCTCAAAAACGTTTGTGCAATCTCAACATGACATCCCAAATCCTACGCTCATTGGACTGAACAATAGTCCAGCATGCCAAGTGCTCTCCTATCCATCCTTTGATGCAAGCTTCAATAATTATGTACCTGAATCTGGAGGTCCCACTGCTCGAAAACACAAATTGAGGCCCGAACATTAATTGTATAGGCTATACGCTTGTTTGTTTTACCAAATGCATTGTCTCTCATTTATTCAGATTGAACACCATCGACAGTTTTTCAGCCCATTCACCCATATCATCAAGATCCCTTTGTAATCTTAGCAAACCTCCTTCACTGCCCACTATGCCACCCTCACGCCTTCCAGCGCAACACACATGGCTGACAATTGTACAAATACCTTTGCTCAGGGCTCCACAATTTCTTCCCTCGCATCGCACAATGTCCTGTGATACACTTAATCAGGTCCTGGGGCCTTGCATACCTTTGTGCTTTAAAACCTCCAGCACCACCTCTTCTATAACATGCACTCTTTTCAGGTCATAGAGATATACAGCATGGAAACAGACCCTTCGGTCTAACTCGTCCATGCTGACCAGAAGATGTAAATAAATCCATCCCATTTACCAGCATTTGGCCCATGTACATCTAAACCCTTATTATTCCTATACCCATCCAGATATCTCTTAAATTTTAGATTAGATTACTTTACAGTGTGCAAACAGGCCCTTCGGCCCAACAAGTCCACACCGACCCGCGGAAGCAGACAGATGGGGGACTGGGAGGAAGTAGCCAGTGCAGAGACCCCGTGCGGCCATTCCCCTCAAGAACAAGCATACCGTTTTGGATAATTATGGGGGGGACAACTTACCAGGGGTAAGCAATGGGGTTCAGGCCTCTGGCACGGAGCCTGTCCCCGTTGCTCAGAAGGGAAGGGTGGAGAAGAGCAGAGCAATAATTATTGGGGACTCGATAGTTCGGGTCACACTTAGGCGGTTTTGTGGGGGCGATAGAGACTCATGTTTGGTACAAGGCAAGGCAACACATAACATCCCTTTCACTAATTGTGTTAACTCTGAATATGTTAAGATTTTCTAAATATGCTGCAACTCCTTTCTTAATAACAGAGTATTCCTAGCAATTTGTATGAGGCGAAATGGCCGATAGGTTTCCGCTTTCTATCTCGTTCCCTTATTGAAGAGAGTTGCAACATTGGAGTTTCTCCAGCTTCGACAACACACTCTGGTAATCTAGAAAGTTATGGAGTATTACACATAATGAGGCCAATCACTTTGCAAGCATTTCTTTCAAAACAGTTTACCAGTTGATGCTGTTTTGTCTACCTACGTCTATGTGCTTGTCGACTGACCTGCTCCTATTCTCCGAGACAATTCAACTTTCCTTGTTTTAAACATCCTGCTGACATCACTTGTAAAATATTTATAGTGTCTTCCAATGCAAATTTCTTGTTAAAATGTTTGTCTGTTCCTTCTAACGAACTCTCCACTTGCATCGTCCATGTATCCCATATACACTTTCCAGGGTTTTTATTCCTCCAATGGTCGCGGATTCATCTTGGAATGTTTTAAATAAACGTGATGAAACCCTATGCTGCTTGTTTTTATATTTCTTAATAAATACTTTCATAGTATTCCATTTTTAGCTTCATATCATCTGCCTCTGGTTTGTAAAAAAAAATCCCAAACCTGACTGAGAATAACTTGAATTCTTTAGTATGTGAATTAATATTCTCCTTGACACCTTTAGCGAACCATGGGCGATTCAACTTCTTATCGAGCATTGCTTCCTGAACAGAAAAAACAAATCCTTGCTGAACATTATGAGATATCCGCTTAAATGTCTACCATTGTGCATCCACTGACCTTCCTAAGGTATATTTTAACATCCTTGTTCGGGGAAACTTTGCAATTTATAAGCCTGGTACTTTGTAATCATTCAGGGGATACCTGCTCAAGTGATTGAACACATGCTCTGCTGAGATTGACTGCATTCTCCAAGTTATTCCAAATATATCGCCATACATTGAGAATTCATCAGTACTGCAAGGTGCACAAATCCATTGCTTCTGAATCCGCAAAGACATTTCACTGACATTACGAAACTCTTAATCATGGTTAGGGAGAGAAGCAGATGGAACCACATTACTTTTAAATGCAGAAGATGGCACGACTTGAAGGAAAACGTTTCATATGAATATGTTGGTTTTCTTGCACGATTGTTACAAATTGGTGTTGTCAAGCACGGGATAGATCATCAGGGGGGTGGGAATATTAAAATGGAAGTATAACTACATCAGAAAACAGTGAGTACAGGGCTGATGGGTGAATTGGACTCTGGGGAATTTGGAGGAGAGACAACAGAATTCCAATGCAGATATTGCAGCTCAAAACTGGATATTCATGTCATGCTGTTGACCAGAGCAGCAGCAGATGCAGAATTGCATACAACCACAATCTGCAGACTTTTGACAAGCCTCAGTTTTGCAATAGCTTCGAGCCAATCTATGGGTCAGTGACGAGTGTGGGTGAACATGCTAGCATCAGAACCATATTTATCTAAACTGGACAACAACACATGAAAACTATCGCACTTGATTGCTTACATGCCAAACAACAGAAAACATTATCCGTTCTCTTGATCTTGGGATCACTTCACCTTCTTTTTTAGCTGTTGATCAGATAGGGAAGGTGAAATGATTAGTAGACAAGAGATCAGACCTAAACCTTACAGTCCTGCCAAACATAGTCATACATGGTGATAGAATATTAAGCAACTCACTGGAGGAGAGAACTGCATAACTATATTAACCTTAAATAATTGAACAACCCTGTATATCATGTGGTATCTGCAACATCCTCAGCCAGACGTGTTGCGTTGATGATCACCATACCCTAGTCATGATGTTCGCAGAATCACAGACGTTTGTCTTCAACCAGTCTGATTCAATGCACGTGACATCAAGCAACTGCTGAAAGCAGTCAGTCCGACAAAGGCAATGGGCCCTGATCAGTTTTCCTTCAATTGGACTAAAAACTTGTACTTCGCAACAAACCGTGGCCCTGAATAATGGAAAGTATTTATAGTGGAAAAATTATGAAATCATTTTAAAATGAAAATTTAGTTTAAATTCCACCGAAAGCATGTAAATAGCAAAGGTTATAACTTGCACTTACAGGTCCAAAGGACTGTCATTTGTTCTCTCAGGTTGAAGTGATAAATTGGTTGTTATAGAGTCATGGAGTCACAGAGATGGACAACATGGTCCAACCCGTCCATGCCGACCAGATACCCGATATAAATGTAGTCTCATTCGCCAGCATTTCGCCAATATCCCTCGAAACCCTTCATATTCATGTACTCATCCAGATGTTCTTTAACTGTTATAGTTGCACCAGCCTCCACCACTTCCTCTGGTTTTGGACTCCCCCATTCCAAGAGCAAAAAAGCCTGTCTATTTACACTATCCATGCCCCTCGTGATTTTACAAACCGGTGTAATGTCACCTCTCAGCTTTTGATGCTCCAGGCAACATAGCCTCAGCTGACTCAGACGTTTCCTTATTGGACACGTTTCTCAATATCTCAGGTGTACCACAGTAACTTTAGATTTGGGTTTTTATGGCTTTTAAAAAAGGCAGACATGAATATCTACCCTAAGGAAACTCATACGTTTGCCTTGCAGTATATCTCGTGGAGTATTTTGTTTTGAACCAAGCGTTACATGGTTGAGTTACACCAAAGTTGCTTATGCCTGGCCCTTGTTGATAGATCTCTGCTCCTCTGTGGGAAAGGAAATATACAATGATCCACTCGGTTCATCTGCATCTGTAAATCAATTTATGTTGTGAACTAAATGTGCTACTGGTGGGATTCAAGTATTAAGTGCGAACATATGTCTCTGCTCTAATGTTCTGATGGTGGAGGTCTTCTGATTTTGATTCACACGTTTTAAGGCATAGTGGGAGCATTCGCTTTCAGCCTTTCAGAGACGGGTTTGAGATAACATTTAACAGCACAAATACATCAGGAATTTGATCATCTGATCTTCTCTGCGATACCAGCAAGTCAGGAAAATGTTTCTGCTAGCTTCTTGTTTGAGGCGAGAAAGTGAAGACAGCAAATGCTGCAGATTAGAGTTGAGATTGTGGTCTGGAAAAGCACCGCCGGTCAGACAGCATCCGAGAAGCAGGAGAATCGATGTTTCGAGCATAATGTCTTCATCAGGAATGGGGTGGGGTGGCCCAAGGTGCCTGACCGATAAATAAGAGGGAGGTGTGTCTGGAGGGAAGGCAGCTCTGAATGTGATAGATAGATGAAGGTGAAGGTGAAAAGGTCGGAGAGCTGGGTGGAGTTGATAAATGGGAAATAAGATGAACAGGTCGGACAATTCAAGAGGACGGTGCTGAGTTGGAAGTTTGAACCTGGGATAGGTGGGGGAGAGGAAATGAGGTAACTGGTGAAGTCCACTTCGATCCTGTGTGGCTAGACACCCCAAGGTGAAAGATGAGGCGTTCTTCCTCGAGGTGATTGGTGGTTAGAGTTAACCAGTGGAGGAGGCCCCGGACTTCCATGTCCTTGGTGGAGTGGGTGGGGGAGGGAAAATGTTTGTCACAAGACAGTGGGATTATTTAATGAGTGTGTTCAGAGCTGTTCTCTCAAATGTTCTGCAAGTTGGCGCCCTGTCTTGCCAACCTAGAGTTGACAACATCAAGAGCAATGGACACAGTAGCTCACATGTATACAAGTACTCTGTCAGATGCAGAAGAATCCTTGGGGTCGTTGGAAAAATGTGAGTGGCGACGTGTGCATGCAGATTTTGTACTTGTCGTTGCAGGGGAAGGCGCTGGGTGTAGAGGGTGAATTGGTGGGGGCCGTGGACCTAACAAACGAATCGTGAGGGGAATGGTATCTCTGGAGCGCGTATTGTGGAGGAGAGGGGAATATGGCCCTGGGGGTCGGGTCTGTTCGTAAATGGTGGAAGATGATGCAATGCATTCAGAGATTGGTGGAGTGAGTGAAAGGTGAGGAAGAGGGGGTTGTGTCCTTGTTGTGATCGCAGACAACGTGTTCAAGGGTGGGGGAGCACGAATTAGCGGAGATGCACTGAAGGGCATTCTCAACCACGTGGGAAGGGAAATTGCAGTCTTTGAAGACGGAGGCCATCTGAGATATTCAATGGTGGAATTGGCAGTCCTGGGAGCAGATGCAGTGAAGGCAAAGGAATTGTGCATAAGGGATAGGGCTTTTACAGGAAGCAGGGTGGGAGGAGGTGTAGAGCAGGTAGCTGTGGAAGTCGGTAGGTTTCCTTGTTGTGGTTGCAGCGACCAGAGATATATTTGTCCCCATCCATATCTGCGCTTCAAAGGGACCATTTCCTCCACAACTCACTTGTCAAGTCCACGGGCCTCGCGAAACCACCCTCCTCTCCCAGAATCTTCCCCTGACATCGCAGGAAGTGCAAAACCTGTGCCCACACCTCCCTCGAAAGGATTCTTCCACGTTCGACAGAAATGTACCTGTTCCTTCAAACACATCCTCTACGACTTCCATTGCACATGATTCGGAAGACAGGAAGCCACTTTGCAGATTGTTTTGGATAACATCTCTGGGACACCTGCACCTACCAACCGCACTGCCCGGTGACTGCTCACTTCAACTCCCCCTCCCACTGCCCCAACGATGTGCAGGTCCTGGGCCTCCTTCATCATCAGCCCTAAAGACGTGATGCCTGGAGGAAGAACACTTCATATTCCGCCTTGGGAACCTCGAACCACCCAGGATTAATGTGGACATCAATAGTTTGCCCATTTCCCCATTTCCCCATTTCCCCCTCCCCGTCTAATCTGCATCCCAACATCCTTACTTGGCACCACCCTCTTGGACGGTCCTAAATGCCCATCTTCCTTCCTACCTAGCTGCTCCATCCTCCACTCCAACATGTAACTTTCTCCCGCACCTTTATCTATCTATCGCATTCTGAGCTACCTTTAATCCAGCTCATCACCCTGCCACTCACCCTGGATAATTTCGGCTCTTTCTGAGTAGATGGGACCACGACAAACAGGATTGTTTTCACCAGAACCAGAAGCGCACCAATATCCTTGATGGGGGTGGAAATTCTAATGCACTTCGGGTGAGTTTAAACTATTTCAGCAGGGGAATGGGAACCTGAATTGTTGTTTGGGTATATGGGACGACAAGCAACATGAATTCAACTTGGACAACACTACCATTATAGGGCAAGCCAAACAGAGAACAGCCAGGGAATTCCCAGAGGCATGGCACTCATCCACAGACTCTATCAACAAACACATCGACCTGGACCCAATATACCGGCCACGACAGTGGACAGCACGAACTGACAACCGGAAGCGGCAGAGACAGGCCACAATAAATGCCGGAGGAAACAGCACAGAAGCGCTTCACAGGAGGCTCCAAAACTGAGGATGTCACCTAGACAGTGGATGAAACGTTTGCAAGACAAATTCCCAGCTCGGCGAACAGAACCACAACAACGAGCACCCGAGCTACAAATCTTCCACCAAACTTTGGTAGATGGGGGTTTGTGAGTGGTGACGTCAGAACTAAGATTTCACGGTCTCAAGAAGGCAACAACAAGCAAGAAGTTGGTTTCAAATGTGCCTACTTCAATATCAGGAGCATTCAGAATAAGTGGGTGTAGCTGGAACATGCGTTGGTGTCTGGGATTTCGATGTTGCCATTTCAGAGGCATAGGTAGAAAGCTCTTCAAGCATGTCCTGAAATAGACCCACTACCACAGCCACATCTGCTTCCTCGGTGCTTGTTTCCACAACTAACTGATCCCACATGGACCCTGGACTACATTCAACTCAGCACAGTTGGGATCCGAACAGGACAACCAGTGCAGACTGCCAATACAAAATCATCAGCTATGGTTCTCCTTCAGGATCCACCACACCACACTCACAGCCATGCGGCACCACCTAAACTCTGTACAGTCAGTTTTGCCACAGCTAATGGCGGCTGTCTCAGAACTGCAAAGGACCCATTCTGTATTGGAGAGGAACCTCGATTATCCAAATACCAATTATCCATAAAGTGTTTATCCAAAGGAGGCTCGAGGTCCTGACACAAACATTAGATCAAAACCGTGTTCCTAACAGTTTCTTTTGTTTACAATGATTCAACAGGCTATATCTCCAAATGACTGACCTCTCTCTTCCAATACTTTCTCTGGAGTTCTACAGTGGGGTGTCCCCTAACCTGCCCTCCCCCCCCCCCGCTTCCCCAGATAATCTCTCCAACTTTGTCCTGTTCAGGGCAAACTTGGAACTTGTCAAAATCTTGGAGTCAATAGTTGTGTGTGTGTGTGTGTGTGTGTGAACACGATATGGAGACTTACCCCACAAATCCACCTGCAGCAGCAGTCTTATTGTTGAGGTCAGTGCGGCTGTCCTGGAGTGGGGGGCGGGTTGGACGGATTTGGGCGGGCGGGGGTGACGGATTTTCAGGGGCCAAGTTAGATGGGGTGGGGAGCAGGCGGGTGGCAGAGTTAGAAGGTCTTAGGGGCGGTCATCGTGCCGTCTTGCATGGAGTTGGGGGCCAGGCGCGGTGTTGGATGAAGGGGGTGGGGAGTGGTGTTGGAGTGGGGTTGAGGGCGGTGTTGGACTGGGGCGGGGAGCGGTGTTGCGGGCTGGGGACTGTATTGAACGGTTGGCGCGGGGAGCGGATTGGTATGTGTAAGGAGCACAGGTGGTGTTGGGTGCGGGGTCACTTTTGGATGGTTGGGGGCAATGGCTGTGTTGAGGAGTGGGCAGTGTAGGATGGGGCGGGTGGGGGGCGGTTTTGGGGGCGGGGACTCGCACGCTCTAAACTGCTGCAGATTCCTGAACGGGAGAAGATATTAAAAACTCCAAGCACAAGAGGAAAGGCAGTGAATCGATTATCCGAACAATCAATTATCCGAACGAAAACGTGGCCGTCTATCTCGATTATTTAATGTAAGTTCACCTGTATATCCTAAGATGAATTCATACTTTCAACAAACAGTGTTTCTACACCATGTTAAACATCAAAAACTGTAAGTACAACAACTATATCTGGACCCACCTCAATAACACGCACTCCTCAAACATCCCAGAAGCTTACCCCCGACGTTTGGTACAGCTCAACCACCATTTGCCACGAGACCAGTACAGCCATCATCGCCAACGAGATCGATGAAATCACTTCCGCCCACATCGCTGTCGCTTGTGCAGACACTTCTGCCCCTCATGATTTCAATTGCACCACGTGTGACATCACTTCTGCCCCTCACGTCATCGCTAATGTCACGCGTTCTGCAACCTCTGCCCCACCACTGACATCATCACCACCATTTTCACTCACACCAATGCCACTCACCTGCATACTGCCGACACGTTTCTCATGGATCCCACTATCATCATCCCCGCCCCAAAACCCCGAGGGGAACATCGTCCCTGTTAATGCTTCCACCCCATTCCCCCACTCCAATTTCATCCACACCATTAAACCATCGGAAAAAGGGGATGCAGTCGTAGTTTGGCATGCTGAAATTTATACCACTGAAGGCAGGCGCCAACTTTAATACACGTCTTCCTACCGCCCCCGCGACCATGACCCCACCCCCATCACCAAACCCTGCACCTCCCAGACCATACACAGCCTTATCACTTCAGGACATCTACCACTCACAGCTTCCAACCGCATAGTTCTGGAAGCCCACACCGCTCAATTCTCCCTCCTTCCCAGATCCTGACGCCTGCTCCAGCCTTCCGAACTCATCTCCACCTTATTTGGCAGTATACTATCCCCTGTAGTCCAGGAACTCCCAACATACGTTCGAGGCACCACCCACTCTACTTACAGACTCGCCCCCAATCCCAGCTCCAAACATACACCAGGTCTTAGCTCCCAGCCGTGCTGAGTTTTCACCATCCTGCCACACCTCCCCCTCATTAAGGACTGACGATCACTCCTCAGCAAAGGCTTCACCTTTATCTCCCTCCGCCCATGCATCAGTGAATTTAATATGCGTCCTGACATCGAACACTTCTTCCATTGCGTCTGCCTCCGAGCTTACTTTTACAATCAGGACTTCTGCATACCTTCTGAGGACCCCTTTGCCCGATTCTAGCGCGCTCATCCCCCGGGCACACAGTGCTGGCCTATTACCTGCCCTCAATCTCTTCATTTCCAACCACCACCGATACATTAACCGTCTCAACCTGTCTATACCCGTCCCCCTCTCCAACCTGTCACCCTCACAACCCGCAGCCCTCCACTCCCTCTGCTCCAATTCCATCCACATCATCAAACCATCGGAAAAAGGGGATGCAGTCGTAGTTTGGCGTACTGACCTTTATATCACTGAAGGCAGGCGCCAACTTTAAGACAGCTCTTCCTACCGCCCCCGCGACCATGAGCCCACCCCCATCACCAAACCCCGCACCTCCCAGACCATACACTGCCTTATCACCTCAGGACTTCTCCCACTCACAGCTTCCAACCGCATTGTTCTGGAAGCCCGCACCGCGCAATTCTCCCTCCTTCCCAGATCCTGACGCCTGCTTCAGCCTTCCAAACTCATCTCCACCTTCCTGGACACTATACTATCCCCTGTAGTCCAGGAACTCCCCACAGACGTTCGAGACACCACCCACGCCCTCACCTCCTCCAAGACATCCGTTTTCCTGGCACCCAATGGCTCATCTCCACTATGGACATCCAATCGCTCTACACCTCCATCTCCCATGACCAGGGCCTCCAATCTCTCCGTTTCTTCCTCTCCCGACCTCCCCACCATTACCACTGACACACTCATTCGGCTGGCTGAACTGGTCCTCACCGTTAACAATTTCTCCTTCGAATCCTCCCACGTCCTGCAGACGAATGGGGTAGCCATGGGCACCCACATGTGCCCCAGCTACACCTGTCCCTTTGTTAGCTCGTAGAATAATCCATCTTTTGTAGTTACAACGACATCACTCCCCACCTCTATCTACACGACATAGATGACTGCGTTGGTGCCACCTCGTGCACCCGCCAGGTGGTTGAGCAGTTCATCAACATCACCAACACATTCTACCGCGATCTTAAATTCACCTGGACCATCTCTGAAATCTCTAGGCCCTTCCTGTACCTCTCATCTCCATCACTGATGACCGACTTAACACTGACAATTTTCACAAACACACCGACTCCCACCGCGACCTGAATAATGTTTCTTCCCAACCATTTCCCGCAAAAATGCTATCCCTTGTTCCTAGTTCCTCTGTCTCTGCTGTATCTGCTCCCAAGCGGACCAGTTCAACCACAGAAAACGCCAGATGGCGTCCTTCTTTAAAAGCATAATTTCCCTTCCCACGTGGTTGAAGAAAGCCCTCCAACGCATTTCATCCACGTCCCGAACTTCTGACCTCAAACCCACCCCTCCAACTGCATCAAGGACAGAACCTTCCATTTCTCACCTTCCACCCCACCAAACTACGAATGAACTGCATCATCTGCCGACATTTCTGCAGCCTACAAACAGACTCCACCACTAGGAATATATGTCCCTCCCCACCCCATCAGCTTTCTGCAAAGACTGCTCCCACTGTGACTAACCACACCCCCCAACAACCCACCCTCCCCTCCAGGCACTTTCCCCTCCCTCAGCAGGAATTGCAATACCTGCGCTTACACCTTCCCCTCACCTCCACCCAAGGCCCCAAAGGAACCTTCCACATCCATCAGAGTTTCACCTGTACATCCACTAATGTCATTTATTGTATCCGTTCCTCCCGATGCTGTCTCATGTACATTGGGGAGACTGGACGCATTCTTGCAGACCGCTTTAGGGAACATCTCCTGGACACCCGCACCAATCAAACCCACTGCCCCGTGGCCCAGCATGTCAACTCCCCCTCCCATTCTGTTGCGGACATGCAGGTCCTGGAACTCCTCCACTGCCAATCCCTCACCACCCGACACCTGGAGGAAGAACGCCTCATCTTCTACCTCGGAACATATCAATGTGGACTTCACCAGTTTTCTCTTTTTCCCTGCCCCCACCTCAACCCAGTTCCAACCTGTCAATCTTCCTTCCCACTTATCCACTCCATACGCCTCTCCGAACTTCACCTTCATCTACACCCCATCCACCTATTGAGCTCTTTGATACCTTCTCCCCAGCCCCACCCCCTCCCATTTATCACTCCACCCCGGAGGCACCATGCCTCATTCCTGATGAAGGGCCTTTCCCCGTAACGTCGATTTTCCTGCTCCTCGGCTGCTGCCTGACCTGCTGTGCTTTTTCAGCACCACTTTAATCTTGACTCTGATCACAAGCATCTGCAGTCCTCACGTTTGCCTTGAACAATATAGACAAGTGAGCTTTATTTTGTTTGTGGACAAAGGGTTGCAAAGTGTAATTACAGATAAAATTTATAATCATCTAGAAAGGAATAAGTTGATTATGAATAGCCACCACGGTTTTGTGAAGGGTAGGTCGTGCCTCACTAACCTTATTGAGTTTTTTGGTAAGGTGACCAAGCAGTGAATGAAGGTAAAGCGATTGATGTGGTGCATATAGATTTCAGTAATATATTTGATGAGGTTCGCCACGGTAGGTTATAGCACAATATACGTTTGCATGTGATTGAGGATGATTTTCAGTTTGGATCAGAGATTGTCTAGATGAAAGAAAACAGGGAGTTTTGCTTGATGGGAAATGTTGATCCTAGAGTTCAATTACTAGTGGTGTACCGTAAGCATCTGTTTTGGGTGTACTGCTTTTTTTCATTTCTATAAAATGAACTGGATGAAGGCTTAGAAGGATAGGTTAATATAATTTGCGGATGCACTAAGATTAGTAGAGATGTGTATAATGCTGAACGATGTAGTAGGTTACAGAGGGACATAAATAATCTGCAAAAATGGGCTGGGACGTGGCAAATGAAACTTAATGCGGATGAGTGTGAGGTGTTCCACTTTAGAAGGAGCAACAGAAATGCAGAATAATAACTAATTGTTGGATTCTTGGCAGTGTGGAGGATCAGAGAGATCTCGATGTCCAGGTACATACATCCTTGAAAGTTGCCACGTCGGTTGACATGGTTGTTCAGAAAGACGACGGGGTGTAAACTTTTATTGATAGAGGGATTGAGTTTCGGAGCCACAAGGTCATGCTGCAGCTGTACAAACTCTGTTGCGGCCATACTTTGACTGTTGTGTACCGATCCGTTCACCACATTATAGGAAGGATGTGGCAACTTTAGAAAGGGTTCAGCAGAGATTTACTAGGATGTTGTATGGCATAGATAGAAGCTCTTACGAGGAAAGCCTGAGGACGTGAGGCTCTTTTGGTTTGAGAGAAGAAGGTTGGGACGTGACTTAATTGGGAAATTGGGACATATCAGATATTCAGAGGATCAGATAGGGTGAACAGTGAGATTCTTTTTCCTCGGATGATGATGGCTAGCACAAGTGGACATAGCCTTAAATTGAGGAATAATAGTCAAAGGACAATATATCAGAGATAGTTCTTCAGTCAGAGAGTCGTAGGGACATAGCAGGCAATGCCTGCTACAGTCGCAGACTCGCCAACTTCAGATTGGTTTCACAGGTCGGCGCAACATCAAGGGCCAAAGGACCTGTTTCCACACTGTACGTAATTGAATCTAATTATTGCAGACCAGGACAGGACCTGATTCAATTACGTACAGTGTGGAAACAGGTCCTTTGGACCAACAAGTCCACACCGACCCTCTGAAGATCAACCCACCCACACTCATTCCTCTGCATGCACCCCTTCGCTTCATACTATGGGCAATTTAGATTAGATTACTTATACCCCTTACCCATACCCCTGCCCCTACATCTACATCGAACACTAATTCACCTAACCTGCACTTTGTTTTTGGACTGTGGGAGGAAACCCACGCAGACACGGGGAGAATGTGCAAACTCCACACAGTTAGTCGCTTGAGGCAGGAATTGAACCCAGTTCTCTGGCGCTGTAAGACAGCAGTACTAGCCACTGTGCCACCGTAATGTTCTATGTTCTATATTCTAAATAGAGCTAGATTAATTTGCGATGTCTTGTCGGCCTAAAAGAGTTGGACCAAGGGATCTGTTTCCATGCTGTACATATCGACGACTCTACGGCTCTATATTTGATGAACCGTAATCATTTAAAGTCCATGCAGTGCCAAGTTAGTTCATTATGAAATCTAATTATTGCTCCCAATGGCCAAAAAAAACATTCGATTCTTTTTGCCACAAAGCTCAATGAAATGGTTTGACTTTTCATTCAAATGAATACATGCTTATCATTTTTTCACGTATCACATTGCACGGCAAATATAATTTATTCTAAACATTGTATGCTTGCAAATTATTGTTCACTCCAATTCAATATCACAAAACATCCATTTAGATTAATATTTAAAGTTCTTCTGAATTATTGTCATCTTTAACTTGTTGGCAAATAGCTGAAGCTTAAACATTTCATTGAGAAATTAAATTAATTAATTAAATTTAAAAGAATGAAATCTCTATCAGAATGCTCAATTGTGTGCTCTTTGTGAATATGTAATCGTTCAGAAGCCAACCGCTTCCGAAATATCAGAGCGACAATGCATTCATTTTACTACAGACATTGAATACGTAATTGTGATCAGCACAATCGTCACACAACATGTTCTTTGTATGGTATAAAATAAAATACAATTCCTTCAGTTTTTGTACCATAAAGTGTTGACATGATTTTACATTTTAGATTCAGAGATATCATAACAACATGATTGTTTTCAGAGATAAAACACTTCATGTTCTGTTGACGACTTATAATTCACATCTTACTATTGCTCACTTCATCAAGCAAAGTTAGTGTTATTGCTCAGATCAGGAAACCTTGCAATTACAAAAAAAAAACACTGAAAGTAGACTCCAAAAGTCCTGAAAGCAGGTGAGTAAATAGAGTGTATTTCTGAGTGCCAGGATCACAACGCACATGTTACTTATGTTGATGACATAATTGCCTGATTTCCAGACTCCAACCACTTGCACCCTGGACCAGACACTGGATGAAGACGCAAAGAAGTTGAAAATCTCTTGTCACACCTTGTGTCTCACAGTGAAACATTTAAAATCATGTCAATATATGCTACTTTCTTATTCACCAGGAGCAAAATAAAATTAAACATTTGCGTTTATGGTCCGAGTTTAATATTTGCATCGCCCAACATGCTTTTGTGTGGGTTTAAATGGAGATCAGTCCTTCAGAATACACGTGAAGAAAGCAGCAGTAAACAGCGAGCTAATAATTACTTTAATAACGGAACGAAGTGAATTCTGTCTGGTGTAGGTCACCACATATACACTGTACTGACACTCAGTTGAATGTAACAATGTGCACCATAACTGGAAGTCTTGACCGAAAGCCCCTCACCAGATTCCTGACCTCAGACATTTCACTTCCTCACGTATTCACCAATTGATGAGAATCCACAAACTGGTTGACACAATATGTGTTTCATCTCAACCTTTCCACTCTATAATGCCTTGTTCAAGGCACCGACAGACTGCTTTCCATTTCAGTGTTACATATGGGCCTGTCTTCATGAGGAAACACGGTTCTCAGCATTCTTTGGATTATGGAATGGAAAATATGGGAAGGAACAAACAATTTTCTTCTGAGAAACTCCATCTGGTGAGAGGCAGGATGAAAGTGATCATTGTTCATAAAGGGTCAGCATAAGCTGGGGCCATTTGCACTGTCCAGCAGCATTGCTGGGAGCACGTGCAGTTGTGGAGAGAGACAAACAATGCAGCCCCTCAGTGAGGACTGTCCCCTGTGCACACTGAGTCCTGAATTAATCAACAGGTGAAGGTGTATTTTATGTTGGTTGGGGCACAGTAGGACAGTGCTTAACACTGCTGCCTCAACGTTCCACAGAACCGAGTTTGGTTCCTGCCTCGGGTGACCATCTGTGTGGAGTTATCAAATTCACTCCATATCTGCATTTTTTTTTCCTGTGTGCACCGGTTTCCTCCCACAGTCTAACGACGTGCATGCCAGGTGAATTGACCATGATAAATTGCTTTTGGTAAATGCCAGGGGTAAATGTCAGGAAATACGTCTGGGTGGGTTACTCCTCGGAGGGTCATTGTGGATTTGATTGGCCAAACAGTTTGTTTCTCCACTGTAGGGTCTCTAATTTAATGAAAGTTTTATCAAATAAATAATGATTGAACGAATACCAAGTTTTTCAATCCCAAAATTACTTTTTTGTTCATTTGGGGCAGCATAATAGCAAACAGTAATTGAATGCCAAACTCCGATGTACAGAGTGTTGTGAGTGTTATATTACAGGCTAGATTGCATTTACATCGGTGATTGAAATATCAAACGTTAGACAGATGTGATGAGGGACTGTAGTCACATGTAGAATGAATAAATCTTACGATAGAAACGAGATTGAGAGAGGCCAGGACGAGCAATGCTGTATTCTGTAGTATTGTAACCACAGGCAGGACGGTGCAGGGTTGAAAAGAAGATGTTTCGGTGTGTTGTTGTATAAGAAATCAGCTACTGCATAAGGAGGGACAATACCTTAGAGAGATCTTGAAGGGATTTGTGCATAGAGGTGAGGAACAAAACGACGACATGCGCACTATTGGGCAAATATTCTGGACTGCCAGTTAAAATGGAGAAGAATATGTCTCACCAATTCACTGAGGTGTGTAAAAAATAATATTAGTGTAATTCTACTCAGCGATGTCAATTCCCAACATTATTGGGGAAAGAATATGTTGTTAACAGGGAGGGAAATGTCTTGAAATTTATTTCAGAAAGTGTTTTATTTCAATATCTCGAAGATACAACAAGGGACATTGCAAAGCTGGGCAGTATTTTGGAGAATGACGCCAGTCAGGTATTATAGACATTCTTAGGAGAACATTTCCGCAGCACTACCCATTGCATCATATATTTTAAATTTGTTAAGGAAAAGACAAAAGTTAAAGAGGATCAGGAAGAAAAAGTTTTTTTTTGTATTTGGGAGGCAGATTTTGTTAGACAGGATCTTGTCAATGATGTTTATGAACAATTACCTCTGGGTAAAATTGTAGCAGAATACTGTTTTAGGGTGGTGGGGGTTGGGGGGTTGGGGGGCTGCATATGCTCCATATGGAATTGATGTGAGTATGGGCTCAAGGTGCTACATCTAAGATCAAATTTAGGAAAACAAGTCCAGAGAACATTGAATGTCCAAAAATATTGAGAATGGAATAAAAAAAAGGAAGGAGAAGCTTAAAGAAGGTAGAAAGTGAAAGGATCAATGGAGATGCTAGAATAGTATAGAATTGGCAGGTCTGAACTGAAGAAGAAAGTAGATTTGCAAAAAGGTAGGCATGATTTAACATTAGCAGGTTTGATTAGCAAGAATCACAAGAAATTCTACGGTTTTCAAGGGTAAGAGGATAAAAGGAAAATAATGGGATAATTGGGAACCAAAGACGTAACCTGTGCATGTAGCCAGACAATATATTAAACACGACCCACATGTCGGCTTGGAGCAGCAGTTACCATTTTCAGGGAGACTGACAGTGTGACCCTTAAGCAAATTGATACAGAAGGTGAGGAAAAATTGGTAGTTTTGGTGGAATAAATAAATCCTAAGATCTGGATAAGGTATATTTTTGACTGACGTGGAGATGAATGCGGATATTACAGGTCTGACTTTTTATTATTTTGTATCTGGACATAGAGGAGGTGCGATAGAACAGGACAACATCCAATGTAGATACAACTTTAACACAGAGTGCTCGAATTAAACCAAGAGATTAAAGTCCACAAAGTCTCATACGAGTGGGAGAGAACTGCAGAAATTTCTGAAGACAGTTGAGGCTGGATCACTAAATATCTTCAAAGCTGAGAGAAGCATTTTCAATCAGTCAGAGAATCTAAGGTTACAGGGAAATGTAGGAAAGTGGAGTTGAGGAACATCAAAACAAATATAATCTAAATGAAAGGCAAAGCTGACTAAGTGAATTGATGGATATATTATTGCTCCTATGCCTTATGGTATCCAATCTGCTCCTATCCCTGCACTCGCAGGAACATCAACCTCTCTCCTTCTCAGGTGAGGCATTGTTTGGATTGCAATCGATGGATCAGCAGCGATAGCCAAAAATAAGTCTGAGGCACCAATCAAATCAGTATTTTGTAGCTTTCAATGGTTAACTCTCGTTCTTTGAACCTCCGAATTTGTCCAATCTCTCTTGATACTATCGCCTCTGATAGTATTTTAATGACCTTTATTTGTTCTCTCTTTATGGCAATGATATATTTGTGAGAGAAAAAGTTAGAACAACACAGGATCCTCCAGGTGCTGCCTGAAAAAGCTCCTGTAGCACTGAAGCAAGAATTAACTGTTCTTGTTCTCAAATCGTCTGCAAATAAAGGTTATCATTCTGCTGGCTTTCCGTATCTTAGGGCTCAGCAGCCGAAGGCCACGTCAGGTTTTTCAAAATATGTACTCCTCAACTTCTTGTGATATAAAAACTACACTACATATGAACCTCTACAGCCAAATTGGATACCCAGACCATCATGTCCGTATGGAGGCCAGTTCAATCACACATTCCCACACAAGATCCTATATTCTATTGTCTTTTCACTAACAATTAATATATCTAATACATTCATAATGATAGAACTGTTACCGCGCAGGAGGCCCAGTATGCTTTCTTCGGGTCTTCAAATCAGCGTCATTACACACACCCAATATCCTGGTTTTCATCCATAACCTCCCTGACTCATTCTGAACACAATCTACATCTTTTGTTTCTTATTTTAAAAAGCAGTGTAACTGTCTTCGTTGTAGAACAATCTACACTGAGTAAGTAAATGTATCTAAACTAAAACAATGAATTAAGTACAATGCCTATCAATTCAAATTGGCACTTGACAGCCTTCTCTGGTTAACTTTGAGTTGTGGAAGTTTGAGTTATCAAAACGACATCAATCTTTGCTTCTGTTTTAGTTGGTATCGTTTAGTTCTTTGTTCATGCCTCAATATCAGAGATATCTTTTTTTCTCAACAAAGGTAGTCACGAATATGGGCCAAAGGCAGATATATGGAGTTACGTAACAAATCAGTCACAAACTCTTTAAATTGTAGAACAGGCTCAAGGGGCAAAGTAAACTTTTGTTCCACGTTGCAAAGGCACAGGTGACCATGTAGGCAATTACAACCTCATTTTAACAGATAATGATTTAATTAAATTACACGCAGTCAATTATTGTAACAAAATAAATTTGTATCGTCAAAAAGAATCTAAGACCATACCTGGATCAGTTATGCTGTCCATTCATAATGAAGGGTACATTTCCATTGCAACTTGATTGCCAACCCATCCACAATATTCACTGCCTCCACCATCAACTCTTAGTAGAATCAGTGTGTACCAGCAACACGATGCATTTCAATAATTTACCATAGTTTATTCCTCCTTCTTCACAGAAATCTGTTCGAGTATATTAGCCTATTTCACATTGTCCTCACAAACGACGAGGTCCCTCTCACTAGTGAATACTAAAGCAATGTCTTCATGAAGGAACTCACCTACATCCTCCGGCCCTACCATCACTCTCACCATCCCTTGTTCCTCACGTAATTGTAGAATGCCTTGCAGTTTTCCTTAATCCGACCGGCATTTTCATGCCCCCTTCTAGCCCTGCTAAGCCCAGTCTTCAGTTCCTTCCTGGTTATCTTGTAACCATCTAGACCCTTATCTCATTTTTACTTCCTTAACTTTAAGTGAGCTTCGTTCTTCCTCTCGACTAGATGATGCGCATCTCTTGTCATCAAAATTTCCTTCACCCTATCATCTCTTCCTTGACTCAGTAGGATGATGCAATCGAGATATATCAGCACATGCTCCCTAAACAACCTCCATATTTCTTTTGTTCGTTTTCCTGAGTATATCTGTTCCCAATTTATGCTCCACAGTTCTGGCCTAATAGCGTTGTAAATCCCCCTCCCCCAGTTAAATACTTTCCCTCACCGTATGCTCCTTTCCGTCTCCATGACAACATAAATGTCAGGGAGTTGTGATCACTATCACTGAAATGATCTCTCAGCAAGAGATCTGAAACCTGGTTCATTGCCAACCACTAAATCCGATGGTTTAGCACATATAGGTACATATTGAATCACCTCTAGGTACATATTGAATTTGGAATCTGTCCTGAACACACCTGACCACATCAGCTCCATCCAAACTATTTGCACTAAGGAGGTTCCAATCAATATTAGGGAAGTTGATGCCTCCCATAACGACAACTCTGTTACTTCAACACTTTTCCAAAATCTGCCTCCCACTATGCTCCACTGTGTGTCTCTTGCGGTTGGATGGGGGTGGGGTCTCTAGAAAGCTCAAAATAAAGTGACTGCTCCTTTCCTGTATCTAACGTCCAAACATAGTGATTCAGGCGACAAACGCTCCTTGGCAACCACCTTTTCTGCAGCTGTTATATTATCCCTCATTAGCAATTCAACTCCCCCATCTTTTTTTTACCTCCCTCCTCTTCCTTTTAAAAAATAAAATCCAGCAACATCCAGCAACCATTCCTGACGCTGTGCTTACCTAGTCTGCATAATGGCTTCAAATTCACAGATCCAAGTCCGATCCATGGTCTACGTTCATCACACATTTTCCTGACGCTTCCGTGTTAAATACATACAATTCAACCCATCACACTGACTGCAACATTGCGTAATCAACTGCCTATACTTGCTCAAAGGCTGTCTGCACGCTGTATCTGCCTGCTCACCAGCTACCCGATCCTTTGATTCTTAGCTCAGATCCCACCCCGTTTGGCAAACTAGTTTAAACCCTCCCGAACATCTCTTGCAAACCTCCCACTCAGAATATTTGGACCCCTCCATTACAGGTGTAAACCATCCTCATTCTGCATGTCATACCTTCCCCAGAAGGTATTCCATTGATCTATATACGTGAACTCCTCCCTTCTACACCGGCACTGCAGCCACGTTTTCAACTGCACCAGATCTCCGTTTGTAGCGTCAGTATCCCGTGGCACCATTAGAAATCCTGAGATTACTAGTATGTTCGTCGTGCCTTTTAGCATACAACCTAACGCCCTAAATTCTCTTTTCAGGTCCTTCTCTCTTTCCCTACCTATGTCATTGGTACCAGTGGGGCCAAAGAATTCTGGCTATTCTCCCTCCTACTTATGGATCCTGGAGATTCGATCCGAGATATCCCTACTCCTGGCATCTAGGAGTCAATATACCATCTGGGGACTCATTCCCAAAAACAGAACCTCCTGTCTGTTCCTCTAACCATTGAATCGCCTATCACTGTCGCTATCCAATTCTCCCCCCTTCCCTTCTGTCTCATAGAGCCAAGCCTTACACCATATAGTTGGCCGCTGTGTTTTACCCATGGTAGGACGTCCCTTCCAAGAGCATCCAAAGCGGTAAACATATTGCTGAGGGTAACGGCCACAGAAGATCCCTGCACTGTCTGCCTATTCGCTTTATCTCTCCTGACTGTGACCAAGCTACCTTGACCCTGTACTTTAGGTGTGACTATGTCTCCTTAAACTCTCTATATAACACCCTCATGAATAATCCGAAGTTCATTGTAATGGAAAACAACAAATTTTGCATTTACTGTGGGTAACAAATTTTCAATATACAGTGAAATTTGTAAAGGGAAATGTTTTTTGTAAAAATTTAATGCTGTGCTGGTCTTTGTAAATTGAAAACGGTACTTCAATGAGGTGTGCAGCCAGTTTGTCTATGTTCAGACTTTGTAAACATCCATCTTAACCTTGTGACAGCCAAACTCAGCGAAAGTTTAAGAACTGTTATTTACTGGACCAGGGGATGAGAGAATAAAAAGTCGAGCTTTCCCAGTCTTTGCCCTTGAAAGCGTGATAAGAAACAGTATAAGGCGAGTATCTGAATTATGCTCAGGTACCCCTTACATTGAGGGTTCTAGCTGAATGTAATAAGTTAGTTCTGCAGAATTTAAATAAACCTCCTTTCTTTGCTCTTGCTAACAGTTGAGTCAAGTCGACTTAATTTCCACGACAGTAAACTTGGGGGCTCGTCCGGGATCCCGAGACTGGGTGAGATTCTGAGGATTCCAAGGAGTACGAGGCGCCAGCGCCTTGAAGGTCTTTCATGTCATCTCGAACGCTGAATTGGCCACTTTCTGTAAGAGAACTGGGAGTCTCTGGATCTCCTCAGCGCCGGGGTTCGAATCAAATAAAGTTGGGGTACGAGTCGTGACTTAAGGAGACCTACATAGAGATTCATTCTAAGAGAATAAATAAAGCAGGAGCGGGGTTCAGTAAAGTCTCACGTAGTGTTTGAGCAAAACTCAAGGTAAAGGGATTGCCAGATATTGAATGTTCGCGAGACAGCAAGTATAAGGGTAGTTTTAGACTTGGAACCGCCACTGGCTGAGTTGGACTTGAAAAAGACGTACTGGATACGTGGTTTCTTGGTTAACAAAACCAAGGAATTGAGGCGGATGCGCCCAAAGCGAGAGTGGACCTCCGGAGGTAAGAAAGCAAGTCAAAGAGAAAAGATAATGGTACCGCGAGAGAGAGAGAGCTGAACACTTTTCCAGTTACACTAAAAATGGGCTCCAGCAAGAGCAAACAAAAGGAGGGTCCACACAGGACCTGGAATGGCCAACCAAAAATACAGCATATGCTAAATAATTGTGGTCCAGAGTCAGGAAAGCAGTTACAATTGTGGATCAAGGAATGTGGTTTTCTGGAGGGCGAAAGTTTAGGAAAAGACAATTGGAAATACTAAGGTCGAGGTTAGAAGAGAGAGAGGAGAAAAGGAAGGGAAAAATAAAACCTGTAAATTGGAGTGCATATAATATGTGGAAGGACGAGGCTTATTTCAGGGAAAGGAAATCTCAAGTGAAAGATTAAGCACACGTAAAGCACCAGCACACATGCTGACACACGCGGAAAACAACCTGACGAAGCTGTACAGTGTCTTAAGTCTGTGTCAATTCCTGACCTTGATGACTGCCCTCCCAGACCTACAGCACCGTATGTGATCCATCTGGCGAAGATTCTAACTCAGCGGCCACCGCCTCAGGGTATGCTGAATCACCGATAGCACGCCATACTCGCAAAAGATCGAAGCAAGAAGCCGAAACGAAGGACGACCGAGTCGGAAAGGCTTCCAGGGTCGGTCGGCGATCACTCCCCGATGGATGATGAGTCAGACAGTGAGAGTACTGGTATATGATCACCGAACGAGGTAGTTCTTCAAGCCCCAATGGTTGAAGCTGCATGTGCAGAAGGGTATCCAGTGTTCCAATGATGGATCTAGAAAGTGCCTATGGGCAATTGCCTTACCCATGCAACTTTGGAGATAACAAGTTCACCGCAGAAGTGAAAACGTTCTGTGCCGAGTTTCATCCGACGTCACATGAGATGAGACGGCTCCTGGGAGGAAACGTAGATGCCGATGTTACCAAAATCAAGTGCAAATGGCCAGCCATAAAAGTCCATGTCAGAGCAGTCAACCCACAAGCGGAAGAGAATGGAGACTTTGATGCTTTTGTTGCAGCGCTGGCAACCGCCTGAAGAGAGACATTCCCAGTGTGATATAACCAAAGTAGCAATGTGTAAACAACGAGAAAATAAGGGAGTGCCCCAGCACCTTACGCGCCTCACTGAAGTCCATAACGCCCATAGTGGACTGTGACCACCCGATGACACAACGGCGGCAGAGATCATGGCGTATGAGGCACACCCGAAGAACAGTTTCATCAATGGAATGAAGGACGAAATAGCAAAAAAGGTAAAAGGCCTATGTATTACCTGGGACACAGGAAAGCTGCGTTTGATCGAACAACATGGGAAACATGCTGAAAAATTGCTCACCTAAGAGAAGGATAAGTGGAAACGAAAGATGCAACAGCAAGCAGATAAAGCTCAGCTTACTATGATGCAAATGGTCACCCAGCCAATGGAGAGAGGTGCTGCAGGAGGAGAGAGAGGTAGAGGTGGAGTTTGTGGAAGAGGAAAAGTTCACGGAAGAGGGACGGGCAGAGGTGGATCTGGCGGTTGTTCTGTTTGTGGAGCAATGGACCACTGGGCGAGACAGTGCCCACACTGACAGCCACAATCGGCCCTGGAGATTGGACATCAGGGTGACTGACAGGGGAAGACGGAAGTGGAGGTAGGCAGTCCATAAGATACAGGTAAGCCTCTTTCCTTTATGCTTGGTAATAAAGACTCACTTATGCTAATCTCTTCTACTAGCCTTAGGGGCACTGAGAATGCCCCAGCTCTATGTTGAGCACTGAGATTGTGAGTTGTGGGCAGGATGTGCAGGATCACAACGATGTATATAGTGTGTTGCCTATATATATGTTATATGTGGAAGGTGCACCAGTTACCATTTTGGTAGCTACAAGGGCAACATACTCAGTCCTAAATTAAGCCTGTTTAGACAATCGACGCAAATAAAGATGAGTGAAAGGTTCCTGAACACAATGGGTGCACCAGGATTCATGGTGCAGAAGAGATTTTCTGGACCTCTACTGTGCAAACTAGTGACAGGGAAACATTCCAGTTGTCAATTTGTTATCGGAATTTTGTTCTTCAAATCTGATGGTTCGGGATCTCCAAAGGAGAATGGGGTTGGACTTGATCGGTACTGCGATGGGCTTGCAAGTAATTCAAAGGGAAGATTTACCAGTGCAGGCCGTAAAATATGACATACGACCCCTGATGTATGTCTATGAATGGAGATTAGGCCAGAGAGTGATAAGTCCAGTGAGCGAGTCAATCACCCGGGAAGCAAGCAACCATGTTAATCCTACTAACACCGATTTTCTTGCTGGAGACATGCTGCACTGCACAGCACACATACACCGTGATGGCCCTGATGAACCATATGAGAAGCATTGGTTCCGGAGATTGGTTAAACCAGCTCAGTTGTTATTGTGCGAATTTTATTGGAGTGATCACAGATGTGCAGTCAGTGTGAACTTTTCTAAGGTATCGGTAAAACCAAGTAGACCCTATCGTTTTGATGTGGAAGGCTACGCTCCTCACGTGTTACTAGCAAAGGTTTCCAGTGACGGGTGGCAGGATTTGGGACCATGGGTGTTAAAGGCACAAAGAACGAAAGGTTGGGTCTCCAGGGATGATATAGATGTCTGGTACAATGCAGACATGCGGATATAGAAGAAGAACCTAAACTGGCTACCTCAGGCCAATTGGTGAGCGGCACGGTGGCACAGTGGTTAGCACTGCTGCCTCACAGCGCCAGAGACCCGGGTTCATTTCCCGGCTCAGGCGACTGACTGTGTGGAGTTTGCACGTTCTCCCCGTGTCTGCGTGGGTTTCCTCCGGGTGCTCCGGTTTCCTCCCACAGTCCAAAGATGTGCAGGTCAGGTGAATTGGCCATGCTAAATTGCCTGTAGTGTTACGTAAGGGGTAGATATAGATGTAGGGGTAGGGGTAGGGGTATGGGTGGGTTACGCTTCGGCGGGGCGGTGTGGACTTGTTGGGCCGAAGGGCCTGTTTCCACACTGCAAGTAATCTAATCTAATCTAATCTAATCAGGCAGACAGGACAGTCCAGGTAACCCCCACTAGCCCTGAAGAGCCGAGGAGGCGTATCCCGAAGACAGAAGTCTCGGACCCAAAATTCTAATGGTCCCTATTGAGTTGTCGACAAAGGGCAAACATGATGTGGGGCTCATACGGGGCTGTGAGCCCATAAGGATAAACCCGAAGTCTGAGTATCGTCCTTGCAGAATATAATACCCATTAAAACCCGAGGCCATCTGCAGTCTTTTAATCCCTCCTGATGGCTGGAGATTTGTTCAAGACCTGCAGTTAGTCAATAACGCTGTTGTTCCACGTGCCCCAAGTGTTTCCAATCCCTAAACTATATTGGCTGAAATTCTACCGGACAGGAAATGGTTCCCTGTTGTAGATTTAGCAAATGCCTTCTTTCGTGTAGCAGTGCACCCAGATAGTCAATTCTGGTTCGCTTTTTCATTCAAAGGGAAATCATATAACTTCACGCGAAGTTACTGTGAGACCCCACCATATATAATGGGGTTCTGTGCAGGAGTCTTGAGATGCTTCTTCAAACCCCGGGTTCAGTGCGTCTGCAGTATGTAGATGATTGCTTGATAGCGACACTAACAAAGGAACAATGTGGAAGGAGACCTTTGCATTGGTCTGCTATCTAGCGCAGCAAGAGCACAAAGCCAGTCTCACAAAGTTACAATTTGTGCAACAAAAGGTGAAGTTATTAGGTCACCTAATATCTGAACAAGGGAAGGCTATTGGTCAAGACAGAGTTCAAGCAATCCAGCAAATTCCAAAGCCTCACACGAAGAGACAATTGCTATCCTTTTTGGGTACGTACTCCTACTGTAGGGTGTTTATCGCACATTATGCAACTCTTGAGGCTCCCCTAAGTGACAAAGGGTTGCAGAATCAGAGTCCATTGCAGTTGACACCAGAGGCCGAGAGTGCCTTTGCTGAATTAAAAAGGGCGCTCCAAACTACACCTACACTGGGGATTCCGAACCCAAATAAGCCTTTTGTACAAACGGTAAATGAGAAGCGTGGCTGCATGACATCTGTGCTGTTGCAGGATCATGGGGTAAGATTGAGGCCGGTAGTATATTTTTCAGCTAAACTAGACCCCGTAGCAGCAGGATTGCCACAATGCCTGTGAGCTGTGGCTGCAGCTGAAAAGGTATTGTACCATCCAGGGATATAGTCGGCGTTGGTGAATACTTACTGCTTTCCGAGCAAAGGACTGCACACATGTCAGCAGCACGTTGGCTCCGATACAATACTGTGTTATTGGAGATGCCTAACATTACAATTAAGCGATGTAACGCCCTTAACCCTGGTAGCCTTCTCCCCACACAAGGAGATGGAGACCCACACGACTGTATTGCTGTAACGAATGAAATTTGCAGCCCCAGACCAGATTTGCAGGATTCACCATGCCATAATCCAGATATGGAGTTTTTTGTGGATGGGTCAGAATTCAGGAGCAAGGAGACAGGCCAGAGTTGTGTAGGGTATGCTGCAGTGATTATCTACCAGGTCGTCAAAATGGGGTCACTCCCTTCTCATCTGTCAGTACCAGCAGCGGAGCTGATTGCTTTGACTGAGACCTGTACACTAGCTGAGGGAAGGACAGTGAATATTTACACCGACAGCAGATATGCCTTTGGGGTTGTACATGATTTTGGAACCCTTTGGAAACACAGGGGCTTCTTCGCCTCTACCGGAAAACCCATCACACACCGCGATCTCCTGGAACGGTCCTGTTGCCTAAATCAATTGCTGTGTGTAAGTGTGAAGCCCACACACAAAAAAATGATCTTATTTCCCAAGGCAATGCAAGGGCAGACTCAGCAGCAAAAACAGCAGCCAAGTGAGCAGATTGACATGTGTATGACAAAAATTTATATCCCAACACCAGATGTTAGGGGGCTACAGTCACAGGCCACACCAGAAGAAAAGCGTGAGTGGACGAAAGCAGAATGCAGTGTGGGGGAAGGGGTATGGTGTGGTCCCAATGGTAAACCCTGTCTACCACTATCATTATTCCATTCTATGCCAAACTGACACACGGTAAGGACCATGTGTCTAAAGTGGGGAGGTACGACAGTATTTTGGTACACTGGTAGAGTAAGGGATTTACTCATTAATTCCAGAACTATTGTGAACGTTGTGTTATCTGTGCCACTAATAATGTGGGTAGGGGAATACAGATGAGTCAGGTAGCTCACCCCCAACCCCAAAAACCATTTGAACATTTACAGATGGATTTCATTGAACTAACGCCCAGCGAAGGGAAAAGGTATTGTCTGGTAATAGTTGATATGTTTTCCAAATGGGTGGAAGCGTTCCCCACGTCTAAACAGGATGCCAGTGCAGTAGCCAAGGCTTTGCTAACTGAGATAATTCCGAGATGGGGCAACCCTGAAAGGATCAGTAGTGACAATGGGACACCATTTGTCAATAATGTCTTGCAGCAGAGCAGTGATTACTTGAGAATAAACATGAGACAAAACTGTGCCTACCACCCAGCGAGAGGTGGGCAGTGGAAAGAGAAAATGCTACTCTAAAAAAATAAATTGACAAAATGTTGTGAGGAACTAGGGGTGACATGGACAAAGGCACTCCCGATTGTGCTAATGTATATGAGATCTAGGAGTAGAGGAAGAGCTAATCTTAGCCCGTTTGAGATTTTGTTTGGTAGACCGCCCAATACAGGAATTGGCCCAAGACCTAAGGTAAGAGAGATAACAGGCCACTGTGAAGATGACATGTCGTGTTACTGTATAAAACTCTCTAAACTTTTATCTCAAATACAGATTCAAGTGAAAGCAGCACTACCCCAACCAGCAGGAGGGAAGCTGCATGATCTAAAACCCGGAGATTGGATAGTGGTGAAAGACTTCAGGAGGAACAACTGGAAGGCAAAGTGGTGGCTTAGAGCGTTTCAAGAACTCCTCACAACACAGACAGCAGTTAAGATCGCAGAAAGAGCCACGTGGGTACACACCAGCCATTACAAGCGTGTAGCTGGGCCTGAGGAGACATCGGACAGTACCAGAACCAATTAAGTGCGAGTAGTGAATAGAAGCCTCATACGAATATGGGATTGCCGCAGCTCACACATGGGCTGTGTACAGTGCACTCCAGAGCAAGTGAAGATACCACCACAAAGATGTGTTTTGGGTAGGTGGTATCTGAGGAAAGGACTGGCGTTTCCTAAACATCTTTTGATGTATAGCTATTACGGCTCTCTACTTCTTTGTAGTTATTGCTGTAATTGGCCTTGTTGTCATAAAATAACAAAAAGGGGGAAAATGTAATAGAAAAATATTCATTTACTGTGAAATTAATGATCCTTTTCCTTTGAAATTTGAAGACAATGCTTTTCTTTAATTTAATGCTGTACTGAGCTTTGTAAATTATGTTTTGATGAAGGGTTGCAGTCAGATTAACTCTGTGTGAATTCTGTAAAACTTCTACTTGAATTTGCGATTGTCGAACTTAGCGAAGGCTGAAGATCTGTTATGTTTGAAATACCAGGGAATTGCCCTTGTGAGTGTGATAAGGAACACTATAAGGCAAGCATCTGTACAATGTTTCAGTTATTTTGCATTAAGGCATCTGGCTTAGTGGAGTGAGTCAATCCTGCAGGATTCAAAATAAAGTTCCTTTCTTTGCTCCTGCTAATAGTTGAGTAGATATAATTTCCACGACAATGACCCTTGATTGTATTTTAGTTGAGAAAATATACAGCACCATTTTCATTGATCTACTCTGATACTAGCTTAATAAACTGACCTTTCTTGTCTATACATGTGTCCTCCATTTGCATCGCTATTCTAGTTGCTTCGTGTATTCCAATGTTTCTGAGGAACAAATTATTCTCACCAAATGGTAGACTCTGGAAGTATCCTCAATATTTTAGTTATATTATCTTGGCTGTTCTTTATTACAGGATTTGTCTCTTCTTCTATGAAAAGAGATGATAATTGAAAACTCTTCAGTCCTCTGACCACACTTCCATATCTATGTAGCAATAAATATTTAAGATCAATCACTTTGCTGTTGTGTCCATTCCTCAGAAATACTCAGACATCCCATCCAGACTGAGCAAATGTATTAATTTACCATGATATAAAACAAATTGGTTTGAATTGGGGTTAAGTGAACCTGCTCGTCCAGTTATTGTCGTTAATGTCAGTCTCCATGCATCAAATTATTTCACTAAAAGGTTTACTTCCTATTAATAAGGTGGTCTTACAATATTATCACATAGTATCATTGGGAACTTCACTTTCAGCACTAACCAGGATTAACACTTCAAGAGTGAAGGAGAGAAGAGCTCAGAGTCTGAGAGCAATGTACTAGAATGTTCCAACAATGGAGCAGATTATGGGAACAATAGACTGGAATGTTCCAATAAAGACCAGGGGTTTATGTTTGGGTCTTCACAATCTTCCTCAAGATTGGGTGGATCTTAAGTGTGCTTTGCTGATTCAAGCTGGTTTCTATCCTCTCCTCACTATTATTCCTGGTAAGTCTTTCTATCTGACTATGAATTCAATAAACTTTGTTGAACTAACTTACTGTCCTCTTAATTTAAATACTGAAAAAAGAAAGCCGTTGCCATGACTTCTGTCCACAAACTCCATTCCTAACCAAACAATTTTAATGCCAATATCTGAAGTGCAATCAAACTGCGTATAACTCCAACAAGTACTTCGGCTCTAAGCTAATATCAGTTTCCATATTCTCTCCAGCACCAATTCTGTTCACTATCAACTCCGCAATATCTCAAGTTTCCCATTTTGTCTCAGTCTACCTGCTGAATAAACCATAATCTACACCTTTGTTATATCTAGATTCAACTGTTCCTATTCTCTTCCAGCCACAAATAATTTGACCAGAAATGTTGAGTGTTCTCCCTGAAAGGTGCTGACTTCAGGACAGTCAGTGGGATTGTGAGAATATCACTACACTTGTAATCAGAGACCCAGGCTATTACTGTGGATAGTCAGAGCCTTTTCCCCAGGATACTAATGTTAATTACAAGGGGACATAGTTTTAAGGTATGAAGAGAAAGTTTAATAGAGATGTGAGACAGCTTTTTTACAACGATGGTGATCAGTGCTTGAAATGCGCTTCCAAAACGTAATGGTGGAGGTGGATGCAATAGCAATTTCTTGAATTGCCGGGAATCAAGGGATATGGACCATGAAAAGATAAAAAAAGTTTTTCATTTGGAAAGTCATCAAGTGTGAGCACAGTCTTGGTGGGCTGAAGGGCCTGTTCCTGTGCTGTACTGTTTTTATTCATTCTTCTCTGTTTTCTCAAAAGTTTAGATTAGATTAGAATACTTACAGTGTGGAAACAGGCCCTTCGGCTCAACAAGTCCACACCGACCCATTCTCCTACATTTACCCCTTTACCTGTTTGAGGTTTGGTAGTTCTTTAAAGACGAGCAACAACTGCCAATTTCCGAGCACCGTCCTACAAGTCATCTGCTTTATCCTCAATTACAATGTCTTCACCTTTGACAGCAGGTTCTTCATCCAGACACACGCTTCAACCACGGGGACTAAATTTGCACTCCAATATGCCAACATCTTTAGACACAAGACTGAACAAGACTTCTTCTCTACGCAGGACCTCCAACCAACACTATACACCAGGTACATCAACGACATTTTCTTCCTCTAGATCCATGGCGAGGAGGCACTGATAAAACTATACAGTGAAATGAACAAGTTCCATCCCACCATCAAACTCACAATGGACTACTCTGTACTCTTTCATTCTTGGACACATGTATCTCCATCAAGGATGGGCACCTCATTCTACAGCATACCTATGGATAACCTCACAATGCTACACTTCTCCAGCTTCTACCCAAAACATATTAAAACAGCCATCCCCTCTGGACAAGCCCTATGCATGCACAGAATCTGTTCAGATGAGGAGGAGGTGTTCAAAAGATCTGCATCACCCACTTGGTACACGGTGCAGTACACTTTAAATGCTGAATGCAAGTTTTATGCAACTATTTAGAGGGGCTAAATGGTGTTTTCATGTGCCTCAGTAATAGCCTTGAGGAATTCACTGAGAGACGTGTTGTGTGACATGACACAGGAGGCAGGAGCACCAGTTGGCCATTCGGTCTCTGCTACACCATTCAGACAAATCAGAGCTGATCTGACTGTGGCTGAACTCCCTGTCCATCTCTGTTCCCAATAAACATAGGATTCTTTGACCATCAAGGAGCTACTGAGCTAAGCCTTAAATATCTTCACTGCTCCCTGCAGTTGATAATGTCACATTTAGCACACCCCTCAGGACAAAGAAGCATTCTCATCGCAATCTAAAATGGGAGCACCCTTCCATGTAAAGGATTGTCTTTGCACCAAATCACGTCCTACTTATGGAATGATGCACAACAAATAAGAACAGATGTAGACCATTCACCCCCTCAAACCTGACCCGCATAAGCTCTGGCTCTTTAGTTGATCAAATATCTATCAACTTCAGCCTTCACTGCTCTCTGGGCAACACATTATCAGATACATCCTTATCTCAGTTTGAAATGGACGAGGCCACATTTTCAAACATTCTACAGTTCCCCGAGTACTATACACCCGGACGTGGGGAGCTATCCTCTCAGCATCCACCCTGTCAAGTCCCCTCAGGGTCAGTTATGTCTCAATATGATCATGTCTATTTCTGCTTAACTTCAAATGTTATACATCCAAACTGCGCTACATTCCCACATGGGATGAATTCGTATTCCCAGGAATCAACTGAGTGAGCTATGTCCATACTACTCATGTAATTAAATTCTTTCCAAGGTAAGGAGATTAAAAAAGCTTCATGCAGTCCTCCAGGTGTGATCTCAGTAAAACTGGGAACAGCTGCAGCAACGCTTCCTTCATGGTTGACTCCTTGCAAGAAACATTAAAATTGAGACAAGAGCTAGAGGACACTTGATTTTTTATGTCTTAAATAAAGCAACTTTGATTGGTTACAGCGATGAGGTGATTTTTCTCCATTTCTCAGTGTGCTGTGAGACATAGAATTACAGAATAGAATCCTTACAGTGCACAAGATTCCATGTTGATCCTCGTGTCTGCACTGACCCTAGGCCCAGTACCCCCACCCTATACCTGCATTTCCCAAAGCTAATCCAAATAAAGTGCGCGATGCTGGTCACTCTGGGGCAAATGTACCACGACTAATCATCTAACCTGCACATTTTTGGACTGGACTACAGAGTAGAAACCCACGCAGACACAGGGAAAATGTGCACTCCACACAGACTGTTGACCCAGACTGGATTCAAACCCATGTCCCTGGTGCTGTGAGGCAGCAGTACTAACCATTAAGGCACTGTAACCTTACATACAAATGAATGTATAATTTGTTTGCTTGCCTTCTTCACAGTTAATGTAGTGATGATCTTCATGCTGCTTGATAAAGATTATGGATTGTCTCCATGTGATATCCGTTACCTGGTGGCCATGGCAGCGACAGGTCGTTATTCTCAACCTGATATTGAGACAAATTCTGTTTGATTATTGAGAACACGACAGTTTCCTTTGGGGCATCCCCATGTATAATATAATTGCTGTACTGCTTTATATCGATTGGACGGTCCTGTCTGGTTTGCCGTCACTTTCACCTTTGATTGTTTTGTGGCCATTTCTTGCCAGAAGCTGAAAATTAAATATTGCAGTTTGAAAACTGTTCTGGGAACAGCAACTGTGCTGAGCTGTTTAAAGAACATCTTCTGGTATTTTATTCTCCCAGCTCAGTATTAACAATCGGTGTTTATTACTCTTGAGTATGGATCATAAATGAGTTGTTCCACCACATTCTAACCACGACTTTCCAATTTCCCCTGATTCTGCTGCTCAATGTTTTCATCAGCAGAAACATGCTAATGACCAGCAGAGCCCACAGGATAGTAGTGGAGAGTCTCACAGGGACACCGAAATGCAAAGCTGATGTAAATCCATCTTGTTACTGTTAGTGTTAACAATGTGTTCAATATGGACCCAAATGTTTGTGATAGGCTATTGGTCTACATATCTACATGAATTGTGCTGGAATTGGGATTCTTGATGCAGTTTCTCAGTTGCTGCATGGTATTTTTGCCTTTACCCTGACAAAGTTCAGGCAGCAACTGAAGAAGGTACTGTAATATCCCATCACTCTAATGAATGAGTGAATCAATCAAATTCATTTGGTGTGTACTTATTGAGCCGAACGGCCTGTTTCCGCACTGTAGGGACTCTATGAGGACATAGATGTGTCAGTGTTGGACTGGCCAAAGTTAAAAATCACACAACACCTGGTTATAGTCCAACTGGTTTATTTGGAAGTACAATAGCTTTCGAGAGCTTCATTGGGTAGTTAGTGGGGCAAGATCATGGAACACAGAATTTACTATAAATTCGGTGTCCTGTGATCCTGCCCCACTAGCTACCTGATGGAGGAGCAGCGTCCAGACAGTCCAGGTTTTTCTCCTTTTAATTCAAATTCACAACAATGAATCAGCCTATCACAATGATAACAGACTGAGGACAGGTGACTGAGGTGTCAGTGGGGGAACACTTTGGGGCCAGTGACCAAAGTTTGATTAATTTTAAAGTAGCAATGGTTTTGTGTGTGGGAAATCATGTCACAAGAACTTGACTGATTTTTTTGAAGAAGTAACAAAGCGGATTGATTAGGGCAGAGCAGTGAACAGGATCCGTATGGACTTCAGTTAGGTGTTTGACAAGGTTCCCCATCGGATAGTGGTTAGCAAGGTCACATCATATGGAATACAGGAATAATTAGCCATTTTAATTGGCTTGAAGGCAAGAGGTGGTGGTGTAAGGTTGCTTTTCAGACTGGAGGCCTATGCCTAGTGATGTGCTACAAGTATCGATGTTGAGTCCACTGCTTTTCATCATTTATATAAATGATTTGGATGCAAACGTAGGAGGTATAGTAAGTAAGTTTGCAGTTGGCAAAAAATTGGAGGTGCAGTGGACAGTGAAGAAGGTTACCTCAGAGTACAATGGGAACTTGTTCAAATGAGCAAATGGGCCAAGCAGTGGCGGTTGGAGTTTAATTTAGATAAATATGGGGCGCTGCATTTTGGAAAAGCAAATCAGAGCACGTCATATCCACTTAATGGTAAGGGTGTGTTGCTGAACAAAGAGACCTTGGAGTGCAAGTTCATAGTTTTGTAAGTAGAGTTGCAGGCAGATAGGATTGTGAAGAAGGCATTTGGCATGCTTTCCTTTATTGGTCAGAAGATTGAGTATCAGGATCAGGAGGTCATGTTGTGGCTGTACATGACATTGGTTAAGACACGTGCAATTCTGGTCTCCTTCCAAACGAAGAATTTTGTGAATCTTGAAAGGGTTCTGAAACTATTTACATGGATATTGCCAGGGTGGAGGAATTGAGCGAAACTGAGAGGCTGAAATAGGCTGGGGGTGTTTTCCATGGGGCGTTGGAGGCTTCTCAAGTTTCATAAAATCACGAGGGGCATGGATCGGAAGAAGTCTTTTCCCTAGGGTGAGAGAGTCCCAAATTGGAGGGTTAGAGTAAGAGGAAAAGATATAAAATGGACCTAAGGAGACAGCTTTTTCACATAGAGGATGGTGTGTGTGTGGAATGCGCTACCAGAGGAAGTAGTGGAGATTGGTACAATTACAGTATTTAAAAGGCATCTGGATGGGTATATGAATAGAGGGATACAGGCCAGGTGCCGGCCAGAGATTAGATTAGGTTAGGATATCTGGTTGGCATGAATGAGTTGGACCGAATGGTTTGTTTCCATGCTGCACATCTCTATGACTAAGGGCAGTACAACAGAGAATTCAGGGCTCCCTTAGTGACAACAAGGGAGTGTTTGCACTGTGGTGATATTTACACTCTAAATCTACACATCTGCACATGACAAACACCTCAACATCCAGAGACCAGGAGGGCAATCTGTCAAGACTTGAATTCTCTAACCAGAGACTGTGAGAACGAGAACATTTCTGGGGGGGGGGGGGGCATGATAGATGGATATAGCTTCACAAATCAAAACACGTGCATCCTTCAGTTCCTTTGGTAAAGAATAACTTCCTCATTTAAACTGACCACTAGTTCCAGTATCCACTGTCGTTTGTGGAAGAGCGTTCCAAACCTCTCACATCCTTTGTGTGTAGAAGTGCTTCCTACCATTTCTCCTGAGTGCTCTGGCTCTCATTTTCAGACTGTGCCCCCTCGTTAGAGAATTGCCAGCCAATGGAAATCATTTATCTTTTTCTGTTAATGTCTTGTAGGACTTCACTCAGATCAGCCCTTAACCTTCAAGATTCTTGCGAACACAGGCTTCATTTGTATATAAAAAAAACAGAAATTGTTCAGCAGGTCTGGCAAGCATCTGTGAGAGAGAAAGTAGATTAAATATTTCAAGTCTGGAGACCCTTCCTCAGAACTAAGTTGCATGATCTCTCTTCATACCTTCACAACATATGAAACCAGAACAGATGAGAGAATACTAAAGTCAGGAAATTCTGCAGCAAACTTGCTCACCCAACATTCTAGCCCCTCCTCCAGGTCATTTATAAAAATGACAAACAGCAATGGTCCCAAGACAGATCCTTGCGGAACACCGCTATTAACTGAACTCCAAGATGAACCTTTACCATCAACTACTACCCTCTGTCTTCTTCCAGTCAGCCAATTCCTAATCCAAACCTCCAACTCACTCTCAATTCCATATCTCCGTATTTTTTGCAGTAGCCTACCATGGGGCACCTTATCAAACTCCTTACTAAAATTCATATACAACACATCTACTGCTTTACCCTCGTCCATCTCCTTAGTCACCTGCTCGAAGAATTCAATAAGGTTTGTGAGGCACGACCTGCCCTTCACAAAACCATGCAGACTATCCCTAATCACATTATTCCTATCCAGATGTTCATAAATCCTATACCTTACAATTCTCTCTAAGACTTTGCCCACAACAGAAGTGAGACTCACCGGCCTATAGTTACTAGGGTTATCCATACTCCCCTTCTTGAAGAAGGGAGCCACATTTGCTATACTCCAGTCTTCTGGCACTATTCCTGTAGACAACGAGGACATGAAAATCAAGGTCAATGGCTCTGCAATCTCTTCGCTTGCTTCCCAGAGAATCCCTGGATTAATGCCATCAGGCCCAGGGGACTTATCTATTTTCACCCTTTCCAGAATTTCCAACACCTCTTCCCTACATACCTCAAAGCCGTCCATTCTAATTAATTGTGATTCAGTATTCACATTGGCAATAATGTCCTGTTCCTGAGTGAATACTGACGAAAAGTATTCATTCAGTATCTCCCCAATCTCTTCAGCCTCCACACGCAACTTCCCACTACTATCCTTAACTGGACCTATTCCTACCCTAGTCATTCTTGTATTCCTGACATACCTATAGAAAGACTTAGGGTTTCACCAATCTAACCAACTAAGGACTTTTCGTGTGCCCTCCTTGCTGCTCTTAGCTCTCTTCAGAACCTTCTTATTAAACTTACTTATTAAACCATGGCTCGCACACACGACCCTTTCCTCCCTGTCTGACAGGTACATACTTATCAAGGACACTCAATAGTTGCTCCTTGAACAAGCTCCACATATCAATTACGCCCTTGCCTTGAAGCCTACTTTTCCAAGCCACGTATCCGACGTCATGCCTCACCGCATCATAATTTCCCTGCCCCCAGCAAAAACCCTTGCCCTGCAGTGCACACTTATCCCTCTCCAGCACTAGAATAAAAGTCACTGAATTATGGTCACTGTCCCCAAAGTGCTCACCGACATCTACTTCTAACACCTGGCCTGGTTCGTTACCCAGAACCAAATCCAGTATGGCCTCACCTCTTGTTGGCCTGTCTACACATTGTGTCAGGAAACCCTCCTGCATACATTGGACAAACACCGACCCATCTAACGTACTCGAGCTATAGCTTTCCCAGTCAATATCAGGAAAGTTAAAGCCCCCCATAACAATCACCCTATTACTTTCACTCTTCTCCTGAATCATCCTCGCAATCCTTTCTTCTACGTTTCTAGGACTATTAGGAGGCCTGTAAAAAAGTCCTAACAGGGTGACTTCACCTTTCCTATTCCTAACCTCAACCGAAACTACCTCAGATGGCGAGTCTTCATCCATCGTCCTTTCCACCGCTGTAATACTATCTTGACGAGCAATGCCACACCTCCCCCTCTTTTACCCCCTAATCTGGCCCTACTAAAACATTTAAACACTGGAACCTGCATCAGCCAATCCTCTCCCTGTTCTACCCATGTCTCTGTAATAGCCACAACATCGAAATCCCAGGTACCAACCCACGCTGCAAGTTCACCTACCTTATTTCGTATACTTCTTGCATTGAAGTATACACACTTTAAGCCACTTTCCTGTTTACAGGCACACTCCTTTGAGATTGACGCCATGTTCCTAACCTCCCTGCACTCCAGGTCCTGCACCCGAAAGCTACAGTCTAGGTTCCCATGCCCCTGCAGATTTAGTTTAACCCCCATCCCCCCAAGAGCACTAACAAACCTCCCGCCAAGAATACTGGTGCCCCTCAGGTTCAGGTGTAGACCATCCTGTATATAGATGTCCAACCTTCCCCAGAAAGAACTCCAGTTATCCAGATACTGGAATCCCTCCCTCCTGCACCATCCCTGGAGCCACGCATTTAACTGTTCTCTCTCCCTATTCCTCGACTCTCTATCACGTTGCACGGGTAACAAACCAGAGACAACAACTCTGTTTGTTCTGACTCTGAGCTTCCAACTTCGCTCCCTGAAAGCCTGTCTGATATCCTCAGCCCTCCTTCTACCTATGTCGTTGTTGTCAATGTGGACCACGACTTCGGGCTGCTCCCCCTCCCCATTAAGGACCCGGAAAACACGATCAGAGATATCACGTACCCTTGCAGCTGGGAGGCAACATACCAAACGTGAGTCTCTCTCGCCCCCACAAAACCGCCTATCTGTGCCCCGAACTATCGAGTCCCCAATTACTATTGCTCTGCTCTTCTTCACCCTTCCCTTCTGAGCAACGGGGACAGGCTCCGTGCCAGAGGCCTGAACCCCATTGCTTACCCCTGGTAAGTCGTCCCCCCCACAAGTATACAAAACGGTATACTTGTTCTTGAGGCGAACAGACACAGGGTATCCCTGCACTGGCTGCTTCCTCCCAGTCCCTCTGACCGTCACCCATCTGTCTGCAATCTTTGGAGTTACTACTTCCCTAAAGCTCCGATCTATGACCTCCTCTGCATCCCGAATGATCCTAAGTTCATCCAACTCCAGCTCCAGTTCCCTAATACGGTCTTGGAGCAGCTGCAAATGGGTGCACTTCCTGCAAGTGTAATCAGCAGGGACGTCCACGGCATCCCTTACCTCAAACATATTGCAAGAGGAACATTGCACTGCCTTCACTGCCATCCCTCCAAAAGTAACCTTTTAAAAAACTGGGTCTAAACAATAGAACAGGCAAAATGCAGCACTTACTTCCTTACCACAACGGTATTAGGTTAGAGGAGGAGGGCGGGTGGGAGGCACTACCTCTGTTGTGCCTCGGGTTCCTCTCCTGCGTGCTTTTATAGGAAAAAAAAGAACCTACCCAGTTAAGTTTACGCCACACCTGCTTCCGGCTGCCCGTCTGGTCTTCGTCACATCCCCCTTCTGCTCCTGCTCTTTCTGTGAAGAGAAAAAAATACCGCTGCCCGCTACCGGTAAGTAATTTTGAAACAGTCTTACCTTAGCTGCTGCTCGCACTCAAAATGACCGTTGGCGTCGACGGGTAAGTATTTATACTCACTGCTTTCCTTCCTGGCTGCCCCAATGGTTCGTCAGTTCCCCCTTTGCTCCCGATCTTTCTGTGAAGAGAAAAAAAACACCGCTGCCCGCTACCGGTAAGTAATTTTAAATTTAAAACAAACTTTTAAAACAAACTGTCTTAACTTAGCTGCTGCTCGCACTTCAGTCGGTTGACAAGCTCCTTGTTTGAAACTCTGGGCTGACGAATTCCTAGAGATGCCGTCTTATACTGTCTGAAAGCTCCTTTGGAAGATTGACACGACAGCATTGCTCAGCTTTGTGTCAAAACACTGACAATGAAGAAACTAATTACAATAACAAGTTTAATCTCAATTTTAAAGGAGCGTAGCTGTTTAGTATATCATAATGAAATAACAAAAAAACAGAACCTGGGATCTCACAGCAATAATGCTGCCCACTCAAATACCGTGAGCTCCATCATGAAATCACAAATAATTTCAACCAATGTTGCATCGAGCCAATTCATTCCATGTGTGAAAATATATCTCAGAGCTGTTCTTTTGTTCTCTGGAGTAGGAGCTGCCCTCTTTAAACAAGAGCATTTCACTCACTGATTGAAATGTGATTCTTCTTACACACTAAATGTATGCATTACTGCCGAGGTCAGCATTTATTCCTCATCCCTAATTGCCCAGGTACTGGAGGTACATGAAGGGCTTTCCTGGAGGAAGGGGACTGAGTGAACAAGTTGGGCTTCCAACAATGGAGGTATCACTGATGTCACTCTTATTGTCATTCTCCATACTTCCCAAAGGGCAACTAGGGACGAGTAATAAACACTGGCCCAGCCAGTGACGCCCACATCCCATCAATGGATAAGAATAAAGTGATAACCCTGGAGGTTCCATCTACCTTATAGCCCCTGTCTGTATTCATCAGGATCATACCGATGTGTGCGGATATGTGCCTTTTCCAAACTGCAATCATAACCACCGGTATCCCGAGATATATCATGGTGAGTGCAGTTAAGACCACAGCTTGATGTGAGAGGTGGCGAATTCATGGATGACAGGCTATGGGCATGTGATCATATGGCCTGTTCCTTCACATTTACATAAGAGTGGTCGCTGTCAATGTCACCTCTATCTCCACATTATGTGGGAGGAAGATATGATAAGCCATCTAAATATTTTTAAAAATATAATTCCGTTACTTTGGACATCATCCTAACTTCGTCACTTGGAATAATTGGAATCCCTAGCACTGAGCGTGACCTTGCAGTTGCCATTAAACCAGACCTTGGTGAGCTGTTGAAATTGGGGTGGATGGTGGCTCAGTGGTCAGCATTGCTGCCTCACAGCACCAGGGACATGATTTCATTTCCAGCCTTGAGCGACTGTCTGTGTGGAGTTTGCACATTCTCCCCGTGTCTGCATGGGTTTCCACACACAGGCCAAAGTTGTGCAGGTTAGGTGAATTGACCATGCTAAATTGCCACAGTGATAGGTGCTTTGTCAGGGGTAAATATAGGGTAGGGAAATGTGTCTGAGTGAGTTCCTTTTCAGAGGGCCGGTGTGGACTTGTTGGGCTGAAGAGCCTGTTTCCATATTATAGAGAATGTAATTTAAACTGACAGTGAGAGATATTGTGGTGGGTCTTCTCCTGGAACAAATGTTTTCACTGTTTGTCACAAATTTGCTGCGGGGCTTTACCTTAGCCTGTCTGAACTAGGGCGGTACGGTGGCACAGTGGTTAGCACTGCTGCCTCACAGCGCCAGAGACCTGGGTTCAATTCCCGACTCAGGCGACTGACTGTGTGGAGTTTGCACATTCTCCCCGTGTCTGCGTGGGTTTCCTCCGGGTGCTCCGGTTTCCTCCCACACTTTAAAGATGTGCAGGTTAGGTGAGTTGGTCATGCTAAATTGCCCATAGTGTTAGGTAAAGGGGTAAATGTTGGGGAATGGGTGGGTTGCGCTTCGGCGGGTCGGTGTGGACTTGTTGGGCCGAAGGGCCTGTTTCCACACTGTAAGTAATCTAATCTAATCTAAACTCTTCCCTCATCCTGTTCTTGCAGATACTGCACAGGTTGTCCCAGCAATAATGACGGTGGGCAACAAAACAGCATTCTGTGCAGTATCTACAGCACAGAGACCCAGAGATGGAGAGCAGGAGGAAGTCTGTGATTTTGCTCCTCACCATCTCTTGGAGCTTCATCCTCCTGTTGTTCACCTATGTTTTAAGTTTCTTACATGATGTTATTCAAGGAGTCCACCCTGAAGATTACTCGCTTTTCCTGCATAACTTCACAAAACTTGGTTATATGCTGCAGACCCTAAGTTGGTGCACAAACAAGTTTATTTATGCAGCAACATTATTTCAGTTCAGAGTGGAGATCACTAACACAGCAAAGTAGCGAGTTACACAAATTCCTTGTATAATGAATAAATAAAACTCCTTAGTGAAGCCACAGGAGGGTCCTGCTGTTCCAGCCATGAAACAATTTTTCAAATTCATTCATGGGATGTTGGCGTCACTGCCCAGGCCCAGCATTTATTACCCATCCCTAGTCACCCCTTGAGAAGTTGGTGGTGAACTGCATTCTTGAACCGCTCTTGTCCACTTAGGTCAACCCATAACGTTGTTAGGGAAGGAATTCCAGGAAGCTTGGAAGGCAATTTGCATAAGGTGGTATTCCCATGTATTTGTTGCCATTGTCCTAAATGGAAGTGGCTGTGGGTTTGTAAGGTGGTGTCTGAGGATCTTGGGTGAATATCTGCACTGCATTTGTAGGTGGTATACACTGCGGCTACTAAGCATCTTTGGTGGACGGAGTGGATATTTCTGGTTGGGGTGCCAATCAAGCAGGTTGCTTTGTCCTGGATGGTGTCAAGTTTCTTGACTGTTTATTGGAGCTGCATTCAGACAGGCAAGTGGAGCATATTCCATCACATCCTACAGAGAATCGTTATCCCAGTGCAGAGGCAGGGTTGAGTTGGGAACTGGCAGATTTCCCATCTTAGCATAATCCAAAGGAATTGTCCAGGAAAGTGGAATTTCCTACTGGGTAAGTCCTATCAGCTTGGAACCCTCTAAGTGTCCATCAAAAACCAAATTCTTCAGTTGGCACTGATACAGTTAAACAGACTAGTTAATCTGTAAATATTCCATTTCAACCAACCCTATACTAATGTCCCAAATAGCGATCTATGAGCTGTTTTGAAATGAGAAATCGTGACAAGTGATTACATGATATTATTAGATAAGATTACTTACAATGTGGAAACAGGCCCTTCGGCCCAACAAGTCCACACCGACCTGCCGAAGCGTACCCATCCAGACCTACTCCCCTACATTTACCCCTTCACATAACACTACGGGCAATTTAGCATGGCCAATTTACCTAACCTGCACATTTTTGGATTGTGGGAGGAAACCAGAGCACCCGGAGGAAACCCACGCAGACACAGGGAGAACATGCAAACTCCACACAGAGGTGGGAAATGAACCCAGGTCTCTGGCGCTGTGAGGCAGCAGTGCTAACCACTGTGCCACCGTGCCGCTCACCAAAGAAATGGCTGACCTTTATTTTTCAGCATCAAGCTTTCAGTTTCTTTGGCCTGCTTATCCATTGCAGTCTCATCAGACATTTCCTGCCATTGATTATGATGCAGAGTCGAACCTCTCTGTTAATTAAACCAAACACCCAGAGAGTCTTAGTTCACTCTGTAATCTGTTAAAGTAATAGGGACAGAGAACTCTAAAATTCCAACACATTAAGAAAATTATAATTATTTTCTTAACTCTAATAGTGAACACTAAATAATAACTGTTCACAAATCCAAGTCCCCTTCTTTTACCTACTTAGTATCTGACTCCAACTCCACAAAAGTTCACTGTTCCAATTATTAAACTTGACACTTATTAAGCATTGCATTAACATAATTTCAAGACCAAACATGTTCCTCTGAATTCAATCCTCTGGCTGCTGATCTCGCTGGGCCGTCTTTGTTTCGTTTTTTTTAATGCGAGAAGGTTTTACATGAAAAGGTACTTTGGTTGAAATTGTTTTCTAATTTCTTTGAGAGGAAGATGCGAGATGGCCATTTAGCTCTCGGGCTCGACAGCAGTTGCTCGCTATTGGATGGCAGTTGCTGTCCCTCATACTTTCAAAATACCGGGTTTATATAACACCCACGACTCAATAAACTCTTAGAATCAGTTTCAAGGTGTCAAAACAATCAAACCAAATCCATTGGTTTCTGGTATCCTGGGCACAACTTAAACTAATTGGGTAAATTTGAATTGTGGTCAAAACAGCGGCTAAACCTCAAGTAATTGGAACATGTATCTATTGTGGAACAGCTCATCTCTCAGATGGCAGGTGTTGCTGTGCTTAAATTCAAAAAGCACTTTCTATCTTGCAGCCAACCTACACTCTGTTGACTTTGGAACAATGTGGATTCGTTGGTTACAGTTCCAGATACAGATCTACATCCATCTGCACTGTCACCAAAAAAACAGATTCACCGACACTGCAGTCACCCCACCCCCGACAGATCCCTCCTCAACACTGCAATCTCCCCCTTCCTGACTGATCGGTACCCAACACTGCAATCTACACTTCCCCGATTGATCCTTAACCAACACTGCAATTTCCCCCTCCCGACTGATCGCTATTCAACACTTCAATATCACCCTCACTGACTGACCCCTACCCAACACTACAATCTCCACGTCCCTGACTGATTCCTACCCAACACTGCGATCACCCCTCCTTGACTGATCCCTACTCAATACTGCAATCTCCCCTTCCCTGATTGATTCCAACAAAACACTGCAATCTCCCCCTTCCTGACAGATCCCTACCCAACACTTCAATCTCACCCTCACTGACTGATCTCTACCCAACAATGCAATCACAACTCCTTGACTGATTCCTAGTCAACACTGCAATCTCACCCTCGCTGACTGATCCCTACCCAACACTGCAATCATCACTCCTTGACTGATTCCTACTCAACACTGCAATCTCACCCTCACTGACTGATCCCCACCTAACACTGCAATCACCCCTCCCTGGCTGATATCTACCCAACTCTGCAATCACCCCTCCCTGACTGATACCTACTCAACAGTGCAATCACCTCTTCCCTGACTGATCCTTACCTGACACTACAATCACCGTCTCCCTGACCTTTCCCAACCCAACACTGCAATCTCCCCCTCCCTGACTGATCCTTACCTAACACTACAATCGCCCCCTCCCTGACTATTCCCTACTCAACAATGCACTCTCCCCCTTCCTGACAAATCCCGACTCAATACTGCAGTCTCCCCTCCCTGACTGATCCAGCCCAAACACTGGAATCTCCCCGTCCCTGAGTGAGCCTTACCCAACACTGCAACTTCCCCTCCCTGACTAATCCCTACCCAACACTGCAATCAACCCCTCTCTGATTGATCCAGACCCAACACTGCACTTACCTCCTCCCTGACTAATCCCTACTCAACACTGGAATCACCCACTCTCTGACAAATCCCAACTCAACACTGCAATCTCCCCCTCCCTGACTGATCCCTAAACAACACTGCAATCTCCACGTCCCTGACTGATCCCTAACCACCTCTACAATGGCCTCCAGCCTGACTGACCCATACCCAACACTGCAATGTCCCCCTCCCTGACTGCTCCATACACAATACTGCACTCACCCCTTACTGATTGATCCAGAAACAACACTGCAATCACCCCTTCCCTGACTGATCCCCACCCAAAACTGCAATCATGCCCTCCCTGACTAATTCCCAGACAACACTGCAATCACCAAATCCATGTCCAAAACCAATCCAAAACTGTAATCTATACCCTCCCTGACTAATCCCTATTCAACATTGCAATCACCCCCTCCCTAATTGATCCCTACCCAACACTTCAATTTCACCCTCCCTAAATCATCCCTACCCAACACTGCGATCCCCCCGGCCTGACCGATCCCAACACAACACTGCAATCTCACACTCACTGACTGATCCCTACCCAATACGGCAATCACCCCTCCCTGGCTAATATCTACCCGACTCTGCAATCACCCCTCCTTGACTGATTCGTACTCAACACTACAATATCCCCCTCACTGACTGATCCCTACCCAGCACTGCAATCACCCCTCCCTGGCTAATATCTACCCAACTCTGCAATCACTCCTCCCTGACTGAAACCTACTCAACACTGCAATCTCCCCCTCCCTGACTGATCCTTACCTAACACTACAATCGCCCCCTCCCTGACTATTCCCTACTCAACAATGCACTCTCCCCTCCCTGACTAATCCCTACTCAATACTGCAGTCTACCCGGCCCCGAGTGATCCTTACCCAACACTGCAACTTCCCCTCCCTGACTAATCCAAACACTGCAATCTCCCCGTTCCTGAGCGATCCTTACCCAACACTGCAACTTCCCCTCCCTGACTGATCCCAACCCAACACTGCAATCACCCCTCCCTGAGTATCCCTAACCCAACACTGAAATCACCCCCTCCCTGACTGATCCCATCCCCACACTGCAATCACCCCCTCCCTGACTGATCCCTACCCAACACTACAATATTCCCCTCCCTTACTGATCCAAGCCAAACACTGCAATATACCTCCTGACTGATCCTTACCCAGCACTGCAATCTCCACTTCCCTGACTGAACCCTACACAACACTGCAATATCCCCTCACTGACTGATGCCTACCCAACACTACAATTTCCCTCCCTTATCAATCCATACCCAACACTGCAATCTCCCCATCCCTGACTGATCCCCACCCAACACTGCAATCTCCCCTCCCTGACTGATCCCTATCCAACAATGCAATCTCCCCCTCCCTGACTGATCCCTACCCAACCCTACAATCTCCCCTCCCTGACTGGTTCCCAGCATGCCCTAATGGCTGCCCACACACCGCCCCCAGCCTGACCCTCACTGCCGTCCAACGTGGCTCCCAGCATGACCCTCATGGCTGCCCACACACCACCCACAGCCTGACCCTCACTGCCATCCAACGTGGTTCCCAGCATGACCTCATGGCTACCCACACACCGTCCCCAGCCTGACCCTCTCTGCCGCCCACACACCGCCCCCAGCCTGACCCGCACTCCAGTCGTCACACTGCCCCAGCCTGATCCTCACTGCTTCCCACACACTGCTCCCTGCCTGACGCTCACTTCCATCCACACACCGCCCCCCAGCCTGACTCTCACCGTCCTGATACAACACCACCAGCCCGACCCTTGCTGCCTCCGATACACCGCCCCCAAACTGACCTCAAGCCCCGCCCACACACTGTGCCCAGCCTGACCATCACTGACGTCCACACACTGCCACCAGTCGGACCCTTGCTGTCTCTGACACACCGACCCCATCCTGACCCGTACCGCCCCGACATACCACTCACAGCCTGACCCTCACCGTCACCAGCCTAACCATCACTGCCATCCAACATGGTCCTCAGCCTGTTCCACACCACCGTCCACACACCGCTCTCAGCCTGACCCTCACCACTGCCCAGATACCGCCCTCAGCCTGACTCTCACCACCATCGACACATCATCGCCAGACTGACCCACTCCACCGGACATACACCCCCCCCAGCCTGACCCTCACCGCCATCCAAAACTGGCCCAGCCTGAACCTTACTGCCATTCCCACACCGCCCCCAGCCTGACCCCTTCCGCTGTCCACACACCGCCCCCAGCCTGACCCTCACTGCCATCCAACGTGGCTCCCAGCATGTCCCTCATGGCCGCCCACACACCTCCCATAGCCTGAACCTCTCCACCACCCACACACCGCCCCCAGCCTGACCCTCACTGTCCCGACACAGCACCCCCAGCCTGACCCTGAAAGCACTGATACACTGCCCCCAGCCTGACCCTCAACCCCACCCACACACCGTTCCCAGCCTGACCATCACCACCGTCCACACACTGCCCCCATCCTGACCCTTGCTGCCCCTGACACACCGCCCCAGCCTAACCCCTACTGCCCCAACACACCACCCTCAGCCTGACCCTCAATACCCCAACCATACTGCCCCAGCCTGACCCTCAATGCCGTCCACACACCGCCCCCAGCCTGACCGTCAACACACCGACACACCAGTCCCAGCCTGACCGTCTCTGCTGCCCACACACCGCCCCCAGCCTGACCCTTACTGCCAGCCACACACCACCCCCAGCCTGACCCTCACTGCACCGAAACACCGCCACAACTGGACACTCACCGCCTGCCCACACACCAACACCCATCCTGTCTCTCCCGACCGTCCACACACCGCCCCAGCCTGACACTCAAAGCTCCCGACACACTACCCAGAGTCTGACACTCAACACTCCCCAAAAACCCCGCAACAGCCTGACCCTCACCGCCCTCCAAAATCATCCCCAGCCCGACACACAACGCCGTCCATACACCGCCCATAGCCTCGCCTTCACCAGCCCAACACACCACCCCAGGCTTGGCACTCACAACCGCCCACACACCACCACCAGCTTGACCCTCACTGCTGTCCAAAACTGGCCCAGCCTGAACCTCACTGCCATCCACACACCGGCCCCAGTCTGACCCTCTCTGCTGTCCACACACCGCCACCAGCCTGACCCTTACTGCCTTCCAATGTGGCTCCCAGCATGATCCTCATGGCAAACTATACACCGCCCCCAGCCTGAACCTCAGTGCCGTCCAACATGGTTCCCAGCATGCTCTCATGGCTACCCACACACCGCCCCCAGCCTGACCCTCACAGCCAACCAACGTGGCTCCCAGCATGACCCTCATGTCTGCCCACACATCACCCCCAGCCTGACCCTCACTGCCATCCAACGTGGTTCCCAGCATGCCCACATGGTTGTCCACACACCGCCCCCAGCCTGACCCTCTCCGCCACTCACACACACTGCCCCCAGCCTGACCCTCTCTGCCACCCACACACCGCCCCAAGCCTGACCCGCACTTCCGTCGTCACACCGCCCCCCAGCCTGACGCTCACTGTCCTGACACAACACCACCAACCTGACCCTTGCTGCCCCCGATACACCGGCCCCAAACTGACCCTCAAGCCCGCCCACACACCGTTCCCAGCCTGACCATCACCACCGTCCACACACTGCCACCAGCCTGACACTTTCTGCCCCTGACACACCGACCCCAGCCTGACCCGTACCGCCCCGACACACCACCCTCAGCCTGACACTCACCACCCCACACACACCAACACCAGCCTGACTCTCACCATCCCCAGCCTAATCCTCCCCGCTGTCCAACATCATCCTCAGTCTGTCCCACACCACCGTCCACTCACCGCTCTCAGCCTGACCGTTACCACCACTCACACACCACCCTCAGCCTGACTCTCACCACCATCGACACATCATCCCCAGACTGACCCACTCTACCGTCCATACAACGCCCCCAGCCTGACCCTCACCGCCGTCCAAACCTCGCCCATCCTGAACATCACTGCCATCCACACACCGCCCCCAGCCTGACCCCCTCTGCTGTCCACACACCGCCCCCAGCCTGACCGTCGCTGCCGTCCAACGTGACTCCCAGCATGACCCTCATGGTTACCCACACACTGCCCCCAGCCTGACCCTCTCTGCCACCCACACACCGCCCCCAGCTTGACCCTCACTTCCATCCACACACTCCCCCCAGCCTGACCCACACTGTCCCGACACAACACCCACAGCTAGACCCTCAAAGCCCCGATCCACCGCCCCCAGCCTGACCCTCAACCCCGCCCACACACCGCCATCAGCCTGACCTTCACAGCCACACACACACCGCACCCAAGCCTGACCCTCACCTCTGTTTAACACCATCCCCAGCTCACCCTCACCACCGTCCACACACCGCCCCCAGACTGACCCTCACGGCCCTGACCCTCACTGCCCCCAGCCTGACACTCACTGCCCCCAGCCTGACCCTCACCACCGTCCACACACCGCCTCTAGCCTGACCCTCAGCAGACCCAGCCTGACACTTACCACCCCAGCCTGACCCTCACTGCCGTCCACAGACACCCCCCAGCTGGAGCCTCACCGCCGTCCACGCAACAGCCAATGCCTGATCCTCACTACTGACCACACACCGGCCCCAGCCTAACCCTCATCGCCGTGCAACATCGCCCACAGCCTGACATTCATAACCGTCCACACACCGCCCCCAGCCTTACCCTCACCGCCGCCCCCTCCGCCAACCCGTCCAACACTGCCCCCATACCCAACCCATCCAACACCGCCCCCTCCCACAATCACATACAACACCGACCCCTCCCACTTGCTCCGGCCATCACCGACCCCTCCCCAACACCGTCAAACACCGCCCCCTCCCCAACCCCGTCCAACACCGCCTCATCTCCCAACCCCGTCAAACAGCGCCGCCTCCCCAAACCCGTTCGACACCGCTCCCTCACACCAGCCCCTCCAACACTGCCCCCTACCTAACCCTGTCCAACACCGCCCACTCCCCAGCCCCGTTGAAAACCGCTCCCTCCCCAACACCGTCCAACACCGCCCACTCCCCAGCCCCGTTGAAAACCGTTCCCTCCCAAACCCCGTCCAACAACGCCCCCTCCCCAACCCCGTCCAACACCGTCCCCTCCCCAACCCCATCCAACAACCCCCCCAACCCCACCCAACTGCACCCCCTCCACCAACACCATACAACGTCGCCCACTTCCCCAGCCCCGTTAGTAACCACCCCCTCCCCAACACCATCCAACACCGCACCCACCCACAATCCTGACCATCACCGCACCCTCCCACAATCCCGTCCAACACTGCCCCTCCACAACCCAGTCCAACATTCCCCCCTCCCGTGAACCTGTTCAAACACCACGCCCTGCCCAAACCTGTCCAACACCGCCCCCTCTCCAACCCTGTCCATCACTGCTCCTGCCCCAACACCCTCCAAATACCGCCCCTTCCCGCAAACCTGTCGAACATTGCCCCCCAACCCCGTCGAACACTACCCCCTCCCACCAACCCCATTCAACACCGCCCCCTCCCCCAACCACATCTAAATCTGCCCCCTCGCCCAACCCCATCAACACCGCCCCCTTCCCAACCCCACCCGACACTGCCCCATCCCGCAACCCTGTCCAACATCGGCCCCTCCCCAACCCCGTCCAACACTGCCCCTTCCCACCAACTCAATGCAACACCGCTCTCTCCCCAACCACATCCAACACTGCCCCCTCGCCCAACCCAATCAAACACTGCCCCATCACCAACACCATCCAACACCGCCCCCTTCCGCAACCCGTCCAAAAACGCCCCCTCGCCAACTCCGTCCATCACCACTCCCTCCACCAACCCCATCCAACATCATCCCCCAGCCCCGTTCAAAATCGAACCCTCCCACCAAACCCTTCCAACACGGCCCCCTCCCCAACCTCGTCCAACACCTCCCCCTCCCTCCAACCCCGTCTCCAACACCTCCCCTCCCCAACTCCGTCCAACACCACCTCCTCCACAAACCCCATCCAACACCACCCACTCCCCCAGCCGCGTTCAAAACCGAACCCTCCCCAACCCCGTCCAACACTGGCCCCTCCCACAACCCCATCCAACACTGCCTCCTCCCAAACCCCGTCTAACACTGCCCCCTTACCCCAACCCCATCAAACACCACCCGCTCCCCAAAACTGTCCAACACCACCACCTCCCCAACCACGTCCAATACCGCCCCCTCAACAATACCGTCCATCACCGCTCCCTCCCCAAAGCTGTCCAAAACCTCCCCGCCCCCAACCCTGTCCAACACTGCCCCCTCCCCCAACCCCATAAAATACCGCCCCCATCAACAACACCATCCAAAATTGCCCCCTCCCCAACCGCATCCAACACCGCCCCCTCCACCAACACCAACCAACACCGCCCGTTCCCCAATCCCGTCCGACACCGCCCGCTCCCGCAATGCCATCCCACACTGCCCTGTCCCCGAACCATGTCCAACACCGACCCCTCCACCAACAGCGTCCAACACCGCCGCTTCACCAACCCCATCCAACACCACCTCCTCCCCAACCCAGCCCAAAACCTCCCCCTCCCCAAAATCGTCCAACACTGCCCACTCCCCATCCCTGTCCAACTCTGACCCCTCTCCAACCCCGTCCAACATTGCTCACTCCCGTGAACCCGTTCAAACACCACCCCCTCCCCAAACCCGTCCAACACTGCTCCCTTCCCAACCACGTCTAAAACTGCTCCCTCCCCCAACCTCGACCAACACCGCCCCTTCCAAAACCCGGTTTAACACTCCCCCTCGCCCAACCCCGTCAAACACCGCCCCCATTCCCAACACCATCCAACACCGTCCCCTCCCCAACCCCGTCCAACACCGTCCCCTCCACCAACTCCGTTCAACACCACCCCCTCCACCAACACCATACAACACCGCCCACTCCCCCAGCCCTGTTGAAAACCGCCCGCTCCACAACCCCATCAAACACCGCCCCCCTGCCCAACGCCATCCAACACCACCCCCTCCCCCAACCCTGTCCAACACCACACCCTCCACCAACACCATCCATCACCGCCCACTCCCCCAGCCCTGTTGACAACCACCCCCTCCCCATCCCCATCAAACACCGCCCCCTCCTCAACCCCATCCAACACCACCCCCTCCCCAACCCCGTCCAACACTGCCCCCTCCAAAACCCCGTCTAACACTGTCCCCTCCCCCAACCCCATCAAACACCGCCCCATCCCCAAAACCGTCCAACACTGCCCCCTACCCAACCCCGTCTAACACCGGCCCCTCCCGCAACCCCGTCCAACACTGCCCCCTCCACCAACACCATCCAACACTGCCCACTCCCCCAGACCCGTTCAAAACCGCCGCCTCCTCAACAGAGTCCAACCCCTTCCCTCAACCCAACCCTGCCAAACGCTGATCCCTCACCCAACCCTGTTCAACACCGCCCCCATCCCAACAACGTCCAAGACCGCCCCATCCCCCAATCCCGTCCAACATTGCCCCATCCCCAACACCGTCCGACACCGCCTCCAGCCCAACCCCATCCAACACAAGCCTGTCCAAAATTGTCCCCTCCACTTAATCCCTTCAAACACCACCCCATCCCCAACCACGTCCATCACCACTCCCTCCCCCAAACCCGTCCCACACCTCCCCCTCCTTCAACACCATCCAACACTGCCGCCTCCCCAACACTGCCCGACACCGAACCCCTTCCCCAACCCTGTCCCACAATACCCCCTCCTCTAACCCCGTCCCACACCACCCCCTCCTCCAACACTGCCCAACACCCCCGCCTCCCCAACCCGGTCCAACACCACTCCCTACCCAACCCGGTCCAAGACCACCCCTCCCCAACCCCGTCCAACACCGCCCTCTCCAAAACCCGGTCTACCACTGCCCCCACCCCCAACCCCATCCAACACTGCCCCCTCGTCCAACCCCGTCAAACATTGCCCCCATTTCCAACACCAGCCAAAACTGCCCCCTCCCCAACCCCGTCCAACACCGCCCACTCCACCAACTCCGTCCAACACCGCCCCCTCCACCAACACCATCCAACAGCGCCCAGTCCCCCAGCACAGCTGAAAACCACCCCCTCCCCAACCCCGTCCAACACAGCCCCCTTCCCAACCCCACCAACACCACCCCCTCCCCAACCCCGTCCAACACTGCTACCGCCCAAACCCCGTCTAACACTGACCCCTCCCCTCAACCCGGTCCAACACCACATCCTCCCCCCCAACCAAATTAAACGCCGCCCCAAACCCCAAAACCGTCCAGCACCGCTACCTCCCCCAACCCCGTCCACAACCGCCCCCTTCCCCAGCCCGGCCAAAACTGCCCACTACTGCAAACACCATTCATCTCTGCCCCCTCCACCAACACCATCCAACACCGCCCACTCCCCCAGCTCCATTCAAAAATGCCCCATCCTCAACACCGTCCAACACTGCCCCTCCACGAACACTATCCAACACTGCCCACTCCCCCAGCCCCGTGCAAAACCGCCCCCTCCCCAAATTCGTCCAACACCGCCCCCTCCACCAACCCCATCCAACACCGCACACTCCCCCAGCCCCGTTCAAAACTGAACCCTCCCCAACTACGTCCAACACTGCCCCCTCCCCAAACCCATCAAACTCGACACCCTCCCCAAGCCCGTACAACTCCTTCCCCTCCGCCAACCCCGTCCAACACCGCCCCTACCCTACTCTGTCCAACAACGCCTCCTCCACCAACCCCATCCAACACCACCCACTCCCCCAGCCCCGTTCAAAACCGACCTCTCCCCAACCTCGTCTGACACCGCCCCCTCCCCAATCCCGTCCAACACCACCCACTCCCCCAAACCCGTCCAACACTGCCCCTCCCCCAATCCCGTCCGATACCGCCCCCTCCCCAATGCCATCCAACACCGCTCCCTCCCCAACGCCGTCCGACACCGCCCCTCCCCAATCCAGTCCAACACCGGCCCCTCTCCGAAAACCTTCCAGTACTGAACCACGCACAAACCCTTCCAACACCGCCCCCTCGCCAATCCCGTCCGATCCTCCGTCCCCTCTCTCTGTCCCCCTCTCTCTGTTCTCCTCTCTCTCTGTCCACCCCTTTCTCTTTCCCTCATTTCTCTGTCCCCCTCTCTCTATCCCCTGCCTCTCTCTGTCGCCCCTCTCTCTCTCTGCCCGCCGTCCTCCTCTCTGTCGCCCCCTCTGTCCCACTTTGTGTCCCCATCTCTCTGTCCCCCTCTCTCTCCCCCCCTCTCTGTTCTCCTCCCTCTCTGTTCCCCTGTCTCTGTCGCCCGTATCTATGTGGCCCCTCTCTCTGATCCCCCTCTTTCTGATCACCCGACCTCTTCTATCTCCCCCTCTCTCTGTTCCACTCCCTCTTTCCCCCGCTCTCTCTCCCCACCCCGTTCCCCTCTCTCTGCCCCCTATCTCTGTGCCCCCTCTCTGTCCACATCTTTCTCTCCCCCTCTCTGTCCCGCCTCTCTCTCTCCCCCTCTCTCTGTCCCCAATCTCTGTCCCCGCTATCTGTCCCCCCTTCCCGTCTCTCTGTCCCTCTCTCTCTGTCCCTCTCTCTCTGTCCCTCTCTCTCTTTCTCCCTCTCTCTGTCCCCCTCTCTCTGTCTCACTCTCTCTGTCACCCCCCTCTCTGTCCCTTCCTTCTCTGTCCCCCCGTCCGCTCTCTCTCTGCCTCCCTCTCTGTCCTACCTCTCTCTGACCCTCGCTCTCTGACCCCCTCTCTGTCTCCCCCCACTGTTGCCCTCTCTCTATCCCGCCCCTCTGTCTCCCTCTCTGTCCCCTCTCTGTCTGCCCCCCTTTCTGTGACTCCCTCTCTCTGTCTCCCCGCTCTCTCTGTGCCCCCTCTCTCTGTCCCCACGGTCTATCTGTACCCCCCTCTCTGTCAGTCCTCTCTCTGTCCTCTCTCTCTCTCCCCCCATCCCCACCTCCTTCCCGTCCCTATCTATCCTCCCACTGTCTGTCCCCCCCACTGTCTCTCCACCTCTCTCTGACCCCCTATTTGTCGCCCTCTCTCTGACCACCTCTCTCTGACACCCTCTATCTCCACCACTCTCTGTCCCCCTCTCTCTGTCACCCTCTCTGCCCCCCTCACTCTCTGTCCCTTCTGTCTGTCCCCCTCTCTCTTCCCCTCTTTCTCTGTCCCCCTCTATCTGTCCCCGCTCACTCTACCCCTTCTCTGTCCCCTCTCTCTCTGTTTCCCCTCTCTCTTACCCCCTTTCTCTTTCCCCCTCTCTCTGTCCCCCGCTCTCGTTTGCCCTCTGTCAGTGTCCCCTCTCTTTGTTCCCCTCTCTCTGTCCCCCTCTCTATTCCCCCCTTTCTCTGTTCCCCTCTATCTGTCCCCGCTCACTCTAACCCTCTCTGTCCCCTCTCTCTGTCCCACTCTCTCTGTCCCCCTCTCCCTGTCTCCCTCCCTCTGTCCCCCCTCTCTCTCTGTCCCCCTCTTTCTTTCTTCATCTCCCTGTACCCCCTCTCACTCTCCCCCTCTATCTGTCCCCCGCTCTCAGTCCCCCCTCTCTCTGTCCTCCTCTCTCTGTACCCCCTCTCTGTCCTCCTCTCTCTGTCCCCCGCTCTCTGTCCCCCTCTCTCTCTGTCCCCCATGTCTCGCTCCATCTCTTTCTGTGCCCCGCTCTCTGTCCTCCACTCTCTGGCCCTATCTTTCCGTCCCCCTCTCTCTTCCCCCTCTATCTCTGTTGCCCCTCTCTCTGTCCCCTTCTCTCTGTCACCCTCTCTCTGTCCCCTACTCTCTGTCCCCCTCTCTCTGTCCCACGCTCTCTGTTCCTCTCTCTCTGTCTCCCACTCTGTTCCCCTCTCTCTGACCCCTCTCTCATTATGTACTCCCCTATTTCTCTCTCTCCCTCCCTCACCTTATCTCTGCCTTGCATCTCTCTCTCTCTCTCTCTCTCTCCGTCTCTCTCTCACTCTCGCCCTGCTCCTTCACTCTCTCTCCACCTTCTCTCACTCCTGATCCCCATATCTCGGACTCTCTTTCTCCCCAACTCGCTCTGTTTCTCTCTGATTAAATCTCTCGCCCTCCTGCCCCTCCCTCTCTCTCTGACACACACTGTCTCTCTGACGTCTCCCTCTTCCTCTAATCCAGACTGAAGGTTCGTGCTTTGGCTGCGTGTGGTTGGAGGGGTGGTTTTGAGATGTTAGAGAGATATGGGAGGTGGGACGGTGAAAATGGAGTAGAGACGGAATTACGGGAGGGAGGCAGATAGCAGGAGAGAGTGAGTGCAGGGGAGGGGGTAGAGGAAAGAGTGGAGGCAGGTGGAGAAATCATGGTTAGGGGTGTGTGAGAGAGAGAGGGTGGACGAGGGAGAGTGAAAGGAAGAGGTGGTGAGAAAGAGAGAGTGTGCAGTGAGAGAGAGGGAGAGAATTGAGGAGAAAGAGTAGGGGAGAGGAAATGGGGAGGTCAGGTTGGAGTTGGGGGGGGGACAGAGGGAGTTAAACCCAGCTCCTGAGCTCAGGGCGCGCTGCCCTCCCCTTCCCTGAGGACCAGGACTTGGGGCTGAGTCTGTCTCTCTCCAGCTCAGCTTCTCCAACACAAAGACACACAACGACATCTGTCACTCTGCTGCTCGGCACACTTTAATGAACATTTTTATTGTTTAGAAATGGAAGTGATTGTCACAGTCAGTGGGCTGGTGCCTTTACTCACTGGCCCCTGAGTTGGGAGAAACATTGAAATGTTTCCCTGTAACCCCCCTGTGGGATAAGGATGGACAAACCAGCGTTAACTTCAGTCTGTTACCATAGCGACAGGCTGCTCCATCGCTGAAACACTTAAATCAAATGAGAAAATCCCGGATGGATTGATTAATGAGGGAATTTGATGGATGGATGGATTTGGGTGAAGGGATATTTCAGCACATTCTTCAGCTGCTGTCTGAACTTAGTCTGGGTCACGGCATAAATCGCGGTGTTTGTGCAGCAACTGAGGAGCTGCAGCATGAAGCCCAATTCCTGCACAAAGGCATGGAGAAGCACAGACTGATACCCAATATCATCCATCCGCACCCATATAGAAAACAGCATTAACGTTGACCATAACAGGATGAAATTGGCTGAGATCGCAAACAGTAAAATGATGGATTTTTTTCGGTTTCTCATTTCAGTGTCAGACTGAGCGTCCCCATTGGTGTGAGCGCGGAGTCTCCTGCGGGCTCTGCTGGTCACTAAAATGTGTCTGACGGTGAGAACATTGAGCAGCAGAATCAGGAGAAATGGGACACACGGGGTTAGAATGTGTTGGAGGAACTCGATTGTGGCCCAGACAATGGACAATCGAACAGCGTCAAAAATCAGACAAAACCAGGGACCGTTCACAAGCCCATACCGAGCCGTGAGCATAAAATACCAGGAAATGTTCTTTAAACAGCTCAGCACAGTCACTGCTCCCAGAACAACAGCCGCCGTTTTCTCACTGCAATATTTACTTTTCAGCTTCGGGCAACAAATGGCCACAAACCGATCAAAGGTGAAAGTGACGGTAAACCAGACAGAGCAGTCAGTGGCTGCATAAACCAGGACGGCGTGGATATTACACACGGTGACGGAGAACATCAGGAAATAAAACTGTTCCGAATAAACAATGGGAATGTGTCTCAGGATCAGGTCGAGGATAATGACCAGGAGATCCGCCGCTGCCATGGCCCCCAGGTAACGTCTGACACATGGAGACAATCCACAATCTTTATAAAGCAGGACGTAGATGGTCACGACGTTAACTGTGAGGAAGGAAAACAAACCCATTATCCATCAGCCTGGAGGCAAAGGGACCCATTTGATCAGGGACCCAGTGAGATTTTCAAATGTGTCCCTGTGTTCCGGGATTCATTAAAATAACACAAGCAACCTCCCTCCCCAAACACACAAAGACACATCCATAAGGACAGATGCTTTCTAGAACATTTCCACACACTCGATCACTCGAGAGCAGACTGTGGTCGCTCCTTCCCAGTTCCTTAGACGGAGGTTGGAAACGTTGCTGTCCTGAAGGATTCTCTCCCAGTTTCCTGAAGACAAATGGAGCTTGGGAATTCTTGTATTTTGGTCTAAATTGTGGTCGATCCTGTGTCGGGAAGAAATGTAAACCCAGGGAAAACGTATTCACCCCTTTAACTGCCTGACGGGCCTTCGGAACAGTGTCTCCTTCTCTTTGGAATGGGATCGCTTCCCTCAGGATCTTATCGTTTGTTCAATTCACTGACGTCCGGCTGTTCACAATGTCAGGGATGGAACGTTCCAGGGAATGTCAGTTATAGAATGTCGGGGACAGAATGTTCCGGGTAATGTCAGTTTTAGAATGTCGGGGACAGAATGTTCCGGCAATGTCAGTTTTAGAATGTCGGGGACAGAATGTTCCGGGGAATGTCAGTTATAGAATGTCGGGGACAGAACGTTCTGGGGAATGGCAGTTATAGAATGTTGGGGACAGAACTTTCCGGGGAGTGTCAGTTATAGAATGTTGGGGACAGAACGTTCTGGGGAGTGTCAGTTATAGAATGTTGGGGACAGAACGTTCCGGGGAGTGTCAGTTATAGAATGTTGGGGACAGAATGTTCCAGAAAATGGCAGTTTTGGAATGTCGGGGGCAGAACTTTCCGGGGAATGTCAGTTTTAGAATGTCGGGGACAGAACGTTCCGTGGAGTGTCAGTTATAGAATGTTGCGGACAGAACGTTGCGGGAAGTGGCAGTTTTAGAATGTCAAGGAAAGAACGTTCCGGGGAGTGTCAGTTATAGAATGTTGGGGACAGAACGTTCCGGGGAATGTCAGTTATGGAATGTTGGGAACAGAACATTTTGGCGAATGTCAGTAATCGAATGTCGGGGACAGAACGTTCCGGGGAACCCCTTGACCTGTCCATCACCTTTCCCCCCTACCCACCCCACCAACATGATGTCCTGTGCCTGGACACACTGTAACATTAATGGGGTGAGAGACGGAGGGTCCAATCACAGGAATGGGAATTAAAGGCATTGCCAGATCAGCTGAAATGGTTAGATATACCACATTCTCAATCCACCTCACAGAACCAGCCCAGCAACCAGACATCCAGAGGAGATATCTGTTCACTGTGGAACACTGTGTAGACCAGGCCAGTGTACTGCTCAGTACATCCCAGCAATCTGTCCAGATTCATCCATTACACTGATCAATACAATCCAGCAAACTGCCCAGAGTGGAACACTGCCCAGATCAGATCAGGGATCTATAAACACGGATTTGATATCTGCACAACACCGGGAGAAGAGCAGACCACACCCTTGCATTGATCTATAAACCCAGACAAGATATCTGTCCAGTACAGGGAGCTATGCAGACCACACCCGTGAATTGATCTATAACCCCGGACTAGATATGTGTCCAGCACGGGGGAGCTATGTACCCCACCCCAGTGCATTGATCTGTAAACCAGGAAGAGTTGCCCTCCCAGCATGTAGGCCTGTGTACACCACCCCAGTGCATTGATCTGTAAACCAGGAGCAGTTACCCCCCCCCCCCTCACCCCAGCATGTAGGACTGTGTACATCACCCCAGTGCATTGATCTGTAAACCGGGAGCAGTTATCCTCACGGCATGTAGAGCTCTGTACACCAACCCACTGCATTCATCAATAACACTGTGTTAGATCCCTGCCCAGTGTGGGGAAAGTTGCAGCCCATGCTGGAAGTGACCGGATGTGCAGCTCCCATCCATTTACAGCTCCATATCTCCATTGTGCCCTGACAAGGGGGTGCTGTGCGTGAGAACACTGCCACAGAGAGATGGCGGGGGAATCAGTTTAAATACCACCACATGGGAGGGGTTTGGGGTATAGACAGAGAGGGGGAACTGAGAGACAGTGTAATGGAAGGATGTGTTCCCAGGTTTCAGAATGCTGAAAGGTAGACACTTTGATAGCATCCTGTAACATGAGCCAGTTTTCCCTGGAAAGATGCGAAAAAGGGATATTGGTATGAGATCAGATGAGCATTTGTTCTTCATCTTTGTAACTGCAATTAGTTTCAACAGAATCTATGACTATTTGTGCAGATTCTAACGATAATTTATCTTTGTTTGATATTCTTTGAGTGTTACAGAGGGATCGTCCGCACGAGGCTGAGCTAGTTTCCTGGTGCTATCGTATCGGACTCACCTCATTAACTACCCAGCCCATCCCATGGTGTCCCTCTCATTCAATACCAGCCCGATTCTCCCACCCATCATGACTGGAGGTGCTCACCATCGTCTGGGTAACCCTGGATATTCCGTGATCACAGGCACTGGTGCCATCTTTAAAAGGCCAATGCGCACACGATTGAGCTTTGTCATAAGGAGCTGCCCTGCACTGTTTACCCCGAGTATGGCAGATCATGGGCAATTACACCTCTGTTTGTCGACAGGGGCACGGAGGTCCTGGTGGATGGGCTAGTATAGAGGTGGACCATTCTCTTCCCGGTGGTGGCCACACCACCATACCCACCTAGCATGGTCTGAACTCCTCGCCTAGCTCAGTGCGGTATCTGTGGTCTGTAGAAATGTCCAGCAATACAGGGCAAGCATCAATAACCTTCCACGCTCTTTCAGGATAAGGGTCACCGTATTGTCTCTGCTCCCTCACACTCATCTGTACATCTGGTATAGCACCGACACCCAAACAAGGCTCATGCTCCACCACTCTCACTGATGCATGCAGCACGTTCCCCCTTTCCGTCTCTGTCTCTGTCTCTCTCTCCCTCTCTCCTTCCCTCCACTTCATGCCCCCCCCCCCCACATTAATAACACTGCATGGATAGGACACTGTGGACTGACTCCCACCTGACTCCTCACAATGACCATGTCCCCCACCTACACCAGCACTAACAGCAGGCCCATCCACTCCCACCCTCCCTCTCTCCCTCCCTTTCTCCCATTCCAGGAGAAACAGCCTGGAATAGGACAGGAAGAGCCTATCCAGGTGATGGAGTGCCCGATATCCGTTCCCTCACCACCCTCCACCTGCCATGTGGGGAGGACCCTGGTACGGGCCGGAGAGGACCGGGGCACCTCGTGTGGTGATTCTGCAACATCCACGTCCCACCGACCGAGTAAGGAGCAATGTTCAATGAAGGACAATTCTCACTTTAAAACCACTGGCAGCTCCGTTTCCCCCCGACACAACTTAGAAGCCGTGGCCCTGAAGCCATCTCCCTTTTGTGTCGAGCTGGTACAAATGGATTCCCCACGGTCTCGGTGGGCAGGAGGGTGGGCTCACAACACATCATTACCACCACCTCCCAGGAAGGGAGCACGGAGACTCCATTCTACACCTCCCCCTGTAAACAGCTCAGATACTGAAACTAATCTGTGATAGTAACTGCTCTCCTCACTTGTCCTGACATCTTCAACAATCTGTGCTCATACACAGGCATCGCTTTTTGTTCCTGCAGCCCCATTATAATGGCACAGGTGTTTTATATTATCTTTCTTTGTCCTTCCTACCAAAGTGCATCACCTCACACTGCTCTGCATTGATTCCCATCTAACATAAACCTGAACACTACATCAACGTGTGATTGTCCTGTTAGAGTTCCACATTGTCCACCATTGACTTTACAATTTTTCCAGGTTTGGTCTTATCTACAAACATTGAGGTTGTCATAGCATCACAGTCCCCAAGAAACAACTGAAATCCTGTCCCACTCACGAGTGTGAGCTAGTGAAATACTGCTATATTCCCAATACTGCTATGTTTAATTTAAATTACCAGATGAGCTCAATGCCGTGTCCTAACAATTCCTGTCAGTGTATTTGTGTATCTCTGTGTGGGCAGGTCTGGCAGTCTCTGTGGTGCTTAAAGTGATGCAATGTCACCCTCTGCTGGCCTCCACACGCCACTGCACAAACATTTGCTGAGGGTGAAAACCAACTGGGATTCATTCAGAGATGGGGAGGGAGAGGGCAGCTGCTCACAGCACCATCCAAACTAATGTATTATACATGTATGGTTCTAAATGTCCCTTAAAAATTGCAGCTGTACCTGCTTTCACCACTTCCTCTGAAAGTTCATTGCACACCCAAGCCAGCTTCTGTCTAAAATATTTACCTGTCATGACTTTTGTAAATCTTTTTCCTCGCACCTTAAAATATCCCTCAGTTTTGCATCCCCAACTCTAGGGAAAATACATTAGCCCTTCAGCTTATCTGTACCCCTCATTATTTTGGAAACTTCTGTGAAGTTACCCCTTAATCTCATCCTCTCCAGTGAAAAAAGTCCCAGCCTACCCAGCCTTTCCTTCTCGATCACTCTCTCCATTCCCAGCAACATCCAGATTAATGTCTTCTGAACCCTCTCCATCTTAATAATATCAAGGTCAGTAACATTAAAGTGAAAAGTCAATGTATTTTATAAGTGTAGGGGAGACCAAAACTATAGGACATAGTTTTAAGGTGAGAGGGAAACATTCAAAAGTGACCCAAGGGGCAACTGTTTCAAACAGAGGGTGGTGTGCCTATGGATTGAGCCGGCAGGGTGACCAGACTGGACACAGTATTCCAGAAGAGGTCTCACCAATATCCTGTACAACTACAAAATGACGTCCCAATTCCAATACTCACAGGTCTGACCAATGAAGACAAGTGTGCTATACACCTTCTTAACCATACTATCTATTTGAGATTCAAATTTTAAAGAATTATACCTGACGGCCTAGGTCTCTGTACTCCAACAATGCCAAAGGCCCTGCTTTTAATTGTATAGGTCCTGCTCTTGTTTGATTTACCAAATCCAATACCTCGCATTAATCCAAACTAAACTCCACTTGCCACTCTTCAACCCAGTGAGTGATATTACCAACTACTCACCCTCCCCGTTTAATTTTAAAATTCCTGCCCCTCTGCAGGATGCCTTGATTCCGGCCTTGATTTTCACAAAGCACCTGAGCTTGGGTTGCCTTGTGTTGTTAGGGGGATGAGGGACTGATATTATACACAGTCAGTGGGGAGGAGAGGCTAGACAGTAATCAGCTGCCTTGTATCATTTCATGGTTTGAGGAAGAGGGCAGTAACACATGAGAGGTGGGTAATACTGATCTGTATTTTGGGGCCAGAAATTATGGTCTTTTGCTGTCTCTGTCTATTCAAGAACCTTCATTGTGCAGAGTGTGTCTGTAGGATTTCTTTCCCTAATATTGCAGACCACAGATAATAACTATTAAAGATGGTCATAGTTAATTTCGATGGCACAGCCCGTGTACTCAGAATAGTTTGGACAATGTACAAGGAGACCTCACATGGTCCAGTTTGGGAGAGGATGCCATTACTGTGTGATTCAACTCAGAGAGGCAGAAAATGTCATCTTCCTGAGAAGGAATGGCCTATTGCATTCTCTCTCCTTCATTGTTCCTCATCACAGCAATGTGTGCAAGCTAAAACAAACTCTACAGTCATCGTTACCATTCTTATTTTTATAGAATCCCTTCAGTGTGGAACCAGGCCATTTGGCCCAATAACTCCATACCAACCTTCCAAAGAGTAACCTTCCCAACTCGCTCCCCTATATTTATCCCTGACGAATGCACCTAACCTAGAAATCCCTGAACACTATGGACCATTTAACATGGCCAATCCACCTAACCTGCACAGCTTTGGACTGTGGGAGGAAACTGGAACACCCATTAGAAGCTCACACAGACAAGGGGAGAATGTACAAACTCCACACAGAGAGTCGCCCAAGCTTAGAATCAAAGCCGGGTCTCTGATGCTATGAGGCAGCTGTGCTAACCATTGACCCACCGTGCCACTCTTTGGGCGATCACTGACTGAATCCATTGGAATCTCCTCACTGCCTAATGCAAAGGGAATTCTGCCAAATCCATCTACTCCAGGATGACATTCCACGCTAGTAGCTGTGTGAGTAGAATATCTTCAGAAGCAGAATAACATTTTGGGCAATCTCTCAGTTTTTACTTTTGTCGTGAGTTACACTAAGATTTAGACAAAGTTCTTTCAAGTTAAAATTGCAGAGATTTTGTTTATCGTTGTGTGTGTGTGTGTGTGTGTGTGTGTGTGTGTGTGTGTGTGTCTCAGTGTTGTAAACAGAGAAATATTGATTATATAATTGCAATACCCAGTTTGCCATTCATCTTTCCATCATTGTTAGAGTAACATTGCTCTGGATCATAAACATGTTGTTTTAACAGATTAAAGAAACTAGCCTGACTTGTTCCTAAAACTGACCCTGACCCAGTCTGAGACCGATAACATCGGCCACATCACCAACCTTGTTGTATTTAACATTTGCTGTGAGCAGTGGTGGAGTGGGACTAGAAGAGGAAAAAATGACCCAAAGAGCCGGGGAACTATAGACCCGTGAGCCTGATGTCAGTGGTGGGTAAGTTGTTAGAGGTGATTCCGAGTAATAGGATTTACATACATTTGGGAAGGCAAGGGCTGGTCGGGGTAGACAACGTGTCTTTCTGCATGGGAAATCATGTCTCATTAATTTGATGGAGTTTTATGAAGAGGTGACAAAGAAGATTGATGAAGGCAGTTCGGTAGACATTGTCCACATGGACCTCAGCAAGGTGTTCATAACATTCCGATTGGTAGGCAGATGAGCAAGTTTCGGTCACATGGGATTCAGAGGAAGCTCGTCATAACTGGCTTGAAGGAAGAGGCGTATTTTTCAGACTGGAGGCTTTATGAGCAGCACTGTGCTGTAAGAATCAGTACTGAGTTCACTGCATTTCATCATTTATGTCAGGGATCTGGATGTGAATATCGGGGCCATAGTTCGTAAGGTTACAGATAACATCAGAAAGGTGGTGTAGTAGATTATTTCAGAGTACAACGAGACCACAATTAGATGGGACAAAGGTGCAAGGAGTGACAGATGATGTTTAATTTAGATAAATACGAGGTTTTGCATTTTGGGAAGACAAATCAGGGCAAGAATTATACACTTAATGGTAAGGTCCTGGGGAGTGTTGGAGAAAAAGGGACCGAGGGTTGCAGATACATTGTTCCTTGAAAGTGGAGTTGCAGGTAGACAGTGTGGCGCAGAACACATTTGGCACTTTTGCCTTAATCAGTCAGACCATTAAATATAGGAGTTGCATCTGTGCAGGATGTTGGTGCGGCCCCTTGAAGAATACTGCATACGACTTGTTGGTCTGCAGAAAAGATTGACACGGATGTTCCAGGACTGGAGGGTTTGAGCTTTAGGTAGAAGTTGATTAGGTTGAGGTGTTTACCCCTGGAGTGTCAGAGGCAGAAGGGTGACGTTATAGTGGCATATAAAACCATCAGGGGCATTCCGAACAGGCACTTTCTGTTTCCCAGGGTAGGAAAGCCCAGAACAAGAGGGCATAGGTTGAAGGCGAGAGGGCGAATGATTTAGAAGCGACCTTAGGGTAAATCTTTCACACAGAGAGTGGTGTGTGTACAGAAAGTGCTGTCAGAAGAAGTCGTGAAGTTGGTTACAATCGCAGATTTAAAAAGTATCTGAGAGGAGGGATATTGGCCAAATGCTGGCAAATGGGACGAGATCAGATTTGATATCTGATCGGAGTGAACAGATTGGACGAATGGGTCTGTTTCCCTGTTTCCGTTCTGCATGACTCTCTGATTCTATAAGAGGGATGACGAAAAATTCTAAAAGAACCTTTCAAGTCAGAATTCTCTTCACTGAAAGTTTATCGTGCCTCTATGTTCACATTGATTGAAAGCTGCTTTAGTTAAATATTTGACAGGGAAGTGAGTCACGGATAATGGGATACAGACAGGAAAGTGGGGCTGAGTCCACAACCTGATCAGCCACAATCTTAGAGCCTGGTGGAGAAGTCTCAAAGTATCTAATGACCCTTTAAATACTAACCCTTTAATCACCAACGGTCATTTGAGCGGGAGCAGCGGCCGAGGAAAAACGAACCCGGGAGACTACAGCTAAGGTAAGACAGTTTGTTTCAAAATTACTTACCTGTAGCGGGCAGCGGAAGTGAGGTTGGAGCGCATAGCTGGGCGGGAAGGCAAGTGATTAGTATTTGAGTGGGTGTGTTCTAGACCCCAGGTCCTACTCCCGTAGGGCCTCCCTCCCACCCTCCTCCTCTAACCTAACTTTAAAATCCACAGGTTATTGACTCAGTGTTCTTGTTTTTGGAGACAGTGTACAGTCATGGCAGCGCAGGCGGTGGAATGTTCCTCCTGCAGGATGTTTGAGGTAGGGGTGACCACCGATACTCCTGCCGACTTCGTGTGCAGGAAATGCAGTCAGATCCTGATCCTCACCGAACGAGTTAGGGAACTGGAACTGGAGCTGGATGAGCTGAGGATTATTCGAGAGGCTGAGAGGGTGATCGATAGAAGCTTCAGGGACATAGTTACGCCGGAGAACAGAGGTAGCTGGGTAACAGTTAGAGGTGGGAAGGGGAAGAAACAGGCAGTGCAGGGTTCCCCTGTGGTCGTTCCCCTTAAAAATAAGTATGCAGCTTTGGAAACTGTTGGGGGGGACAGCCTTGCAGGTGTAAGCTGCAGTGAAGGGGTCTGTGGCTCTGAGATTCAGAAGGGAAAGGGGGAGAAGAGGAGAGCGCTAGTTATAGGGGACTCTCTAGTTAGAGGGACGGACAGGCGGTTCTGTGGACATGGGCGAGACTCTCGGATGGTTTGTTGCCTCCCGGGTGCTAGGGTCCGAGATGTCTCGGACCGTGTCTTCAGAATCCTTAAGGGGGAGGGTGTGCAGCCAGAAGTCGTGGTACACATTGGCACCAACGACATAGTTAGGAAGAGGGGTGGGGAGGTCATTCAAGAGCTCAAGGAGTTAGGCTGGAAGCTAAAAGCTAGGACAGACAGAGTCGTGATCTCTGGGTTGTTGCCGGTGCCACGTGACAGAGAGGCAAAGAATGGGGAGAGTGCAGTTGAACACGTGGCTGCAAGGATGGTGTAGGAGGGAGGGCTTCAGATATTTGGACAATTGGACTGCATTCTGGGGAAGGTGGGACCTGTATAAACAGGACGGGTTGCACCTGAACCAGAAGGGCACCAATATCCTGGGGGGTAGGTTTGCTAGCACTCTTCGGGGGGGTTTAAACTAATTTGGCAGGGGGATGGGATCCGGACTTGTAGTCCAGCAAGTAAGCTAGCTGTGTGTCAGGATGTCCAAGACTGTAGGGAGGCTGTGGAGAAGGTAGCACTGACAGGGACTACTTGCGGACACAGATGGGCTCAAGTGCATATACTTCAATGCAAGGAGTATCAGAAATAAGGTGGGTGAACTTAAGGCGTGAATCGGTACCTGGGACTACGATGTTGTGGCCATCACGGAAACATGGATAGATGAGGGACAGGAATGGCTGTTGGAGGTTCCTGGTTACAGATCTTTCAGTAAGATTATGGAGGGTGGTAAAAAAGGAGGGGGGGTGGCATTGCTAATTAGAAATGGTATAACGGCTGCAGAAAGGAAGTTTGAGGGGAATCTGCCTCTGGAGGTAGTAAGGGCTGAAGTCAGAAATAGGAAAGGTGCAGTCACCTTGTTGGGTGTTTATTATAGGCCCCCCAATAGCAGCAGAGATGTGGAGAAACAGATTGGGAAACAGATTTTGGAAAGGTGCAGAAGACACAGGGTCGTAGTCATGGGCGACTTCAACTTCCCAAATATTGATTGGAAGCTCTTTAGATCAAGTAGATTGGATGGGGCGGTGTTTGTGCAGTGTGTCCAGGAAGCTTTTCTAACGCAGTATGTAGATTGTCCAACCAGAGGGGAGGCGATATTGGATTTGGTACTCGGTAATGAACCGGGACAAGTGGTGGGCTTGTTAGCGGGTGAACATTTTGGTGATGGCGACCACAATTCTGTGACTTTCACCTTGGTTATGGAGAGAGATAGGTGCGCACAAGGAAGATTTTACAATTGGAGGAAGGGAAATTACGATGCTGTAAGACAGGATTTGAGGAGCATACGTTGGGAGCATAGGCTGTCAGGGAAGGATGTGGTGGAAATGTGGAACTTTTTCAAGGAGCAGATACGACGTGTCCTTGATATGTATGTACCGATCAGGCAGGAAAGAAATGGTCGTGTGAGGGAGCCTTGGTTGACGAGGGAGGTTGAATGTCTAGTAAAGAGGAAGAAGGAGGCTTACATAAGGTTGAGGAAACAAGGTTCAGACAGAGCAGTGGAGGGATACAGGATAGCCAGAAGGGACCTGAAGAAAGGGATTAGGAGAGCTAAGAGAGGGCATGAAAAATCCCTGGCGGATAGGATCAAGGATAACCCCAAGGCATTCTATGCGTATGTGAGAAACCTGAGAATGAAGAGAACGAGGGTAGGTCCGATCAAGGACAGTGGTGGGAGACTGTGTATTGAGTCGGAAGAGATAGGAGAGGTCTTGAACAAGTACTTCTCTTCAGTATTTACGAACGAGAGGGACCGTATTTTTGAAGAGGAGAGTGTGAAACGGACTGATAAGCTAGAAGAGATACCTGTTAGGAAGGAAGATGTTTTGGACATTTTGAAAAACTTGAGGATAGACAAGTCCCCCGGGCCTGACGGGATATATCCTAGGATTATGTGGGAAGCAAGAGAGGAAATTGCAGTACCGTTGGCAATGATCTTCTCGTCTTCACTGGCAACTGGGGTGGTACCAGGGGACTGGAGAGTAACGAATGTTGTGCCCCTGTTCAAAAAAGGGAATAGGGATAACCCCGGGAATTACAGGCCAGTTAGTCTTACTTCTGTGGTCGGCAAAGTAATGGAAAGGGTACTGAGGGATAGGATTTACGAGTATCTGGAAAGACACTGCTTGATTAGGGACAGCCAGCACGGATTTGTGAAGGGTAGGTCTTGCCTTACAAGTCTTATTGAATTCTTCGAGGAGGTGACCAAGCATGTGGATGAGGGTAGAGCAGTGGATGTAGTGTACATGGATTTTAGTAAGGCATTTGATAAGGTTTCCCATGGTAGGCTTATGCGGAAAGTCAGGAGGCATGGGATAGAGGGAAATTTGGCCAATTGGATAGAAAACTGGCTAACCGGTCGAAGTCAGAGTGGTGGTAGATGGTAAATATTCAGCATGGAGTCCAGTTACAAGTGGAGTTCCGCAGGGATCAGTTCTGGGTCCTCTGCTGTTTGTAATTTTTATTAATGACTTAGATGAGGGAGTCGAAGGGTGGGTCAGTAAATTTGCAGATGATACAAAGATTGGTGGAGTTGTGGACAGTGAGGAGGGCTGTTGTCGGCTGCAGAGGGACTTAGATATGATGCAGAGCTGGGCTGAGTAGTGGCAGATGGAGTTCAACCCTGCCAAGTGTGAGGTTGCCCATTTTGGAAGAACAAATAAGAATGCGGAATACAGGGTTAATGGTAGGGTTCTTGGTCAGGTGGAGGAATAGAGGGATCTTGGGGTCTATGAACATAGATCTTTGAAGGTTGCCACTCAGGTGGATAGAGTTTGTAAGAAGGCCTATGGAGAATTATCGCTCATTAGCAGAGGGATTGAATTCAAGAGTCGTGAAGTGATGTTGCAGCTGTACAGGACTTTGGTTCGGCCACATTTGGAGTACTGTGTGCACTTCTGGTCGCCTCACTTTAGGAAAGATGTGGAAGCTTTGGAGAGGGTGCAGAGAAGATTTACCAGGATGTTGCCTGGAATGGAGAGTAGGTCGTACGAGGATAGGTTGAGAGTTCTCGGCCTTTTCTCGTTGGAACGGCGAAGGATGAGGGGTGACTTGATAGAGGTTTATAAGATGATCAGAGGTATAGATAGAGTAGACAGTCAGAAACTTTTTCCCCGGGTACAACAGAGTGTTACAAGGGGACATAAATTTAAGGTGAAGGGTGGAAGGTATAGGGGAGATGTCAGGGGTGGGTTCTTTACCCAGAGAGTGGTGGGGGCATGAAATGCGCTGCCCGTGGGAGTGGTAGAGTCAGATTCATTGGCGATCTTTAAGCGGCATTTGGATAGGTACATGGATGGGTGCTTAATCTAGGATAGAAGTTCGGCACAACATCGTGGGCCGAAGGGCCTGTTCTGTGCTGTATTGTTCTGTTCTGTTCTGTTCTGACCCACTCCTACCCCTCAGTCCCATGTTCCTGTGTTCCATTCCGAACACCAAACCTGTTAGACAGGAGCAATGTGAGGCTACTTCCTGCTATAAACTGGTGCACAGAAATAGAGGAGATCATTCAGCCCTTCAAGACTATCACACAAGCTTTGAGGTGATTTGGGAAATGTAATTGGAAAGCCCAGTCTGGGTATGAAAGAGGCCCCTCATCTCTCTTTCCAGAGCTTCTCCTGTCTGCAACTTGTGCTTCACTTATTGGTCATGTCGTTGACACAAATTCACTGTAAATACAGCTGTGGGATATAGGTGGATTAGTGTTACTTCTGCAATTCCATTTTACAAATGAGGTGAACTCACACCAGTGGGTAATTGTTTTAGTCAAGAGCTGAGTCAACAAGAATGGAAACGATGTAGAGGAAATGTAGAATTGTTTTTGTAATAGCTAAAATTGTATGTCAGAATGAAATGTGCCAATGAACAATAGTAGGCACGGTGGGCAAATAGATAAGATGTTGTGAGAGGATGAAGTTAAGCTAGATAGCATGTACAAACAGTAGGTATAAACATCTGCTTCCCACTTTTCCGAAAACACAGGAACAAACCCCAATTAAAAGGGTCACTGGGATCAGAACGGCCTCGGGAAAGGCACAGATGAAGGGGGTAGATAATGATGAAGAAAGGATATGCCTAACAATGACCTATAGCAGGGTAAGTTCAAACAGCCTTGTGAGACCAGAAATAAGCATTTTAACACAGACAAGGCCGGATAAGGCAAGAGAAAACAGGGGTAATGGGGGCCGGTCTTAGGGAAGTGGATGATGTAAGCAGGGGAGGGAGCAGTGTAAAACAATAGACATCAAATCATATAAATATTATGTATGAATTGAACCTGGTGTGTATGTCCTCTGCCTTTTTAGACACTGGACATCACACCCACTTGCAAGTGTAAAATAAATGAACCTATTGAATCAGATCTTGTCTCGGACTGAAATTATTGAAGTGTGTGAGCTTTGTTTCTCACAATTGGGGGCTCGTCCGGGATTTTCTTCCATCACCGGGGGGAGTGGCTGGCCTTGGACACTGGGTAGACGCGTCCCGTTCCCCATTGAGGAGCGGTCTCCTGTCATGGTTTGGTCAGCTCCCTTGGGTGACTGGTACGAATCCCACAAGAGAGACATCTGAATCAGACAGGGAAAGGAGGTCGATAGAAACTACGGTGACAAGGGGCCAGGCAACTCTGTGCACAGACCAAGGTAAGAAACCTGACTTTTAAGTATTGCCTTGTTGGCCGGGACAAGGGGTATTTACTCGCTGAGGGACTAGCGAAGGCCCCGGGAAATGGGGGGTAGGCAGAGTAGCTGTCACGAAGTACAGGAAGAAGAAAAAGTCCCTGGTAACATTCCTCCTGAAAGTCCGTTGGGGAGGATGTTGCGGGAATGGACAAGCAATACTTGTACAAGGGAAAAGGATAAAAAGAAAATGATTAAATATTGTTGTTTAGTATGGACCAAAGAACCAATGCTTCGTCCGGCTGTCTTCTGGCCAAGGTATGGTTCGGACGAGGATTGGGTCTGTCAGTATTTAGGTTTGTATGTGAATAAGAAACAACCTTTTAGTCAAGAGGAGGCGGAATATGAATCCTGTTGGAAGGGCAGTTTGGGAATGATGGTCGTAAAGACAAAGGATTCCCCCTCTGCCCCACCGATTCCCTGGGATCCTCTTGGCTGTTTGCCTCCCCGATATCATAAAATCAGGTTAGGTGAAAATGGGGGAGGAGGAGAGACAGACAGACAGGGACAGGAAACAGATGATTCACGAGAGGAGGATGAAGGGGCACTGGACGTGGATGTTGTTGTTCCTGACCCTCAATCCTCAGTAAAAGAAAGCACAGCTGCAGTAGATGTAGAGGAGGGCTCCGGAGGATCTAAATCAAAGCCAAAGTGGGGGGGGGGGGGAACAAAAAAAAGGGAAGAACGTAATGACTTATCCCCTTCGGGAGGTACCAATAGGGGATAAAGAGATTGGGTTTGTAAGTGCCCCCCTCAGCAGTGGGGAGGTCAGAACATTTAAAAAAGAAATGAAAGTCCTGGTTGAGGATCCAGTGGGGCTGTCTGAACAAATTGATCAATTTTGGGGGCCCAGTCTGTATACCTGGGCTGAGTTAATGTCTATTTTGAATATATTATTTACTGGGGAAGAAAGGGGACTTGTCCGGGGAGCAGCCATTAAAATATGGGACAGGGAACATTCGATTGGAGATGGGGATGCTGGACAGGGAGAGGTGAAGTTTCCCCTTAGAGACCCCCAGTGGGAAAATCAAAATCCGGAGCATAGAGAAGAAATGAGGGAATTGAAAGACCTGATTCTAAAAGGAATAAAAGAGGCAGTTCCGAAGTCACAGAATTTGACTAAAGCCTTTGAAGTTAGACAGGAGAAAGGTTCGACTCCCTCAGCTTTCTTGCAAAGATTAAGAGACTCAATGCGGAAATATTCTGGAATGAACCCTGAGGACCCAGTGGCACAGGGTCTTTTGAAAGTACATTTTGTGACAAAGGCATGGCCAGACATACAGAGAAAGATACAGAAGATAGAAGGGTGGAGTGAAAAGCCATTAGATGAATTGTTAAGAGACGCACGGAAAGTGTTTGTAAAGAGAGAGGATGAGAGACAGAAACAGAAGGTGAAAATGATAGTAGCAACGGTTGATGAGGTAGTTAAGAAAAGAATGGAACCAATATTGAGCAACCAGAGCGGTGGGTGGCAGCATGTAGGACAGAGAGGAAGGGGGAAAGGGAGAGAGAGAGGGAGAGGACAAGGGGGAGTATTTGATAGAGGGTTCGAGCGACAGGGGCAGAGCTGGAAGACTCCACAGTCAGGATGCTATTATTGCGGAAAGATAGGGCACTTTAAGCGGGAATGTCCGGCTCTGAAAAGGGAAGAGAGGGCAATTCCGCTTATGAATTTTGATGAAGAATAGGGGTGTCAGGGGTTCCTGCCCTCGGGAGCCCACCAGGAACCCTTGATAAACCTGAAGGTGGGACCCTATAGGAAAGAGGTAGTCTTCCTAGTAGATACGGGGGCAGCACGGTCATCACTGAATTTTAAACCAAAGAAAGTAGAAATGTCGACACGGTCAATTACTGTTTCAGGGGTTAAAGGGGAGGGATTTACTTTCCAGTTTTTGAACCTATGATGATAGAAGGTCCTAAGGATAGGGTCAAAGGGGAATTGTTGTATATCCCTGATATAGGAAGTAACTGACAAGGGAGAGATTTAATTATCCTCTTAGGACTGGAGATTGGAATTCAGGAAAAAAAAAATTTGTACAAATGGCAATGTTGACAGAGGATATGGAGAGAAAGATAGACCCTATTGTATGGGCTAGAGAAGGGAATCGTGGAAAATTACAGATCCCCCCCTTGAAATAAATTTAAAAAGGAAAGGGGACGTTGTCTGTGAGCGACAATATCCCATGTCCATAGAAGGTAAACGAGGACTGCAGCCAGAAATTGAAGGATTGATTAGAGATGGATTGTTGGAGCCATGTATGTCTCCTTATAATACCCCAATATTACCAGTGCGGAAATCCGATGGAACTTATCGATTGGTGCAGGATTTGAGAACATTAAATCAAATAGTACTGATCAGGCACCCAGTGGTGCCAAACCCCTATACCTTATTAAGAAAGATCCCTCATGACCACAAATGGTTTAGTGTGATAGATTTAAAGGATGCCTTTTGGGCCTGTCCCTTGGCAGAGGAAAGAAGGAATTTGTTTGCCTTTGAGTGGGAAGACCCTAAGACAGGACGAAAACAGCAATACCGATGGACTGTGCTTCCCCAGGGGTTTACGGAATCCCTGAATTTATTTGGACAGATGTTAGAACAAGTATTGGAGAAATTTAGCAGCCCCAAGGGGACTACCCTGTTGCAGTATGTAGACGACCTCTTAGTAACAGGAAAAAGAAGAGAAAGAGTAGTAGAAGCCACTAACAAATTATTGAATTTCCTGGGTCAGCAGGGACTGCGGGTATCTAAAAACAAACTACAATATGTGGAGCAAGAAGTGAAATACTTGGGACATTTAGTTAGTGACGGAAAGCGAACCGGAACGGATAGAGGGAATAGTGGGGATGCCATTGCCCAGCACTAAAAGGGAGTTATGCAAATTTTTAGGTCTAACGGGTTATTGCAGATTGTGGATTGATTCCTATGCACTGAAGACTAAGAAATTATATCTCAAACTATTAGAGGGGGAACCAAAATGTCTAAGTTGGGATGATGAGGAAAAAGAACTAGTTGAGAAACTCAAAAGAGATCTGATCCATGCCCCCGTGTTAGCCTTACCTTCTCGAGATAAACCTTTCCACCTCTTTGCTACCGTGGATAAGGGAGCGGCTTTGGGAGTATTGACCCAGAGGTGGGGAGGAATGAGACAACCAGTAGCATATCTTTCGAAGCTACTGGATCCAGTATCCCGGGAGTGGCCAGTGTGTGCAGGCTGTGGCTGCCACTGCACTGTTGGAGGAAAGCAGAAAGCTTACATTTGGGGGCGCCCTAATAGTAAGCACTCCACACCAAGTGAGAACAATCCTAAACCAAAAAGCTGGGCGATGGTTGACAGACTCGCGGATTCTGAAATATGAGGCAATATTAATAGAAAAGGATGACCTAGTGTTGGTCACTGACAATTGTTTAAATCCAGCTGCCTTTCTTTGGAAAGGGGAAGGAGACTCTTCTCAGAATCCAGGGCACGATTGCCTTGACATTATAGAATACCAAACTAAGGTCCGCATGGACCTCAGAGATGTTCCATTTCATGCAGGGGTTAGACCTTTTATAGACGGATCATCCCGGGTGATTGAAGGGAAAAGATATAATGGGTATGCAGTCGTAGACGGGACAAACAGTAGTGTGGTGGAGGCAGGACGGTTGCCAAATGAGTGGTCAGCTCAGACTTGTGAACTCTATGCATTGGAAAGAGCCCTTAGAGCATTAGAGAATAAAGAGGGAACAGTATACACTGACTCTAAATATGCATTTGGTGTTGTGCACACTTTCGGCAAGATATGGCAGGAACGAGGGCTGATGAACAGCCGAGGGAAAGAATTAGTACATGAAGAATTGATTAAACGGGTCTTGGAGTCCCTATTACTTCCCCGAGAAATAGCAGTAGTGCATGTAAATGGTCATCAGAAAGGAAATGAACTAGAAGTTAGGGGGAATAGATTAGCCGGTGAGGTGGCTAAGGAAGCAGGCCTGAACCCACAAGAAGTGGTGATTCATTCCCTAATACCTACTGTTCCAGGTCCTCGGGAAGCTCCTATATTTACTGAAAGCGAAGAAAATGAATTGAGAGATTTAGGAGCTGTAAAAACAGCAGACGGGCATTGGAGGTTACCTGATGGAAGGGAAATGTTAAACAAAATGATGATGCGAGAGATTATGGCTGTCCTACACCAAGGCAGCCATTGGGGAGTACAAGCAATGTGTGATTTAGTTCTTAGGGAATATGGATGTAAAGGAATATATACAATTGCTAAACAAATATGTGAGGGATGTATCATATGCAGAAAGGTAAATAAGAAAGTCTTGAGAAAACAGACCCCGGGAGGAAGAGACCCAGGATTGAGACCTTTCCAGAGTATACAAGTGGATTATACTGAACTCCCCAGGGTAGGCAGACTAAAATATATGTTGGTCATAGTAGATCACTTATCTGGTTGGGTTGAGGCATACCCCCTAGCTACCGCCACTGCAAGTGGAGTGTCTAAAACAATATTGGAGCACATAATTCCCCGATATGGGCTCGTGAACCATATTGATTCCGATCAAGGAACTCACTTTACTTCTAAAGTGTTACAGGGGGTAATGAAATGGTTGGGAATTTCCTGGGAGTTCCATACTCCGTGGCACCCGCCATCATCGGGAAGGGTTGAGAGAATGAACCAAACACTCAAATGACAGCTCTCTAAATTGATAATAGGAACCAGACTCCCTTGGACCAAATGTTTACCGATAGCTCTCTTGCGAGTACGAACAACCCCAAGGAAAGACTTGGGACTATTCCCCTATGAAATCTTATTTGGATTACCTTACTTGGGAACGAATGGAGAATTGCCAATTCCCGAAACTAAAGATTTGTTTTTAAAGAAGTACATACTGGGTTTGTCCTCCTCTTTGTCTTTCCTCAGGAAACAGGGTTTATTGGCACAGACTCCACCCCTTGAATTCACCGTTCATTCCATCCGGCCGGGCGATTGGATCTTAGTAAAATCATGGACAGAGACTAAATTGCAGCCGGACTGGGAAGGGCCGTACCAGGCTCTTTTGACGACCGAAACGGCAATAAGGACAGCGAAGAAAGGCTGGACTCACTACACTCTGATCAAAGGGCCAGTGGACCCTCCCGTGGAGAAAGAAGTCTGGACAGCCGAATCAACGCAAGATCCGCTGAAACTCAGACTAAAGAGACTTTGAGTAACTAATTATACAGTGGCGACGCGAGCGCGGGATTATTTCTGTAAGATTGTATATTAAGTCTTTTTGTGCTTCAGCATGATGTTTAGAATACTGGGAATGCTTAGAGTTATGATGCTAGCTCTCTTAGTATTGGCACTTCATCAAATATCATTTTCATATGTATTATTAACGGTTCCTGAATCTGATAACCCACAAGTAATAGACGCTGATGTATGTAGCTTAGTAAATTGTGGGGATGTAGATAATCAGAGACAGTATCGCAGCTCTGAGATACATCTTAAGTCCTATGGGGATGGCCTTGGGGACGGTACTTGGTATAATGGTCTTGTCACAGTACACCGGGCCCCCTTCCGACCAGCTCGCGATTGCCCTGATAAAAAGTGTAACCCAATATACCTAACAATAAGGAAAACCACATGGCACGAAACAATCCTGGGTGGGGCCACCTATGAGATACAATTAAACGAACCATTTGGGAGAGAAATGAAAGCAAATGGGAAGGATTTCTTGGGCTGTTGTTTCCGAATTAGTGTAGGACAGGGAAAACGGGTAGAACTACTGGGTAATAAGATACAATCTTTCACCCCTCCCGATGATCCTAAAGTAGTAAAATTTATAGAGGTAAATGACTTGAAACAGACCATTGAAATAGAAACTGGGTACGGGGATGCAAATGCCTGGGTTGAATGGGTAAAGTATACTGTAAAAAGTCTGAACAAAAGCAATTGCTATGCATGTGCCTCCAGTCGGCCAGTGGCCCAGGTGGTTCCCTTTCCGCTCGGGTGGAGGCGAGACAGGAAGGGCATGAAATGTATGATAGCCCTGTATCAGGATGAGACTGCATGGAATGATAGGAATTGTACCTCCCTATCTCAGATGTTCCCTCCCTCGGAGAAGAATGATGTAAAAGGTCCCCCCCTGTTTTCTGCCGCAGTTGGAAATCACACCTCGTGTGTGCGTAGACGAGGTACAAGTCGGTCGAAAGATTTGGGGGAGCTGAAACTATGTACAGAGATTAAGAATGTCACCGAAACGGAGAAGGGAGGGAACTAATCAGCATTAAAGGTTCCCCGAGCGGATCTGTGGTGGTACTGTGGAGGCAAAATATTGAGACCCACCTTACCTCCGGATTGGAAAGGGATATGTGCAATTGTACAATTGGCAATTCCATTTACCCTGGCATTTGAGAAGGAAACGATAGGAGGGAAAAAGGGAAGGGGTAAGAGATTACTGTTAGACACTTCTTTCGATGACAGGATTTATCTTGATTCAGTAGGAGTCCCTAGCGGAGTACCGGATGAATTTAAGGCCTGTAACCAGATTGCAGCAGGCTTTGAGTCAGCTCTCTTTTGGTGGGTAACAATTAATAAAAATGTAGATTGGATAAATTACATTTTCTATAATCAACAGCGATTTATAAATTATACAAGAGATGCGGTTAAAGGAATATCAGAACAGCTTGATGCGACAAGTAGGATGGCATGGGAAAATAGAATAGCCCTTGATATGATTCTAGCAGAAAAAGGGTGTGTGTGTGTGATGTTAGGAGGAAGCTGTTGCACCTTTATTCCTAATAACACTGCGCCTGATGGTTCAATTACTCGGGCCTTAAGGGGATTGACTACCTTAGCAGAGGAACTGGCTGAGAATTCAGGAGTAGATACATCTCTCACAGGTTGGCTGGAATCATGGTTTGGGAAATGGAATGGGGTGGTGGTTTCTATCCTTACTTCCCCGATTGTAGTAGTCGGGGTATTAGTAGCCATTGGCTGCTGTATCATACCCTGTATACGAGGACTCACCCAAAGGTTGATTGAAACAGCCTTAATGAAACAGATGCCCCTAAAAGGGAATCAGGCTGAAGGACTTTATCGACTAAATAATGAGGAGATGAGTGAGACCAAGATGGATGAAATCTCCGGGATGATGCTTGCGAATTTCGGGAGCGATGCTTAAAAACAAAATATTTGCAGAAGATAACAAATGGTAACTAAAAGAAAGAGGGGGAATTGTGGGATCTAGGTGGATTAGTGTTACTTCTGAAATTCCATTTTACAAAGGAGGTGAACTCACACCAGTGGGTAATTGTTTTAGCAAGAGCTGAGTCAACAAGAATGGAAACGATGTAGAGGAAATGTAGAATTGTTTTTGTATTAGCTAAAATTGTATGTCAGAATGAAATGTGCCAATGAACAATAGTAGGCACGGTGGGCAAATAGATAAGATGTTGTGAGAGGATGAAGTTAAGCTAGATATGCATGTACAAACAGTAGGTATAAACATCTGCTTCCCACTTTTACGAAAACACAGGAACAAACCCCAATTAAAAGGGTCATAGGGATCAGAACGGCCTCGGGAAAGGCACAGATGAAGGGGGTAGATAATGATGAAGAAAGGATATGCCGAACAATGACCTATAGCAGGGTAAGGTCAAACAGCCTTGTGAGACCAGAAATAAGCATTTTAACACAGACAAGGCCGGATAAGGCAAGAGGCAAACAGGGGTAATGGGGGCCGGTCTTAGGGAAGTGGATGATGTAAGCAGGGGAGGGAGCAGTGTAAAACAATAGACATCAAATCATATAAATATTATGTATGAATTCAACCTGGTGTGTATGTCCTCTGCCTTTATAGACACTGGACATCACACCCACTTGCAAGTGTAAAATAAATGTCACTATTGATTCAGATCTTGTCTCGGACTGATATTATTGAAGTGTGTGAGCTTTGTTTCTCACACAGCCCACATACCTCACCAATCAATGGCTCACAAAATCCTCTGGTCTCCCTGACTGCAACATTCAATAACAGAACATTCATGAAAATAACACCCACTTACTTTCCAATAACAGAATGTGTGAATATTAAAAACAGGGGCAGATCATTCACTCCCCAAGCCTGCTTTGCCCTTCACTAAGATCATGATTGATCTGTTCTTGTTCTCAAATCCTCTTTTATACAGAATTCTTCAAAGCCCTCAACTCCGTTACAGGTCAATATCCATCGACCTCCTCTTCAAATACTTTCAGTCATCTAGCTTCCTGAACACTCTTGAGAAGAGAAATCCTGACATTCAATACCCACCTGTGTGAAGAAAGCACTCGCTGCTCCTATATCATGGCTTATTGATATGAACAAAAGAAGTTGACACAAGGGTTCAGGTAAAAATGACTGGCCCCGATATCAAGGCAGTGGTTAACTTCTGCTGGCATCAAGGAGCTTTACAAAACTGGATTTAATGGGAATCAGAGAAAACTCTCCAGTGTTTGGAGTCAAACATGGCACAACGGAAGGTGTTCGTCATCTCCGCCCTGGGTAACCTCTGTGGGAGATCCTCAGGGTAGGTTCCCCTTCACAAACATCTTCAGCTGCTTTATCAATGTCTCCCCGCCTCCACCTACCCCACCATAAGATCAGAAGTGGGGATGGTCACTGAAGATTCCACAATGTTCAGAATGTTTTGACACCGTCAGCTCCTGAACTGGTCTGTGTCCATGTGCAGCAATACCCAGACTCCATTGAGGCTTGTGCTGTTAAATTTTCTGTAACATTCATGTAACAGCACTTCCTGACACTGCGCATTGCCACAGTAAAACAAGAGTTCATTCAGCACCTCACGCTAGTTTCACAGGAATATGAGGAAGTCATTCAGCCCATTGACATTATTGGATAAGAACAGGGACAGCCCATTCAGTGCCTCCAGCCTATTACTCAGCAAGAGAAGGAGCCTAGTGTGATGGGCCACACCACAGCCCCTCGAAAATATTTGAAGGCAGTAGCCTGGACTCTAATGTTTTCTTATTTTAAAGGAAATGTATACTGTCCATCCCACCTACAATGTGACTGGACAAACTACTCGGTGTGAAGCAAAACACCATCTACTTAAACATGAAAGATACGATGAAACCAAAGGAAGAGGAATCTAGAATAACTTAATTCTATTAACAAAATAATTGATCTTCGAACTATTACTAATGAACTGATCCTATATACGATAATCCCATAAGCACAGCCCCTGGCAAAAAAGAATATTCAGACACAGATTATCACAAACATTTCTCCAATCCAGGAATTTAAAACAGCATTAAGAGAAAATTCAGAAAGAGTAGCAGCCAGGAGACATTCACTGAAGGTTCCAACTCTGTGGGGACCCCAATAGTTTCTGATGTTACTGAGAAACCAAAATCCAGTGATCCTAATCTGTGAGAGCTGGCCACAACCATTCAGGCTGCATTAAAATTAACCTAAGGACTCACTGGCTGTTTACTCAAGTGGTCTGAACTAACCAGCTTGGTTACGATCATTCAATCTCTCTCTGAAAAGAAAGCAGGATAAAATAACCTCTTGAAGCTGCAGCAATATCGCACTTTCAGCACATCGAGCTGTCAACAGGAACCAGGGGTAACCCAAACAGGCCCTTGGCCCTGAGTGATCGGACGAGGAAGAAGCCAGTCAGTCCCTTGAGTCACTTAGACAGCAATAAGATGAAGCCATTCAGCCCCTTGAGTCACTTCATCAGCAACAAGGGGAGGCCATTCAGCCCCTCGAGCCACTTATACAGGAACAGGAGGAGGCCATTCACGCCTCAACGCACTTACACAGCGACAGAATGAAGTAATTGATGCTAATTCCTGATGAATGGCTCATGCCCGTTACGTCGATTCTCCTGCTCCTCGGATGCTGCCTGACTTGTTGTGCCTTTCCAGCAATCCACTCTCTACTCTGATCTCCTGCATGGGCAGTCCTCACTGTCTCCTAATTGATGCTTTAACATGATGAATAAGTGGAGCAGAGGCTGCACAGACAGACTGTTCCGCGTTATTCCTCCTGGCTCCATTGCTTATGATACACATATGGGACTTTAACGTGGTTTTCTCGCTGTGAGGATTGAAGCCATATGTCTTGTGTGAAGTCTCAATAGGCATCTTCCATCTCTGAGAAGCCAGCCTGGTGTTCTCTATGGAGAGCAAATGCTGGTGGGAATGGCTACGTGTTTCAGAAGGAAGGTATTGTGGCTACTGAACATGGCGTTCAGTACGGGAAAGTTAATTAAGGCACATAAACAATTAGCAAAGCCACGTTAGACTGATGAATGGACTCTCTAAGTTCAAATCATGCTGATCTTGTTCATGTAGATCATGTCTAGTGCATGTCCTGTGCAGTATAACCTGTGTTCCTTACTCTGTCCAAGTCTATTTCCACCCTATGATCTGCCTGGCCATGCTGATATTGATCTGCCTTAACTGCTCATAAATAAAGTATTTCCCTGTACTGAGGTACACGTGACAATAACTCAGATCAATTAATCCTGGTTAAAGTAAGGAATTTCTCACCCCATCAATGTCTCTTTTGGAAATAATTGATCGCTGCCACTCCTCATGTTTTAGCATTGCCATTTCTTCATCTCACACAGCTCCACAGACTAAACCACAACGTCTTCACTCTATCCTTATGTTACCATCACCTCGGTCTGGGGTAAGGAGATCATTCCTTACAAGGGCGATCAAATCGGTAGAGAGTGCCCCAAATAATCTCTCAGCAAGTCTACAACATCAGGAAGATGGCTTTACTTATGTACTCGAATCTTCTTACAATGAAGGACAGCATACTATTGACTGCATCCATTACTTACACAGGGTTTGATTCGGACTGGTCAGCATAGACTTGAAAGTGGGATAAAATGCAATTGCAAATTTGTTAAGAGTTCTTTGATGTAGTGACCAGGAAGGTTGACGAGGGCAAAGTGCTAGACGTAGTCTCAATGGATTTCAGTAAGGCCTTTGATAAGGTTCCACACGGCAGGCTGCTCTGGATGGTTCCATCACGTGGAATGCTGGGGGAATTGGCCAATTGGATACACAGTTGGCTTGATGATGGGAAGCAGAGGGTTTAGTGGACAGATGCTTGTCGGACCGGAGGCTGGGTCCATTGCTATTTGTTATCTATGATTTGGTTGAGAATGTACAAGGCATGATTAGTAGGTTTGCAGGTGACACTAAAATAAGTGGTAGTGTGATCAGTGAGGTAGTTTATCAGAAATTGCAGCATAACCTTAATCAAGTGGGGAAGTGGGCCGTAAAATGGCAAATGGAAATTAATACAGATGTGTGAGGTCTTGCATTTTGGAAACTCAAATTAAGGTAGGAGTTTCATAGTGAATGGGAGAGCCTTAAGGGCTGTAGTGGGCAGAGAGACCTTGGCGTTCAGGTGCATGGTTCTCTCAGAGTTGTCACATGTAGACAGGGCCGTGAAGAAGGCTCTTGACACACTGGCCTTCATCAGGCAGGACATTGAGTATCGATGTTGGGAATTTATGTTGCAGTTACACAGGAATTTGGTCAGGCGGCACTTGGAGTATTGTGTTCAGTTTTTGTCACGTTGTTTTAAGGAGGATGTTACGAAATGAGAAAGAGTGCAGACGAAATTTACGAAGACTTTCCAGGACTCAATGGTCTGAGTTATAGGGAACGGTTGGAAAAGCTAGGACCTTTTATTTAGATGGTAGGAGTTTGGGCGGGGACCTTATAGAGCTGTACACGATCGTGAGGGTTTATGGATAGGGTGAATGATCTCAGTCTTTTTCCAAGGTTTAGAGAATCGAGAACTAGAGGGGATCAGTTCTATGTTAGAGGGGAAGGAATAAAAGGGAACCTGAGGGGCCACTTCTTTACACAGAGGGCTGGTACGTGGATGAGCTGCCAGCAGATGTGGTTGGTGGTGGGGTGCATTAATAACATTTCAAAAGCATTTGGATAAATATGTGGATAGGAAAGGACTAGAAGGATATGGGCCAACTGCATGGAAATGGGGTAAGCGTGGATGGACATTTAAAAGGTGGAGTCGAACCCATCTGTTAATTAAACCCAAACACCCAGAAAAGCTCACCTCACCTTGAAATCTGTTAAAATATGAGTCACACAGATCTCCTAAATTCCACTATTTTAAAAAAAAGAACAAGTTAGTTTCTTAACTTTAATAGTGAACATTAAACAACAACTATTAACAAACACAAGCCCCTCTTTTCTTAGCTACTTACTATCTGACTCCAACTCTGTAAAAATATGCTGTTCCAACAACCCACATATGAAGTATTACAATCTCAAGACCACACAGTCTCTATCTACCCCGCTGTGTTCACTCTTTCAGTTGCTGATCTCCCTGGGCCATGTTTTTTTAACTGCAAGTAGGTTTTACATGAACATGTGTCTTTGATAGAGAGTGATTGAGATGGTCAGTTAGCACTTCTGCTCTACAGCAGTTACACTGCTGTTGGATGGCTGCGGCTCTCCCTCTAGTGTTCAAAATGCTGGGATTTTCTACTTCCCATGATACAATAATTCTCATAATTTGATTGCTTTCCAGGTGTCCAAACAATAATATTCGAATTCTGTTGGCTTCTTCTATTCTGAGCGTTATTTAAAATCCTTGGTTATATTTGAATTGGTGTCAAAACAGCTTTGTCTTACCTAATTGTTACATGTGGAACAGCCTGACCTTTAGCTGGCATCTATCGCTGTACTTTCTATTCAGCAAAACACGTTCTGTCTTAAAGTGACCAGACATGCTTTCAGCTTCATAACACCTCCCCACTTCAGAAAAAAATGAACCATCAGAATGAAAAGATAACTTCATTTATTTTCCTCTAATTCTTAATCCCATTATTATGAAATACATTCATTCTAATACTGCAGAGATATATAACACTGGAATAAGTCAAATCTTATCTACGCTTAGTCCTTTAAATCCTCGATAACACATCTGCTATCACATATTAACGATCCACAGCATATACATTTTGTAAGTTTAAAGTCGGTAAGATAAGACTCCAATGAAATAGTCTCATATTCTGGTCTTTAAATATTCCAGAAAATGCAAGAGGATTGTTGTTGTCCACAACCATCTCCGACAATTTGTTTGTCATATAAACATTAAAATATTGCCAGGCCATAACGAATAATTCTTTTTCAATAATGGAGATTTTGTATTTTTTTTCTCTGGTGAATATTGCGTTTTCTCGACAAGTAGCCAATTGGTCATTCAATTCCATCATCATCTTTCTGTATTAATACATCGCCAACACCTATACCCCTAGCATCAAACGCAATTTTCAAAGGGTTTCAAAATACTTGGTGCAGATAAAACTGGTGTGGTGATTAATCCTGCTTTAAAATTCTCAAAAGCCTCCTGGCATTGTTCTGTCCAACACAATTCTGTTCCCTTCTTTAATAAATCCATCAGTGGTGCCAATACGTCGCCGAAGTTTGCAACAACCTCCCGATCGAATCCACTCAGTCCCAAAAATCGAAGCACCTCTTTCTTCAAGAATGGTTGTGGAAATTCCTCAAAGCCCTTCGTCTTTGTGTTCCATGGGGTCAACCTTCCATGTCCAATGTAATGTCCCAACAAAGTCACCTCTGCCTTCGTGAATTCTGTTTTCTTTACGTTTATAACCAAGTTTGCTTCTTGTAATCGTTCAACATGCTCAGCCAACTGTAACATGTGAGCTTTCAATCACTTGCTAAAGATCACTACATCATACAGATAAACTGCACAATTTGTCCATCTGGCCACAACTCTGTTCCTGAATTTTAATGTGACTGGTGCCTTATTCATTCATATGAAATACTCGGTAACGTTTTTGTTATATCCAGTATTTTTACGAGATAGATTAACTGACTCAACCTTTTTTTTAATTTGAAAGAGACCACTAAAACTGGCTTTGCCGAGATTTCCTACCACTGATAGCAATATTAATACGTCATTCCCTTATCAAGATTGGGGACGTAACGGTGAGAGTGAGTGACAGAGTGTCAGTTCCAGGAAAGCAGTTTGTTCTTGGGAACGAATTAACAGGATACAAGGTGGGAGAGGCATCCCTGTGGTGGAGAAGTCACAGGAAGACTAGGGAACTGGGGAATTGAAAGAAAAATACTCAGGAATCTTTCCAGACTATGTAGTAACATGATCCAATAAATTACAGCAGGAAGGAAAAATTTTAAAAAAGACAAAGGAGTTGATGTTCAGTTACCTGACAGCCAGTTTCATGTAACAGTGCAGAAAAAAAACCTGAACAGGCAGAGGGTCAGGCAGAGGTGGGAAACCGTCAAAGTTTCAGAGTTTTTATCTGTCAACTGCTTCACTCTATGCTGTGTCCTCTTCAGGTGCTGTTTATATAACTCACCTACTCCATATAATCTCTCCCTCAACTCACATACATAATCCAAGTGTGAGATCTCTGACTTCGGTCCTGTCAATTTATATTTAATTTATTTCAAGGACCTCTCACTTCATGTACGATTATTAACTCAATGGAAGTAAGCTGAGTAGATTTATTTGGGGCATCTCCGATGGCAAGCAAATTTAATGGGACACTTTTATCCCAATCATTCAGGCAACCATGACAGTACGCTGTTAACATGGTCTTCACCATCTGATGCTAACTTTCCAAGGCTCCCTGGGATTCAGGCTGGGATTTGAAATGCTGTCTGCCTAAGCTACCCATGACTTCCTTAAACAGCTGAACGGTAAAATGTGAGCCTTGATCTGACTGAATCTCTCTGCATAAACCACAGCGAGTAAAGAAGGTTAACAACTCCTCCACGTCCCTTTTTGCCTTATCATTCCATAATGGAATTGCCTCCGGAAATCTGGGAGACACATCCACTATCATCAGCAAATATTGGTTTCCACTTTTATTTCAGAAATGGGAGCTACACAATTAATCATAACCCACGTGAAAGGTTCTTTGAATATCGGAATTGGCAACAAAAGTGCTGGTTTTATTACTGTCTGTGACGATCCTACCATTTGACATGTATGACATGTACAACAAAAAATAACCACGTCCTTGTGCATTCCAGGCTAATAGAAACGCTTATGTACCGTACCCTGAGTCTTCCGTACACCTCGGTGACCTCCTGCAGCTAGTTCATGTGCTAACCGTAATACTGTATGCTACCGGTAACACAATGTGTTGCACATCGGCCCATTTCCCTTCTGCACTAACCTATTGTGGTCTCCAGTTCAATTTTGGGATTTTATCATTAATTAATAATGTTGGAAAATATATTCTGATTCCTTTTCTGTGTCCGTGTGTATGTGTAATTGCGTGCCCATATCTGTTGTAAGTCCATTAGCCTTTCAGGACTAAACACCTCTGCCTGACCCTCTGCCTGTTCAGGTGTTTTCCTGCACCGTGACATCAAACAGGGGGTCAATTAACTCAACATCAACTCCATTGTCTTTTTCTTTTGTTTTTCCTTCCTGCTGTAACTTATGACAGTGGGATCTTGTTACTACACAGCCTGAAAAAAATCCTGGGTATTTTTCTTTTAACTCCCCAGTTCCCTCGTCTTTCTTTGACTTCTCCACCACAGGGGTGCCTCTCCCACCTTGGATCTTTTTCAAACATTCCCAAAACAACCTGCATTCCTGCAACTGACAATCTGTCACTCACTCTCACCGTTACTTCCCCAATCTTGATTTGGCACTCCAACCTGATGTTACAAAGGGTACGCTTAATATCTGTCCCCATTCAACAGATTATCACACTCTTGAGTACCATGTCAGGAAGAGTGAAAATACTTCTATCACCTACTATTAGAGGCTAAGAGACAGTGAGGACTGCAGATTTTTGAGATCAGAGTTGAAAAGTTTGGGGCTGGAAAAACATGGAAAGTCAGGCAGCATCCGAGGGGGAGGAGAATCGAGATTTCAGGCACAAGTCCTTCATTAGGAAAGTAGGGGGTAAGGGAGGGGGAAGTTGTTGTGAAATAAATAGAAGGGTGGGAGTGGAGCTGGGTGGAAGGGAGCTCGGAAGGCGATAGGTAGATGTAGGTGGGGTGTGAGGGTGATAGGTCCGAGAGGAGGGTGAAGTGGATAGGTGGTAGAACAGTTGAAACCGTCAAACTATACAACATCAACGTTGACTTCACCAATTTCCAAATCGCCCCGCCCCCAACCTTATTCCAGATCCAAACGTTGAACTTAGCACTGCCCTCTTGCACTGCCCTAACTGTCCATCTTCCTTCGCACCTATCCCCTCCAACATATCACTGTCACTCCCACCTACATTTCCTATTTTCCCACCTACATTTTCCTAACCTCCTATTTATCTTTCAGCCCCCTTGTCCCGCCACCACATTTCTGCCGATGGGTTTATGCCTGATATGTCGATTGTCCTGCTCTTCGAATGCTGCCTGATCTGTTGTGCTTTTCCAGTGCCCCAACGTCTCAACTTTTAGAGACTGAGCAGATCCCGTATCTTACAAAATCTTCTTGTCCTTACAAAATCCCGTATCTTCTTGTCCTTCTCCACCTGTTCTTTCTGAGTAAACTTCAACCACAGAGGCGAATTCTTTATAGAGATCAGGCAATGCCTCCATACACAGCCCCTGCCTCGGTTGTGCAATCTCCTGTAGCTCCACGGCTCCACTTGGGGTCTCCTTTTCCAGTTTCACTCATGTCACTGTTTTAACCTCTTGCACACACCTTTTCCCAAAGTGCCTTCCTTCAACCCCTAGTCCTGTGTGTTTCAGCTTACTGCAGTAAAAACACCTTTTTCCCAGTGCCCTTCTTAAACCATCGGTACTGGAATTTTTTTGTGTTCCACTCCCTTATAGTGAGAACACCTGAGGCATTTCACCACCTTTTAACCCCCTTGGACTTTTTCTTTCACCTGTGGTAAACTATTGCTCTTGTGTTTTACTCGTTTTGTAGTGTAGGATCGCCCCTTCTCCCAATTTCTATCCATCACAGGATGAAAATCCACCCTGAAGCTAAATTTCTTCTCATGCACCAATGCATATTTACCTGCCATTTCTGCCACGCTTCTCATTTCTTGAACTTTCCATTCATTCACATGAATTCTTACCATCTCTGGAAGTGAGTCGTTAAACTCTTCCAGCAGAATAATCTCCCTTCGAGCCTCACAGGTCTTGTCTATTTTTCAGGCCTGCACTCATTTCTCAAAATGTCTGCGGTTACTTTCTTTCAAACTCAAAATCAGCCTGACCAGGTTCCGTCTCTATATTTCTGAACAGCTGTCTATATGCTTCTAGTACCAATTCATAAGCACTCAAAATGGCCTGTCTGTCATCTGTATAATCTCTTGCTCCCTCATTTTAAGCACAACACATATCTTTCAAGCTGTGCCCACCAGCTTAGTCTGAACTACAATTACCCACAAGTTCCCTGGACACGCCATCTGCCAAGCCAATTTTGCAAATATAACAAAAATGGTTTTGACATTTTCCTCACCGAAATATGGCAATATATTAACATAGTAGAAAACATCTCTACGTTCTCCCTTCATCTTCATCCTGCTAATTTAACTTTCTTACCAGATTCCAAATATCTGAATTTCAAATTCCCCTCTCCTTTTCCTCTCTTTCTCTTTTTTCTCTCTCTCTTTCTGTCTCTTTCTTTTTCTTCTCACTCATGTTGCCACATGTGCAATTTAAGTTTTTCTAACTCGCCTGCAGTTGCCTGTTTCTCTGATACACCAAAGTGCTTGACGAACTCCATTACAATTTCAGCATTTCTTTTGTTCCCTGCTGTAACCCAAATCTAATCTACTTGTTAATTCTAAAAGTCTGCCCTTCCTTTGTCTTTCCACGCCTTCTTGGCAAATTTGGGAATCACCTTCAAACCCCAGAGCCTCTTTAGTAACGTTAAAAGCAATTTATTTTAATTTTACAAGCAAGCAAAATTAAATGAATTTTCTCACCTGTTTTATTTTGAAGGTCGAGGTCACGAACTGCCATGTGATGGAATCAGCTGGGTCCTTTTGTACCCAAAATCTGTTCAGATCTGTCCAAATCCCATACGACGAGCCCTCAAACCATTATGATGTCAATGTCGAACCCCTCTGTTAATTAAAACCACACACCCAGAAAAGCTCACCTCACCTCATACTCTGTTAAAACATGAGTGACAAAGTCGTCCCAAATTCCACTATTAAAAGAAAAATAACAATGTAAAAATATGTAAGTTAACTCGCTGAACTGGATTGTTTGTTTTCAGATGTTTTCTTACCATGACGAGGTAACATAATCAGTTAGAGTCTCCGGTGATACGCTGGTGGTATGTCCCCCCTCTCTATTTATAGGTTTTGGTTTCTTAAGCTGGGTGATGTCATTTCCAGTTCTTTTTTTCAAGGGGAGGTAGATAGGATCTAAATTGATGTGTTTATTCATGTACTCCTGGTTAGAAGACCATGCCTCTCAGAACTTTCATGCGTGTCTTTGTTTCACCTTTCCTAGGATGTGTGCATAGTCCCAGTCAAAGTGGTGTTCTTCCTTGTCTGTATGTATGGAAACTAGTGATAGTGGGGTATGTCTTTTGGTGGCCAGTTGGTGTTCATGTATCCTGGTAGCACGACAACAGGACAGTTTGAAATGGAGGAAAAATGATTTTAGATACACTGTTTAATCAGTGTGTGTTCAGATAAGGAAGATTGTTCATATGTGTACAACACATTCTGAATGAATAACCGAGACACAGTTAACAAAAAATGATGCACATGATGTATAACATTTATGAAGCATTAAAACATTATTTTATCCTCATCTAAGTGATAATATCCCCTTCTCTCAACGTTCCCCCTTTTCTGGGATTCCCTACTCTTGTCTCCCATTCTTTTCAGAATGTGTGTTATAAATCCTAGTTAAGGTGTCCCAACTTATTTCAGTTAATCCCATTTCTACGACGAATTAAATATATTGGCCTGTTGGGTTCTTTCCGAAACTACTGTCTGTCATATTATTGGAGAGAAAAATTCTGGCATCAGACCCAGCATTTGAACATATTACTCTGCTGTACATGTACTGTACAAAGGACCACAACACACAGGGATTGTCAAAACGTTGAAGGATGTACAACTACTTCTTTCGATAATCTCGTTTTATCATTGTTCTTATCTCCACATCAACATACTGTCTCTCGTTCTCTCTTATTATCTAGTGAAGAAATCCCCCAATTATTCTTCGTGTCCCATCTCTCAAAACTCCTTCTTTCGGTTTATATCTATTGCTCTCATCTCGATGTAATGTGATTATAAGTGAGTGGAGTTGGCCAGAGTTAATTGGAAGGGAAGCCGAAAAGGAAAGACCATGGAACAGCAATGGCAGGAGTTTCTGTTGATAATTCGGAGGGTATCCGAAATTCATCCCAAAGGAGATGCAACATACTCATGGGAGGGCAAGGCAGCCATGAGTGATAAGGTGTCAAACCAACAGAGGAAACATACAATGTGGTGAAGATGATTGCCAATCCAGAGAATTAATTGGTTCTGAAACTACATAAGGCTGGCATCACTGACTATACAGAGCTCTTAATCATTGTCAGGGAGAGAAACAGGGAAACACATTAAACCTCAAACACAGAAGATGGCATTGCTGAAGGAAAAGTACAGATGAATTAAATAATTGAATTAAAATCAGTTAAATGCTTTTGCGCCATGTGTCAGATTCAAAGCATGACTCAGGGAGAGACCCTCAGCAGAATGACGATTTGAAAATGGAATTATTAGCACATCAGAAACCAGAGTAGGTCATTGAGTAGAGGGCTGATGGGTGAATGGGTTTCGATGTGAACTGGGGAACAGACAGCAGAATTGCATTGCAGATATTGCAGCTCAAAATTGTGTATTCATGTAGTGCTGCAGACCACAGCAGCAGGAGAAGCAGACCTGCATTCATACACAACCTGAAACATTTTGCCCTGGATAGTATCCTCAGTCTGCCATTACCATCAACACGATCTATGGTTCAGTGACGAGTGTGGGTGAACGTGTCAGGGTCAGAACCACGTGAAACTAAACCTCATGTCAACACATTAAAGCACACCCTTGACCAACAGATCTGATTGAAGCTCTAAAGTCCTGCCACATTCAGTCATAAATGGTGATGGATGATGAAGCAAATGACAGAGGAAAGTGCTGAACAAACATCCCCATCCTAAATAATGAAACAGTCTTGCATATTAGTGTAAAAGACAAGCATATAATACCTACACCACCGTCATTCAGAAGTGTTGAGTCAATGATCTATCTCACTTTCGTCATGATGCCCACAGCATCACAGATGCCAGTCTTCAACCAATTTGATTCACTGCATGTGACATGAAGAGACAGCTGAACACAGTAGATACGACAAAGGGAATGGGCCCTGACACCATTCCTGCAATAGGACTGAAAGACTTGTGCTGCACCGCAAGCCGTGTCGCTGGGGAAGCTGTTTCATTCCAGCTCCAACTCTGACATCTCCCTGGCAATGTGGAAAAGTACTCAGCTATGTCCAGTCCCTGAAGAGCAGAATAATTACAATTTGACCAATTACAACCCCCTCAGTACAATCACGATAGTCAAATTGGTGGGAGTTATTTTTCACAGAACTGTCAAGCTGCACAGAAATAATCTGTGCAGTGTGGTTTCAGAGCCGTCCCCAAGGAGAGATGGTGCTGTTGTGGAAGTGTCATTAGATTACTAATCCAGACCAGGTTAATGCTCTGGTAGCTGGTGTAAGTGAAAAACAATTAATAAAATATCGAAATTTAAAATCTGGTACCAGTAATAGTTACCCTGAAGCCAATGTCGATTGAAAACAGCAGTTTGCTTCCCTAATGTACTTTCAGGAGGTAAATCTCGCGTGCTTTCCTGATCTGACCATAAGTGACTCCAGACGAACAGACATGTGATAAACTCTTCAATGGTCTCTGTAATGGCTCCAAAATTATCATCCCTGCTTCTAGTCTGTCTCACCCTGTCAGAGTTTATATATTTCACTGAGATCTCCACTCATTTTCCGAAAGCCCATGGAATAAAGGCCCAGCCGCCCCAACCTTTGCTCCCACAACAAGCCTGTCATCCCAGAGATCATTCTGGTCATCCTTTGCTGCTCTTCCTCAATGTCAGGTTTGCCCTTTATCAGGTAAGGAGGCCAAAACTGCACACAATACTGCAACATGTTCGAGATGGGGGCTCACCATGGCCTTGTCCATCTGCAGTAAGACCCCTTACACCTGGACTCAGATCCCCCTGAAATGAAGGTCAACACATCATTTACCTTCCTAACTGCTTTCTGTTCCTGCAAAAAATACTTTCAGTGACTAATATGCAGGGAGATCCAGACCCTTTACAATATTAAAGGTACCCAACTCTGGGTCCATGTACACTGGTAAGTGTCCCAATGTCATTCCCAGTATTTTCTGGCTTCAGAACTCACTGCCCTGTATGGACGGCGAAGGTCGGTGAAGAATGAAACGAAAATAAGCATAAGTCCCTTTATAGAGTAACATTTTTCAACCTTTTCAACTGGTAGGCTGCCGTTCTCTTTTTCCCATCAAAGGGCACAAGGTAACATCTACCCACATTGTTCTTCATTGCCTCGCAGTTGCACAGACACTTCACTTGCCTCAGTCACCTTGGAGCTTCTTTTACATGCTCCTCACCCACTCACAATCCGACAACAATTAATGCCATCAGCAGGATTGGAAATATTGCATTTGAAACACTCGGACAAAAGTTTGGTGTGCATTTGAAATAGCTAGGGCCCAAGCACTGCATCCTGCTGCACCTCTGAGTCCTCTGCTCTAAAAATAAACATTGATTTATTCCTACTCACTGTTTCCTGTTAGCTCTCCCATTGTAAAACCATGCCCTTCTGTTAGCCCCAGTCCCATACGATTCAAATTTGCATAGTAGACTTGGGGCTTGATGAAGACTCTTTCTGAAAATCCAATCGTATTGCATTGATTGCTTCTCCATAGTTTTGCTGAAAGTCAGTTTCTCAAATATGATTCCCATTTGTTAAATCTCTGTTCTTTTTTTATCAGCCCACTGCTTTCAGTTAAAGTACTTTCTCCAAAACGTTTATTTTGTAATTGTATTCTATTCATTTTTTCTCTCTCACCAGAGTCAACTTTCCTCGTATTAGGAGGAAGATTGTTTTTATGTTTTGTTTTCTTCTGTAAGGACATTACTGAAATATTTGCTGCATAGTTCTGCCATTTCCCTCTTCTCCATTCTCCATTCACTGGATATAAACTGTAAAGAACCTGTATTTTTCCCTTAATTTTGCTTATGAAGCTATTACAAATACACTAATATTACCATTGTGTATATAGACTGTTCTGAAACGCATCGATTTCTGTCTTAAGATTTTCAATGATTGACCTTGTACAGCCATGTACTCATAGAAGCATAGATTCTGCACGGTCAGAAAAACAGCACCGTCTATATTAGTCCCACGAGCTGGGAATGTGATGACACTACAAGAGGTCATCCAAGTACTTTGTAACAGCTCTGAGGTTACCCGTGACAACTCCCTCTCCGATCGTACATACCAGACCCAAAAACCCTCTCGGTAAAAAACGATCCTTAAGTCCCCTCTAAATCTCAAACACTTCACTTTAAGAATGTGCTCCCCCTTGTTCTCCCTCTGACTAAAATGTCCATGTCCCTCATAATCGTTTCCTTCTGAATCACATCCCCCTCAGCCTTCTCTGCTCCAAACTAAACAACCCGAGCTTATCCAGCCACTCTCCATAGCTGATATGCTCCATCCCAGGGAACATCCTGGTGAATCTCCTCAGCACACCCTCCAGTGCAATCACATCCTTCCTGTAATGTGGCTCCCAGAACTACACACAGTATTCTATCTTGGCCTAACCAAAGTTCCACATAACACTTATAATCTGTGCATCAATGAATAAAGGTTATGCTTACACTACCTTTGTTTTTGAACTTGTGAATTAACCTGTCCCGTCATATTCAGGCTCCGTTTTGAGCTCACTCGTGTGCTTCCATTCACTGAGTACTCCGCTGTGTGCTTCCTTCTTACAAAGTGCATCACCTCATATTTATCAGGGTTGCATTCCATCTGCTACTGATCTGTCCATCTGTATCTTCCTGTAACATAAGACCTTCCTCCTCACTGCCAAACACCTGGTCAATCATTGTATCAAACACAAACTTAGTTATCACACTCTCCCCACCCCTCGCCTATTTTCACAGATCACCATTTATGAATATCACAAATAATAAGGTTATGGATCACACAACGCCACGTTATAGCCCAACAGGTTTATTCAGAAGCACTAGCTTTTAAAGCGCTGCTTCTTCATCAGGTAGTGGTGAGGTTTGAAAGCTCGTGCCTCGGAATATACCTGGTGTTGTGTGATTTTTAACTTTGTTCAACCCAGTCCAATACTGGCACCTCTGAATCACAAATAATAAGGGACACAACATTGATCCCTATGGTGCACCATTAGACACCAGCCTCCAGACACACCAACAGGCTTCTACCACCACGCTCTGACTCCTACCACTAAAGTTGATTTCGATGCAACTTGGCAAATCACTAATGACTCCTACCTATTCCCTGGTTATTCTGTTCCACTTGACACACTTATTGAATACCTGGAGATTCTCCATAAACGTTCCTGCCAGCAGGTTTCCATGCCCCTGTATTAGTCAGTTCGCTCCGAGTGAAGAATTGTCTCCTTATTGCAGTCTTAAATGGCCTGTGCCTTATCCAGCCTTTTCTTTTGCCTTAACTGTAGAGTAGACAGCCAGAGAAACATCCTGTTTATTTCCACCTTGTCCTATGTGTCGTAAACTTTCAAAATTTCACTGCGATCACCTCTCATTCTTTGAAACCTTCGAGTACAAAGGCAGAGTTGATGCATCAATCAATCTGACTATCTGAGGGATGAATCAGGAGATTGTCCATTGCACTTCCTCTGTGGTCAGTATATTCTTTCTCAGATTAGCTCACCCAACCGTATACAATACTCCAGGTACAGTCTCACCAATCCTGTACACATACTACAGGTGCAGTCACACCAAACCAATGCACAATATTCCACGTACAATCGCACCAACCTTGTACAAAATACTCCAGGCACTGTAACACCAACACTGTACACAATACTCCAGGTACAGTCTCACCAACCTTGTACACATTGATCCAGGTACCGTCTCACTAACCCTGTACACAATACTCCAGGTACAGTCTAACCAACCCTGTACACAATACTGCTGGTACAGTCTCAGCAACCCTGTTGACAACACTCCATGTACTGTACACAATACTCCAGGTACAGTCTCACCCAAATTGTACACAATAGACAAGGTAGTCTCACCACTCCTATACACAATTCTCCAGGTACAGTCTCACCAACCCTGTACACAATACTCCAGGTACAGTCTCACCAACCCTGTACACAATACTCCAGGTACAGCCTTACCAACCCGGTACACACTACTCCAGGTACAGTCTCACCCTCCTTGTACACAATAGTCCAGGTACAGTCTTACCAACTCGGTACACAATACTTCAGGTACAGTCTCACCCACCTTGTACACAATAGTCCAGGTACAGTCTCACCACCACTGCACACAGCACTCCAGATACAGTCTCACCAACACTGTACACAATACTCCAGGTACAGTCTCACCCACCTTGTACACAATAGACAAGGTACAGTCTCACCACTCCTATACACAATTCTCCCGGTACATTCTCACCAACACTGTACACAATACTCCAGGTACAGTCTCACAAACCCTGTACACAATATTCCAGGTACAGTCTCACCCACCTTGTACACAATACTCCAGGTACAGTCTCACCCACCTTGTACACAATAATCCAGGTACAGTCTCACCACCACTGCACACAGTACTCCAGGTACAGTCTCACCAACCCTGTATAGAATACTCCAGGTACAGTCTCACCAACCCTGTACACAGTACTCCAGGTACAGTCTCACCAAACGTATACACAATAGTCCAGGTACAGTCTCACCAACCGTGTACACAATACTCCCGGTACAGTCTCACTAACCCTGTACACAATACTCCAGGTACAGTCTCACCAACCCTGTACACAATTCTACAGGTACAGTCTCACCAACCCTGTACACAATAGTGCAGGTACAGTCTCACCAACCCTGTACACAATACTCCAGGTACTGTCTCACCAATCCTGCACACAATACTCCAGACACAGTCTCACCAACCATGTACGCAATACTCCAGGTACAGTCTCCCCCACCTTGTACACAATAGTCCAGGTACAGTCTCACCCACCCTGTATACAATAGTCCAGGTACAGTCTCATCACCCCTGTACACAATACTCCAGGTACAGTCTCACCAACCCTGTACACAATACTCCAGGTACATTCTCAACCACCTTGTACACAATAGTCCAGGTACAGTCTCACCCACCTAGTACACAATAGTCCAGGTACAGTCTCACCCACCTTGTACACAATAGTCCAGGTACAGTCTTACCACCCCTGGACACAATACTCCAGGTACAGTCTCACCAACCCTGTACACAATACTCCAGGTACAGTCTCACCAACCCTGTACACAATACTCCATGTACAGTCTCACCAACCCTGTACACAATACTCCAGGTACATTCTCACCAACCATGTACACGATTGTCCAGGTACAGTCTCACCAATCCTGTACACATGACTCCAGGTACAGTCTCACCAACCCTCTGTGAAACTACATCAATATTTTATTGCATCGATATTCTGACTCCTTTAATTAAAGGTGAACCCAACTTTCAATTTCCACTTACATAATTCTAAAATTATTAAGTATGTTTTCCTTTCAAAAATGCCCACTGATTCTCTCCAATGTTGCTGTTAATTTCTAAATATCCAATAAAACATCCTGTCTCATAGATCCAAACGTGTCTCTACAGTTGTCAAGTAAATTGGTTTGCATTTCTTTACACTATCACTTTTTCACTGTCTGGATGCCTGGATCCATTCCATTCATCTACTCTCATGCTTGGATCATGTTTATTACATTCCAATTATCTACAATGGCTTTCCAACCTCTTTGGAATGTACAGGAAAATAAAACAGACTTCGCCAGTGCATTTAAAACTTCTATTGCTGTTTTATTTCTGACATTTTGAGAACATCTGTTTCGTCAGACTTAGCAATGCTCAATCCAGCTCCACGTTCAAGTACTACCTTGTTACTGATATGAACTTGACTTTATGCCTTTAGCTCCAGAATGCCAATACGATCACTTGGTACTTCTGGGGGATTTTCTGGTTCTTCCTTCATGAAGACAGATGCAAAGTAACTCGTTATTTCTCGGCCATTTCCCCGTTCTCCACAGTAACATCACATCTACCGATTACAAATTTCCACATTTGACCATGTTTTTATTTTGTTTCCTTTGATAGATAGATCGTGGATTTATGCAGTCTTTGAGTTCCTGTTTGTTAGCATGCATGTTTGCTTTTTGATTTACTTATCAGTTTCATGTCCCTCCTTTTCTTGATTCAAAATTTCTCACATTTCTCAGGTTTCCACAATGTCTGGATTTCCTCTGAAGTCACTTCTCATGATTAATATAATCTTTAATTTGTTATATTAACCATCATTAAGTCACTGTCTCACTCTTGGGTGTTTGTACGTTAAAGAAATTGGCTTTTGTTTCAGACTTTGCAGTATTTATATAAACTAGATATTTCCAAGAACGTTGTAAGAGGATAGAGAAGAAATTGTGGGGGCCTGGCAGATATTTTTACATCATCGCTGGCCATGGGTGAGGTCCCAAATGACTGGAGGACAGGGATTGTTGCGCCCTTATTCAAGAAGGGCGACAAAGAAAAACCTGGGTACTATAGACCAGTAAACCAGACATCTGTCATGGGTAAGGTACTTGAGAAGATTCTGAGACATAGGAGAAATGTATATTTGGAATGGCAGTGACTAGAAGCAGTCAGCACGGCTGTGTGTATGGGAGATCATGGCTGACAAATTTATTAGCGTTCTTTGATGAAGTGACCAGCAACGTTGACGAAGGCAGGGTGGTATACATAGTCCAATTGATTTTAGTAAGGCCTTCAATAAGGGTTCACATGGTACGCTGCTCTGGAAAGGTAGATTGCATGGAATGGAGTGGGATTATGGCAAATTAGATACAAAATTATCTTGATGGTAGGGTGCAGAGAGTAATAGTGGAAAGGATTCTTGTCGGACTGGAGGCCTGTCACTAGTAGTGTGCCTCAGTAGTCTGTGCTGGGACTATTACTGCTTGTTATATGTATAATAATTTAGTTTAGAATGTACAAGGCATGATTAGCAAGATTGCAGATGATACTAAATAATGTGGTCACTTGGATAGTGAGGAAGGTTATCAGAAATTGGGAGGTGCACCAAGAAATAGCAAATTGAGTCGAATATGTATAAATGTGAGATCTTGCATTTTGCAAAGTCAATTCAAGGTCGGAGTTCCATCGTGAATGATTGGGCCTTTAGGGTTGTAGTCGAACAGACAGACCCTGGAATTCAGGTGCACGGTTCGCTGAAAGTTGTTTCAGAGATAGATAGAGCAGTGAAGAAGGCTTTTGTCACACTGGCCTTCATCAGTCTGGGTATTGAATATCGAAGTTGTGGAGTTCTGTTGCAGTTATACAGGATGGTGGTGAGGCTATACCTGTCGCGTTATGTTTAGTTTTGTTCACTTTGCTCTTGGAAAGATGTTATTAAACTGGAAAGAGTGCACAGGAAATTTACACGGATGTTGCCAAGTACTCTATGGTCTGGATTTTAAGGAGAGGTTGGACAAGCTAGAAGTTTTTAACCTTAGGGTGTATGAGACTGATGGCGATCTGACAGAGTGTATAAGATCATGGGAGGCAGAACAGAGTGAATGCACTCAGTCTTTTCCCCCCGGGGTTGGGCAATCCCGTACTAGAGGGCACCAGCTGGAGGTCAGAGGAGAAAGAATAAAAGGGAACCTGAGGAGCAATTGTTTTACACACAGGGTGGTACGCATATGGAATGAGCTGCCAGTGGAAGTAGTTGCGGTGCGTACATGAACAACGTTTAACAGGCATTTGGACAAATACTTGGGTAGGAAAGGATTGGAAGGATACCGGGCAATAGCAGGGAAATGGGATTAGTGTAAATGAACATTTTGTTTGGAATGGGCCACTTTGGGCCGAATAGAATATTTTCTTGTGCTGTTGGACTCTAAGACTCAAATAAGCATTGCTTGTCTCTCACTGAATGTTATATTTTATTTTTTTCCAATTCACTGGAACTAACTTGACCCTTCTAGCCTCCAGGCTTCCTCGATGTTTGACTATAATGTTCAAAATTTCTATATTGCGTCACAATTCCTCAAAGCTGCTACAGTAATTAGCTCTCCAGACCACACAACACCAAATCCGAAATAACCTGCCCTCTCGTTTGGTTCACAACCTCCTCTCCAACTACTTGATATGGAATTTATTTTTCACAACATGAGCATCACTTAGGTAACGCAGTTTCGATGCAAATTGACACCATCCAGTATTACTTCCGCACCCACGATTATTTGTTACTCATTCACAGGATGAGGGCGTCGCATTTATAACCAGCATTTATTGCCCATGCCAGAGGGCAGTTAAGAGTCAATAGCGTTGCCTTGAGTCTGGAGTCACACGCAGGCCAGACCAGGGAAGGACTACAGTTTCCTTCCACAAAGGACATCAGTGAACCAGGTGAGTTTTTTCAACCATCGACAATGGGTTCATGGTCTTCATAAACCATTCATTCCAGATACTTATTGAATTTACATACCGTCATCTGCCATGGCAGGATTCGAACTCAGAACATTTCCTGGATCTCTGGGCTAAGGTACCAGCGATAATGTTTGCTTCTCCTTGATATTTGTAAGATCCACCCAAACTGATTCTGTGGGAGCTGAGGGACAGGGTCTGAAAAGTTATTAGTGATAGACTTGGACAAGACGTTTGGGGAGGCTCACCTGGATGCTTAGATGATCTGAAGAATTGGTCAGCAATACAGAACAAGCATCAATACCCTCCCCACTCTGCCAGGATAAAGTCATCGTATTCTCTCTGCTCCCTCACACTCACTGTATATCTGTTTTAACACATATCCCCGAGCAAGGCTCACACTCTATCTCCAAGTAAGGCTCAAGTACGACCACTCTCACTATTTCATCCAGCACATTCCCTCCCCCACTTTTTCTGTCACTGACACAGTAGCCACGCACACTAATAACACTGCATGGATACAACACTGTGGTCAGACTCCCTCTGGAAACCTCACCCTTACCCCCTCCAGCACAAACAGCAGGGACACCCACTCCTACCCTCATTGCTTCCCTCCTCTTCTCCCATTCCAGGAGAAACAGCTTGGAATTGGACAGCAAGGGCCAAGCCGGTGTTGGAGTGCACGGTATCCGTTCCCTCAGCCCCCTACCCTGACATGTGTGGAGCATCCTGGAAACAGCTAGAGAGGACGAGGAGGCCTTGTATGGAGATTATGAAACGTCCACGTCCCACAAAATGAGTAAGGTGCAATATTCAGTAAAGAGCAATTCTCAATTTAAACCCACTGTCAGTCCCACCTCATCTCTCTCACTCGCAAAAGAACAGATATCCCATTGCACAGAGATGCGGGCAGTGAAATACACAGAAGTATTGGTAAACACAACAATATACTGACATGCACAATGCATATAAGGAGATGGGCATACACACACATAGAAGCACACAGAGACATATACAGTCACACACAAATAGATAGAAACACACAGTCTGATACACAGGCAGACAGACATAGTCACAAAAATACACACACACACACAAACACACAAAGACACAGACATTAGTGACATTAAGACACAAATAAATACGTTTTTGATTTATGAGGAGATCAAGGATTCTAGGGAGAAGGTAGGGGAGTAATTTTGAGAAACGTATAAGAAATGATTCAATGGCATGTCAGACTTGATGGGACAAACGGCCTGATTCTGTTTCTTTTTTAATGCTGTGTGGTGTTATGCTATCAGGTATTCTCTTCCTAAGACAGTAGCAGAGGCTGAGTTTGATACATATTTGACTGAAAAGAGTCAGTGGTAATGTGGGACAAAGTTGGAGGGCGGAATGGTTTATGTCTATTCCTAATTATCGTATCCTTATATCAAAAAATGGGCAGTGAGATGATGTGAGTTTAACACCGTTTTAAAGTAATTGATCCCATAATGAAATAAGGATGTTGTGCTACCTGTGATGTCTTCATCCTCAGGGAGCAATGAAGACTTGGTTATTGAAGATATTCAAGGCTGAGCTTGACTGATCTTTGCTGGACAAAAGAGTCGATGTTTATTGGGGACAGAGAGGAGTCGGATCGTCAGACACAATCGGATCAGCTATAAGCATCCTGAATGGTGCAGCCGAATTGTCAACTGCCGCCCCTAGCCAATGTGTTGTTCCTTCAATCCAGCCCTCTGTGCTGTTACAGAGCTACGCTGTTGCCTCTACCATAATGCTGTTTCCTCAATCCACCTCCCGAGTCTGTTACAGGATAAGGGACCACCCCATTCAGCCACATAGGATCTTGACAATGATTTGGGAGGAACCCTTCTGCCCCTCGAAGGAGTTGCACAGGAGCATAGAAAGAAGCAATTCAGCTCATTGAGTACATTGCACAGCCCAGGAGGAGGCCATTCAACCCGCCTGAACTGCTGCAGAGGAATTGGGTTGTTGTTGCATTAGAGATAAATGCATATTTTTACAAACTTGCCACTAGTTTTGAATCAGAGATCACTGTGAGGTCACCTATGATCAATATTCTATGTCAAATATCTGGATGAAGGGACTAAATGGATCAAAGCTGAATTACCTTGTACACCAAGATGATCATTCGATATATCTTCAAATGGAGGTAGTGAATCTGCATTGTGATATAGACAGGGAAAGTTAGTGAGCAAAACTTCAGAAGAAATAATATAACGTGAGTTGTCTATTGTGGTAGGAAGGATAGAACAGCAGGAAACAACTTAAATGGAGAGAGATCACAGAACTCTGTGATGCAGATGTTTTTCATATTCCTGGCACATGAATCATATAAAGCCTGTCTGCAGATGTAGCAAGTGATTTGGAAGGTAAGTGGAATAATGCTATTTGTGGCAACGGGTATTAGGTTCAATCAGGAATGTTTTACTGCATCTGTACGGACATTGCTGAGAGCACATCAGATACACTGGGTGCAGTTTTGATCCTCGACACTAAACTAAACGGATGTAATTCCTTTCGAAGGTGTTCAAAGATGCTTCCCTTTACTCATTCCTGAAATTGAGGCCTTTTGTTATCGGGGATTATCTGCTAAGGTCTTAGATGGGAAATCTTATTGAAGCACGGTTTTCAGAAAAGTGTTTCAGCTGGATACATATTTTCTTTTGTAAAGGAGATTAAATTTAGAGAATTTTTAATGAATGTGATTTGTTGATATAAACGCAAATATTATGAAGATATCAACCCATTTATAAAAGTTACGCAGAAACATATAAAGATGTCATCAAATTATAAAGCGGGCACTTTTTTTTGCTAATGAATGGCACTGTGCACAACAGCAATGATGCACCTGCATACAGCATACAGTCTATTATCATCTATTCCAGAGAATGTTCATGTAGATCGCACATGGTCCAGTTTGGTGTTCAGTTGACATTACAGTATTTTTCCATGCAGAGAGGGAGAAAAATATTGCCTGCCTCAGAAGCAGCAGCCAATTAGTCTCTCTCTCTTACTTTGTTCTGCCTGAAAACAAGGTGTAAGAGCAGAAATTCCCTGAGTCATCTTTACCACTTTTGGAGGATTCCTGATGAGGATGCATAGGAATCTCTCCACTGCCCGAAGCAAAGGGAGTTCAGCCAAATCCAACTGTTCCCGGAAAATGTGCGCATTCCCACACATTTGTGTGAGCAGAATAACTTCAAAGGCAGAGAAACATTTGGAACACTCGATCATTTTACCATTCGTTCAGAGTTCAACTTTCTGTGTGTCACATTTTTCTAGAAAATTACCCAGTCTGATACCTATTTCATTGGCCACAGCACTCAACTGGTTGCATTTAAAATTTGCTTTCACCAGTACAGACATGGGAAAAGACATCAGTGACCTCGAACATTGGTCAGGATACGATCAAGAGATTCTCAAAGGGCTGTTAAAGTTTGTGATGTCTGGATATTTCAATTTATTCAAAATTATGTATGATAAACATTTGACAGATAAATGAGAGTAGGAAAATGGTACACAGACAGAAAAGTGCTGCTGAGACCATCATCTGATCATAGTGCGTGGTGGAGCAGTGACACAGTGTCTAATGACCCACTCTTGCTCCACAATCCCATATTACTATGTTGCATTCCGTGCCTCACAGCTCCTGCACTGGAGCAGATGGAGGTCACTTGCGCCAAATACCTGGTCCACAGTAACACAGGATCTCATTCAATCCCTATTGACTGTTACACACGGTTTGGTAAGTGTTGTAAAATGTTATTTGGAAATCCAGTCTGGCTTCTAAAGATGCCTCTTTTCTCCGCACAAAGTGTCTCCTCTCTGAAACTTGTACTTCATTTGTTGGTCATGGTCTAGACCAAGATCCATTATGAATAAAACCCCATACCTCACCCAGAGGTGACGCCAAAGTGCTTTGCTCTCACTGATTGCAACATTCAATAACAGAACGTCTAGGAACATTACAACCATTAACTTTGTAATTACAGAAAATATGAACATAAGGAACAGGAGCAGGCAATTCGTTTGGTCAAGCCATTGCATATGATCATGGCTGATCTACTGTCAGCATTAACTCCTCTTCAATACCCAATCCATCACACCCACGAGTTCTCTGACAGATCAAAAATACACCTACTTCCTCTTTAAATACTTTCAGTGATTAAGCTCCCTTAACTCACTAGCCCAGATCATTTCAGACATTGATTTCCCTCTGTGAGAGGAAAAAGACTCCCCACACAGACACCGTCACCTATTGATATGAACAAGAGGTGAACACAGGGTCTCAGGAACGAGTGAATGAACTTCATATCAAGGCAGTATTTGACTGAGGGTTTCATTGGTACCCTCAATTTATTTGAGTTTAATGGTAATCAGGTGTTCCCTCCCTATTGGTTGGGGTCTTTCAGAGCACAAAGGAAGATGTTTGTGTTGGGGTGGGGGGGGGGGGGCTGACAATCCTCTAAGTCCCACGATATTCGTTCAGGCGATCCTCAAGTTCACGTCCTCAGCAGAAACATCTTCAGCTCCTTCGTCAACGTCTATGCGCCCACACACATGGCACCACTCTCCCCTCATCCATCATAAGATAGGAACCGGGGTGATCACTGAAGATCACACAACGTTCAGAACATTTTGTCCCTCCTCAGCTCCTGAATCTATCTCTGCGTCCATGTGCAGCAAGACCTGGACAGCAGTTAGATTTGTGCTGTTTAAGTGTCGGTAACATTCATGTAACAGCATGGCCAGACACTGCACCTTTCCACAGATAAAAGAGGAGCTCATTCAGCAACTCAAGCTGGTTACATGGATATATGGTAGCCATTCAGCCCATCGAAACGACTAAAGAAAAAGAGGGACAGACCATTCAATCATGCTGCCTGGTCCCCAGAAAGAGGAGGGCTCTGGTCAGTACATTGAGGTGTTAAACAGGAACAGGCAGAGCCCAATCAGACCCTTGATACTGTTCTATGGAAGCAGGAGGTGGCCATTCAGCCCCTTAAGACATTTATACAGGAACATGTGGGTGTCATTGATGCTCCAACCTGAAAAACCAATGGACCAGAGAATGCACTCATCGACGGCTCACGGTGTTCCTCGTGGCTCCATTGCCTGTGGAACACATGATACTTTAACATGTTTTGCCACCAGTGAGGAAGGAAGCCAAATGTTTTGCACCATGTCTCAAAGAGGCATCTTCTATCTCTGAAGACAGACCCATGTTCTCCATGGAGGTCAGAAGCTGATGGGAATTGTTAACTGTTTTATCATGGAGGTATTGAGGCTTCTGTCGGGATTATGGATTACATGACGTTCATAATTTAGGGAGAGGTTAGTAAAAGACTGACCCCGTCTCTCTCTCTCTCAATCGAAATGGGGAGTGGCGTAGGATGGGAGGGACGTTCCCAGAGGCTTTTAAACTATTGACAATCATGTAAACCTAGTCATAAATAAGCCATGGAATTTATCACCGTATCACTGTCTGTTTGGAATATAATGAGTGACTATCCATCCCCTTAAGTTTCAATGCAATCACCTCTTATTCCCTCAAAGCGCTACAGATTAATCCTCATGCACTCCCGAGGGTACAATCATCCCAACAATGAGTCTGGTGAAAAGCTTTTACACTCTTTCTGCCAAGAAGATTATTCCTTATAAAAGAGAGAAACTATGCCCACAATACTCCAAATACTATCTCAACAAATCTCTCAGGGTTGATCACAATAATTCTGTTCCCTTACTTAGTTGTCTCAGCTTGTTTTCTGTGCTGTAAAAAGCCATTCCTTCTCTCTACACTGTCAATGATGTGGAATTTAGAAGATCCTTACGTCTGTACGTCAGCATCAATCAAGTCATCACCAGAGGTGCCAATGGTGATGAATATCACTCTCGGAGGGAGGCTCAATGAGAAAGAATTCACTCGAAACAGGGAATGATCACCTACCTGAATGGAAATGACTTGCAGGAACATGGAAATCAGGCAGAGGAAGGGAGCAATCTTTTCATTTCTGCTCTCACGGGATGAGTGCAGCCCTGGTCAGACCAGTATGTTATGCTGATCCTGAACTGAGTACCTAGTTCAGCGTTCCACAGGACAATACAGAGTAAAACACACCGCTGTGGGTTTGGAGACACACAGATACCTTACCAGGGAAAGATGACCCATCAACTTCTCCACAGGTCATGAGGCAAACAGTTAGGCTTTGTTAAAACAAGTGGTGATGAATTCATTTGCATTCCATCAACTTCCTTCATGAGACACCAAAAGATTATTATTCTGTGCCGCTTGATTATGAGTCAATGACTTGACCACCATGCACTGTCTATCCATCTGACAGATTCTGTGGAGAGAACAAATTAACCAGCTCAAGTGCAAATATTTTGTGACGTAAGCAAAATTTGAAGAGACTTGAAACGTTTATATCTGGATTTACCAAAAACACAAATAATGACTTATTCAGCAGTTGCAGTGAGGCTGAGACGGTGACTGAAATATCCTGATAGTGGCCTTGGGCAGAATTGGTAAGTGGGGAGAAAATGTAGGAATGTAAATCTGTATGGATGAAAAAGATCTTTGAGTTTAAGAACAGTCTGGTTTCTACTCGCATATTGTTGAGTAAGTTGTGAATAGTAATTTGATAGTTGTAATTTGTAAGGAATAAAATTTTTGACTGTATCGGAAAATTATGACTTCCAAATTCAAAAATTTGAACGTGAACAGCAATTTAGTTTTACTCAGTTTAATGGTCAGATGGAATGACGTACCAGGAACACCAACTGTAGCGAGGATGGGATAATAACCACCTTGAATAATCCAAAGGATGCCTTCGACCCGTGATGCTAATGATATCCAAGGCTGAGAAAGGTAGTAAAGACCCAAGGATACACTCCTGTCTGTTATTGTAATATTCCAGTCTAATGTTCTCAGATTCTGATCCATTATTGGAACATTCCAGTCTAATGTTCTCAGATTCTGATCTCTCCTCCCCTGTCTCTCGAGCTGCTGATCCCTGTTAGTCCAGTCGTTGATGCTCCCGCCCATACTGGGATAACACATTGAACCGAGTCCTTAATTAATAGAAGAGGCAAGCCCTCCAGTGACACATTTACGATCCACGGAGACTGACATCACAGTCACTGAACAAATAGCTCCAGCCAACGCCTGTCATTTCAATATTGTTTAATTAAAATTCAAAACAATGATTCAAACTTCCGCATTCTGGATGGGATATGTGAGGGTGACTGATGAAACAAATCTTGAGGCTGGTAGACCATTCAATGTGCCTTGTTTGCAGGAGAAATGTCATAAGTTTCTCAGAATTTAAACATGCTTCTCTGTTTATAAATGGAAACATACATCCCGGAACTACTGACCAAGCATTATAATTTCAATAAAACATTGAGACAATTTTTATTGTTCATGATCTGAGGGGAATGTTTGTCTTAGAAACATGGGGTTATAACAGACAAATGGCATGTGCTATTGATGTTATCGATGTTAGTGAACTGTGATGAAGTGTCATTTCCTGGACTTCAATTACAGTGTGATTATGGCATTGTGGAGGACACAGAAAACAGAGAGAATTTGGGGACATGGCAGTTCAGACTGGAGGGAGCGACAATAATATTCCCCAGTCATCAGTATTGGAATGTTACCCTTTATAACTCATATGAAGAACAGATTCGAGGATACATTTAAAGTGAGGAATGAGGAGTAAAATCTCATTATTGAAAACAAAATACAATTTTTCTCAATCATTATTTAGCCCACAGCTGAGATGCTGATTTCCCCTCTGTCAGTGATCCACCTCACTGAGATTCTCTGGCGCAATATCACAGTATCGAGCAGGATTCTTAGTTTCTGCTGCTGTTAACCACGTCTGTTGAAATTAAACCACCTTCTCACTGTAAAAAAATCCCTTGGCCTTTTGGACTCTGTTTAATTGTTAGCAACTCAGCTCTGCGATATTATTGAAGATAAATGCTGTGGGACCACGACCAGTATCCGCATAGTGCTCACAGAGTATGGCACGAAATAAAGGCCTTGCAGTCCGTGAGATTTTCTAAATAAAACGTCCATTTTCTGTCTGTTCCTGTCTATCTCCCCTCATGATGTCTTCTCATCTATCCAACTCACCCTCGTTTAACATCCCTCCAATCACTCCTTGTTTCCAAATAGTGCAGTTGTACAGCTTGATGTTCGACTGGTACAACACTACTATTATAGGACAAGCCAAACAGAGAACAGCTGGGGAATTCCTAGTGGCATAGCACTCATCCACAGATTCTACCAACAAATGCATCGACCTGGCCCCAATGTAGCGGCCACTGCAGCAGACAGCTGGAACTGACAACTGGAGGTGACAGAGACAAACCACTACAAATGCTGGAGGAAACATCACAGAAGCGCTTCACAGGAGGCTCCCAAGCACTGAGGATGTCACCCAGACAGGGGATTAAACGTCTGCAACACAAGTTCCCAGCTCGGCGAACAGAACCACAACAACGAGCATCCGAAATCTTTTCACAAATGTTGTGACTGATCGTTGCAGGGTCTGGGGTTTAGATGTTTCATTAAGAACAAGGAAGGTACTAAAAGTAGCGGGGGGTTGCGGGGGGGGGAGGTGTTGGCATTGTTAATCAAAGACAATATTAAGTTGGCCGAAAGGATGTTTGATAAGGACTTGTCCACTGAGTTAGTATGGGAAGAGGTTAGAAACAAAAACGGAGAGATCACCCTCTTGTCAGTTCTTTATAGCCCTCTGAAAAGTTTCACAGATGTAGAGTAAGGATCACAAATATGACACTGGATAGGAGTGAAAATAACAGAGTAGTTGTTATGGAGGACATTACCTTTCCAAATATTGTCTAGAAACACTGCAGCTCAATTAATTTATATGGGCCAGTTTTTGTCCAATGTGTGCAGAATGGTTTCCTGACACAGTATGTCCATAGGCCAACAAGGTACAAGGCCAAATTGGATTTGGTACTGGGTAATGAACCAGACCAGGTATTAGATTTGGAGGTAGGTGAACACTTGGCTGATAGTGACCACAATTCAGTTATGTTTACCTTAGCGATGGAAAAGGACAGGTGCATACCGCAGGGCAAGTGTTATAGCTGGGGGAAAGGAAAACATCATGCGATTAGGAAAGGTTTTATGATATAAACGATGGGGAAGGAAACTGCAGGGGATGGGCACAATTTAAATATGGAGCTTCTTCAAACAACAATTACAGTGTGTACTTGATAAGTTTTGTACCTGTCAGGAAAGGAGGATGTGGTCGAGTGAGGCTGCTGTGGTTTACTGAAGAAGTTGAATCTCTTGTCAAGAGAAAGACGGAGCCTTATGTCAAGATGAAACGTGAAGGCTCAGTTCGGATGCTTGAGAGTTACAAGTTGTCCTGGATGGACTTAAAGAAACAGATAAGAATAGCCAAGAGAGAGCATGAGAAGTCTTTGGCTAGTAAGATCCAGGAAAACCCTCAAGCTTTGTACCAGTATGTCAGGAATAAAAGGATAACCAAATTAAGATTAGGGCCAATCAAGGACAGTAGTGTGAAGTTGTGTGTGTAGTCCAAGGAGATAGGACAGGCACTAAATAAATATTTGAATCAGTACTCACAATAGAAAGACAATGCTGTCGAGCTCTACATGGAATACAAGCTATTAGATTAGATGGGATTGATGTTCGTAAGGTGGAGATGTCAGCAATTCTAAAGAGTGTGAAAATAGATAAGTCCCCTTGGCCAGATGGGATTAATCCTAGGATTCTCTGAGAAGTTAGAGAGAAGATTACACAACCATTGGATCAAATCTTTACGTCGCCATTGTCTACAGGAATAGTGCTAGAAGACTGGACGATAGCAAATGTTGTCCCTTTGTTCAAGAAATGGAGAAGAGACAACCCTGGTAATTATATACCAGGCTTACTTTGGTTATGGGTAAAGTGTTAGAAGGGATTATAAGAAATAGGATTTATTATCATCTAGAAAGGAATCATTTGATTAGGGATAGTCAAGGTTTTGTGAAGGGTATGTCATGCTTCACAAATCTTATTGAGTTCATTGAGAAGGTGACCAAAAGGTGGATAAGGGTAAAGTGGGTTTTTTCGGGATTTCAGTAAAACATTTGATAAGTCCCCTATGTTAGGCTATTGCAGAAAATGTGGACAGTGTGGTGTTGGAAAAGCAGAACAAATGAGGCAGCGTCCAAGGAGAAGGAGAGTCAATGTTTCATTTGTAAGCCCTTCATAAGGAATCAGTGTTCTGGTCTCCAGCATCTGCAGTCTTCACTTTCTCCGAGCTCCTCAGATGCTGCCTGACCTGCTGTGCTTTTCCAGCACCATACTTTCGACTCTGATCTCAAAACTCTGTAATCCTTACTTTCTCACAGAAAATACGGAAACGTGGAATTGAGGGTGATTTAGCGGTTTGGATCAGAAATTGGCTAGCTGAAAGAAGCTGAAAGTTGATGGGGAATGTTCATCCTCGAGTTCAGTCGCTAGTGATATACTGTAAAAGTGTGTTTTGGGGCGACTGTTGTTTGTCTTTTTTGAAAATGACCTTAATGAGGGAATGGAAGGAGGAGTTAGTAAATTTATGGTTTGCAGTAAGATCAGTGGAGAGATGGGTCGTGCTGAAGGAGGTTGCAGGTACTGAGCTGTAATGTTCTATGTTTATAGACCTACAATGGGCTGAAGAACTTCCTTCTGTGATGTAACAATTCTGAGGTACTCTGACTCACAATAAAAGCTTTAGGTGCCTGTAGAGACAAGCTGGTCCAGTAAAGGATACATATTGCACTAGCATTCATCATCTCTTCCTCTTCTCTGATATGCAGCGGCCTTAAAATATCGGCCCAAAGAAAATAGATCAATTCAAATTCACGCAGTCAGTAGGACAATCACCCGAGGGGATTGCCGTCAGAGGATTTAATGAATAATAAGATTTCAGAATGACACAAATAATAAAATAATATCACAACATCATAACTATTGGCAGCAGAGTAAAAACTTTCAGTTGCAAATAGTTCCAAGTTCAACTTTGTGTTCAGTTTTGGTCACCTTGCAATAGGAAGGATGGAATTAAACTGAAACTTTACAAGGATATGGCCAGGACTCCAGAGTCTGAGACACAGGGAGAGGTTTGATAAGCTGGGCCATTGCTCTTTAGAGCGCAGGAGACTAATGGGTGGCATGAAGTGCTTCGAGAGTCTAGTCATGGCCCATATCAGTTCCAGTCTCCCAGCCTGCCTCGATCTCCTACAATTTTCCTACCAGTGGAACGGGTCCATAGCGGTTGCCATATCCCTGGAACATCTGGACAATGAGGGCACCCAGGTCCGATTCCTGCTCATTGACTATAGGTTCATCTTCAACACAATTATTCCCTTCAGACTGATCACAAAACTCTCTGACCTTAGTCTTGGCTCCGCCCTCTGAAATTGGATCCTCAGCTTTCTGACCGACAGTGCACAATCAGTGAAAATAGGGAAGTGTGTCTCTTCCATGACAACATTCAACACTGAAAGCCCAAACTAGGTGTCCTCCTCCCCCTACTAACTCCCTGTACACCCACGACTGTATTGCCAAATTTTGAACGAACGCCATCTACGTGTCCACTGATGACACCATCACAGTAGGACAGATATGTAATGATGGCAAGTCAAAATACAGAACGGAAATAGAGGTGATGTGCTGCACTGAGACCAACCTCTCTTTCAACGTCGGCAGAACTAACCAACTGATCAATGACTTCAGAAAGAAAGGAGGAGAACATGCCCCCATCTGAATCAATAGAACTGAAGTTGAAAGGGTGGAAAGCATTAAGTTGCTTGGAGTGACGATAACCGACCTCCCATGTAGATATGACAGCCGAGATGGCACAAGAACGCCTCTTCTTTCTCGAGCATCTCAGGACATTTAACATGTCCACAAGGACCTTCACCAATGTCTACAAATGCACTACTGAGAGCAAACTATCTGTGTGCATAATGACCTGGTGTGGCCACAGCCCTGTCCAGGACAGTAAGAGAAATGACAGAACGTTGTGTGCACATCCCATGTCATCACGGAAACCAATGTCCCATTCATTGTGTCCATTTACACAGCTCGCTGCCACGGAAAGGCTGATAACATGATCAAAGACCCATCGAACCCTGGATCTCCTACAATCTCTTCCATCAGGCAGACAATACAGAAGCTTGAATATACAAACCAGCGGCTCATGAACAACATCTTCCCAGCCCATTATTAAACTGAGGAATGGAATCTCTAACTTCAAATTATGCTGATATTGCTCACATTGATGTTGCCGATTGCAAGCTCTTTCTGGTGTAGCCTTTATGTCTCAGTCTAAGGTTTTCCTTTACACTGTCATCTGTATGTCATTGCTTATTGTAGGAGCGAGATTTACCAGCGAGGGACAAAGACTCCGGAGGCAGACAGGGCGCAGGTACGGAATGGACTTTAATTCAAGCAAAACCTGGTTAATGCTGGGAGAATACCAAAGAATCTTCCTCGAATCTGACTTTGACATGAGAAGACAATCGTTTCCTTAATCTGTAGCTCATTAAAAAGGCAAATCAATGACTCACTTCAATTTTACAGTAAAAATACCGTATTTTTATACGTTCTGTGTTGCAATGATTGAACACAACCCTGTCAGTGTACCCTCCACTCCCGGTCTGCAGAACCAATCTTGTAAAACAACTGATCACTGATTGACACTCGCATGGACAGCCCGAGGTTCTTATTTGTTTCGAATGTTTAACGATTTTTGTTATCTCTAGTCCTTGGGATCTTGCTATACTGCACTCCAAAGTTGGTAGCTGTGGTTTTTGTTTAGTTATAACCCTCATTGTTTATTTTGAAGGGTTGCATGAATTATATTTTCCATAGGGCAGGCTATCTCTTATCAAATTCCGTTATCACATTTTACATTAGAAAGCTGATTCTGATACAAAATTCGTATTAATATTATTATATCTACTGTTAACCTTTTTCTGAGCGAATGAGACAAGACATGCCAGACATCGCTTTAAGGTTTTATAATTACGTTGAAATCTGTGTCCATGATTATTTACCAAATATTTAACTGGATCTTATTACTATTGTAAACAGTTTCAAAGGCGCAGCTAGCTTCTGAAAGATGACTTGAGTTGCTGTTTTTTGTGGATGAAAATAATCCTTACTGAGATCAGAGTAAGTTACCTTTTGTAGTGATTCTTTAAAGTGCTTATGTTACAATTTCATTATTTCATCTGTGTTCTGTGACAAACCTTTTTTTTAAAAGAACCTTCTTTATCACTATGTTGGCATGTTTCAGAATCTTGCGAATCAGATTATACTTTATTTTGCCTTGGAATTATTTCCTTTTCAAAGGCCCTTTTTTCACTAATGCTGAAGCAATCTATTTTAATTTCTGGCTATTTTGTGGCTCTTCAGAAACAGACAGCTGAAGTCGACTTTTAAATTTCGGCCACTCCATGTCTCTAAAACAAAAGGAAGCTCCAACTCTCACTATGATCTGCCAGAACGGTGTATAAACAAAGAGTTTCACACTACTTAGATACATGCGACAATGACTCCTATCAAATCAAATGAAACCAAATCGTATGATCGAGATAGAGAAATTGTCACAAGGTCAATACACCCAGATGAAACTCTGCAGCCTGCCACATCCGGCCAAAAATCGTGATAGACCAATAGACAACTAACTGGTGGAGAGGGCTCCACAATTATTCCCATTTTATCAATGAATCAGCTCTGCACATCAGTGTAAAAAACAAGGAAACAGTATCTGTACCATCCTAGCCAGGGGTGTTGAGTCGATGATTCAACTCATCGTCATCATGATGCCCACAGATTCACAGATGGCAGTATTCAACCAATTTGATTCGTTGTACATGACATGAAGAAACTGTTGAACACAGTAGATACGACAAAGGCAATGGGCCCTGACCCCATTCCTGCAATAGGACTGAAGAATTGTGCCGCACAACAAGCCGTGTCACTGGGGAAGCTGTTTTATTAAATCTCCAACTCTGACATCTCCCTGGCAATGTGGAAAATTACTCAGCTATGCCCAGTTCCTAAACTGGGAATAATTACAATCCGACCAATTATAACCTCCTCAGTCTCATCACGATAGTCAAATTGGGAGTTCTTTTTGATAGAGCTGTCAAGCAGCGCAGAAATATCCTGTTCAGTGCGATTTCCGATAGGTCCCCATGTGGAGATGGTGCTGTTTTGGAAAAATCACTGGATTAATAATCCAGACCAGGATAATGCTCTGGCAGCTGGTAGAAGTTTAGAACAATTAATAAAATATCGAGATCTCAAATCTGGTGTCAGTAACAGTGACCTTGAAGTCAATGTCGATCGTGAACACCAATTTGCTTTTCCAATGTACTTTCAGGAAGTGAATTCCCCGTGCTTTCCTGGTCTGGCCTAAAAGGGACTCCAGACACACAGACATGTGATAAACTCTTCAATGGTCTCTTAAAAAGCCAAGCAAGACACTCTATTGTATCAAACTGCTCCGACGTCTTAAACGATAAAACCGGACAGAACACCCAGCCCCAGCCTCAATATGGAAAAGGGAACGGGAAAGACAGTCTTGTTGACCCTGCAGAGACCTCTTTCCTAACATCTGCGAACTTGTGGCAACATTTACAGGGCTTTCCCAGAGACTGCACGGAAACATCGGGAATGGAATAGGCTACAGCACATTGAGCCTGCCCCATTCTAGTTAATGTCTGAACATCTCCTCAATGCACTTTTCCCACACACTGTACACATTCCTTAATGTGATTGACCTTGTGAAGCTATAAAATAGGAACTGCGGTCGTCCCCTTGGTCTGTCGAGTTTGCTATCCAATTCAATATAATGATGGCTGACCCTTTATTTCTACACCATACTCCTGCTCTCTCCCCCATCCTTTCGGTGTCTAGACATCCTTATTAGTCTTTCATGCCTTGTCTTCCACAGCCTTATGTGCGAGAGAATTCCCAGGTTCACCAGTCTCTGACAGCAGACAATTATTCATATCTAAATGCAACCTGTCTGTACCTAATACAGTGGCTTCTTGTTTTAAACGTCAGAGCCAGGGGTATTATCGTCACTTCTTCCAATCTACTTAACCCTGTCATTGATTTATACATCTCACTGAGATCTCCACTTATTTTCCTAAACCCCATGGAATACAGACTCAGTCGTCCCAAACTCTGCTTCCACAAAAGGTCTGTCATCCCAGAGACAGACTTTATCTGCAATCCCTCAATGTCAAGTTTGTCCTTTATTAGGTACAGAGACCAGAACTGCACACAACACTGCACAATGTTCGAGTTGAGGTCTAACCAAGGGCCTGTACAGCTGCACTGAGACACCTTTACTGCTGGACTCAAGGCCCCCTGAAATAACAGTTAACACCCCATTTATCTTCCTGACTGCTTTCTGCTCCTGCAATCTTGCTTTCAGTGACTGGTGTACAGGGAGATCCCAGATCCTTTTCAATGTTACAGCTCCCCACATGGTGGGTATGCATAAACTGGTATGTGTGCCAATGTATTCCCAGTATTGGCTTCTGTCTTCAGAACTCACTGACGTGCATGGAACTCAGAGGTCTGTCCAAACAATAACAGAAGAAAAGTGCAGTTCCCTTCATAGATCGTCATTTCTCAACCACTCCCTTTTCCAATGGTTGGCTGGCATTTTAGTGCTTCCCAACAAAGTAGACAACATCACATCTATCCACAGTGCTCTTCATCTGCCACATATTTTCTCATTCACTCCATTTGTTTCAATCACCTTGAAGTTTTTTTCACATCCTCCTCACTTTTCAAAATCCTAGTTCTAGGAAACTTTGCACTTGATTCCCTCAACGAGATGTTTGAGATGTGTTGTGAATATCTGGCGCCCTAGCGCCAATCATTGTGATGCCTCATGAGCCTTCCAAACTTAAAACCATCCATTTATTCCTGCTCATTGTTTCCTGTCAACAGTCCCATTTTAACACCGTGTTCATATGTTACCCCCTATTCCATGTGCTTTTACTTTGCACACTAAGCTTGGGACTGTATTAAACTTCTTGCTGAAAATCCAAGTTCAGTGCCTCTATTGTGTTTTCTGTAATCAATCTACCAGTCAGTTTCTCAAATATGTTTCCCTTTTCATCAATGTGTGTTGATTTTTTTCCATGCCCATTATTTTCAGCTCCAATAATTACTCCAAATTAGTTTATTTACTAATTCAATTCTACATCATTTTCTCATCAGACTCAGGTTTTCTCCTATTGCTGGGAAGGGTTTGTTTTGTCATTTTCTGTGAAGGCAGAAGTGAAGTAGTTGTGTCAAGTTTCTCTGTTCTCCATTCTCCATTCCCTGTTTTCAGACTGAAAGGAAGCTGAAACTTTGACTAAAAAGAACAGCTGTTGTCTATTCACCCCGTCCATGTCCCTTGTAATCTCAAACCTGAATTACTTACCCACTCAACTTCCTCTGCTCCAAAATAAATAACTCGAGCGTACCCAGCCTCTCTTCACAGCTCATATGTTCCATCCCAGGGAACATCCGGATGAATCGCTTCTGCACCTCATCCAGTACAATCACATCCTTCCTGTAATGTGGCTCCCAGAACTGCACACAATATTTCATTTGGCCTTACCGAAGTGCTATATAAAATCGTATAATCTTTGGGTCAATGAATAAAGGCTTTATCTACAGTCATGTTGAACTCATCAATTATCATATCCAGTCACATTCAGGGATGTGTGGAGAAGCACGCTCTGAGCTATCTAGTGTAACGCCATTCTTTGAGTACTCCCCTGTCTGGTTCCTTGTTCTAAAGTGGATTACGTCATATTTATCAGGGTTACATTCCATCAGCTATTGATCTGACCATCTGGCCATTCCATCTGTAACTTCCTGTAACATAAGACCTTCCTCCTCACTGCCAGCCATCCGGTAAATCTTTGTGTCAAACACAAACTTACTTATCAAACTCCCCCTACCCACTTCACATTCACATCACTTATGAATTCCACAAACAATAAAGGACACAGTACTGATATCTGCGGTACACCAGGGGAAATTGGGCTCCAGTCACACAAACAACCTTCTCCCATGAAGTTGAGTTGGGATGCAACTTGGCAAGTCACGAATAGGCCCTCCATGTTCCCTGGTTGTTCTGTTCCACTTGATATACATGAAGAATATCTGGGGATTTTCCTTAATCTTGCCCTGCCAACAGGCTTCCATGCCTCTGTGTTAGTCAGTCCCCTCCAAGGGAAGAATTTCCTCCTTATTACTGTCTTAAATGGCATATCCCTTATCCTGTCATTATTTGCCTTAAATATAGAGTAGCCAGCTTGAGAAACATCCTATTTATTTCCACCTCATCACACACAGACACACACATACAGACAGACATACTCAAACAGCCACATACACATCCACACTCGCCATAAATGTACACATACGCTAACATATGGGCGGCACGGTAGCACAGAGCGCGGCACGGTGGCACAGTGGTTAGCACTGCTGCCTTACAGTACCAGAGACCTGTGTTCAATTCCCGCCTCAGGCGACTGTCTGTGTGGGATTGCACGTTCTCCCCGTGTCTGCGTGGGTTTCCTGCGGGTGCTCCGGTTTCCTCCCACAGTCCAAAAATGTGCAGGTCAGGTGATTTGGCCATACTAAATTGCCCGTGGTGTTAGGTAATGGGTAAACGTGTGGGTTGCACTTCAGCGGGGTGGTGTGGACCTGTAGGCCTGTTTCCACACTGTAAGTAATCTAATCTAATTTTTTGAAATTTCACTGTGATCACCTCTCATGCTTTGAAACTGGAGAGGTGGCAAGGAAAATCTCCCCATCAGAAAATCTTGTCATTTGAGGAATTAATCTGGTGAATGTCCATTGCACGTCCTCTGTGATCAGTGCAATCTTTCTTAGATTAGGTCACCAACACTGCACTCAATACCTCAGGAACACTCTCACCAACACTCTATGCAACTGTTTCATGATGTCTTTACCTCTATATTCCGATTCAATTGAATAAACTCAAACCTAACTTTAACTTTCCAATTACACGTATTCCTCCAAATACCATTTATACTAATTGCATTTACGAACTCACTGTGTGATTTATAGAGGCATAGAGACGTACAGCATGGAAACAGACCCTTCAGTCCAATCCGTCCATATCTCGCAGATATCCCAACCCAATCTAGTCCCATCTGGAAGCAGTATTACTAACCACCGTGCCACCGTGCCACCCAATGACTTTCGCTTCTCACACTAAACCTATGCCGTTTAGTTCTGGACTCCCCGACCCCAGGAAAAAGACATTATTCATTTATCCTCTCCATGCCCTTCAGAATTTGTACATCTCTATAAGGTCACCGCTCAGACTCCAACGCTCAAGGGAAAACAACCCCAGCCTGTACAGCCTCTCCCTATACCTCAAATCCTCCAACCCTGTCAACATCCTTGCAAATCTTTCCTGAACCCTTTCAATTTTCAAAATATATTTCCGAAGGAGACCAGAATTCCACACAATATTCCAACAGTGGCCTAACCAGTGTCCCATACAGCCGCAACATGACCTCCCAACTCCAATACTCGATACTCTGACCAATAAAGGAAAGCAAACCAAACGCCACGTTAACTGTCCTATCTACCTGCGACTCCACTTCCAAGGACACATGAACCTGCACTCCAAGGTCTCTTTGTTCAGCAACACTCCGCAGGACCTTGCCACTAAGTGTTGAAGTCCTGCTAAAATTTGCTTTCCCTAAATGCAGCACCTCGCATTTATCTGAATTAAACTCCATCTGCCACTTTTCAGCACATTGGCTAATCTGGTCCAGATCCTGTTGTACTCTGATTTAATATTCTTCGCTGTCCACTACACCTTCAATTTTGTTGTCATCTGCAAACTTACTAATTGTACCTCTTACGCTCGCATCCAAATCATTTATGTCAATGACAAAACAATTGAGGCCCCAACACTGATCCTTGTGGTACTCCGCTGGTCACAGGCCTCCAGTCTGAAAAACAACCATCCACCTCCACCCTCTGTCTTCAATCTTTGAGGCAGTTCGATATCCAAATGGCTAGTTGTCCCTGTATTCTATGAGATCTAAACTTGCTAACCAGTCTCCGATGGAGAATCTTGTCGAACGCATTACTGAAGTCCATATAGATCACATCTACCTCTCTACCCTCTTCGTTACTTCTTCAAAAAACTCAATCAAGTTTATGAGATATGATTTCCCACGCACAGACCAATGTTGACTATCCCTAATCATTCCTTGTCTTTCCAAATGCACGTGCATCCTGTCCTTCAGATTTCCGTTCAACAACCTGCCCATCACCGACGTCAGGCTCACTGGCCTATCGATCCCTGGCTTGTCCGTACTACCCTTCTTAAACAGTAGCACCACGTTTGCCATACTCCAGTCTTCTGTCACCTCTCCTGTGACTATCAACGATACAAATGTCTCAGCTATCACTTCTTCAGCTTCTCACAGAGTTCTAGGGTGCACCTGTTCAGGTCCTGGGGATTTATCCACCTTTACACGTTTCAAGACATCCAGCACTTCATCCTTTGTAATATGGACATTTTTCAATGTTTAACCATGCATTTCCTGACATTCTATATCTTCCATATTCGTTTCCACATTAAATACTGATGCAAAATACTCGTTTATTATCTCCCCGATTTTCTGTGGTTCCACACAAAGGCTGCGTTGCTGATCTTTGAGGGTCTCTTTTCTCTCCCTCGTTATGATTTTGTCATTAATGTATTTGTAAAAACCCTTTCGATTCTCCTTAATTTTACATGCTAAAGCTATCTCATGTCCCTTTTTTGCCCACCTGATTTCCCTCTTAATTATGCACCTACTGCCTTAATACTTTTCTCAGGATTCGCTCAATCTATCTATCCTGTCTATACCTGGCGTATGCTTCCTTCTTTTTATTAATCAAACCCTTTAGTTAGCCAGCATTCCCTATGCCTACCAGCCTTTCCTTTCATCCTAACAGGAAGATACTTTCTCTGGATTCTTGTTATCTCATTTCTGAAGTCTTCCCATTTTCCAGCCGTCTGTTTACCTGTGAAAATCTGTCCGCAATCAGCTTTTGAAAGTTCTTGCCAAATACCGTCAAAACTGGCCTTTCTCCAATTTCGAACTTCAACTTTTAGATCTGGTCTATCCTTTTCCGTCATTACTTTAAATCTAATAGAATTATGGTAGCTGGTCCCAAAGTGCACCTCCACTGACAACTCAGTCACCTGCCCTGCCTTCTTTCCCCAGAGTGGGTCAAGTTTTGCACCTGCTCCAGTAGGTTCATCCACATACTGAATCAAAAAATCTTCTTGCACACACTTAACATGAGCAGCAATTCAGTCCAACCTGGCTCGATGCCCAGATGGAATGAATTACCAGGAACACCAACTATAGCGAGGATGGGATAGTAACCAGCTAGAATAACCATCAATACATCACAGATCCGATTTCCTAATGAGATCCAAGGTTGACAAAGCCAGTAAAGACCCCCGGATAAACTCCTGTCCATTGTTGGAACATTCGAGTCTAATGTTCTCAGATTCTGATCCATTTTGGAACATTCCAGTCTAATTTTCTCAGATTCTTATCCATTGTTGGAACATTCCAGTTTAATGTTCTCAGATTGTGATCTCTCCTCCCCCTCTCTCTGGGTCTGCTGATGCCTGTTAATGCTGTCGCTGATGCTCCCGCTGATACTATGGGATAACACATTGAACTGAGTCCCTAATTAATAGAAGTGGAAAGCCCTCCAGTGACACGTTTAGGATGCACGGATACTGATGTCAATCAGAGTCGTTGAACAAATAACTCCCGTTAACCCATTTCAATTCAATACCTTTTGTTAAAATTCAAAATTATGATTAAAATTTACACATTCTGGATGGGCTATGTGGGGTGACTGGGAGAACAAATGTTGGGGCTGGTAGAACAATCATGTGTAAGCATTCAATCTGCCTTGGATATGGGAGCAATGCCAGAGGTTTATCAAAATATATGCATGCTTCTCCGTTTCTAAATTGAAACATACATTCTGTATCCATTGACCAGGCACTGCAATATCAGTAAGACATTGAAAGAACCTTTATCGTCCATGATCTGAGAAGAAAATATCCCTAAGACTATGTGCGGTTATAACAGACAACGACATTGTTATGTTAACAGGGATTCGTACCTAAGAGACAATGGGGACTGCAGATGTTTGATAATTCAGTGTCGGCAGAGCATGGCGGTGGAAAAGGCACAGTAAGCCAGGCAACATCCGTTTAGCAAGAGAGTCGACGTTTCAGGCAGGACCTTTCTTCTGGACTGGGGAGAGAGAAGGTGGCTACGTGAAACTGGGTGATGGGGTGATGCTGGGGGAAAGATAAGTGATAAGTGAGTGAAGGTAGGAGGTGATAGTGATAGATCGGTGGGAGTGTGCAGCAGATGGTGGGAAGGAAGATGGACATTAGGTCTCCTCGAGAGGGCAGATGTGGGTCCGGGGGTTGGATCTGGGATCTGGGTTGGCCAGGGGAGATTTGTACATCTGTGAATCCAATGTTCATGCCGTGTGTTTGCTGGATTCCGAGGCAGAAGATGAGGTGTTACTGGTAGCATCCTGGTAAATCTCTTCTGAACCCTTTCCAGCTTAATAATCTCCTTCCTGTAACGGAATTGCACACAGTACTTCAGAAGAGGCTTTAAGAATGTCCTGCACAATCTTAGCATGACTTCCTAACTTCTAACCTCAAAGGTCTGAGCAATGCAGTAACCTGAAATACCATGCGCCACAAACTTCAAAGAATTATACCTGCGCCCCTGGGTCCCTCTTTTCTATATAACTACAAAGCCCAGCATTAATTGCGTAAGGCCTGCCCTTGTTTGTTTTACCAAAATGCAAAGCCTAACATGTATCTAAGTTAAACTCCATCTGCCACACCTCAGCCCAGTGAATGATGTTACTACTCCCTCATACTTCCCCTTCGGATTAAAACGACAATCCCCTCTCCAGAAGGCCTACAGACACCAGCCTTGAGTTTCCCAAAGACCCGGAGCTTGGTGTGCCTTGCGCAGGCAGAGGGAGGAGTTGGTAAGCAAAAGCTGGAAAGGAAACAGCTGCCTTGTATCAATGAATAATTTTAGGAAGAGGGAAGCCACATGTTAGAGATTTGAAATAGTGACCGGTATTTTGGACCAGAATTGTGCACATTCCGCATCTCTGGTGTTCAGTATTGATTTCTACTCGAGATCCTTCATAGTGCAGCGTGTGTTTGCAGGATTTCTTCCACAAATATAGCAGACTACTGATAATAGCCATTTCAACAAGAAATGAGAGCCAAACAATTACAGATCTTCATAGTTTATCTCAATGACACAGCAAATGCACTCAACATCCTATAGTTAAGTCGAATAACTTGTTCTTTTTTCAATGAGAAATGTCCCTTGTATAATTCGGTAATGTTAAACAGAAGTTAATAAATCCATACACTTAAAATATGACCCAAAATCAGAGCATGGTTTAGGCCTTGATTCATGGATGGTGCCCACGTTTCTGAGGCAGAACTGTGAATTCGATTCCAGTCCATGACTGTCTGGTAGTGCCCCTATCTCTGGAGAAGATGGTGCATATTCATGTCCTGTGGAGATGTGTCACAGCATGTTACAACAGGCTGATGAACAAACACACAGGAGCATCATGTTGCAGCTTCAGCGGCTAATGCTGAATGATGGTAGTCTGCCTATCACTGGGCCGAAAATTCCAGTTTCAAAGCCCACAGAGCTGTTTCATTATATGTCTGAACAAGTTGATTAATCTTTTTTTTAATCGAGCCTTGATGATGAAGGAAGAGGTACGACTACTGAATTTGAGAATTGAGACACAGGATGACTGAAAGCACATCCATTCGTGTTGATTGGAGTCACATTTACACTTTCACGAAGTTTATAAAATGATAAAGGGCATGGATAGGGTGAGTGGTCAAGGGGAAGTGCAGAACATCTGCAATGAGATACAGACAGGGAGGGTAGGGCTTCTAAAGTGGAATACAGACAGGGCGAGGGCACAGCGTCTGCAATGGGATGCAGACGGGGGGAGGGTATGGCGGCTGCAGTTGGATACAGACAGAGGGAGGGTAGAGAGTCTACAATAGGATACAGACGGGGGTGAGGATAGCGTTTGATTTGGGATACACAGAGGAGGGGGCATAGCGTCTGCAACGGGAAACTGACAAAGGGGGGGGCAGAGAGTTTGCAATGGGATACAGCCCGGGGAGTGCGGAACATCTGCAATGGGGCACAGACTGGCATTAGGCAATGGCATACAGACAGAGGACAGTTGTGAAAAAACCTGACAGTATATATATATATAATATATATATATATATATATATATATATATATATAAAACACACACACACACACATGATTGGAATTTTCTGTTTTGGGGAGAAGACAAAACAGCAGAAAATTATTTAAATGCAAGGATAAATCAGAACTCAGTGGTACTGAGGGATTTATTTGTTCTGGCACATGACTCACATCAAATTACTCTGAAGATGCTGCAAATCATTTGGAAGGTAAATGGAATCATTCTGTTTCTTGCAAGGTATGTTGGCTATGATCTTAGCCATGTTTTTCTGCATCAGTACAGGGCATTGCTGAAATCACATCTGAAGTATTATGTGTAATTATAATTGCCTAAACTGAAATAAAAACAAAATTGCTTTCGAAACGTTTCAAAGTTTTTTTTTTCCCTTTACTCATTCTTGGGATGAAGACATTCCGTTCTGAAGAATTAACAGTTCAGCCTGAGAATGAGGGTTGTTGTATTGACCATATAAGTTCTTGAGAAGAGTATAGTTGGTGAATACCGGATGAGTATTTCTTCTTGTGTGGGAGAATAAACTGGGGAAATAATTTCAGAATAAGTCAATTTGAAAGGTAAGGTGATTGGACTGAAAAATTGAACTCTGATTTCTCTTCATAGACGCTGCAAGACAGGCTGAGCTTTTCCAGTAGTTTCTGTATTTGTTTTAGAATAAAACATATTCATCTTAACACAGGTATTGGGAAGATATGAAACGCTTATTTTTACATTATGCAAGCACATATTAACAGATCTTCATTAGCAGGGGGATTGAATTCAAGAGTCATGACGTGATGTTGCAGTTGTACAGGACCTTGGTAAGGCCACATTTGGAGTACTATGTGCAGTTCTGGTCGCCTCATTTTAGGACAAATGTGGAAGCTTTGGAGAGGGTGCAGAGGAGATTTACCAGGATGTTGCCTGGAATGGAGAATAGGTCATACGAGGATAGGTTGAGAGTGCGAGGCCTTTTCTCATTGGAACGGCGAAGGATGAGGGGTGACTTGATAGAGGTTTATAAGATGATCAGGGTAATAGATAGAGTAGACAGTGAGAGACATTTTCCCCGGGTAAAACAGAGTGTTACAAGGGGACATAAATTTAAGGTGAAGGGTGGAAGGTATCGTGGGGATGTCAGGGGTAGGTTTTTTTACCCAGAGAGTGGCGGGGGCATGGAATGCGCTGCCCGTGGGAGTGGCAGAGTCAGAATCATTGGTGACCTTTAAGCGGCAGTTGGATAGGTTCATGGATAGGTGCTTAAACTAGAACAAATGTTCGGCACAACATCATGGGCCGAAGGGCCTGTTCTGTGCTGAATTGTTCTATGTTCTATGTTCTATCTTCAAAACAAGTAGGGCCATTTATTGTTAATGAATTGATGCTGTGCACGACAACAGCAGTAATGCACTGACCTGGAGTTGAGAATGTGATGGGACAATGTTCAAGGAGAGCTCACATGGTACAGTTTGGGGTCTGATAACGTTTTTGATTTAACTTAGTGATGGAAAAATATAGCCTATCTGTGAAGGAACAGCCTATTGCTCCCTTTCTGTTTCCCTGTCGCTCATCACAGCAACATGTGGGAGTGAAAAAAAAGTCGCCTTTCCCACTCATAGAGGATTCCTGATGATGATTCATTGCAATCTCCCTACTGCCTGAAGCAAAGCAATTCAGCCAAATCCAACTGTTTCATGAAGAAGTCCCATTGGCAGAAGTTTGTGCGAGCAGAATAACTTCAGAAGTAATTATTCAGACTCGATAGTGAGCGTGACAGACAAGAGATGCTGTGGCTGCAAATAGGAATCCGGGGTGGTGTTTAGCCTCCCACGTGCCAGGTTCCAGGATGTCGCAGAGCGGCTGTCGAACGTTCTCACCGGGGAAGGGGGGAGTAGCCAGAAGTCATTGTGCACATTAGTACAAATGTCACAGGTAGACATAGTGATGAAGTCCAGAGTGATTATAGAGAGCTAAGAAAAAGGGTAAAAGACAGGACCGCTACAGTGGTAATATCCGGTTTACTTCCAGTGCTCCGTGCTAGTGAGGGTAAGAACAGGAGGATATGGCAGGTGAGTGGGTGGTTAAAGAATTGGTGCAAGGGAGAGAGATTTAGATTATTGGATCACTAGGATCTTTTGTGGGGCAGATGTGATCTGATCGGGAAGGACGTGTTGTACCTGAACTGGAAGTGGACCAATATCCTGGCAGGCAGGTTTGCTAGTGCTGCAAGGAGGATTTCAATGAGTTTAGCTGGGGTTGGGGAGGGGTGGGATCCTCAACAGCAGGAAGGCAGGTGTGAGGCTGGAAAGAGATGCGGTAATCAGAAACAGTAAAGTGAAGAGACAGGTTAGACTGGAACACGACAGGGAGCAAGGATTGTCTGTTGGATTAAATTGCAACTGTTTCAATTCAGGATGGCTGACAGGACAGGCCGATGAACTCAGGGTGTGAATAGGTATGTGTGACTTGGATAGTTTAGCCATTACAGAACCATGGCTAAGGGAGGGACAGGACTGGCAGCTTAATGTACCAGGGTTCAGGTGCTTTATGTGGGACAGAGATGGAGGAATGAGGGGACGGGGAGTTTAATTTTTGATTCAGACGAGTAACACAGCAGTAATCAGAGATAAAATTATTGATGGATTATCCAATGAGGATATGTGGGTGAAGCTAAGAAATAAGTAGGGAATTGTGATAGTATTTGGGTTGTTCTAGAGGCCCCAAATAGTAAACGGGGAATTAGATGAATAAAAATATGTAAAGAGATTGGGGAGACTTGCAGGGTCAATAGGATTGCCATAGTAGGAGATTTTAATTTTCCTAATATAGACTGGGAATGACATAGAATTAAGGACTGAGATGGGGTGTCTTTATTAAGTGTGTTCAGAATAGTTTCCTCAAGCAGTATGTAGAGGGTGCAACTCGGGAAGGGATGAAACTTGACCTACTCTAAGATCTAGGGCAGGACAGATGACTGAGGTGACACTGGGGGTGCACTCTGGGACCAATGACCATAGTTGTATTAATTTTAAAATAGTTGTGGGGAAGGACAAAACTGGTCCACATGTTCAAGTTCAAAATTGGGGCAAGGCGAATTTTGACGGAATTAGACAGGAGCTAATAGGGGTTAGTTGGAAGAGTTTGTTTGCAGGCGAAAGGCCTTCTGGCAAGTGGGAGGACTTTATAAGTGAAATGTCTACAGTTCAAGGTCTCTCTGTTCCTGTGAGGGTAAAAGGCAATGTTGGGAGGAATAGAGAACACTGGATGTCAGTAGATAGTGAGGCTTTGACCAGCAAAAAGGAAGCGTGGCTCAGGTCGGTGCAGCTGGGATCAAGGGAATCCGTGGCGGTGTGCAGGGGATATAGGAGTTTACTGCAGATGGGATCAAGGGAATCCGTGGCGGTGTGCAGGGGATATAGGAGTTTACTGCAGATGGGATCAAGGGAATCCGTGGCGGTGTGCAGGGGATATAGGAGTTTACTGAAGATGGAAATCAATAGGGCGAAAAGGGGGCACAAGATAGCCTTGGCTGACAAGATTAGGGTGAATCCAAAGACGTTATTTAAGTATATTAAACTAAAAGGAATAACTAAATGAGAATATGACCCCTCAAGGTCCAAAGTAGAGATGCATGTCTGGAACCGTAGGAGATTTGCGTGATTCTCAATGAATATTCCTTCTCTGTCTTTACCATGGAGAAATACGTGAAGACTTGGGAGCTTAACAAAGGTCGTGGTGTTATGGAGGGGTGCGTCGTTATCAGAGGAGAGGACGTGTTAGCTGTATTAGAATGAATGATGGTGGATAAATCTCCTCATCCTAAACATTAGCATCCAAGAACACTGCAATGGCTACAGAAGAAACTACGGGGACTCGGTTGATAATTTTGCATCATCGTTAGCCACTGGTTAGGTTCCAGAGGATTGGAGGGTAGCAAATGTGCCATTATTCAGGAAGGGAAGCAAAGTAAAATCTGGGAACTATAGGTCAGGAAGTCTAACATCTGTGGTACGTAGGTTACTTGAGAAGACTCTGATGGCCACGGTATATTTGCATTTGAAAAGACAGCATTTGATTAGAAATTGTTTTTTTTTCAGATTCTCTACAGAATGGAAACAGGCCATTTGGCCCAACAAGGCCACACCAACCCTCCAAACAGTAATCCACCCAGTCCCATTGCCCTACCATTTATTTATCCCAGACGAATGCACATAACACTATGGGTAACTTAGCATGGCCAATTCACCTAATCTGTACATCTTTGGATTGTGGGAGGAAAATGGAGCACCTGGAGGAAACCCACACAAATACAGGGAGAATGTGCAAACTCCACACAGAGAGTCACCCGAAGCTGGAATCAAGCCCAGATCGATGGCACTCCGAGGCAGCAGTACTAACCACTTAGCCACCATGCCACCCTTGCTTTTTGGCAACACAGTTCAATGACACAGGTACAAAATCTATCTGCCCTTCACCCATGATGCAAGTTCTAATACAACATACCATGGATAGTTTATTCTCCACTGAAAATGTCATATTATTATTGTTATTATTTATTATTGTTTGTTATTATTAAATTTAATAATTATCATTAATTGTTGTTTTTAGACTGAACAGATTGCATGGCTTTGTGAGTGGGAGATCAGGCCTCACAAACGTGTTTGAGTTCATTGATAAAGTACTATTGATGAGGGCAGGGTGGTAGAAGTAGTCCGTATGGTTTTCAGTAAGGCCTTTGAAAAGGTTACCAATGATCGGTTGTTCTGGAAGGGTGAATCGCATGGAACCCAGAGGGAGCTGGCAAATTGGATACACAACTGGCTTGATGGTAGAAACCAGAGTGTAATAAAGGAAGGATGCTCTTGGACTGGAGGCCTGAGACACATGACGTTCGTCTGGGGTCAGTGCTGGGTCCATTGCTGTTTGTTATCTATGTCAATGATATTCTTGAACATGTACAAAGCATGATTAGTAAATTTGAAGATGAGACGAAAATAAGTGGAATCGTGGACAGTGAGGAAGAATATAAGACATTGCAGCAGGACCGTGATCAACTGGAGAAGTGGGCCGAGGAATATTTTTAGGAGAATGTGAAGACTGCAGATGCTAGAGATCAGATATTAAAAATGTGTTCCTAGAAAAGCGCAGCATCAAAGGAGCAGGAGAATCAACTTTTCAGGCATAAACCTAGGAGACCTCCAACCACAAGGGATGAATGCAAGATTTCTCCAGTTTCCTTGTTGCCCCTCCCTCCACCTTTTCTCAGTCCCAAACCTCAGACTCAGCACCGCCTTCTTGACCTGCAATCTTCTTCCCGACCTCTCCGCCCCACCGCCTCTCTGGCCTATCACCATCACCTTAACCTCCTTCCATCTATCTCATTCCCAACGCCCCTCTCCCAAGTCCCTCATCCCTACCTTTTATCTTCGCTTGCTTGGCACACCCTCCTCATTCCTGAAGAAGGGCCTATGTCCGAAACGTCGATTTTCCTGCTCCTTTGAAGCTGCCTGCTCTGCTGCGCAATTCCTGCACCATATTTTTTAAGCGAGGAATAGTTTTGCCAAGTAAGATCAAGGTAAGAGTTTCACGGTGAATGGTAGGGCCTTAAGGAGTGCAGTTGAGCAGAGGGACCATAAAGTTCATGTACACCGTTCTCTGAAATTGGAGTCACAGGTGGACATGGCAGTGAAGAAGGCTTTTGGCACACTGGCATTTATCAGTCAGGATATGGAGGAGAAAATTGGTATTTAATGTTGCAGTTTTACAGGATGTTGATGAGGCTGTAGTTGTACTGTTGTGTTCAGATTTTAGTCACATTGCGATCAGGAGGATGTTTTTAAAATGGAATGTGTGCAGACGGAATTCACAAAGATGTTGCCAGGACTCAACAGTGTGACTTATAGGGAGAGATAGGATAAGCGAGAACTTTTTTCTTCAGAGCATAGGAGACTGAGAGGGATCCAATAGAAGAGCAAAAGATTATGACAGGCATGGATAGGGCGAATGGACTCAGCCTATTTTCCCAGAGTTGTGGAATTGAGGACGAGAGGACATCAGTTTAAGGTGAGAGGGGAAAGAATAAAGGGAAACTGATGGACATTGTTTTACACAGTGAGTGGTATGCAAAGGGAATGAATTGCCAGCGGAAGTGGTTGAAGCATTCATATTAACAATATTCAAACGGCATTTGGACAAGAACATGTGCAGGAAAGGAAGAGAAGTCTATGGGCCAAGTGCTGGGAAATGGGGTTAGTGTGGATGGACATTTGGGTCAGCATGGACCCGTTTGGGCCAAAGGGCCTTTCTCCATGCTGCAGGACTTGATTACTCTATAAATAGAACGGCATTTGGGTGAAACTCTCGTTTTTCCTTTGGTCATGAGTTCGAATAATATTTGGACAAGGATGTTTCAAGTTAATTTTGCTGATATATTTCCTTTCAGTTTGATGTGTGTGTGTGTGTGTGTGTGTGTGTGTGGTCCAGAGTATTTTTCAAAGGGAAATATCAATGTAAATATTTGCAAATCCTCTCGTCATTCTTGTTTCCATCATAATTTGAGTATTTTTGCTTTTGTCATAAACGTGTTGTGTTAGCAGACGAAAGAAATCCATCTCACGTGTTCCTAACACTGACCCTAATACACTGTGAGAACTATATCCTTGGCCACATCACCATACTAGTTATATTTTTTGTGTGGTCAGTGGAGGAGTGGGACTACAAAACGGAACAGCGATCCAAAAGCACATGAAATTATAGACTCACGATCCTCACGTCAGTGTAGAGGAGTTTCTTGGAGGGGATACTGAGGAATAGGACTTGCATCCATTTAGAAAGACAAGGACTGATTAGGGATAGTCAACATGGCTTTGTGTTGAAAATCATGTCTCATTTATGTGTTTGAGTATTTTGAGAGGTGACAAAGAAGACTGAAAAAGGCACTGTTGTATATATTGCTTACACAGACTTCAGCAAGGTGTTTAATAAAGTTCCCCATCGTAGACAGGTTACGAAGGTTAGGTCACAAGGAATCCAGGGAATTGGTACAAAATTGCCCTGAAGGTAACGGATTATTTTCCAGACAGGAGGCCTGTCGCCAGCGGTGTGCTGAAGGAATCAGTGCTGACCTCACTGCTTTTCAGCATGGATATGAATGACTTGGATGGGGATATCAGAGGCATGGTAAGTAAGTTTATAGATAACATCAAAATCATGGTGCAGTAGGCAGTGAAGAAGATTATGTCAGAGTACAACGGCACCGTTCACCATCAAAGGGCGAAGGACTGGCAGATAAAGTTTAATTTAGATATTTGTGAGGTTTTGCGTTTTGGTAAGTAAAAGCAGGGTCGTGCCCTGGGGAATGTTGCTGAACAAAGTGACCTACGGGTGCAGGTTCATAGTTCCTTGAAAGTGTAATTGCAGGTCGACAGGGTGGTGAACAATGCAGTTGGAATGCTTGCCTGAATCGGTCACAACATTGTGTAAAGAAGTTCCACGCTGTATGACTCTTTGATTGAATAAGAGGGATAAGGAAAAATTCTAAAAAGGGCCTTTAAAGCGAAAACTTTCTTCCCCAGATGTTTGAGGTGTCTCTCTGATTACAATTCAAAGCTGAGTTAGTTAAATATTTGACAGAGAAGTGAGTCACGGATAATGGAATACAGACAGTAAAGTGGGGCTCATAAGACAACCTGATCAGCCACAATCTTAGTACCTGGTGGAAAAGAATTCGAAGTATCACATGATCCACTCGTGCTCCTCAGTACCATGTTTCTATACTCCATTCAGCCCCTCAAACTTGCTAGACAGGAGCAGTTGGAGACCAGTTGTTGTTATAAACGTGTGCCAGAGACAGAGGCTACCATTCAGTCCTTCAATATTATCACATGCAGTTTGGGGCGATTAGAAAAATGTAATTGGAAATCCCAGGATGATTATGAAAGAGAATGCTCATCTCTCCTTACAGAGCTGCCCCTCTCTGCAACTTGTGTGTCATTTATTAGTCACGTTGTAGACCCAGGTTCATTGTGAATACAGCCCCCATACCTCAACCAGAGATGGCTCACAACATTCTCTGGTCTCCCAAGCCACAACATTCAAACAGACCTTCCAGGAAAATATCACCCACTAACTTTCCAATGACAGATTGTGCGAACATCAGAAACAAGAAACAAGAGCATGTTGTTCACCCCCCCCCCCCCCCATCGCTCCCCCCGCCCCCAAGCCTGCCTTGCCTTTCACTAAGATCGTGGCTGATCTGCTCTTATTCTCAAATCTTCTTTAAATGCCAAATCTTCATAACTCTCAACTCTCTGACAGGTCAAAATCCATCTCCAGCCTCTACAAACACTTCCATCGAACACAGAACATTGAACAGTACAGCACAGTAGGTGCTCTCGACCCTTGATGTTGTGCCATCCATTTGTCCTACTATAGAGTATCAGACTCACATATTTATCCGTGCACTTTCTTCCATGTGCCTATCCAAGAGGCTCCCAAGTTTCCCTCACGTATTTGACTCTACTCCCACCGCTGGCAATGCATTCCACACAGCCACCACAGTCTGTGTGAAAAAAAAACCAAATGCTGACATCTCGTCTAAACCTTCCTTTAATTACCTTAAAATTATGACCACTGGTGATAGACATTTTTGCCCTGGTGAAAGGTCTCTGGCTATTCACTCTCTCTTTGCCTCTCATCACCTTTATCCTCTATCAAGTCACCTCTCATTCTTCTTAACGTAAATGAGAAAAGCCCTAGCTCCCTCAACCTTTCTTCATAAGACCTGCCCTCCGGTCCAGACAGGATTCCTAAATCTTCCTCATCCTTCCTACAATGGGGTGACCAGAAGTGAACAAAATACTCAAGGTGCGGTCTAACCAGGGCTCTAAAGAGCTGCAGCATAACCACACAGCTCTTAAAGTTAATCTCCTTTCTAATGAAGGCGAACACAACATTCGCCTCCTTTACAACCCTATCAATTTAGGTAGCAACTTTGAGGGATCTATGGACATGGACGCCAAAATCCCTCTGTTCTTCCACACTGCCAAGAACCCTGCCTATAACCGTATATTCTGCAAATATGAGCTTTCAAAGGGAATTACTTCACGCTTTTCTAGCTTGAATTCCATCTGCCACTTCTTAGCCTAGCTCCGCATTATGTCAATGTCCTGTTGCAACCTACATAAGCCCTTCAAACACCCATGTACCACTTCACAAACCTACGTGTCATCGGAAAACTTACTAACCCAGCCTTCTACTTCCTCATCCAAATCAATTATAAAAATCATAAAGAGAAGAATTCCCGGAACTGATCTTTGTGGGACACCACTGGTCGCTTTCAGTGATGTCGCTCCCCTAAATCTCTGTGTAAGAGAATTCTTGACATTCACTACCCTCTGTTTGAAGAAAACATTCTCTGCTTCTACACCATGACATATTGATATGAACAAAAGACGGTACACGAGGGATTACACAGAGAGACTGGCCCTGAACTCAAGGCAGTATTAGACTGAGGTTGACATCAAGGGGTCTGAGGAAATTCGCACTTATTGAGAATTGATTACGACCTCATCTACGGTTTGAAATCATTCACAGCACAAGAGAAGATGTTTATCATCAGTGGACGTCAGTCACCTCAGTCGTAGGGCATCACTGCAGGAGATCCTCAGGGGATCTCCCTCAGCCCAGGCATGCCCAGTTCGTCATCATCGAATCCTTACAGTGTGGAAGGAGGCCATTCATCCCATTGAGTCCAATCTGAGCAAAAATGGGGATATTCACTGACGTTTACATAGTTGTCAGAACAATGTGACCTTCCTCAGCTCTTGAAGCAGTCTGTGTCCATGTGTAACAAGAACTGGACACCATTCAAGATCGTGCTGTTAAAGTCTGGGTAACATTCATGCAACAGCACTGCTAGATACTGTACATTTCCACAGTAAAATGTGCAGCTCATTCGGCACCTCAATCACAAGAATATGGTGGAAGTCATTCAACCCATCAAACTATTGGACCAGATGTGTGATAGCTCATTCAGTCCCTCCTGCCAAATACACAGTAGGAAAAGTAATCTGTTCACTCCCTCACTTACAAGGGATCTGAAAGAGAGTGTTTTGCACCTGGAGTACTTACTGAGGGACAGAAAGCTTCAGGTTCTCAAGTGACTAACCCAGGAACAGGAAGGTGTCAGAGGTGCTCCAACTTCACAAACAACTGGAGCAGGGACTACACAGATAGACTGCATTATCATGTTCCCTGTGGCTTAATTGCTCATAGTACATATGTGCAACTTTAACATGGTTTTCTGGCAGTAGGAATGAAAACAACGTTTGGAACCATTCACCAAGGTGTCTTGCATGTCCATGATAGTAGACCCATGGTCTCCATATAGATCAGAAGGTGGTGCGGAATTGTTAACACTTTCAGAATGATTGTATTCTAACTGCTGACAGGACTGTGTCCAAAGTGACATTCAATTCAGTGTCACACAGTAACTGTGCATTAAAATATCAGGGACAATTAAAGTGTCAAGCATACTAGTCTCACTCCTTCATCAGGTGGTAGTGGAGGGCTCGATCCTAACACACAGAATTTATAGCAAATTTTTACAGTCTGATATAACTGAAATTATACATTGAAAAATTGACTGTCTGTTAAGCCTTTCATCTGTTAGAATACCGTGATAGCTTCACTTCTTTCATGTGTAAATCACAAAACTTTTTTTTAAAAGGTTGCATTCTCTGATTAGCTGTTAACAACAGTGATAGCTAGACAATATGTTGAAGGTGTTGGCCTCCTGTGTTCTATGTCTATGCCATGATGTTTCGGGGGTCACCATATGTTTGGGTCTCCCTGAATGGACGCAGAAGCTGATAACACAAACCTGAAAAAAGAACCTCTCTTTACTCTGTAATGACAGGGGCAAGTCAGATCCCCCCACGCAAGGTGCACGCATTTAGTGTTGAAAACGTTTCTATTCTTAGCGGAAAAAAGCCGTTACATCTCTGCACAGTCCCACATTCACAGTTCCTCTCTCCAAAGAAGCAGACGACAATGTAGCATTACCTTTCTCTGTATCTCAGCAACTATAATGGCAGCACTTGTATTGCAGATGGAGTAGATCACCACACTTAGAGAAGAAGGACAGAGGGAATATAACTCAATTTAAACAGGGACATATCAAAATTAACATAATATTCAGGAATATGGGAAAAGGGGAAATTTTAGAATGAGCTCCCACTTTATTTTCCTTCTGGTTCATCATCAGCAGTCCCTTTGTTCGCTTTTCATTTCTCTCTCTCGCTCTCGCTCTCTCTCTCTCTCTCTCTCTCTCTCTCTCTCTCTCTCTCTCTCTGACTGGACATTTCTCGATGCATTCAACTAACCTCCTGATCACTTATCCGGCCATCCCTGATAGAAATAATATTATTTCCCAGTTGCTTTCAGTTGTGATGTCGGGTCACTAGATTCGACACTTTAACTGTTTTTCTCCTGACAGACGCTGCCATACTTGCTGAGATTCTCCAACATTTTCAGACACTTGAGAATTTTATTTCATATCTCCACCATCCACGGTTCCTTGGTTTATTTCACCTTTAATGCTGTCGTTTCACAGCATGTCAGCATCACTGGTAAGGGCAGCATTTGTTATCCGTCACTAATTGCCTTTGACTGCGAGACTGTTTGTGCAGACAATATGGAGCTGATTTTTTTTTGTCACAGTTAGTTTCTTTACCAAATGCTATCAGTGAATTAATAAAAGAACTCCTGATAGTTTATGGTTGCCGGTGTAAAATGAGGTTTCATTCCAATTGTTCCCATTCAAATTTTAGTTCGAACATCGGCTGTGGTAGGATTTGAAACAATGTTTTTAAAGTCGTAACTTGAGCCTGTGAATTGCATCTGAACTACACCGCCAGTGACATTATTACTATGATATGAGATCAATATTTTGAAATAACTGGAGAGACAAGAAAAAGTTTGTGGGCAAAATATTTCTAACTGGAAGAATTGTCAGTAAAGAACTGGAGCCGTAAAATATGAAGTTATGAAGGAGGCAGATGGTCGCTAATTCAGCAACAGTACTGAGGCAGAGTTCGAGACTGGGGATATTATAAAGGTAGGTATCGGCAGGTTTAAAGACAGAGAGAATACAAAGACATAAAACAGTTCAGGGCAAAAGGGAAACTCAAGGGTCTGAACAGTCTTGTTCCTTCTTAGATGTTGATGAGTGAGGAGTCTGATATTGATGTCAATGACGTGGAGTTTGTGACTGAAACTGAAGATAACAGTTTTTAAAATATCAATAAATGAAAGAGCAATAACCTTCACCATCGTTTATACAATGGGCAGAGATTGGCTTACAGGAACACCAATAATAGTGAGCATAGGATAATAACCCGCTTGAATAATCATCAGTAGAGCTCATATCCGCAACTCTAACCTTGGCCAATCCTGAGAAAGCCAGTGAAGACCCAAAGATAAACTCCTGTCCATTGTTGGAATATTCCAGTCTAAAGCATTCAGATTCTGATCCATTGTTGGAGCATTCCAGTGTAATGTTCTCAGATTCTGTTTCATTGTTGGAACATTCCAGTCTATTGTTCTAAGATTGTCTTCCTCTCCCTTTCTCTGTAGCTGCTGATCCCAATCATCTTGAGGGTGACACTGCCGCTGATGCTATGAGATAACATATTGAAGAAAGCCCCTTATTAATAGAAAAGGAAAGCCTCCAGTGACACACCAGGAAGCCTCCATGAAGACTGAAATCAATCACAGTCTCCGAACATACAGCTCCTGTCCAGGAGGGTATACTGCGCAGCTCTCTGTAATCCACTAGAATCTGTCCAACATGGGGAGCAATACAGACCACACCAGTGCATTGATTAACCCCTTTCACAACAGCCCTGACAAATGTCAATAATACGTGGTCTTCCTGAGATATTGACATCGCTGACTAACAAGCTAATGGCACGTCACGAATTGTAAAGTTAGAGGGGAGGCAGAGAGAATATGCTTTCTCTTTACTAGGTCAGTGATACGCCTCTGTTTTGACAGGGCAGGAATTGCTGGGCTCCTGAGGCTGTGTCTGATTACCAGGCCTGCTGCACCCTTTGGCTTTATTTATTTCTATTTAACTTTGACATTTATCTTCCCAACATTGCATGGCTTAGGTAGGTTTAGGAATTTTTGAGAGACCTACTTCAGTTATATAGACGGTAAGATACAGTCCATTCCTTGTTGTCCTTGCAGCCGCGGCCTGGTCCTGTAGAATGATGGTCAAACTCTCACTGAACCAAAATTCTTAATTTGACCTTTCACCAGTTATTGCTGGGGTCTCAGCAGGGGTGGAAGGCAGTAAATCTCTCCCGGCTGCTACACACTCTAGATTTCCCTCAGAATTGGCTTTTGATGTTCATTCCACCTGGATTGGAGAACTGCATGTCAGACAATATATTTCCTGAATTGATTTTTGGACAAGTGTGTGTTTCTAGAATTTTACCAGATTGGAACAGTTACTGTTTAGTAATGGGATAACCTATTAATCTATAAAGTTTTCCAATAAATTAAATTATTCCAAGTTCCTCTTGTTTTTGTTGTAGTTTGTCTACAGAGTTGGAATAAATTGCGTTTTGCTTAATGTCAAATATTTTGACCAAACGAATTGCATCTGAAACACAGCACCTCACAATTACGTTAAAATAAGAAAACGTTGGGGTCGAGATGACCTTCTTCATATATTATGAGAGGCGTCTGTTCGGATCCATAACAAGAAGGACAGATATTCATGTTTTAATTGGATAATTATTTGATGGACAATAAGTTTCAGGAACACGGGGTTTGACAGCGGAATGCGCCGAGCTGGATGAGTGATAACTCTATCAGGAATTATATTAGATACACAATCCACCCCACAGTTCCAGCCCAGATACGTATAAGACCAGATGAGATACCTGCTCAGGACGGAGCATTGGGCAGACCAGGTTCAGTGCACTTCAGCAATCTGTCCAGGAGGGTATACTGTGCAGCTCTCTGTAATCCACTAGCTATCTGTCCAACATGGGGAGCAGTACAGACCACACCAGTGCATTGATTAAGAAGCCAGGACGAAACGGTCTGTCCAGCATGGGTCATATGTAGAGTCTTGCTCTATAAACGTAGACAAGGTATCATGATCAGTGTGGGAGCAGTGTTGTGAATAACAGTGATATCATCTGTTATTCCCACCACCATGCAGAGCTGTGTACACCACCCCCGTGCATTTTTCTGCCCAGCGTGGACAAACTAGCAACCCATGTTGGAAGTGACAGGATATGCAGCTCCCATCCATTTACAGCTCCATATCTCCGTTGTGCAATGACAAGGGGTGCTGTGGGTGTGTAAATCACTGCCGGAGAGTGTTCTCAGGGGAATTAGTAAAAATACCTACAAACAAAAGCATTTTGTGAAAAAGGGAAAGGGAGATTGAGAGACAGCTTTGTAGAAGATTACAGATTTCAGAACGCTGAAATGAAGATATTTCGAGAGCATTCCACAAGATGAGCTATTATTATCAGGAATGATGAATGAATGTGCTATTGGTGTCAGTTCAGATGATGATGAATTTTGGATGAGGATTTGTTCTGCAGCTTTGTAACTCGGAGTGAAGTCTGCAGAGTGTATGACTCATTGGGCTGAATCTAACAATAGTTTGTGACAGAGAGATTGTCTGTACGAAACTGAGCTAGTTTTCTGGTGCTATCCTTTCGAGCTCACCTCATTAACTACCCACCCCACCCCACCCTATGGTGTCCCTCTCATTCAATACCAGCCCGATTCTCCCAGCCATCATGTTTGGAAGTACTCACCATCGCCCGGATGTCCCTGGATATTCTGTGATCACTGGCACTACTGCCATCTTGAAAAGTGCAATGGGCACGCGGTTGAGCTTTCTCAGTTTGGAGCAGCCCTGCACAGTTTACCATGAGCATGGCAGATAAGGGGCAATTGCACCACGGTTTGTCGAAAGGGGCACAGAGGTCCTGATGAATAGGCTCGTAGAGAGAGGGGCCATTCTCTTCCCCGAGGAGGCCACAGCATCAGACCCACCGAGCCTGATCTGCGCTCACCCCCCAGCTCGGTGCGATAGCTGCGATCTGATGAAATGTCCAGCAATACAGGAAAAAAACATCAATAACATTCCCTGCTCTGTCAGGATAAGGGTCACCGTATTCTCTCTGCTCCCTCACATTCATGGTATATCTGTTATAGCACCTATCCCCGTACAAGGCTCATGCTCCACCACTCCCTCTATTGCATGCAGCATCTTCCCTCTTTGTCTCGGTCTCTCTGTCTCTCTCCCCAACCCCCCTCCCCTCACATTTGCAATACCCCCACAATGGAATGTTCTGGAGAATGCCAATTATGGAATGTTCCAGACAACGTTCCAAGTAATTCCAATTTACAGAAATATGTCAGTGCCCCAGTATGTAATACGTCAGGGAGAAGAAGTAGAGATGTATGTTTTTAAAATCACATAGTATTCAAATCCACCATGAGACATTTCAACCATTTAAACGTGCTATAGTATTAATAAGAACGGGGGTGAACTGATTGTGCAATGAGCTCCATGTTAGAGGAACTTTCAAACATTCAGCACCCTGGGTTTATGTCACTGACAAGACGACTCTCAAGCACTTTTACCCCGGTTTTCTTCAAGCACATGTTTGAAGTCATTTCCCATGGGGGACGGACTCTTCTAACTATATATTTCACCAGCTTTTTACTTCTACGCATTGTTAAGCACATTTTACACAGACCAATCAAAAATATACTCTTATTTTATGGTTATCAATATCAAATTACAATTAATAATTCTGGTTATTTCACTTGTCTCATCTTATTGTATTCAGTTAAAGACAGCTTCTAAACACTTTTCTCATTATAAAATACAAATTATAACAAAGAACATTTTTATCCTCAGCCATTATCTTGACCGTTCTCTGAATTTTTTCCTTGTTTTGAAAATTTCTATTGCCCTTTTCCCGTGACTTTTTCTGTATGTAGCAGTTACACAGTCTCCCACGCAGTAGGCTGGACGGCTGGTTTGTGATGCACAGGGAAGCCAACAGCCCATGTTCAATTCCACACACTAACAGAGGTTACCATGAAGAGGACGCTCTCTCATCCTCACCCCAGCACCCGAGGTGTGGTAACTCTCAGAGTAAACCACCACGAGTGGTCTCTCTCTCTCTATTGACACAAAAGCCCCATGGTCCTTTGGAACTGTATTCTATCACTGCTAACATTTTAAAACGTTATCCATGTCATCATTTCGTTTTGCCTTATGTTCCTGGATGTTGTGGCGCAGTGTCATTTTGTACCAGTGTCACATTACTCCCACACTGTACATTCCTGCCCATTCCCCAAAAATCCATGACTCCATCGTTACTTATGAACCTTGCATTCTGTGTCCCAAAAAATATTTAATATCTCTGCCTCCAAAGATCTGCAAAAAAAAATTAACAAATTAACAAAAAAAACCTCATATCTATGTGTCAGTTTGTTTTTGTCACCTTCACTGAGATAGGATGTAATTAGATTGGAAGCAGTCCAGAGATGTTTCATTTCACTGCGACGAAGAGTTTATATTATGGAGGTTTTAACAGGCTACTCTTGGAATGAGACATGATTTGATTTAAACACACAAAACCTTGAGGACAGTGGATCAGATAAATACACACTAGGGGTTTTTACAGTACAAACTTGTGTCAATTTCAGAGAACTTTGACAATGTTGAAGCACGACATTCTGTCCATCGAGTCCACACTGACCCACTGAAAAGCATGCCAGACAACCCTGGCCCTTGCACGTAACGCAGCTTTTCCCATGACTAACTCACCTAACCTATACATCCCTGGGCACTATGGGCAATCTGGCATGGCCGATCCACTCTAAGTTGCACATCTTTAGATTGTGGGTGGAAACTGGAGCACTGGGAGGAAACCCACACAGACACGGGGTGAATGTTAATACTCCACATAGAGAGTCGCCCAAGGTTGGAATTAAGCTCAGCTGCTTGGTGATGTGAGGCAGCAATGCTGAACACTGATCCACCATGCACCTCTGTGGCTTAAGAAAGATAACTCTCTGACTTGTTCCTGTCACTGAACCTGACCCAGTCTGACACCTTTATCATCGGCCATATCACCAACCTGGTTACATTGAAAATTTGTTATAAGTAATTGAGGAGTGGGACTAGAAAGGGAAAGTGTTGACACCCTCCAACCTCAGTTAGGACCAGAGTGAGGAGATATTCACAAAGTGGGATTTCATTCAAGTGAGAATTCTCTTTCCCAGAAGTTTGATGGCTCAATCTTTACATTATTTCGATGCTGGATTCGTCTGCTTTCCCGTAAGACAAGTAAATCAGGGATAATGATGCATGGAGAGAAAAGTGCAGCTGGGAACGCAATGAGATAAGCCATGTCCTTATTTAATAGTGCAGTAGTGTCAAAGGGCCGAAAGGCCCAATCGTGTCTGTCAGCCCTATGTTCTGATGTTCCATTCTGCCCTTCAGACCTGCTATATAGGGGCAGATCGAGGCCACCCTGACGGTTAGTGTAGTTTCAGAAATGTACTAGGAAAATCCAGACTGAGTCAGGAAGTGAACCCCACCCCCCAATCCCTCTTTCCAGGCCTCCCCTCTCTGTAACTTTTGCTCCCCACTTGGGTTATGTTACCGACCCAGATTCTTTCTGGATACAGCCTCCATCTGCCACCCAGTGTACAAATCCTGTACTCTCCCAAAATGCAATATTGTACAACACGACTTCCAGGAAAATAACCAGTTACCTTCCAAAAGCATAACATAAGAACGAAAGAAATGGGAACAGAAACGGGCTATTCGGCCCCTCAAGCCTGCACTGTTATTCAATAAGAGCATGCTGATCTACTCCAGGGCTCAACTCCACTTTCCTGCTAAACCCGTTGTATCCTTCAACTCGCTGATATGTCAAAAACAATTCCACTCCGTCTGTAAATACATTCTGTGTCCCAGCCCCCACAACTCTCTGCGTTAGGGTATTCCATACATTCACTAACGTCAGAAAGAAGACATTTTTTGCATCTCAGTTTGAATTCAGTATCCCTTATTCTGTACCTATATCCACGAATTCAAGACTCTGGCCAAGAGTGGACCCTTATTCTCTATATTTACCTTTCAGCCCTCTCTGTATCTTGTAAGTTTCATTAATATCACCCTCATTCAATTCAGCCACAATGAATAATCGCTTCATCAATTTAGATGTACTCAATAATTCAAGCTTTTCATCCCAGGAATTCGCCTAATGATCCAATCTGGTTATTTGCTTTATCAACATGTTGACTTTATGTTTCATACACAGAACACTCCAATCCCTATGAACTGCTCCTTTTTTGGGAGTAATTTCCATTAAATTACAGCCTGCATTTTGGTGTCATCCACAAACTCGCATTAAGCTTCCACCGTCAGGCTATCAGTAAAGATGGTCAATAACTGATGCCATCGGACTGATATTTGTGGTACTCCAGTTGATACATTTTATCATAAAGCTCTATTAATCCTTACTCTCCAATTTCTATGTGTTAACCAATCGTCATTCCATGCAAATATATTATCGGTCATATTATGAGCCTCTGTATTGTGTAAGAAACTTTATTTTGTGATACCTTATGGAAAATCTCTGGAAGACCTCATGTCTACCAGTTCCCTTTCATCAAGTCTGCTTGTTATATTCTCAGAGGTATCCAGATAAACCTTGCATGATTTGTTATAGATCCGCTTGCATAAAACCATACTGTTTCTGCGAGAAGCTTTTCTGAATGTCCTGCAATTCCCTCCTTAATAACAAACTCTCGCTGATTCCCAGCAATAATGGTGAAGCTAAGTGGTTCCTGCTTTCAGTCTCGTTCATTTCTTGAAGACAGGCGCCACATTGGAGGTACTCCAGTTTCGCTTGATCACTCCTGTAATCCACAGTGTTATGGAATATTTTACATGGTGCCACCAGTCACTCTGTAACTACTTCCTTTAAAACTAGCTATGAATTTCTGCTGACATGTTCCCCCCCTCACACTTCTCTATTTGTTTTAAAAAAACGTGTCCCTTTTGTTCGAACTTCCCTATTAATACCATTTTGTTTATAGCATTGAAATATTTACAGTGACTCACCTTGTCAGCACCAATGTAAAATATTGGTGCAAATTACCTGCAAATTCCCTCTGGGCAATTCCCCCGTCACACTCTCCAAATATCCTCAATATACTTTCCTGACTTCATTCCCACAAAACGTCATGGACACATCCTGAATTTTTTTGTTATAAACACAGAAGAGCTCATGCAGCCATATCACCCACAAACAGACCATTTGGTCCAACTTGTCCATTCTGAACAGGTTTTCCAAACTAAACCATTTCCACCTGCTTGCACATGGCCCAAAAGCCTCTGTACGTTTCCCATTAATATGTTTGTCCAACTGCCTTTTCAACATTGTAGCTGTATCTACCACATTTCCTCTGGCAGCTCATTCCATGTATACGTCACCATCTGCAGGAAAAAGTTGCTTCTTTGTCCCTTTTAAATCTTCCCCTTTCACCTTAAAGCTATGGCCTCCATGTTTGAATCTCACTAACCTTTCGAAAAGACGTTGGCTATGCAACCTATCCATGACTCTTATGATTTTATACACTTCTATAATTTCACCCCTCAACCTCCTACACTCCATCTGATATTAACTTCAAGACCAAGCATTTAAAAATAATCACTGCAAATTTGAAACAATATTAAAAGCGAATGGTAAACAACACTCATCCCAAAACTTCAAACTGTGATTTGTTTTTTCTCCATATTACATTACTAAGGCAGCATGAAACTCTTACTGGTGCCAATAAGAAGAACACATGAATTTCTTTGCCTGAAGTGGGCGAAGATCGCTACAGTGAAAACGTATCTCTGCCCAAATCTATGTAATACCACATAGCCAACATTCTTCCTCCTGGTCTCCCTGTGTGATTGTGCCTTCTTTAGCTTGCACTCAATATAGAGAACCCCTTTCCCCAACTCAACTCTGAATTTATACTCATTTTACATCATTTTCTCGTTCACCACTGATAAAAGCCCCATTTATCTTTTGCCACATCCAGTTTTCACCTCATCCATCCCCCACCTCTGCCAAGGGAATAAAAAGCCCATTTTCCAATCATTTTCAATTCCGAACAAGTGTCACACTGGACTTGAAACGCTAACTCTGTTCCTCTGTCTCTCCAAATGCTGCCAGACCTGCTGAGTTTCTCCAGAATTTGCACAGCACAAATATTCAGTTAAACAAACAACTATGGATACTTGAAAAAAAAATTACTGGAGGATCTGGGAGCTTTGTAGAACGAACACTTAGCCGAAAGATTAATTCTGCATTCACTCCGGAATATCCTGCCAGACCTGCATAGTTTGTTCAGCAATGTCTGTTTTTGAACAAGTTCCAAAATTATGTGTCAAAGCTGCTCATACGCCCTGTTCAGCATACACCAGGAAGTGAACGATAACACAAGGTGCACAAATTCCTTGGTTCCATAAGTTTGGCATCACTAATAATACAGACCTCTTAATCATGGTCAGGGAGAGAAACAGAGGGAAACACATTCACTTCAAACACAGAAGATGGCATTGCGGGAAAGGAGAAGATTCATATAAATACGTTAAAGTGTTTGAGTAATGTAACAAATTGGAGGCGTGACACTCGGGAGAAACCGTCATCAGAATGCAGATATGAAAATGGAAGTGTTACCACATCAGAAACCAGTTTAGGTCAATGAGTACAGGACTGATGGGTGAATGGGTCTCGATATAAACTGCGGGATGGTCAGGAGAATAGAATCCCAGATATTGCAGTTCGAACTGGTTCTATCATGTGATGCTGTGGACAACAGCAGCAGCAGAAGCAGCATTGTAATCAATCACAATCTGTAACTGTTTACCCAGGATAATCCACCAGGCTACCATGAGCATCAAGCTGATCCATTGTTCAGTGACGATTGTGCGGTGAACGTGCCAGAGTCAGAATCATGTGTATCTAAACGTAATGATAACCCATTAAAGCTACCGCACTTGACTGGTTGGATTACAGACATCAGGGCTAACATCTGAGAGAGAGGGAGATATTATTCCAAGACTAACAGATCAGATTTATGATTAGCAGTCCTGCCACTTCCAGTCATAAATGTCAACGGACCATTAATGGAGGAGAGGACTCCAGATATACCACCATCCTAAATAATAGAACAACCCGGCATATCAGTGTGAAAGACAATAACACAATGTATGCACCATCCTCAGCCAGAAGTGTTGCTTGGATGATGCAGATCACCCTCACCATGATGCCCATGGAATCACAGATGCCAGTCTTCAATCAATTCGATTTGCTCACGTGGGATGAAGAAACAGCTGAACACAGTAGATACGACAAAGGCAATGGGCCCTGACCCCATTCCTGCAATAGGACTGAAGACTTGTGTTGCACAACAAGCCGTGTCCCTGGGGAAGCCGCTTCATTCCAGCTCCAACTCTGGCATCTCCCCGGCAAATCGGAAAATTACTCAAGTATGTCCTGTGCGCTAAGAGGAGAATAATTACAATCTGACAAATTACCACGGCCTCAGTCCCTTCTGGATTCTCAGGTTGCTGGGAGTTCTTTCTGACAGAGTTGTCAAGCAGCACAGAAATAACCTGCTCAGTGCGGTTTCTGATAGGCCCCCATATGAATATGGTGCTGCTGTGGAAATGTCATCGGATTACTCATCCAGACCAGGCAATGCTCTGGTAGCTGGTGGAAGTTAAAAACAATTAATAACATATAAATATCTTTAATCTGGTACCAGTAATGGTGACCCTAAAGCCATTGTCGATTGTAAACATCTATTTCCTTCCCCAATGTACTTTCAGGAAGTGAATCTCCCGTACTTTCCTAGTCTGGCCTAAAGGTGACTTCAGACACGCAGACATGTGATAAACTCTTCAATGGTCTCTGAAACGGCCATTGGTTCAAACTGGTTCGAATACTTCAAGGGTTAAACCGGACCCAATATCCAGCACTGTACTCGGTATTGGAAAAGGGAACGGGAGACACAGTCCTGTTGACCCTGCAGAGATTTCCTTCCGAATATGTGAGAGCTATTGAAAACATTTACAGAGCATTCCCAAAGACTGCACAGAAACATCAGGAAAGGAGTAGAGATTTCAACACATTGAGCCTTCCCCATTCTAGCTAATGTAGAAAATTTCCTCAGGGCAGTTTTCCTCACACAGTGTTCGTATCCCTTAATATGTTTAAACATCGTGAAACATGTAATAAGAACTGCTGGCTTCACTGTTGTCCATCAATTTTGCTCCTCCAATCAAGATACAGGCAGTTCTGTGATGACACATGCCTATTAATCAGGATTTGGCTGCCATGCCATTCATTAATTGTGTGCTTTCCTTAAAAATTAAAGCAAGTTCCTGGTCACTGTTACGCGATTCCATCTCCAACATTGGCTGAACAGCAAAACCAAGCTTGTGATCCTCTACGTGCAAAATGTCCACTCAGTGTGTTCAGCTAAAACTGCGAGCCTTGAAACTGATCCTCCCACTGGGAATTGTAGGCTACATTTCAAAGAAACATCATTTCAAACTGGGAGAGAATTTTGGGGAGAACTGGAATTCCACGGCAACGTCACGTGGTCAGTCAGCCCCGAAAACATCTGGTGAAGAGCATCGTGAAAGGTCCAGCGCTGTAATCAGTGGCCGTAGTGTTGGGGTGTAACATGTAAAGCACTATTTCATTGCAATATATGTTTTAAAGATTAACTTAGACTGTGTAAGTATGTGTGTTAGACCACCTTTTAATTTTGGTTTTTACTGATATTTCAGGGTTCATCTCTTAACCTCTTCTTTCCCATAGCCCCCGTTATTTATATTGCACCATTATCAGAGTGCTCCAAGACTTGCAACGATAAAACCGACAGAGAATTCGTTGTTGGAAAAGGGAACGGGAAACACAGTCCTGTTGACACTGCAGAAATCTCCTTCTTAACATCTGAGAGCCTGTGACAGCTGTACTCCAGCTGTCTGCTGATCCCTTTAGTGTCCAGAAATCCTTATTTATATTTAATGTTCTGGTTTCCACAGCCTTATGTGGGAGAGAACTCCCCAGGTCCGCCAGTCGCTGAGTACAGACATTTATTTTCATCTCAATGCAGAGTGACCTGCCTGTATCTAATACTTTGTTCACTTGTTTTAGACATCCCAGTCAGGGGAATTACTGTCCCTGCTTCCAATCTGTCTCGCCCTGTCAGAATATTATATACTTCTCTGAGATCTCCACTCATTTTCCTAAAGCTCATTGAATGCAGGCCCAGTCGCCCCAAACTCTGCTCCCACAACAAGCCTGTAATCCCAGAGATCAGTCAGGTCATCATTCGCTGCTCTCCCTCAAAGTCAGGTTTGTCCTTTATTAAGGAAGGAGTCCAAAACAGCCCACAATACTGCACAATGTTCAAGATGGGGTCTCACCAAGGACCTGTACAGCTGCAGTAATACACCCTTACTCCTGCACTCAAATCCGCCTGGAATGAATTTCAACACACCATTTATCTTCCTAGCTGCTTTCTGTTCCTGCAATAATGATTTCAGTGAATGGTGTGAAGGTAGATCCAAACCCTTTTCAATGTTACAGCTCCCCACTTGGTGGCTCTATGTACATTGGTCAGCATGCCGAAACCATTCCCAGTATTGAATGCTTGCTTCAGAATGCACTGTCTTGCGTAGACCTCAGAGGTCAGTGCAGAACGAAACAAAAATGCAGCAGAAGTTCCTTTATAAATCAATATTTTTTAACCAATCCCTTTTCAAATTGTAGGTTGCCGTCCTGTTTTCACACCAAAGGGCACGACGTCACATCTACCCCCATTGCTCTCCATTTGCCACGTATTTGTTTATTCACTTCACTTGTCTCAATTACTTTGGAGCTTTTTTACATCCTGCTCAATGACTCAATCCGACATCGACAGTTAGTGCCATCAGCAGAATTGGGAATATTGCATTTGATTCCCACAACCAAATGTTTGGTGTTTATTGGGAATAGCTGGGACCCAAGCCCCGATTCCTGCTATACATCCCCCAACTTTTCACTCAAAAACACATTGTTTTATTCCTATTCGCTTGTCATGTCATCTCTCCCATAATAAATTATGTCCACATATTAACCCCAGTCCCATAAGATTTGAATTTGTATGGTAGGCTTGGAGATTTCCAAAAAATTCAGTCATATTGTATTGATTGCTTCTCCATAATTTTGCTCAGTCAGTTTCTCAAATATGATTTCCATTTCATAAATCTCTATTGACTTTGTCTCTGCCCATTACTTTCGGTTCCAACACTTCCTCCAACACTGTTTAGTTACCAGTTCCATTCTATTTCCTTTCTTTCTCACCAGATTAAAGTTTCCGAGTATTGCTGGGAAGATTGCTTTTTTGATTTGATATCTACTGTGAAGGCATAACTGCAATATTTGCTCCATAGTTCTGCAATTACCCTGTCCTCAATACTCTGGTTTCATACTGTCAGGAAACTGCACTGTTTTACCCTTAATTTTGCCACGTACATGTTTTTAGAACCAATTATAAATTCACTTGCATAACCCTTGTTAATGTCCTTTTCAGAAATTCATCAATTCCGGCTTAAGGTGCTGAACGACTGAAATTCCACAGCCATACAATCACAGGAGCATAGACTCTGTACTGTCATAAATACAGCACGGTCGGCATTAGTCCCACTTTCTGACACACGACCCGTAGCCAAGAACGTTATGGCATTTCAAGTGCGTAACCTTGTATCATTTTTTAACGTTTATGAGTTTACCCGTGACAACTCCCCTCTCAGGAAGTGCATCCCAGATTCAAACACCAGCTGGGTTAAAAAAACCCTCAAATTCTCATTAAACCTCAAACCCTCCACTTAAAAAGTGCGCTCTCCTGTTCTTGACCCTTTGACTAAAAGGAACAACTGCTGTCTATCCACGGTCTCCATGCCCCTCGTAATCTTATCCTCCTGAATCACGTCCCTGTCAGCCTTCTCTGATCCAAAATAAGCGACGCGAGATTGTCAGGCCTCTCTCCATAGCTGATATGATCCATGCCAGGGAACATCTTGGTGAATCTCCTCTCTACCCCCTCCAGACAATCACAATCTTCCTGTAATGTGGATCCCAGGACTACGTAAATTGTTCCATCTTGGATTAACTAACGTTCTGCATAGCTCTTATAATCTATGCCTCGATGAAAACAGGCAATGTTTACAGACGCTCTGCTTTATCAACTTGTGTGTTACCCTGTCCATACCCATTCAGGGATGTGTGGAGAAGCACCCGCTGACCTTCCTAGTGTGTTGCCATTTATTTAGTACTACCCTTAATCATCGCCTTTATTAGGGTTACGATCCATCTGTCATTGATCTGCCCAACTGACCGTTCCATTTACATCTTCCTGTAAATTTGGACCTTCCTCCTAATTTCCAACCACCTGGCTAATCGTTTTTAAGGTTACAGAATCACACCAGGTTATAGTCCAACAGTTTTATTCAGAGGCACTAGCTTTCGATGCGCTGCTTCTTCATCGGGTGATGATGCACTTCGAAAGCTGCTGCCTCCAAATAAACCTGTTGGGCTGTAATCTAGTGTTATCTGACTATTAACTTTGTCCACCCCAGTCCAACATTGGCACCTCGAATTACAAGTAACAAGGGCATAACACTGATCCCTGTGATACACCTTTGGACATCAATCTCCAGTCATACAAACAGCCTTCTAACACCATGCTCTGTATGCTAACACTAAGTTGATTTGGATGCAATTTGGCAAGTCATTGATGAGTGTGAATTGTTCCCTTTTTATAAGATTAGATTCCCTACAGTGTGGAAGCAGGCCTTCGGCCCAACCAGTCCACAAAGAGTAGCCCATCCAGACCCATTTCACCCTGACGAATGCACCTAACACTATGGGCAATTTAGCATGTCCAATTCACCTGACCTTCAGATCTTTGGACTGTGGGAGGAAACTGGAGCACCCGGAGGAAACCCACGCAGACACAAGGAGAACTGGCAAACTCCACACAGACAGTCGCCCAAGCATTAATTTTTTTACGAACTCGATGTGTGAGTTCTGATAGAAAGCCTTCTGAAAATCCAAATATGCCAATTCTACTGGTTCCCCATTATCTATGCTGTAAGAGACAATTTCAAATAATTCAGAATTTTGTCAAGTATGATTTCTCTGTCAGACACACATGCTGATACTCTCAAATTTTGCTGTTAATTTCTAAATATCTACCAACAGGTGGGATGTAGTAGATTCAAACGGTTTTCTTAGGGATGTCAAGTTATTTGGTCTGCAGTTCTCCATACTGTCTCTTCTTACGTTGCAGATGCTCAGATCCATTCCATTTACCTACAATTCTTGGAACACGTTTTCTACCTTCAATTTATCTCCAATGGCTTACGACCTCTGCACAAAGAGCAGGAAAATAAAGCACAGTCATCGACAGCACAGTTAATACTTCTCTTGCTGATTTATTGCTAATATTTTGATGTGAAGTACATCTGGTTTTTCAGAGCTAGAAATGTGCAATCCAGCTGCAGGTTCACGTACTACCTTGTTACTGACATAAATTGACTTTAGGTCTTTAGTGTCACAAGTTCCATATGATCATTTGGTAATTCTGGGTGATTTTCGGGCTCTTCCTCCATGAAGACAGATGCAAAGTAACTGGTTGATATCTCGACCATTTCCCTGTTTCCAACAATATATTCTCCTCTCCCGATTACACAATTTCATATTTGACCTTGCTTTATTTTGTTTTCATTGGAATACAGATTGTGGATTTATGCAGATTTCGTGCTCTTAGCACGCTAACATTTTGAAAAAGGCCCTTGGGCCCAGCAGTTCCACACTGCCCGTTCGAAGAAGAACCCACGCAGACCCATTTCCATATGATTCTACGTTTATGCCAGACTAATGCACCTAATGCACACATCCCTGAACACTATGGGGCAATTTAGCATGGCCAATTCACCTAACATGCAGATCTTTGGATTGTGGGAGGAAACCGGAGCACGCAGAGGAAACCAACGGGAGACAGGGTGAGCATTGGAAACTGCACACAGACAAATGTCTGAGTATTCTCACGTTTTCACATGTCTGAAATTCTTCTGAAGTCACTTCATATGATTAATATAATTTTTATTTGTTATGTTAACCATCATTAAGTCACTTTCCCTTTCTTTGGTAGTTGCACCTTAAAAAAAAAGACGTATTTTTCAGACTATGCAATATTTCTATAGATCGCCTGGTCCTGACCAGATATATCCAAGAACACAGCAATCGGGGAGAGAAGAAATTGCGGGAGCCCTGGCTGATAATTTTGCATCATCGTTAGCCACAGGTGAAGTCACCAAAGACTGGTGGGGAGTGAATTTTGTGCCCTTATTCAAGAAGAGCCGCAACAGAGAACATGGGAACTATAAACCAGTTTGCTTCACAACTGTGATAGGTATGTTGCTTCAGAAGACTCTGTGATAAGATATACATATATTTCGATAGACACGGAGCAGTCAGCACGGCTTTGTGCATGGAAGATCACAATTTACTAATTTTTTGAGTTATTTGATGAACTGACCAGGAATGTTGACGAGGGTAGTGTGACAAGTGTAGTCTACATAGATTTCAGAAAGGCCTTTAGATTAGATTAGATTGCCTACAGTGTGGGAACAGGCCCTCCAGCCAACAAGCCCACACCACCCCTCCGAAGAGCAACCCACCCTGACTAATGCACCTAACACTACAGGCAATTTAGCATGTCTAATTCACCTAGCCTGCACATCTTTGGACTATGGGAGGAAACCCACGCAGACACGGGAGAATGTGCAAACTCCAGTCAGTTGGCTGAGGCGGGAATTAAATCCAGGACCCTGGCGCTGTGAGGCAGCAGTGCTAACCACTCAGCCACCGTGTCGCCCCAAGGTTCCACATGTTAGGCTGCTCTGAAATGTTCGATCACATGGAATCCAGAGGGAGCTCGAAAACTGAACACACAATTGGCTTGATGGTAGTTAGCAGAGTGTAATAGTGGAAGGATGCTTGTCGAACTGGAGGCCTGTGGCAAGTGGAGTGCCTCAGGGGTCTGTGCTGGGTCCATTGCTTTTATCTCTATCAATGATTTTGTTGAGAATATACAAGGCATGATTAGTAACTTTGCTAATAACACTAAAATAGGCGGTTTCATGGACAGTGAGAAAGGTTATCAGAAATTGCAGCAGGACCTTGATCAGCTGCGGTACTGGGTCGAGAAATGGCAAATGGAGTTTAATATAGGTTAATGTGAGGTCTTGCATTTTGGAAAATCAAATCTAGGTAGGTGTTTCATGGTGAATGGTTGGGCCTTAAGGACTGCAGTGGAACAGAGGGTCCTTGGAATTCAGGTGCACAATTCTGCCAAAGTAGAGTCACAGGTAGACGACACTGAAGAATGCTTTTGGTACACTGGCCTTCATTAGTCAGGGAATTGAACATCAACGTTGAGGAGTTACATTGCAGTTACACAGAATGTTGGTAAGGCTGCGCTTGGAGGACTGTGTTCGGTTTTGTTCAATTTTCTCCAGTAAGAATGTGATGTAATTGGAAAGAGTGCAGAAGAAATTCACAAGGATATCATCAGTACTTAATAGTTGAGTTAAAGGGAGAGTTTGGACACGCTAGATAATTTTTCTTTGGACTGTACAAGACTGAGACGAGATATTACAGAAGTATATAAGATCATGAGAGACATTGATAGGGCGAATGCACTTTTTCTTTTTCCCAGTGTTGTGAATCATAGACTAAAGGACATCTCTTTAAGGTCAGAGGGGAAAGTACAACAGGGAACCTGAGAGACAACTTTTTTTATACAGACTCTGGTACACATATGGAATGAGCAGCCAGTGGTTGAGGTGGTTACGTAAACAACGTTTAAAAAGAACTTGGACAAATACACGGATAGGAAAGGATTAGATGGAAACGGGGCAATGGCAGGGAAATGGGTTTCGGGTGAATGCATATTTTGGCCGGAATTGACCGGTTTGGAACAAAAGGTCTGCCTCTGTGCTTTACGACTCTATGACTCTGACAACAAATGCTTGTCTCCCACTGAATGCCATATTGTACTTTTCCAATACACTGGAGCGAACTTGACTCTCCACCCTCCAGGCTTCCATAATGTTTGACCATCATGGTCAACATTCAATATTATATGCAAATGCCATGTAAAATGCGACATATTAATGTCACTTTTCCTCAGAACAAGGTTATTAATTAGCCCTTCTGAGCACACATCACCAAATCCAAACTAACCTTGTCTCGAGTTTGGATCACAACATACTCTTCAAGCTCCCTGATACACACTTCTGGAATTTATTTTTCACCGCATTAGCAGTCACTTAGTTTATGCAGTTTAGATATAGCTTGAGATAATTCAGCATTACTGCAGCACCAACAATACCAATTTTCCACAGCATAAGATATACAAAATTTGCACGATAATTTTGCATGGCAGAACACACCAATGCTTGTTTCTCATTGCTAAGATCCTCCCAAACCGATTCTGTGGGATCTGAGGGACAGGGTCGGTGGCATTATTAGTGACTGACTTAGAGAAGACGTTCATTGAGGCTCACTTCAACGTTGAGATGATCTGAAGAAATGTCCAGCAATGCAGGACATTCTGTATCCTCGTTCTGCCAGGATAAGTGTCACCGAATTCTCTCTGCTCCCTCACACTCACTGTATATCTGTCATAGCACCTACCCCCGAACAAGGCTCACGCTCTATCTCCAAATAAAGTTCATGTACAACCACTCTCATTGTTGAATTCAGCACCTTCCTTCCATCATTTTGTCTGTCGCCCATGCAATACCTACACACCGATAACACCTTATGGATTCTGCACTGTGGACTGACTCACTCCAGACACCTCACCATTCAGCAACTCTCTCCCCCACCACCACCTATAACAGTACGAACAGTTCATTCCCCTATTCCCTTTCTCCCTTTCCAAGATAAACAACCTGGAACAAGACAGAAAGAGCCAAGCCGGGTGGTGGAGTGTCCTTTATCCGTTCCCTTTCCCCCCTCTCCGCCCATGTTGGGACGACTCTAGAATGAGCCGGAGGGTACCGAGGGAATCGTATGGAGATTCTATAATATCCACGTCCAACCAACTGAGTAAGAAACAATGTTCTGTGGAGGGCAATTCTCACTTTAACCGCTCTGTCTGTTTTGCTACTTTTTTCCCTCCCAAAAAACAAATATCTAATTGCAGAAAGATGCAGAAACAGAAATACTTAGAGACATATGCAAACATCCCAATATACTAACACTCACAACACATGCTCTGAGATGGACCCGCACACATGTAGAGGCATACAGAGACATACACTGTTACACATAAACAGATAAAACGCAGAGGCTAATACACGGAAGAACAAATGTACACACACAAATACACAAACACACAAACACATGAACAAATAAATGCATATGCAGACAGACACAAATAAACACAGACACTAGAGATAGATAGGTTTTTGATGAATAAGGGTACCAAGGGTTACAGAGAGAAGTCAGGAGAATGATGTTGAGAAACCTCTCAACCTGTATTAAATGGCATTCAGACTGGATGGGTCGAATGGCCTAATTCTGCTCCTTTTTTAATGCTTGTGTGGGTTATGCTATCTGGTATTCTCTTCCTGCGACAGGAGTGGAGAATGAGTTTAATATATACTTGATTGGAAAGAGTCAGTGGTAACGTTGGACTCGTTTAGAGGACTGTATAGTCTGTGTCGATTCCTAATTATTCTGTCCTTATGTTTCAAAAGAGGTGGCAATTTGATGTTAGGTTAACACTGTTTTCAAGTAATGGTTCCTGCAATGAAATAAGGACGTTCCTTTCCCTTTAGTATTGCGCTATCTGTGGACCCCTTTTTCTCAGAGAGCAGTGAAGACCGAATTATTGAAGATATTCAAGGCTGAGCTCGAGTGATCTTTGCTGGACAGGAGAGTCAATGTTTATTGGGAATAGGCTGGAGTCGGATGGTCAGACACAGTCGGATCAGCCATGAGCATTCTGAATGGTGCAGCCGAATGGCCAACTACTGCTCCTATCCATGAAGTTAGTCTACAGATGTAGCAAGTGGTTTGAAATGATGTTGTTTCTGGGAAAGGATATCGGGTTTAATCATAGCAATGTTTTATTGCATCTGGACAGCAAGACTGCAGATGCTGGAGGTCAGAGTCGATAAGTATCGCACTGGAAACTCGCAGCAGTTCAGGCAGCATCAGAGGAGCAGGAAAGTCAATGTTTCGGGCATAAGCCCTTCATTAGGAATGTGCCCGAAACATGCCTCTTCTCCTCCCTGTACACACGGTCCTGGGAGGTCTTTTGATGTGAAGAATTATCAGTTTAGGTATTGGATGCGAAATCCTTTTGAACCATACACGATTTTGAGAAAAAAATAGCAGGATACATATTTTCTTATGTTGGGGTGTTTAAAACTACGGAATACATTTTAAGAATAAAATGTATTGATGGTCATGAATGCAAAGGCGGGTACTGTACCTTTTAAAGAGAGTGAAAGCTGGCAAGGACTTAACACGCACAGAGAGTGCAGAAAAGTTTATGAAAAGTAACATTTGGCTGAAACAAGTAACTGAGCTGAGTATTATTGAATTTGAATTTTAATGATATAAAACCAATGAGACAATTTAATGTTTTGTGTCAGAAAATCGGGCATTTTGAACAGTTAACCAGAGCGGCAAAGAGCACTAACAAATGCAGACTGCCTGCAGAATCGCTCTCTGAAAGGTACCTGTTTCTATAAAATCTGTGCAGCAGAAGACCGAGGAAAAGACCCAGGAAAACCTACAGAGGAAGATTCACAGGAAAATCGACGTTCTCTTTTTTTCCTTGGATTTAAAGAATAAACTGTTATTGTTTTCTATAAATAGTGGGATTTGGTCGTTCTTCGTCACTCACACTTTTACAGACTATGAGGCGAGGTGATTTTTTCTGTGTGTCTGGTTTAAATTAGCAGAAGGGCTTCAAAGTTTGCGAAAAGATTTGTAGCTGGGGTGTTCGTTGTTGTGATTCTGTTCGCCGAGCTGGGAATTTGTGTTGCAGACGTTTCGTCCCCTGTCTAGGTGACATCCTCAGTGCTTGGGAGTCTCCTGTGAATCGCTTCTGTGATGTTTCCTCCTGCATTTATAGTGATTTGTATCTGCCACTTCTGGTTGTCAGTTCCAGCTGTCCACAGCAGTGGCTGATATATTGAGTCCAGGTCAATGTGCTTATTGATTGAATCTGTGGAGGAGTGCCATGCCTCTAGGAATTCCCTGGCTGTTCTCTGTTTGGCTTGTCCTATAATAGTAGTGTTGTCCCAGTTGAAATCATGTTGCTTGTCATCTGCGTGTGTGGCTACTAAGGATAGCTGGTCGTGTCATTTCGTGGCTAGTTGATGTTCATGGTTGCTTTCTTCCTGTTTGTCCTATGGAGTGTTTTGAGCAGTCCTTGCATGGGATTTGCAAAATCACTATAAATGCCAGAGGAAACATCACAGAAGTGCTTCACAGGAGGCTCCCAAGCACTGAGGATGTCACCTGGAAAGGGGACGAAACGTCTGCAACACAAATTCCCAGCTCGGCGAACAGAACCACAACGAAGGGCTTCACACTCTGTCATAGCATTGATTTTAACGCAGATATAATGAAGACATCAACCGATTTCTTAAAATTATGCAGACACATGTAAACATCCCATCAAATTATACAGTTGGGATTTTGTTTTTTTTTGTTGCAAAGGAAAGGCACTATGTACAAAATCAGTAATGATGCATTTGCATATAGCACCTTATCATCCATTCCAGAGAATGTTCAAGGAAATCACACGTGGTCCTTTTTGGTGTTCCGTTGGCATCATTGCATATTTTAGCACAGGGAGGGAGAAAAATGTTACCTGCCTCAGAAGCAGTGCCCCTCCTCTTTTCTTTTGTTCCGCCTGATAAGAGAAACAAATCCTGCATCATCTTTCCCAGTCATGGAGGTTTCCTGATGAAAGATTCTTTGGCATCTTTCCACTATCTGACGTAAAGCGAATTGAACCAAATCCAACTGTTCCGGGGAGATAGCCCATTACCAGCAGCTTGTGTGAGTGGAAGAACTTCAGAGGACAGAATAACATTTGGGGCATTCTGTTATCTTCCCATTTGTTATGAGTTCAGCCAGTATGAAAGTCTGGAAAGTTTTCATTTTTTCTGTTTTGTCTTAAAATGTGCGTGTTCATGTGTACATGCAGCTGCACGTTTGTGTGTTTGTGACATTTTTTCTCGAAGATGAGCCACGCTGACACTAATATTATTGGCCTTATCACTAAACTTTTAAATTTGTTGTAACCAATGTGTGACTGCAAAAGGAATCAGTGACCATGTAACATTGGTTGGAATACGAATGAGAAATTCCGAAAGAGCTTTACAACTGGCAATTCCTTTACCCAGACGTTTATGATGTCGAGGTGTTTGCATTGAACAGAGAATTGAATGAAGGAAAATGGTGCATACAGAAAAGTGCTTCTAAGACCATAACCAGATCAGCCACGAACTTAGTGCCTGGTACAGCAGTGGCAAAGTGGCTAATAACCCACTCCTGCTCCTCACTAAAATGTTCCAATGTTCTATTCAGCCCAGCACAGGAGCAGATGGAGGCCACTTTCTCCAAATACCTGGTCCACAGTACCATAGGATAACATTCAGTCCCTACAGACTGACACACACAGCTTGGTGTGGGTTGGAAAATTTTATTTGGACATCCACTCTGGGTTCGGAAGACGCCTCTGGTCTCTTTACAGAGAGTCTACTCTCTGCAACTTGTGTTTCATTTGTTGACCATGTAGTGGACCCAGATTCACTGTGAATACAGCCCACAGACATCGCTCAGAGATGATACACAAAATACTTTGCTCTCTCTGACTGCAACATTCAGGAAAATTGCAACCATTAACTTTCCAGTTACAGGATATAAGCTCATAAGGAACAGGATGAGGTAATTCGGCCAGTCAATCCTGTTGTGCCATTGTATACCATCATGGCTGATCCACTGTCCGCATCAACTCCATTCAATTCCCAATTCTTCACACCCTTCAACTCAATGATAGTAGGGAAAAACCAATCTACCTCCTCTGTAAATACTTTCAGTGATCTAGCTCCCTTTACTCTCTAGTTCAGATAGTTCCTGACATTCACTACCCTCTGTGAGAAGAAAACACTACACACACAGACACAATAACCTATTGATATGTTCAAAAGAGGTGAACACAGGAGCCCAGCTAAGAGTGACAGACCCTGACAACAAGGCAGGAGTTGGCTGAGGATGGTATCAAGGAACGCTGACTAAATTAAATTTAGTCGGCATCAACCACAATATCTCCTCTGGTTGGGGTCATCAATAGCACAACGGAAGGTATGTTTGGTTTGTTGACATCAATCCATTCAGTACGAGGACATCACTTCGGGAGATCCTAAGGGGAGCTTCCTTAGCACAAACAGCTCCAGCTGCTGAATCAATCCTTTCCTCCACCATAAGATCAGAAGTTATGATGGTCACTGAAGATCAGGCAATTTTCAGAACATTTTGTCCACTGTCAGCTTCTGAACCAGTCTGTGTCCATATGCAGCAAGACCCAGACAATATTCAGGCTTGTACTGTTAAAGTGTCGGTAACATTCATGTAACAGCACGGCCAGACATTGCACATTTCCACAGTTAAAAGAGGAGTTCATTCAGCACCTCAATGTGGTTGCACATGGGTATGTGGGAGTCATTCAGTCCTTCAAATCGAATGAATAAGAAGAGGGACAAACCAGTTCACCCTTCTGCCTGTTCCACAGAAAATGAAGCAGTCTGGTCAGTGCATCTAACTGATAAACAGGAACATGCAAAGTCCATGCGTGTTCCTTGCGACCAGGGCGAGAACAGTCATCTCCTCCATGACTTATTCAGGAATAGGAGGGTGTAATTGATGATCCAATGTCACAAAGCAATGGAGCAGAGACTGCACTCAGAGACGGCTCCATGATGTTCCTCATGGCCCCATTGCATGTGGAACGTGTGCTATTTTAACATCGTATCCTGGTAGTGAAGAGAGAAGCCAAATATTTTGTGCGATGTCTCAAGGAGGCATCTTGCACCCTCGAGAAGACAGACCCATGTGCTCCATCAAAGACAAAAGCTGTTGGGAATAGTTAACTGTTTTTAGAGTGAAGGTATTGTGGCTTCTGTCGGGATTGTGGATAACATGCCGTTAAGTGCAGAATCACACACCAAATGCACTGTATTAATGTGGGGAGACTGTATGCAAAGCCTGAACTTGTCTCTGTCAATCGTCATGGAGAGTGGGGCTGAAGTGGGGGAAACGTTCTCAGAGGGATTTAAACTGTCGAGCATTATAATCCGAGTCAAAAAAATACAAACTATAAAATTTATCACGTTCATAGTGTCTGTTAAAACATAATGAGTAAATTCCATTCCCCTCAAGTTTCAATGCAATCACCTCTTATTCTCTCACAGCGGTACAGATTAATCTTCACTCACTCCTGTTGACACTCTTTCACACTCTCTGTGACGAGGAGATCATTCCTTATCAAGGAGAGAAAATCTGCCAACAATACCCTAAATACTGCCTCAACAACACTCTCAGAGATGATCACAATAATTGAATTCCCTCACTGTTCCGTCTCTGTTTCTTTCCTGTGGTGTGACAAAGCCATTCCTTCTCTAGCCCTGAGACTGATGTGAAATTTACAAGTTCCTTACGTCTGTACATCAACACGAATAAAGCCAACATCAAACATGGAGATGAACCTCACTCCTGTGAAGAACTTCAACGATATAGAATTCAACTAAAACAAGGAATGGTTACCTACCTATATGGAAATGAGTTATCGGAATATGGTAAACACGCAGAGGAAGGAGCTATCTTTCCTTTGTTCTTCCCTCACGGGATGTGTGCAGCCCTGGTCAAGCCAGCATGTTATACCGATCTGAAACTGAGTGGCTGGTTCAGCTGTTCCACAGGACAGTAAAGAGTAAACTACATTGCTGTGGGATTGCAGTCACACGGAGACCTGAGCAGGCAAGGATGACCCATTGCCTTCTCAAAAGGACATGAGGCAAGCAGATGGACGTTTTCTCACAAATGATAATGGGCTCATTTTAATTGTATCAACTTCCTTCATGAGATGTCAATCGATTATTATTCGATGGCAGGAGGTGAAGAGTCTATGACTTGAGTACTATACACTTTTTTACATCTGACTGATTCTGGACAGAGAACAAGTTAAACATCTCAAGTGCAATTATTTTGTAATTAGCACGTGGTTTGAAGAGACTTGAAGAAACAGCTGTATCCGATTTGACAAAAGCACAAACGATGGTTCATTCAGGTTTGCACTGAGGCTGAGGAGGCGACTGGGATATCATAATGGGGGTATTAGACAGGATTGGTGGGTGGGAAGGAAACGGAAATGCAAATTTGTGCAGGACAGAAAGGGTTCTGGAGTTTGAGGACAGTCTGATTCCTTCTCGCATATCAGTGAGTAATTTGTAAATAGTGATTTGCATTATATATTTGAAAAGGAAAGGAACTTTTGATTGGAACCGAAGTCATTGATTTCCAGTTTCTAAAATTTACATATCATGAGCAGAAATTCAGTTCAACCCAGTTTAACAGTCAAAGACAATGACTTGCTAAGATGGGATAGTAACCACCTTGAATAATCCAAAGGATTTCCTGGATCCGCCATGCTAATGAAATCCAAGGCTGAGAAAGAAAGTAAAGACCCAAGGATAAACTCCTGTCCATTGTTGGATCATTCAAGTCTAATGTTCACAGATTCTGATCCATTGTTGGATTATTTGAGTGTAATGTTCTCAGATTCTAATCTCTCCTCCCTTCCCTTTGGAGCTGCTGATCCCTGTTAGTGCTGTCGGTGATACTCCCTCTCACACTATGGGATAATACATTGATAGAGCCCATTTATCGTTAAACGATGGAAACCCTCCACTGGGATAATTAGAAACCACAGAGATTGACAATAATCACAGTCGATGAACAAATAACTCCAGTTAACACCTTTCAATTTAATATTAATTTTATTAAACTTCAAAATAATGTTTAACATTTACGCATTCAGCATGGGATATGTGGGAGTGACTGAGGGGAGGGATGTTGGAGATGGTAGATTGTTTGTAATCATTCCATCTGCCTTCAATATGAGACTAATGACAGAGGACTGTTGGAACATAAACCAGTTTTTCAATCTATGGATGGAAACTTATAGCCTGAAATTATTGATCAGTGATTATATTGATGAGTGAACTTTTATAGTCCATAATCTGATGGGAAAATGTGCTTAAGAAAACATGGATTATAACAGGCAAACTGCATGGATATGTTAACAGAGAATTGTACGTGACAAATACAATTCAGATTGTTATTCGAGGTTCAGAAGGGGCAAGTGAGAGTCATGCTGTTAATGTCATTGATGTCAATGAACTATGATGAAGTATCATTTATTGGACTTTAATTGCTGCGTTTATGACATTGGAGTGAAACAGAAATCAGAGAGAATTGGAGGAAATGGCTGCTACGACTGAGGGAGAGATAATGATATTGCCAGTCATCAGTATTAGAACGTGCCACTTTAGAAATCAAAAGATCAGATTCAGGACGCATCTCTAGTGAGGGATGAGGACAGCCAACATTAACCATAAGACCAGACTACATAGGAGCAGAAATTTAGCCTTTCAACCCATTGAGTCTGCTCCGCCATTTGATCATAGCTGTTAAGCTTCTCAATATCACTCTCCTGCTTTCTCCCCATAACCCTTGATCCCCTTGACAATCAAGAACCTATCTCAGTCTTAAATATACTTAATGACCTGGTCTCTACAGCTTCCATAAATCCCGACTCTCAGGCTGAAGAGGTTTCTCCTTGTGTCTGTTTAAAAGGTCTTCCCTTTATGCTGGGCTCTCGAGTCCTAGTCTCTCCTATCAATAGAAACATCTTTCGAACATCCTCTCTGTCCATGTCATTCAGTATTTGGTAAGTTTCAATTCTATGCCCCAGATCATTCTAAACTCCATCAAATATGTGTGGACCCAGAGTCCACACGTGTTCCACATATGTAAAGCTTTTAATTCCTGGAACCGTTCCTATGAATCTTCTCTGAACATCCTCCAGTACCAGTGCATCGTTCCTGAGATACGGGGCCCAAACCTGCACAAAATACTTCAAATGTAGTCTGACCAGAGCCTTATTCAGCCTCAGAAGCATATCCCTGTTTTTATATTCAAACCCTTTTAAAATGAATAGCATCATTGTATTTGCCTTCCTTACGACTGACAACCTGCAAGTCTACCTTGAGAGACTCCTGGACTAGAACTCCAAAGGCTGTTTGCACTTCAGACTTCTGATTTTACTCTTAATATTGAAAATATTCCAAGCCTCTTGTCTTTTTGCCACAGAGCACAAACACACACTATAATCTATCGACCAGTTCTTTACCCAATCGCCCAAACTGCTCATATCTTTCTGCAGGCGAGGCTGAGGACTGCAGACGCAAGAGATCTCGGACCAAAAGAGTGGTGCTAGAAAAGCACAGCGGTCAGGCAACATCCGAGGAGCAGGAGGTGCAAGATTTCAGGCATAAGCTCTTCCTCAGGATTGAGGAGGGTGGGCGCCAGGGGGCTGAAAGATAAATACAAGAGGGTGAGTCTGAGGGGATGGTTGCGTGGAAGGCGACAGTTAGACCAAGGTGGATTGCGATCGTGAATGTCAGAGAAGATGGACAGATTGGACAGTTCAATGGGCAGTGCGAAGTTGGAGTGTTAGACCTGAGATAAGGTGGGGCAAGGTGAGATGAGGAAACTGGTGACATTTACATTGACACCGTGTGGTTGCACGGTCCCAAGGTGGAAGATGAGATGTTGTTCCTACAGGTGTTGGGTGACTTGGGTTTGGCAGTGGAGCAGCCCCAGAACTGACATGTCCTTGACGGATTGGGAGGTAGAGTTGAAGTATTCGGCCATAGGGTGGTGGGGTCGTTGTGTGTGTGTGTGAGTGTGTGTGTGTGTGTGTGTGTGTGTGTGTGTGTGTGTGTGTCAGAGATGTTCCCTGAAACGTTCCAAAAGTTGACATCCTGTCTCCTCAATGTACTGGAGACAGGGAACAATGGGCCCAGTACAATGTCAACGGGGTGTGTAATGATCCTTTGGGCCTTGGATGGAGGTGAGGGGGGAGGTGTAGGTGCGTTTTGCACAACCTGGGATGGCAAGTGGAGGTGCCAGGAGTGGATGATGGCTTGGTGGGGTTGGGGGCGTGAACCTAATGAGGGTGTGGTGGAGGGAATGGTCTCTGCAGAATGCTGATAGGGGTCGTGAGGGAAATATATCTCTGGTGGTGGGGTCTGACTGGAGGTGACAGAAATAGTGGAGGATGATGACTTGTATCTGGAGGTTGGTGGGATGGAAGTTGATGACCATGGCGGTCTATCCTTGTTGTGGAAGGAAGAGTGGGCTTCAAGTACAGAGGCTTGGGAAGTTGAGTAGAATCAGTGGAGCACCTTTCTGCAAGCTCTCCACCTTTTCAATGCTACCTGACCCTCCTCATATCTTTGCTTTTTCTGTACATCAGGCTGTGGGTGGCACGGTGGCTTCGTGGTTAGTACAGTGCCAGGGACGCAGGTTCTATTCCCACTTCGGGTGACTGCAGTTTGGAATTTGCACCTTCTCTCCATAGCTGCATGGGTTCCCTGGGGGTGTTCTGGTTTCCTGTTGCAGTCCAAACATGTGCATATTTGGTGAAATGGATTTGCTAAATTGCCCAGATATTACGTTATTAGTCAGCAGAGAAGGGGCCGGTTGGGTTACTCTACGGAGGGTTGGTGTAGGGCTTATTTTGTCAAAAGACATCTTTCCACACTCTAGTGATTCTAATACTAAAAATTAGCCAAAGTGCCCTCAGTTCCTTCATCTAGATCGTTACTTGTATAATGTGAAATTCGGTGCTCCCAACACTGAGTCTTGTGCAACAATGCTTGTCACGGACTGCCATCGTGAGATGGCACATTTTAGCCTTACTCTCTGCTAGCTTCAATCGATGCTAGCACATTGCCCCTGACACCATGGGTCCCCTTTCTCAATAACCTCCAGTGTAGCAATTTGTCAAAGGACGTCTTGAGGTGCACGTAGATAATATTCATTGGCTCTCCTAATCTGCTCAGTACTTCCTCAAAACATTCTAGTATGTTTGTCAGGCATGACCGCCCCTTGATGAAACCAGGCTAACTCTGCCCTATTTTATCATCTACATCCAAGTATTCAGAAATCGCATCCTTCATGATGGATTTCAGAATCTTACCCACAACTGAGGTTAGGTTAATTAGTCTGTAACTTTCTGTCTTCTGCCTTACTCCCTTGTTAAACGGGGTGTCACGTTAGCGGTTTTCCAGTCCACTTTGCGCTTTCCTGATTCTAGTCATTCCTGAAAGATCACAACTAACGCTTGCACTACACCTTCAGCTATCTCTGTAACAAGGCTTGGGTGTAGTCCATCTGGTCCAGATTATTTATCTGCATTCTGGCTATTCAGTTTTCTAACCCGTTCTCTTTGAACCCACCATACTCCGTTCTTCCCCTCACTCTGTTGAGTTTTTTTGGGAAAGTAATCGTCTCTTCCACTGTGAAGATTGACACAAAGTTCCTCAGCCATTCCTTTGTTCCCCACCACGACCTCTCTGGCATTATTTCCATTATCTACTTTTGCCTCTCTTTTGTACTTTATATATCTAAGTGGCTCGCTTACCTCCTTATTTAATTTTCTCCATCCTGAAGTATTTTTGTTGACCTCTGTTGGTCTTTATAAGCTTCCAAATACTTTGGTTTCACACTGCCCTTCACTACATTATATACTTCTCTCCTTTGCTTTGATGCTATCCCTGACTTCCCTCGTCAGTCATGGTTGCCTCATCCTCCCTGTACCATGCCTCTTTGTCCTTGCAATGTATCTAAGCTGTGTCTCCTAAATTACTCTCAGAGCCTCCTGCCATTGCTGGTCTACTGTCTTTTCTGCTAGACTACTCTCCCAGTCAGGTCCACCCAACTTCTCCCTTTTGCCTCTGCAGTTGCCTTTATTCAGCTGAAGTACTGTTGCCTCTGATTCTATCTTCTGCCTCTCAAATTGCAGTATAAATTCAACCATGTTATGTTCGCTGCTTCCGACGGCTTGCTTCACTTTAATATCCCTTATGTAGTCTGCATCTTCGATTGAAATTCGAACAGTCTAGAGGACGTTCGCCAGGTGATATTGCAATCAGGATTTAATAAACAGTTGCCACATACAAAATGTGGATTTGCCTGACAGCTACTCCTCCCAAATAACACTCACTAGCTCCTGCCTGATACTGACATAACTTGCCTTACTCCAATTCCATAGCTTCTCCAAAGGTCCTGACTTATCCATGTTCTTAGCTATCTTAAACTGAAGGAGTTTCCAAAGTGATTCCACAATGCTGTCCCCCTGAAATGTCAGTCAACTGTCCAGGCTCATTAGCCAATACGAGGTCCAGTATGGCCCTTTCTGTAGTGGACTATCCACATACCGTTTCAAGTATCCCGCTTGGATGCACCAAACAAATTCTGCCCCATCAAAGCCATTGCTCTCAGGGAGTCCCAGTCAACCTATTTTATTTGAACAGATATTTCGAAGTCGCTGTATACCAGAGAACAGAAAGAGATGATGGATGATTGTGTCCTTCACTGAATCAGCTTTTCTCTCCAGGCATTTTTATTGTGGGTCAGGTAACCTCAGAATTAATACAGCACAGATGGAAGCCATTCCGTCCTTCGTACACCCACGAGCTCTCCAACTCTCTCTGAAAGCAGAGAGAGTTATTGGAGATAGACAGAGATGTTGAAGTCACTCACTGTGACAAATCTGTTTTTATTACACCTTTCCATAACTGGCCCACACATTTGTTCTCAAAGTCTCGGTGGCTGTTGAAAGGACTATTGTATAATCTGAACACAGTAATTGCATCAATCTTATTTTTGTGCTGTATTCATATTGCCTCAGTGGATGAGTCCTCCAGTACGACCTCTCTGAGTGCAAATGCAACATGATCACTGATTAGTAATACAGCTCCTCCACCTCTTTTACCTTCCTTTCTATCTCATCTAACACAACAATACCCTGGAATGTTGAACGCCCAGTCCTGTCCCTCTCCAAACCAAGTGCCTGTAATGGCTGCAAAATCATGGACCCACGTATTGAATCAGGCCGTATGCTCATCTGCCTTACCCATAATAATCATTGCGTTGACATAAACACACTTCAGCCCAATGCCATCAGATCCTGAGTCGATAGAATATACACAAGAAGGACGGGATGGACCTTAATTGGTAGCAATCTCCGATATGTGGATCATTGGGATTTGCAGGCCGGTAGGATGTTCGCAAGAAGAACGGGATGGACCTGAACTGGCAGCAATCTCCTGGCAGGCAGGATTGCTGTTGTCAGACAGGAGGGTTTAAGCTAGTGTGGTCGTTGGGGGGAGGGGGGAACAGTGGGAACCATAGCAGTAGGTCCACAAGTACACGACTGATGCGGGGTTGGTGACTAATCCCAGTACAGCTAAGACCAACAACAAACAGACAGAGGTTACTGAACACAATGAGCCTGGCAGTCTGAAGTGCACTGATTATAATGTGAGGAGTATGACAGGCAAGACGGATGAACTTGAAGCTTGGGTGAGTACATATCACTGCTATGTTAATATTATAGATATTTGTATGAGAGAGGGATTCGGGAATCCCAATGATACACATATCGGAAGTGCTGCCTCCTCTTCCAGTTCTTTGCCCATGTATTTAACTCTACTACCATTCTATACCTAACCTCATTGGCACATTGAATAGTCTTGTCACATGAAAATGTAAATATCATTTCAGCACAACTCCAGCAATTAATTTTTCTTTAAAATGGACAGACTTGACAATAAATACTTAAGAGTGAGTGAGGAAAGAGGAGTCCTCTGAATCAGTCCAGTGATGACAGGATCTGATATCTATCACCTCCACCAAACCTGCTTGACAACGGACTCCATTTTTCCAGAGTGGCGGGGAGAGGAGGAGGAGTGAAGCGAGGGCTGCCGGGAAGGTTAGGGATTAATTTATATCTGGGCTGTTGTTATACCGAGATACTACACGTATATCTCCCGAACGCCCCCCTCCACTAACCAGAAGAAAACGATCCTGTATGGTAAGGCTTTTATGTCTGATCCAACTTTTTCATTTATTTAAGTGCATTGTTTGGTTTTAGTTGGTTCATATAAAGTTAAGCTTACAATGGCAGGGGACCTCAGACGTGTCGCATGTGACTATTGCTTGATGTGGGTGCTTAGGAAGGTGTCTGACGTTCCTGACTCTTACACTTGCAAGAAATGTGTCCAGCCGCAGCTGTTGTTTGACCGCATGATGGCTCTGGAGCTGCGGATGGACTCACTGTGGAGCATCCGCGATGCTGAGGAGGGATTGGATAGCACAGTTAGTGAACTGGTCACACCGCAGGTTAGGATTGCTGAGCGAGACAGTGAATGTCTCCTGCTACCACATGATGCAGAAATAACACATCCCCCGACTCACCATCGTTATTGTATTTAGCTAGTGCTGATTTCTTTTTTATTTTTGAATGTTTTTATATCTCTACTTACGCAACTTGTAACCAATAGATGAACAAAATTCAATTTAATGCAGATTCATGTTTCGCAGAGTCCCAATTAGCCAATCAAATCACATCCTTCCTTGTCAAACTTGCACATTATCACCTGAAAGAATTCTGTCAGACTTGTCAGCGAGACCTCTCCTTGACGAAGTCATGATGACTCAGCCCTATTTTACGATGCACCTCCAAGTTAGTGCATTACAAGGGCTCTGTTCTGCAGCGAAATATCCCAGTCCAAGCCATCTCCAGCTGCTTCATCAATGTCCTTCTCTCCATCATAAGTTCAAAAGTGGGAATGTTCAATGACAAATGTGCAATTAATACCACCCACAACTCCTCAGTTGAAATTTAATATATCACAATCCATTAGAGATTGGGCAACTTTAGATTTAGTCCTAGCAATGAAAAAGTCTGATTGCTAGGTCCCAGGGGATCCTTCCATATCCGCCACAAATTCACCTGCACCTCCACACATATCATTTACTGCATCCACTGCACCTAATGTGGCCTCCTCTATATTGGGGAGATAGGCCGCATACTTGAGGACCGTTTCAGAGAACACCTCTGGGACACCCAGACCAACCAACCCAACCACCCCTTGGCTCAACACTTCAACTACCCCTCCCACTTCACAAAGGACATGCAGGTCCTTGGACTCCTCCATCGCCAGACCATAGCAACACGACGGCTGGAGGAAGAGCGCCTCAGCTTCTGCCTAGGAACCCTCCAACCACAAGGGATGAACTCAGACTTCTCCAGTTTCCTCATTTCCCCTCCCCCCACCTTGTTTCATTCCCAGCCCTCGAACTCAGCACCACCTTCCTAACCTGCAATCTTCTTCCTGACCAGTCCGTCCCATCCCCACTCCGGCTTATCACCCTCACCTTAACCTCCTTCCACCTATCGCATTTCCAACGCCCCTCCCCCAAGTCCCTCCTTCCCTACCTTTTATCTTAGCGTGCTTGGCATACTTTCCTCATTTCTGAAGAAGGGCCCATGCCTGAAACGTCGATTCTCCTGTTCCTTGGATGCTGCCTGACCTGCTGCGCTTTTTCAGCTACCCATTTTCATCCTAAATTATTCACAATGTTTATAAATAAAACATGCAGAGCTGGCAAAGGAGAGGTCAGCTCTGTGTTCAAAATGCTACTTCAGGCTCCCTCATAAATGACCTTAACTACATCACTGTGTAAATTCCCCAAAATAAGAACTGCAAGAGATTGTCCCACTATTTCCATCGCTGTGAGCATCATGTGGTGAGGAATACAATATCCAAGGTTACACAGCATCCTGGATTGAATCAATATCGTTGTCCCTTCACTGTCACTTGTTTAGAATCCTGTGGCTCTCTTTGAAACATATCAGTTAGTGTCCCTGCAACACGAGGATGACTGGGGTTCACCACCACATTCTGAATGGAAATTAGACACAGGCAAGAAATACTGGTCTTGCTAACGAAATTCACCTTACAAGAACAACTGACAGGAATCTGCTCTATTAAAGGCATCCATTCTAACCTATCTAATCTCTAACGCAGTTTTAATGAGGCTTTTACTTTGACCTAAGCATCTGATCTTTCTGTAACTCCATGAAAACTTCCACGAGTGCTTTCGCAATGCTGATTAAATATCACATTTGCAAGTTGTACTCATCATTCTGAAAGGGAGAGCCTTTGTTTTTTCGAGAATGCTTTCATTATTTATCAGTATCTAAAGACAATAGCAACAAAGAAACTAAGATCAGGAGTAAATGATTGGACAACTTGAACCAAGTCTACCATGTGGTAAGATCATGGATGATCTGATTGTGGCTATACCCCATAACTTTAATTCATCATTCATAGCCGATAATCTGTCTGACTGTGTCTTAAGAATATTCAATGTCTTACCTTTCATCACTCTCTCGGAGGGAAGGTCCCACAGACGCAGCACACTTTGAGATGGTTAAAACAATCACCAACTCCTTCACTGGGATATTCTCCAGTTTCCAGGAGTCCATCCATTTCTGGAAATCTCTGGCACAAATTGAAATATTGTTTAAGCATTCAACTTGAATAGACTACTCAGAATATTATGGGTTTAAAAAGTATCATGCGTCATTTGACTAAACCCCAACTGATTCAAGGCAAATCTGACAATGTTCCTCCAGAGCTAAATGCTCCTCACAGGAATCAGTTGAGTGAATCTTCTCTGGACTGCTTTTCATGTCATTGGGCCCTCAGCTCTCCTAATGTGGTCTCACCGTGCCCTACAAAACTGTAGGATATCTTCCCTACTCCTGAATGTATTCTCTTTCAAAAGGTTTGAAAATTTATATTGCCTCCCTATGATGTGCACGCAACGTGTTTTTTTTGTTATCCAGGTGCCTGATTTCTCTGTGCCTCAGCTTTGCAATCTTTCCATTGGATTAATGCACTGTTTTTCATTCAAACCACCAATCTATTCAAACACAGACACATGTTTCCTGCTATGCCCCATATGCCAACATATCATTCACTTGACCCACTTCGAACTCTCTATAATATAATGAAGTGGAGGTCAACTTCCATCTGATAATTAAAAGCGATGCACCCAGCGAAGAGAGTGTGACAAGTGATGTGACCCACCTCCTTGATGACAACCCAGTTTGTTATAACGGAGTGGTTCAATGAAATTGAATCCTTTCACGCATTCTGTAATTAACAAGAACTATTTGCATGTCTAGGGGTGACACTGTGGCTCAGGGGCTAGCACTGCTGCCTCATAGTGCCAAAGATCCAGGCTTGATTCCAACCTCGGGAATCTGTTTATGTGCAGTTATCACATTCTACTCGTGCCTGCGTGGGCTCAAATACGTGCTCCTGTTGCCTCTCACAATCCAATGATGTGCAGGTTACTTGAATTGGGCATGCAAAATTGCCCATAATGTTCACGGATGTGTAAGTTAGGTGCATTTGTCAGGGGTAAATATAGTCAGTAGTGTAGAGGAATGCATCTGAGTGTTTTACTCTTTGGAGGATCAGTGTGATCCTTGTTAGTCCAAAGGGCCTGTTTCTATACTCGACATATTCTATGATTCTAACTTTAACAGTGAACAAATCACTAACAAACTGAACAATCAGTCTGTAACTAATTACGTTTTCTGGAAAAAAAAACAAGATTTTCCTGATATGCGGTTTCACTAATGCGGATTCCACTCATAAATCCATTATTACTAAGAGTAAAATTAAAACTTAGTTTCTCAAAGTTCATCCAGAATGGAATCTCTTGAAATTTCTCTATCTTATTCCCTCTTCTTTCTCTGTCTGAAATGCCTTCTCAGTTGTTTTCTGGTTTCAAGAATATTTGCTCAGCGTGTTGTGTACAATTATTGATGGATAGAGCTTTTTAGGCAGAGCATGGAGATTTTTTGTGAGACCCCAATATTTCTTTCACAGATGACACTTCCCTGTCATCGTTTTTTCAGCTAGCAGTGGACTCTTCCCCTCTGTCCAATTGCCTCTCTGTTATATATATCTCCTTGACACAAGAAATTCTTAGTATATGATTGGTTTCATATTGTTAAAGCCAAAATGGATCCTTAATCTCCAAGTGCCGTTTTAAGTTAATTGGCAGCATTTGAACTGTTGCCTGGATAAAAATGCTGCTTGGGCCTGAAAACTGAACGGGTTTGATCCATTCTGTCAATTTGGGCACCTGGAAACTGCTTACCCACAGACATTCAATCACCGAAAACCACCTTACCTTGTCAAACGTCATCATGGTATCCCAACGTTTTTACGCACCAATAGACTGATATGCACACGGATACCTCCACCTCGATAATAATAGTCCGATCAAAAAATCCTGATAAAGATTTTTTAAAAAAACCTCTTATTTCAAAACCAGGCATCTGTCGATTCTTCTCCATATTCCTGTCTTCTTTTCTTATTCTTTGGGATTCTGCTTCCCAGGTCTTTGGTTGATAAAGGTCCCTGTCAGAGAGCAGATCTTTCTGCTGCCAGGCTGGACTTGTTAGCGGCTTGCTGCTCTTTGCCGCTCTGACCGACTGTTCAAAATGTTTGATATTTATACCGCAAAAGATTGGATTGTTTCATTTGTTTTAATATTGTAAAAACAGTAAATACAAACTTGATTAGCATTTGGCATCTTGGCACATTATTTAAACTTATTGGCTGAATTTGAATTTGAATTTGTCTCATAGCAACCCAGATATTGCCAGCCGTTTGTCCAAATATTACATTTTTAATTTTTCCACTACTCTGGCCAGCCTTTCAACTCTCTTGAAGGTATAGTACACTTAAAAATCCAAAACACTGTCCACCCTATCTAAACCTCTGATTATCTTATATAGATCAATTCAGACAGCTCTCATCCTTCTTCTCTCGAATGAAAACAGCGACAAGTACATCAGACTTTCCTTATAAGACCTTCCCTCAAAATCAGGCAACATCCTTGTAAATCTCTTTTGACCCCTTTCCAAACGTTCCACGTCCTTCCTGTAATGTACCAAGCAGAAATATACAGTACTCCAAGTGCGGCCACATCGGAGTTTTGTGCACCTGCAGTATGATCATGTGGCTCCAAAATTCTCTCCCTCTTCCAATAAAAGCTAACATAGTCTACACCTTCTTAACAAGCCTATTCACTAGATTGGCAACTTTCAGTGATCTACGTACATTAACACCGAGATCTCTCTGCTCATGAACACTGCCAAGAATCTTACCATTGGCCCAGTACTCTTTATTCCTTTTGCTACTTCAAAATGAATCACATCACACTCTTGCACATTAAAGTCAAGTTGCCACCTCTCAGCCCAGCTCTGTAGCTTATCTATGTCCCTCTGTAACCTGCAACATCCTTCACCACTATCCACACTTCACCAACCTTAGTATCCTCATTAAATTTACTAACACATCATTTTATGCCCTCATCTACATAATTTATTAAAATGACAAACAGCAGTAATTCCAACAAGTTCCTCTGTAGGAACTACAGTTTTTAATGTCGTCTGTGAAAGCAGAAAACATTGCTTTTGTGCCTTTGCCATTTTTGAGTTTTTCATCATTATCTTGTCAGTTTCATCCTGCAAAGAGCAACCACTTAGTTTCACTCTGTGATACTAGTGAAGCTACTGGTATCAGTACTTATGTTTCCGTTCATTTCCTGTCATAGCTTCTTTTAATGTTGTCTGTTAACCTTTTGCTGATTTTTTTTGTTTGTTTTCATTAATTCACAGGAAGAGGGCATTGCTGCATAGGCCGGCATTTATTGCCCATCCTTGATTTCCCAGAGGGCAGTTAGGGGTTATCTACATTGATGTGGGTCTGGAGTCACATATCGGCCAGACCAGGTAATGATGGCAGTTTTTTCCCCATAGGACATTAGTGAAGCAGATGAGCTTCTCCTGACAATCTATTCATGTTCACCATCAGTTTGTTAATCCTAAATTTGAATTCAAATTCCATCATCTGCCATGGCAGGATGCGAATCCAGCTCCCCAGAACATTATCTGGGTCTCTCGATGAGCAGTTTAGCTGTTATGCACTAGGCTACCTCCTTACCCAATCCCCGGAGTATGACTAACTTCTGCAGTATGATTTGCCCTAGTTTTTGCACTCATGCTGTCATTGAATTTCTTATGCAGACATGGATAAGTTTTCTCTGTCATGCAATTCCTCTTCTCTCACAAATATACTTTAATTGAGAGGTATTTAGTATCCCCTTAAGCATTTGCCAAATTTCTTCATCTGTCCTGCCGTTGACTGTTACACCCCCCCCCCCCCCCCTACCAACACCTTCCTTAGGCCACTGTAAGTATTATTACCCAACACTAAGGCTCTCGTATGTGACTCTGTTCTCACTCTTACAATCTAAATTTGAAACTACAGTATGTTGTGGTCATTCTTTCCAAGAGGATCCTTTCCTACAGGATCGTTTTTCATTCCTTGCTTATATCAAATCTAAAGTACCCTGCTCTCTGGTTGGCTCCATGCCATGTGTTCTTAGAAACAATCCTTCATCTCCTCTACGATTTTTACTTGGAGCCTACCCTTTGCCAAGTTGATTAATTGATTCAATATGCACGTTTATCCCACCGTTGTTATCTTGTCACGAGCCCTCATTATTTCCGACCTCAGAAGTACTTTGGGGAGACGGTGGCTGAAAATTACACTTCCAAAGAGGTTTCTTCAGTTGCTTTTTATTTGCACCTGGACTGATTTTAATTTTGTTCCCTCGTGCCAATATCATTTCTTAACATAGCCTTGATATCATCCTGAACGAACACACCAATTCCACTTCCTTTACCTTCATGTCTATCCTTTCAGAAAACCGAGTACCCATGGTCCTGATCTTCCTGTATCCATGTTTCAATCATCCTTACAAGGTCATACCAACTTAAATAACTGTATCTGCTGCCACTTTTATTCCGAATACTGTGTGCTTTTAAGCCTAATAATTTTAAATAAGTTTTTTTCGATTTATTTTTCGATTTAATAGTTTCTTGAGTACGAGCTTCCTGATCTAACAGACCTCACTCCTTGAAGAACCCCAGACATTCCATCTTTATTTGTTAATCGCTGACACACATCTCTATCATTTATTCCAATCTCCAACTCACATTTTGGACTGAATTGATTCCTTCTCGCAGCATGGACATGAGGCTGGACGTGCCTAATGCCCTACTCAACTCTACATTCTGCTCCATTCCTGCCCTGCTGCTTTGTTTCCCAGCCTCCTGGTTTATTAGTTTAAATCCACCCAATTTGCACGAGAAAACCTCCCCACTAGGATGTTGGTCCTCTTCCAGTTAAGATGCAATCTCTCCATTTCTTAAAGCCCCCACCTGTACTGGAAGAGGTCCCAATGATCCTGAAATCTGAAACAGCCACTCCTGAACTAGCTCTTTTACCATATGTTAATCATTACCTAATCCTTACCTCTTTCATACGAGGCACGGTGTGTAATTCAGACATTACAGAGAATTGTTCTCTCTCTCTCTCTCTCTCTCTCTCTCTCTCACACACACACACACACACACACACACACACACACGCACACACACACACACACGCACACACACTTCATTACTTTGAGGAAGAATACCTGGAACCTTATAAATAATCAGAATGATAAGTGGAATGAAGAAATTAGTTCAAGGTAGGATGCGAGAAATTAGAGAAATGAAATTACTCCTGATTGATCAGAACAGTCGAAGATGTGAACTTAAAGCAGTAATCAAAATTATGTAAAAAAACAGGGCAAAATTAGAATAGTTCGTTTTTCTTAGCTGGCATTACAGCATCCCAGTTTCAAGATCGTCGGCACAAGACCTTGGAGTGAGATCAGGCAAAAGTTCTTTATTGAGAGAGTTATTAGTATTTGGAATGCCCTACCTGGGAGACTTGTGAATGAAGACTCAAGAGGGAACTGGATATATATTTGAAAGTTCCCAAATTAAAGGGCAACAGTGACAGAGGTGGCAAATGGGAGGATTTGGGAGACACTTCACAAGCTGATGTTGACACACTGGCCAAATAGCCTCCTTGTGTACATTGAAGTTCTGTACTCTATCATGTACAGATGCAAGTCAAAGCCAGTATCAGATTATTTCCAGCTGTAAATGTTGGCAAATATCTGATCATTTTCTGCAGCATAACCATTTATAATTCAAGTATTGCAAGTTCAGCTTGATGATGAAGTCTAATTAGTACTCAGCACACGAATATTTTACTTTTTCATCCCAACAAATAAAACAAATATTTCCTTTGCTTTGCCACAAAACTCTTTTGAAAATGTCTGACTGTTCACTCACTCGGATGTATGTTCTTCATTCTTTTTCACATTTCGTATTAAATACCATTCATTCTGAAAATTGCAAGTTTTCAAATTGTTATTCACTTCAATTTAATAACAAATCATTTATTTAATCTAATATTCTCTGTTCATATTGAATAATTGTCATTTTTCAATTGTTGGTAAAGAACTGAAGCTCGCACATTTAGTGAGAAATTAAACTGTTAGATTATGTATAAATATGTAAGAACGCAATTTCTATATGACTGTCCAATCGTTTTCTCACTCGAAAAATACAATCATTCAGAAGCCAACGACTTTCCATTTGTTGGAGCAACGATGTATTCATTTTAATACTGACAATGAGAATGTAATTGTCGCGAGTTTTGAGAAGACTTGTGGCTCAGTTTGAAGTTTTGCATTTCGGCTTTTTCGCTGAGCTGGGAGGTTCATTTCGAGATGTTTTACCATCTTCATCTTCAGTGGGCCTCAGGGTAACCAACGCTGAAAATTCCTGCTTTCTATTTATATGTTTGAGTTTCTTTGGGTTGGTGATGTCATTTCCTGTGGTGATGTTATTTCCTGTGGTAAAGTCACGTCCTGTTCCTTTTCTCAGGGGTGATGGTTGTGGTCTAACTCGATGTTTTTGCTGATAGAGTTCAGGTTGAAATGCCATGCTTCTAGGAATTCTCGTGCGTGCCTCTATTTGATTTGTCCCATGATGGATGTGTTGTCCCAGTTGAAGTGGTGTCCTTCCTCAACCGTATGTTAGAATACTAGTGAGAGATGATGATGTATTTTTGTGGTTACTTGATGTTTATGTATGCAAAAGCATGTAATTGTGATCACCACTATAGTCAGATAACATGTTCTTTGTTCTGTATTAAATAAAATATACAAACTTTATTTTCGTATCATAAAATGTTGGCAGGCAAGTATATTTTAGTTCCAAAAATATAACATCAACCAAATTGTTTTCAGAGGTGATACAATTATTGTTTGGTTGAATAATGATATTTCACACTTTTGTGAATCACAATTCACGAACATAGCAAGTATCTGATTTTTTCAGATCAGATTGCAATCATAACCTACATTGTTAAAAGACTTTAAAAGATTTGAGTTCAGTCACAGCTGTCTGTGATACTGGGTAAGACATTTGTCTGCTCTTAAATGAATCCAGAGAGTTTCCACCTGGGTCAGGGCAGTCATTCAAACATTATTTCACAACAAATTATTTCGACTCCATCTTCGGTCTGAGCCTTGACTGGGGGCAGATGAATGGACATGGAGTGTTAGAATCACATCGTACAAGTTAATTATGGTGATGATATCTGGCCTGCCTCCCAGACTCCAAGCATTTGCTACCTGGACCAGACACTGGGTAAAGACCTTGACAAGTTGACAGTATTCTGCAGCACATTGGGTCTCGCAAAGAAAGCTCCAAAACCGTGTCCAATAAATGTCACCTTCACATTCACCAGTATACAAATAAAATTGTACATCTCTGTTGATGGACAAAAATTAATACATGGGTCAACCAACAAAATCTATCTGAAGAAAACAGCGGCAAATGACAAGTCCAGAATCACCTTAATAACAGTACTTGACGTATTCTGTCTGGTGTAAGTCATCACATATATATTGTACTGGTACTCAGATGATTGTAAGAATGCACCCCAGAAGTGGACGTCTTGGCCTAACGCCCCTACAGAGCTTCCTGATCTCACACACATCACTCCCTCACGCATTCAACAATTGAAAAGAATCCACATGCTGAGTGAAACATAGAACAGTACAGTGCAGACTCTTTGGCCTTGACGTCCTGCCGACTCTTTATCCTACTCTAACATCAGACTAACCTACATACCCTTCATTATACTATCATTAACTTGCTATCCAATAGTCTCTTAATATATCCCCAATGCAGCTGACTCGACTACAGTTGCCAGCAGTACATTCCAACCATCCACCATTCTCTGTGAAAGAGACATCTCCGTTCAACCTTCCTCCACTGACCTTTAGGTTTTACTCCCTCGTGATAAATATTTGCACCATGGGAAAAAGTATCTGGCTATCCACTCTGTCTTTGCCTCTCGTCAGCTTACACACCTCTATCAAGTCATCTCTCATCCTACTTTGTATTCATCAAATGCAACTTTCCAGAACTAAGTAATGGAGAAAGTGAGAACTGCAGATCCTGATGAACTGCTGATGCCAAAAGTTTTGACTCTCCTGTTCCTTAGATGCTGCCCGACTGGCTGTGCTTTGCCAGCGCCATACGTTTCGACTCTGATCCCCAGTACCTGCAGTTCTCACTTTCACCATTACTTAGAGCTCTCTCCTCTGCACACTGAACAGGGAATTAATCAGCAGAAACTCATTGCATGTGGAGCTGACTAATTAGTTCTGAAAAGTTGCATTTGATGAATACATTTATTAAAAGAGAAATTACAATTCAACAAATATTCATTCATTCCCAGAGTTACAGTTTTGGTCCATGAATTGGGCAGCTTGAGAACAAACAATGAATGACAGAAGAACTCCGTGTTATTGAGAATTCCATTTGTTATATTCCAGGCTGGATGTCGTTTACCTTAATGCTGGGAATATTATCGGATAAACAGATGTGATAACGGAATGAGGTGAAATGGGCAAGTGCGACATTTTTGCCATCACAGAGATGTATTTGAGGGAGGTCAGGGCTGACAACTCAATATCCTGTGGCACAAGATCTATAGGCAATACAGGAGAGGTGGTAAAAGAGAAAGTGGGGTTGCATTACTAATTGTGGAGTTAGTTACTGCAGTAAGAAAGATCTAATGAGGCTTGGTGGTTAGAGCTCAGGATCAAAACGATGAAGACACACCGCTGGGGATATATTATAGACTCCCAAACAAAAGAAAGTACAGGAACTGATATAGAACCAATTTACTGAGGTGTGCTAATACAACAATAGGATCATTATATTCAGGTATTTCGATTCCAAACATTCATCCGGGCAGTGATAACATTTTTAAGAGGGGACAGATGCCTTGAAATTTATTCTAGGGAGCTTCTTATGTCTACGTGTAGCAGATACAACAATGGGCGGGGCTGTGCTGGACCTCAGCGTGGGGAACGAAGCCAGTCAGATATTGCAGGCAGGATTGGGGTGAGCATGAAAGGACCAGTGGCCGTGACTCCTATGTTATGAGTTTGCTCAGGAAAAGACCCAAAAATGTTTGAAAAATAAAAGCTTTTTTGGATTTGGGAGACCGAATTTATGAAAAAATATGACAGGATCTGGCCAAAGTACAGATGCTTCTGGGTGCAAATGTAACAGAACAGCGTGTGGCACGAGTTAGTGGGTCACTTGAACAAAATGTAATTGATGACAGAGTCGGCCCAGCATGTTACACCGAAGATGAATTTTAGGAATACAAGCCCAGAGACACAAATTCCGAACAGAATTAAAAAAGAAAAAGAAGCTTAAAGCAGTTACAAAGTGAGTAGGTCAACGGAGGTCCTAAAAGAATATAGAATGTGTAGGGCTAAACTTAAAAAGTCTGTGGAAAAGCAGAAGTGGTGGCGGGGAGCTAAAACATTCGAGGGTAGAGATTAGCAAGAATTCAAAGACATTCTTTCGGGTTATTAAGGGAAGAGGATAACTCTGGAGAGAATGGGGAGTCTTCGGGACCAAGGGGGCAGCCTGTGCACGGAGCCAGAGAATATGTTAAACACTGACTTTCTTTCGGTCTTCAGTTTGAAGAAGGAGTTCCTTGATTCATGGAGAGTGACTGTGTGATTCCTTGAGTGAATTGATACAGAAGCTGACAAAGAATTGGAAGTTTTTGCGGGATAGAGAGTAGACAAATGCACAGACCAGGATGAGCTGTATCTTAGGCTGATGTGAGGAGATTACAGTCTCTTAGCTTTTCAGTTTTGTTTTGCCTCTACCGCAGAGAAGGTGTGATCGGACAGGATAATATCTAATATTGGTACAACTTTCTAACAGTGCTAGAAATACCACATGGTGTTAAAGACCACCAAGTCTCAAATCTGTGAGAGGAAAATCACCGAATTGAGTGGAAAAGCAGACTGAGTGAGTGGATAGACATACTGTTGTCCCCATGCCGAATTGTATCATTTTTACAATAGCCTTGTATTCACTGGAACATCAACCACTCTCGCTGTGGAGTGAGACACAGTTTGCAATGCAGTCGATGGATTCAAGGAATTAATAAATGCAGTACTCTTAGACAGAAACGACCAAGGGACCGTGACAACGCAAATTGGCTGTCGGGGTGAAGATTAGTATCAGCGCAGTTAGCACGACCAGAAGGAAAATCTCAGTAAGACCTCTTCCAAGGCCAATCAGTGATCTTGGATGGAGAGCAGGTAGTCAGCGGTCAGGTGTCAAGGAGTGCTTAATGCCAAAGTGCGACATCACTGCAGTGTCTCCCTCCTTCCCTAACCAAAACTAAATGTGAAGGGGTAGAGAGACATGCGGTTGGTTGCAGAGTCAGTAGTAATGTTTGGCTCAAGAGGTTTTGGACAGCAGCAGCTCAGCGAAAACTACGGGCAAACTCAAATAAAGTCCTTTCAACTTTATTGTTGCAGAAATGGTGATGGCAGTTAGGATTGTTGAACGTTCCTCCTACGGGATGTGGGAACTCAGGGAAATTCCCACCGTCCCTGGTAACTACACGTGTGGAAAATGCACTCGGTTGCAACTCCTGGGAGACCGTGTTCGGGAACTGGAGCTGGATGCACTCAGGATCATCTGAGATATTGATAACTTCATAGATAAGAGCTTTCGTATTGTGGTCACAGCCAAAACTCGCCCTAATCATGTTTCTGTAATGACTATAATTTCCCAGTCCCGCGTTAAGATCCATGCTATGAGTACTTCAGCCTTACCTATCTGTCCTGTTGCATTTAAATGAAGGCAATTTAATCCAATAGGAATCATTGCTCCCTGTTGTGTTCAAGACAGAGCGGAGGTGGGCGACCACCTGCAATGGCGAACGGAGTAGGCAGAGAATGAAGGAATCCCCTGTGGCAATTCCCCGCGAAAACAAGTACACCATTTTGGATACTGTTCAGGGGAAATACTTTCCAGGGGAAAGCAGCAGTAGTCAGGTTGGTGGCACTACCATTGACTCTGGGGCACAGTGGGAGAGGGTAACAGTTAACAGGATCTTAGAGATAGGAGAGTCGATTGTTAGAGGGACAGATCGGAGATTCTGTGGCCTCAAATGGGAAACCAGAATGTTGAGTTACCGCCCAGGCGCAAGGGTCCAGGATGTCTACGACTGGCTGAAGAACATTCTCAAGGGGGAGGGGGAGCAGCCAGAAATCATTATGCACGTTGGCACAAATGACACAGGTAGATGTAGGAATGAGGTCGTACAGAGTGATTAGTGAGAGCTGGGAGAAAAGTTAAAAACCAAGACCTTGAAAGTGGTAATCTCCTGATTACTTCCATTTTAATGAGCTAATGAAGGTAAGAACAGGAGGATATGGCAGATAAATAAGTAACTAAAGAATTGGTGCAGGGGTGGGGGGGCAGAGAGATTCAGATTTTTACATCATTGTAGTCTTTTCTGTGACAGAGTTGACGTGATCAGGACGGACAGGCAGCGCATGCACTGGGAAGGGGACCAATATCTTGTTGGCGAATTTTGTTCATGCTACAAGGGAGGATTTAAACTGTATTGGCGAGGAGCGATACCTTCATGATCAGGGAGGCAAGAACGAGGCTGGTAGGAGATACAGTAATCGGAAACAATAAAGTGAAGAGACAGGTCAGGCTGGAACATGATAAGGAGTAAGGAATGCCTGTTGGATTAAACTACTTTTATTTCGAAGCAAGAGGGCTGGCAGGTAAGACCAATAAACTAATGGCATGGATAGGAACGTGGGATTGGGATAATATAGCCTTTATAGAAACATGGCTAAGCGAGGGACAGGACTGGCAGCTTAACGCATCAGGGTACAGGTGCTTTATGTGGGACAGGGATGGTGGAAGGAGGGCAGGAGGAGTTGAATTTCTGATTAAGGGGATTATCACAGCAGTAATCAGAGATAAAATAACTGACCGATAATCCAGTGAGGCTTCGTGGGTGGAGCTAAGAAGTAGGAAGTGGATATTAATGTCACCGGTGTTGTACTATGGGCCTCCAAATAGTCAACGTGAATTAGAGCAACAAATGTGCAGAGAGAAGGGAGACATGCAGGAGCGATATGGTTGTCATAAGAGTGGATTTTAATTTTTGTAACAGACTGAGACTGCCAGAGCTTGAAGGGATTTGATGGAGTGGAATCCGATAAGTGAATTCAGGAAAGTTTCCTCCAGCATTATGTACATGGTCCTATTTGCGAAGGGTCAAAAATCGAACGACTCTTGGGAAACAGAGTAGGACAGGTGACTGAGGTGACAGTGAGGGAGCACTTTGGGACCAGTGACCATCCTCCTGTTAATTTTCAAATAGCTATGGAGAGGGACAAAGCTGGTCCACAGGTTCGAGTTCTAAATTGGGACAAGGGGAATGTTGATGGGATTAGACAGAAGCTTGCAGGGGTTGACTGGAGTAATTTGTTTGCAGGTAAATGGACTGCTGGCTAGTGGGAAGCCTTTAAACGTGAGATAGCGAGAGTTCAAGATCTATATGTTCCTGTGACGGTGAAGGGCAAGGTTGGCAGGAATGGGGAACCCAGGATGACATGAGATATTTAGGCATTGACTGGAAAAAAGAGGGATGTGTGGCTCAGGCACAGGCAACTGGGATCAAGGGAGTCCCTGGCGCACAATAAGGGTTATAGGAGTTTATCTTTGATGGAAATCAGGAGGGCGACAAAGTGGATATGAAAGAACCCTGGCTGAGAAGATTAGGATTAATCCAAAGAGGCACTTTTAGAATGTGAAACGAAAGCAATAACTAGTGAGAGAAAATGACCCCTTAAATACCAATATGGACGTATATGTGTGGAACCATAAGAGATGAACGAGGTCCTCAAAAAATATTTCTTCTCCGCATTTACCATGGAGAAAGGCATAAGTACTTGGGACCTTGAGGAAGTTAGTGGTGATATCTTAGGGGCAGTCTGGATCACAGTAGAGGAGGTATTGGGCGTACAAGGATGTTTGACGATGGATTAAGCTCATGATCCTTAACAAGTATATTCATGAACACTGCAAGGAGCTAGAGAAGAACTTGCAGGGACATTGGTTAAATACATTTATCACAAAGTTAAGATTCCGGAAGACTGGAGGATAACAAATGTTGTGCCCTTATTTAAAAAGAACTGTAAAAAAAAGCTTGGGGAACTATAGACCAGTAGGTTTGGTAGGTACATTACTTGAGAATATACTAAGGAATCTTTGGTATGTATATCTTTGGTAGGTACATTACTTGAGAATATACTAAGGAATAAGATGTAAATGTTTTTGGAAAGGCAGGGTTTGATTAGGAATAGTAAGCATGGCTTTGTGCATGGAGGTTTATGCCAAAAAAGCTGTTAAAGTTATTTGATGATGGGACCAAAAATGGTTGACTTTGGCAGGGTGTTAGACGTCGAAACATATGGTGCTGGAAATGCACAGCAGACCAGGCAGCATTCAAGGAACAGGAGATTCGATATTTCAGGAATAAACCCTTCATCAGGAATGTCCAAACATCGATTCTCCTGCTTCTCGGATGGTGCCTGACATGTCGTGCTTTCCAGTGCCACAGTGCCACACTTTTTTCGCTCTGATCTCAAGCATCTGCAGTGCTCACTTTCTCCTCGGACGGTAGAATTAGTCCGTATGGATTTCAGTTACAACAGAATAGGATGAAGGTTTTCACCCCCTGGACACTGATATACAGTTACAGGAGGAGGCTCATCAGCCCCTTGAGCCTACAAAGCTGTACCCAGAGTAGATCACGCAGCATCAGTATCCTGTTCCAGCAACAGGATCAGTCTGTTCAGTTACTTGAAGTCCGTAATACAGGAAATCGAAGAGGCCACAAACTGACTGGAGTCTGGGGTTTACTGGAATAACACGAGGCCATTTAGCTCCTCAATCCTCTTTTCCCTTCAGTAACGTCAGGGCTGATCTGGTTTCGGCTGCAATTTCTCTTTCATGCCCAATTCTTTGTAGACCTTCAATCTCTGACGTGTCAAAATCCATTGACACCCACTCCCACCCCCTTCCAATCATTTCAGTAATGCAACTGTGTGAGACAGAGAGTTCACAACATTCTCTACCCTCTTAGAGAAGGCAACACTCCCCACACATATACCTTGGCCTATTGATAGGAACAAAAATATGAACTCCGCATCAGAGTGGCTGGACTTGACATTAAGGCAGGATTTGACGGAGCAAGTTGTTAAGGAGTCTGAATAATGTTGAACTGAATGGGATCAGGTGTAAACTCCCCCTGGGTCATTCAGAAAACAATGTGGCTGGTGGACAGCAATCCTCTTCGTCCCTGGATATCTCTGTGGGCGATCCTTCGGGTAGCTTCCTGGACACAAACACCTTCATCTACTTCATCAATATCTTTCCCTCCATCATTCGATCAGAAGTGAAGATGTTCTGTAGAAATCACATCGAGCTTCAAAACCTGGACAACATTCAAGCGCATGTTGTTAACGTGTAAGTAACATTCATGTGACAATACTGCTGGACCCTGAACATTTCCACAGGATAAAAAGAGGAGCTATTTCAGCATGTCAAGCAGGTTTCACAGGAATTTGAGAAACCCATTCAGCCCATCGAAACTATTGGATAAGCAGGGTCACAGCCAATTCACTCTCTCCTGCCTATTACACCTGAAGGTATGTTTTTAAAAATACAAATATTGGAGAGCAGGCGGCTGAAAGACCACACCAAGCAAAGCAGCATCAGGAGGTGGAGAAGTCAACACTTTGGGTGGAACATTTCTTCAGGAGTGGGGATGGAAGTAAGGAGGTCTACAGATAAAGAAGCGGCATGGGCAGAAGGAGTTGGTGTGGTGAGGTGGGGATGGATCAACACTGGTAAAGAGTACAATCGTGTTAGTCGATTGGAGGAATGAATCCAGTTGAAAGCTGGAAGAAGGGTTGATCAGAGGAATGGAAGAGAGGTGGACGGTCTGGGAAGGGAGGGGGAGGTGATGGGAAGGGAGTGGGAGGGACTGGGAAGGGGGTCAACAGATTGGAAGGGTGCTTATTTGAAATTAGAGAACTCAGTGTTCTTGAGACACTCGAGACACTGACACATCAAAAGAAGAGGTCATTCGGCCCCTCTGAACAGTGATACTGAAACAGGAGGATGTGTTTGATGCTGCAACATGACAAACTAACGAAGCATAGACTGCTCAAACAATTTGCTCCATTCTTTTCCTCCTGGCTCCATTGCTAATTGCATCAGTCTTTGTCACGGTATTGATTTTGTGATAGTCCCCACTTGACCTCCGGGTACCATTTGGCTTTGGCATCATGACTATAGGTGAGTTCCCGTCATTGTATCTCACTTCGATTATGACATCTTGGAGCATTCACTCTCTCTTTCTGAACCTGAGCCAACTTTGGAGGGTTATGCCTATAAGGATGTTGCTTAATCGGAACAGCATCTCCGATATCTACATCATGCATAATTATGATAATACTTCCGAGTTTATTTCCGGATATCTGCCAAAGTGATAGTAATAACTCTTTTGGTCATTTCGATTTTCTAGTGGAAGGTAACTCAATAATTTATCCCAATTTTTGACAACTTTCTCATTGTTCAATTTGATTTGAGGAATGTCCAATTCAGAATTCTCTGAACTTGGTTCTTCCTTCCTTCATGATCACCTCCTCCTCTTGTTTTCTTTCACTATCAATCTATCTTTTGAGCATATTCATATGACACACTTTGTGAGATTTCTTCCTGTCTGGAGTCCTTATCAATTAACTCATCTCACTAAAGTTCCTCTCAACTTGATAAGGTACATGAAACCTTGTTTTTAAATGTTCACCTGTTACTGAAAGGAACACCAATGCCTTATTCCCATTGGCAAAATTGTAAATTTGCGATTTATTATCTGCTTCCTGTTTCATTGTATGCTGTGATACTTTTAAATGTATCTATCCAACTCTCCAGCTCTATTTAATCGTTCCCTAAAATTTGACACATCGTCCAAATGGGTTGTCTCTGAATTCTGACTTGTTAAATCTTCCCTCATCAAATTTAATGGTCCTGCTAGTTCTTGCCCCAAAATTAATTAAAATGGACTGAATTTGGTCGATTCATTCGATGCATCTCTGATTGCAAAAAGTTCAAAACGAATTTCCTTATCGCAATCATTTGGATAATCCTGATCACAAAAACTCAACATGGTCTTCGGTTTTTGATGCCATCTCTTTCGTGCTCCCTGTGATTATGGATAATGAGCAGTAGATTTGAATTTCTTTATTCCCAAGTTATCCGTCGCCTCCTTGAATAGTTTGGATGTGAAGTTTGATCATTGATCTGACTGTATCATTATTGATAGTCCGTATCTATCAAAAAATAAGTATTTTTTATACAACCTTTTAAGCTTTGGTGCTGCATAATGAGATTGCCTCTGGATATCTAGTCGCCACGTTCATTATTGTTAATAAATGCTTATTCCCATCGTTTGTTTGTAGTAGGGGACCTACGCAGTCAATCAAGACTCTTGTGAAACGCTCCTCAAATGCTGGAATAGGTATTGAAGGTACAAGTTTTATTACTGCCTGCGTGACATGTTTGACACGTCTGGCAAAATACAGTCCAAGCCTGTACCCAAATCTTTATATTTTAGCCGGTGTTGTCCTCACCACAAAATAACCTCCAACTGGTAGCTCAAGTGCCAATCACGGCACCTCCTTTATATACCCACCTGGAATAATAATTTGATGAATTTCTGCCCATGTCAGCTCTGCTTGAAATTGTGATGGCCTCCATTTATTCATTAAGACATAATTTGCTAAGTAATAACAGACAGGAATGCTTTCTTTCTTGCTAGCTAAATGCCTTTTGATATAATTGTTTTAATTCCTCATCTTTCTGCTGCAACTCAATCAACATAGCAGAGCTAAACATACTTGCATGTTTTCCTACCTGCTCCTTCTCTGTTCTACTTACCTGGTCAAAATAAGATTCGGATAACTCTACATCAGCTTCCTTTTGATCCATGCATTTTGATCCCTCCTGCTTCAACCTGTACATTGTGATCTGTGATCCCATAATAAGGGAAAATTCCTGGATAATCATTCTCCAGGTCTTCCGTTGCGTGTATCTCCGCTGGCTTTTCAATTAGAGTAGGCTGCACTCCTACCGGTGAATCAGCTATACCATTCGCAAGGACAGATTTTATTGCTGGAGCTGACAGTTTAGGGTCCAGTACTCCTCTCACACATTCTCCACTGTTCTCACTTTGCATAACTGAGCATTGTTTGTCTCACCATGAATTCTTGTTACCAGCACATTTCCTGACAATATTCTCTCAGGAGTGCATATCTCCTCATCCCTCAGCATTACAGACTGAGAAGATCCCGCGACCAATAATATTGGAACCTCCTTGCCTATTACTCCTGGCCTATGTGAATTTCCTTTAAACTTTTCATGTATATTTTTAAGCAGATCTGACACATCCTCATTAATCAACCTCTGATCATCTTGTAACTCTGAGAGTTGTCAAACTTCTCTTGTGCTTTTTGTTACTAGTACAACAAAACTTCCACACTTGTCTAATTTTCCTACATCTGGTTTTCTGCTGGCCCACCAACACTGTGGTTTTGCGGGGCCCACTTTATTGCAATGAAAACACCTGCGCCTTTTAGCTTCTTTGTCCCTCTCAAGGGTTTCGTTTTTTTACCCTGTGGTAAATTGTCCTTATGACCTTCACTGAGATCTATCTTTCCCTTTCCACGTTAGGAATCTCTTTGCTCCAATTTCTATCCCTCTTGGACTGAAATTAATCATGAGCCACTTCAATAGCTCACCTTGCTATTTTAGCTCTCTTCTTTTTCATATGAGTTCACACCACTTCAGGCAGTGAACTTTTGAATTCATCCAAAATACTTCCCTCTGTAAGGGCATCGTAGTTTTGATTGATTTTTAAAGCCCTTATCCATTCAACGAAGTAACTCTGTTTGATCATTTTGAACTCAATGTAGGTTTGACCAGGGTCCCTCCTTAGATTTCTGAAAAGTTGTCCATAGCCTTCTAGTACAAGCTCATATGAAGTTAAAATGGCTTTTATCACCTCCTCATACTCCCCAGATACCTCCTCTGATAGTGATGCAAATACCTCACTTGCCCTACCGACAAATTTCGTTTGGATCAACAAAACCCACATTGCCTCTGCCCACTGCATTTGTTTAGCCAACTTTTCAAATAATTTGAAAGAAGACTTCAAAGACTGCATCCTCCTCATCAAATTTAGGGAATGCTTGAAAATACTTAAACAACTTCTCACTGGGTTTTGACTATCAGGGGCTTGTTCATCCACACTCCCTTCCTCACTAAGCCCCCAAAGCCTCTCTCTCCAGCCTTTTACACTGACTCTCCTTTTAAAAGTGTCAGTTTTCGCCGTCAAAAAAGCTCTCTCATTTTTCTCCTCTAATGCTCTCTCTTTTTCTGTTTCTTTTGCTTTAAATCGTAACTCAAATTCTTTCATTACTGCTGCCCTTTCTTTACCTCTCGCCTCCAACTCAAGCTTCTTTTTTTTGCAATTGAATTGTTGCCAACTCTACAGATTCTGATGGTTTTTGTAGCAGGTTTAATTGATGTACTACTGCTGTTATGATCTCTCATTTCCTCACAGAAGTAGGCAGTTCCAATTCCAGCTTCTCTGCTAATTCTTGCAAATTGGTCTTTTTAACTTTTGGCGAACCTTCCAGAGTCACTGCATCCAAATCGAGAAAACTTCTGGTGACTGAAAGGGAAATTACTTTCCCAAGATTTGCCTACCCAACAAAACCAACACCCGAAATAAAGACACGAGCACCTCACACTCTCTGTTTAAAATCCCGCAAAGAGCCCCCAATCTGATAGAGGCTAGGCTAGACCACTCAACACATTCTTAAGCAGGCAGCCCAGACCATAACTTTGAAATTTTTTTCGTTAAATGTACGATGAAAATTACCCTGAGTAAGATAGTGAGGTTGTCCACTAGATTTTAAAACACACAAAAACTGTACTCACAAAATTACACAATGAAACACAAAGAACAGAGTAAAGAACCCCTATAGAACGCAACCTATCCAGCTAGATTAATTTAAGTATTCCGAATATATACAACAGTCCCAATTAGCAAACTCCCTTTAAACCCCAGTATAAATGGAACACATGCTTACAGGTTGAAATTGAAGGGCAGAAAAGAGAGAGGGATTTTCCACATAGCTCCCTGCTGAACGTCCCAGTTCAAGACTCAACTGAAAACTGTTCAGCTCAGCTCAGTTCAGCTAGTTCATCTAAAAGAGCTGACCACTCCCCTTTCATTATAGAGGTCACTTCTAAAGCATGACCACTATGGCCTGAAATCTCATCTGTTTACATATAAACAAACACCTCTTAAAATACCTTTCAGCTCTGTACCAAACCAGACTGACTGGAGTCAGGTCCTGTTTTATTGCCCCTAAAGTCAAGGGCAGTCTCTTTGAGCAAAGTAACAGCCTTGACAAAACAAAAGGGACTAGCTTTTTATGTTAGAGAAGACAGGCTAGTGTTCTGTATGGAGGTCACAATCTGGTGGGAATGGTTAACTCGCTCAGAGGGTGACTGCTGACTGATCTGTGAACAACATGACACTTACTGCAAGATCACACAACAACTGCACATTGAGGCAGTGAGAGTTCATTCAAAACCTGGAGCTCTCTCTCAACCATCAAGGTGGGGGTGTCCGCAAGCTTTGTAAACTAACATAGAGTCTTAGAATCCTACAGCACGGAGACTGTCCGTTTAGCCGAAACTGGTTCATGCTGACAAAAATGTCCACTCATGCTAACCTCATTTGGAAATAATGAGAGTTACTCCATAACGTTCATGTTTTAATACAATCAGTTTTTTAAAAATTATTTTGTAGACATACAGCTTAAACATTCATTTCCTTCACACTGTCCTCATGGTACCATCACTGCAGGGATGGTATGGTGAAACTCCATTACACTGTCACTCTGTAGCAAGGAGATCATTCATTATAAAGGAGGGAAAGTCTGTTCACAGTGACAATGTACTGTCTCAATAACACTTTACAACTGCGGGAATGTGTCATCACACTTATACATTAATCATTTTGTAATGAACGATACCACATATTTACTATGCTGATTACTTACTGCTCTGTATGAATTCTGTCAGTGGCTCATGTCCAAGGACATCCAGCTCCTTTTCACCAAGAGCACTTCCCATCATCTCGCCTTCTCATAAATACAAAATGAGAAGGTTGGCATATTTTACCAAATAATTTCTTTGCCTTATGAAGAAAAGCTACACCTAAAGCAACAACACTGTTGTCAATGGAGATGCTGAGGAGGCGATGGTTTAACTGTATTATCTCCGAAATATTAATCCAGGGACCCAGGTAATGACCCAGAGCCGGGATTCGAATCCTACCACGGCAAATGTTGGAATGAAATCAATAAAATATCAGGAATTCAGAATCAAATAAAACAATGAAACCATTATCGATTGTCCTACCTGGCACCCTCATGCTTTTCAGGGAAAGCAATCTACCATCTTAACCAGTTCGGGCTTACATGTGACTCCAGAACAACAGCAATGTGGTTAACTCTCAGTTGTAGTTTGAAATGGCCAAGCCAGCCACTCAGTTATATCACTCACGACAAAGTCTCAAAGAAATGAAGCAGGACAGAACAAAGCACTGACTCCTTACAGCCCACAGACTGCAGTGGGTTAGGAAGGCAGCTCACCAACATCTTCTCAAGGACAACGAGGAAAGAGAATTACATGCTGGCTCAGCATGTATTAATGAATACAAGAAGATGATCACACTCAGGGAAGACAGAAAAAGGGACATAATTCACTTCAACAGTGACTTTAGTTTATACCTTACATGGGCATGATTTTCAGTAATATGAGAACAAGATAAAAATAAATAACGTTCATCTCGTTTTATTTTCCTTCCCAGCTGACCATCAACAATCCCTTTGTTTGCTTCTTTCTCTCTCTCTCTCTTTCTCTATCTATTCAACACAGTCCTCCTGCCCTTTACAACAGACTTCCCTTTCACCAGCATCAATCACGCTATTTCGCAGCGGTGTTCAGTTCTGATGTACGCTCATTGTACTCGAAATGGCAATTTTGTTTTTCTCTCGATCCGAGGCTGCCAAATCTGCTCAGTTTCTCTGGCACTTTCTCGTTTCTTTGCTTCTGATCTCTTGCGAAATTATTTGTTTTACTTAACCTTTAATTTGTTATTACATGGGATGTCTGCATTGCTGGCAAGGGCAGCATTTGTTCACCTCACGAAATGCATTTTCCTGTGAGGTCATTCTTTCAGGCAGTATCCAGCCAAGCACATTGGCTGTGTGTCTGAAGTCAGTCTTATGTCTGACCAGATAATAATGCTAGATGTCTTTAACAAAGGACATCAGTGAAATAGATGAACTTATTGACAAAATTCAGGTGAAGTTATGGTTGATATGAATGAAAATCGCTTTCATTTCCAATTGCTGTCATTTGAGTTTAAGTTCTGATATCATCTGTGGTAGGATCTGAAACAGTATCACTATGTGTCACTACCTGGGCCTCGAAATGAAATTTGTTGTGAAATTTCGAATATGATAGTGTGCCTCTAGTGGAGTTAATTTAGAGACAAGAACAATGCTGTGCTCGAAATATTTGCAACTGAAATCGTGCTTCGAGGAGACCTGGAACTATATCGTCTGAATTTTATCAAGGTATAGATAATCGTTTGTTAAGCATCAGCATTGATGTCAAGATGGCAACTGGGGGTATTATCGATCTGGTAGTGGATAAGTTTGGTGACAGCCAGAATACCGAGACATAAATTAATTCAGGGAAAAAGATACTTCGGGATTGTGAACAGTCTTGTTCGCAGATATTTGTCAGGCCAGGAGTGTGGGCGATTCTGAAAACTGTGGTAATGAATGGAATTTGCAGTTGAAACTGAAGACAACATTTTCCGTCTTTGCCAAATATAGAAAACAGAAATAACAATGAGGTTTGACATGGTTTATGGTATTAATAAATGGATAGAGATGGAGAGACTTACCAGGAACACCAACAATAGCAAGCATGGGATAGTAACCCGCCTGAATAATCATCAGTAGACCGTGTATCCGATCTAATAATGACGACCCAGACCAGGAAAAAATAATAAGACCCCAGGATAAACCCCTGTCCATTGTTGCAGCATTCCAGTCTAATGTTCTCAGATTCTGGTCCATTAATGGAACATTCCAACGTATTTTCAGATGTTGACCTCTCCTCTTACTGTCCCTGGAGCTGTTGGTCGCTGTTAGTGTTGGATGTGATGCATCTGCTACTACAATGGGATAAATCATTGCAAGAAGCCCCTTACTAACAGAAGAGGGAAACCATCCAGTGACACAATTAGGGTCCATGGAGACTGACATCAACTACAGTCACTGAACAAACAGATCCAGTTAACTCCTTCCAATATGGTTCCTTCAGATCACAATAATAACAGGACTGGACTGGATGCTGACATTGCTGGCTATTGGTCACATCTCCCATCACCCATTGCTCTAGTGAAGTTCGTTGTGAGGGAGAATGATGGATGTTTTCTTATCGCAGGCTGGATGATTCTGCAGTGCTGTCTGTTTGCAATGTTGTAACTGCCGGAACCTCCCACAACCACCCCCCAGAAAACGCAACCTAGATGTTGTTACTGAGCCAATCTCTCCTCGACTAGATTACGCAAAGCCAATAGATTCTCAGTGGGCATATTTGCCCTGATCATACACAGCAAATGTTGGTATGTCTGGGCATTCCTTTCATTGCTCTGATAAGACAATTTTGTATCTTCAATAAACAATGCGCTAAAGTATCTTTCAATTCAAACTCATAAACATCTTAATGCACTTGATTTGCTTCAAACCAGTAAGTCTTACATTTCTTTGAATTCAGTCCAAAGCCAAATGTTGAATGTTACAAAACCAGTCCCTTTAAAAGGTTATGTTGTCCTTGTTTATTTTCAAAGAGTGTTCTAAAAACTAAAGATTCGAATATATCTGAATTTTGAAAAGTCCATTGGGACCCCTTTGATTGTACCTAGCAAGTAATGCCACAGGTAGACCACTTTCATTTCATTAAAAAAAAACAGGTGTAATCAAGAGGACATGGATGGGATGGGCAGATCGTTTAAGTTTGGGGGTTAGATGAGTCAGGGTCACTGTTGACATTGGACGCTCTCTACCTACTTCTGCCTTTCTGACCTCATAACCTGTAAGCTTTTTGTGTCAGATTTACCCTTTGTACTAAGACGTTTCTTTATTGCGATTATTGCAAGTATTTTGGAAGAGCATCCTTAAGTCGGGATACCCTGTCGGTTGGATAGAATAAGTTATTCGGGTATTATATCTTCAGTTCATGTGCGTCATTCCGTAATTTGGTAAATAAATATTGTTTGTTTAAAACTCGGCAGTCTGAACCAGCTAATTCACTCCGGGAATATACACTATACACTAGCCTTCAATTAATAGCAAACGTATGGTCTAGGCTACCCGCTTAAAATGTTTTGAGGAGTTGGGCCTGGTCCATAACAATGTATAATAGCCTTGTTCATTAAAAGTCATGAATTAATGAGTAAGGGATGGAATGAATAGGATATTGGCTATGGGACAGGAAGGGCTTGTGCCAGTGGCTGAGAAGTGCTGAGGGGAGGACAGTAACATATCGTGGTCATGAGTATTCAACCATCACTCTTTCTGACAAATGAAATGAAATGCAATGCAGAGCAAGATAACAGATAACCTTTGGTACATGGAATGTTGAACGACAATGTGAGTAGAACAGGACAATTTTAAATGAGATATGTGGAATTGTATTTTTTATTTAGACTGTGTAATCACAGGTTATATAGGTTGAGAAGATTGTTTATACATGGACGTGATATTCAGAATTAAAAACAGATACAGATAACAAAATATGTTAGGTTACAGGGAGTTACAGCAGAGTAAGAGTGAGGATATAGCTCATTCCGAGCTGGTACAGAGATGATGGGCCACGTGACCACCATCTTTGCTGTAATTATTCTGAGAAACGTGTCGAAAACTTTCAGAGCCTAAGGATATAAGCTTAATCAGAAAGCGCGCAGACAATGTCATAATTAATAATCTATTCCCAGTTTTCATCACGTGTAGCTGTCTCTAAAATACATATTAGATTAAAATCAATTTGCTATCATTCGTTCATTTATTTTCAGAACTTAAAGAAGCAGACATGTAATACATGTAGCACTAGCACAAAAAAAAGGAACAGGATTGGACCATGATGTCCAAATATAACCTGGTTGAGCATCTAACCCAATCAAGATAAGCAAAATATATAGATAGTGGAAATCTTAAACACAAACGAAATGGTGGAGAAATACAACAGATGACGCAGGATCTGGATGGAGAAACAAAGTTGACATATTGAGGTTTATATGAACCTGTTCTGAGCAAGTCATGAGGGACTCAAAAAGTTAATTCCGTTTTTCTCTGCTCCGATACTGCCTGACCTGTGGGGTTTCTCTCCAGCACTTTCAATTGTTGCAATGGCAGGAGACAGAGAGTAATGGTGAGCAGTTGCTGTTTGCACTGATGTCTTGTGACCAGCAGTGTTACACAGAGAGTGGTTCTGGGTTTTAATTGTTTGTCATTTATGTAAAAGATTTGGATGAGAATATAGAAGGCATGTTAATAAGTTTGTGGATGACACCAAAACTGGTGGCACAGTGGACAGTGAAGGAGGTTTTCTGAGATTACAATAAGATCTTGATCAAATGGGTCAATGTGCTGACAAATAGCAGATAATGTTCAATCTGGATGAATGCGAGGAGCAGTCAATAGTGTGTGTTTGTTGCTCTCTGATGCACCAGGAATGGGATGATTTTATTCCCCATCTCCTGGGTTCAGCGCATCAATATCCTTCATGATCTTTGAGAGGCCTTACCCTCTCCATGGGTACCCTCTTGATGTTAATGTAGTGGCACAATATTTTTGGATTATCCTTAAATTTAGCAGCCCAAATAATCCCATTTCTCCTTTTACCTTGCCTGATTTCTCTCTAAATAATGCCCCACAATCTTCATATTGATTAAGTCATCCAATTGAATAGAATTGTCTATACCTAAAGTAACAATCTCTTTTATTCTTGTGTTGACCTCAACAACTTTAGTCATCCATTGTTACTTCATCTTACCAGTCTTACCCTTCACTCTAACAGGATCATAATGCCTCTCAACTCTCGTCGTCGCACTGTTCAATGCCTCCCATTTGTCAGACATTGTTTTACCTGCTAACAGTCTACTGCAACCTAACTTGGTATGTCCTTTTCCCATGCCATTAAAACTTATGGTACTCCAATTGAAAAGATAACATTGATGGAAGGCTTAATTATTTTCTATAACGATTTTGAAACTATAGAGTTATGATTGCAAGATCCAATCTACTCCCCTACCTTTACTTCAGACAGCTGCCCTGTACATTGCACAGAAGAAGGTCAAGTTTTGCTCCTTCTCTAATGGGATCATGCACATATTGATAAAGAAATTTTTCTTGAATATATTTGACAAGTACGTCACCATCCAACCCTTTAACACTATGGTAGTCCGAATCAATTTTTTAAAAATTAAAATCCCTCATTATTACAACGTTATTAAGTGTACACATATCTGAAATCAACCTCCATGTTTGTTTTTCAATTTCTTTCTTATTGTTGGAGAGCATATAGTACAATACCATCCACGCGTTCTTTCCTTTCTTATTCTTTAAATTTCATCCAGTATACTTTCACTGGGACGATTTGTCACATCTAAGAATAGACTGCCTACAGTATGGAAACAGACCCCTCAGCCAATCAACTCCATACCGACCCTCCGAAAGAGTAACACACAAAGACACATTCTCCTCTCCTATATTTACCTCTGACAAATGCACCTCACACTGTGGGCAATTCAGCATGGCCAATTCCACTAACCAGCACAGCTTTGGATTGTAGGAGGAAACGCGCTTAGACACGGTGAGAATTTGCAAACTCCACACAGATAGGGGTCTGAGTTTGGGATCAAACCAGTGACCACTGAGCCGCCATGCCACATGCCACGCCATGCGTGGGTTTCCTCCGGGTGCTCCGGATTCCTCGAAGCTGTCCAAAAAGGTGCAGGTCAGGTGAATTGGCCATGCTAAATTGCTCGTAATGTTAGGTGCAGGGGTAAATGTAGGGGAATGGGTATGTGTGGGTTGCGCTTCGGCGGGTCGATGTGGTCTTGTTGGGCCGAAGGGCCTGTTTCCACACTGTAAGTAATCGAATCTAATCTGAACTAAGCCTACCATATAATCTCTTCAAAGTGATCTTTACTTTCTTATGTATAATACAACCCTTATGTTTTATCTGGAGGGTATTCAGAAATATCTTCCCCAGTTCCAACAATAATTTATTCCTTAATCAAAAACGGCAGGCATCCCTTCCCTGCTCATCACATGCCCCTTTTTCTATCCTTTCTCTGACACCTAACACGTGGAACATTGAATTGCCAGTCTTGAACATCACTCAGCCAAGTTTCTGTCATAAATTTGATGTCCCAATCCCATGTTTTTTAACATGTTCTGAGTTCATCAGCCTTCCCTGTTTAGATTAGACCAATCCTTTTTGAACACATCGTTTCTATTCAAAAACACATTCCAATTTCCCAAAATCTAAATCCCTCAACAACACACCAGTTCGTCAGCCATTGCTTTTTCTCCTTTCACCCTTTGTTCATTTCCTGGTTGATTTGGCATTGGGAGTAAACCAGAAATAAATACTTTAAAGTTTTTATTTTTAATCTTCGACATCACCTCTTCAATTCACTCTGTATTGCTTTATTCTTTTCCCTAAAAAATGTCATTCTACCAATATGTACAATAATTTCTGGCTACTCAATCTCACAGTTAACAATGTACTTGAAGTGTTTGGAGTCATTCTTAATCCTACCACCGGGAAAGTCACAAGCCATACTAAACTCACACTCACTGCCACAGAATCTCCTGTTGATGTCCCTGACAGAAGAGTCCACAGTAGCAATAATGCGACTAAATATTCTCAAACGCTGCCGAACATAAGAATCATGAGAAGTTTCGAATAATTGGCTGCTCTTCCATTTTCCTCAGAGAGATAATCCCCTTCAACAGTTCCAAAAACTGAAACTCACTTTGACAGAGTAATAGCCACCGCAGACGTTTGAACTACCTTCTTATATTTCCTGACAGTCACTATTTATCTGACAGAAGTGCTGGATAATGATTTTTCGAAATATTCTAGCCATCCTCTGTGTACCTTATAATTTGGCCTTAGTAATGTTATGTTTAAAGACGGATTTTTCATGACACCTTATATATGTTATCTTTCATTGCCCACAGACAATAATTTTAAGGTGGAAAGAATATAGAAACATTTACATATCAAACATATCTCAATATTGAATAAAACCAACCATTTAGCTAAATAATTCAATAAAAACATTCATTTTCAATAAATGCCCCGAAGAGACATGTTTTCTCCGGAGCTGAAAACAGGTAGGACTCTCCGGAATGAAGGAACAACTCCTTGTTTACAAAAAACGACTGTTTAATTTTTCGAAAAAATCTTTTGCAGCATAAACAAAATTTTAAAATATGAGTCATGATTTGGAGATGCCGGTGTTGGACGGGGGTGCACAAAGTAAAAAATCACACAACACCAGGTTATAGTCCAACAGGTTTAATTGGAAACACACTAGCGTTCGGAGCGACGCTCCTTCATCAGGTGACTGTGGAGGGCTCGAATCGAACACAGAATTTATTGCAAAAATTTGCAGTGACTGAAATTATACATTGAAAAATTGATTATCTGTTAAGCCTTTCATCTATTAGAATACAGTGACAGTTTCACTTCTTTCATGTGTAAATCACAAAACCCTTTTTCTTAAGTTGCATTCTCGGGTTAGCTGTTAACAATGGTGACAGCTAGACTATATGTTGAAGGGCATTTGACCGAAACGTCGATTTCGCTGCGCCTTGGATGCTGCCTGAACTGCTGTGCTCTTCCAGCACCACTAATCCAGAATCTGGTTTCCAGCATCTGCAGTCATTGTTTTTACCTAATATATTGAAGGCTTTAGCCCCGTGTGTTCTCTGTCTATGACCTGATGCTTAGATTGATTCTAATCTAAAAAGTGAGATAACAGAGTTTTACATAAATTCATTCAGTTTTTGAGCTCAGATTTCTGTATGAATGTATGCAGTTTTTGAGCACAGATATTCCTACACACACACACACACACTCACATACACGCAGACGCAGGTACACACAGACGCACACACAGACACCCACACACAACCTCATAGACACACACACACTCCCACACTCCCACATGCATCCCCTCACGGACTTAAGACACTCTGCACTCAAAACACACACACACATACACACACACACACACACACACACACACACACTTCCTCACACTCTCAACCTCCACCCCAGACAGACCGACACACACACAGACAGACAAAGACCCACATGGACACGTATATTTTGTGTGTTGAATTTATACTTGCAGAGTTACATTGCACTTTGCTGAAAAACTGCATACATTCATGTAGAACTCAGAGCTCAAAAACTGCACGAATTTATGTAAAACTCTGTTATCTCATTTTCTTAGATTAGAATCAATCTAAACATCAGATCATAGACAGAGAACACAGAGGGCGAACACCTTCAACATATTGTCTAGCTATCACCATTGTTAACAGCTAACCCGAGAATGCAACGTTTAAAAAAATGGGTTTTGTGATTTACACATGAAAGAAGTGAAGCTATCACGGTATTCTAACAGATGAAAGGCTTAACAGATGATCAAATTTTCAAAATATACTTTCAGTTACATCACACTGCAAATTTTTGCTATAAATTCTGTGTTACGATCGAGCCCTCCAGTATCACCTGATGAAGGACCGTCGCTCCGAAAGCTAGTGTGCTTTTAAATAAATATGTTGGACGATAACCTGGTGTTCTGTGATTTTTAACTTTAAAATATGAATACTCTGTAATTTTTTTAAACCACCTCTTAAAATGTTCTTTACAAAATATTCATTTGAATGAAAATCGTGATTTTTTGCTTGTTTTTGCATATTAATAGAAATTGAAGCATAATTTTATATGAATAAACGATAATAACTTGATCATCTGTAAAAAAAGACGATAATAAATATTTAACGGCCTGCAATCCCAGAAGCAGCTGTCAGTTCCATGCTGCTCGAAGCGCATTTTTTGAAACATTTTTCACAATATGAATAAACGTGGCTGAATGTTTTAATAATTTTATTCCAGTTCAACGTACACATGACGATATGATTTGATCTCCTGCCGTGAGTCTAAGTGTAGAATTTAATTGGAGCTTTATCCTCATCACTCCAGCCCTTTCCAACAAAATTATGAATCTGTGTCCATCCTACGGGCGAAAATTCCTTAAGCTCTGACTATTGCAGGGCATGTTACAAAGAACATTATCCAGGTCCACGTAAAGCACAAATATTGCAGTGAAAGCCACCTAAACCGAATCCAATATTAATTTTATACAGGCCTTTTAAATCAAACGTACAGTGGCGCATAGTACAAAAGGGGAATTCAGCTACATGTCCAAAATAAAATTTGTGGCTCCGTCATAAAAAAGACCTCACGCTGTAAATTGTCCAAAGTACGAAAACAAACAAGAGACTGGGATTCTCAATTCTTTCCCTGTGAGTAACATCTGAAGAACAGGAAGAAAGTCAAGGCTTAGAGTGAACTTCATAAATGATGATGATGAGAATGGGAGGGAGAGAGTTTTGGGGAAATGATAAACAAGGCTGTGGGTGATGCAAAGTTTAGCGAAGTAGTTCACAATGAAGTGAAACGTGTTAGGGTATGGATGGTATACACTGATTGTTCAGGTAGCCAGATCGATGACAGATGAAAATTAATACTGACAAATTTGATAAATTTCAGATGTAACAATTCAAGAGTACTCAATCTATGAAGAGAGGCTAGTATTTCTTGATTTTACTTGAAAACAAAGAAGGTTGAGAGGTGCTCCCGATGGAGATGTTTAACAGCATGAGGGTTTGGGACAGGGTGAACAGAGAGCAGCTCTTTCCGTTGTGCCAAGGTTCAAAAACAAGAAGAGACAATTATAAAGTGAAAGTGGTCTCACTATTAATCTGTAATGGAAACTTTCCTATTTCTAAATGTATTGGCTTTTAAAATAATTCAAGCTTTCTGTTGCCTTCTGAAAATAACTTGATGTTGATGTGAGAGGTTTTGTTTTATGATCTAGGTTCCCCTTCCTTATGCCTCAGTTTTGCAATCTGTCCATTGAAATACTCCATTCAACTCACCAACGTACTCGAAAACAGAAAAATGTTCCCAACTATGATCCAAACACCAATATTTGTCCGTTTCGTTGACCCACCTATAAATATTTATAGACTCATATCCTCTTCACATCTTGTTTTTCTAACATTTTCAATATTTGTTTTCTTCCATAATACTTTCAAACTAGTTTTCAGAAGATATAGATTATGGCCTATTTACAATAGAATTGATAATGTAATATTTTTAATCAAGATATGAAGTTAAAGTTGCAACAACGGGAACGTGTTTTGTTGTCCCATCACCCAGTTCCCAGACTGCAGTTGCAGCAAATAGTCATTAAATCTCAAAAGAATTGCCAAGTCTTTACTTCTAGTCGAAATTGTCATTTGTTCCTTTATTGCAAAACAGCATATTGATTATGCACTCACTATCTGACTGTTATATATTGATTTCATTTATTCCAGACAATTAAACATCAGAAATTAAGAACGCAGATAGGCCATCTGTTTACCAGATTCTGGATTAGTGGTGCTGGAAGAGCACAGCACAGTACCCTTCCACCGATACTCTCATTCATTTGGCCGAACTGGTTCTCACACTTAACAATTTCTCCTTTGAATCCTCCCACTTCCTCCAGACCAAAGGGGTAGCCATGGGCACATGTATGGGCCCAGCTATTCCTGTATCTTTGGTGGCTACGTAGAGCAGGTGATCTTCCATAATTACACCGGCACCACTCCCCACCTCTTCCTCTGTTACATTGATGACTGCATTGGCACTACCTCGTGCTCCCGCGAGGAGTTTGAGCAATTCATCAACTTCACCAACACATTCCACCCTGACCTTAAATTAACCTGGACCATCTCTGACTCCTTCCTCCCCTTCCTGGGCCTCTCCATCTCCACTAATGACGACCGACTTGACACTGACATTTTTTTACAAACCCACCGACTCCCACAGCTCCCTGGATTCCACCTTTTCCCACCATACCTCGTGCAAAAATGCCATCCCGTATTCCCAGTTCCTCCGCCTCCACCGTATCTGTTCCCAGGAGGACCAGCTCCACCACAGAACACACCAGATGGCCTCCTTCTTTAGAGACCACAATTTCCCTTCCCACGTGGTTAAAGATGCCCTCCAATGCATCTCGTCCACATCCCTCACCTCCGCCCTCAGACCCCACCCCTCCAACCGTAACAAGAACAGAACGCCCCTGGTGCTCACCTTCCACTCTACTAACCTTCACATAAACCAAATCATCCGCCGACATTTCCGCCACCTCCAAAAAGACCCCACCACCAGGGATATATTTCCCTCCCCACCCCTTTCTGCCTTCCGCAAAGAGCGTTCCCTCTGGAACTACCTGGTCAGGTCCACTCACCCCTACAACCCACCCTCCCATTCTGGCAGTTTCCCCTGCCACCGCAGGAACTGTAAAACCTGCGTCCACACCTCCTCCCTCACCTCTATTCAAGGCCCTAAAGGAGCCTTCCACTTCCAGCAAAGTTTTACTTGCACATCCACTAATATCATTTATTGTATCTGTTGCTCCCGATGCGGTCTCCTCTACATTGGGGAGACTGGGCGCCTCCTAGCAGAATTCTTTGGGGAATATATCCGGGACACCCGCACCAATCAACCACACCGCCCCGTGGCGCAACATTTCAACTCCCCCTCCCACTCTTCCGAGGACATGGAGGTCCTGGGCCTCCTGCACCGCCGCTCCCTCACCACCAGACGCCTGGAGGAAGAATGCCTCATCTTCTTCCTCGGAACACTTCAACCCCAGTGCATCAATTTGGACTTCAACAGTTTCCTCATTTCCCCTTCCCCCACCTCACCCTAGTTCCAACGTTCCAGCTCAGCACTGTCCTCATGACTTGTCCAGACTTGTCCTACCTGCCTATCTCCTTCTCCACCTATCCAAACCACCCTACCCTCCCTGACCTATCACCTTCATCCCCTCCCCTATTTACCCATTGTACTCTATGCTACTTTCTCCCGAACCCACCCTCCTCTTGCTTATCTATCCACGCTTCAGGCGAACTGCCTTTATTCCTGATGAAGGGCTTATGCCCGAAACGTCGATTTCGAAGCTACTTGGACGCTGCCTGAACTGCGGTGCTCTTCCAGCACCACGAATTCAGAATCTGGTTTCCAGCATCTGCAGTCATTGTTTTTACCCATCTGTTTACCAGGCCTGCTGTGGTAATCAAAAAGGCCTTACTGCGGTCTTTTCTCCACATTAGTGTCTTCTTCCCTACACACGGATCAACCTGCATCTCCCTCAACCAAAACCCTAGGCTCCTGTGGGCCAGCCACCAATGATGAATAAAATCCAAAGAACTGCAGAAGGAATAACACAAGAACTTAGGAATTAGGAGTGGCAGTAGGAATTCCAACTTTGCATTTATCCGTATTAAACACCACCTGCAAGATGTTGCAATCAGCCCCATTTTCCAAGCTTATCAATATTCAGTTTTAAACTCTTTATGTCCTCATCACAGCCTGTTTTAACATCTCGTTGCGGACAATCTGTGAATTTAGTTGCGACTCTCTGTCTTTCCTTCCAGGTCATTTGGATAGGTTGTAAATAGTTGAGGTCTGAGAACTGAACCCAGCAGCACCTCACTCGTTTCAGTTCACCAGAGAAAGATAATATCTCCTGATGCTCTGCTTTCTGTCAGTCAGCCAATCATATATCCAATACAATACTCTACCCTTAACGCCCTGGTATCTAACCTTTCTAGATCAGTAAATATGTGGCATCTTGTCAAAGTTTAGATATACTGCATTTGCTGGATCCCCATTATCCACTTTACTGGCTACATTCTCGAAGAAATCCCTAATTAGAACATAGATAGAACATAGAACAATACAGCACAGTACAGGCCCTTCGGCCCACGATGTTGTGCCGAACTTCTAACCTAGATTAAGCACCCATCCATGTACCTATCCAAATGCTGCTTAAAGGTCGACAATGATTCTGACTCTACCACTCCCACGGGCAGCGCATTCCATGCCCCCACCACTCTCTGGGTAAAGAACCTACCCCTGACATCTCCCCTATACCTTCCACCCTTCACCTTGAATTTATGTCCCCTTGTAACAATCTGTTGTACCCGGGGGAAAAGTTTCCGACTGTCTACTCTATCTATTCCTCTGATCATCTTATAAACCTCTATCAAGTCACCCCTCATCCTTCGCCGTTTCAACGAGAAAAGGCCGAGAACTCTCAACCTATCCTCGTACGACCTACTCTCCATTCCAGGCAACATCCTGGTAAATCTTCTCTGCACCCTCTCCAAAGCTTCCACATCTTTCCTGAAGTGAGGCGACCAGAACTGCACACAGTACTCCAACTGCGGCCTAACCAAAGTCCTGTACAGCTGCAACATCACTTCACGACTCTTGAATTCAATCCCTCTGCTAATGAACGATAATACTCCATAGGCCTTCTTACAAACTCTATCCACCTGAGTGGCAACCTTCAAAGATCTATGTACATAGACCCCAAGATCCCTCTGTTCCTCCACCTGACTAAGAACCCTACCATTAACCCTGTATTCTGCATTCTTATTTGTTCTTCCAAAATGGACAAAATTATGCCCTGGTTCTTCTGATCTGCTTGATGTCCTTGTGGAATATCTTGGGTTTCTCACTAATCTTGCTCACACTTGCCAATGCCCATTTTCATCACTCTCCTCTGTGTGATTTTTAAAAAAGTGTTTTACTTCGATCACCTCCCATTTTCTGAAACTCTCTTGAACACAGGCGGACTTCCCCGATCCGGCTATCTTGCCATCAGAGAGATTAATCTCAAGAATATCCTTACAGACCATTTCTATGAAAAAAAAACTGCTTTGTATTCAGATGTCATTTAAATTCAAAATATTAAGATCAATATTCCCAAAAGCGCCTTTGCATCCCAGTTGTCAATTAGCTCTTCTGATCACCCATCACCAATTCCAAAACAGCCTGATCTCTCGCTCGGTGGTCAACATATCATCAAAGCAAACCAACTCATAGATGCTCATGAAATCCATTTTCCCAGCATTAACATTCGCTTGGTTTAACTTTGTTTAGATGTAACTTGAAGCTGTCCATTATTACTGCAGTACCCACAAACTTGTATATCTAATGTCCTGTTTTGGACCATTTGTGACCATTTGTATCACAAATTTGACGTTGATATATAACTCATTAATGTTAGGTTCTCCTTGCCGTTTCTAAGCTCCACCTTAACAGATTCTGTGGCGATGTTAATGGCACATTCAGATTAGATGTTTGGTGAGGCATATCTCAACATTGATATTATCTCACCACATCTTACCCGTTCTTCTCAAGAGTTATTGTAACATTATCACCAGATCTTTCGTTGTGCTGGTGGAGTTAAGAAGGGTAATCATCTTTCAGCAATGCTGCATATTCCCCCATAGAGCTAAGACTGCTCCAACCTAGGCGGTAACCTTACAGCAAGCTGGTAAAGTGATACTGCTGCTGCACAGCAAGTTAGTGAGATGAAATCGGGAGTAGTGTGTACAGATGTCATCTCCTCACTGAGGAAAGGATATTGGAATTCACTCAAAGATTGTTCCCTCAATTTTTTTCTGGAACGAAGGTGTTAATCATAGAATCCCTGCAGTATGGAAGCAGGCCATTTGTCCGATCGACAACACACTGATCCTCCGAAGACCATCCCATCCAATCACCACCACCCACCCCACCCAATCTTTATAACCTGGCACTTTCCATGACTGATGTGCCTAGCCACCACATCCCCGGACGTTATGGAGAATTTAGCATGGCCAGTCCACCGAACCTGCACATTTTGGGACGATAGGAGCAAATTGGAGACTGTAATTGAACACGAATTTCTGGTGCTGTGAAGCGGCAGTGCTAACCACTGAGCTACCCAGTGGGGGCAACACAACTTGTCTGCATATTTCAGCCCTTGAAAAGTGACATTTGAGCAGGGAGATTTCATAATTCCCCAGACCTGTCATTGAGAAACAGGATGAGGAAATTGAGATCCTGAGCGGCTTGGACAGGAACAGGAGCAGGACATGCAAACCATCGAGACTATACTGTAGGAACATCAGGGGGACATTCAGCCCGTCGAGACTATAATGTGGGAACACCAGAAGGACTTTCAGCCCAGCGAGCGTGTAAAGCACGAACAGAATGAGTCCAATCAGTCTCTCATGCCTCTTATATAGCAATTGGAACAGATCTTTTACAGTCTTGTGCCTGTTACACAGGAATTGTGAATTCAGGATTATAGTGGTTATAGAAAGAGAATAACATCAAATAGCCAGCTTCACTAGGGAATAAAAAGTAGTGAGAAATCTATTGGAATTAAAGACAAATTGTTGGAATCCGTTATGAAGGAATTAATAACACGAGATTTTCAAAGTCAATCCACAATCCAGTATTCAACATAGTTTTATGAAAGATAAATAATGTTTTAATGATTTGACTACCTTTCTTCAAAAAAGTGACAAACATTGTGGATAATGGGGATCATATAGATGTATTATATCTGGATTTCCAGACAGCAGTGCGTAATGTGTCACAAACAATGATTAATATGCAAGTCAAGACCACATAGGGAAAGGAAAGATTTATTTGCTAAGAGAAATGATTATCTAAGTAATTAAAAAGCTACGATATTGAGCCACAGGTTTTGGACAGCGTCGGATAATGTCACAGAAATTTGAGGGTGAATACATGAGGATTAATGGTCGGCACAACATGAATAGCTGAAGGGCCTGTTCTGTGCTGTACTGTTCTATGTTCTATGTTCTAAAGTCAAAAATCACACAACAGTAGATTCCAACAGGTTTATTTGAAAACACAAGCTTCCATTGCGTTGCTCCTTCATCAGGTGTTAGAGAGAGAGTAAGACGTTAGACACAAAAGATGTAAGGAAAAGGTCAAAGGATTGTGCAACTCATGTGCATGAAAGGTACGCACCTGAGATGGCTCTTAAATCCTAAATCACTTAGAATGGGGGTGCAGGTTTTGATTGATTAATATGCAAATCGTTGAGTTTCTTTCAAGTCACTGCCGAGAGATACCTTCAGCCATCATCAATGGAAAGTAGGTGACCCCTTTGGTTAGACAATGTATATCAGGCGTGAGGTCTTGTTGAGAGTCTGTTTGTGTCTTCACCTGGAGTCAAACTGGGTTTGTTCCCAAAGTAGGAGTTTATAAAATACAGCATTGACTGACTGTCTCCAAATTCTATGTTTTTCGAGCCAAATAAAGTGTATCTGCAAATACAAATATGCAAATGCAAATTCACGCCACAGATTTATACGTGCATACGTGTGTGTGTGCGTGTACGTGTGTTTGAGGGGGTATGCTGTGTGAAGGGGAGAGAGAGAGAATGTGTGTAAGTTAGAGAGACTGAGGGGGCGTGCGTGTATGAGTGCAGGAGGGAAACAGAGTGGGCGTACGCATGCATGTAACAGTGTGCGTGTGCATATATGAGACAGGGAGAGTGTGAGTGCGTGTGTGTAGCGGATAGGGAGATGGCGCATTAGTGCATGTAAGTGGTAACATGAGAGTGTGTGCTTGTCCAGGCTAAGACACAGACAGATTTCGCAGATCCCTTCCACCCTCCCAACACACACACACACTCTGTGGTTTCAGAACTTCCCCTCTCTCCAGCCTCTGCTCCATTCGGTGTTCATGTTACAGACCCAGATGCTGTAACTACAGTCGCCATGCTCCATCCAGAGTGGGGTCACCAAATCCTCAGCTCTCCCCGAATGTCTGAGGTCGCTCACAAAATAATCTCCAGCAACCCATCCCCAGCAGCTCCACTAACTTTTCAATAAGAGGACCCAGTGAAAAGCCTCTCAGCTACACGTTCGATGTCTGCTCCTTTACAATAACACTTGAGGGTCTTCCTTGTGTTACTGACCGCACAATCAGATGAGAGGGGCAAAGACAGGTGTTCAGTGGACAGGCACAGACCAAGTTTCAAAGGCGTGAGTCAAAGCTACTGGAATCCCCCTGCCCAATATGGAGAACCACATGGGACACACCAGGAAGTGAACAACAGCCCGAGACACACCATTTAATTATTTATGAGCTACACAATACCAGCACGTGGTACACGAGGAATCCAAAAACCAAGGCCAGGAAAAGATACAGAAAAAAACAACCAATTAATTACCTGATAACTTCGTGAAAATATGGATAAAGATACAGGGGAGAGGAAGTAACTGGAGAAGGGAGACAATGATGGGTCAAATCACAAGAATGCAAACATTGAATAAAGACAATGCCAGATCAGCTGGAACGGTCCATTGCCTCAATATCTGAATCTGCCTCACAAAACCAGCCCAGCCACCATAAACTTGCGTAGGGTAACAGCCAAAATGGAGAGTTGGGCAGACCGTGCTAGTGGATTACTACCCAAACTGGACTATCTGCCCAGCATAGGAAGCGTTGCAATTCTTTGCCAGTATATTGCAACCATCCACCACTGCCCTCTGTCCCCTACTTTTGAGCCAATTTTTCAAAATGGCTAGTTCTCCATGTATTTCATAAGAACCAACTTTGTTAACCAGATGCCCATGCACAACATTGTTAATCGCTTTACCAATGTTCATATCGATAATGTAAGCCTTTCTGCCTCAATTAATCTTCTTAGGCACTTCTTCAAAAAACTCAGACAAGTAAATGACACACAATATCACTTGCACAAAGTCATGTTGAAGATCAGTCGTTGTCTTTCAAAATACGTGCAGATCCAGTGCCTCATAATCCCGTCCAACAATTTACCCACCACTGACGTCAGGGTCACTAGCTTTTCCCTATCACCCTTCTTAAATGCTTTAATTAGTGGCATCACGTTAGGCAATCTCCAGTCTTCTGGCACCTCACCTGCAGCTATCGATGATATAAATATCTCCGCAAGGGGCCCAGCAATCATTTCTCCACCTTCCCAAAAAGTTCTAGCATACATCTAATAATGTCCTGGACATTTTTCCACAGTTGAACATTTTAAGACCTCCAGCATCTCCTCTGTAATACAGACATTTTATAAGATATCAGTACTTCTTTCCCAGATTCCCTTGCTTGCATAACCTGAACAGTAAATATTGATATGAAACATTCGTTCAATACCATCCCTATCTCCTGCAGTTCTGCATATCTACGGTCTTTCTAATCTTTAAGAGACCCTATATTCTCCCTAGTTACTCTTTTATGCTTAATATATTTGCAGATTTGCTTTGGATTCTCATTAATCCTATTTGCCAAAGCTAACACATGTCCCCTTTTTGCACTCCCGATTTCCCACTTAACCATACTCCCGTTGCCTTCAGACATTTCTAGTGATTCACTTTAAATCAGGAATTAAGAAGCTAATGATGCCCACTTCGATTGTCGGCAAAATATATCTGGTTAACTAACGTCGTTGAAGGAAGCAATCTGCCATCCTTAACTGGTCTGGCCTGCATGTGACTCCAGACCCATAGCAATGTAGTTGACTCTTAACTGCTCTCTGGGCAATTAGGAATGGGTAATAGATGCTGGCCTAGCCAGCGATGCCCTCATTCCATGAATAAATGAGAAAAAAATCATTTTCTGCTGTCTACATCTGAAACATGTTTCCTTCTTATCCGTGACCAGTCCCTCAATTTCTCCAATCTTCCAGAATTCCTTATACCAACCAGTCTTACCATTCACCCTCTCTGTGCTCTTGACATCTCATTTTTGAAGGCCTTCCCCTTCTTAGCTGGTCCTTTATCTGCCAATATCTATGCTAATAGACCTAGGAAAGTTCTTGATAAATATATTCAAAATTGGCTTTTCAACAATTTAGAACTTCAAGTTTTAGACCTGGTTCATCATTTTCCATCTCTATTTTTAAACTAATAGAATTTTGATGACATGACACAAAGTGCTTCCCCATTGATATCTCAACCACCCCCTACGCACTGCCTTACTTCCCAAGGGTCGTGCACGTTTAGCTCCTTCTCTATGATGGAGTGCATTGGACAAGCAGCTGCGGCATTGTAACTGAGAATGGGGTCAGCAGTGTCTATGGCTCATTGGGCTTAATCTAACAATAATTTGTCTCAGTGACATTTACATTGAGTGTGACAGCGGGATCGTCTGCACGAGGCTGAGCTAGTTTCCTGGTGCCGTCTTTTCGAACTCACCTCATTAACTACCCACATCGTATCACTCTCATTCAATACTAGCACGATACTCCCACCCATCATGGCAGGAGTTACTCACTATTGCTCGGATGCCCCTGGATACTCCGTCATCCCTGGTACTGGTACCATCTTTAAAGGGCCAATGCACACACAGTTGAGTTTCTCACTGTGGAGCTGCCCTGCACAGTTTACACTGAGCATGGCAGATATGGTACAATTACACCACGGTTTGTCGACAGGGGCACAGAGGTCCTGGTGGATGGGCTAGTACAGAGGGGGACCATCTCTTCCCAGAGGGGGCCACACCACTGGACACACCGGTCATGGTCTGAGCTCACCACACAACTCAGTGCAGTATCTGCGGTCTGAAGAAATATCAAGCAATACAAGATAAGCATCAATAACCTTCCACGCTCTGTCAGGATAAGGGTCACCATATTCTCTCTGCTCCCTCAGACTCACTGTGTATCTGTTATGGCATCTACCCCCGAACAAGGCTCATGCTCCACCACTCTCACTCCTGCAATCAGCACATTCCCTCCCTCTTTCTCTACTATGTCTTCCTCTCTAATAACACTGCGTGGATCCAACACTGTGGACTGTCTCCCTCTGAATACAACACCATCTCCCTCCCACCCACGACACCAATCGCAGGGCCACCCACTCCATCCTTCACTCCCTCCCTCCCTTTCTCGCATTCCAGGAGAAACAGCTTGGAATAGGACAGAAAGGTACAAGTCAGGTGGTATAGTGCCAGATAACCGTCTCGATCCCCACCCCCCCGTATCTGTATTTCTGTGTTTGACTCTGTGAGCATCTCTGTGTAGTTACAGGCCTGACAATCCCTGTGGTGCTTAAAATGGCACAACCTCTCGCTTACCTGGCCTCCCTATCCTACTGCAGTGACCGCGGCAAAGGGTGATAACCTTCGTGAATTCAGTCTGGGTGGGAGAGAGGGCAGCAGCTCACGGCATCATCCAAACTGACAGCACCATCAACACACACACACACACACACACACACACACACACACACACACACACACACACACACACACACACACACAGTGCTGGGAGATGGTGGGTTGCAAATATACTTGAGCTTTCAGAATGGAAATGCTCACCTCTGAGCGAACCATTTTGTCAGGAGATGAGATAAATTTATTTCTCATTCTGTGAACTGCAATGCTTAATTATTATGTGAGAAAGTATTGGATAGTCCAGAAAACAGAAAAAAGGCCCAGTTGTGGTGGTAATATCGCAGGAACAACATCGCTCAGTATAAGAGAAAATTGCTTTTTGCTACCAAAGAAAAACCAGACAGCTGTGCAATGTGAGTGATTCACAGCAAATGATTTGTTGTGTTCTCAGAGATTAAAAATCTCTGCCATTGAAACAGTGGTGTGAGGAGGCCAGCAGAACGTAGTTCAAAATTTGGGAGTAAATTTGTAGCTCGGGTGCTCTTTGTTGTGGATTTGTTCACCGAGATGGGAATTTGTGTTGCAGACGTTTAGAAAAACAGGAAGAATAACAGCTATACAATATATTCGCCAAAAACGGCTACCCGCGCTATTTCATCAACAGATTGCGAAGGGAAAGACAACAGAACGAGGATATGCCACAACCCAAAGGACTAGCCACACAACCATACATCAAGAGTATTTCCGAACTGACAGCCAGACAACTGCGACCACTAGGACTCATAACAGCACACAGATCAACAGCCACTCTCAGACAACAACTCACCAGGATGAAGGACACGATACCCAGCATGAGCAAAACCAATGTAGTTTGCAAAATCCCATGCAAAGACTGCACAAAACACTACATAGGACAAACAGGAAGACAGCTAACGATCCGCATCCCTGAACACCAACTAGCCATGAAACGACACAATCAGCTATCCTTAGTAGCCACACACGCAGATGACAAGCGACATGAGTTTGACTGGGACAACACTACTATTATATGACAAGCCAAACAGAGAACAGACAGGGAATTCCTAGAGGCATGGTACTCATCCACAGATTCACTCAATAAGCACATCGACCTGGACCCAATATACCGACAACTGCAACTGACAACCGGAAGCAGCAGATTCAAACCACTGCAAATGCTTGAGGAAAGGTCACAGAAGCGCTTCACAGGAGGCTCCCAAGCATTGAGGATGTCACCTAGACAGGGGACGAAACGTCTGCAACACAAATTCCCTGCTCAGCGAACAGAAGGCAGTATTCTAATAATCTAATCTCAAAACTCTGTTCAGCACTGCTGCCTCGCAGCACCAGACACCGGGGCTCGATTCCACCCTCAGCCGACCGTCTGTGTGGATATTGGACACTCTCCCCGGGTCTGCCTGGGTTTCCACCAGGTTCTCCGGTTTCCACCCACAGTCCAAAAGTGTGAATATTAGGTGAATTAGCCATGCTTAATTGCCCATTGCCCATTGCCCATAATGGATGTGTAGATTAGGGGCATTAGTCATTGGTAAACGTAGTATAGTATTTCAACGGGTCTGAGTGGGTTACTCTTCGACGCGTCAGTGTGGACCTGTTGGGCCGAAAGGCCAGTTTCCCAACTGTAGCGATTCTATGAACTTTCTGAGCCATAGGGACAGACAGAGAGAGAGGACGAGTGAAACTTTGATTACAATTTCAATGTATTTACTTCAAAAAACAGCATTGCACTGCGATGCAGACAGAGCTACACGTAAACTTAGATACTGATACGAACATACATAACACAGACAGAGATACACACACAGCTACGGATATTTTCACACAAACACACGAACGGACCCCAACATACAGGCACACACGGTCTTTAATACAGGGATATATACTTTATTTTATTATTAAGTTATCAATGGTCAGTTGGAGAAGGCAGAAGAATGGGGTTCATAAATATTTTAGCCGTGATCAAATGTCATGGCATCCTAGATGGGCTGAATGGCCTAATTCTGCTCCAGTGTCTCATGCTCATATGATCTCGTGCTGCCTGGAATTGTCTTTCCACGAGTTCAGTGGAGGCAGAATTTGGAAAGTATTTGATTTAGGATTATTAATGGGAATGTGGACAGGTTTGAGAGGCTGAGTGGGGGATATATGTTCCTTATTGTCGACTCCTTATACATCAAAAGAGTGGTCATTGGTTTGGTGGGAACACATGTTGGAGAATAAGGACCTTCCCATTTCAGACTGAAACAGGGATGCTCCTTTCTCTTTAGGGTTGTGTAATCTGTGGTGTTCTCGTCATTAGGGAGCAATGAAGACTGGGTTACTGAAAACACTCAAGGTTGAGTTCCATAGAACTTTGATGAGCAAGACAATCCACGTTTATTGGGAACAGACAGGAAAGGGATGTTTAGTCATTATCACATCAACAATGCACATTCTGAATGGTGCAGCAAGCTCGAGGGACTGAATGGCCAGCTGCTGGACGTAACCCATGTGTTGTTCTCTCAAGCACTCAGTAATGTTACAGAGGTAAAAAAGATCCCATTTAACCAGTCAGCTTCGTTTTATTCCTGATGAAGGGCTTTTGCCCGAAACGTCGATTTCGCTGCTCCTTGGATGCTGCCTGAACTGCTGTGGTCTTCCAGCACCACTAATCCAGAATCTGGTTTCCAGCATCTGCAGTCATTGTTTTTACATCGTTATAATCAGACAGGGTTATTCTGCCCCCTAAGGATTTATGCAGGAATATATTGAAGTCATTCAGCCCGCTAAGTACATTACACAGTGTAGGATCAGGCCATCCAACCGTTCTAGCCTTCTGCCCAGCAACAGGGGAAATCCGGTTAACTATCAGGGAATAAATATTCGGAATAAAGGTTGATATTCAGGTGGTAAAGTTGTAACTGGATGCAGTTCCTCACGGGTCAGTGTGCGATTATGAACTATTTACAATCTATACCAATGACTTGGATGAGAGGACTGCTTGGCTTGGAGCTCAATCAGCTCATTCACTAAGATAGTCATTTAACTGGATATCTGCAATAGGATACGGAGAGGGGAAAATAGTGAGCAATACGTTGGCAGACAACAGTACAATGTGGGTTAAGGCAAGTCAGTGCTGAGTTGAAGAGGTAAAATAACAGTAACCTACTTAAATGGAGAAAATATCGCAAAACTCATTGGTAAAGCATTTGTGCGTCCCGGTACATGAGCAACATTAGCCTAGTCAGCAGATACAGCCAATAATCAGAAAAGGTTATCGAATCTTGCTGTTTTATGCAAAGGGTATAATCATTGGGATGCTTCACTGCATTTTTATAAGAGACTGCTAAGACTACACTGGATACATTGTGTGCAGTAATGAACCCCTAAACTGAAACAAATGCAATTCTTTTAGAAGCTTTTCTCAGATGTTTCACTTCATCCTTGCTAGAATGAAGGCTCCGATGTAATCATAGTGTCATACAGCACGGTGACAGACCCTTCAGTCCAGTTTATCTGCACCGACCAAATATTCCAATCTGATGTAGTACCATTTGCCAGCATTAGACACATAACACTCTAAATCTTTCTTATTCATATACTAATCAATTGCCTCTTAAATGTTAAAATTATACCATCCTCTACCACTTTCGCGGCCAGCTATTCCATACACGCATTATCCTCTATGAGAAACAGTTACTCCTCAGGCATCTTTTTAAATCTTTCCCCTCTCACCTCAAATCTCTGACCTCTGGTTTGGACCCCTCCAGCCTCGGAAAATAACCTTGGCTGTTTCCCGTATCCATATCCCTCATGGCCTGTACAGGGGCAGAGCACGTCAGGCCTGAGAAAGAGAGATGTTCATATTGAACCATTTAAGACCCTGGGGAGAGTGTATTGGGGCGTGAGGGATGAGAGAATCAAACTAAGGATTCAGTTTTAGAAAATAATATACTCATTTTAACACAGGTAGTACAAAAACATGAATCTGTTGTACCAGCATTATGCAATCACATGTAAATATATCTTCTAATTATAATTTATGCATCATTCCTAAATGGAGCAGATAACAGGGATGGAGTCATGCAATCAGGAGAATGTTCGACGAGACCTTACTTGGACTAGGTTGGTGTTTGGGCAACATTACTGTACGTTTCAGATCAGACAGGGAGAAAATGTGACCTGTCAGAGAAGCCACGGTCATTGATCCATCTCTTTAATTGTTCTTCTCTGCAGCAATATTTGAGAGCTGAAAACCACCAGTCATCTTTATCAGTTCAGCGCCAGAATAACAATTGAAACAATCTCAATTTTGCTTTTGTCATGGAATTAACTGTTACTTCAACAAAGCGCTTCTGAATTACTATTCTGCAGAGTTTCTTTCTTTTTCTGTTTGCCTTTAGCCGTGTGTGTGTGTGTGTGTGTGTTTGTGTGTCTGTCTTTGCATGTTTCTGTGTCTCAGATTTGTACAAAAATAAATGTTGATGTGCAGCTTGTCAATATCCAAACTGTATGTCATTTATCTTTCCATCGTAATTCGAGTAACTTTCCTTTAGTTTTAGATTAGTTTTTTTTTTGATATATTTAAGAAATCTGCCTAACTTATTCCGAACACTGAACCTGACCCAGTCTGAGACCGATATCATTTGCCATATCACACACTTGGTTGCATTCATAATTTGTCGTGACCGATGGAGGAGTGGGACTAGAAAAAAGGAACAATGATTCTCCAACCTCGGTAGGAACAGGGATAAGGAGAAATTGTGAACGGACAGTTTCAGCGTGAAGTCTCTTCCCCACAGGTCTGTGGTGCCTGTGTGTTTACATTTAGTCAAAGGTGTGTCAGATAATTATTTGATGGGAAAGTGGCTTTAGGATAATCAACGGCAGATATCAACGTGGGGCTGAGACCACATTCTGATCAGCCACAATCCTAGTGGCTGGTGGAGTCGGGACACACTCCTGTTTCTCTTCCTTCTTCGCCCCATTCCATTCAGCCCATCAATCTGGTACTTCGGAGGAATTGGAAACTACTTGCTCCAGTAACTGGTGCACAGAAACAGAGGACACTATTCAGGCTCTGAAGACAGTCAAACATGGTTTGGTGTGGACTAGATAACTTTCTTAGGATCATAGTGGCTGTTACTGTGAAACAGCCCACTCCTCTCTCTTTACAGATGTTCCCCTGTCTCAATTTATTTGTCATGTTGTTGACCCAGATTCACAGTGAATACGGCCCCCATACTGTACCCAGATATTTTTCACAATATCCTGTGGTCTCTTTGACTACAACATTCTTTCACAGAACAGCCAGGAAAACAAGTACGATGAACCTTCCAATAACAGAATGCAAGAACATTAGAAGCAGGAGAAGTTCAATCAGCCCCTATAGCCTGGCTTTCTCTAGAATATTATCATGGCTGATCTGCACTAGGCCCAACTTCTGGAGTATCTGACGTTACACGTATGCATCCATCCATGTCTTCAAACTATCCCAATGATCTTACTTCCCTTCCTCTCTGAAATAGAGACGTCCCAATAGTCACTCCCCTCTGTGAGAAGGAAACGCACCACACACATACACCATGACCATTTGACATCAACAAAATGTATGAAAACCAGTTAAGAGTGACTGGCTCTGACAACAAGGCAGTGTTTAACTGAGGATGGTATCAAGGAACCTGAAGAAAATTGAACTAAACGGAAATCAGGGGTAACCTCCCCACCGGTTGCAGTGATTCAGCACAAAGAAGATGTTTTGGTTCTTGAACATTTACCACCTCAGTCCCGGACATCTGTGCAGGAGATCCACAACACAAGCATCCTCAATTGCCCCTTCGTGTCTTCCCTCCATCAGAAGCTCAGATGTGGGGATGGTGACTGAAGACCATACAATGTTTAGAACAATGTGTCCGCTACAGCTACTGATGCAGTCAGTGTCCATGTGCAGCTAGACCCGGACAGCATTTAGGCTTGTGCTGTTGAAATGTCGGTAACATTCGTGTAACAGTTCTGCTGGATACTGTGCATTACCACAGTATAGGGAAGTGTCCATTCAGCACCTCAAGCTCATTTCACAGGAATGTGAGAAGGTCATTCAGCCCATCAATCCTATTGGATAAGAATAGATATGGCCCGTTCATTGCATCCTGACTATTACATAGGAATATAAGGAACCCAGTCAAACACGTTCAGCTGTTAAACAGGAACCGAGGGGTTGCCCAGTCAGATTCTTGAGCTTCTCCCATGGTATCAGGAGGTGGCCATTCAGCCATTCCATGCCCTTATACAGAAATAGGACGATGTTATCGACGATACAACATGAGAAACCAATGAAAAGGAGACTGCACGGGTAGAATGCTCCATGTCGTTCCGCCTGGCTCCATTGTTAATGGTACACAATGTGGTGTGCTCATGGTGAGGAGGGAGGACATCTCCCAGAAGGCAGGCTGGTATTCCTTATGGAGGTCAAAAGCTGTTGGGATTGCTAAATTTTTCAGGAGCTAGGCCTTGCAGCTGCTGACAGATTTGTGAACAAGGTGACGTTCAGTGCAAGATAACACACCAACTGCACATTGAGACAGTGAGAGTTCATTCAGACCCTGGAGCTCTCGCTTAACCAACATGGGAGCTCCACAGAAGTGCATAAATCACCAAGAAACACTTACCCCCGGCAAAATATAATTTCCCATGACATAAATGTCTTTCTCTGGACATATTGTGTGTTTGTCCATAATCTTCAAGTTTCAATGCAGTCAACTTTTATTCTCTCACCATGCTGCAAATTAAACATTCATCTCATTCACACTCTCTTCATGTTACCATCAGCCCAGAGATTATTCTGATAAAACAGTTTTGCACTGCCTCTGTGACAAGGAGATCATTGAATTATAAAAGAGAGAAAGGAGAGACAATAGTCCAAATACTGCCTCAACAACACTCCACAACTCCTACACATGATTCATTTTGTAATGAAGGCTGCTATTTCATTTCCTGTCATCATCAATGGATGCCTTGCATGAATTCTGTTCGTGACTTGTGGCCAAGGACATTCTGATCCTTTTTGCCAAAAGCATTTCACAAACTTTCACCTGGTAATAAATACAACATGAAAAGGAATGTAACTGTTGCTCACATTCGAATCACTTCTTTGTGTTACAAATAGCGGTGTTCCAAGCACTGATACTGGCGATACCCAATCAGTCGTGACGTTCTGTCCAAGGGAGGACGCTAGTCTCTGTGTTCTCTCCAGCATCCAATTCTCAGTCCATGTAGGACACCTCCCCCTTACCAAAGGACTGTAACTTTCTTCACTCATCTGTGTGCAACCGCGTCAACCTTCTTCTGAAATTAAAAATACACCGTTCCCACTTGTCCTCTCTCATAGATGTCACAACCAACATCCTCCATAAACTCCAGTATGTTTTTCAATAGTAGTTTTCCTGCCCTGAATCTGGTTGACGCTGGTCAAACATAACATTGCTCTTCAATGATTTATTTATGATTAATTACAAAAATTGCTCATAGTTTCCTCACTAATGATATAAACCTATCCCCCAGTTGGTTTTCTGTTTTCATTCTCCGTCCTGTTGTAAATATGTGTAGTCAAAGTGGCTGCTTTCCAGTCTGTGGGATCCATTACAGAGCTTTGACCTCCATCATATAATTGCAGAAAAGGCAGGAAAGAAGGAGGGCATTGACCCATCGCGCCTGCACTAGCTCCGAAAAGAGTTATACAGCAATCTCAATTCTCAAACCCTATCTCTGTAGCCCTCTAAATTCATCACTCATCTTGTCCAGCAGCTTACCAAACTTCAACACAATGACTTTTTTCCAGTACTTCGACTTTACTATTTCTAAATTTCTTAATTTCCTCACTTTTGCTAGTAATCCTGTTTCTAATATTTCCAAAAAGGTTTTAGGTTGCTTCTTCTGTTTAGACAGAACCAATGTATTCACCTCACTGGATAGAGGTAGCCTCTGTCACCTCGTGCATACGTGAGATGATGGGACTCTGGCAAAATGGATCTGTCTCCTACACCTGCCTGGCAAATTCTAGAATCAAAATGGTTGATGGACATTTTGAATATAGTCCTCTCCCTAGTGTGAGACTGCACAGCTCTGTGACCTACTCATTGTTGAAATAAACTGGCTTCAGTCTTTGCACCTGGGAAAGGTATACCATTGGTAAATATTTGTGGAAATCTCAGAAAGGATAATGCAGTGCTCTGCTCCTCCCTATGCATTCTCTGCAGACCCAGATACACTATAAAATCTATCCTCATACCTTGCACAGAGTAGGAACACCAGGCTCTCTGGTCTCCCTGAATGAATGCAGCAGCTGACAACACAAATCCAAGGAAACCATCCAAAGAGCCTACACTGACTTTCCAATGTCAGGAGCAAGTCAGTGCTTGTATGTATGGCACACCCACTCAGTGTTGAAAATGCCTACCTCTCCTCAGTTTGTATTCCTGGCTGATAAACTGTTACATTTATCTGCAGTCCCTGATGTAAAAATAGTTCTGCTCTCGTGGAAATCGTTGACAATGTAACTGCACAATTACCTGTACATCAGTCACGATAATAGCAACACCGCTATTGATGGTGGAGATACTGGGGTGGTGATGGTCGAGCAGTATTTTCCCGAGACTGTAAATTCGGAGATTTCCACAATTATTTCCCAATGGTATACCTTTCCCAGGAAATGACCCAAACCCAGACATCAATCCCGCCACATCAGACATGGCATTTGAATTCAATAAAATATTTGGAATTATCAATGTAATGAAATATTGATGGGTGCCAAAATTAAGAACATCTGGCTCACTCATCTCCTTCAGGGAAAGAAACTTGATTTCTTCACGGGTCTGGCCTGCATGTGATTCCAGGCCGTCAGCAGTGGTCGTCTCACAAATTACCTTTGAAGTGTCCATTTCAGACATTCGGTGAGAGCACTACAAGGTCTCAAAGAAGTGAAACCAGGCAGACTGAGCCACTGCCAGTCTACACCACGTCGATGTGCAGTGGTTCAGAGAAGCAGTTCCCCAGCACCTTCTCAAACGTGACTCGAAAAGTGAAATAAATGCAAACCCAGCCGATAACACCCATGTCCCATTAATGAAGAAAAGAAGATGACCACACTCAGGATGGAGTGATAGAGGGGAAATATGGGAAAAGGTGAAAAATAAATGAAAATGATCTCCCAATTTATTTCCATACCAGCTGATTATCCACAGTCCCTTTGTTTATTTTTTTTCTCGATGTCTTTATTTCTCCACATATTGAACTCAATCAACGAACACACATTGCACAATTTCCCAGTTACGTCCAGATCTGTTGCATGGTGAGTGGACTCAAAATGCTGACTCTGTTTTTCTCTCGACCGAGGCTACCAAACCTGCTCCGTTTCCCCATCACTCTGTTTCTTTTTTGTTTCAGAACCACAGTATTTTTCTTTGTTTTACTTAACCTTTAGTTTTGCCATTTTATGGGACATTGGCCCATTGAGTCCACACTGACACTCTGCAGAGCGTTGCAAGCCAGACCCACCTCAAACCCGATTCCTGCATTTCCCATGGCTAACCCGCCCCCTACCCTGTTCCTGCGTCTCCCATAACTAACACACTTCGCTGCACATGATGGGTAATTTAGCATGGTCAATCTACTGAAGCTGTGTGCATTGTGGGAGGAAACTGAACCTGACAGACCTGTATAATAACATGAAAGGTATGAGCAGAGTGAACAGACAGCAGCTGTTCCCCTTCGTCAAAGGGTTAAAAATAAGGGAGAACACGTTTAAATTGAAAAACAAGACACTAATAGAGGATTTGTTGAATCTATTTTGAACCCAGACGATGGTTTGTATCTAGAATGCATTGCCTGAGAGGATGGATAAAGAAGGAAACCACACAAACTTTACAAAGCACTTATATCAGCACTGGATGATGCAGATTCGATGGGCCTTGTCTTTATAACATGATTTCGTGTGGTATCAGTCATGAAAGCTCTGATATATTCTGAAGCAGCAGCCAATGGGACTTGTTGGTTTGTTCATTCGAACTGTGCTCAGTAAGTCGTGAGATTACAAACCAGTATCAGCCCATGGAGTATCAGCATTAACTCAACATTGGACAGTCCAACCATTTCTGAAAACATCCAGGATAATTCACATGCTCAGTGCAAGAAACCTCCAAGGACAGCACCAACATTATTACAGCTATTTGACACCATTATTTTAAGGACACCAATAACATAGAAACAGACTTCCCTTCATTATTATAGAAACTTCTTGTGAAAGTTGTTGTTTCTCTGAAGAATAATAAATTCCTTCTCATATATTTGTATTGATGAAGAATCTGTTCTTGTGCGAGCTGTTTATTACAGTGTGGTGGATTGGGTAACACTCCATCCACCACCATTAATATTTACTCCCAGCCAAACCGGCGCATGGGATGCACAGCTGGCACTCCTTCTCAACAGCCACTTGGATGGACCAACACCAACAATGGAACGTCTCAAGGACAATTAATGCTGGTCTAGCTCCATTAAAATCCCAAATGAACTAAAAAGAGACCAATCGATTTTCTAATAATTATTAAACAGTGAGGACATTTTGTTGATCTGATGAATTTGTCGCTGTCATTGAAATTGTGTGATCTATTTCCGTGAAATCATTTCGTGCATATTTTGGAAGAACAAAAAAAGCTCAGGTCACAGATACACGGTAACGCATAATTTGAATGCAAAATGCCAAGGAATAGTAGGGTATCGATCTTCAGGTAACTGGGAATAACGTAGCTTGGTGTTTTCTGGCTGGCGTAGTTGCATATGCTGAAGGGCCGGTTTGTATGCTGTATGACTCTATCACTTTAATTGTTGGAAACATAGAATGGGGTCTCACTATTTTCAAAGCTTATGCGCATCAGATAGGGAGGAATACAATCTCCAAGGGCCCACAGGATTTGAAGCTATATCATCCTCCCTTCACTATTAAATTGTTAAGAACCCCGTTTCTCTCTTTGTAACATTCCTGTTAGTGTTCCGGCACCACAAGACTCTCTGGGGTTTATCACCATATTCTAAATAGAAATTAAACACCGACGACAGAATGCTGGCCTTGCTAATGAAACGCATCTCTCAAGAACAAATGAAAGGAATCTGACCCAATCAGATTGCTACAGCAGTTTCAAGCGAGGCTTTCCCTTTGTCCTATGCTCCTGACGTCTCTACAAAATCACGAATACTTCCTGAATGCTTTTGAGTGCCGTATAAAAGTCACATATGGAAAGCTGTGTCCAATAACCTGAAAGGAAAAGTCTTCTTGTTCATGATAATCGTGTCATTTTTTTTTCAGTAACTGAAGACAACAGAAATGTAGAAACTAGCATCAGGAGTAAGGAATAAAAACAGCTCCGTCATGCAATAAGGTCGTGGATGATATGATTGTGACCTCGATCGCACATTTCTGCTTTGCCTTTACAATGTTAGTACGTCATTCTTAGTCAAGATTCTGCCTGCTTCTGCCTCAGGAATATTCAAAGGCTTATTCTTCAACGCTATCTGGGAAGAGAATTCCACAAAGACACAACACAATGAGATGATTACACCGAATCGCCATCTTCTTAACAGAGACATGCTTCAGTTTTATAATCCATCCAATCACAGTAATCTCTCACACAAGCTGAAACATTGTTTCAGAATTCAACTTGAAAGACTACTTGGAATATTCTGGGGTTAAACAAAATCACATCTTGTTCACCTAAAGCTCAGCAGATCCAGGGCCAGTCAATCCATTATTTCCTCCATAAATATACGCTCCTCCCAGGAGCCAGCTGAGTAAATCTTCTATGGATTGCATTTCATATCGTTGTGGCCATTGCTCTCTCGATGTGGTTACACCACTACCTTGTAGATCTGTAGAAAATCGCACCTACATTTAAATGTATTCTGTTTCAGAAAGTTTCAATATTTATCTTTCTTCCCTAAAAAAGTTGAGATGAACACGTAAAGTTTTTATTTTGTAATCCAGGTGCCCGGTTCCTCTGTGCCTAAAGCCAATCTCTCCATTGAAATAATACACTACGTTTCCATTCAACCCGCCAATATCTTTGAGCACAGACACATTTTTCCTACTATGTTCCATATACCAATATTTGCCTGTTCACTTGTCACAACCTATATCTCTTTATAGAGTCGTGTCCTCTTCATAGCTTCCTTCTCTAGCAGTTTCAACAGTTTGTATTCTTCTCTAATACAGACAGATTATTTGGCCAAAGAAACGCACTGAGGCGACATTTCAAAGTAATATGAAAAGAAATATTTTTACTCCATGTTCAAACTATAAATTTGAGACAAAGCTACAGAGTTTTGCAGTCCCATCACTCAGTTACCATTACTCAAAATGGGGTCAAATGGTGTGGAATGTGTGTGGTTAGAATTGAGGAACGACAAAGGTGTAAAACCATAGTTGGAGTAATGTGCTGGCCTTTGAATCGTGGTCAGGGGCTGGGGCGCATGATAGACCAGGAGATAGAAAAGATATGTAGGAAAGGCAAAGTTACAGTGAGTGTGGGGATTTAAATATGCAGGTGGATTGGGAAAGTCAGACTGGTCGTGGTTTGCAAGGAAATGAATGTGTGGAATGTCTATGAGATGGCTTTTTGAAGCAGCTTATGGTGCAGGCAACACACGAACGGGCCGTACCGGATTTAGTGTTGTGCAGTGAGGCAGACTTGAGAAGGAAGCTTAAGGTGAAGGAGGCAGAGATGCTAATATGATTGAACCTAAACTTCAATTTGAGAGGGAGAAAGTAGAATTGAAGTTAAGATTACAGCTGTACAAAGGCACCGACAAAGACATGAGGGAAGAGCTGGGTATAATTGACTGGGAGACGAGCCTAGCAGTAAAGACTGTGGAACAGTAATGGCGGGAGTTTCTAGGAGCAATTTAGGAGTCACAGCAAAGGTTCATCCCGAGGTTTTAGATGCATTGTACAGGGAGGATGAGGCATCCGTGGATGTCTGGGGAATGCATGGCTAGAGTAAAAGCAAAAGAGAAAGCAGATAACATGGCAAATGATAGTGGGAAACCAGAGGATTGGGAAGCTTACAAAGAGGAACAGAGGGCAACAAAATAAGAAATAAGGACGGAGAAGATTAAATATGACGATAAATTATTCAGTGATATAACTGATGACTATAAGAGTCTCTTTAGATAAATAAAGGGCAAAAAAGAGAAGCAGAAGTGGATATTGGGGCACTGGAAAATGACACTGGAGAAATAGGAGTAGTATGGAACAAATAATAGATGAGAAACTGAATAATTATTTCATGTCAGATTTCACGGCGGAAGACATGAATAATATCTGGTTCGATACTGAGGCCTCCCAACCAAAATATTCCCTGATCAATTTACTATTTATGGACAAGATGGGAGTTATTATGATCATTGTAAAAATCCTATTTTATTAAATACAATTAAAGTCTGGAGGATAATGCGACAGGATGAGGGTAACCGACAAAACTCCTTCCCCCTGTACCCCGACTGTGGGAAGTTTGGGATTCCAGCCAGGGCTGACTGATGCTGTGTTCAGAACCTGGGAGTCCAGAAGTATCTCCGGTTTGGGAGATCTGTTCAATGGGGATGTCATGATGTCCTGCAAACAGTTGCGTCAGAAATTTGGGCTGCCTAGTAAAGATCTTTTTCAATATTTTCAAATACGAGACTTTATACAAAAGAAGACAACATTGATAATTAATCCATATAAATCAGGTAGGGAAATGTAGGTGCTTCGGCTGATCGGTCCGTCTGCGGTCAGTACTCTCTACCACAAACAATGTAATAAGGTATGAAACGACATGGAACGGTTATATAAAACCGAGAGTCAGGTATTAGGGGTGGAAATCACCGCAGAGATGTGGGAGGACGTCTGGGAAAACGCCAGGAAGATGTATATCTGTAACAGAACTCAGGCTATCCAATTCAAGATACTTCATTGGGCTCAGATGGCACCTGAGTGACTTGCAAAGTTCAAGGCAGGAGTATCTCCAATGTGTCCTACATGCAAAATAGAAGTTAGTACTCTCACGCATTGTCTATGGACATGCCATAAGAACTGCATGTATTCGGACAGAGTAGCGAATGCCTTGGCAAAGGTTTTGGGTACGGAGATTGGGTGGGGCCCAGTGCGACTACTTTTGGGCTCCCCACATTTCCCTTCTTTGGATGTATACAGGAGGAAATTATTCATTATCCTTTCCTTTTGTCCGGCGAAAAAACATTTTCGTGAATTGGATATCCGAAGGTCCCCTAGGACATTCAAACTGGCACAAGATAGTCATGGAATATATCTCCCTTGACCTCCTGGCGAATATGGTGCACCAAAAGACGGAATTATTTTATAGAACATGGCAGCCCTTTTTGAACGACATTGACACAGATATATCGGCCACATTGTTCAGAGCCTTTGTTTAGCCGTTGGGATGGTTCTGGCTGGTTCGGGGGCCCTGGAGGAGGAATCTTGTATCAATATGGGTTCTGTTATGACTCAATATAATCTTTAAAATAACTGCATCTATTTATTTATTTACTTATTTACTTTCTTTTCTCCTTTTGCTTATTTTTAGTAATATAGTATATCCAATTTTTTGGTTTGCTAGCTTGGAGAATAGATTAGGAGTTTGTTTTTAAATTCTATATTGGGGTTGGTATTATATTGTAAAGCAGAATGCACTAGTTTGTACTATTTTTATAATTTTGTAAAAAAAATCAAAAATCTTCTTTTTATTAAAAAAGAAATAGGGTGTCACGTTCACAATTTTTTCGTCTCCTGGGACCCTCCCTGATTCCAAAGATTTCTGGAAGATCACCATTCATGTCTCCATCCAGCTCATTTACCCATTTCGTTTTTTGAGCAACTTCTCCTAATCAGCTCTGCCTTCTCACTCAGATGCTAATATGATTGAACCTAAACTTCAATTTGAGAGGGAGAAAGTAGAATTGTAGTTAAGATTACAGCTGTACAAAGGCACCGACAAAGACATGAGGGAAGAGCTGGGTATAATTGACTGGGAGAGGAGCCTAGCAGTAAAGACTGTGGAACAGTAATGGCGGGAGTTTCTAGGAGCAAATTAGGAGTCACAGCAAAGGTTCATCCCGAGGTTTTAGATGCATTGTACAGGGAGGATGAGGCATCCGTGGATGGCTGGGGAATGCATGGCTAGAGTAAAAGCAAAAGAGAAAGCAGATAACATGGCAAATGATAGTGGGAAGCCAGAGGATTGGGAAGCTTACAAAGAGGAACAGAGGGCAACAAAATAAGAAATAAGGACGGAGAAGATTAAATATGACGATAAATTATTCAGTGATATAACTGATGACTATAAGAGTCTCTTTAGATAAATAAAGGGCAAAGAAGAGAAGCAGAAGTGGATATTGGGGCACTGGAAAATGACACTGGAGAAATAGGAGTAGTATGGAACAAATAATAGATGAGAAACTGAATAATTATTTCATGTCAGATTTCACGGCGGAAGACATGAATAATATCACAAAAGTTCAAGAGAGTGAGGAGGCAGAGCTGATTAGGTGAAGTTGCTCAAAAAACGAAATGGGTAAATGAGCTGGATGGAGACATTAATGGGGATCTTCCAGAAATCTTTGGAATCAGGGAGGGTCCCAGGAGACGAAAAAATTGTGAACGTGACACCCTATTTCTTTTTTAATAAAAAGAAGATTTTTGATTTTTTTTACAAAATTATAAAAATAGTACAAACTAGTGCATTCTGCTTTACAATATAATACCAACCCCAATATAGAATTTAAAAACAAACTCCTAATCTATTCTCCAAGCTAGCAAACCAAAAAATTGGATATACTATATTACTAAAAATAAGCAAAAGGAGAAAAGAAAGTAAATAAGTAAATAAATAAATAGATGCAGTTATTTTAAAGATTATATTAAGTCATAACAGAACCCATATTGATACAAGATTCCTCCTCCAGGGCCCCCGAACCAGCCAGAACCATCCCAACGGCTAAACAAAGGCTCTGAACAATGTGGCCGATATATCTGTGTCAATGTCGTTCAAAAAGGGCTGCCATGTTCTATAAAATAATTCCGTCTTTTGGTGCACCATATTCGCCAGGAGGTCAAGGGAGATATATTCCATGACTATCTTGTGCCAGTTTGAATGTCCTAGGGGACCTTCGGATATCCAATTCACGAAAATGTTTTTTCGCCGGACAAAAGGAAAGGATAATGAATAATTTCCTCCTGTATACATCCAAAGAAGGGAAATGTGGGGAGCCCAAAAGTAGTCGCACTGGGCCCCACCCAATCTCCGTACCCAAAACCTTTGCCAAGGCATTCGCTACTCTGTCCGAATACATGCAGTTCTTATGGCATGTCCATAGACAATGCGTGAGAGTACTAACTTCTATTTTGCATGTAGGACACATTGGAGATACTCCTGCCTTGAACTTTGCAAGTCGCTCAGGTGCCATCTGAGCCCAATGACGTATCTTGAATTGGATAGCCTGAGTTCTGTTACAGATATACATCTTCCTGGCGTTTTCCCAGACGTCCTCCCACATCTCTGCGGTGATTTCCACCCCTAATACCTGACTCTAGGTTTTATATAACCGTTCCATGTCGTTTCATACCTTATTACATTGTTTGTGGTAGAGAGTACTGACCGCAGACGCACCTATCAGCCGAAGCACCTACATTTCCCTACCTGATTTATATGGATTAATTATCAATGTTGTCTTCTTTTGTATAAAGTCTCATATTTGAAAATATTGAAAAAGATCTTTACTAGGCAGCCCAAATTTCTGACGCAACTGTTTGCAGGACATCATGACATCCCCATTGAACAGATCTCCCAAACCGGAGATACTTCTGGACTCCCAGGTTCTGAACACAGCATCAGTCAGCCCTGGCTGGAATCCCAAACTTCCCACAGTCGGGGTACAGGGGGAAGGAGTTTTGTCGGTTACCCTCATCCTGTCGCATTATCCTCCAGACTTTAATTGTATTTAATAAAATAGGATTTTTACAATGATCATAATAACTCCCATCTTGTCCATAAATAGTAAATTGATCAGGGAATATTTTGGTTGGGAGGCCTCAGTATCGAACCAGATTTATTGTGGGTCATAAGAGACCCCCATCAGCTACATTGGATAATAGAGAGCTCAATTAGTAACTCCTGAAATCCGGAAAATCCAACCCACCCCTTACTTGTGGAAGCTGTAGCTTTTCTAATTTAATAAGGTACCGTCTATGATTCCAAATAAAGGAGCCGAGCCAACCATAAAGCTTACATAGCGCCTGTCTCGGCAGCATCAGTGGGAGCATTCTCATATCGTATAAAAAGCGAGGTAGGATGTTCATGTTGAACAAATCTATTCTACCTAGCCAGGATATCGGGAGATCTTCCCAGCGTTGAATGTCCTATCATATTTTGTCCAATAAATGTGTGTAAGTGACTTTATACAGCTGACCAAATGCGGGAGTATTAAAAATACCTAAGTAAAGAAAAACTCCTAGTTACCACCGAAAGGCAAAACGGGATTCATCCGGAAAATTGGATATACTGGCATGACCTCCCAGTGGCATGGCCTCTGATTTCACAAAATTTATTTTATAATCTGAGAACATGCCAAATAATTTAATCACTTGAATTAAGCGGGACACAGATGTCAATGGATTATTTAAGAGAAGGAGGACATCATCCGCAGGGAGAATAATTTTTTGCTTACCCAAGATATCCTCCGGAGACATTATATTATGGTCTGCTCGTATAGCTTCCGCCAACGGCTCAATGACTAGAGTAAACAATAATGGTGAGAGAGGGCATTCCTGACGACAATCTCTGCCAAACGCGAAAGCTATCTGAACTTAAACCGTGGTGATCACCGCTGCTTTGGGGATCATTATATAATACTGTAACCCATTTAGTAAAGATCTCTCCATCACCAAACCATTCCAACGTATAAACGAGCTAAGGTCATTCTACCCGATCGAATGCCTTCTCTGCCTCTAGGGACACAACTAATCCCGGCATCGCTCCCTGCTGGCAGGCTTGGACCATATTTAAGAATCTTCTAATATTATTAGTTGATCTGCGACCCTTTATAAACCCCATCTGGCCTTCTTCAATAATGAATGGTAAAACTCTCTCCAGTCTTAATAACAACACTTTTGAGAGAATTTTAAAATCCACACTCACCAAGGATATAGGTCTGTGTGAAGAGCAGTCATCTGGGGCCTTTTCCTGATTCAGAATGAGAGAAATATTTGCTTCTCTCAGAGAAGGTGAGAGGCAGCCCTGACTATGTGAGTAATTATGCATATTTATAAGTAGCCCAAACAATTCACCAATCAATTAATTATGGAACTCAGCCTGGAATCCATCTGGTCTGGGCGCTTTGCCATTCTGGAGCTGACTCACAGCCAACTGTATTTCCTGGGGTTCTAGGGGGGGACATTCAAGAACAACACCTGAAACCAGGTTTGGCACGGGAGGGCAAGATTTGTTTTAAATAAATACTCTATGTTCGTTGTTCTATCCTCACTGCCCTGTGACCGATACAATTCGAAATAGAACTTTCTAAAGTCTGCATTGATCTTTTGTACGATCACAAGTCAGGGTACCAGCACTCTATCTAAAGGTGTAATAACTTGGGGAGTCTTTTTTCTTTCTGGCAAGGTATGCTAGATACCTGCCAGGCTTGTCACCATATTCAAATAATCTCTGCTTCGCAAGTAATAGCTCGCTCTTTGCTTTTTGAGTAAGTGTGGGATTCAAGGTTGCTCTAAGGGCTGTGATCAGCTGTAGTTTATTAATGGAGGGTCTATCCACATACGCTATCTCAGGTGCCTTCAGGCGAGCCTCGAGCAGACCCTGTTGTTTTCAATTCTGTCTTTTCTGGGTCACAAAATATGAGATAATCAAGCCTCACACATATGCCTTAGCAGTTTCCCACATCACCGACGGGTTACTGGCCGTGCCTGAGTTGATGTCACTGAAGGTTTTAAATTCCTGCGAGAAATATTTTAGGAACATAATCCCCTTCAATAGGAAAGGGTCCATATGACAATGTCGGGAAGCTATCTCATCATCACTATTCTTAACCTCCATATATACTGTGGCTTGGTCGGAAATAGATACATTACCTACTTCACAAAACAATATTGAGTTCAAAAGGATCGAGGGGACAGAAACATATCCATTCCGGTATGGCATTTGAGTAGCTTAGAATAAAAAGTAAAGTCTCTAGCCTCCCGGTGAAGACACGTCCACACATCTACCAGCCCCAACTCACTACTCAGATCCGCCAACTGCCTAGATCTCAAAGCTATGCCCGCAGGGCTCTTACGTATTCTAAGAGAGTGGGGAATGAAGTAGCAGATGGAGTACAACTTGGGAAAGTACGAGGTAGAAGAGAGGTATGGACTATTTTATGACTGAGTAGAAAATTCAGAAGGCTGGAGTACAAAGAGTTTCGTGACTTCCAGTCCAGGATTGTCTTACGGTAAACGTGCAAGTTGAGTCAGTAGTTAGGGAGGTGTTGCATCTGCCGCTGAGTGTCTTTGAAATCTTATATTCAGTAAAAGAACTGAGTCAACTCTTAAAAACAATAATATTTGTTTATTGATCACAATAAATATTAGAACAATGAATCGTATTAAAACATAATATAAAACACTACAATCTATCTTACGGTTTAACGTAACTTTGGATGATCACATACCACCCCACTAGAAGTTGATCGGATTCCACGTGGTGAAGCCTTCTTGTTCTTTTTTAGATTAGATTAGATTACTTACAGTGTGGAAACAGGCCCTTCGGCCCAACAAGTCCACACCGCCCCGCCGAAGCGTAGCCCACCCATACCCCTAAATCTACATCTACATCTACCCCTTACCTAACACTACGGGTAATTTAGCATGACCAATTCACCTGGCCGGCACATCTTTGGATTGTGGGAGGAAACTGGAGCACCCGCAGAAAACCCACGCAGACACGGGGAGAATGTGCAAACTCCACACAGTCAACTGCCTGAGGCAGGAATTGAACCCGGGTCTCCAGCGCTGTGAGGCAGCAGTGCTAACCACTGTGCCACCGTGCCGCCCACGGTGGGTATTGCAGGTGTCTACTCTTTCAGTGGTTATTCTCGAGTTACTTCTCCCTGAGGGGTTTTGCGTTGATTCTTATCCTTCCAGTTCCTCACGTCTTTTTGGGAGGGTATGGATGATCTGCCAATGGAATGATCAGGTTCATTTATCCGGATCAATCAGTCCCAACCTGGGGTTGTCACATTAATGGCCCAAGGGCGAATTTGCATTGCCCCATTCAGGTCCAACATCAGGTTGGCGTTACAGGGTCTGTAGCGGTCAGGTTTGTTCGCAAACCATATATGGGTAGCTGCAGCCTGTCTGAATTCTGCAGCATGTGGATTAACAGAGAGACTTTAATCAAGGCTGGGATCCATTTCCCAGCATGCTTTAATCATTGTTCGTATTTGTAACTCAATGGTAAATTTATTATTCTCCATCGTAAGATTATTATTTCAGGTGGCCCGTCTAGTCAGAAAGGCGAATAGAGTGATGACATTTCTTTCTTGAATATTAAAGCAGCGATGTATTTCTGAGGCTCCAAAAGACTCAAGTCATATCACATTTGGAGTATTGTGTACCGTTTTGGAGCATTGTGTGCCACCGCGGAACGTGTTCAGGGGAGCTTCATGAGAATGGTCCTCGGAATGAAAAGCTTAACATGTGACGTCTCTGTGTCTACGCTCACTAGAGTTTATAAGGATGAAAGAGATCTAACTGAATCGGACAGGATACTGGTTGCCTGGTCAGAGTAGATGTTGGGAAGATGCTTCCACTGTTCGGAGAGAAAGGACACAAGGACATAACCTGAAAGTCAAGAAAAGATCTTTTAGTACGAAGATAAAGAGAAACGTCTTCAGCCTAAGATTGGTGAGTCTATGGTTAAGGATGGCAGTTTCGTTCCCTAAAGGGCATCAGTGAATCAGGTGAGTTTTGCTTGGCAATCGATTCATAACCACCATCAGTCTCTTAATTCCAGATTTGAAGTCAAGCTCCGCCACTTGTTATGGCAGGACTTGAACCCAGGTCACTCGAACATTGTCTAGGTTTATCACATAAGAATTCAGCCATACCACCAAGAGGCCACTGACTTACCCAATCCTCCACAGTGGAACTAACGTGTGCACTATGACATGCCCTGTGATTTGCCTTCAAGTTATCCTGGACTTCCTTATCAAGGTATGGATGATTTTTCTCCGTTATTCAATTCCTCTTCGGTCTTCAGTATCTCCCTAATTTTTTTGCCAAATTTCTTCAACTGTCCTGCCTTTGACAGTTCTTTTCTCCCCGCAGTCCACCCAGACCAAAACCTTTCTTAGGTCATAATTTTTATAATTGCCTAACACTAAAACTCACATGTTTGACTCAGTCTTCACTCTTTCAATCTGAATGTGAAACCCCAGCAAGTTGTGGTTACCCTTTCCGAGGCAAAGCTCATCCACCAATCCTTCCATGTTACATAATATCAAATCTAAATCAGCCCTTTCTCTGGTTGGTTCCATGACGTCCTGCTCTCAGAAATAATCTCTCATACACTCCATGAATCTTTATTCGAGGATAGCCTTGTCAAGTTGATAAATTGAGTCTATTTGCATGCTAAAACCATCCATAGTTACTGTTGTGCCCGGGTTTCAGACTCTCACTCTTTTCAACCTCAGAAGTACTTTGGGGGGGACGGTGGCTGAAAATTGCACTTCCCAAGAGGTTTCTTCTCTTGCCTTTTATTGGCACTGAGACAGATTTCAAATATGTTTTGGCACAAAACACTTTGAAATGGTCTGAGTTCCCACTCGCATGAACAAATGTTTATTTTCTTAACACTAACCACATTTCACAGTAAATATCGAGGATTTAAGAGGGCTAAAAGTGGTCATGAGATATCTTTACCAAACAGGGTTGAGGAAAATCCTAAAAACCTTCATTCATATATCAGGAACTAAAGGGTAACTAGAGAAATGTTTGGCCTACACAGGAACAAAGGACAAAAGTCATGCGTTGAGTCATAGAAAATGGGTTAGATTCTTCATGAGTACTTTGCATTTGTATTCACCAAGGAGAGGGACATGATGGATATTGAGGTTTTGGATAGATCAGTGAGTACTCTGGGTCAAGTCGACAGAAAGAGGGAGGACGTTTCGCATATTCTAAAAGGTATTAAGGTTGACAAGTCCCCAGGTCCAGATGAGATCGACCACACATTTCTGAGGAAAATGAGTGAGGAAATAACTGGGGCTTCAACATATATCTTTGCCGGATCGTTGAACATGGGAGATGTCCCAGAGGACTGGAGAATTGCGAATGTTGTCCACTCGTTTAAGAAAGATAGCGGGGATAATACAGGTAATTGTAGACCGGCGGAGTCTGACATCAGTGGTAGGGAAGTGACTGGAGAATATACCGAGGGACTTGTGTAAGGCGTTTTATTAGATTCTACATGGTAGGCTGATGGAGAAGATGATGTCACATGGGGTTCAGGGTGTTTTATCCAGATGGATAGAGAACTAGCTGTGCAAAGGAGACAGAGAGTAGTTGTGGAAGGGGATTTCTGAAAATGGTGAACTATGACTAGTGGTGTGCAACAGCGATCCATGCTGGGACCACTGATGTTTGTGATATATATTAATGTATTGGAAGAAGGTATTGGTCGCCTGATTAGCAATCTTACCGATGGTACCAGGATTGGTGGAGTACCAGCTGGCGAAGGGGACTGTCAGAAGAATGCAGATAGTTTGGAAAGAACGGCACAGAAATGGCAACTGGAGGAAAATCTGTGCAAATGCGAGGCAATGCATTAAGGACGATCGAATTCAAGAGCGAACAATACAGTAAATGGAAAAGTCCTGGGGAAAATTGATGTACAGCAAGATCTGGGTGTTCAGGTCCATTGTTTCCTGAAGGTGGCGATGCAGGTCAGTAAAGTGGTCAAGAAGGCATATGGCATGCTTTCTTTAATTGGATCAGTGATTGAGTACAAGCGCTGGCAGGTCACGTGACAGTTCATTGGGCTTTGGCATATATCTGGTCACCACATTCCTAAAAGTATGTGGATGCTTTGAATAGAGTGTAGAGTAGGTTCACCAGGATGTTGCCTGGTATGGAGGGTGCTGGTTATGAAGTAAGATTGAGTAGATTGGGGTTATTTAATGATAAAGACAATGGTTGAGGGGGAACCTGATTGAGGTATACAAAATCAATAGAGATAGAGACACGGTGGATAGCAAGAAGCTTTTTCCCCAGATTGTGGAACTCAATTACTAGAGATCATGAGTTCAAAGTGAGAGGGGAAATGTTTAGCGCAGATATATGTGAGAAGTTATTTACACATAGGGTGGTGGCAGCCTGGAACGTGTGATCAGCAGAGGTAGTAGGGGCAGGAACGATAGCGTTATCTAAGATGTATTTAGACAGAAACATCAATGGGCAGGGAGCAGAGGGATACTGACCCTTAGAAAATAGGTGGCAGTTTGAGAAAATAGGAGGATCTGGATCAGCACAGGCTAGGAGGGCCGAAGGGTCTGTTCTTGTGTTGGAATGTTCTTTGTTCTTTATCATTCATTCTAAAATAGCAAGTTTTCAACTTATTGTATGCTGCAATTTAATAATATAAACTATTTATATGACAGTGCATGTCAAATTATTGTCATTTCTAAATTCCAGTCACAGTGTCAAAGAGACACACAGCATGGAAACAGACTTTTCGGTCCAACTTGTCCATGCTGACTAGATATGCCAAACCTATCTAGTCCCACCTGCCAGCTCTCAGCCCATATCCCTCCAAACCCTTTCTATGCATATTCCCATCCAGACGCCTTTAAAATGTTGCAATTGCCCTAACCCTCATCACTTCCTCTGGCAGCTCATTCTATATACATATAACAATCTGTGTGAAAACGTTGCCCATTACGTCTCTTTTATATTTTCCCTTCCCAAACTAAACTCATGTCCTCTAGTTCTGGGCTCCCCCACACCAGGGAAAATACCTTGTCTATTTTCCCATTCATGCCCCTCATGATTTTTTACACCTCTATGAGGTCACCCCTAAGTCTTCACCGTTCCAACGATAATAGACCTAACCTATACAACCTCCAGCTATAGCTAAAATCTCCAACCTTGGCCACATCCTTGTAAATCTTTTCATAACCCTTTCAAGTTATACAACATCAGCCCGATAGGAAGGAGACCAGAATTGCACACAGTAATCCAAAAGTGGCCTAACCAATGTCCTGCACAACCGCAACACGAGCTTCCAACCACGCCACTCAATGTTATGACCAATTAAGGAAAGCACACCAAATGCCTTCTTCACTAACTTATCTGTCGGTGACTCCACATTCAAGGAACAATGAAACTGCATTCCAAGGTCTCTTTGCTCAGCAGCACTCCATTGGACCTCACAGTTAAGAATATTAGTCCTGCTAAATTTGCTTTCCCAAAATGCAGCATCTCGCATTTATCTAATTTAAACTCCATTTGCCACTCCTCAGCCCACAGGCCTATCTGATCAAGATCCTGTTGCAATCTGAGTAAACCTTCTTCGCTCTCCACTACACCTCCAATTTTGGCGTCATCTGCAAACTTACTAACTGTACCTCTTATAGTTAGATGCAAATCATTTATGTAAATGACAAAAAGCAGTGGACCCAGCACCGATCCTTGTTACACTCCACTGGCCACAAGCATGGCCAATTCACCTAACCTGCACATCTTTGTACTGTGGGAGGAAAATAGAGCAAACACGGGGAGAATTGGCAAACTCCACACAGAGAGTCGCCTGAGGCGAGAATTGAAACCGACTCTCAGAGGCAGCCGCGCTAACCACTGCGCCACCGTGCCGCCCCAACTCGAGCCTTTAGCTCTGGACTCCCTGCCACCAGTGAAAAGACATTGTCTATTTATTCAAGCGTGTGAAATGCTGAGGAAGGGAGTGCTTCTGGTCAAAGGCGAGGTGGAAGGGCATCTTGGTCGGAATTTATTATATTATTAAGATGCAACAGCAGCATTAACCAGCACTGAGCATAGGATCAGAAGAAGTTTGCTGGAGCCTTAAGTGAGAAACCGATGTTTTGAAAGCATTCTAAGTTATTTTCTTTAACAAAGCAGCATTTTGTTACTTTGACAGTAAGAACTGATTTTGTTCACATCATCTCCACATCTGCCTCTTGCTCCAGTAAACACTCCAATCCAGCGTACATTGCTCTCATTCCAACACAGGAACGCATAGCATTCTCTCTCCATCTGGGATAATCTAAAGTGACAATGTCATTCTTTGAATGGAGAAATGCAGCAGGGAGTTGTTAGTGCAGCGGCGATCGATTGGGCTAGTAATCTTTGAAGACAGGAACGTGGCAGCTGCTCTTATTTAAATTCGACGAATGAAATCAGGAAAATGAACCCATTCTCAGGAACAGAGACAATAACTTTAATATACTGAAAACTCATTCATTCATGTCCCTTCGAAAGGGAAATCTGCTGACCATAACGAGTCCTGTCAACATGTGACTCCAGAACCACAACAATGTGGTTCACCCATAAATATCCGCTGACTCAGTTCAAGGTGAATTAAGAATGAAGAACTAATGGCCTTCAGACCAATGATAACAACTTTTCGTGGGAGAATAAGGAAGCGTAAAAATACATGGACAACGGGGGAAATGGGAATCGTGTCTGTGTGGACTCGAATTCTATTGTTTATCAAACTAAATAGACAAAAGGATACCCGCAACGCCAAGAAGTCAGGGCTATAGGGTGACTGCAGGAAGGGATTTAATTACCCGCTGAGCTGTAAACTCACTTACTCAGTCACAGTGCGCACAGGTCACTCACCACTCAAATATCTGAGAAGTGATCCCTTAGGAGACCAACTGACAGAGTGAACAGCAAGTTTACAAATGACAGCAGGAGTTCTGCTGTTATCGCAGCCCTTAATCCCAATCAGCAATGAACCATGTTTGTATGCGTGTTTCCAGTGGAGTTCCACTTTTTTTTATGTAGACCAATGATTTAGACTTAATTGTAGGAGCCATGATTTAGAGGTTTGCTGATGATTCAACAATTGGTCGTGTCGTCGACTAAGACGAAGAATGTCAGAGACTGCAGGGATGTATCAATAAGGTGGAAAGAAAAATAGCGAATTGCATTGAATTCAGACCAATGAGTGTAAACGAAATTGGGGAGAAGAAACAATAGCAATGAGTATTCTGTGTGGTGTAGACAGACAAAGAGATCTTGGAGTGGACATTCATGATCGCTAAGATCAATGGACAGGGGTATCAGTTGGACGAAAGTGCGTACTGTAGATGCTGGAGATCAGAGTGAAGAGTTGAGTGTTGCTGAAGAAGAATAGGAGGCCAGGCAGCATCCGAGTTGCAGACAAAAAAATGACGTTTTGTGCAAAAGGCCTTCATCAGGAATACGACTTGAAGCCTTGAGGTTGGGGAAATCAATGGGTGGAGTGGGGTTTTGGAGAATTTAGCTGACACAGCAATAGGTGGATGGTGGTGGGGATAAGAGTGTTATAGTTCGTAGAAGAGGTTGGAGTGGATAGGTGGGAAGGAAGATAGACAGGTGGGACAAATGAGTAGGACGGTGCCAAGCTGGATGTTTGGAACTAGGGTAAGGTGGGAGGTGAGGGGAAATGAGGAAACTGGTGAAATCCACATTGATGCCACGGGGTTAAGTGTCATGAGACAGAAGATGAGACGTTCTACCTCTAGACGTCGGGTGGTGAGGGAGTGGCGGTGGAGGAGGACCAGGACCTGCATGTCCTCGGGAGAGTGGCGGGGGAGTTGAAGTGTTCGGTCACGGGGCGTTGGGGTTGATTGTTGCCGGTGTGCTGGAGATGGTCTCTGAAGCGCTCTGTGAGAAGGTGTCCGGTGGCCCCATTGTTTAGGAAACTGCATCGGGAGCAACGGATGCAATAAATGGCATGTGTCGATGTGCAGGTGAATCGTTGATGAATGTGGAAGGCTTCTTTGGTGGAGTGGGCGGAGATGGGGTGTGTGGGCAGGTTTTACAATTCTTGTGGTGGCAGAGGAAGGTGCCATGAGGGGAGCGTGGGTCACTTGAGGGCGTGGACTTGACTAGTTAGTTATGGAGGGAATGGTCTTTGCGGAAAGTGGATAGGGATTGGGAGTGAAAAATATCCCTCGAGGTCAGTGTTACTGATATTTTATTAGAAACCCACTGACTCCCACAGCTATCTGGAGTTCAACTCCTCCCACCACACCTCCTGCATCAATGTAATCCTCTGTTACCAACTCCTCCACCTCTGCCACATCTGCTCCAAGAGGACCAGTTCCACAACAGAACACAACAGATGGCCTTATTCTGTAATGACCGGAACTTTCCCTCCCATGTGGTTGAAGATGCACTCTAACGCATCTCTTCTATGTCCTGCACGTCCATCCAAGAACCCCAGATCTCCAAACGCAACAGGGACAGATCAAGGACAGAGGAAGGTCCTCACTTCCATTCCACTAACCTCCACAAAAATAACATTTTCGCTAACTCTACATTGACCCCACCACCAGGGATGTATTTCCCTCCCTAAACCCATTCATTTTCCTCAAATACCTCCGGGACTACCTCGTCACGTCCCTGCCCTCAAATGAACCACCATTCCCTCCCAGCACCTTCCTCTGCCACCGCAGGAATTGCAAAACCTGCAGGCACATTGTACCCCTCACCTCTATCCAAGGATCCAGTCGAGCCTTCTACATCCATCAAAGGTTCACCTACACTTCCACAGATGTCATTTGTTGTATCTGCTGTTCCAGATGCGGTCACCTCTAAATTGGGGAGAGCGGATATCTTCTGACAGAGCACTTCAGAGATCATTTCCAGGATACCTGCAAGAATTAACTCCACTGCCCTGTGACCAAACATTTCAACTTCGCCTCCCACTGTCCTGAGGATATGCAGGTCCTGAGCCACCTCCATCGCCACTACCCAACCGCCTGGAGTAAGAACGCCTCATCTTCTTCCTCGGGACCCTTGAAACTGATGGCATCAATATGGACATCATCAGTTTCCTCATTCCGACTCCCTCATCATACACCAGTTCTAAACTTCCAGCTCCTCCTGACCTGTCCCACCTGTGTATTTTCATTCCCACCTATCCATTCCACCTTCGTCTCTGGAAGATTTTTTTAAAGATTACTTATCGGTAGTGGACAGCGGTGATTTCACTTTTGCAGAAAGAGCGGGATCACCGGGCGAAGTGACGAGGACCAGAGGAGGAGCCGGGAAGGAAAGCAGTGAGTATAAATACTCACGCTTCGACACCAACGGCCATTTTGAGTGAGAGCAGAAGCGGAAGTAAGACGACCACCGAAGACTGCAGCTAAGGTAAGGCAGTCTTTTTTTAAAAATTACTTACCGGTAACAGACAGCGGTGTTTTCCCTTCCGCAGAAATAGCGGGACCACCAGGGGAAGTGACATGGCACACGTCTCCACTGGCTACACCTGTGGGAAGTGCACCCAACTCCAGCTCCTTGAAAACCGTGTTAGGGAATTGGAGCTGCAGTTGGAAGAACTTCGGATCATTCGGGAGGTTGAGGGGCTAATTGATAGGATTTACCGGGAGTTGTTCACTCCTCAGGCTCAGGACAAGGATAAGTGGGTAACAGTTAGGGAGAAGAAAGGGGACAGACAGACAGTGCAGTGATCCCCTGTGGACATTCCCCTCAGCAATAAGTATACCGTTTTGGATCCTGCTGGGGGGGTGGATTAACTACCAGAGGAAAACCATAGCATCAGTTCTCTGGCCCTGAGGCTGACACTGTGGAAAAGAAGGGAAGGGGACAGCATAGAAAATTACTCGTGTTAGGGTACTCGATAGTTCGGGGAATCGACAGAAGATTTTGTGGTCAGGATCGGCATTCCCGAAAGGAATGTTGCCTCCCTGGTGCCAGGGTCCGGGACGTCTCAGATCGGGTGTATAAGGTTCTAAAAGGGGAGGGCGAACAGCCAGAAATCTTGCAACATATTGGCACTAATGATATAGCCAGGAAAAGGATCAAAGATATAAAAAGTGATTTCAGGGAGTTAGGATGGAAGCTTCAAAGCAGGACGAACAGAGTAGTGTTCTCTAGTTTACGACTGGTGCCACGAGATAGAGAGTTGAGGAACAGGGAGCGGGCGCAGCTTAATACTTAGCAGCGCAACTGGTGTAGGAGGGAGGGCTTCAGACATGTAGATAATTGGGATGCCTTCTGGCGAAGGTGGGACCTCTACGAGAAGGACGTGTTGCGTCTGAATTGGAAGGGTACCAATGTCCTGGCTTGAATGTTTGCTCGAGTAGTTCGATAGGGTTTAAACTAGTATGGCGGGGGGGGGGTGGGGTGGTGGGAACCTGAGCTTTAGACCGGACATAACAGTTGATGCAGATGAGGCAATAGCAAGAGGTAGACCAGCTAGTGGGAAGGATTTTCCTGGCAAGGCACCAAGGTATCAGTTGAAGTATGTTTGCTTTAACGCAAGGTTTATCAGGAATAAAAGTGACAAACTTAGAGCATGGATCAGTACCTGGTGCTATGATGTTGTGGCCATAACAGAGACCCGGGTTTCTCAGGGACAGGAATGGTTGCAGGATGTTCCAGGGTTGAGACCATTTAAAAAGAATGGGGGGGGGGGAGTGCGGTAGAGGATGGGGTGTTACTAGAAAAGTTGATGATGGTCTGTCTGTGGATGTGGTCTATACGGACTTCAGCAAGGCATTTGATAAGTTTCCCAATGGTAGGCTCATTCAGAACGTCAGGAGGAATGGGATTCAGAGAAACATAGATGCCTGGATACTGAATTGACTGGCCAAGAGAAGACAGCGAGTGGTAGTAGAAGGAAAATATTCTGCCTGGAAGTCTGTGGTGAGTGGTGTTCCACAGGGCTCTGTCCTTGGGCTTCTATTGTTTGTAATTTTTATTAATGACTTGGATGAGGGGATTGAAGGGTGGTCAGCAAGTTTGCAAATGACACAACAGGTTGGAGGTGTCGTTGACAGTATAGAGGACTTTTGTAGGCTGCAGCGGGACATTGACAGGATTCAGAGATGGGCTGAGAGGTGGCAGATGGAGTTCAACCTGGATAACTGCGAGGTGATGCATTTTGGAAGGTCGAATTTGAAAGCTGAGTACAGGATTAAGGATAGGATTCTTGGCAGTGTGGAGGAACAGAGGGATCTTGGAGTGCAGGTACTTAGATCCCTTAAAATGGCCACCCAAGTGGATAGGGTTGTTAAAGCATATGGTGTTTTGGCTTTCATTAACAGGGGTATTGAGTTTAAGAGTCGTGAGATCTTGTTGCAGCTCTATAAAACTTTGGGTAGACCGCACTTGGAATGCTGCATCCAGTTATGGTCGCCCTATTATAAGAAAGATGTGGATGCTTTGGAGAGGGTTCAGAGGAGGTTTACCAGGATGCTGCCTGGACTGGATGACTTATCTTATGAGGAGAAGTTAACTGAGCTCGGACATTTTTCATTGGAGAAAAGGAGTAGAAGATGGGACATTATTGAGGTATACAAGATAATGAGAGGCAAAGTTAGTCTCTGGCTATCGACTCTATTTGCCAGGGCAGAAATGAGTAACACGAGGGGTCATAGTTTTATGCTGGTTGGAGGAAAGTATCGCGGTGATATCAGAGGCGGGTTCTTTAGACAGAGTTGAGAGCATGGAATGCGTTGCCAGCAGCAGTTGTGGAGGCAGGGTCATTGGGGACATTTAAGAGACAGTTGGACCTGTACATGGTCACAGAAATTTGAGGGTGCATTTATGAGGATCAGTGGTCGGCACAACAGCATGGGCTGAAGCGCCTGTTCGATGCTGTACTGTTCTGTTCTATGTTCTGTACAAACGTCAAGCCCCACCTCTACCTACATACTGCGCTCTCAGTGACCTTCATCCCAGACCCACGAACTCCCATTTATCTCTCCACCCAATAGGCTGCCTGTCTCATTCCTGTTGAAGGGCTTTTGCCCGAAACGTTGCTTTTCCCTCAGATGCTGACGGACTTGCGGTGCTTCTCCAGCACCAATTTCATCTTGAGGGGAATAAGTTGATTGAGAGGGATTTTTGATTTTTCTGTTGTTCACCAGAGTCTGTTGCAGGTAGTGGAAGTTTAGCAAACGCCAGTTTAGGGAATAGCTAAAGGTAAGAGCACAAGTCTGGTCACTGCATTAATCAATATTTATAAGTTTTTAGATTAAAGATGGAAGTCTGAAGTATGCAACTTTGCCCATCAAGACTGATTCACCACTCAATGAGTTTATCATTGACTTCTTTCAAAGTCAGGCTGCTATTGGCCTTGGAAGGGAACTTGCAAATGGTGGCGTTTCGTTGCATGTTCCAACCTTGTCCTGTTAGTCAGTACAGCTGTTCAGCTTTGAAGGTTTGGTCAAAAGTTCTCGGATGACATACTCCAGTGCATCGTGTAGTTGGTGCACTCTGCTGCAATTGTGCCTTAACGGTGAAGGGAATAAATATTCAGGTATTGAATATGGTACAATCAAGTGACTGCATTGTCGTGGATGGTGTCCAGTTCCTTAAGTGTTGTTGAAGTCACACCCATCTCCGCAAATGGAGAGAGTTCTGTTTCACATCTCATTTGTACCTTGCAAACGATGTAAGATTCAAGGAACAATAAGTTGAGTTTACATTCCAAAACTGTCTACCAACGGACATGTTTTTGTTGTGAAAGTGTTTATGTGGCAGGTCTCCATCCGTTTTTCACAAATTCTAGCTCCGTGGACGATTACCCAGGGGAATGAGGTGACAGTAAAGACACTGAATGTCAATGGAATACGAGGTTCTCATTTGTCTGATTTTAAAATTACTCTATTTCGTTCTTGTGTGGACCAATCTAATTCCAATCGCTTGCTGATTTCAAGTTCCATTTCTCGTCTGTGCTTGAAATTTCAACCGTTGCCTCACATTAATTTCTCCACCTGCCTTAATAATATGTAAGGATGCCATAAGGGATAGCAGAGATTTACAAACATCGTGCCAACCCTGTATAAAATTGAGCTCTATAATCACATAATAACAATTATAAACGTTCAATATTCGTGGGATCTTGACAGGGTAGATATGGCCAGATGGTTTGCCCTCTGGTATGAGGAGAGCACCAGAGGACATAAACTCAGAATTAGATATTTCCTATTTAATTCAAAAATGAGGAGAAATTTCTTTGCTCAGGGCTCAGTGATTCTGTGGAACTCTTTCTTGAAATTGTTGTTGAGGCTGAGTTGTTGTGTACTTTCACACTGTGCCAGACAGATATTTAACCAGAAAGACGATGAAGCATTATCGAGTTTAGGCATGAGAATGGAGTTGAAGGTTATGAGATCAGCCATGAGTTCGTTGAATGGTGGAGCAGACTCGATGCGCTGAATGGCCGACTTCCAATCCTATATCATTTGATGTAACGCCATATTTTATTGATAAGTTTAGAATTCTGAGGGGATGTGATGAAGTGATAGAAAAGGATTATCAAACTGCTCAGACAGATCAGGAACTCGGCTCATAAACTGATGAACAAGAAATGTGCTGTGGCGTGGAGAGAAAAAATGGTACTGGGCAAACCACAGATGGGTCTGTGCAGAAGCTGTGATTGCTAAAGTAAATTCGTGGATGTTATATTGTTGCCAACTTGGTGATCATGCTGGATGATGGATTGCGGTATGATTCATGCAGCAAAAGGTTGTGAAAGAATGAATGATTCGTTTCATTGGAAAAGTTGTCTGCAGTTCCAATTCAATTGACTGCTTAAAATAATGATCAGAACTTTGTGTGGCGTGTTAAATTAAAATTCACAATCCCACTGCGTAAAATATTGTACCCGATCTCTCCTTATTTGTTCCACTTTCAGTCGATGTAAATTCATAGAATGTCATGCAATGAAAGGAGGAAAGAAACGTTGCAATTCGTTTCATTATCCCAATTTAAATTACAACAGAAACAAACTGAATTATTTCAACTTTGATGAGGTATCGATTTATCTCAAATCGCTGGTGCAATGAAAGGCAAGAGCAAGAATTACCATCCAATGTATACTAAAAATGCGAGGCACAAAGAAAACCACAGCTGCGTTTGATAGAAGTAACAGCCCGCGTAGAATTCAAATCCACACATGCGCAATGAAACAGTAACCCATCGCCTTCATCTCTGGACCACATCAGCCCATGGCAAAGAGGCTCGCATGTGACCACATCAAGATTACAGATGGTTCATCTAGGGGATAAGAAATTCCCTGAGCGGAATTAAATGCACACCAAATGCTTCTGCTTTCAGCGGAATAATAATGCCAGCAAAATCCAAGAAATTGACATTATCCTTAGAAGGAATACCTTGTCTTTGATTTATTCCGAGTCAGAACTATCTCAGAATGAACCAGCAAACATGAAATTCCCATCACATTCACACGCACATTTAGTCTTGACGCATAATTTCTTCAGACAGTTTCTCTCTCACGTGAAGAAGTATATATGGAGAGAGAAGTGAAGGTGATGGTTTAGCTCGATGGTCTTTCTCATATGGCTGAACCTGAACTGGGTAAATTTCCCGGAAATGCAGCTTTGATCGTTTCATTTTATTAATTTTGCTGCATATTCACTTTGTTCATTGCAATGATCAGAAGTGAATTGGATTTATGTCATTGGAATGTTTAATGTTGTATTGAAGTTTGCTCCGAATTTACATCAGTTTAAAGAAAATACTGATGAGAAAAACAGAAGGTTACATTACAAAATAAGATGGCAGTTTTGATGCTTAGTTACTTTGGCAGATTTCATTGGGTATCAAATGAACCCAACAGCATGGCGATTGTTCTCCCATCAAAAGACATTGGATTAAAGCAGGGAATCGATCTCTAAGAGACGGGTCACTTCCTATTCATTATGGAAAAGCTTTCCTTTACAATATACGAAATCTGCTTAGTTCCATTTATAATGGTTCATATGGAATATTAACAGAAATCTTTCAAAATTCTGAGTTTTTTGGGTGAATCTTACTCAGCTGCATACGTTTCCGACATTTCTTTGCATCTGAAGCGCCCATTGTTTCCTTGCACCTTCTACTCCCCACACCCCACTTTTACACTTTTACCTGGCCACAGGCTGTCTCTCTCCTGGTGAAACTCACTGCTTGTGTGTCTCTAAATGTGCCTTTCCAAATATTTTGGAAACGGATTTTTTGAGTGACAGAAATTCTGCTCCCACCATTTCTTTGTCATACACCGAAGGTTTTGAAAGCCTGACGTTCAGAAACATGCGAACATTAAAGAGTGAATTTACCACCTATTTACTCTCTCCAAACCTCAACTACTCTAGAAAACATCCATTCGTTTTTCTTTGGTTTAGTGTCAGATTTTCCAACATACAAATAAATAAAATCCCATACCCACTCAACGCCATCAGCATCGTCTCCAATGACTTAGCAGCCCAATAAACGCTGGCAGTATCCTCTCTGATAGAATCATAGATTCCCTACAATTCAGAAAGTACAGTTCAGCCAATCGAGTCTGTAGGGACACTCTGAACAGCATCTCAACCAGACCTATCTCTCGTCTCTATCCCCGCAGGCCTCTGGCTTGTAATTTCAAATAAACCAGCTGGAATAAAACCTGGCATCGTGTGACTGCTGACCTTATCACTGAGTTACACGTGGATAATTCACTTTAATTCCTAAATTCACTCCATGGACACATCAGTGCAATTTAGACAAGGCCAAACCACAGACTTAACAGCAGTGCGAACGACTGAGCAAATGTACCATGACATTAAACACCATCTGCATCTTGTCTATTGCCTTTATGCACTGGTAACCCAGCCGAGTGAAAGCAAACTGCGCCCATCAACCCGAATTCAATGCATCCAAACGTGGTTCTACGCTGGAACAAAATCATTAGTGCTGCTGTAAATGTTTTTGCACTCAGATCTGAATGGGTTTACTCTATTTTCTTCCTCAGATTCCTGCTTTAAATAAACTCATCAGTTTGGAACATCTCTACATATTGGTTTTCATTGCAACACAATCACAATGTACAGTTGGCAGAAGTTGCGTGTTTGCACTTTCACTGACACTCTCTCTCCACAGGAGCTGCAGTACTCCCCCAGTTGATTCAAGAATGGAAGGCCAGGCATTAATAACCTTTATTGGGTAAGGGAGCGGCCGGTTTAAAACATTTACGATGGCCCCAGCGGAGAATTGAGCTCTGTGACATGCGGTGACACTAACCACGATACTGTGGATGACAACATCGAAAGAGACCCTTCAGCCTGTTGTGGCCGCACTTGTCCAACACAACTGCTTAACGACGTGAATCAAGTTTTCCATGATTGAGCACTTAGTCTTATGTGTTTTGGCATCACAAATTCACATCTAAATTTTTTTCAGGTTAGAAGGGTTTCAGCCTCTCTGACCCTTTCTGCAAATCTACTCAAACTTTACTGCCTTTTCCCGAAATCTCTTGGCCCCAGTATTCGATCCCTCTCTCAATAACAAACGCTTCTTTCAGTCTACCTATCAATATCCCCAATTCTACCATCTAGCATGGTCGGAGTCAAACCCGAGTCCCTGGTGTCTGAGTAAACAGTCCAGTATTCAGTGGTAATAACGCTTGGCCATTGCAGAAAAGCAGTGAAACTGATCTTATTCAATGAAGTCGCTTTTCCCCGACACTGTTCTGTGCCATTTTCCTGAGCTTGAACTCCTTCCTCCCACCCACCCCACCCACCCCCCACCAATAATCTCTGGTCCAAGCTGCTACATGAGCATTGATCTCACAACAGTGGTAACCAAATGGATCAAATGGTCTGCAGGTCCCAATGGTGGGGTTGGGGCACGTTCAACCAGTAACAGTGACCACAGCCACACAGACCGATCGGTATCCATGTGAGAGTCAGTGTTAAATTCTGCAGTGCCTTAAAGAAATAGGAAATGACTCCACAAACACATGATGAAACAACAGCACTCCGAAAGCTAGTGCTTCAATTAAACCTATAAGTTCATAACCTGGTGGCGGGTGATTTTTAACTTTGTACTCCATAGTCCAACACCGGCATCTCCAAATTAATGAAATCGGATTATGGGATGGAAAGTTCAGTTAGTGATCGTAAGAGGGAAGAAATCTCTGAGAACGGGTGAGTTTGAATTCTGAAACACAGATGTGAGCGAGCATAACTTGAAGGAAAAAAAGTCATCACTTTGGAGAAAATCACCATGATAAAACAACTGATTCCTTTGTGTTTCACAAAAGACTGGGATAAACAGAGCGATTACTGCCATGACTCGGATTCGAACACAGGTTGCTGCGGCCATAACGCAGAGTACTAACCACTATACGGTCACGGGATCACACAGATGAGCACACTAACCGCAAGCAATAAGTACAGTATCATAAGAAATGTTAGGCAGAGCACCAAATGCACAATATCAGTGCTTAGCGAACAGTGGCAGATATGTGGGAACTCAGAATGGGCTGACCGTTAAACAGCGGTACCCCCAGTGGCTGTGATGATTCCATCATTAATATGCTGAAGGCTGAGATAAATACATTTCTCCAAAACATCAAAGACTCCAGAGATAGTGCAACTTTTGTTGAAATATATGCTGCAATAGCAATGCAGTTTAACATTGTTTCCTTCACCAGCTCCCCACACAAGGCAGTAACCACTGATGCCACAGAGTCCCAATTCCCAGCCCCAGAATCAGAGGAACTGAGTGGCGCAGTCGCGAAGATCCAACTTGAAATCGGGATGGGAATGAGGTCGCAGAGATACTCAATGGCTCAAGTGACACAACCGGAGAATGCACGGTATTTCTATGACGGTTTAGAGGCACAACCAATTCCGAGGTTGGGAGTGCTCCTGGTCAATGGCCGGGACGAAGGAAAAATTTGATACCATTGATAATGACATACCAATCGACAGTGCATCTTGCTGAAACAGCTGAGTGCCACAACTGGAGCGTGGGCAGCTGGTTTGATGTTTGATTTTACTTCACTATCACCCACTTCCCTGGAATGAATTGCTTTCATCATTTTCATTTCCAATTGTTTAATATCTCCCTGCAGTGCGGCTTTTTCCCCATTGCTAATTGCATGACTAACTGTTGTACGATCTGCACACTGCTAAATCACGGCCACTACAAGTAAATATGAATCATTGATCTATATGATAAAACAGTGGACCTCACAGTAGGCATGCTTCGTCGGTTTTGAGACGACATCAGAATTGTAGACAGTGAGAAAGATTATCTAAGATTCGAAAGGATCTTAATCCAATGAGTCGTTGGACTGAAAAATGTAACATGGAGTTCAATCTGGATAGGTGGAAGGCATTTCATTTTGGTACAGCAAAAAGAGGAGGGCTTTGCGCCGTGTTGGAGAACACGGAAGCTAGGGATGCAGGGATATAATTCCTTGTAGTTTGCATCACGTACAGACAGGTAGGTTCAAAGGCATTTAATTTACTTTCCTTTATTGCTTAGTCCTTCGTGTATACTAGTTGGGACGTTAAGTTTAAGTTTCTCAGGACATTGATGAGGTCTCTTTTGGAATATTATGTCCAGTTGTGGTCGCCCAGTTGTAGGAATGACATTATTCAGCTGGAGCAGGTTCAGCAAAGGTATACGCGCATGATGCCGTGCGTGGAATGTTTGAGTTATAATGAAAGGCTGAATAGGCTGAGGCTATTTTCAGATTCGAGATTGGGATGCTGGAAAACCACAACAGGTAAGGCAGCATGCGAGGAGCAGGATAATCATTTTTTTGCGCAAGTGTCGTTCATCAGACTCTTGCCTGAAACGTCGATTCTCCAGCTCCTCAAATGCTGCCTGACCTGCTGTGCTTTTCCAGCACAACGCTCTCGACTCTGATCTCTCATCCGCAGTTCTCATTTTCTCCTAGTTGAGACTGTTTTCACTCTAGGTTAACGGTTTGAGCGGCGACCTGACAGAAGTTTATGAGATGTAAGTTAGAGTTAACGATAGCTGCCTTTTCCCAGGATGGGGATTTCAAGAACGAGAGGGCATATGTTTAAAATGAAAAGAGAGATTTAAAAAAAAAGACATCAGGCATTTTTCTAGAGAAGGTGTTTTACGTATGCAATTAACTTGCTGAGGAAGTGATGGATGAGGCTACATTTACAACATTTAAAGAGCAATTGGATCCAAACATGAATGGAAAGTTGAATTTTTAAAATAAGTATATTCATGGCTAGTACATCAGTTATTTCCCAGAGGACAGTAAAGAGTCAACCACGATATTATCCATCTGGAGTCTCATGTGGGACAGAGCAGAAGAATATGACAGTTTGCTTCCCGAAATCAGATGGGATTTTCCACACAACTGATTCAGGTCATCACGAGACTCTTCCATTCCAGGTGCTTATTGAATTCAAACTCCACCATCTGTCATGCCAGGAACTGAACCGTTTGTCCCCAAGATATCACTTGGGTTTTTGGATTAACAACACAGTAATAAAACTACAAGGGCATTATAATCACTCAGTGGGTACAGCAGGAGGCAGATGGGACGAGATTAGTTTGGCAGTATATTCAGCATGGATTGGTTGGACTGACGGGCCTTTATCCGTTCATGCTGTATGAATCTATGATTGACGCTATGCAACAAATAGCTGGTTGGCATTAACAGCAGCATTGACAGCATAACCGAACACCTGATGGGATATGTAATCCTGCTGGAGTCTCCGGAGGTTGTTTTGCTCAGTGATCTCTTCCCACACACGGGACTGGTGAACGGTCTCTCCCCACTGTTACTGATTAAATGAGTTTCCATTTCTGTGGTTAATTTAATCCCTTCCTGCAGTTCCCACATTGCCCTGCTTTCCCTGTGGTATCGGTGTCCTTTTTTCTACCGAGGGTGAACAATCCTTTCAAGTTGTGTCCACACAGATAAGAATTCCGTTTTCCATGTTGTGAATGTGTTTTCATTCTTTCTCATTGACCCACAGGGTGTGAGTATCACTGGGCAGGACGACATTTATTCTTCGCCCCTTGTTCGTTGTTGTCTGGCTACACCACAAACCCGGGTGCGATCCCAGCCTCGGGTGTCTATCTGTGGGCAGTCTGCACATTCTCTGTGTGTTTACGTTTTCATTTCTCCCTCTGACCAAAGATGTGTCAATTACAGTGATCAACAATGGGAAATGCAGGCTTATGGGATAGGGAATACCGTGGGGTCTGGTGGGATGCGCTTCGGATGGATATGTGGACTGGAAGGGCCGACAAGCCTGCTTCCGCACGCGATGGGGATTCTTGAATTAAGGGTCAGCTCATGTTTTTCTGATCCTGGAGTCTCTCGTACGCAGGACTGTGTGAAGATGGTAGAATCCCCTGCATAAGGGACATGAATGAATGGGATTGCAGGAAATTAAAGTTATTATCTCTGTTCCTGAGGTCAGACATGCATTTCAGGTTTTATTCGTAACTTAAACATCACCGTTTCCGTGTCCCAACACACAAGGAAAACCAGTTCAAAATATCACCTCAACACCACATTCACCAGGTTGAAATCTTGACTGTGTGGAAAAAAACTGATACTGAGCTGATGCAAGCAAATGCAGCTGCCACCGCCAGTGTTGGAAACAGAGATCCAAATAGCAAAATCATCCTTTAAACCCAACACTACAAAATTAAGGGCTGAACACGCTCCATTGTGCCACTCAGCTGTGTTTGCAAGATGCCCTATAGATCGTTATGATAGTATAAACGGGGACAACCATTCCCTTGATCAGGAGCACACACAACCTAGGAATTTCTTGCGTCTCTATACCATCAGAAAAGGACTGCACGTTCACCTGTTGCATCACTGGAGCCAGAGATTAACTCTATGACTCATTTCCATCCCCATTTCTGTTTGGATCTGGGCGGCAAAGCCGCAGTTTCTCTGATTCCGAGGCTGTGAACTGGGATTATGTGTGATTATCTGCAACACTGGTTACAACTTGACGAAGCTGGTGAAGTCGCCGATGTTAAGCTAAAATGCTATTGAAGCATACATTTCAACAGTAACCTGTACTGTCCCCCGAGTTATTGATGTTTTGTCAAAATCTATCAATCTCAGTTTTCAATATTCTCATTCAAGGTTTCTCCAGATCCTCTGAGGACATCGAACTCAAAAATTCAGCTCATTCTCAGTTCCCACCTATCTGTCACTGTTTGTTGAGTACTGATATTGTACATTTGCTGTTCTGCAGAACATTTCCTCTGCTAGTATGCTCATTGCTGCTTGCAAGCATCCTGTTCTCTGGTTACTGTGATTGTGGTTGTCGGTATTTTGCATAGTGATCACAGCAACCTCGATTTGAACCAAATCACGGCACTAAGTGTTCTCCCCGTTGTCTTTTTGTGACGCATGACAAGAAATTAATTGTTTTACCTTCAAATTCAGCTCTCTCACATCTCTGCGTTTCATGTATCAGGATTCAAACAATGCGTTGTCGGAGATTTCCCTTCTACCCATGATAATTAAATCTCCTTTCCGTCCGTCCCCCTATTTCTCTGAGGCAATGAACAATCTATCACTCCCGTTTACATTGATGGTGTTCTGTCTGTGCTGCTGCTGCGATTACTGTTGTTGGGGAAAAGTGTCCTAATACCACCATCGGGACCTTCAAACAAGTCGATCCATTTGAAAACCGCGGTTGTGAAATCAATCCCCATGTAGCAGCTTTTATTGACTTAGGCCAGAGACAATTGAAGCGTCAGGCTCATGGAAAATACCCAGGGCAGTTTTGGTGAAAAGACATTTTATCGGAAAAGATCAGCTTTTTGTGGCTTTCTGCGTTGGTCTTGTGGTAATTTCATAGGACTGATAAAATAGAGACCGAGTAATAGTCTGGGTACTCGAGCGTGAATCCCACCATGCCATGATCGACAAATTTGGATTCAATAAATATCTGCAATGAAGAATCAAATGACTAATATATATCCATTGACAATTGTTGAAAATAAATCTGTTTCACTAATGTCATTTCGGGATAGAATTTGCTATCCATACTTGGTCTGGGCTTCATGTGACTTCAGACTCATAGCAATATGGTTGAATCTCAACTGCCTTCTGGGCAATTAGGAACGGGTAATAAATTCTGCTTAGCCAGAATTCTTAATAAATTCAGAACTTTTAAAACAAATGCTCATTTGGCTCAAGCAAGAGTGTTGTGTGCAGTTTTGCAAGTCACATTATAGCTGGGATGTGATCACACTGCGAAAACTGCAGGAGATATTTACCGGGATACTGTTTGGGCTGAGGAGTTTCAGTTAGGAAGAAAGACAGGACAGAGTGGAGTGTTTGTCGCAGTGCAAAAGAGATGTAGAGAAGACATGATTGAGTTCGGGTATGGAGAGGGTTGACTGAACGAGTTTCCGATTGATGGAGGGATCGATCAGCAGCGGCCAGAGATTTGAGGAGAAAGGCTGAATAGTTTGAGAAGGTGTGCGGAAAAGCTTTATCAGCTAGCGGGGGGTGGGGGGGGGGTGGGGGTTGGGGGGGGGAGTTTGAATTTGGAATGCACTGTCTGTATTGTTCAGTAATGCATACACCCTAATGACCTGAATAAATATCCAAATCTGATTGTGTGATAGCAAAACATATAAGGCTGTGGGATAAACATAGTAAAATGGAATTCAGTTCATTAAGCAGTTGTTTTTGACAAGTGTCGTCACAATTAGCTGAAGGGCCTCCTTTGACACTCTTTTCCTCGGTAGTATAATGGTTAGTGTCCCCGTCTGTCACAGGGCTCAATTCTCCCCTAGGGACAATGTAAATGTTTTAAAACTGTCGCTAAATTCCCAAGTGCGGGTATTGGTACCTGTCCTTCCATTCTCGATGGGGCATGTCACAGGAAGGACACAGCTGCCTGAATCAAGTTGGGAAAGGGCTGCAGCTCTCAGGGAGGGTGCAAACACGTGACTTCTGTGAACTGCATTTTGTGACTGTGTTGGAATGAAAACCATTTTACAGGCTTATTCCGGATTGAAGCGTTTACTAGAAACACGAAGGTGAGGAAAAAACCAGGTAAAAACATTCAAATATGAGTGCAGAAACAGTTCCCGCAGCACGAATGAAATTGTAAAGTAGAGAGTAGTGTTTCGATACATTGAATTTGGGTTGATTTCCATTGATGAGGCTGAGTTACCAGGTAATAAAGCCATTAAAAAATAATACAGCCTTTGCTCACTATGATGGAACATTGAATCAGTAATTCACACTGCAATTCGGTAGGACGGTTAGTTTGATTGGCACAGTTAAATTGCCCCCCTCGTGTCCAGGGACTGAATGAAGCAGGTTAAGAGTGAATTAACCATGGGTTACACGGGGACAAAGTCAGAAGTCACAGAACGCCAGGTTATAGTCCATCAGGTTTATTTGAAATCGTAAGGGAGACTGCCCCTTCTTCAGGTGAAATATACGGGAATAGGGAGGAGAACTAGGTCTGGGTGAGATGTTCTTCAGACAGTCGACACCGGCTCGATTGATTTAAATGCCCTTTCTGCACTGTAAGGTTCTGTGATTCTATCGGAGAGGGTAATGACGGTGTTGCCTGGGGTGTAATACTATGAGAGACGATGCTAATGGCTGTACTGAGGATGAGATTTTATTCACTTGTTGCCTTGGAAAATTTACCACAGTTATCCCTGCACTAAGGAAGATTTAATGGAGCTTTTTCAGGTTTTGAAATGTTTGGACAGAGTAGATCGGTGGAAAATTCCCTCTTTCAATTAAGTAAACATCTCAACGTCAGGCATTCAAAGCCTTTGATAAACCTTTGAAGGACAAAGAAATGATGAGAGCAGAATCGCTGTCACTCCGAGAATCGGTTTTTCAAAATATTTGTAAAGGTACGTTTGGTGACTTATAAGGTATAACTTTCACAAGGAGAGAGACAGCGTGTGGCTAGATAAAGGTGTTGGGGTGGTATGTAGTTGGTCAGAAGTTGCAGGGAAATAATGCCTATGTTCGTTGACTTTAAATGTAAAGACATTTCGTGAACGTGTGCAGCTGAATAAGATTCGGATCTAAAAACTGGATTTTGAAAGAATTGGCATAATATTTCAGCTAAACCATTGGAAATTGAACTGAGTGGATTTTTCTTATTGTGAAGAGAAGATATTACATAATGAAAAGGAAGTGATCACTTGCTTGGAGATCTACTTCCTGCTTTAATCATTTGCGTTAAAGATGTGACGACGAACACCATGATGTTTGATGCATTTAATACTCGGTGAAATCTGGCAAAGCAACGAGCAACAAAACTGGGGCGTTTTCTTCTGCAATTTAACCTTCTGCTTTTCTCAGCAGTATTTTCCATAAGCTGAAATAAAGTTGGAGCAAATTTGATTTCAACATTAATCATTCCAATGAGATAAATCCAATTCACTTCTGATTATTACAATGAACATTGTGAGGTTTCAGCAAAATTAAAATGAAACGAACAAAACAGCATTTCTTGCGATTTAATCCAAATCAGGTTCAGCCATTTGAGAAAGGTCATTGAGCCACAGCATCGCCTTTACTTCCCTCTCCATGGCTGCTTCGTCACGTGAGAGAGAAAGTGACTGAAGAAATTACGAGTCAAATGTAGGTGTGAATATGACGGAAAAGTCTTGTTCTATATTTCACTCTGAGACAGTTCTGACTCAGAATGTATCAATGACAGCTATTCATTCTGAGAACATGGGTATTTATTGATATTTGTTGTTATTATAATTCTGGTGAAAGCAGAAACACAATGGTGTGGATTCGATTCCAGTCTGGAAATTTCCATGACTTTCAACACATATAACCTGATGAGTTCACATGTCACCCCTCGACAAATCGTGCTGAGGAGACTGAGCAATTATGGTGGTGGGTTGTTATACAGCTGTGCTCCACATTCACGGGTTAGAGTCACACTCTGGTTGCTAACTTCACAAACCGCTTCAGCAGTTTTTCTTTGCACCTCTGGTATACACTGGTTCGAGGATCTTGTTCTTGCCGTTCACTGCACGGGAGATTCATGAATAATCAACACTACACTAAAGTCGAAAGGAAGAGGGAGAGCAGTCATTCTATTCAATTTTCGATTAAATTGGTATAATGAAAAGGAACACATTTTTCTTTCTGCCCCACATTCCATCTTGTATTTCTGTGAATTTTCATCGAAAGAAAGAGAAACAAATAACAAGAGATCGGGAGCACAAGTTTATACAGTTGGGTTGCACATGAGTATTTTAACCTCACACTTCACACAATGACCTGGTCAGTAATTCAAACATGCACTCGGAATTGGAACCGCAGAAAACTTCTCCAATGAAACGAACCTTTCATTCTTTCACAAATGCCTGCTGTGTATGAATAATACAACGATCCATCATCCAGTGTGATAACTGACTTGCCAACTGTATAAGGTCTACCAACTTTCTTCAGCAATCACAGCTTCTGTACACAGCCACCTGCGCTATGCCCAATGTCATTTGTTGCCCACAGGTCACAGTCCATTTCTTCTTCCTACGTTTACGAGCCTTGTTCCTGATCTGTCTGATCTGTTTAATAAAACGTTGTCTATCACTTCATCCCATCCCCTCACAATGCTGAACTTATGAATAAAATAAGGCGTTCGACCAAATGTTAAAAAGTGGGAGTTTGCCATTCAGCCCATGGAGTCTGCCGCACCATTCAACGAACTCATGGTTGATCTGATAAGCTTTCTGCTCACTTACCACGACAAAGTTTCATCATCTTTCTGATTAACTATCTGGCACAGTTTGAAAATGTCCAACAACACAGTCTCAACAGCGGTTGCTGAAAAATGCCACGGATTCCTTGGCCCCCGAGCAAAGAAATTGCTCCTCATTTCTGAATTAAATGGGCAGTATGTAATTCTGAGATCATGTCGTCTGGTGCTCTCCTCAGAGCATAGGGAAAACACCTGCCAGTATCTACCCTGTCACGATCGCACGAATATTGAATGTTTATAATTGTTATGTGATTATATCTCCCCTCCAACTCCTTTGCTTGAATCCTAGCCTAGACAATCATTCCATGAAGCGCCATTTTAAACAGAGTTAGCAACACGTTTGTAAATCTATGCTGTCACTTACAGCGTCCTTACATATTATTAAGACAGGTGGAGAATTTTTTCGAGGAAACTGGTTGAAATTTCAGGCGCAAATGGGAATTGGAACTTGAAATCAGAAAGCGTTTGGAATCGGATTGATCCACAGAATGACCAAATGCAGCAATGATAACTCTGACAAATGATAATCTAATCATATTCGATTGGCATTCAATGGCTTCATTGTAACTGAATTTCTCCATGTCATCGTCCTGGGAGCCACTATTGTGGAGAAATGGAAAATGACCGCTCATATAAAGAAGTTAACTACAAAAACATGTCCGTGAGTCGACTTTGATTATTAATTCAACTCTTTTCTCCACGAAGCCTACATCGGCCGCAACGCACAAATTAGATGTTTAACAGAACTCTCTCTATTTGCCTAGGTGGGTGCAGCTTCAATACAACTGAAGGAACTAGGCACCCTCCACGACAATGCAGTCACTTAACTATACAATGTTCAACACCTGAATATTTTTTCCCTTAACTGCTAAGGCACAATTGCAGCAGACTGCACCACCTAGAACATTCACTGGAGTAAGTCATCCAGGCTTTGTTGACAGAACCTTCAAAGCTAAAAAAATGTACTGACTATAAGGAATATGCACTGAATATGCACTGAAACTTCACCATTTGCAAATTACCCTCCAAGAAACATACCAGCATGACTTGGAGAGGAATCAGTGGTAAATTTATTGAGTGGTGAAGCGGTCTTGATGAGCTAAGATTTATACTTCATCCCTCCCTCTTCTGTCTTACAATTTTTAAAAATGTTCATTATTGAATTGACCAGACTTGTGCTCATTACTTTAGTTGTTTCCTATACTGGCGGTTGCTAAAGATCGAATATCATCCAAAGTCTGTGGCAACAACAGAAAATATCCAAAAACCCTCACGAACAACTGAACTCCCTGTTCAACAATCTTCAGAGATCTGTGAATGTCCACTCCAAGATCTCTTTGTTCCTGTGCTCCAATCAGAATCCTCACTGTTATTGTTACAACTCCCCAAATTCATTACCACTCATTCGTCTGGATTCAATTCCATTCGCCATTATTCCTTTCCACCTGATTCATACATCCCTGCGGTCCCTGACATTAGTCATCATAGGCAACTACACGACCAATTGTTGTATCATCTGTAAACTTCTAAATCATGACTCCTACAACGAAGTTTGAATTATTGATCTACATCAGGAAACAGTGGTACTTCACTGGAAACAGGCATCCAAACATGGTTCATGGCTGGATGGAATGAACACCTGCCATGTTCCAGTCTCCAAGGGTTGCTAGCCCAAATATCGCCATTACATTTGCAGATAACACGAAGATTGGTGGAGTAGCCAGAAAGCATAGGGGACTGTCAACGAATGAAGGCGAATATAGATAGACAGAAGAGTTGAGCAGAAAAGTGGCAGATGGAGTTCAATCCAAGCAAATGTGAGGTGATGCGTTTTGGGAAGTCTAATTCTAGAGCCAACTATACTGTAAACGGAAGAGCTGTTGGTAAATTTGATGAGCAGACAGATTTTGGAGCTCAGGTCCTTTGTACCCTGAAGGTGGCTGCACAGGTAGATCTTGTGGTCAAGAAGCCATATGGCATGCTTGCCTCACCGGACGGGGGAATGAGTATAAGAGCTGCAGGTCATGTTACAATTGTACAAGATTTTGGTTCGACCGCATTTAGAAGACTCTGCACAGTTCTGGTCGCCACATTACCAAAAGGATGTGGACGTTAAGGAGAGAATGCAGAGAAGGTTTTCGAGGATGTTGCCTGGTATGGAAGATGCTAGCTCTGTAGAGAAGATTAGTAGTTTACTATTGTTTTCATTAGAAAAAACGAGATTGAGGGGCCCTGATTGAGGTCTACGAAATCATGAAGGGTACAGAGAGGATGGATTGAGATAAACTTTTTCCCAAGGTGAGGGATTCAATAATGAGAGGTCACGCGTTCAAGGAGAGTGGTGAAACTTTTAGGGAAGATATACACGGAAAGTATTTTACACAGAGGGTGGTAGGTGATGGAATGTGTTGCCAGCTGTGGTAGTAGAGGCAGACATGGTAGATTCATTTAAGATGCGCCTGGACAGATGTATGAGTAAGTGAGGAGCAGAGGGATATGGATGCTTAGAATTTGGCACACAGGTTTAGACAGTTGATTTGGATTGGCTCAGACTTGGAGTTCCAAAGGGCGAGTTCCTGGGCTGCAAAATTTCTGTGTTCTTTGTTCTTCTTTGTTCACCAAACTACCAACTCCTTGCTACAGTGCTCCAACTCAGAGAATGACATTGTCACTTCCGATTATCACAGAGGGAATGAGAATATGACATGTGGCTGTGTCGGAATTTAAGTGATGTACGCTGGATTGTAGAGTTTACTGGGAGCAAGAGGCCAAAGTTGAGACGATGTAATCAAAAACAGCTCTTCGTGTCAAAGCGCATTGTTCCAAAGAATTTCAGAGCATGCTTCCAATTCATCGACCTCTCGTGACCTCCAGCATGCTGCTGATGAGTCAGTCTGCAGTGCGGGTTAATGCTGCTGTTGTACCTTAATAATCTAATAAACGGAGACAAATATGCCCTTCCTCCCACCTTTGGCAAGGACCACTCCCAGCTTTGGCATTTCATGCGCCTCTGTGCCGTCATAGAATAACCACGTGCTCACCTTCAAACCAGTCAATCCATTTCCATACCACGGTCGTGAGATTAAATCTCATGTCGCAGCTTTCACTGAGATGGACTACAGATTAATGGAATATCAGGCTCAGGAAAAGGAAACAGGGCAGCACTGAGGAAAAGAAACTTTATTCTAAAAGACATATTTCTGTGGATTTTTACATCATTTATTTCACTTGCTCATTCGGCTCTATCTAAACTATTGTGTGCAGTTCTGCAATTCACTTTGTAGCAGGAATGTGATATCACTGGAAATGATGTTGGAGAGATTTCCCAGGATATTGTCTGAGTAGAAGAGTTTCAGTTATGAAGAGAGATTGAATAGATTGGAGTTGTTTATATTAGAGCAGAAGAGATTGAGAGGAGACATGATTGAGATGTGCAAGAAAATCAGGGATATGGATGGCGTAGACTGAAAAAAACGTTTCTCTTTGATGGTGAGATCAATCACAGGGTGGTGGGGATGGGGGGCGGGGGAGTGAGGCATGTATTAATGGACAGCGGATAAAAGATTTCTGTGAATGCACAGACAAATGTTTTGAAACAGCGCGTAGTTGAATTCTGGAACTCAGCACAAGCAAAGGTTTTAGAGGCAGAAATCCGCCAAAGTTTCAGAAGTATTCAGATGTGAATTTGTGATGCCAACGCATACAAGTCAGGTAGAGAGCAAACAAAACCTCAATGGTCTCTCAGATCTATGAATAAAAGACAAAAGTAGGAATTGCAGCTCGAGGAAAAGAGAATGACGACTTCGGTTCAACAGACACTTCCCCGGAACTGTTTTTGATTCACTATGTTAACTCTGATTTCTCTCTAGTGATGCGTTTGGAGTATTTTTTTGTTGGTGCATCAATAATGTGGGTTGAGAAAGATAGGGTGGGGGAGTGTGAATCGCGTCGATGGCACAATGCAGACTCAACTGGCCAAATAATTTCTGTCTACACTGTGTCTATTTCTAAATCTGAATCTAGACGTTTTTGTCAATTTTTCAAGTCTATGGTTTTTCACATCTCTCCTGTATTGTGAATTGTAGAACAGGACAACCAACGGTTCAGGCATAAGACACTGCCAAACCATTACCACCTGACGCCTGGAAGAGGAACGCCTCATATTCTGTCTTGGGAAACTGCATCCACACGGGATAAATATGGATTTCAATGGCTTCCTCATATCCCCTCCAACTCCCCCCCTTCCCCCACACACATTATGACAGTCTAAAGCATCCAACTCGGCACTACCCTCCGGGTCTATTCATCTCTTCCCCTTCTAACTTGCACCATCTATCCCGCCTCCATCCACCTATTCCTTTACCTGCAACCTTTCTCACAACCCCAACCCCCGCGATTTTATCTCTCAGCCCGCACCCACAAGACTCATTCCTGATGAAAGGCTTATGTCAGAAACGTCGATTCTACTGCTCCTCGGATGCTATCTGACCTGCTGTACTTTTCCAGCACGACACCCTCGCCATGGCGAAGATAGACGGAGCTCAGCTCAGGCTCTTTAGCTGAGAGTGGAGAAGGCTGAGTGAGGAAGTGATTAAGGTGCACATTAAGGGGATCGGTATGTGTGATAGGAATAAACTTCTCAAGGCAAAGGTTAACAACCAGGGATGTGCGGTAAACGCAAGGGAGAGGATTTTCAGAGCAGATACAGGAAGAACGTTTTCCCTCTGAGAATGTTGTTTATTTGGAATTCACTGAATGAACGTGTGGTAAAGCTACGAGTCATCAAAATATTTCAGGAGTATTTTGCCAAATACCTGAGAAGCAAGAGCACACATGGATAAGGACCAGGTACTGGAAAGTGGGGTGAAGATAAACAGATGTCTGATGAAAGATCCAAGCACCGTACTGAAAATAGAGAGCATAAACGCTTGGGAAGTGTATATGTATGGATACGACTGGCGATCTGTTACAAGGGGTCTGTGGAATGGTACACGAGTAAAAAGATGACTTTGGCAGGATGAGGTCGCTGTGGCAGGAGGGGTAAGAATATTGGAATGCTTCTACACCAATTAGCAGTCTGAATATGCTGAAAGGTTACTATGGCAGACTGAGATAACAACAATTAGTCATGTCAGCCTTGCCTGCTATATATGATCATGGCAGGTTGGGAAAAGTCGTGACAATAAATATTTTGGACATGGCCTTTAATATTCAATTGATAGTTCGTAGAGTCAGCCTGCTTGAGACCGTCGTAGCAGGATAAGACATTAAATATCAAATCGGTACTTAGTAGAGTCAGTTTGGGACAGGAAAACATTGTGGAAGATTGGATAGCTAAATATCTAATCATGACAGGTTAGTCTGGGATGGAAGATCATTGTAGCAGGGGTGGCAGTAAAATATCAAATCATGACAATAGAATAATATTAAGTTGAATGTTGGAAAACCCATAGTGGCATTTGTGGAGTGATAATAGGAACTAACATCATTGGGTTATTGTGTAGCTGGAGTGAGGTAATTCTGACTAACAAAGTTGGTCGTGCTGATAAGCTAACAAAACATGAGTAAAGAAAAGGTATAAAGTAGTCCCATGGACCCTGAGGTTCGGGGGCATTCAAGAATTGGCTTCCGTAATGTCACGGTTTTTTTGTTTACAAATAAAAGATCTACTTCTTGAAGATCTCTCTGCATCTCCTGTTGATTGTCTACATTTTCTCCACGACAATCGCAACTTTGATTGCAATAAAAGTGTAGCACGGCTCTGCGGCGCAATGAAAAGCACATTAGATTTCGACAGCATTATTAGCATTGCTCTTCAAAGTTTATGGGTTTGATTTTCACCAGAATCGGAGTTTAGATGCCAGCTCAATCAATGATTGTTCTACTGAATCATCATCAATTCCCGTTGTCTCGAGTTCGCGACCCTGCTGTTGACCAGAGAACAATCCTTAATTCTTGGTTGTGAGTTTTGACGCAATCATATCATTTGAAACATGATCAACCAGAATCAGCTGCTCAGCCGCAAAACCTGCAAAGTTCGTGCAGAAACCCATTACATCGAAACACTTTTCCTTCCCACAGTGGCACAGGCATTTTCGATTGCTGAAATGTATTTTCCCTTTGTGTGACAGGATGTTGTGGATGAGCTGGGGAAAAACATTGAAGCGTTTGGTCAGCCATGATGATATCAAATGGTCGGATAGGACCTGTGTTTGGAACAGCATCCTCCTGATGCTTTCTTGCTGTGCTGTTTCTGACAGAAGGTTTTCCACAATAATATGATGAGGCCAATCTGAATTTACACCATGGAATATCAAGGTGCTCCCCTTTACACCACCGCTCTCACAGCTGGAATAGACAGCTCCTATTGCAGCTTTAGATCAGACAGTGAAGGTTTCTCTCAGGCCCTCTGTCAGACTGCATGCTCCTTCACACAGATTTCCAACTAGGCACATGGAACAAGCAAACGTGTGAACATTGGAGGTTTAGGGAGAAATTTCCCCTCTGCTGGGCTGCAGTTCTGGACATGGTGACGTACATGTATTTCTGGCATTTTGAGTCTTACTGTGCATTCTTCCTACTTTACAATTTAAACTGTAATTGAATTTATTCTTGCTAAACATTTTTACATCTTCAGTATTCATGGTAATCGTGCAACGTTTTCTTTAATGTAGGAATGGGGAAGATCATTGATGAATGAAGTATGTTTCATGTTACCTGTATGACTTTTCAGAAGGAGGTTGGTGAACATTCATTGATTCGAATTCTGTGCCGAATTGAAACCGATCGAAGGAATAGCCCTGTGGCAATGTAACATTGTCTGTAAACAACACAGGAACCAACAGAAACCCATTTTTCAATGAATTAAATTTTGCACATTTTTTGTATACTTTCCTGAACGTGATGCTTCAATAATCACAGGTTGATGTCTGTTTCACCTCGTCTGTGTCACCTTTAATTTCAGAACCACATGGTTCAGGGTGTCATGGTGGCTCAGTGTTTATCACAGCTGCCTCACAGCAGCTGTATCCACGGTTCGATTCCAGCCTCGGGTCTGAGTGGGTCCAAATTAGTCAGGGGGAAATGGTTCTGGGTGGGTTACTCTTCGGACATGTTGGGCCGAAAGGCATGTTTCCACACGGTAGGGAATCTAATCATCACAGCAAAAGTAAAGCAGTTGAGTTAAAGTTCGCAAGGTAGGAGTAGGCCACGTGACAGCTTTGCTGTCTGCGGCTCGAGGAGCGCAATTTGTCAGTGCCTGGTACTTAAAGGTGTGTAAACGGTTAAGGTTGTAAGTTCAATGCTTATCTGAAGATACCGTTACTGTCAGGAAATATTGGAGCATCAGACGGAAACGCAATTGAAAACAATGTTGAGTAAAGTAGCAGTTATTTGAAAACTTCAGTTTCTGATTTGGGGAAATATTCTGTCTTTGGAAACGTGTCAATTATTAACTGAAAAGCTACAAATATTCCCCAGGTGAATATCCGTCTGTGGATAGAGATACAGAGGTGAAGTTTAAACTTGATGACCTTTCTCAAATCGCTGACCCTGCACTGGATTACATTCTGGGGAAGTCTGTTTATCTCGTTTCATATAATTCCATTTCCTGCAAACTCGCCCAGCTCATTAAGCCAATCGAAAGTATTAGATCTATCTCTTTGGGGAGTTTGATTGTTGTGAGTAAATCTGGTAATGTAGTTTTGGTGTTGGGAGGAACAGAGGGTTCAAACTGGAATAAGATCGAGTCTTGTTGCAGGATTTTCCAAGCGGGGATCAGTGAGTATTAAATGGACACACTCCCCTTTTTGGTGATTGTGACTAAATGTTCAAGGCAACAGATAGCAATGATAATGATGTTTTACATTGACAAGCCAAATCTTATTCACCAGAGGCACCATAGTATTACAGATCAGGAGAGCGGGGGAGATAATGCTCCTTATGGTTACCTGAGACAGTGAGAGAATTAATCCCATGATATTGGTCTCAATTTTCTCATATACCAGTCAGACAGCGGACTGAGCTAACCGACTTCTATTCAATGTACTGCTAAATCTAACACACTGCCTTTATTCCTGATGAAGGGCTTTTGAACCAAACGTCGATTTCGAAGCTACTTGGATGCTGCCTGAACTGCTGTGCTCTTCCAGCACCACTAATCCAGAATCAGTGCATTTACAACCTATTAAGTCTCATGTAGAATGAGTTGCTTCACTTTTCAATGCCAGCAGCTCTTCTTGTACTTAACATTTTCAGTTGCAGGTGTTATGAAATTTCTTTCCGATAAATGTTAACCAAATCGATAGTGTGTCCCTTTTACCTCGCCATCCAGGCAGCCCAGAATCCCTTTCGCTGTTAAATTCACTCACGCTTTTCAAATACCCTGAAATCAGATCCTAAAATGCTTTTATTTCTGAAAATTCATCTCTATTTTCAATAACTCTCAGAATAAAAAATGATTGCTGCAAATATCTTTATCGTTCCCCACTGGTTTTGAAGTTCTAACTTTTAGTTTACACTCACCTAAACGAGGGAATTTCCAATATATTTACTCTTACCAACTTCAAATCAGCTCGAGAACCTCCTTTCAGACACAATTAAGTCTTTGCTGATTTCTCCCGCATGATTCTTTATCGATCCTACCATCCCATTAAACCGCCTCTTTTCTTTTCTAGTGGTTTTATCTCCTAGTAAACCTCATTTCCATCGCTTGTATCGATTTTGTATCAAATGAAATCTGGCCGTGCCATTCCTAATGTCTTTATATTTCAGTAAATGCTGCCCGTGTCTTTCACCATATCTTCATATCCCAGTACGTTTCAACCTGAGAAAGAATGCTGGGTCCAATTCAACGCACGAGAACTCACCACTAAGCTGTGCAAACTTATTACCGACACAGGAAAGGTGGAAGCAATTTCAATTACAGCTGAACCGATAGGCTGCAGCAGCATCGGGTCAAATCCCAGTCACTTCAGTGGCTGTTGTTATTATATTTATTTCTTCACTACGTGTGCTGAAGTAACACAGTGAGAGATCAATTACTATTGTCAGCCATATATACGTAGACTATGAAATGCTGAAGTTGTGAGATCAGAGCAGTTTTCATTAACATAGACCATTCACTGTTCAAATCCCAGACTCAGGAATTTGACAGGAAGCGAATTTGAGCCACATTTGAGCAGGGGTTGTTTACCCCATGACGTTACACCAGTTTGTGTGGTTGCTTTGTTGTTTACCTCATTTGTGCGGTTTGTCTCATTGAGGATTTTGAAGTCGTCCCCTCTATACAAAAGGTCCGTGCTTTTTCACCATTGTACAATAGATGCAGTACAATAACACCCAACGCTGATTCCATCCAGTTACCAGATATTGACCCCTGGAAACAGCACTGTGCACACTCCTCGAGTCTGGAAAACTGTTTCCTCACAGATAATGTTACATTCCCACTCTCATGCCTCTTTTTATTCCATCGGTCTCTGTTCCTCACTGAATCCGATTCAGTAGATTTTGTCACTGGGTAATTTCTTTGTATGTGTTCAGATCATATGAGCAGAATTTCACAATGGGAGTGCCCTTGGCCAATAACCCAGAACTCAGACCATACTCAGGGAACTGTACTCTGCTGTTTATCAGTTCATGAACAACAGGAAGAAATATCGATGCTCTTCAAAATTTACTCATCTGTTTTAAGAAGCAAGATAAACATATTCAGGTTCCCGCTTTTGTTGTCACACGGACCAAGATTGTAAATGCTGGAAACAGTCGAGACTGTCCGCTCTCCCACATTAATTCTTTTCTCCAGGAGGTGTTAAGATGATGGTCTGCATCGCTTGCTTCTGTTCCCTGTCACTCTGGGATAATGCGAGTTTTGAAATCTACTCTTTGAACTGGATGCAACGTGGTAAAATGTACACACATCACGTGGAGTGTGCGTGTGAGTGACAGGAGCCGCTGCAGTAACATCCCATGACGAATCAGACAGCAGAGGCCTCCAGTGACTTCGAAAAGGGCACAGACACTGTTCCCATTGACAGGGTGAGATTCTCTCTTTCCCAGCAGTTCTGTGCATTTCTATCTGTTTCCGCTGGCGTTATCTGTACAAGGTTTCCAAAAGAAGATGAGGTCCTGTGCATGCTGAATCTCTCTTTTGTACGGCTTTCCTGAATTTCCATAACTCCCACCCCACTAGCCCCCTCCCCTGCTCCACAACCCCGTGTTCGATAGGGAGCTGAAGAGCGGACTCACATTGCTCTCCCACGACACTGATTGCCAATAGAAGATCAGTTCTTCCAGTCATCAACGGACAGCATCCAGTTCAAGGGGAAGCAACTCGCACAGCCACCTGGGAGAAGCGTGTCAGAATGGAAAGGAGCTGTTTTTAAAACTCTGTGCTGCTTTCACTCCTAAACAGCAGAAATAGCCTTAGCTTACAAGAAAAATCACCGGATTTATGGTTACCACATCTGACGCTGTTGTGGATCCTTTGTCTCAGGTGTGATATCGCCTCGGGCGGCTGATTTACATGCGAGCGGTCTTAGTTTCACATCCTGGATGAGTCCTGGAATTTTGCTCACTGCATCATTTTTGACTGAGAAGGTATAATTTTGATGAAATCAAGGTCAGAGCAAGATTCCAAAACTTTAGTCAGAGGTGCATTAGTCAGAGGGAAATGGATCTGGGTGGGTTACTCTTTGGAAGGTCGGTGTGGACTGGTTGGGCTGAAGGGCCTGTTTCCACACTGTAGGGAATCTAATCTAATCTAAATCACACACCAGCAAGTTCAAGAGCAGCTTCTTCTAGGCAGTTACTGCTCTGAGAAATGGATTGTCTAACTGCAGCGTCCTTTGCAGAGTAACCTGAATTCATGAGTCTGTCCAAATTTTGCTTTTCTCTGTGATCTGCATGCTCATACTTACTATAATCTGCCGTAACCAATAGCAAACAAAGCTTTCCACTGTACTTACATCCATGTGACAATCAATCAATCAAAACCCAGTCATTTCGTCATTGTGTGGAACCAGCACAGCGAAGGTGGGATGCATGGCCTCAATCTGCAATGTGGCATATTTTGTCATTCTGAATGAAATCGCAGTTAAATCAACAGAACCTTGGAAATTATAAAGTGGTTGTGTTCACATAGCCGGGACAACTCTGTCCCACAGTGTATCACACAATAACAGTGAAGATCTTTTGACGTCATCCTCGAAGGTACATGCTACAAAAAGCTGAAGACAGCGGGAAACTGCTGTGGTCAGCGATAACAGGTCGGCCCAGCGGGATCATGGTGGGCGAATAATCCAGAAATTAATGGATGAAAAGCATCCTCTGCTCGTTGACAATTCCAGCTTTCACTGTGTGTACTGACCCTACTAGTGTTCCTTTATAACAGTGCTCCGTTCTTCGACATTATATATTGTTGAGCCTTCTGCGTCCTGTCACTCAATGGTATCTGAAATAAATATCTCTATTGATACACTCGCCAAATTTACACATTTGAGGAAACACACTTTTGAAGGTATGGAAGATATTTTCCTGTTCTCTGTCGGTCTGCTATGATCTGATTTGCAAAGCCACTTGCCTGAGCTGGGAATACACTGGTGAAGGTGTGAGATATCAGTTGTGGTGTGCACCATACACATGACGCGTTGTAGTTATTCCCCACACTGTGTAACACAGCAGGGTCCTCCGGTGAAATGAAAAGCCATGAATGACTTGTGGATCAGCATATTGGAGACAGCACTTTGACACAGATACAGTTCCCCATTATTAGAACAAGCACAACCTCAGAGAGAAACAAGCAATAGAGATTTGCCGTGGACTCGATAGGCTGAATGGCTTCTATCGGCACGTGACTGACGTCCCACGTTGCAACTGTTCATCTCCACGTCTCTGGGACAGAGCGGCTGAGGGAGAAACTATGGCTCGTTTTTAACCCTCCTTTCCTCTTTGCACTGCATGCAGCCCCGCAGCTCAGGGCAGTGAGGAGGGCTGTCATTGAATGAGGGTTTCCTTTGGAGTCTCTTCATCTGGGTAAGTTGGGGCTCAGATGTTAACTGCTGCCCGATTGCAGCAAGGAAACCGACGCCTCTGACACAACAACCTTTCTACAGGAGTGTTCTGTGAAGATGGATTCTGAACACAAAACTGGCGACACAAAAATGCACTTACTTGAACTTTACTGAGTGAAGACAGTTCGGAGCCCATTTTTCCCTTTTCCACCAGCTCAGCATCATTCTCTCTGTCTCAAATAAATGATATTTGGCGGAAGTTCGAAATCAAAGTTGCAAAGAGAGGAAGCTTCAGAGCCCATCCGTGCTTCCGTCCCCTGACACTGCCTGCAAGTGGAGGGATATGTCTGAATGCTCTGCCAATGGAGGCAGCTCAGTCCGCGGGAATGGGATAAACAGCACGGTCCCGCGTGGGGAAATTCCGCAGTGTGTCCTGCGGATCAGACATAGTGCACTTTATCATTCAGATCATACCAGAGTGAAAGCGCTCGAGAAGGCCAATCGGTCACTCGTACCTGTGTCAGCTCAGGAGTTACAAAACGTGGGTTAAAGCAGAAACGCTGGTGATTTGTTCAGGTTTCAAGTGTTTACGTGAAGCAGGAAGCAGAAGAAGATACACTTTGAAGCGATTGAGATCTGACTAGAGGAGCAGCAAATAGGATGTACAGCGCAGAGGAGAGCCTTAAAATAATGAATTCTGCTTGATGGGCCGATCATGCTTTCACTCGGCCTCGCTGCTACAGAAGATAATATGTCAATGTCTCTCGGAATTGTGATGTTGCAGGCAAATATCGCCGTTACACCGCAGGAAATTCCTTTTTCCAGTGTGAGTGCAGTCTGTATGTAAAATAACTTATATATCGAACTTTCTCACATAGATAATTCCACTCCATCTCAGTGTGTTGTTTTCTCTCCTTTCCAACCAATTTACATGTCATTGACCCTCCACTAAAGGTGCTTTGCTCCTTCTGATGTTATGCAGTTTTAATGACCCACCTTCTGACAGAATTTTCCACTTCACTTCAGCCCGTCCTAACTTCGCCATCTGAAACCATTCCCTTTGTTTAGGTGTTAAGCGGTCGGCTCAGATCCAGCCTGCCCTCACCCAAAATAAACGCAAACCTTCGCCACACTGTGATCACTGCAATCCCGGGGCACCGTCTCTCTGAGGTCATTGGTTATTCTTAGGAGAAATTTAGGACTGCAGATGCTGGAGATCAGAGTCAGGAATGTGGGGTTGGAACAGCACAGCAGATCAGGCAGCATCCGAGGAGCAGGACAATTCACATTTCAGGCAAAAGCCCTTCATCAGGAATAAGTCTTGTGAGTCGTGGCTGAAGATAAATAGTTGGGATTTTCAGTTGTGGGGAGGTTGCTGGGCAAGCGATAGGTGGATGAAGGTGAGGGAGAATATGACAGGTCAGAGGGAGCAGTGATAAAATATGTCCAGAGGGTGGTGCCGAGTTTTAGGCTTGGGCTTGGGGGGAATGGGAAATGAGGGAGCTGTTCAACTCCACAGTTTCCCGTGTGGCGTTAGGGCTCCAAGGCGGAATATGTGGCGTTCCTCCTCCAGGCGTTGGGTAGTAACGGTTTGGCGGTGAAGGGGGTTCAGGACCTGTGTGTCTTTGATGGAGTGGGGAGGGGATTTGAAATGTTCAATCACTGGGCGGTGGGGTTGGTGCGTGCGAATGTCAAAGAGATGTTCTCTGAAATGACCTGCAAGAAGATGTCCTGTGTACCCGATGTAGAGGAGACCACACTGGGTGCAACGAATGCAGTACATGACGTTGGTAGAGGTACAGGTGAATTTCCAACCGATATAGAAGGATCCCTTGGGGCTTTGGAAGAAGATGAGGTGAGTGTTGTGGGCGCTGGTTTTACCCTTCCTGCCGTGGCAGGGAATGGTGCCAGGAATGGGGTGTGGGCTGGTTGGTGGCGGGGGGTGGGCGGGGGGGTAGGGTGGACCTTACAAGGGCGTTGGTAAGAATGGTTTTTTCAGTATGCTGATAGAGGTAGGAAGGGAAATATACCTTTGGTGGTGGGGTCTGTAGGAGTTGGCAGAAGTGGCGGGATATGATGCATTTTATGCAGAGGTTGGTGCGGTGGAAGGTGAGCAACAGAGGGTTCTGTGCTTGTTGCATTGAGGGGGGGTAGAGTTCAAGGCTGGTGGTGGTGAAGTGGAGTAGAAGCACTGGAATGCATCGTCAACCACGTGGAAAGGGAATTTGCAATCGTAAAAAAGGGAGACCAACTGGGACTTTCTGAGGTTGAATTGGCCATCCTGGGAACAGATGTGGTGGAGGAGGAGAAATTGGGAGTAAGCAATGGCGCTATTTACACGAGGTGGTTTGGGAGACGGTTGCTGTGGGAGTCGGTGGGATTATAGTATATGTCTCTGATTATTCAGTCGCCAGAGACGGTGATGGAGAGGTCCAGGAAGGGAAGGGAATTTGCCAAGATGATCCAGGTCTGATCCTCTTGAGGTCTGGGTGGAAGGTGTTGGTAAAGTTGGTGAACTGTTCATCCTCCTCGTAGGAGCACAAAGTGGTGCCAATATATTCATCAATGTAGCAGAAGAACAGGTGGAGTATGGTGCCTGAGTAACTGCGGAAGATGGACAGTTCCACACATCTGACAAACAGGCAGACAGAGCTAGATACCATGCGGGTGCCCATGTCTACCCCTTTGGTTTGGAGGAAGTGGGAGGATTCGAAGGAGAAGTTGCTGAGGGTGTGGACCAGTTCAGCTAGATGGATGAGGGTGTCAGTAGAAGGGTACTTGTTGGGATGGGGTGAGATGAAGAAATGGAGGGCTTGGAGACCTTCGCCTTGGCAGATGGATTTTTACAGGGACAGGATGTCCTTGGTGAAGATGCCGCGTTGTGGTTCAGGGAAACAAAAATCTAAGAGGAGTTGAAGTGCATCGGGGGTGTCACGAACGCAAACGGGGATTTCCTGGACTGGGGAGACAAGATGGTGTCGAGGTAGAAAGAGATGGGGTGCAACAGGCGCAGGCTGAGGCAATGGGTCGACTGGGGCAGTCAGTTTTGTGAATCCTAGGAAGGAGGTAGAATCAGTCAGTGAGGGGTTGACGAACAATGAGGTGGGCGGCTGTGGATGGGAGATCCTCAGGGGCGATGAGCTTGTGGATGGTCTGGTTAATGATGGCTTGGTTATTGGAGGAGAGGTTGTGATTGGAGGCAGTAGGAGGGGGTGTGGCTTCACCAGTGTCCCTCAGCCCGACTCACAAGCCTCATTCCTGATGAAGGAGAGAAGCCTGAAACGTCGGTTCAACCTGCTCCTCGGATGCTGTCTGACCTCCTGTGCATTTCCAGCATCACACTCGCGACTCATTCACTATTCGTGTCTCATTTCACACTATCAGGCCCGTGCTGTCTGTTTGCTTCTAGAAAGCACTGTTCTCATAACCTGTCGCAACACCTGCCAATCGAAAAAAAAACCAGAAATTGCTGTAAAACGTCAGCAGCGCTGGCAGCATGTGTGCAGATGAATCACAGTTAACATTTCAGATCCACTGGGTCTGTCTCTCCCCAGATGTTGTCAGACTTTCTGTACCTTTCCAACACCTCTGTTTTTGTTTGGATTTCAACATTGGCAGTTCTTTATTTTTTTTCTTATGTCCTGCCAATCTGATTTGTCTAAAGATTATCTTAAATGTTTTAAATGTGACTGCGATAGAACGGCCAGATACCACCAGCCCGCTCCGGATACTTGGTTTTTACCTTTCCACTTGGTCACCGCACCCTACAGCTGCACTGCGTATAAATTGACAAAATTATGGCATTCTCTCAGATTGGTAATGATGAGCGAGATTGATTGATGTAGATGAAAAAGTAAAACAAACTGCGAAAATATGACATATTAAACAGGTAACCGTAAGGGAAAGAGAGAACAGCGAATAGTAGTGTTCTGACAAAATTGAAATTTATTTGCTTAAGATTCAGAAAATGCTATCATTCACAAATATGGCACAATGTGGAAATTAACTTATGGGACAACCAATGCAAGCACATTGCAAAATCTTAGTCTGAATGTCTTGCTGCAACTGTTTTCATTTTAATGAATGCACGCATGGGGTTCAGTGCTGTAATGATCCCCTAAACTGGAGAAGGCAATCCTTGCCTTCGCGGTTACATGGAGAATGTTCACTGATTCATTCCAGTAATGGCAGGACTGTCCTCTGGAAGCATACGAGTACAATTATTGAATGCTCCATGGAGTTTCGAATGAGAAGTGAAGGGAATGTCTCTATTCAGAAATTGATCATGCAGAAGAACTCAATACAGAGACACATGGATTGATGAACAAGTGGACAAAAACACGGAAATACGATATACAATAGCTACGACAATTACTATGAAGAAAGTTTTGATTTCATATCCATGGTGGCCTTTGGTGATGGTATTTACTGTCCAGAACCAGTCTGCACTGGAATGACAGAAGACCCACGATGAGGTATTTGAACTTCAATCTCCTTTAGAAATAGCTGAGACTCACTCAGGGCACGGGGACTTAGAGATATTGGCCTTACAAACCTTTCGGACATGCCAGGGAAGAATAAAGGAAGTGATAGGTAATTTTCATCTCCATGGATACGATGTTCCCGAACTGGACAGACAAAACTTTACCTAATTGGAGTGTATAAATAGAGAAATCATATTTAAAAAGCAAAGAGTTCATCGTGTAACTATAAGATATTTAGGTCACCCTAAGTGGGAGAATTCTCTGAAATCCTTGTCCTCATTCTCCACCAAAAACATATGAAGAGGGTAGAAAGGACACTGCTTCCTGGATAGCAAGATATTAGAAAGCCCAGAGATGGGGTTTACTGAGACAAAAAAATATCAGAAAGGATACAACCCGTTTCATTGGAATGATAGAGAAAATTAAAGCGTTTATTCACGAGATTTGGAAATGCTGGACCAGAACCACGCAAGTTTAAAAGTGAACAAAAGAGATTTTGTTTGGAGGTTTGAAGTGACTAAATCAGGGAAGTTCACTTTTTTCGAGTGAATCAATAACTTTAGTTAGAACTTCAAAACCATTAGTGAATGATTAAGAAAAGATTGGATGAGAATTTCTTCCACCAAATAGATTTATTGAAATCTTGAACGTCCTTCCAGAAATAAAACGTAGAAGCTGATTTCAGAGTGAAATGGAGAGCCCTTCAGAAGAAAGTCAGTTGCTTTTGACATATGAAATCGACTTGTTTGCCATGCATTCAACAAAAACCTCATCAATATTGTTTTTATCTCCAAAAGATAACCAGATTCACGGTATTTCCAAACATCATCAGAAACAAACCACAGAATGTATACTTTGGAATGGATGTCAATGACTTCAAAATCCTACTCTTGTCGTCACTCCATGAACTCCTGGGTATTTAACCATTCCGAATGAACCAGACAATCCCTCTTCACACACTGTGTAGATTGATTGCCTTTACCCAATAAGGATGTGTCTGTATACAGCACAATGTTGATAATTTCTGAAACAGGTCCTCAAGATATAAAATTATGTTAACATTTTAACTGCCAAAGACCATTTTCAATGACTTGGTGTAAATGAAAGAAAACAAAACCCGACACCATGCCAATTTATGAATTTGCTGGCATCTCAGCAGTTTGGGTGACAACATGAATTCATTCCTACAATCACAACCAGTAAAAGGTCTCTCTCCAGTGTGAACTCACTGGTGTGGTAGCAGGTTGAATGCCTGACCTGAATCCCTTTGTACACACAGAAGAGGTGAATGATGCATTTCCAGTGTGAGCTCACCGTTGTATTCATAAGTGGATTACCTGAGTGAATCCTTTCCCACACAAGGAGCAAGTGAATGGTTTCTCTCTCATGAGAATTCCTTGGCGTATCCTCAGTTTGGATCCCTAACTGAATTCTTTCCAACACATAGAGCAGATGTGTTGGTTTCTCCGCAGTGTGAACTCAGTAGTGGTCTCAGTAGGCTGGTTGACAGGATGAATCCCTGGAAGCAGGTGAACAATATCGCCCCTCCACCCCCACCCTTCAACCCAATGTGAATGAGCTGGTGTCTTAGTCCGGGGGATGACTGAGTTAATCCCTTCCCACACATCGAGCAAGGAAATTGTCTTTCTCCAGTGTGATCACACTGACGGGTCAGATTGGATGAACACGTTAATTCTTTCCAACATGGGAGCAGCTGAAAAGTTTCTCCCCAGTGTGAACTTGCTGGTGTCTGTATAGCTGGGCTGAATAAGTTAAATATTTGAAGACAGTGAGGTCTGCAGATGCTGGGGATCAGAGTTGCTGGAAAAGCACAACAGGTCAGATAGCATCCAAGAAGCAGGAGAATTGACTGTTCGAGCCTGACCTCTGTTCAAGAGTGAGGCTGGAAACCTCAGGGGTGGAGAGATAAATGGAAGGGTGTGGGGCTGGGGAGAAGTTAGCTGAGATGGATGCAATAGATGGATGGAAGTTGGGGTACAGGTGATAGGTCGGAGAGGAGGGTGCAGCGGATTTATGGGAAGGAAGATGGGCAAGTGGGACAGGTCTTGATGATGGTGCTGAGCTGGAAGTTGGAACTCGAGTAAGGTGGGGGGAGGGGAAATGTGGAAACTGGTGAAGTCCACATTGATGCCCTGGGGTTCAGAGGTTCTGAGGTGGAAGGGGAGGCGTTCTTCCTCCAGGCGACCGCTGGTCAGGGAGTGGTGATAGAGGTGGCCCAGGACCTGCATGTCCTCAACAGCGTGGGAGGGGGAGTTGAAATTTTGGGCCTGGGGTGTTGGGGTTGATTGGTGCGGGTGTCCGGGAGATGCAGCAGAGGCAGCAGAATTGGAAATATGGGATAGGATTTTTGCATAAGGTAGTGTGGGAGGAGGTGCAATCCAAATAGCTGTGGGAGTAGATGGGTTTGTAAAAAATATCAGTCCTCGTGGATTGAAATGGAGAGGTCTAGGAAGTGGAAGCGAGAAGGCGTCCAGTTAGCCAATGTAGAGGAGACCACATCGGGAGCAACAGATACAATAAATGATGTGTGGAAGTGCAGGTGAAACATCGCTGGATGTGGAAAGCTCCTTTGGAACCTTGGACACAGGTGAGGGGGAGGTGTGGGCACAGGTTTTACAATTCCTGCGGTGGCAGGGGAAGGTGCCAAGTCGGCAGGGTGGATTGTTGGGGGCTGTGAACCTTACCAGGTGGTTGCATGCGGAACGGTCTTTGCAAGATGTGGGTAGGGGTGGGAAGAGACAAACATCTCTGGTGGTTGAGTCAATTTGTTGGTGGCGGAAATGTCGGCAGATGATGCGATTAATGGGGAGGTTGGTGGGGTAGAAGGCGAAGACCAGGGGGATCTGTCATTGTTATGGTTGGAGGGTGGGGTTCGAGGGCGGAGAGTCGGGACATGGATGAGATGCATTGAAGAGCACCTTCAAACACATCGGTGGGCAAATTTCGGTCTGAAAGAAGGAAGCCATCTGATGTGATCTGTGATGAAACTGGGAGCAGATGCAGCAGAGGCAGCAGAATTGGAAATATGGGATAGGATTTTTGCATAAGGTAGTGTGGGAGGAGGTGCAATCCAAATAGCTGTGGGAGTAGATGGGTGTGTAAAAAATATCAGTCCTCGTGGATTGAAATGGAGAGGTCTAGGAAGTGGAAGAAAGTGTCTGAGATGGTTCAGGTGAATTTAAGGTCGAAGTGGAATATGTTGGTCGAGTTGATGAACGGCTCGACCTCCTCATGGGAGAATGAGGTGGTGCCGCTCTAGTCATCAATATAACGGAGTAAGAGGTGGGGAGTGTTGCCAGTGGAACTACGGAAGGTAAACTGTTCTATGCAGCAAACAAAAAGACTGGGGGTCATCTGGGTGTCCATGGCTACACCTTTCTTGTCGTGGAAATGGGAGGATTCGAAGGAGAAATTGTTGAGGCTGACGACCAGTTCAGCCAGACGAGTAAGTGTGTCAGTGGAAGGGTACTGGTGGGGACGTTGGTAGAGGAAGAAACCGAGAGCTTGGAGGCCCGAGTCATGGTGGATGGAAGTGTCGATGGTCTGGATGTCCATGGTGAAGATGAGGTGTTGGGGGCCAGAGAAACAGGAGTCTTTGAGGAGGTGGAGAGCACTTCCACTTGCAGTTTCACTTGCAATTCCACAGATGATTTATTGTACCTGTTTCTCCCGATGTGGTCTCCTCTACATTGTCTAACTAGACGCCTTCTCGCAGAGCGCTTTAGGGAACCTCTCCGGGACACCCGCACCAATCAACCCCAACACCCCAGGCCCAAAATTTCAACTCCCTCTCCCACTGTGCTGAGGACAAGCAGGTGAGTTGGCCGGGGTAGTTAGGCTTGTGAATCTTGGTTTGGAGGTAGAGTCAGGCAGTACGATGTTCCCGAACAATGAGATTAAAAGCTGTGGTTTGGAGATGCCCTGAGCTGATGAGGTTCTGTATGGTCTGGGAGATGATGGTTTCGGGATGGGGGTTGGAGTCATGGTTGAGGGGAAGGTAAGAGGAGGTGTTTTCGAGTTGGCGCCTGTCTTCAGCGGTGTAGAGGTCAGTGCAACAAACGAGCACAGCACCCCCTTTTTCCCCTGTTTTGATGGTGACCAGTATAATGTCCGCTTAACTGTAAATATCTGTTGGAGTTTACGCTGTGGTTTGTAGCTATTGACAGGAGCACCATGACCAGCACTGGACTGAAAATAGCTGTCTGAGATTACACTGAAGTTTGTAATTATTGACATGAGCATTCTATCGTCGATTGACCTGTAAACAGCTCGCTGAGGTTACCCTGCAGTTTGTAGTTACTCATATGATCTGTTTACGCTGCACTGATCTGTAATAATTGTCGAATAAACTCAGTCATTTATTTCCAGTTTAGTGCGGGTCCAACTGATCATATCAATAACTTCAAACTGCAGGGGAACCTCAGAGAGCTATTTACAGTTCAGTGCAGGTTATACTGCTCATGTCAATAACTAAAACTTCAGGGTAAACTCAGACAGCTATTTAAAGCGTGTCCAAGCTGCTGGAATGCGGCTTCCATCTCCACGGAACCGTGGGTTTTGAATCTTCCTGCTGCCATTTATGCAGAATGCCTGTTGTACCCGCGCGTGTTATGGTACAGTGTTAAACACAGCTGTGTCTCAGTTCAACACAACCAGCTGGTTTTGCTTCTTTGAAACTTAGCTCTGATGTGGAAGAGTTCTGACTCTCGATTGGCTCAGTGTCTGTCCTGGAGTGATCACATCAGCTTTCACACGAACAGTCACGTGCTCAAGCAGCTCTGCTGCTGCGTTATGTTCCAGGCAAATTGTGTTGTTCGCTGTTTTCACTGAAACCCAATAGGGATTGGTATTTCATCGCTGTTGTGAACCAAAATCCTGCAGTGACTCCACTTGTCACTGTTTAATGTTCTGGCGAATCGGAAAACAATTCCAATTAGCTATGAAGTTATATTTTCCTCAATTTCTCTCAGACCTTAATTTCTGTCCTGGAGACGGAGGCTGCTGCTACGCTGCAAACACCCCTGCATTGGTAATCGGACGGCAACTCTAATCTGATTGAGACTGTGTTTGGTAATCTTCACTTTTCATGACCCATTCTGATTGTTTTTTTTATTTTCTCTCATTTGAGCACTTTCTGGGATATGTCAGCGCAGTAAGGCTTCAGTATGTTTCGAAGACCAGTCTGGAATTGTCTTGCTTCCAATTTCTGGGAGTCAGTTATGGCTTATTGCCCTCGGATTGTCTCACAGACAACATTCATCCTTCCGTGTATCTGGAAATGCATTTCACTTGTAATATTTGATTCTGTTATGCGTTAAGTGCTGCCTGTTTTGTGAGTCACTCAATACATTACGGGCTAACACGGTTTGTGAGGTAACTTCCAACAGCAAAAATTTTCAAGTGAGAATCTACGACTATTTCACAGAGTATGGCCAGTGGGGGCAAAATTAATGAGGTCCTTCACTTTTGCAGTGTTTTACCAAACTAAATTCACGCACAAATCAATCTTAGTGTTCTGAGGCATAATTTAAACAGATTGGTTAAATTCGAATTCTTTTCAATACAGCAATCAACTTAGGTAACTATTTCACGGCCAAGCGTTGCATCTTTTGAAATTTCTAGTACATGCTGAGACAGCTAGCTGGTCCTCACAGGTATTTGTAAGCTCTCAGTTCTGAACAACATTCACTGTTTCTTAAAGGTATAGTGCATGGCGTCAATTTCATAACACTGTTCTTACCACAAAACTATGCAGCTTCTAATGTTGGTGACAGGAGTTTGGTTACAATGTTTGAAAAGACAGGGAGGACGAGCTGCAACTGTTACTGCATTTACTGGACCTTAAATATAGCACTTCACGCCAGTCAGCGTTATCTATTGTTAAGATACATTGGGTACAGAATCCCATCTAAGTAACCACCACATCAAATCTTCCATGCCAATCTGTCCACAATCTTCAGTTTTGAAACTCATCGTCAATTTCTCTCAGTTAATGTGAACGCCTTATTTTCATCTACATTGCCTTAACCAACAGTAAACGGTACACTTCGTCAATTCTCCCTACAGCTTCAGTTAAACCCTCGCATTATGAATCTCTCAATTTTGAACTATTCTGGCAAAGGAACAAGTCTGCCCCCTCTCAGTAACCTCTGCCATCCTTCCCAATGTGTGGGTGATCTGTCTCCTCCCAGGGACCCTGCTGTCCTTCCAATGTGTGGGTGATCTGTCCCCTCTCAGGGAACCTGCCATCCTTCCTAATATATAAGTGATCTCTGGTTTGCACAGACCCAGTTGCTCTGTGTTCCTGTGGGTGATGTCACCATGCCGTGACAGTAGCACAGTGCCATCACCCGCTTCCTGAGAATTTCCACAATTGTGTGATTTTTCTCTAACTCCAGTACTTCCGATATCTATCCAGCTGCAGGTTCGACAGGAGAATTTCAAATTACCCGCAGTGACAACAGCAGTTGTTGAGTATTTGTGACCATTGTCCAACAATTTGCAGTTTTCAATGTTGTGCCTGTTACCTGTGAGAGATTCTGTCACTGTAAAACTGATGTATCTCCTTTAACGTGGATCTGAATCTATTTCAATATATAGCTATGTTTCGCTTCTGCCTTCCCTCCGTCTCTAACACGGTGAGTGTCTGTCTGATTAATCCTTCTCGTCACTTTGTCAGATTGTGTCAGGATGATTTTTCTACTGCATTCCTTTGACCATATACAATAGGTTTAGAAGCTTTACCTTTCAACAACACGTCTCATAGTCACGAATTATTTGTATGTCAGTCCTTTACTGTTCTGCTTTGTGCCTATATTAACCAAAAGGCTCAGCACCACGTTTACGCTCTCTCATTCATTTAGTATATCCTGAAACATTAACTTTGGAATTATCTCCTCAAGGATCAGTAAATATGCTTGTTCTTCCTGATCCACTGCAGTCTGCGCGCTGAAGGTGCTCCTGCAGTGCTGTTAGGTAAGGAGTTATCAAATTATCATGAAGGACTAGTTAGCTTTGTCCAGATGAACAACACTTGATATTTTTCAGACATTTGATACATCGCAACAATCTGACATATGACACAAGGTCGTCATATAACAATATTTGGCACCAGGCACACATGGGCATATTAGGACAACTGATCAGAAACAGTCTCAAAGAGGTAGATTTTTAAAGAGTATTCTGAACAAAGAAAGAATGTTGAAAATTAGGGAGGTTTAGGTAGTAAATTCAAGAGTTTATTGCATTGGAAACTGAAAGCATGTAATAGGTGAAAAAGGTGGTAGAGTTAAAATTGGAAATCCACAGGATGTTGCAAGCCAGGGAAGTGCAAATATTTTGGAGGAAAAACAAAAGAACTGATGATGCTCGAAATCAGAGACACAAACAGAAATAGCAGGAGATACTCAGCAGGTTTGTCAGCATCAGTGGAGAAAAAGAAAAATTATGCTTTAAGTCCAGTGATCCTTCTTCAGATATATCTCAGAGGGTTGTGAGGCTGGAGCAGTTTACAAAGAGAGCGTGGTGTGATGGCAAAACTTAAAAATTATAGGCGTGTTAGTATGTTGGTTATGTGTCACGCAGAAATGTACATAGTAGTGAGCACAGGGTGAACAGCAGACACACACAGCAGGCTTTTGGTTGATCTCAAGATGACAGGAAGGTGGAATGTGGGAGGCCAGCCGGGAGTGTGCTTATTGAGGTATGTCTAGAGGGAACAAAGGACTGGATGAGAGTTTCAGCAGCAGACTGAGATGATACTGAAGTTCAAATGTCTGTGATCTTTGTGGTGATCGTGGGTACATGGTTGGAAACTCACCGCGAATTATAATATACCTCCATGGTTGTGACCAGTCTAGATCAGCTTCAGACAGTTACATAGAATATAGAACATTACAGAGCAGTACAGGCTAATACACACTCGATGTTGCACCGACCTGTGAAACCAATCTAATCTATAATATTCTAATCTCATCTGTATGCCTATCAAATTACTATTTAAACACGTAAATTTGGCGAGTCAACTACTGTTGAAGTCATTTATTTCCGCGCTCCTACGACTGTGTGAATACAGACACGACCTCTGAAATCTGTCCTTTGTTTATCACCCCTCAATTTAAAGCTGTGTCCCCTCATGCTAACCATCACCAGCCGAGGAAAAGGGCTCTCACTGTTCACCCAATCTGAAGCTCTGATTATCTTATACTTCTCAATTTAAGTCACCTCGCAATCTTCACTCTAACAAAAACAGGCTCAATTTCTTTCTTCATTAGATCTTCCCTCCAAACCCGACAACATTCCAGTAACTCTCCTCTGAACCCTTTCAAAAGCTTTCACATCCTTCCTATAATGCAGTGACCAGAACTGCACACAATACTCCCAAGTGCAGCCATACTAGAGCTTCATACAGCTGCAGCATGACCTCATAGTTCCGAAACTCGATCCCTCCAATAATAAAAGCTAACTAAACCTATGCCTTCTTAAAAACCCTTTCAACCTGGGTGGCAAATTTGAGCGAACTATGCACGTGGACACCGAGATCTGTCTGCTTATCTATACTGCCAAGTATCTTACCATTTGTCCTGTGCACTTTATTCTGTTTAGTTCTTCCAAAGTGAATCACCTCACACCTTTCCGCATTAAACTCCATTTGCCAACTCTTAGCCCAGCTCTGCAGCTTATGTATGCCCCATTGTAACCTACGACAACCTTCGGCGCTATCCACAACTCTACTGACCTTAGTGTTGTCCGCAAATTTACTAACATATCTCTTGACATTCTCATCCAGGAAATTTATAAAAAAATGACAAACAGCAGTGGACCCAAAACAGATCCTTGCTGTACACCCCTAGGAACTGAACTCCAGACTGATCATTTCCGATCCCACATCACTCTCTCTCATCTTTCAGCTCGCCAATTGCTGATCCAAACCATTAAATCATCCTCAATCCCATGCCTCCATATTTTGCGCTTTAGCCTCCCATGTGGAACCTTATCAAATGCATTACTGAAATTGATATACACTACATCAATAGCTTTATCCTCATCCACCTGATTGGTCACATTCTTAGATATCTCAGTAAGATTTGCGAGGCACGACCTACATTTAACAAAGCTGTGCTGACTACCACTAATCAATTTATTCCTATCGTGATGATTGTAAATCCTATCTCTTATAAACTTTTCCAAGACTTTAACCACAACTGAAGTAAGGCTGACTGGTCTATAATTACCAGGATTACCCCCACTCCCCTTGTTGAACAATGGAATGACTTTTGCGATACTCCAGAGTTCTGGGACTGCTCCTGTAGACAATGACAACATGAAGATGAAAGCCAAATGCTTGGCAATTGCGTCCACAGCTTCCCAGCGAATCTTAGGTTAAATCCCAACCAGCCCAAGGAATTTATTTATTTTAACATTTCTAAGAATTTCCAACACCTCCTCCTTGTGAACCTGAATCCCATCTCGTCTCGTAGCCTGTTTCTCATTATTCACCTCGACAACATGGTCTTTTCCCAAAGTGAACACTGGCGAAAAATATTCATTTCGTGCTTCCCTTTATCGACACTGACTCCATGCACAACTCCCATTACTGTCCTTGATTGCACCAATCTTACTCTCGTAATTCATTTATCCGCTATATACCTATATAAAGGTTTAGGGCTTTTCCTGATCCCATCTGACAAAAAGTTCTCATCCACGTGCCCCGCTCGCTCGTCTGAGCTCTCTACTGATATTTTTCCTGGCTAACATTTCACTCTCAGTTGTCCTAACTGAACCTTCACATCTCCTTCTAACGTAAGGCGTCTTCTTCTTCTTGTCAGGACATTAAACTGCCTTAGTAAACCATGGCTTCTGTGCTCGTCAACTTCCTCCCTGTCTGACAGGTACATACTTATCAAGGATCTTCAGCAGCTATTTTAACCATGGAAACACAGTTGAATAAATGTAATTATGTTTCACTTCAATGCTCACATTCATTGTATTTCTAATCACAATAAGAGTGAATTATTTCATATGACAAAATTATTTAAAATTCATGTCACTTGTTTATGGACACAATTTAGAATTAACACCCATTTGTCCTTTCCTTTGCCAATCATAGTCAAGTTGGAATTGTAGAATGCTAGATTGATACAGCACGGAAGCAGGCCATTCAGCCTAACTTGTCATTCCGGCCTGGTTTACTAACCTAAACTAGTTCTGTTTTTCTATGTTTGTTCCTCTGGACGTTTTCTATCAACGTAACTGTCCAAATGTCTTTCAGATGTTGTAATTGTACCATCTGCTGCTTTTCTTCTGACAGCACATCCCAATACACCAAACATACTTTGTAAAGACAGTTGCCTGTCAGATCCCTTTTATATCTTTCCCCCTCACCTTAAATATTATTTACACTGTAGATTCTTTAAGACTGCAAAGTTATTAAATGTTGAGAGGTATTTAGTCACAGCGTACTAACATTCACACTTTAATCAGTGACGTGAAACAAATAAATTCAAGATTTTCTGATTATTATAATGAACAACAGATATGAGCGAGATAAATTTCAGGTTACCAGGTGTATGTTGATTTTAACGAATATAAAGTTTTTTTTAAGAAATAGTTTTAATTAAGAAATTACTTTTGAGTGTTGTAACTGACCAAAAAAAAAGCAGAAGGGGCATTTTGGAATAAGCTCATAGTTTGTCGGTCCGCTTTTTGGACTATCAAGATAGTAAAGTATGATCTCAGAAGCCAGAAGGTCAGATAAGAAAAGAGGAACTGGACAAAATAACAGGAAGGCTGAAAAAACAAGGACAGCCAAATAAGGCAGATTTAAAGAAAAACAAGAGAGGTAATTGATAAGTATGATAGGCTTAGGCTTGGGTGGAGGGAATTCACAAATGAAGGAATAACGGGCGCAAGTAATAACCAAACAAGCGGATAGAATGAAGTAGACACTTATGATAGGTTTATTGCTCAGTGTAGGGATGTCGGGAGACCCCTCAGAAAAGTATAAAAAGCTCTGTATTTTACTGTCAAGTGTGTATCTCTTCATAGAGACACCCATCTTGCAAGATGCACGAATAAATGTGCTGCTTCGGAACTCTTCGACTCGGACTGAAAATTATTGATAAAGTGTGGTTCGTTTCTCACAATTGGGGGCTCGTCCGGGATGAACTTTAGCTTCTGAAAAGGCTCCCGCCGTCGATAAATGAGAAGGCGCACCCATTCCTTCAGAACGGTCTCGTGTTTTTCGGCGGTGGGTGACTTGAGTGATTGCCTGAATTGAATCCTTTAAGAGTCGTTCCGAACCAGTTGGTAGTGAGTGTGTATACCTTGAATCGGACTCAAGGGGACCTTGGGCGGGACCCAAAGAGGAAGGCACAACCGAAAGACGTCCAATAGCCACTTACTCCGTGCACAGACCAAGGCATGAAAACTGACATTTAAGTACTACCTTGGTGGCTGCCTTGGGTTTTAGTAGTTATGAGGGACTAACGAAAGTAAGCTGGGGGTTTGGGAGAACCAAACTCCTACCTCGAGTTGGACTCGAGGTTTCTGGTTCATAGGGGTGGGACCCCTAACTCGATTGCCTTTTCACGATTTACAAGGACACCAGAATCACCTGACAGGGGTCAGGCTAACCTCTAAAAAGGGCCGTAACTTGAGTTGGACTCAAGGATTTACCTGAGTTTTCTGGGGGAAAAGAATCCTCAGATTCTGTCGGGATTGGGCCCCTATTGGCAGAGGTGATTGAGTCAATTGGGTGGTGAACCAAGGTGAAAATGGGTTGTGCAACAAGTAGTAAAGGAAAATCAGCCGTGGTGAAGGGAGGCACCCCTGCCAACATTTCACCAGAAAGTCCGTTGGGTAGAATGTTGGGAAATTGGAAACAAAATTAACACACATGAAAAAAAATAGAAAGAAGATGATAAAGTATTGTTGTTTTGAATGGATTAAGGAACCTAATCTTCGTCCTGCTGTCTTCTGGAAAAAGTACGGGTTGGACGAGGACTGGGTTTGTCAATGTTTAAATATATATGTTAATGAGAAAGAACCCTTCAGTCAGGAGGAGTCTGATTATGCCTCCTGTTGGAAGGGTGAATCTAAAATACGGATGTGCATTGTAAAAATAGATGAAAAGCAAATCCCTTGTGCACCACCTCTATCCCCATGAGAGGTATTAGATAATTTACCCCCCGCCATATGGAACAATCCAACAGCCCATGGCGGTTTCTGGTTCGAGTCAGGGGCCGGCAGTGGGACTGGGGCAGGGGGATGAAGTTCCCACCACGTCTGAGACAGAACAGGAAGTAGATATAAGTCAGGTCTCGATTGCAAAACGCACCAGAAGCCAAATGGTAAGATTAGAAGACAGTGAAGGGGAGGCGGAAGAAATGTTGATCCAAAACATGCTTCCATTAAGAGTGGTCCTGATCTGGGAAAGAGAAATTGGATTTGTTAATGCCCCTTTAACTAGTGGGGAAGTAAGGTCCTTTAAAAAAAGAAATGAAAATACTTAAGGAAGACCCGGTAGGTTTGTCAGAACAGTTTGATCAATTCCTGGGTCCGCATGTATATACTTGGACAGAATTGTTGTTCATACTAAATATTTTATTTAGTGGAGAAGAAAGAGGGTTGGTAAGGAAAGCAGCATTTGGGGTCTGGGACAGAGAAAACCCCACGAGAACTGAAGGGGCAGGTCAGGCAATGGATAAGTTGGGATCATCAAAAACAAGAAGATAGGGAAAAGATGAAAATTATTTAAAAAGTATTAATAAGGGCAATTGGAGAAGCTGCCCCGAAGACGCAGAATTTAACGAAGGCATTTGAGGTCTGTCAAGGAAAGGAAGAGAGTCCCTCAGAGTTTGTACAAAGACTGAAGGACTCTATGCGCAAATATTCTGGGATGGATTTTGAGGGGCCAGTAGGGGCAAGAAATTTGTTCATGAGGGGTTAATAAAGCGAGTTTTAGAATCCCTACTATTGCCCGGGAAATAGCTGTGGTTTATGTGAATGGGCATCAAAAGGGGGACACCCTAGAAGTGGGAATAGATTGGTGGATGAGCAGTTAGGGAGGGGCCATTAGTCCCAGAAGCAGTAATATGTCCCCGATACCTCCGCTCCCAGATCCTCTGAGTACTCTATTATTTAATACTAAGGCGGAGGAGGAACTGAAAGACACAGGTGCAGTTTAAACAGAAGAGGGGCGTTGGCCGTTACCTGATGGAAGGGAGATGCTTCATAAAATGATGATGTGAGAAATTATGACCATTTTGCATCAGGGAAGTCATGTGTGCAGGCAATGTGCGATTTAGTCCTGCGAAAATATGGATGTAAAGGAGTATATAACATTGCCAAACAGATATGCGAAGGATGTATAACATGTAAAAACATAAACAAAAAGGTTTTGAGGAGACAGGTTCAGGGTGGACGACCACCTGGGCTCCGACCATTTCAGAGTATTCAGGTAAATTATACCGAGTTACCCCCGCGTGGGAAGGTTGAGTTACCTGTTGGTGATCGTTGACCATTTATCCAGATGGGTTGAAGCAAACCCCTTGGCTACACCTACTGTGAATGGGGTATCCAAGGTGATTCTTGAACAGATAAATCGCAGGTACGGGGTAGTTGAACACATAGACTCAGATCAAGGTACACATTTTACTTCTAAAGTATTACAGGAGACAATGAAGAGTTTAGGAATTTCCTGGAAAGTTCATACTCCTTGGCTCCCATCTCCATCAGAAAAGGTTGAAAGAATGAATCAGACGCTGAAAAAACAACGATCTAAATTATTACTTGAGACCAAACTCCCGTGGACAAAGTGTCTACCCTTGGCCCTCCTACCGGTGCGAACAGCACCTAGAAAGGACTTGGGATTGTCCCCAGTGAAACATTGTTCGGCTTACCTTATTTGGGCACAAAAGGAGTGGTTCCAATTAATGAACAGAAGTTAAAGAACTATATACTGGACCTGTCCTGTTCTCTATCTTTTCTTCGAACTCAGGGTCTGCTTGCCCAGACGTCACTCTTTGATTTTGCAGTGGATCCGCTCAGATCGGGCTGATTGACTCTAGTAAAATCATAGTCGGAGACGAAACTACGGCCAAACTGGGAAGGTCCGTATCCAGCCCGCCTCACGACAGAGATGGCAATTAGGACGGCCGAAAAGGGCTGCACACATTATACAAGAATCAAAGGGCCAGTGAAACCCCCGAACGACAAGGCAATTTGGAGAGCAGAGACAACAATGGAACTGCTTAAACTCAAGTTAAAGATAACTGTTTAACGGACCATTTAATGGACTGATAAGTGATTTACGATTACAACGTGATCGCGGGATAAGTCTCTGTCAAATTATTGGTTTAGTATCTCGGCACGCCCATTTCACGAATGGAGAGTGTATAGTTTAGCCTTTTTGCTCCCATTCCTTGATTGCACTTTAGGAAGAACGTCTTATGTGGTACTAATGGTCCCTGAGAGTACCAATCCCCATGCCATAGAAGCCGATATTTGCAGTTGGTAGATTGTGGGACTGTGGAAAGTCAGAGGAAGTATAGAAAATCAGCAGTTCATCTCAAATCCTATCGAGGTTTCTCAGTACAAAATGGAAAGAAATTGCACCTCAAACCCTCTGACCCCCTGGCCGCCATGGCAGAGATGGCTGCTCTTGGTGATAGGAACACATTTTGGAATATATTTCACGGTAAAGGCAAATCTTGGGAAAATCCACTCATCCAAGTACACCGAAACCATATTCGGCCTCCCCCTGATTGTCCAGACCAAAGGTACAACCCAGTGTACATTCCAGTAAAGAATGCCTTATGGATGGAAGGGATATATGACCGGCAGGTGGGTGGGAGGTGTACCAGGTCCAGCTAAATGAAACATTTGGCATAGAAATGATAACTGGCAGGCAGAACTTGATTTTCTCAAAATGTTGTTTTCGCCTATAAGTGTGAAACATGACCATAGTGGAAAGTACGAATACCAAGTTTAGGGAGTCACAATTGAAACTGTCTATTGAAATAGAAACGGGATACCGGGATACAAATGCATAGGTTGATTGGGTGAAGTACACTGTGAAAAGTCTGAATAAAAGCATTTGCTATGCACGTGCCTCAAGTAGACCGATGGCTTGCGTGGTTGCCTTTCCACTCGGGTAGAAGCGGGACAGGGCTGGTATAATATGTATGATAGCTCTGTACCAGGATGAGACGGCTTGGGGCGCCCCAGGCTGTCGGTCTTTGCTGTTGTTGTTCCCTCCCCTGAAGAATGAGGATAGTTTAAAGTCCCCCTTCATTATCGGACGTGGTCGGGAATCACACCTCCTGTGTACGAAGGCAGTGATCAGAGCAGTCCCGATTTCTAGGAGACTTTAAGTCATGCTCGGAAATTGAATCGGTTCGCAAGACAGAGTTGGGAGAAAACTATTCAGCTTTAAAGAAACCCCGAGCGGATTTGTTTTGTTACTGAGCCGGAAAGATTCTAACATCTACTATGCCCTCTGACTGGCGAGGCACTTGTGCAATTGTACAATTGGCTATTCCATTCACCCTAGCATTTGAACGTGGTGAGATTCCTGAAATGAAGAAAAGGAGGAGTGCACGGTCAGTCTTTGCTACCTCGTTTGATGATGATATTTATTTGGACTGGATAGGGTGTTCCCAGAGGGGAGCCGGATGAATTTAATGCTCGGAACTAGATAGCAGCTGGATTTGAGTCTCGTTACTGGTGGGTTACGGTTAATAAAAATGTCTATTGGATTAATTACATTTTTTATAACCAACAAATATTTATAAATTACATCAGAAACCCTGTTAAAGAAATAGCTGATCTGTTAGACGCCACAAGCAGGACCGCCCGGGAAAATAAGATGGCCTTAGATATGATGTTGGCAGAAAAAGGGGGTGTTTGTGTTATTTTAAGGGGACGTTGCTGTACATTTATTCCGAAAAACACGGCTCCAGACGGCTCGATTACTCAAGCCTTACAAGGATTGACGACCCTCTCCAGTGAATTGGCTGAAAATTCTGGAGTAGACATTTCAACAACGGGGTGATTGGAGTCTTGGTTCGGCAAATGGAAAGGATTTATGGTTTTATTCTAACCTCATTGACAGTTTTCATTGGGATTCTGGCAGCACTAGGCTGTTGTACTATTCCTTTTACCGGGGTCTCGCTCAGAGAATGATCGAGACCGCCCTGACCAAACAGATCTCCCTGAAGGCGACGGCCTTTACTTGTTAACAACTTATGATGTTGAAAATACCCCCGAAGGCATTTTCAAAGTAGGTGAATTTTCAGGTCTGATGCTCTCTAACCTGGAGGCCTCATTGTCCCAGAATCAATAAGATCAACATACACTGACAAAAAGAAAAGGCGGGATTGAAATAGAAAAATTCAGGTTGTCAGGTGTATGTTGATTTTAACGAATATAGAGGATCTTTTAAGAAATAGTTTTAAGCTAAAAAATTATTTGGAGTGTTGTAGCTGACCACAAAAGAAAAAAAGCAGAAGGGGCATTTTGCAATAAGCTCATAGTTTGTAGGCCCGTCTTTTGGACTATGAAGATAGTAAGGAATGATCTCAGAAGTCAGAGGTTATATAAGAAAAGAGGAGCTGGACAAAATAACAAGAAGGCTGTAATGAACTAGGACAGCCAATAAGGCAGATTTGAAGAAGAACAACTGAGGCAATTAATAAGTATGATAGGCTTAGGCTTGGGTGCTGGGAATTACCAAATGATGGAATAACTGGCGTAAGAAATAATCAAATAAGGGTATAGAATGAAATAGACATTTATGATAGGTTTATTGCTCAGTGTAGGGGTGTCGAGAGACCCGTCAGAAAAGTATAAAAAGTTCTGCATTTTACTGTCGGGTGTATCTCTCCTCGTAGAGCCCCCCATCTTTAAAAATGTTCAAATAAATGTGCTTCTTGGGAACTCTTTGACCCGGACTGAAAATTATTGATTAAGTGGGGTTCGTATCTCACACAAACAAAATCATTGAGTCTCATTCAGTTTCGGAACTAAGATGATCAGCGAGCTCCACTCGCTTTGGCTTGGTTTGATGATGTCCTCATTAAACATAGCCTCCACCTCCTTATTGACCTCTCTGGCTTTGAGAGGATTAAGACGATATGGATATTATTTTACAGGAACAGTATTCTCTACGTCTACTTCATGTACAATAGCATTAGTCTCCCCCATATGATTCTTACATATGTCCTCATACTGCAATAACAAACCTTTCAACTGCGTTCTCTGCTCCTGAGACAGATCGCTTCCGAACATAACCACTGCTCAAGGACTTCTGCACTTTAAACATATTTTGAGGCACATCAAAATCCAAAACATTTGGATTTGATTCCTCACTCTGTGGGGCAGTAACTACCGATCTGTTTCTACAATTCTTTCTCTCCTCTACTTTTCAAGAGGGGACATACACACTCATTTATAACTCACATGAAGGGGTCTTCGAATGTGGGAATTGGCCACAGAGGTGCTATTTTCATTACTGCCCGTGGCCTATCTACTATTTGGCACGAATGACATGTATGCCAAAAGTTAACCACATCTTTGTGCATTCCAGGTCAATAAAATTGTTTTCCTCCCTTAGCCTGAGTCTTTCATACCTCTAGGTGACCTCTTACAGGTAGTTCATGTGCGACACATATAAGATTTCTGTCTTTATGCAACCAGCAACACAATTTGGTGCACCTCGGAAGGGCTTTTGCCCGAAACGTCGATTTCGCTGCTCGTTGGATGCTGCCTGAACTGCTGTGCTCTTCCAGCACCACTAATCCAGTATTTGGTTTTCAGCATCTGCAGTCATTGTTTTTACCTACATGTCTAGTCTGCACTAACCTGATGTTGTCTCTGTTCCGTCTTAAGATCTATCTTTCAGATAATAACTCTCAATAATATCCTCTGCCTCCTTTCCAGAGTACACATCCAAATATATATCTTTTATCCTCTTGTCTGTCTGTTGCAAGTCCCTTTGCCTTTCAGGACAAAACACCTCTGTCTGAACCTCTGCGTATACACACTGATGCAGCTTTCTAGCTTCCACTGTGCTTTCTGTTACCACTCCAACAAAACCTCCAAGCTTATCCTGTTTTCCTGCATCTGTATTCTGTTTTCCTGAACCCATAAACACAGTGATTTCATGTGGCCTAATTTATTGCAATGAAAGCACCGGACTTTTTAACTTCTTTGTTTCCTTCAAGTGTTTACTTTTTAGCGTGTGCAAAGTACTCCTTATGACCTTCTTCGAGATCGACCTTTCCCTCCCACGTGAGGATTTCTCTTTGCCCCAGTTTCTATTCCTCATGGACTGAAATTGATTCTAGTAGCGAAACCATGTTATATGGACCAATTCATAATCATCAGACTCTTATGCTGCCAGCCTTGCCGTTTGAACTCTCTGCTCTTCCAAATGTGTTTGCACTATGTCAGGCAGTGAATCTTTGAACTCCTCCAATGTAATTGTCTCTCTCAGAGCATTGTAAATCTCTTTTCCAGCTCTCAAAATTACTTTGTTTGATCCTTTTAAACTCAATATATATTTGATCCGGATCCCTCCTTATATTTCTGAAACGTCTGTCGGATTCTGGCACAAGCTCACATGCACTTTCTTTACCTCCTCATACATCCCGAATCCCTCAAATGATAGTGTTGTGTTGCGAATACTAGCCGCACTCAAACTACAAGTTTTGGGTTGGATCAACAAAACCCACATGGTCTCTGGCCACTGCAATTGTTTAGCCACTTTTTCAAATGAAATGGAAAGGCTTTCCATATCCTGCTCATCAAATGTAGGCAAGGAGTGAATATATTTAAACGTTTCTCACCTGGCTTTTGACTACCATGGTTTTACTTATCCTCACTCTGTTCTTCAATACGCTAACGTTCAGCCTTTATCCCCGACCTTTTAAGCTGACTTTCCATTCTAAGTGTCCATCTCTGAAGCACAAACCCTCTCTATTTTTCTTTCTTTCCTGCGAAGGACATTCATTGTTTTTGATTTCCTCCGCTAAACCTATTCATTCTCTTTCTTTCTCTTCTGATTTTAGCCGAAACTCAAACTGCTTCATTTCCACTTTTAACTCAAGCTGTGTCGTTTGCAATTGAAGTTTGCTCATCTCTATAGATCCTGATGGAGTTTCCAGCAAATTGGAATGCTGAGCTATTGCTGCAATCATCTCATCTTTCCTCACGTTAGCAGGTAGCTTCAACGCAAGCTTGTCTACTAATTCCCGCAGCTTGGACTTATATGCATTCTGTTAAAAACCCCAAGGTCACTTCTTTCACCTCCAAACCATCCTTGGTTCCTGCAAGAGCCATTGCTATCTAAAACTCTGTGTCCCCACCAAATCAACACACGGAATAGGAGACACTATTACTTGCCACTCGCTGCCTAAATCCCGCAAATGCCCCCCATTCTGTTATGGAACAGGCCCGGCCCCACAGAACAAGCCCAGACCGTAACTTTGTTATTTCCTAAAAGTTAGAGTGGAGTGAATCTTCCTTGAGTGAATTAGCTGGTCAGACTGCTGAGTTTTAAACAAATAGCATCTATTTAGCAAATTACCGAATGAAACACAAGAAACCAAAACTAGAATACCTGAATAACTAATCTTATTTAAACCAGACAGGCTATCCAGACTTTAGGATCCTGTTTCAAAATACTTGCAACGATCCAAATAAGCAAACCCCTTATCACCAAGAGTAAAACTGACATAAAGGCTTACAGGTTATAAGGTCAGAAGGACAGAAGGAGGGGGAGAGCGTCCAGTTCCAACAGTGACCCTGATTGAACTAACCCCAGAACAGATCAAACCTGTCCAGTTAGAGAGTTGGCCACGTCCTCTTGATTATAGACGTTTCTTATTAGAGTCTAGAAAGCCTTTTGGCTGAGGCATTACCTGTTAGATATAAACAAAAGGATAGCAATGAAAATTTCAAAGTTCAGACATATTGGAATCTTGGTTCATTTAGTCCCTCTTTAAAAAATTAAAGACAACATAACTTTGTAAAAGGACCGGTTTTGTGATAACGTGACCCATTTGGCTTTGGACTGAATTCAAGGAATGTAAGTCTTCCTGCTTTGAAGCCAACAAAGTGCATTCAAGTGTTTGTGAGTTTACATAAAACAAAGTTGATTCGCATTTTGTGTTGAAGGTTCGACATTGTTTTATTAGAGCAACGAGAAGAAAGACCAGACAGATCCACACATCCTGTGTATGGTTAGGGCAAATATATCCTCTGAGAATCTATTGGCTGGCGTCTAGTCTAGTTGAGGAGTGATCAACACTTCAACGACATCTAGATTGTGTATTTTGTGGGTGGCTGTGTTAGGGGGCGGTGTTCAGATGGTTACAGCATTGCAAACGGACAACACAGCAGAAACATCTAGCCTGTGATCAGGAAACATCCATCATTTTCCCTCACAACTAACTTCACGAGAGCAATTGGTGATGGGATATGTGATCAATAGTCAGTGATGTCAACATTCAATCAAGTCCAGTTGTTATTTGTACCATTCTGAAAAGGGTTAACTGGATCTGTTTGTTCAGTGACTGTGATTGATGTCAGTCTCCTTGTATCTTAACGATTTCGCTGGATGGTTTCCCTCTTCTATTAGTAAGGGGTTTCTTGCAATGATTTATCTGATTGTAGCAGCAGATCCATCACCTGCAACGGTAACAGGAATCAGTAGTTGCAGAGACTGGGAGAGGAGAGGTCAGAATCTGAGAGTAGACGGGAATGCTCTAACAATAGATCAGAATCTGAGAACAGTAGACTGGAATGATCCAACAATGGTTCAGAATCTGAGAACAGTAGACTGGAATGCTGCACCAATGGCTCAGAATCTGAAAACCCTAGGATGGAATGCTGCCACAATGGACAGGGGATTATTCTGGGGTCTTTTCTATGTTTCCAGGTATTGGAACATATTACCATATCGGATATACGGTGTACTGCAGATTATTCAGGCTGGTTACTATCCCATGCTTGCTATTGTTGGTGTTCCTGGTAAGTCTCTCCATCTCTATCTACTTATTAATCCCATAAGCCATGGTGAACTTCAGTGCTATTTCTGTTAACTATATTTGCAAAGTTGGAAACTACTGTCTTCAGTTTCAAATGCAAATGCATTCTTTCCCACAAATTTCAAAACCGCCCACACCCCCGCCCTCAGACACATTTGAGGACAAGACTGTTCACAATCTGGAAGTATCTATTTGCAATGAATTGATTTATGTCTTTACATTCTCTCCATCATTAAACAGACCCACTACCAGCTCCATTGTATCCCCATTCCCCAGCTTGACTTTTGTGCAGTTGCTAAATACACCATTATACATGCTTTGGAAATTTTCAGCTTTCTCTCTCTTCTAATCACTCTTTCCATTACAATGTTTCCATCATAACCTTGTTCTTGTCTCTAAAGTAATTACATGTCAGGGGCACTGTGCCAGAATGGTAATGTCTCTGGCCACATCATTCAGTGGTCCAGGTTGCTACACTAAAGACAGTGTATCAAATCGTATCTCACAAGATGAGATAACTTAAACTCAAATGACAGGAACTGGAAATAAAAGCGAACTTCACTATTATAACTTCACTAGCATTTTGTCGATAAGTTAATCTATTTCACTGATGTCCTTTGGTAAATAAATCTAACATTATTAGCTGGTCTGGTGCACAACAATGTGCTGGACTCTATACTGCCTTAAGGAATGGCCTCACAGTAAAGGACATTCAGTGAGGTAAACTGTGCCCTTAACAGCGATGAAGACATCCTATCCGATGACAACACTAAACGTTGGGAAAAAAAAAGAATGATGCGAGAGATCAGGAGAATGAGGAATTGCCAGAGAAACCGAGCAGATTTAGCATCCTCGGATCGAGAGAAAAATAGAATTGACATTTCGAGTCTAATGACCATCCATCAGAACTGCACACAACTGGGAAATAGTGTGAATGATGTTGGTGACAGGGATGTCTGTTGTGAATGGGAGAAGGAGGGAGTTGAACAGATAGACAAAGAGAGAGATAGAGAGAAAGAAGCAAATAGAGGAATTGTTGATGACCAGCTGGAATGGAAATAAAAATCAAGATTTATCTTATTTATTTTTTTCCTGTTGCCATATTAACGAAAATCCTGTTCATGTATGGTATACATCAAAGTCATGGTTTGAAGTGAGTTATGTCCCTTTGTCTCCCTTTCCTAGGAGTAATCATCTTTTTAAAAATTCATTAGTGGGATGTTGGGACAGCATGTAATTCCCTTTCCACGTTGTCCTTGAGAAGCTGTTGGTGAGCTGCCTTCCTGACTACTGCAGTCTGCGGGCTGTAAGCATTCAATGCTTAGTTCCGTCTGGTTTAATTTCTTTGAGACTTTATAATGAGTGATATAACTGAGTGGTTGGGATTGGACATTTCAAACGGCAGCTGAGGGTAAACAACATTGTTATGTGTCTCGAGTCACATGTAAGCCCGATACGGTGAAGGTGATAGATTTCATTCCTTGAAGGGCATCAGTGTGTCAGGTAGGTTTTTCTGACAATCGTTTCATTGGTTCTTAATTCGTGATATTTTATTGAACTCAAATTCCAATATTTGCTGCGTGGGAATTGAACCTGTGCTCTGGGTCATTACCTGGGCCACTGCATTAATAATCCAGAGATAATACAGCTAGACCATCGCCTCCTCAGGATCTGCAAACATCTCCAATGGCAGTAGTGATGTTGCTGTTGGCGTGGCTGTGCTGGAAGTATAGCGTTTTGCAAGGCAAAGTAATGATTTAGCAAAACATACCATCCTTCTCATTTTGCATTTATGAGAAGGTGAGATGATGGGAAGTGCTCTTGGTGAAAAGCAGCTGAATGCCCTTGGTCATGAGTGACTGATAGAATTCAGACAGAGCAGCAAGTAATCAGCACAGGGTATTGTATAATGTCCATCATTGAAAAATCAATCAAATATAGGCGTGAAGACACTTCACTGCAGTTGTAGAGAGATATTGAGACAGCACGTGGGGCACTGTGAACAGATTTTCTCTCCATTATAAGGAATGAACTCCTTGCCACAGTGAGATAATGTAAAGGAGTTTGACCAGACTAATCCCTGCAGTGATGGTACTATGAGGAGCGGATGAAGGAAATGAGTGTTTAATCTGTAATGCTGCAAAAGATTAAAAAGTGATTGCAATAAAACTTGAGCGTTTTGAACCAGGACTCATTATTCCCATAAAAAAACAATGATAGCGTGCAGTATATGTTTTCATATGTGTACAGATACGTTGATAGGAAAGGTTTAACAGGATATGGGCCAAGTGCAGGGAAATGGAGTTAATGTGAGTGGATATTTTGGTTGGCATAGTCCAGTTTGGGCTAAAAGGCCTGTCTCCCTGCTGTTAAACTCTATGACTCTCTGATCATTTATACTCTCTGTGGAGACCCCATGTTGGATGTGAGAGAGCTGCAGATTCTGAATAAACTCTCAACATCTCAACGTACAGTTGGAGTGAGACCCTGCACTAAGCATCATGTTGTTCACAAACATGTCAGCAGCCACACTCTTCTCGAGTTGGCAATTCCCAAAAGTTTCTGATCGCCATGCAGAAGACGAGTCTGTCTTCTCGGAGAAGGCAGATGCCTCCTTATGACTTGTGACAAGCCATCCGGTGCGCTCCTCTCCAACAGCAAACCACATTAATGCAACAAATGTGTAGCATTAGCAATGTAGCCAGGAGGAACAACTTGGCCAGTCTGTCTGTGCCTCTCAAACTAATGACTTACTACTAACTCTGCTGCCAACTGCATTTTCTCTATTCCTCCACATTTACTTTTGTTTAGGGACGAAGGGAGACACTACAGTAATGCAATGTTCGTGGCTTAAGCACTCTTTGACACCAAGCCCATGACGAGCTGCTCTCCAGAGCACGTTATTACTTGTACTTGGAGTGTGTCTTGCTGAGTCTTCCTCCTGCTGGTGGTGACTGCGCTGAGGCAAATATTCACCCCAACAGCCAATCCGCGTTGTCGTAGACCCCTTGTCCTTTCTGTCTATGCCTAATGCATTTATGAAATCCTTGAATCTGTCGATTGCATTCCAAACTGTGTCTCACTCCAAATGGAGAGAAGTTATGTTCCAGTGAATACAGGGCTGTTGGAAAAGAATGGCATTAGACATTGGAGCAACATTCTGTCTATCCGCGCACTGAGTCTGCTTTTCCGTTCAATTCCGTTATATATATTCTGATAATCCCCTATTCTAATTTATTGCATTTCCCTATAACCAACCCTTGTTTAAAAATCAGTCTGCCTTAGCCTTCAAGGTGTTTAATGATCTAGCCTCAACAGTCCTCAGAATTTTCTACAATTATTTATCTCTCACTGTTGGGAGACTTGGTGGTCTTTAATCCCATGCCGTATTTCCAGCACTCTGTGTGAGAGTTGTGCCAACATTAGATGTTTTCGTGTCCCATTACACCTTTGCTGTGGCCAGAGACAAGAGAAAAAAATAAAAATGTGTTCTTCTACACCATCTTCCACATCAGCCTAAACCCCACTTAGCGCAGTAAATCGAGAATAACCACCACAGCAGAATATGCCTCCAAGTCCATCGTAAGAAGGAGAAATCAGCACGTGGAGCCCGGCAACGTTCTGTTGGGGTGGTATACGATCGTTCAAAGTTAAGTTGAAGCATAAGGTAGTTTGTAGTGTGTTTCGTTACATTATAGTAAAATTCATTGTTCTAATAGTAATTGTGTCAATAAACAGATGTTGTTGCTTATGAGTCGACTCACAGTTCCTTTGGTGAATATAAGATTTTAAAACACGCTGTGTCGTGATATAAATGTTTTCAACAATTGCTGTTCGCCTGCAAGTTTACCTTGCGACAATCTTGGCCGAGAACTCTCAAGTCTCTTTGCATTTCAGACTGAAAAATTTTCCCGCATTTCGAAAATAGTCCATGCCTGTATTCTTCTTACCAAAGTGCATGACCTCACGCTAGCCCCCATTGTACTCCATCTGCCACTCCTTTGCCCACTCTCCTAACGTGTCTAAACCCTTCTACAGCCTCTCCACTTCCGCAATGCTACCTGTCTCTCCACCTATTTTTATATCACCTGTAAAGTTAATCAGAATGCCCTTAGAACATTCATCTGGACCATTAATTTACAAAGTGAAAAGTCGTGGTCCCAACACTGAGCCTTGTGGAATGTGGGACAGAATTGGAAGTCCATGTATCAATTTTCCTTTGTATATTGTGACGATATTGATCAAACAAACAGTATTCTTGTCTTTTGCTCCTTATTCTTTCAACTGATCATCCAATACAATTTGACGTGAGATCAGAGAGACTTACCTTTCAATCGAAGCAGGACATGACTGAGGGTGGAATCAAGGACCCTGGGCAAAACTGTGATTAATGGGAATTAGAGAACATTCTGCACTAGTAATGGGAACAAAGGGAAACAATCTCTATAATTTATATTCCATGTTACATGCCATCCTGACAAGGAACTGCATTGCTGTTCCTTCACTACCAGTTGTTAAAACATCCTGTAGTTTGCCTACAAGCAGCTCCGTGTGTATGTGCATCACTTGGACAGAAGAGATTCAAGCAGGCTGTTCTATGTCACCTTTACCAAAGTCATTGTGCTTGATACGTAAAATCTGACCATGCTAGTTCCTTCCAAAACCCGCAGAAGACTATGCCCTGTACCAATGTATCTTATGTATCCACAGTTTCATCTAAAGTTTCAGGAATGTAAGACCTTGCTGAATGAGTATGACCCTAGTGACACCAGTAGAATAATATGATATTGAATTAATGATTGGGATTCTTAATTCAATTGGTTATTATAGAAGGTTTATCATGTGATTCATGACCACTGAATTCAAAATTTTCATGATTTATGACACGGAAAATGTTATTAATATTTAGGTCTCTGTCAAGTAAAAAAATAAGTTTTCATTCAATGATCATAACCAAATACATGAGAGTTAACTGAAATGGCAGCTTCACTGTTCCCTTTCATATCAGAAAAAACATCCACACTCCAAAAGAAAAAGGAAGTGCTGGAAAACTTCAACAAGTCCTGCAGCATCTGAGCGGAAAGAGAATTAACGTTCTGAGACCAATATGACTTTTTCAGAATAGAGTCATTTTCGTCTCAATATGTCAACTCTCTTTCAAGATATTGACTCATCAGCCTTGCTTCACCAACATTTTCCACTTGACTATGAGATTTCAAAGTTCCCTCGTTTACAATAGCACAGTGACATATTTAGGTGGGTGGCACGGTGGCTCAGTGGTCAGCACGGCTGTCTCGAAGCACCTGGGAACCGGCGCTCAATTCCACCCTTGTGTCACGGTCTGTAATGAGCTTTCATATTCTTCCCGTGTCTGCAGGTGTTTCTTCCAGGTGTTTCTGATTCCTCCCAATTGACGATGAAAAATTGTTCATCTGCAACTACTTGCTTTAACTATTGGATATCGAGGAATCGTGTAGGAGGTGGACCTGGGTGCAATGTTCTTCAGAGGATCAGTGTCAGCTCGATGGGCCAAATGTTTTATTTTAACACTTTAGAATTGTATATCATTATTATTAAAAAGGCGGTGGTTACTGGGGCCAAAATCTCTGTATCAGCACATAATGAGCTATATTTCTACTCATGTTGTTCCATATTCGTTCCATGGCCCTTCACATTGTGTTATCCATGTCGTGGTTTTTAATTCTGAATATCCTGTGTATCGAAGAGCCAGGAGGGGACATGAGAAGTCGTTGGTAGATTGGGTCAAGGAAAACCGGAAGGCTTTCGATAACTATGTCAGGAAATAAAGAAATGACTAGAGTAAGATTAGGGCCTATCAAGTGTTGTAATGGGAATTTGTGCTTTGAGTCAGAGGAGACAGCGAAAGCACTAAGTGATTTTATTCATCAGTATTCACACGAGAAAATAGCCAATGTTGTCGGGGAGAATACTGAGATACAGGTCAGTAGATTAGATAGGATAAAGGTTCACAAGGAAGAGGTTTTAGCAATTCTGGAAAGCGTAAAAATAGATAACTCCCCTGTGCTAGATGGGATTTATTCTAGAATTCTCTGGGAAGCCAGGAAGGAGATTGCAGAGCCTTGGGATTTAATCTTTATGTTCTCAGGAATAGTTCAGAAGGCTGGAGGATAGCAAAAGTTGTTACCTTGTTCAAGAATGGGAATAGAGTCTAATTATACACCCGTGAGCGTTACTTTGGTTGTGGGTAAAGTGTTGAAATTGTTAAAGAGATACGGATTATACTCAAATAGAAAGTAGGAATTTGATTAGGTATAGTTATCGCGGTTTGGTTAAGGTTAGGTCGTGCCTCACAAACCTTATTGAATTTTTTGAGAAGATGACCAAACAGGTGGATGCGGGTAAAACGGTTGATGTCGTGTATATGACATTCAGTAAAGTGTTTGCTAAGTTTCCCCACGATAGGCTATTGCAAAAAAAAAAACAGAGGCATGGGATTGAGGGTAATTTAGCCTTTTGGATCAGGAATTGGCTAGCTGAAAGAAGACAGAGTGTGGTAGCTGAAGGGAAATGTTCATCCTGGAGTTCAGTTACTCGTGGTGTACCGCAAAGTTCTGTTTTGGGCCCACTGCTGTTTGTCATTTTTATAAAAGATCTGAATGATGGCGTAGAAGGATGGGTTCGTAAATTTGCAGATGACCATAAGGTCGCTAGAGTTGTGGATAGTGCCAAACGATGTTGTGGGTTACAGCAGGACACAGATAATTTGGAGGCTGGACTGTGAGGTGGAAAATGGAATGCAATGTGGAACAATGTCAGGCCATTCAATTTGAATGGAGCAACAGGAATGCTGAGTATTGGGCTCTTGGTAAGACTCTTGGTAGTGTAGATGAGTAGAGATTCCTCAGTGTCCATGTACATAGATCCCTGAAAGTTGCTACCCAGTTTGATATGGTTCTTCAGAAGGCATATGGTGGGTTTGCTTTTATTAGTGGAGGATTGAGTTTCGGAACCATTGAGTTTTGTTGCAGCTGTACAAAACCCAGCTCAGCCGCACTTGGACTATTGAATACAGTTCTGGTCACCTCATTATGGAAGGATGTGGAATCTTTGGAAAGGGTTCAGAGGAGCTTTACTAGGTTGTTGCCTGGTATGGAGGTCTTATGAGGAAAGGCTGAGGGACTTGAGGCTATTTTAGTTTGAGAGAATGTTGAGTAGAGGATTAATTCAGGCATATAATATAATCAGAGCTTAGATAGGCTGGATAGCGAGAGCCTTTATTTGGATGGTAATGGCTAGCACGAGGACAGGTCGCTTTAAATTGAGATGTAATGGATACAGGACAGATGTCAGAGGTCGTTTCTTTACTCAACGAGTAACCGGGTGTGGAACGCACTGCCTGAAACAGAAGGTGACTCGCCAAACTTAAGGCTATTTAAGTGGTCATTGGATCGGCATATGGATGAAAAATGGAGTAGTGTAGGATAGATGGGCTTCAGATTGGTTTTATAGGTCGGCGCAAAGTTTAGGGCAGAAGGGTCAGTATTGCACTGTAATGTACTATGTTCTATATGTGCACAACCCTGTCGAACTGTATATCCACTGATTAAATACTTATGTAGCATACTATGCTTTCCGTTTGATATTGTCCTGTTCACATTCATCGAAAGTATGTCGTGTGGAAACAGGTCCTTGGAAGAGTAACCTACACAGACCCATTCTTCTACCCCCGATATTGACCCCTCACTAATGTGCCTAACCTACACATTGGTGAAAACAATGAGAAGATTAGTTTGGCCAATTCACCTAATCTGCACATCGCTGAACTGTGGGATGCAATACACATAGACCTGGGGAGAATATGCAAACTCCACACAGAGAATCGCCTGAGGGTTGGAATCGAAACAGACCCTGAGCACTGTGAAAGTGTAGCGCTAATCCCTGACCCACATAGCCACATCAGCAATCAGCATTCTATCTCAGTTTCATTGTTCTGCTTTGCATTTCATTCTGTCTGCCATACAGTGTGATGGTTACTGGGGGATTATCGTTGTTTTCCCTAAAATCTCCACAATCACTGCTTCCATTCCTTTCTATCTCCTAACTAATGTTATTTTCATTCTGTTCCAGGCTCATTAATCCATTGGTTTAATGAACATGGTCTTTGCACATGCCATTTTTTTTAACTTTGGACTGAAGTTAAAAAAAATGTAAATCTCACTGTTTTAAAGCGAATAAAACAGCAATCAGATGCTTGCCAATTTAAAAAAAACTGAAGCGCAACTTGTGTGTTGACATTACAGCATTACCTTCAGACAGCAGTCAAAGTCATGTCCACAACTATCCAAGCTTCCTCTGTAATGCCATGGCAACTCTAACCAGGGACAATCGTTTGGTTGGCAGTTGTTCTAGCGGATGAGAACAGCACAATAACAACAACTTGATTGTATGATTTTAGGGGCTGCAAGCCATTACAACATTGTACATGAACAACACAGCAGAATCAGCTAACCTGCGAAAGGAAAGCATCCATCAGTTCCATTCAGCCCACCACGCCTCACCCCCACCTCAGCACTGACGTCACTCGTGATTGGAGATGAGACCAATACCTCGTGATGTCGACATCCAATCCAGTCCAGTTGTTAATGTGAGCTGAAAATGTTGTAGTGAAAGGGGTTAACGGGAACTGTTTGTTCAGTAATTGTGATTGATGTCAGTCTCCATGGACTCTAAATGTGTCAATAGAGGTTTTCTCTCTCCTATTAGTAAGGGGATTCTTTCGGTGCTTTATCCCATGGTAGCAGCAGATTCATCATCTCCAACACTAACGGGGTCAGTAGCTTCAGAGACAGGGAGAGGACATATCAGAATCTGAGAACAATAGACTGGAATATTACAACAATGCACAGGAGTTTATCCGATGGTCTTTTCTGGTTTTCCTCGACTGAGTCAACATTATCATTGCAAATATTCAGTGTACTGATGATTATTCAGCCAGGTTACTATCCCACCCTTGCTATTGTTGGTGTTCCTGGTACGTTTTTCAATCTCTATCTATTTATTAATTACACAAACCATGTTGAACTTCATTGTTTTTTTTTGTTATCTATATCTGGTAAAGACAGAAACTATTGTATTTAGTTCCATTATAAATTCCATTCATTATCCACAAATTTCAGACCCCTCCCTCACAAACGTCTGAAACAAAACTGTGAGGACCCTTTTTGCGCTTAACTAATGAATGTCTTGGTATTGTCTCCATCACCAAACATGCCCACTACCAGCTTCAGGATACCCTGAGTCTCCACCACTGTGTCAGTGCTGTTGCTGAATAAACCATGACCTATGCCTTGCTAAAGGTCAAACTTTACAGTTAAAGTTATCTTCTGGCCACTGCTCCAGTTACGAATAAATCAATCACAAACTTGTAATGTCTGAAAGTAAGTTTATGATAGGGATACCGTGTCAGAATAATAATGTCGCTGGATGGGTAATTCAGAGGCACAGGTTAGAATACTCAAGATACCATCTCAAATCCTACCACAGTTGATCGCAGAACTTAAATTCAAATGATAAGAATCGAAATACAAACTGTAACCAGGAGCATTTTGTCTAAAAATCTACCTGTTTCCCTGATGTCGTTTGGTAAAGAAATCTTACATCGTTATTTGGTCTGGATTGAGAGTGACTTCAGAACCACAACAATGTGCTTGGCTCTGGACTGCCTTGTGGGATGGTCACAATTAAGGGCCATTCGTGATGTTTATCAAATGCTGCCCTTCACAGTGATGCTGACTTCCCATGAAATACCAAAAAGAAACATTAAATCAAATAAAGAAAGCTACTGAAGATCTGAAATAAAAAGAAACAAAGTGCTGGGAAAACGGAACAGATTTGCCAGCTTCTGTTGAGAGAAAAGCAGAATTAACGTTTTCAGTTCACTCAGCATGCATCAGATGGGAAGGCAGCTGGGAGAGAGTGTAATTTGTTTTGGTGGAGTGAATTGAATATGTGGAGGAATAGAGAGATAGAGAAAAAGATTTTAAAAAGCAATTGCTGATAATCAGCTAGGATGGAAATAAAATAGGATATTAATCTCGTTGATTTTTCATTTTTTCCCATATTCCCGAGTATCAATCCCATGTAGATATCAATACAAGCCCATTTTGAAAATGACGCATGTCCCCTCTGTCTCTCTTCCCTGACTGTGGTCATCTTCTTTAATTCATTAATGTGACATGGGTGTAACTGGCTGGGCCAGTATATATTTCCCTTTCCGGGTTGCCCATGAGAAGATGTTGGTGAGCTGACTTATTGAACAATAGCAGTCCACATGCTGTAGGCTGACAGTGCTTAGGTATGTTTGGTTTCATTTCTTTGAGACCTTGTAGTGATGTAATTGAATGCTGGCGTGGTCATTTGAGAGTCAATCACATTGCTTTGGGCCTGTTGTCACATGTAGGCCTGACCACATGAAGATAACAGATTTCCTTCCACGAAGGACACAAGTGGGTGAGGTGTTTGTTATTATTTGACAATTGCCAGTCTTTCATTAGATTTTTAATCCAAATACTCCATTGAATTCAAATTCCACCATCTGATGAGGGGGGATTGAATTCCAGGTCTGAGTCATTAGCTGGGACCCTGGATTAATAGTCTGGAGATAATCGCACTAGACCATCACATCCCCAGCATCTACACTGGTAATGGTAGTATTGTTTTATTGTGATAGAGGTACAGAAAATTGAGCAGTTATATTGTCAACTGCTTCCATGGAGAACAGAACCGGTAATATTTCAGGGCAAGTGGACTGTGCAGAGCTGCAATGGTTTCTCAGCCAGGAATAGAAACTGAGGCGAGAAAGCCATTTGTTAACTCTGAGTGGGTTTGACATATATTATGAGATTTGACTTGTTCCCATCACTGGAAAGTCAGAGGAAAACCCTAGATGGTTTACTTGGGTTTGTGTTATCAGCTACTGCAATGAATTAGGGAAACCTGGGGGTCTGGTGTCTCCACTCTGGACAAGGTTTGGGCACTGCTTTTTGAAGAGAGTCTGGGTCTGCAGAGACTGCATAGGAAGGAGCAGGACACTGCACTATGTTTTCTGAGATTTCCACAAATATTTCTCAATGTTTTACCTTTTCCGTGTGCAAAGTGTGAAGCCAGTAAATTTCAGCAATGACGTCGCAGAGCTGTGAAACCTCCATCAACATAAATTTTAGTCTCACACCAGGGAGAGGACAGTACTCAAAATGCCTATCAACTGTTTTGATTCTGGAACTTTCCAGGTAGGAGTGAGTAAAGTATCCATTTTGCCATATTGCGATCCTGTCATGAACTCACAAGCTGACAGAGGACATCTCCGTCCGGTGAGGTGAATGTGTTGGTTCTGTCTCCATAGAGGAAGGAACAAAAAAATCTTCCCGAAATGTGAGGGAATATGGTGACTGGCGAAAATGTGAAACTGCAAGAAGTTAGAATTAGTAAAGAGGAAGTACTGGAGAGAAAAAAAAAACAAAACTCATTGTATTAAATATTGGTAAGTTGCTGGACGAAATGTGTTCTGAATTTAGAGGGCTAAAGAGTTAGGGCTGGAGAGTTGTGCTTGCCGGGTAGCTCTTTCAGGAGCAGGTACAGACATGATGGGTGAATGGCCTAAATCTGTACTGTCAATTCCTTAACTCTATGAGGAAGGGCAAAGTATGTCAAAACTTTTTTATGTTATGGAAAGGATCCTGCAGACTTGGAAGTAGCTACTGTGGCCAAAAACATTTAAAGCAGGAGTGAGATGGAAAACAGAATACCAACTGATGAATAAATCGATGTTACCTGTGAGGGAAATTTTTAGAATTTTTTATTAATTCATAATAACTAGATCTTTGACGAATAATGATATGTTTTGCGGAGTCAGCCTAGATTTTAGAAAGGGAAATCGTTTTTGATACGGCACTTGGAGTTTATGGAGGATGTTGACTGTGACATTGACAAATGAGAGGCAATGGGAAGCATGTATTTGAATTTGCAGAAGGCATTTGACAGGTGAGTGAAGAACATCAGAGTCCTTGTGTAAGGAGTGAATATACTACATGGATTGAGAATTGAATAATGGGGAGAATACAGAGAGTAAGATTCTGCTCTGGACTAAAGGTCATTGCTCATACGGTATCCAATATATCAGTGCTTGGAGCACAGCTATTTTTTTCTGCGTGTGGGAGTGTGCATGTATTAGTGTGTAAGTGTTCATATCTGTGTCTATATGTGTTCTGTATTTAATGTCTATGTATGTTTGTGTGTATCTCTGTCGACATATCTGTGAAATGTGGCCTTTGTGGTTTTTGTGGTAAATCCATCGCAATTGAGATCAACACCCTTCCCCCTCCCTCCCCCCCCCCCCCCCCGTCTCTACTGTCTGTCAATGTTGAGTGAAGAATCAAACGAGGTCAACCTCTGTGTCATCCCCATGCCACTGCACAAGTGTCAGATTTTTTCCTCGCTCTCAGAGGACTTCAACTTCAGTGAATCTCTCGCATTGCGTTGCTGTTTGGGTTTTCATCTAACGCGTTTTGAAGCACATATCAGTTTCATCTGATACCTAATGATGTTTTTCCTAAGATATTACCACTCTCATTGGGTTAATTTCAGGACTTTTCAATCCTTTCTCACTTATAATTTGTAAGAGTGTCTTACAAAAGATTTCAAGTTAATGAACGTGTAATAAACGCATTATATCACCTAACACATGGTTCGGTCGACCATGATTGAATGCAGTTACAGTAGAAATACTCATTATTGTGCACACTCTGTTACACAAATAAGAAGGAGCACACACATGACTCTACATGAGCATTCTCCACTCGTAGGTCCTCAGTACAATGACGATCCTCCCTGTACCTGCCGATATATGTGTGTTTGTGAGAGTGTGTGTGGCGACGGTGCTTCAGTTTGGATGGTGTTGTCACCTGCTTCCCTCCCAGACTGAAACTCTGATGTGAGAAAGTGAGGTCTAGAGATGCTGGAGATCAGAGTCCAGAGTGTAGTGCTGGAAAAGCACCGCAGGTCAGACAGCCTCTGAGGAGTAGGAAAATCGACATTTTGGGCCGGAACATTTCATCAGGAATGCCGTCGATGTAGTAGAGTATGAAGGCCAGAAGAGGGGGCATTGCTTCACTTTAAACACCACAGAAGCTGACAGATCCGCTATGCGCACAGATACACACAGGGACACGCAGGTACACACAGAGCGGAATACAGACACGCAAAGACAAAGAAATGAATACAGATGCACATACACACACACACACACACACACACACACACACACACACACACAGAGAGAGAGAAACTGATGAGATCACAGTGATAATAATGCAGGCACACAGAGACACATACCGATACACTGATGCACATGCACACACAGATACACAGTCATCAATTCAGGCATACTATACACACAGTGACACACTGATATTTATACAGACATAGACAATCTGCCAGTATTTACTTTTTCGTGTGGTGGCTTTCTCAATATTTCAATTGTTGTGTGTGGTGTGTGTCAATATTTCTGTTTCACTGCAGGAAATCCTCTGCACCTTCTCAATAGCTTCCACATCTTTTCTATGACAAGGCGACCAGAAATGAACATGATGTTCCACATGTGGTCTTACATCATGGCAATGAACCCTTCCGCGAATTAAACCAAAGAGCCAGCAAAGCTCAACTCGTCTCGTAAGCTGTTAAAGTACGAGTGAAAAATTCCAAATTCCACTCTTTAAAAATAAATAACATCAATTTATTCCTTAACTCTAAAAGTGAACCTGGAACAACAATTATTCACAACTCTAAGCTCCTCTTTCTCTGAACTGATTGGTATCTGCCTCCAACTTTACTACAACATAATGTTCCAATAAGAAATGCCGGTATTGAAATTACATTAACTTAATTTCAAAACCACAAAACATCTGTCATCTCCAGTGTCCTCCTTCTTTCAGCTGAAGTGCTCCCTGGTTTGTCTTCTGAATTTTAGTGCAGGGATGTTTCATACAAAAACGGTATCTTTGAAATGAGAGAGTTTTGCATGATACTCTCTCTCTCGATGACAGTTACTCTCTGTCTAACTCTCGAACTTCTTGCCTCTTTTATCCCCCTCAACATTGGATCATCTCATTGGTTGGATGTTGGCAAAATTATAATCTCAAAATCGATTGACTTTAGTTTACTGGGGCATAATTTAAACTGATTAGTGAAATTCGAATTGTTGTCAAAACCGCAACCAAAACTCAAAGTATCCGTTTCACAGCATGCTTTATATTTTCCAGCCTACTCTGAGACTGCTAGCTAGTCATATGACAGGTACTTGCAAGCTCTTAGTGCCGAACAACATTCACTCTCGCCTTAAAGGTACTAAATACACCTTCAACTTCATAACAATGATTTAATCCGGGCTTTATAGACAATATACACTTTCTTAACGATAACATCAACCTGGGTCAAGATTAGGATGGTATTGGAAAAACACCGCAGGTTAGGCAGCATCTGAGGAGCAGGAAAATCGACGTTTCAGGTACGAACCCTACATCATATGCTCCTTGGATGCTGCCTGATCTGCTGTACCTTTCCAACACCACTCAAAACTTGACTCTGAACTCCAGCATCTGTAGTCCTCGCTGTTGCCGATTTGACATCAAACTGGGTGGCAACTTTGAGGGATCTCTGGACATGGACCCCAGATCGTTCTATTCCTCCACACTGCCAAGGATACTACCTTTAACCCACTATTTTACATTCAAATTCGACCTACCAAAGTGAATGACTTCACACTTTTCCAGGTTTAACGTGATCTGCTACTCATAAGCTCAGTTCTGAATCATGTGAATGTTCCGTTGCAATCTACAAAATATCTTAACGTTATCCAGAACTCCACCAACATTTGTGTCATCGACAAACATACTAACCCACCTTTCCACTTCTTCATCGAAGCCATTTATAAAAATCGCAAAGATCAGAGATCTTAAACAGATCCTGCGGGACACCACTGATCACAGAGCTCCAGACTGAATGCTTTCCATCTACTACCACCCTCTGTCTGCCATGGGCCAGATAATCTGTATCCAGACAGCCAGATTTCATTGTATCCCAAACCTCCTTCCTGTCAGAATGAGCCTACGTGGATAAATTTATCTAACACCTTGCTTAAATCAATCTGCACCAGATCCATTGATCTACCTTCATCAATGTGGTTTTGTCACAACCTCGAACGATTCAATACGATTCCTGTGGCATGAACTGACACTCTCAAAGGCATACTGACTATCTCTTTCAAATGATGTTTTTTCCAAGTAATGGTAAATCATTTCCCTCAGAATCTTCTCCAATACTTTGCCCACCACTGTCGTAAGACTGATCGGTCTATAATTCCCAGGATTATCCCTATTCCAATTCTTGAACAAGGGAATAACATTTGCCAATCTCCCTTCATCTGGCATGAGTCCAGTGGACAGTGAGGATTGCAAAAATAATTGCCAAACGTGCAGCAATCGGTTCCCTCGCTTCCCGTAGCATCCTTGCTTATATTCCGTCTGGCCAACGATATTTATCTATCATTGTGTTTCTCAATTGTTTCATCACATCCTTCAGTTATACCATATCAGCCTGTTTTTCGCTGTCCCCATAAACTTGAATGTCACTCTCAGTAGTGAAGTCTGAAGACAAGAATGCATTCAGGACTTCCCCTACCTCCTCCCACTCATGACGCAAATTCCCTCCACAATCTTTGATAAGCCCTACCCTCACTCTGGCCGTCCTCTTGTTCCTGACTTAAGTGTAGAATGTCTTAGATTTTACCTTAACTCTACCCACCAAAGCTTTTTCATGCCCGCTTCTTCCTCCCATGAGTTCATTCTTCAGTTCCTTCCAGGCTAACTTGTAATCCTCTCGAGCCCTGTCTGATCCTTGACTCCTCAATCTTATGTAAACTCCCTCCTACCGTTTGACTAAATATCCTACATCCCTTGGCATAATGGAAGTATGAAACTGTAAATGGATGGGAGCTGCATATTCTGTCACTTCCAGCATGGGCTGCAAGTTTTGCCACGCTGGGCAGCGATCTAACACAGAATTTACTGAACAATTTACTGGGGTGCTGGACACAGCACGAACTGCTCCAGCTTTACAGAGCAATTCACTGTTAAACAATGCACATCTCCCCATAGACCGTTGTGGTCGGCGCTGTCTGTACAGAGTACTGGTTTGTATTGAGCAGTACACTAGCCTGGTCTGCACTGTGCTCCATAAACCCCGTGGAGTACTTTCAGTTGCGTAGCTTGAGTCCTATTGCAAATCGAAATCTTCCAGACATTCTTCCAAATATCTGCTCACTCCTCTAGTGATGATTTCCACCCCCAATTGCTGAACCTAAATTCCACACAGCTGCTCAATGTCCTTTGAGACACGACCTGCTATTAAATGCGAGAGAGTGCTGACCGAGAGAGCGGACGTTGACTGAAGCACTCTCACCTCCATATTCGACTTACGGGGACGAACCATTAATGTAGTATTTTTCTGTATAAAATCCCTAATCTGCTAGATAGCTCATATTTCTGGCTCAGCTGCTCGAAAGACATCATGCCCTCGCCGTCAAATAAGTCTCCCAAACAAGAAACTCCTCTGGACTCCCAGAGCTAAAAGACAGAATCCATCAATCCTACAATGGGAGTGAAAGGCGAAGTGTTGTTTTTTGTAAATTGCCCTCACTTTGTTACATCATTCTCCATGCTTTAACTGTGTTAAAGACAATTGGATTTCTGCAATGGTCCCTAACAGTCCGTATCTTATCCATGAACAATCGATTAATGAGGGGACATTTTGACTGGGAGGCCTCGAACTCCAAACACATTGACCACGGGTCTTGGCAAGTCAAATCAGCCACATAGGCTAGGAGGGAACTCAATTGGTAAAGTGTGTAAATTTCAAATCCCTCAGCCTCTGCGGAAGTTGCAATTTGGTGAGCTCCATAAGAGGCCGCCTGTGATGCCAAATAAAAGATCCAAGCCGACTGCAAAGCTCCTTCGAGGCCTCCTGTGCAGCATCAAAAGGTGCATGTGCATGGGATATAATAAACGGGGGGATTCAGTCATTTTGCCTGGAGCTATTCTACCCAACCAGGATATCGAAAGATCCTCCCAGTGCTGAAGGTCCTGCCTTATGTTCTTGAGCAACTGCAGGAAGATAGCTATATCTAATTGATTGAAGTCTGGGGTGATAAAAATGCCTATATACAGGAAACATCCCTCTGACCATCTGAAAGGGAATCGGATTCCACCTCCAAGGTCGGGTATTCCAATAAGACGTCTGACAGGCATGGCTTCCGATTTCATAAAATTGTTGTTATACCACAAGAAAAATCCAAATACATTAATCACTTGGGGCCCAGATATCATCGAGTTAGTTAGAAAGAGAACAACGTCATCTGCATAAAGTGTGATCTTATGCCGTCCTAATCCTACCACCAGGGCAGTAATATTGTGGTCCCTCCGGATGGGCACTGCCAACGGCTCAATCACCAATGTACATAGTAACGGTGAAAGAGGACACCCTTGATGGCTGCCTCAGCCATTGCTAAAATTGACAGACTTAATACCATAAGTGAGATCCGCTGCTTTATAACTAGATAATACTGTCACCCACCAGGCAAAGCCCCCTCCCAGGCCAAACCATTCCAGGACAGAAAAGAGGTACGGCCCATCCACCCGGTTAAATGTTTTCTCTGCATCCACTACCAAGCCTGGAATCTACCCTTTCTAGCACACCTGAACCATATTAGCATTTTCCTATTATTATTAGACGATCTGTGACCCCTAATAAAACCTGTCTGGCCTTAATTCACAATGAAGGGCAAGACCTTCTCCAGCTTCAACGCCAGCATTTTCACTAAAATATTAAAGTGCACGTTTAATAGGATATAAACATTTATGAAGTGCAATCCTCGGGAAAATAAGACAAATATTTTATTCTCTCGGAGAGGATGGGAGGTAGGCCTGACTGTACGAATAATTGGACATATCCAACATTGGACAGCCAGCATGTCTATGAACTCCTTTTAAATCTCACTCTAAAATCTTTCTGGGCCCGGGTCTTTACCACTCTGGAGCTGCCTCATTGCATCCTGTATCTTTTGGATTGTCAAAGGGGCATTCAAAAGAGAGGTGTGTGTTTTGAAGTTACCCCTGGGAGGGCAGGATACTAAAAAAGGGCTTCATCGTCGCCAATCTGTCCTCACAGCCCTCTGACTTGAACAACCCAGAAAAATAAACTTCATGAATGCTATGTTAATCTTTCTGGGATTGCAGTTGATTTTAACGGCACACTCGCTACTGGATGTAGTAGACTGGGGGCACTCTTCTTTCTAGCCAAGTGTGCCAGATATCTACTCGGATTATCACCATACTCGCATACCCTCTGTTTCGCAAATGAAATCGCTCTCTTTGCTGTCTGGGTGAGCGTAGCGTTCAGAGCAGCCCGGAGCATTGTAATCTGCTACAACCTTAGTTACAGACGGTCTGTCAAAATATGCTCTGTCAGCTGCTGCTGTCCCTTCTACCGCTTCCGAGTCGCCGAGTAAGAAATAATCAAAACAGTTGCATAGGCTTTGGCAGTCTCCCAGAGCACCGTCGGATTGCTGGCCGTCCAAATTAATGTACAAAAATGTTTTAAATCCCATGAAAAATATTCAATAAGAAAGCAAATCTTAGCAGGACTTATACACTTAATGGTAAGATCCTAGAGAGTGTTACTGGACAAAAATACCTTGGAATGAAGTTTCATAGCTCCTTGAAAGTGGAGTCGCACGTAGATAGGATAGTGAAGAAGGCATTTGGTATGTTTTTCTTTATTGGTCAGAGTATTGAGTAAAGGGGTTGGTAGGTCATGTTGCGGCTGTACAGGACATTGGTTAGGCCGCTGTTGGAATATTGAGTTTAATTGAGTTTAATTACTGGGTCAGTAAATTTGCAGATGATACGAAGATAGGTGGAGTTGTGGACTGTGAGGAGGGCATTTGTCGTTTGCAAAGGGACTTACATATGATGCAGAGCTGGGCTGAGGAGTGGCAGATGGAGTTCAACCCTGTCAAGTGTGAGGTTGCCCATTTTGGAAGAACAAATAAGAATGTGGAATACAGGGTTAATGGTAGGGTTCTTAGTCAGGTGGAGGAACAGAGAGATCTTGGGGTCTATGTACATAGATCTTTGAAAGTTGCCACTCAGGTGGATAGAGTTTGTAAGAAGGCCTTTGGAGTATTATGGTTCATTAGCAGAGGGATTGAATTCAAGAGTCGTGAAGTGATGTTGCAGCTGTACAGGACTTTGGTTAGGCCACAGTTGGAGTACTGTGTGCAGTTCTGGTCGCCTCACTTTAGAAAGGATGTGGAAGCTTTGGAGAAGGTGCAGAGAAGATTTACCAGGATGTTGCCTGGAATGGAGAATAAGTCGTACGAGAATAGGTTGAGAGTTCTCGGCCTTTTCTCGTTGGAACGGCGAAGGATGAGTGGTGACTTGATAGAGGTTTATAAGATGATCAGAGGAATAGATAGAGTAGACAGTCATAAACTTTTTCCCCGGGTACAACAGAGTGTTACAAGGGGACATAAATTTAAGGTGAAGGGTGGAAGGTATAGGGGAGATGTCGTGGTGGGTTCTTTACCCAGAGAGTGGTAGGGGCATGGAATGCGCTGCCCGTGAGAGTGGTAGAGTCAGAATCATTGGCGACCTTTAAGCGGCATTTGGATAGGTACATGGATGGGTGCTTAATCTAGGTTAGAAGTTAGGCACAACATCGTGGTCCGAAGGGCCTGTTCTGTGCTGTATTGTTCTATGTTCTATGTTCTCGTCTCCTTCGTATCGGAAAAATGTTGTGAAACTTGAAACGGTTCAGAAAAGATTGACAAAGATGTTGCCAAGGTTGGAGGACTTCAGCTAAAATAAGAGGTTGAATGGGCTGTGGCTGTTTTCGCTGGTGCGTCATACGTTGAGGGGTGACCTTATAGAGTTTTACAAAATTATGAGGGGAATAGATAGGATAAACAGACAAAGTCTTTTCCCTGGGTCAGGGAGTCCAGAACTAGAGGGCGTAGGTTTAGGGTGAGAGGGGAAAGATATTAAAGAGACCTAAGGGGCAACATTTTTTACTCAGAGGATGGTACGCATATGGGATAAGCTACCAGAGGAAGTGGTGGAGGCTGGTACAATTGCAACATTTAAGAGACATTTGGATGGGTAAATGAACAGGAAGTGTTTGGAGGGATATGCGCCGGGTGCTGGCAGGTGGGACTAGATTGGGTTGGAATATCTGGTCGGTATGGACGGGTTGGACCGAAGGGTCTGTTTCCATGCTGTATAACTCTATGACTCCATGACTAGCTATCCTTCAGGAGGAAAGAATCCATGCACCAGTGATGCAAACAGTCAGAGAAGGCAGGGACAATGAAGAACTGATAAATTAAACTGCCTGTATTGAATGCTAGGGGCCTAACAGGGAAGGCAGATGAAATCAGGGCATGGTTAGGAACATGGGGCTGGGATATCATAGCAATTACAGAAACATGGCTCAGGGATGGGCAGGACTGGCAGCTTAATGTTCCAGGAAGGATAGAAAGGGAGGGGAGCATTGCCTCAGGACTGATCCGCGGCTGGTCAGACACTAATTTTCATGAGCAGTGAGCCTGTCCTGATCACCTGACTTGTCACAGAGCCAGTGCAGTTGGATTGTTCGAAAGCAGATAGAGTGCCCAGGACCCATTCTCCCATTAACCGGTGCGTACCTCTAACTCTCCCATGCAGTTATGTCCTGCGCAGTTTCCTGCAATACTGCACCAATTCTCCCTTTTATTGCTGCTCTGTAACAAATTTCCTATTTATTGTTGCGTTGCACTAATTTGCCCATTTAGTGCTACACTGCCCAAACTATGCCATTTAATGTGACAGTGCAGCAAATCTCCCCTTTAGAGCTACAATACCCCAATTCTTCCACTTAGATCACTTTGCCCGAATTATCCCATTTAGTGCAACATTGCAGCAAGCCTCCCGTTTTGTGCTTCATCGTTGAGACATTACCTCTGTCGGTGAAGCACAGCCTCAGGCTGGATCTCTGACGGCGAGGAACAGCCTTGAACACCCTCCGTCAAAACATTACTCCCTCAGCAATAACCCTCTGATGGCGAGGCACTGCCTCAGGCGGTCGCCCTGATAGTGTGTCTCTGTCTCAGAACTGATACACTGCTGGTGCGGCACTGTCTCAGGACTGACCCGCAGCTGGTCAGACACTCATTCTCCCATTTTGTGCTGCACTCCCATTTAGTGTTAAACTGCCACAATCTCTCATTTTATGCTCCACTGCCTCGACTCTCCCTCTGACATTGAGACACTGTGTCAGGCGAAACCTCTGACGGTAAGGCAGAGCCTCAGGCTGATCCTCTGATGATGAGGCACTGCCACAGGACTGACACACTGCCGGTGCAGCATTGCCTCACGACTGACCCGCGGCTGGTCAGACACGGGTTGTGTCATGGGCTGTGTTTCGGTCCTGATCAAGTGAGTTGTCATAGAGTCAGTGCTGTGAAATTGTTCGAGAACTGATAGAGTGCCCTTGATCCATTCTCCCATTTAGTGGTGTGTACCTCTAATTCTCCCATACAGCATTGTCCTTTGCTGTTTCCAATAACACTGCAACAATTCTCCCATTTACTGCTACTCTACCCCAATTCTCCTTTTTACTGCTGCACTGCAACAAATTTCCCATTTATTGATATACTGCAACAAATTTCCCATTTGATGCTGTACTGCCAACATTCTCCCATTTACTTTTGCATTACTTTGCATTACAAATCTGCCATTCAGTGCTAAAGCACCTCAATTCTCCCGTTTAGTTCTAAACGGCCACAAATCACTCATTTATTGCTGCACTTCCCAAATTATGCGGTTTAGTCCCGCACCGCATCAATTATTCCATTTAGAGTGACAGTGAACCACATCTCCGTGTGGTGCTGCAATGCCCCAATTCTCTGATGTAGCACTACACTGCCCAACTTATTCCTGTCGCTACTGCACTGCATAATTCTTCCATTTAGTACGACACTGCAACAAATCTCCCCTTTTGAGCTACACTGTCCCAAATCTCCCACTTAGAGCGACTTTGCCCGAATTCTCCCATTTTGTGTAACACTGCAACAAGCCTCCCGTTTGTTGCTTCACCGTTGAACCACTGCCTCAGGCTGAACCTCTGACGGTGAAGCACATCCTCAGGCTGACACTCTGACAGTGAGGCACTGTCTTGCACACCCTCTGACGATACGTCACTGCCTCAGCCATAACCCTCTGCTGGTGAGACACTGTCTCACGACTGACCCACTGCCTGTGCAGCACTGTCTCAGGACTGACACGCGGCTGGTCAGACCCTAATTGTCATGGGCTATGGTTCTGTCCTGACCAGGTGACTTGTCACAGTCAGTGCTGTGGGAGTGTTCGAGAGCAGATTGAGCGCCCTTGACTCATTCTTCCATTTAGTGGTGCACACCTCTAATTCTCCCATACAGTATTGTCCTGCGCCCATTCTGCAAAACTGCACCAATTCTCCAAGTTACTGATACACTGCACCAAATCTCCCATTTCCTGATACACTGTCACAAATCTGCCATTCATTGCTGCACCACCTCAATTCTCCAGTTTAGTGCTAAACTGACCCAATTCACACATTTATTTCTGCACTTCCCAAATTGTGCCGTTTAGTCCCGCACTGCATCATTTCTTCCAATTTGATGTGAAAGTGAACCACTTCTCCCCTACAGTGCTGCAATGCCCCAATTCTCTCATTTAGAACTGCACTGCCCAAATCAGCCATGTATTGCAACATTGCGCCAAGTCCTTATTTAGTGTTACACCATGCCTCTGACACTGAGACACTGTCTCATGCTGACTCATAGACCGTGAGGCACCGCCTTTCACACACTCTAACGATAGGTTACTGCCTCAAGAATGACCAAAATTCTCCCATTTACTGCTCCACTGCCCCAAATCTCCCAATTATTACCGCGCAACTCCAATTCTTCCATTTACTGCTGGAATGGACTAAATCTCCCATCTACTGCTGCACTGCCTCATTCTCCCATTTTATGCTACACTTCCCAAATTATCCCATTTAGTGCTGGACTGCATAATTCTTCCATTTAGTACGACACTGCAACAAATATCCCCCTTTAGAGCTAGACTTCTCCACTTCTTCCATTTAGAGCAACTTTCCCAAATTCTCCCTTTTCGTGCAACACTGCGGCAAGCCTCCCGTTTAGTGCCTCACCGTCCCTCTGACGGTGAGACACTGCCTCAGACTGATTCGCTGACGGTGAGGCACTGCCTTAGGCTGACCCTCTGATTATGAGACACTGCCTCAGATTGATCCTCTGACAGTGAGGTACTGCCTTAGGCTGACACGCTGACGATGAGGCACTGCCTCAGAATGTTTCTCTGTTGGTGAGGAACTACCTCAGGCTGTGTCTCTGATGGTGATGCACTGCCTCAGGCTGTCTCTCTCTGATGGTGAGACACTGCGTCTGGCTGACACTCTGACGGTGAGACACTGCCTCAGGCTGACACACTGACGATACATCGCTGCCTCACGAATGACCTTCTGAGGATGAGGCACTACCTTGCATTATCCTACTGACGGTGAGGCGCCATGTACGACTGACCCTCTGTCGGTGAAACATTGCCTCAGACTCTCCCTCTGATGGTGAGATACTGCCAGAGGCTGACCCTCTCTCGGTGAGGCACTGCCTCAGTCACACCTTCTGATGATGAGTCACTGCCGCAGTACTGACCCACTGACGGTGATGAACTGCCTCAGGACTGACCAACTGCTGGTCAGACACTAATTGTCACGGCCTGTGGTTCAGTCTGGAGGAAGTGACTCGTCACAGAGTTGTGGAAATGTTCGAGAACTGATGGAGTGCCTTAGCCACATTCTCCCATTTCGGAGTGCCCTCCTCTAATTCTCCCATCCTGTATTATACTGCCCCATTTCCTGCAAAACTGAACCAATTTTACCATTTACTGCTGCAATGCCCTAATTCTCCCATTACTTCTGTGCTGCCCCAAGTCTCCCATTTTATGCCACACAGTCCCAATTCTTCCATTTAGTGCTACACTGCTCCAATTCTCCCATTTAATGCCTCACTGCACCAATTATTCCTTTTAATGCTGTACTCCCCATTTCTCCCGTTTGATGCTACATGACATCAACTAATGCATTGAGAGTTACACTTCACCAATTGTTTCATTTAGTGCTACATGACACAATCTTCCCATTCAGTACAAAACTTCACCAGTTCTCCCATTTAGTGCTACTCTGGCCCATTTTTCCCATTTAGTGTTCTCTTTCCCATTCTCTCACAACTGAGCATTGTCTTACCCAACATCTCCCATTTACTCTGAGACACATCTTACACAATGGTGCCCTGATCAATATTTCTTTTTCTAAGTCTCTAATTTAGTGGCACTGGTAACATTTCTCCAATTATCGAGGCCCTGTATCAAGGCTCTCATTTACTTGTTGCCTGGTGCAGGTGTTTTTCTCTTTCTATTTTTGTGACGAGGTGAACCGAGTCTCTAATTTGCAGATGCTGGCACCATGACTCATTTTCATTGATTCCCTGCTCCTATCCTCCCATTTAGACAAGTACTGCTCCATTTGTTTGATTTATGAACAAACCTAGCATTTTTTGAATGTGAGCCATGCACAAAATCTCCCCTTTACTGATGGCCAATACTTCTCCCATTTATTCATACCCATATAGCTACGCCTACTCACACATCTGCTGATGCCTAGCACATTTCTGCCATGTAGGGGTGCCGAACTCTAATTCTCCCATTTACTGGTGGTATGCCCGAATTCTTCCAGAGACAGAGTGAGAGAAAGAGAGACAGAGAGAAAGTAGAGAGAGGGAAAAAGAGGGAAAGATAGCGAAAGACAGGGAAAGATAGAGAAATAGAGAGAGAGAGCGAGGGAGAGCGAGGGAAAGAGAGTGAAAGAGAGGGAACAGGATGGAAAGAGACAAGAAGAGAGAGAGGAAGAGAAACAGAGAGGAGAGAGATAGAGATAGGGAAAGCAAAGGAAAGAGTGGGAAAGAGAGAAAAAGCGAGAAAAAGAGACGTAAAAAGAGGGAATCAGAGGGAATGTGAGAATAAGAGAGGGAAAGAGGGACAGAGAGGAAAGAAAGGGAAAGAGAAAAAAACAGTGAAAGAGAGGGATAAGCATAGAATGAGAGAGAAATAGAGTGAAACAGAGGGAAAGAGAGAGTAAGCAAGAGAGAGAAATAAAGGGAAAAAATGAAAGAGAGAGAAAGAGAAAAATACATATAGAAACAGAGCGATAGAGACATATAGTGAGGAGGAGAGAGAAGGAGAGGGTAAGAGTGTGAACGAGAAGGAGAAAAAGAAAAAGACAGAGAAAGAGCGACAGAGAAAGAGAGAGAAAAAGACAGAGAGGTAGATAGATTAAGAGGCAGGAAGAGACAGAAAGTCAGAGAGACGGACAGAAAGTGAAAGACAGACAGAGAGAGAATAGAGATGGAGAGAGGGGAAGAAAGAGAAACAGAGAAAGACACTGAGAAAGAAAGAGAGCAAATGAGAGGGAAAGGGAGGGAATCAGAGTGAAAGACAGAGAAATATAGAGATAGGGAAAGAGTGAGAAATGGAGAGAGAGAGTGGGGGAAGAGAGAAAGATAGAGAGAGGGCAAGAGAGGGAAAAATAGGTAAAGGAAGAGAAAGTGAAAAAGAGAGAGCGAAAAAGAATGAGAGAGATAATGGGAGAATTGGTGCAGTATAGCACTTAATGGGAGATTTAGTTCCGTGGAGCACTAAATGGGAAAATTGGGCCAGTGGTGCACTAAATGGGGTACTACAGAGTGTTACAAGGGGACATAAATTTAAGGTGAAGGGTGGAAGGTATAGGGAAGATGTCAGGGGTGGGTTCTTTACCCAGAGAGTGGTGGGGGCATGGAATGCGCTGCCCGTGGGAGTGGTAGAGTCAGAATCATTGGCGACCTTTAAGCGGCATTTGGATAGGTACATGGTTGGGTGCTTAATCTAGGATAGAGGTTAGGCACATCATCGTGGGCCGAAGGGCCTGTTCTGTGTTGTATTGTTCTATGTTCTATGTTCTATAACTAAAGCAGCGTCGCACTAATTGGGAGAATTGGCGCAGGACAATACAGGATGGGAGAATTAGAGTAGGGAACTCCTAAATTGGGTGAGTGCATCAGTCAATATTAGGATTGTAGGGCAACATTAAGTGGAGAACGTGTTCAGGACATCAGTAAACATTGAATTGAAGAATTGGTGTGGGGCAGCATTAAATGGTAGACCTGATGCATGATAGCAATAAATTTGAGAATTGTAGCAAATGGGAGAACACGGCAATGAATCAGTAAATAGGACAAATGTTGCAAAGGATTAGTCATCGAGATTCAATACGGGGAACCTTATCTCTCCTTCGGGCACTCATACTGTTCATAATATTCTAGATGTGGTCCTACGCGTACCTTGCAGCAATAGCTCTATATTTTTTTAACTCCGTTCCCTTTGTTGTAAATGCTAGCATTTGATTTCCCTGCCTGCTCTGTTACTTGCTGATGCTGTGAGCTACATGTTCTTTCAGATCGATGCGCAAGTACTGCCAAAATCCTTTCTTCAGCCAGTCTGAAACCAAACGGTGTTAACCTGACAGTAAGTCGGGAATGTGCTGGAATGTCCTGCAAACGATTTGATAATAGGCGATAAATGAAACCTGACAAACAATGGGAGACGCATTTTACAAACTGTTTTTGTACCTATTAGATTTTAATTGTTGGTGGTAACATAAACGGCAGAATAGAGTGGGAGAGTGGAGTGGTGGGAGGGAGATAAATATTTTAATAGAATTTTCAGCAGTTTTTGTACAAGTTTTAATTGGGGCTAAAGAGTAACTGGGAAGAGAATAGGTCGTCTTAAAGATTGTCTGTGTGTGGAACCACAGGAATGGGGGAGAGATTAAGCAAATATCTCCTGTCAGAATTTACTGTGGACGAATACATCGAAGCTTGGTAACTTGGGAAAGTAAAGAATGCACAATAGAGAAGGGAAGTAGCTGGAATCTTAAATCAAATAAATGTAGGTCGGTCGTCAGGAGCACATCAGGTGTATCCCAGTATATTGTGGGAAACTAGGGAAGACATTGCATGGCCCCTAAAAGAGATATTCATATTATCAAATGCAACGGTGAGGTGCCGGAAGACTGGAGGGGGGATAATGCTCTTCTATTACTAAAGAGTTGCAGGGGGGGAAAAAGCAGGAAGTGCCACACCAGTGAGCCAGTAATGTGTAAGTTGTTGGAAGAGATTCTGACAGAAAGCAGCTTCGCGTATTTGCAAATGCAAGGGCGGATTAGAGAGAGTCAGTACAGCCTTTTGAGCGGGAAGTCATGTCTCACAAAACTACAACATAAGTCAAAGTAGAGATCAATGAAGGCAGAGGGGTCAATATTGTCTACATGAACTTCAGAAAGGCATTTGAGAATGTTCCGTGTGGTGCACCAGGTAATAAATGAGTTCAGTATAAAAGGGCATGGGATCCAGGAGGAGCTAGTCAACTGAACACAAAATTGGCTTGATGGTAGGAGACAGAGGATGATTGGAGACATTTTGATTTCTTGACTGCAGACATGTGAACACAGGTGTAGTGGGTCCACTGTTACTTGTCATTTCGACAAATGATTTGGATGACAATATTCCTTTCATGGTAAGTATGTTTGACGATGACACTAAAGTTGGTGGTATCATGGACAGTGAAGTAGGTTATCCATGATACAAAATGATTAACAGTTCTGCTGGAATAATGGGTGGAGGAATAGCAGATGGTGTTTTCTATGATAAATGCGAGGTGTCACATTTTGATAAAGCAATCCAGAAGTGAACTTGTACAGTTAATATTCTGTGTAGGTACACATTCCTTTGAAAGTGGTGTTTCAGGTAAACAGTGAAATTAAACAAGCGTTTGGTCAAGCTTGCCTTCATTGGTCAGAACTCTGAGCGTAGGAGTTAGGACGTCATGTAATGGCTGTACAAGACATTGGTCGCGCTGCCATTAAAAAAAACACATTGATGATCAGTAGGAAGAACACATCTGGTGCATTTCCGTCCTTTAGAGAAGGACACCTGAAATTCTTACGAGGTCTGCATCACATTGGACTCTAGCCCCAAACCAATATGGCTGACTCTGAGCTGCCCACTGGACAATTAGCAGTGGGGCAAAGAATGCTTTCCCTCCCTTCCTCTGCAAATACACCTCCAGCTGCAGCAATTTGTACTGAACTTGTAACACCGCTCATGCCCTGGCCAATACCTGTACATTCTCCCCACCACCAGTATTTTCAGCTCGCCCTGTTCCTATCATCTCATTATACCCCGAAAATGATTCCCCTTCCCAATGCCCTCCTTTGCGATCGCCTTTACACTTGCTCTTAAAACAGTCTCGCACCTCAGAACTGTTAGTCTTTTTCTTGGTGATCTTCTCTGCTTCATAATCTAATAAAATCCACTTTGTCCTGAGCGAGAGACAAGTGGGAAATTCCTGCTGAGGCTTGTCTGATTCAATGGAATGCCATTTTGCTGAGTGGTTTACACAATTCCTGTAAGTGATTTTCACTGTTCACATCAACCATACATTTCAGTCTGTTTAACCTGTTTACCTCCCAAACTCATGTAATTGGCTATTTTTATTTATAATTGTAGATTGCCCATTCTGTGATTCAATTTAAACTTGATAATTCACTAAACTTCCACTTTATAACCATTTAGCGGAGGATCTCTCACTGTGAGATTACTCATTCACTCAGCCTCATCACACAACTGTCGACCTGAGACAGTTACGTCCCCACCCAATTGCACAATGTGCTAATCTTGCCAGATTATACAAATATTGACGCCCGCCAAAAATATCACAATGCCTTTGTTACATATTCCAATAAATTCCTGTTTAATGCAGTGGTGAGCAATGAAATGCTGGTAGCAACATAAAACTGATCTTCTGCTTGTGTTTTTGGCTCGTAGTACCCAGAATCTGCATTCACACTGATTCAACTCCATGATCTGATGCCCAATGTTTCCTTTTTAGTGCCTTTGTTATCTAGTACCGTCAGGGTTTCCCATCCCGGTTTCCCATGATGCACGAGATTCCACAAGATTCTCTACCGTTGAATATTCATATTCCACCTTCTGGTTACCTTGTAACCACGTTTCTCTGATGACTAAATCTCTTTTATCTCTGTGTCACAAATCCCTCAAACGTTTTGCGTAGACATTGTCCATTCCCCAAAAAAAACCACATGATTGACTTTTTAACCATAATTTCCAGTCATAAACTATTCACTGATGTACAGGATTAGTAAAACTCTATGCTTTCCTATTCGTTTATGCTTATCTTTAGCCACATCCCGATTGTATTCCGATGCTTCACTTTTCTCCCTGGGGTTGGAAAGTTCCTTTCACCTGCACCCTGTCCCTATATCCGCTCTGTCAGTTTCAAGCCCAGTCCATAATCCTACTGACATTATTGGCCAAGATACTGGTCTCAGCACGATTCCACTGGGGCACAATGCAGAGATTTTTTATGCACTCGTGGGATGTGGCTGTGTCTCACTTACCAGCGTTTATTTCCTAGCCACTAACTGCCCTTGAACTGAGTAGGTTTCTCGGTCATATCAGAGTGAAATTGAGACACAACCACATTGTTCTGAGTATGGAGTCAAACAATGACATCCACACCAGGTGAGAATGGCAGATGTACTTTACTACAGACATAAATGCATTCGATAGATTTTTCGTAACATCAGCAATTGTTTAATTCTTATTTGTAGATTGTTGATTACTTATTGTTTTAGAAGCATTAAATTCCAATTCGAACAATGTCGAAGGTTGGATTCGAACATTAGATGTGTTTCTGGATAAATACACTCACGTGAATACAACGAGGCCATCACTTTGCCCGCTTACAGGTTTCCCATACGTGAGCACTGATACCTGAGGCACAATGAATCAAAACACTTGTTCCCACATAATTGTTTGATTCTAAAATCATCCTTCACTCTAGTGATATCATTCAATCTCTCTCCATTGATGTCCCTCCCTGTGTGGATCTAATTGCTGTCTCTGGCAGCACAGTAAGAACCTGCTTCAGATCCAGATCCAACAGCGTTCTCCACTCCAGAGAACACAAGGCAGGGAGGGATCACTGTTGGAGTTAATGTTATTCTGCCTGTGTAACCCTCACTCTCATTTGGGAGTCTGCATATTTCTCTGTCTCGTGTTGCTTCTCAAGAAGTTCCTGACACAGTAGACTTCTCAAATGCTGGGTGTCCCGTTCATCACCTTATTGCAGATGGTTGGTCAGCAAGAGAAGAAAGAGAAGGGAGAACTCCTGTCTTTAATAAATCCTGCTGAGAGGTAAGATCGCTCACAGTTCACAGAACAGAGAGCAAATAGTGGGCTCCAAACACCAGCTAACAAGACATGACAAATATTCAGTGCTGGAGGGGGAGCACAGTGCAGACACGCTCCAGGCTCATTCAACGCTCTACTTTGACTTATGTTGTAATAAGACCGCACAGGGAGTTCACAGTTATCACTCCAGTCCTGTACTGCCTTCGTGAGGGTCAGTACAACAGGTGGAAACAGGCCTTCCACAAGTGAATGGTAATGCTTCCTGGGATCTTTCTATTCTTTGTTCTCTCTCCAACACAATATCTACGTCATGTCTTGCGGGCTGCTGTCTTCAATCATTCAAACTCCAAGAACAATTCCAATCTCTGTGACCTTTTCCCTCTCCAATCACTCCACATATTTCAAAGATAATCCAGTGGTCCAGGATATTTAGCCTCGGACCTTCGGGTGACCATCCTCCAAGGTGGACTTCGGGATAGGCAGCAGAGAAAAGTGGCCGAGCAGAGGCTGATAGCTTAGTTCGGTCCCCATAGGGAGGGCCTCAACCGGGACCTTGGGTTCATGTCACATTACAGGTGATCAACATTGCACTACACACGCACACAGATATTCCTATACGAACACTCTCACATACACGCGCACACAGACACGCACACACACCCTAATAGACACACTTTCCCACACTCACACATGCACCCCCTCACAGACTTAATACCCTCTGCACTCACTACACACACACACTACCTCACAGTCACAACCCCCACCCCAGACACACACACACACACACACACAGACAAAGACCCACATACACATATATATTTTGTGGGGTGAATTTGTACTTGCAGAGTTAGATTGTACTTTGCTCAAAAACTGCATGCATTCATGTAGAACTCTGAGCTCGAAAACTGCATGAATTTATGTAAAACTCTGTTATCTCACTTTTTAGATTTGAATCAATCTAAATATCATGGCATAGACAGAGAACACAGGGAGCCAACACCTTCAACGTATTGTCTAGCTATCACCATTGTTCGCAGCTAACCCAAGAATGCAACTTTAAAAACATGTTTTGTGATTTACGCATGAAAGAAGTGAAACTATCACTGTATTCTAACAGATGAAAGGCTTAACAGAAAAACAATTTTTCAATGTATAATTTCAGTTACATCACACGCTCAAATTTTGCTCTAAATTCTGTGTTACAATCGAGCCCTCCACTATCACCTGATGACGGAGCGTCGCTCCGAAAGCTAGTGTGCTTCCAATTAAACCTGTTGGACTATAACCTGGTGTTGTGTGATTTTTAACTTTGTACTCCAATCTAAACGACTATCCCTATGTCTGTAACTTGTTTCAGCCCCTACCACATGCCTTACCTTGGTATTCTCCTCTTCCAGTAACTGGAGACATAGAGTCATGCACGACTGAAACAGACCCCTCGGTCCCACTTGCCCATGCCGACTATGTTTATCAGTCAGAACGGGTCGCATTTACATTTGCTAGGCCCATGTCCCTTCAAACCTTTTCCTCTCCATACACCTGCCCAGATGTCATTTACATGTTGTAATTGTATTTGCTTTTCCGATTTCCTCTGGCAGTTTGTTCCATACATGCAACGACAGTGTGCAAATCGGCCCTTCAGTCCAACGAGTCCAAACCGACACTTTGAAGAGTATCCCACCCAGACTTATTCACGAACACTATATTTAACCGGAAGTAATGCACCTAAACTACACATCTCCGATCTGTATGGGCAATGTAGTATGTCCAATTCACCTAACCGGAAAACCTTTGGATTATAGGAGGAAACTGGAGCAGTGGGAGGAAAACCATGCAGGCACAGTGAGAATGTGCAAACTCGAAACAGACGGTCGCCCGTCGTTGGAATTGATCCCGCGTCCCTGGTGCTATGAGGTAGTTGTGCTAATCACTTAGCCACCATGCAACCGTACCTTTGCTCTCGCACCTCACGTTAATTCCCCGTTAGTTTTACACTCCCTACGCTTGACTTCTCACATCGTTTGAGTCCCGCGTGGTTTTATAAATCTTTATAAGGTCATCCCGTAGCCTTCTACATCCAGTGTCAATATTGAGAAGAATATAGCAAGTATCTCCACCTCATGCAATGTTAGAAGCAATTTGGCATGACCTGGTCATTGTACAAAATGTGCAAAATATAAAATCAACCTTGCGTATATTTCCCACAGACAGATGAAGCAACATTGAGACATTGCCTGCAGAGCAGTTGTCTGTGACTAGGGCTATATCTCTGGCAACATAACCATCCTTTCTGGTAGTTTCTGTCCCACTGACAGGATGTAGCCAGGCAGCGGGAGGCAACTCCTTCGTATAGAGTCAATGTATTGTTCAGCATTGATGCTGGACCCTCAGGCTGAGAAGGTTAAAAGGGAATCAATAAAAGGTAAATACTTGACCACATTGTAACAAATCCGCCTGATGCACATGCACCTCACCATTTAATATATCAGTAAGAATGGTCACTGCATAATCCTTGTGGGGAAGGAGGTCCTACATCACATTTTGTAGACCCTCTACCATGTTATGTAGCAAGCTGTGTGCTGAATGGGACAGACTTTAAACAGATCGAGCAACTAATGACGAAACATCCATGAGGTGCAGTGGTCCATCAGCAGCAGCAGCAGAATGTTACTCTGTCGAGTTCATACAGTCTGTAACCTCATGGCTCGACATGATCTCCCACTCGACGGGAGCCTTCGAGTCAGCGATCCTCCCTGGTTCAATGACGAGTGCAGAACGGCATGCTCGAAGCAACACCAGCCAGAACTAGACATGAGGGGACAATCTGGAGAAGGTCTTATCTTAACATTTGTATCTTTCCCTACAAAACAGGATAGCCTACATTCCAGAGGGGCAGTCAGAGTAATTACTCTTAACATGAAGGAACCATTAAACAGTGCATGACAACAGAAGCCTGAGTAAAATTATAGTTAATCATACTCGGCAGTTTTTGTATACAGAAAACAGACAAACACTAACCAAATACTTAACTACACCAGCAACCATCCCAACACACACCAACAAAGCGGTATCAGAACACTATTCCAAAGAGCCACCACACACTGCAGCACAGACGAACTTCGGAAAACAGAGGAGAACCACCTATACAAGATATTCAAGAAGAATGGATATTCAAAACATACAGTCCACAGATTCCTCAAGAACAAACCACGACAAGCCGACCAAACACAACAAGAAACCCTAACCACCTGCCATACGTCAAAGATATTTCAGAAATGGCAGCCAGACTAATAAGACCCCTCGGAATCCTAGTAGCACACAAACTCTGAAACAAAAACTAACAAACTTTAAAGTCCCAGTACAACCCATGGACAAAATCAACGTCACCTATAAAATTTCATGCAAGGATTGCAACAAACACTACGTAGGACAAACAGGAAGAAGGTTAGCCACCAGGATACATGAACACCAGCTAGCCACAAAAAGACACGACCCTCTCTCCCCCGTAGCCCTATACACGGATGAAAAAAAACATAATTTCGACTGGGACAACACATCTATCCTGGGACAGGCGAAGCAAAGACATGCCAGAGAATTCCTAGAAGCCTGGCACAGCAATCACAACGCCATAATAAAACGCATAGATCTAGATGCCATCTATCAACCCCTCAGAAAACGGACAGGAATGTTATCACCACAAACCCCATCCACCCCTATCCAGGAGAAAGGTATAAATAGAAAGCAGGAGACAACAGCTTCGCTTCACTTGAAGGTCGCCACTGATGATGTTACCTAGGCAGGTAATGAAACGTCTGGATATCAAACCTACAGTGCAGCGAGCAAACCTACACCCTAAACCTCTCTGCTCCCTCAGAGGGTCACCGTCTCTGTGACTCCCAGGTGTGTGTAATCCTTCAGCTGCCACTCCACTCTGCTCCCTCACACTGTCACCTGCACTGTGACTCCCAGGAAAGTGTAATCCTCCAGCTTCCACACCACTCTGCTCCCTGACAGGGTGACTGTCTCTGAGAATCCCAGACACGGCTAGGCCTCCATCCTCAGGGCTGATTTTATATCCTCCCACGTTGCTGCCTCTATAACTCCCAGGTGTGAGCTAGCCTCAAGCTCCTGCTCAAAGTTGCTCCCTCACATATTCACTCCCTCTCTGACTCGGTACTGATTTGAAGCCTGCTGCTCTGCTGTTTCCCGAGCTCCAAGTCCCAGTAGGCCTCCATCTTCGCTTCCAATTTACATTGTCCCATTCTGTGCTGGTCGCTCTTTGCACCTCTCTCTCTTTGGGACTTGCAGGAATTGGAAGGCCTCAAGCCTCAGCCGGGAGTTATAACGTCCCATTCCGCCCTGCCCCTTACAGGTCCTCAGTTTCTCCTGGAAGACACTGGAAGAAAGGAGGATCTGACGGGACAGAGCGTGTTAGAGTGATTGAGCGAGCTGTAGAGACTGGAAGGTCCTCTGGAGAGCGAGGCAGACCTGCAGTGCGAAAGCAGATTACTATAAGATACAGGGAGAGTTGCAGACACAGTATAAGGCAACAGGCATAGAGATAATGGTTTATTGATGACGGAGCTTTGCATAGTCTAAATGACCTTTTACTTGCTGCTCACAGAGATCTGAAGGCGTCAACAAATGTAAAATAACAGTGAGGAGTATTCCCTGTACGAGCTGTTACATAGTTAGAAGACTTGCAATGATTGTGGGAAATATAGTCTTTTGGGGCATTAGTGGTGTTCAAGGACCCTCAGGACATAATAAGATACTGAGAATGGGATCATTTCAAATCTGGGTTTGAAGCAGCTGCAAGATCTGAGATCGATAAGCAGTGTGCAAACTGTGAATTTAAAATGTCTAATCACTACAATTCTTAGAGATTTCAGGAGGGGGCCATGTGCTGTAATTGGTTAAAGTGATATGCAGGGTTACAAGTATAGAGGGCTACAAATTTAGAAAGGAAGAGTTTATAGATGATGGAAGTATAAACAATAATAAATTTGAGAGGTCAGCATTGCAGATGGGAGTGGATGAGGTGAGACATTGTGAGGTACTATTAGAGCTGTAGGTAAACGACAATGTCACATATGATAGGGAGAGCTGCATTGACTCGATGCAGTTAAATAACAACGACCACACTGAGGTCAGTTAGGAAGCCTTTTGCAACAGCACTTCCCAAACCCAGACCAACTATACCGTCGAAGGACAGGAGTTACAATTGCACGGGAACACCGGCATTTTCAAGGTCCTCTCCAACCAAAGCTCCATCCTCGCAGCACTGAATCTACCCTTACACCTAACGGATTGCAGTTGGTCTGGAAGGCAGCTTACCACTACCTTCTACAGGCAATTAGAGGTAGGAAAAACATGATGGCTGAGATAGTGATGGCTACATCCATTCATGAATCTTAAAAGGACGAAACTCACGGACTGTTGTTTCCCCTTGTTTCCTCCAAAAAACTGACATTCACATCTTATTTTGTGTCACTGACAAACATGCAAACATTAGATTTTATCCATGGTTTTAATTTATCGAATCCATTCGTGAATAGTTAGGGGTCAAGCACTAACCAATTTATTCCCACTTAGTTTTCTGCCTGTTAAGGAATTCTCAATCCATACCAGTACATTCCCACCAATTGAATGTGTGCACCTTCGTCAGTGGGACCTTGTTGAAAGGTTTCTGAAAATCCCAATAAACCTTTGCTCCCTTTTATCTATTCTGCTGTCTACAGCCAGACGAGAAGACAAATCCAAGTACTTGTGAAATAAAATATCGCTTTCATAACAACATGCTTGACATTGTCAGAAGACAGAGCATGGATATAATGCAGTCAGTTGGCACAAGTAAAGGTTCACAGGGGTGTGTGTTAGAACCACAACTGTACAAGCTACACATTTACGGACTGGACAAAGAATGTGAGGGAGTATCGGGCACCTCCAACAACCTCCTACACTGCCTCACTACTTCCATAACCTCCTCCAAACCCCTGCAGGACCTCTCTATTTCCGTACCCTCATCCAAACCACTGCAGCCCCTCACTATAGCAATAAATACTGCACGCACTCTGCAATCCGTAACTATCTCTGTAACCATCTCCAACTCCCTTCACTTCCTGAATATCTCAGTAACATTCTGCAACTCACTACACCCCCTCATTATCTGTGCAACCTCCTCCTCCCATCTACAAACTCTCACTAGCTCTGTAACCTTCTCCAACTCACTACACCCTTCCACTATCACGGTAACCTCCTTCAACCCCAACATCACCTCACTAGCTCTGTATCCTCCTCCAATCCCCGACACACCCTCACTATCCTAGTAACCTCCTAGACGCCTTACAGTCCCTCACAATATGTGCAACCTCCTCCTACTATCTATACGCCTCACTATCACTGTAACCTCCCCAAACCCCTACACTCCCTCACTATGTTTGTAAAATCCACCTGCACCAGACACACCGTCACTATCCCTGTTACCTCCCCACCCCCTACACTTCCACATTATCCCTGTGACCTTCTTCTGCCCACACACCCCCTCACGATCTCTGTATCCACCGGCAATCACTATATCCCCTCACTCTCTCGGCAACTTTCTCCAATACACTACACCCCACAGTATCACGGTAACCTCCTCCAACACTGTACTTCCCTTCACTAGCTTTGTAACCTCCTCCAAACCTCTTACAGCCAACTCTATCTGGGTAATCTCCTCGAACCTCCTACACCTCTTCATTATTTCTGTAATCACCTCCAACACCATACACCCCCTCACTATCTCGGTGACCTCCTCCAGCCCCCTAAATTGCCTCAATATATGTAATATCCTCCTATCCCCGACTGACCCTCATTATCTGTGTAACCTCCTCCAAACCGAATATCCCCTTTCACGTCCTCTGAAACCTCCTCCAGCCACCATACTCTCTCAGTATTTTTGTAACTTTCTCCTATTCCGATACACCCCCGCAATCTGTGTAACCTCCGCCTACTCTACGACCCTCACTGTCCGTGTGACATTCTTAAACCCCTAAACCCCCTCTCTATTTCTATAACCTTCTCCAAGTCCTATACGTCCACTCAGTAGCTCTGTACCTTCCTAATATCAACACCTGCTCACTTAACCTCCTCCTATCCCGTACACCCCCTCGTGATCTCCGTAACTGCCCCTACCACTACACCCACTCACTGTATCTACAACCTCCACCAGCCGCCTACATACCCTCATGGTCTCTGTAACCTGCTTCTACCATCGACACCCATTCAGTATCTTTGTAATGTCTGCCTACCCTCTTCACTACCTCGCTATCTCTGTAACCACCTCCAAAGCCCCTACACTCCCTCAATAACTCTGTAAACTGCTCCGACCCTCTACATCCCATCACACTCTCTTTCACTTCCTCCAAACCTCTACGTCCTCTCAAATTCTTTGTAAATTGCTCCTATCCCCTACACTCTCTCCTTATTTCGGTAACCTCCTCCAAGCCCCTACATCCCTTCACTATCTCGGTAACGACTCCCTAACCCCAACACATCCTAACTATCTCTGTAACCTCCTCCTCCCCACTAGACGCTCTAACCAAATCTGTAACTTCCATCAGCCCACAAGTCCTCATTCTGTCTCTAACCTCTTCCTTCCCCGAACACACACACACTGTATCTGGAATATTCATCTCCCATACACCCCCTCACTACCTTTGAAACCTCATTCAACCTCCTACATGCCCTCACGAGCTTTGGAGACTCTTCCAACCCCCTTTAACCTCAATATCACTGTATATTCATCCAAACCCGCTACATCTCCTCACTATCTCTGTTATCTCCTCCTATACCTTACACACCCACGTTATCTGGGTAACCAGCTCCAACTCCCTACACACGTTCACTATCTCTGTAATCTCCTCCAACCCCCTCACTATCTCTGTCATCTCCTACAAACCCCCGAGAACCCTTCACTGTCTTCAGAACCTCCTCAAACCCCCTGCACTCCCTCACCAGCTCTGTAATCTCCTGCAATCCACCAACATCACCTTGCTATCTCATTAAAAAGCTCCAATATCATACGCACCCTCACTGTCTCAGTAACCTCCTCTTACCCTCTAAACCCACCCACGTTTTCTGCAACCTCCTCCGACTCCTGCACTCCCTCACTATCTCTGTAATTTCAAACTAACCCCGAACGATCCTCTCTATCTCACTCTCTATCTCAGTAACTTTCTCCTCTGCACGACACGCCCTAGCTATATCTGTAACCTCCTGCAGCCCCCTACACGCCCTCAATATCTCCGTTACCTCCACTAACCACAACAAACTCGCACTACCTCTGTAAGATATTCCTCCGGCTACACTCCCTTACTATTGTTGTAACCTGCCCCAACCCCCTGCACTCTCTCATTAGCTGTGTAACCTCCTCCATCCCGCTAAAACCATTCATTATATCTGTAACCACGATCAGACCCCGACCCCCCTCACGATCTCAGTAAACTACTAGTATGCCCTAAATCCACTTATTATCTCTGCAATCTCCTCCGACCTCTACCCACCTTCACTAACTCTGTACCCTCCTCCTCCCCACTACACCCACTCACTATCTCTGTAACGTCCTCCAGACTGCTACATTACCTGAATATCTCTGTAACCTCCTCCTAACCCATTGATCTCCTCACTCTCTCAGTGAGCACCAATTATCCTCTACACCTCATCACTATCTCTGCGACCTCCTCCAACACCTTGCATCCCTCAATCTCTCTGTAAACTCCTACATCTCCTACTTCTCCATTATCTCTGTAAATTACTCCTACCCCGTCTAACCTCTCACGATGTCTGCAACCACCACAACCACCTGCACGTCTCACTGTCTCTGTGATCTCCTCTATCCCCACACTCCCCCTCACTAACTCCTTAACCTCCTCCAAACCCCCATACGCCCTCACTATCACTGTAATCTCCTCTAACCAACTGGACACACTCACTATCTCTGTAACCTCCACAAACCCTCTACACTACGCCATCAGCTGTGTAACGTCCTCCAAAGCCCGAAACCTCCTCACTTCTCCGTATCCTCATCCTAACCTCTACACATCCTCACTGTCTCTGCCACCTTCCCCTCCCCAGTAAACTTCATCACTGCCTCCGTAACATGCTCCAACCATTTACGTGTCCTCATTATCTCTGTAACCTCCCCAAACGCCTCCAACCCCCCACTCCCTCAGTCACCACTTCCAGCCACCTACACGTCCTCACTATCTCTGTAACCTACTCCTGCTCCTTACATTCCCTCACTATCTCTATTACCATCTCCAAACCCCTATACCTACCATGTCTTCACTACCGCCTCCATCCCCAACATCCGTCACTATTTCAAATCCATCACTCTCTCTGTAACCACCACCAATCCCCTGCACCCCCTTACTATCTCTGTAACCTGCCCCAAACCTTTACACTCCATCAGGAGCTCTGTAACCTCTTCCAACCCCGACACCCCCTCACTACCTCTATAATCTTGTCCTACTCCTTACACCCCTCACTACCTCTGTAACCTCCTATTACCCATATTACCCACTACGACCCTCACAATGTCTGTGGCCTCCTCCAAATCCCTTAAAACCCCTCGTTATCTCTGGAACATCGCCCAGTCTCTACACTCCCTCACTAATACTGTGACATCCTCCAGTATGTACGTCTCTCCATGTCTATAGATGCTCCTCCAGCCCACTCACAACTCCCCATTTCTATATTCTTATCCATCACCTACACTCCTCCGTATCTCTGGAACCTCTTCCTGCCCCCACCATCCCTCCTTTACTTTGGCACCTCATTCAGATATTCCAGTCCACGCTGTCACTGTAAACTCCTGCAGAGAACATTACAGCGCAGTCCAGACCCTTTGGCCCTCAATGTTGCACCGACTTGTGGATCAAATCTGAAGTCCATCTAACTCATACTATTCATTTTCATCCATATGTTTTTCCTACTGACCAGTGAAATGCTCTTAAAGTTGGCGAGTCTGCTCCTGTTGCATGTCGGGCATTTCACGCTTCAACAATTGAATTCATGCTTCTGGCTATTGTCGTAATTATAAACTGCTTGAATCAGGCAATTGCATTCCTAACTGTGTCTCACTCCCATTGAAGCGAGACTGTTGTTCATACGAGCAGAGGAATAGTCGGATATTTGATACCATAAGGCATAAGAATAACAATATGCACACCTAATCACCGATTATGCTCTGCATTTCAGTTCAGTTATGTTTATCAGGATAATCCTCAACTTCGCTTTCCTGCATTTTCCCTGTAATCCATGATTCACTGACTGATTAAAAATGTCTGTCATCATTGAAGATACTGAATCGTCCTGGCTCAATAGGTTTCAAAATCTTCTATTATTGTATCCCTCTCAGTGATGTGGGGCGTGGGAGATTTTAGCTCCTTTTTTTTAAACTTTGCTTATTCTACAGTGGATGGCATCCTGTCCAATCGCGCCAAAGGCACAATAGGAAAAAAAAGCTCAGAGCCTGTAATTTCTTCCCTCTTCTTCCATATCAGTTTAAGATACAATTCATCCATATCTGGGGATTTTTCCATTGTTGACTCTAGCGAAACTTCCTATTCTGCCTCACTCTCTCTACCAATCAGCTCAAAGGTCACACCCTCACTCTGCCGAATACAGGAACTGCTTCTCAGTGCCCATATGAAGCATATGATTAACATGCTCTTTGGCTCCGTGCACAGGCTGCCTACATAGTCCCCGAACAGTTCTCATTCTTTCCCTTGTCATCCTCTTCTCCTTGACATGCCAATAGAATATCTTGGGATTTTTACTAATCTCATGCGCTAATGTTTTAACACGCCCCCTTGCTGCTCTTCACCTGACTTCTGTAAATTTAGCACCGCATTTTCTACACTCTTCAGGGAACTCCATTGATCTGCTCCCTTTATGTTAACTTTAATCTTTGTTTTTATTCTGTTATGAATATTTGTAGACGTGGGAAGTTCTCAGGGCTTATTTTCAGAAATTTGATCTTACTTTGGGCTCAAACTGTTAGCATTTTATTTTGAGCATGAGACGCCCTCCCCCAACCATGCTGTTCTACAGCTTTATGTACAAGTGACTGTACCCAAACAATTTTGGCCCGATCCTGTCTTTTTTTTAAAATAAACTTTGTCTCACCAATCCAAACATCTTTTATTTTGAAGGACACTTTTGTCTTTTCGTGAACAATCTTCACTTTTTTTTTAGATTAGATTACTTACAGTGTGGAACCAGGCCCTTCGGCCCAACAAGTCTGAAGAGCAACCCACCCAGACTCATTCCCCACATTTACCCCTTCACCGAACATTACGGTCAATTTAGCATGGCCCATTCACCTAATTACACATTTTTGGACTGTTGGAGGAATCCAGAGCAAAACCATGCAGACAATGTGCAAACTTCACGCAGGCAGTTAGCTGAGGCGAAGAATTGAACCCGAGCCTCAGGCGCTGAGAGGCAGCAGTGCTAACCACTGTGCCACCATGGCGCCAGAAATGTATGATGCTATCTTCACTGGTCCTAAAATGTTCTCCTAATCCTGCGTGGAACACCTGACTGGCTTCTTTCTTCACACTGATGCCCAGAACTACAATGACCCTTGCTTTATTTTCCTTGCTGATATAAGAAGCCCTCAGTAATAAATTTCAACACATTCGCCCTTCTTCAAATTTCACGAATGTCCCAATACATGTTGGGAATTGAATATCCTGACTAGAATTACTCTCTTATTGTTTTGTCCACGACAGCGATTGGTTGCACATCCGGTGCTGAACGTTCTGCTCACTGGATCACTGATATGTCCCTGGAAATGTTTCTGTATTTGTTTAATTGCGCTCTACCCACGAAGCCTCAATTGAAGATCCTTCCAAGATATCGTCCCTCCTTACTGCAGTAAATAATTCATTAATTAATAAAATAATGTAATCTCCTGCCCGTCGTTCCTATACCACAGAATATTGAATTGCTAATTATGTTCTCCTCCAACTATGTCTCTGATGGTTAAAAAAGTCACCAATTCAGATATTAATCCAATCCCTTATCAATTTGCCTGACCTAAAAAACTCCGAGCATTAAGGTGAAGGGCATCCAGCCTGAAATATGACGCGAGGAACCATCTGTACTGCGGAGTTGAAGTGTTGCTGAACAAAGAAACCTTGGAGTGCAGGTTCATAGCTCCTTGAAAGTGGAATCGCAGGTAGATAGGATAGTGAAGAAGGCATGTAGTATGCTTTTTTTATTGGTCAGAGTATTGAGCAGAGGAGTTGGGAGGTCATGTTGCGGCTGTACAGAACATTGGTTAGACCACTGCTGGAACATTCCGCACTATGCTGGTCTACTTCCTATCGGAAAGATGTTGCGCAACTTGAAAGGGTTCAGAAAAGATTTACAAGGTTGTTGCCAGAAGAGGATTTGAACTACAGGGAGAGGCTGAAGGGGCTGGGGCTGTTTTTCCCGGAGCTGAGGGGTGACCTTATAGAGGTTTACAAAATTATGGGGCGGCATGGATAGGTTGAATAGACAAAGTCATTTCCCTGGAGTCGGGGAGACCAGAACTAGAGGGGCATAGTTTTAGGGTGAGAGGGGAAAGATATGAAAGAGACCTAAGGGGCAACTTTTTCACAGAGAGAGCGGTAAGCTGCCAGAGGATGTGGTGGAGGGTGGTACAATTGCAACTTTTAAAATGCATCTGGATGGGTATATGAATAGGAAGGGTTTGGAGGGATATGGGCCGGGTGCTGGCAGGTGGGACGAGACTGTGTTGGCATATATTGTTGGCATGAACTGGTTGGAGCGAAGGGTCTGTTTCCATGCTGTCCATCTCTATGAATCTATGACTCTATTTATTATTAGGCTGCACAATCTATGAACGAAAACTACAACTCTGGGAGAGTAAAACTTTATTTCTTGAATCATCATTTTTTTTTAAAAAAAGCTGCTTAAAGTATACCTTTCAAGAACTGAGCGAGCACGTCCACATGCCATATTTTTTTCTGGTGATGAATTCCCCACTCAGTGTCCAGAAGGGCAACATTATTTGTACTTCTCCCAAAGTGCGCATGCTCCCAGCGTAGCTGAATGACTGTGCAGTGTACTGAATTATGCTGACTCTTTGTGAGCAATACGCACTCTCTCTTTGATAATGCAAGCCTGTCTCTCACGAGATGGAATTTTTCACAAGGAAATGGTTGGTGCATTTCGATGTTTACCATTCCATAACCCACAGCACATTCGGAAGGTCATTCACACAGGAATCAAACACCACATATAGACTTGAAGTCAGTTGGACAAACAGGGCATTATGGAGTGGACAAGTTGAGGTGAAGCACAGCTATTTCACGCAGTTTGTGGATGCACATCAATTGGTGAATGTATGAGAGAGTGAGGCGTGTAAGGTATGAAAGCTGGGGAGGGATATGTGACAATGAATTCTAGTTAACGTATGAGTTAGTGCATTTACTTGAGTGCCAGTACAATATGTCTGTGTGGGGTAACCTACACCAGACAGAATCTACCAAGCTTATTTGTTAACGTGATTACCCGGCTTGGCATTTGCTGCTGTTTTCTTCAGATGCTCTCTGCAGGACTGATTTCAATCCAAACCAATTCAAAAGCATCTTGTGCGATCCATGTTTTAATCTCTGGTAATCCACGCAGATGCACAATTTTATTGTGACACTGGCGAACATGAAGGTGAAGTAAACTGGTTTTAGAGGGGTCACTGTGAGACACAAAGCGCTACAGCAGATTGTCAAATTGTTAACTTCTTCGTCCTTGGTCTGTCCAGGTGTCATTAACATAAGTGACTTGCACGGTGTGATTCTGGCCTTCTTTGTCCCTACATCTGACCCCTAGGCCAGGTTGTTACTGAAGATGAATATGAAACATCTATTTGCTGCTCAGACATTGTTATCTAATTTGGATAGCATTTGGACCTAAACTGGGAGCAGTGATAGTCTGTTGGCTAGATTTGCTCCTGCACAAAATGCTATAGAATTGATTTATCAAAGAAATGTTTGAGTAACCGCGCTAAACCAGGTTGGAAGCTCTCTGGACAGATTTTGGAGCAGGTCAATATATCGCTCAGTATCACAAGCAGATGTTAGGTTCTGGGAAAACTCAGCAGGTCTGGCAGCTTTTGTGAAGATAAATCAGAGTTACCGTTTCGAGTCCGGTGACCCTTCCTCAGAACTCATTTCTTATGTTTCTAGTTCATAGCATCCACAGTTCTGTTGGTGTTTGTTTACTTTGTTTTGTGAATTGAGATATACGACGATGTGAACTCTCACTATTCAATTAGTCTTGGACCAATTACGTTGCTAATATATTCATTGCACTAAAATGAAAATGCATGTCAACACTTTAAGACACAGACAAAAAAAATACATTTATTTTAAACCGAGGAAAGAACATCTTGTCTGATTATTGTGGTGATCAGAATAACAAATTCAATATCAGAATGCAAATGAATACCTTACCACTTACATTTCCAATGTGCTTGGCCTTTGAATGAATGCATATTCCCAGTGAGTAAACGTTTAAACAAGCAAATCAAGTTAGCATTCTTATAAATTTACATAGAATTAATCAACTTAATTTTTTCACTAAAATGTACAAGCTTTAGTTATTTGTAAACAATTTGAAAATGAGCATGTTTCACCAGAGACTTTACATATTAACTTTAATAAATAATTTTAGATGGTAAATTGTAGTGAACAATAATTTGAAAACCTATATTGTTTACAATGCGCAATGTGATCAGTAGGAAACAAAAAAAACGTTGAATATGCTCATTTGAGTGAACAGAAAGACATTGCAAAGAGTTTTTGTGTCATAGACATCGAACTATTTGTTTTGGTCTTTCGGGATGCAAACTTTAAAATATTCATGTGGTGAGCAATGATACTCTTGCTAATGAATCTGAATTTGCAATATTTGGTTTTTCAATGGCAATGTTGCCTGAGATATGATCAGATGTTTGCCAGCACTTACAATGGGATGTAATCGTGTGCTGATTTCACTGAAAATGTGCGTGATGCAATACAGAACTTTAAAACACAGAAGGAGGCTTTTGGTCCAACTGTTTGCATTGGCCGCTGAAGCATCGAACCAGCTCAATCAATTTGCCAGACAATTTCCGTAGCGCTTGAAATTCCTCACTTTGAAATATATATCCCGTTCTCTTTTGATTCCACCTCCATAACATTCCATGGAGGGCATTCCAAATTCTAACAATTCCCTATTTGAAGTTTCTCCTCATCTCGCTTCCAGTTCTTGTCCTGACGATTCGAAATTAAGATTTCGAGGTACTGTAATGCCTACTAATACACACAGAATATCCTTTTACCCTGTAATTCTTTACATAATTTTGAGCACCTCCAACAATTCACATCTTACTCCTTCTAGAGCAGTAAAGACTAAGCCTAATTTCTCTCATCCTTCTTTCAATTAAATCCTTAATTCCAGTTATCATTCTCAGTATTTATAACATTACTGGTATTCTTTGACAAAATAATACAACTTGTCTGTGTTTGTGTTTTGTGAACAATCCTCTGTAATTGGACTGAAATGAAAAAAGAGAGAATTGTTAAATTCGCAGGAAATATTTTTTTCTGCCAAGCACCTGTGTGTGTGCAGGTGTGAGACACAGTGAAAGACACAAGATGCAAGATCCTTTATTCAGTTCCCATCACCAGGAAGAAAAGAAACACCCGAGTGGCCAGTGACAAGCAGTGCCCTTCACATCAAAAGGCAATGCAGTTTGATCAAACAGTAAAGGGGAGGGCAGAGATTAAATCAAAATAATGTTGGATGGGGAAATAATGCACCCCACTCCCTGCGGCGTCCAACTCTCCCTGAACAACTCCGGGGAGTCAGTGGATACTGCGTGCTCATTATCCAGAGACACCCGGGCTCTAACGCAACCGTGAAGAGGGGCAGGCAGTCTGCCCTAACGACAGCCTCCACGGCCCGCTGCCTGAACCTGTTTATGGCCAGTTTGTCCAGGCCCAGGACCAGACCTACGAGGAGGTCTTCAGACCTGCCCTCCCTCTTCCGTACCGGGTGCCCGAAGATCAGGAGCGTGGGACTGAAGTGCAACCAAAAGCAGAGGAGGAGGATTTTGACAAAATCAAAAGGGGAGTGGAAGCTCCCACACCCAATAAATACATGGTCTACGACTCCACAGCACCACAGCAGTTGGGCTGGGAGTCCATCAACCACAGCAATTTGCGGTTGCAGGGGACCGCTGCCTGCAGCACCCTCCACCCCAGATCCCCAGAGAAAGGGTGAGGACTTCCACATACAATTCCCTCCACTGGGGATCCCCACCCCCCAGAAATTAATTATATTGTGCTGCAGCTGAGAAAATATTTTCCAAGTTGTTTGATGTCTAAAACGTTGCAAAAATCTTTTAGTTCATGGATTGGTAACGTGACCGATGATGTTCATGCACAGAATAAAAAAAACACAATTTGACATTTAGTATGGTTATTGAACGCCCAAGTATTTAGTGTCGAGAGTGTGTGGTGCTGGAAAAGCACAGCAGATCATGAAGCATCCCAGGAGCAGGAGAATCGACGTTCCAGGCAGGAGCCCTTCATCAGGAACTATTTGGGTCGAGTCATAGAAATGTACAGAATGTTAGGTACAACTCGTCCATGACGACGAGGTACCCTGACCTAATATCGTTACATTTGCTCGCATTTGGCCCACATTCTTCCAAACCATTTTTTATTCGTATACCCATCCGAATTTCTTTGAAATGTCATTGTTGCAGCCCCAACACTTCCTCTGACAGCTGATTCCACACATACACTACCCTCTGACTAAGGTCAGAAGATTTCATAACTCAGTTGCAGATTTTTGTCAATAAGCAATGATCATTGTTGACAAAACCAGAAATTGCTGGAAACGTTCAGCAGATCTGGCAGATTCCGTGTTGCAAAAGCAGAATAATTACTTCTTCAGATAGTGCATGACTGATAGCTGGGTCAAGGACGCCTCCGAGCGTGCTCAGGGCATATGGAAGTGGGAGGATTAACAGCCAGAGGTCGTGATGCACATTGATACCAATGACATAGGCAGAAAGTGTGACGAGGTCTTGCAAGGACAGTTCGGGGAGCTGGGTATAAATTGAAAAGCAGGATCTCAAGGGTTGTAATCTCAGTATTAATCTGTGGAAGCGAAGCAAGGAATAACCAAAGATAATATGGAAGGAAAGAGCTAGTGTGGGGCGTGCCATTCAGATTTTGGATCTTTGGGATCTTTTCCGGGGCAGCTGGGAGCTGTACAAAATGGAGAGGGGTCCATCTTAACCGGAGGTTTGCCGGTGCAAGTCGGGTGGATTAAAAGAAAATAAAGAGTTTGTGGACCAAAGCAGCAAGTCAGAAAGTAAAGGTTAATAAGATTAAGAGGCAGGGACAATCTAACGACCATGGTGAGTGAAGGAATCATAAAACATGAATGTCGGTTGAAAGTTGGAGTAATCATAGAGATGGGGCTCAGTAATATCAGGGATGAATAAACAAGGATGGAGATTTTGGAAAGCATAGTGCACAAGAAATATTAAAAGAGAAAATTCGATAGAATGTATTTAAAAATCTCATACTTAAATGCATGTCATACACTGTCTAGTTTCTCCCTCCCATAATTCAAGGACGTGCAGGTCAGGCGAATTGGCCATGCTACATTGCCCGCAGTGCTAGTTGCATGAGTCAGAATGAAATGGTTTGAATAGGTTACTCCTTCTGAGGGTCGGTGTGGACTTGTTCGGCAAAATAGCCTGTACCCACACGTTAGGGAAGCAAATGACCATGGGATTTGTATACTTAAAGACCAAAAGTATTCATATCTAGAACAAGATCGGACTTTTTCATTGAAGAAAAGGAGGAGGAGAGGCGACCTAATTGAGGTATACACGATACTGAGAGGCATAGATAGACTCGATATCCAGAGACTATTTCCCAGCGCAGAAATGGGTAACAAGACGGGTCATAGTTTTAAGCTGGTTGGAGGAAAGTATAGAGGGGATGTCAGAGGCGGGTCCATTACACAGAGAGTTGGGAGAGCATGAAATGCGTTGCCAGCAGCAGTTGTGGAGGCAGAGATCCGTCAGCATGACCTGGAAATGTTGTTGAGTGGGCACGTCAACCACAGCTGCAGTGTATGTTCGATAAATGAGAGGGTATTCACTTTGGAAAAAAAATGATAAGGACGATTACCACAGATTGGAAGGGGAGAGTGTGCAGTGGGACATGGGCTTCCTTGTGCAACAGTCACTGAAGGTACAAATGCAGATGCAGCAGGAGGTAATGAACGCAAATGGTATATTGATCTTCATTCCGTTAGTTATCGAGTACAGTAGTAGCGACGCATTGTTGCAGCTGTACAGGGCTTCGATGAAGCCATATCTCGAATATAGTGTGCAGTTCTGGTCCCATTTTCAGAAGAAGGATGCTCTGCTCTTGAGGGAAGGTTTATCGGGCTGTTTCCAGGGATGGCAGTACTGACAGCTGAGGAGGGATTGATTAGGTTCGGCTTATTTTCACTGGCGCTCAGACTACTGAGAGGATACTTCATAGAGATTTAAGAAATTCTAACAGGACTAGACAGATTGGATGCAGGGAGGGTGATCCCGATGGTGGATGTGTCCAGAATGATAGGTCACAGTCTGAGTATTGGTCGGACGGAAATTATGACACATTTCTCCACCCAAAGACTGGTGAGACTACGGCATTCATTAGGACAGGAAATGGTTGATATCAAAATATTGAATGGATTCAAGAGGCGACCAGATATAGCACTTTGGCGAATGGAATCGAAGATTATGGGGAGGAAGCATGATTAGACTACTGAGTTGGATTTCAGTAAAGCATTTTATAAGGTTTCCATGCTCGGCTATCACACACAACACAGAGGCATGGGATTTACGTTGATTTAGCTGTTTGGAAAACAAAGTGGCTAGCTGGTACAAGGCCAAGGGTGTTGGTAATTGGAAAATAATCATCCTGGAGTTCGGTTATTAGTGGTGCACCACAAGGATCTGTTTTACGTAAACTGCTGATGGTCATTCTTTAGAAATGACTTGTATAATGGCGTTGAACGAAATGTTAGCAAATTTGCGGATGATGCTAAGGTCAGTAGAGTTGTGGACAGTGCTGAAGGATATTATATGTTCCGAATAGACATGCATAGGCGGCAGAGCTGGGTTGAGAGGCGGACAATGCACTTTAATGCGGAGAAGGTTAAGGTGAATCTCTTTTGCAGGAGTAACAGGAAGACAGACCGTTGGGTTGTCCACACATTTCAGAGTAGAGACAGGGCATGGTATGTAATGGGTTTCATTTCAGTTGCTGATGTTTGCTTCCCTTCTCAATGTGGTTGGCCAGCTAGCGAGCATTCACAAGCCTGGCTCAAACACAAACATTCGCTTTGGAAACATACCTTCAAGCTACAGGAACTTGATCATTTAAACAGTAAACAGTTGACACTGGGCTGGAGGTTTAATAATGGGCAGGAAAACAAATCCATTCTCAGAGTGAGTGCCTGGGAAGAAGGAGTTCATTCTTCGTGAGGGAAATAATACCATTACAGCGAGATGTCAATGAAAATATGCATGCATGTTATTTTAACAGTTAAAATAATACTGGCAAACAACTAGAACAATGTCGTGCTGGTTTTGGACGATTCTTGCACTCAGCATGTGAATTATCCTGTAAGGTAGACGCTAAAGGAGCACAGTCAATGGAACAGTCTAATAAGTACCATTTGCTCCTGGTTCAGAAGATATCAGAGCTTTCGTGAATGCCACCACAAAGAATTATGCAATGAAGAAGAGGCCCATCGAGTCTGCACTGCCAAGTTCTAATCGAAGTGTTCTTTAACGTTTATGCTGTTACCTTCCTCAACTACCCTCCTCAGTCGTGCATTGTAGACACATATCATCCTCTTGGTGCCAAACAAAATTCCACAAATTACCCCTCATCCTCTTGCCTTTCCCTGTGAAGATGTGTCCTCTTGAGCTGGCCCCTTCGGATGAAGGGGGAAAACTGCTGTCTTTTCACGCTATCCATATTCCTCATGTTATTATATATGTCTCCCAGGTTCCTCTCTCAAACGTATCTACTCCAAAGAGGAACACAGCAAATATAACCCTTCTCCACAGTTTCAGTACTTCCTTGTCTTTTTACTTCTGAATTGCATCATTCCACATTTATCAGTGTCATATTTCATTGGCCACTGATCTGGCCATCTGAATAATCAGTTTATATCCTGCTGCAAGCGAAAATATTCCTCCTCATTGTGAACCATCAGGCTATTCTTTGTGTCACCCACAATATTGTTTATTATTCCGCCCACCACATCCTCCGTATTTTCATCGTTATCATTTATGAATATCATAACAAACCTTGATTTTCCTTCTGTTCTCCAGATGTGAGTCATAGAGGAAGAATTGATAATTTCAGTCCCTTGTTTTTCTTACACTGGTGAATTTACACACGAATGCAATTGATTTCTTTATGAGACAACCATAAGAAACATTTTGGGCATGGAGCTGAATTTTCCTTTTCCATTCTGTCCCTCTGCTTGTTTTAATCATAAGGTTTGCAAGTCATTAATGTTGGACTCGGTTTTGGTACCTTATCCTGCAACATTTGTATTTTACGTGCAACTGGAGCATATTGTTGATAAAATTCCCTGCAATAGTCAATAGCTGAAGGAACTTTTCATCTGCAGTATGGGCACAAACCCATTCATGGAGATTGTTTGAAATATCCAGGGAGTGCTGAGTATGAAGAATCATATTCAAGGGGATCAAATCATAATTTCATGATTACTTTGAATTGGAAGGATACTATGAGGAAAACAAAAACACTCTCTGTTCTTCAAATTGTCAGAAAAGTGAAAAGAAATGCTGAGACAGCACAATAGGTGAGAAAAAATGCATGTCAAATGGTATGAAGGCTGCAGGCGGTAATAAAGCCAGCATTTTTGTTGCCAATTCCTGCATTTGAAGAACCTTTCACGATGGTTATATTTGTTTGTGTAAGTCCCCGCCCAAGAATTACAAGTGGGAAGCAGTACTTGTTAAGCATAATGGTTGTGCATACCAAACATCCGGAGAGAATTCCATTATGGCGCATCAAGGCAAAAAAGCTGGTAGAGGAGTTAGTACCTTTCTTTCTTCATATAGTATGGGCTATACAAAAAGAAAATCATTCGGACCAAGTGTCAAAATTTACTCTTCGCTGTTTAAGGAGATTTTGGATAGCTTTGGTATACAGCACTTTAAAAACAGTGCGTCTCATCCAAATCCCAGAGAGTCATAGAAAGGTAACATCAGACCTTGAAGAACGTGTTGAGAGCATTTTGTCTGGATTATCCCAATGATTGGTACAAAGGAATCTCATCGTATTGTTTGCCACAAGAAATGAACCAAACGAATCCACTCAGTTCACGCTCTTCGAGTTAGTATTTGAAATGATGAGGTCCTTTGACATTCATTAAAGAAAATCTAATGGGGCCACAGTTGGAGGTCTCACACTTTGATGATGCAACGGAGGAGAGCGAGAGATTAAGTCGAGTAAGTGAGTTAGCTAAACAATACCGAAAGAGGACAGCACAGATGAAGCAGGTGGCAGATAAATGCTCTGAGTCTCGGACGTTTTCCCGACTGTTTGATGTGTTAGTATTGTTACAAATGGGAGGAGATCTCTTAAAGGCGAGGCCGAGACCAAAGAACAAAGAAAATTTACAGCTCAGGAAGAGTCCCTTTGGATCTTCAAGCCTGAGCCGATCCACATGTACTGTCTAAACATGTCTGTGACTTCCGAAGGATTTGTGTCCCTCTGCTCCCCACCTACTCATGCATCTGTCCAGGCACAGCTTAAATGAATCTACCGTGATGGTCTCTACCACCTCTGCTGGCAATGCGTTCCAAACGCCCATCACACGCTGTGTGAAATACTTGTCGCGTGTATCCCCTTAAACTTTCCACTTCTCACCTTGAAAGCATGAACTCGGTTATTGAATCCTTCACCCTGCGAAAACGCTTGTCTCTATCCACCCTGTCTATACCTTTCATTAATTTGTAAACCTCAATCAGGTCCCCCCTCAATCTCCTTTATTTCTGTTGAAATTAAATCTAACCTACTCAAACCTCTTTTCATAGCTAGCACCTTCCATACCAGGCAACATCCTCGTAAACCTTCTCTGCACCCTCTCCAAAGCGTCCACATCCTTTCCGTAACGTGGCGACCAGAACTGTACACAATATTCTAAATGCGGCCGACCCAATGTCTTGTACAATGTTTGCATGACTTGCCCGCTGTTATACTCGATTCCCGGTCCAGTGAAGGCAAGCATACAATATGCATTCTTGACCACTCTATCCACCTGTGCAGCAACCTTGAGTGTACAATGGACCTGCTCTCCCAGATCTCTCTGCCCATCAACTTTTCCCAAGGCTCTTCCATTCAGTGTATTATTTGGTCGAGAATTAGGGTTGCCCAAATGCATCACCTCACATTTGTCAGGATTGAAAGCCATCTGCCACTTGTCCGCCCAACTCTCCAGTCTATCTATATCCACCTGTATTCTCTGACAGTCCCTTATGCTTTCTGCTACTCCACCAATCTTTGTGTTATCTGCAAACTTGCTGATCATACCAACAGTGCTCTCTTCTAGATCATTTATGTATATTACAAACAACAGTGGCACCAATACTGACCCCGTGGAACACCACTGGTCACCTTTCTCCATTTCGAGAAACTCCCTTCAGCTACTACTCTCTGTCTCCTGTTGCTCAACCAGTTCTGCATCCAACTAGCTGGAACACACTGCACACCATGTGTCTTCACTTTCTGTATTAGTCTACAATGGTGAACATTATCAAACGCCTCACTAAAGTCCATGTGTATGAGATCAACAGCCCATCCTTCATCTAACAACTTGATCACTTTCTCGAAGAACTCTATTAAGTTTGTAAGGCACGATTTCCGCCGCACAAAACCACGTTGCCTATCACTGATACGCTCATTCCTTTCCAAATATGAATAGATCCTCTCTCTTGATACCCTCTCCAGCAACTTCCCCACCAACGACGTCAGGCTCACTGTTCTGTAGTTATCTGGAATTTAGCTACAACCCTTCCTGTACAGGGAACAACATAAGCTACCCTCCAGTCCTCCAGCAGCACACCTGTATTTAAGAATGCCACAAAGATATCTGTCCGGGCCCCAGCTATTTCCTCTCTCGCCTCCCTCAGCAACCTGGGATAGATCAAATCAGGTCCTGGGGATTTGTCCACCTTAATACCCTCAAGCATACCCAACACATCTTCCCTACTTATGCCAGCGTGATCCAGACTAATCAGACTTCTATCTCCAATCGCAACATTTATTATGTTCCTCTCCTCAGTGAACACTGGTGCAAAGTAATCATTCAGAATCTCACCCATTCTCTCAGGTTCAGCACACAGCCTTCCTTCATTATGTTTTAGTGGATCAATCCTTTCCCTAGTTACCCGCTTGCGTCTTATATAAAAATAAAATGCTTTAGGATTTTCCTTAATTCTGCTCGCTCAAGCTATTTCATGGCCCCTTTTAGGTCGCCTGATTCCTTCTTTAAGACTTGTCCTACTCTTCCGATATTCCTCCAGGGCCCATTCTGTTCTTAGCTCCCTACACCTTATGTATGCTTCCCTTTTCCTCTTCACTCATCATACAATTTCTCTTGTCACCATGGTCGCCCTTCATATCCTTTGCCTTCAACGGGGCATGCCTATCCAGCACTACCGTTAACCTATCTTTGAAAGCCTCCCACATCTCAAATGTGGACTTCCCTTCAAATAGCTTTGTCCACTCCACAATTCCCAGCTTCTGCATAATTGTGATATAATTGGCTTTGGCACAGTTTAGTACCCTTCACTGAGGACCACTCGCCTCTTCATCTACGAGTAATCTAAAACTTACAGAATTGTGGTCACGGTTCCCAAAGAAATCCCCCACCACACGTTCTACTATTTGTCCTGGCTCGTTCCCCAGTACCAGGTGGAATATGGCCCTCCCCTCCGCGGACGCTTGAAATACCGCTCTAGAAAACTCTCCTGGACGCTTCGCACAAATTCTCCTCCATCCAGACCTCTGACGCTCGATTTCCCGCAGTCCATGTTGGGAAATTAAGATCTCCCATCACCACTAACCTATTGCCTTTACATCTATTCATAAACTGTGTACCTATTTATTCTTCTACCTCACGCCTTGGGAGGTTTGTAATATAGCCCCAACAATGTTACTGCACCCTTCTTATTTCTCAGGTCCACCCATAATGCCTCACTACCCAAGACTGCCATAGTGTCCTCCTTTAGCACAGCTGCGATCAGCACTGCAACTCCACCCCCTCTTTTACTTCCCTCCCTGCCCTGTCTTAAGTGTCCATATCCTGGAACATTTAGTTGCCAATCATCATGCCCTTCCTTCAACCAAGACTCTGTGATGGCAATAATGTCATACTCACAGGCACCAATCCAATCCATAAGTTCATTTGTCTTTCACACTATGCTCCTTGTATGAATGTAGATGCATTTCAGGCCACCAGTTCTTTTGCGCTCACCTGTTCTCTGCCTGTTCTTCCCTTCATTAATGTTATTTCATAATTCTTACAGTCTCCAGTCTCCACCTCCCTGCCGACTTGTTTTCTCTTCTAGTTCCCAGTCCCCTGGCACATTAGTTTAAAACCTCACCAACAGCAGTAGCAAAACCTCCCCCAAAGACAGTGGTTCCATTCTGGTTCAGATGTAGATCGTCCTTTGGTAATAGTTCAACCTTCCCCAGAACCGGTCCCAATGTCCGACAAAACTGAAACCCTCACTGCTACAGTATCTCTCACGCCATGTATTCATCCTGCCTTTTGTTTCCATTTCTTCGCTGGCTAACATGTGGCACTGATAGTAATCCCGAGATCACTACCTTTGTGGTCTTCCCCTTTAACTTCTCTCCGAGCTCCCTGAATTCATCTTTCAGGGCCTCGTCTCTATTTCTACTTATATCGTTGTTGCCTATATGCACCAACAAAACTGGCTGTTCACCCTCCTCTTTTAGAAGGCTCTGCAGCCGATCGGTGACATCGCTTACTCGAGCACCTGGGAGGCAACATACAAGCATAGTGGTCCCTATCATTTTGAGAAACGGATTAACCACGTGAACTATCTTGTAAAGATGCCAGATAGGAAAGAATGGTATTGGGTATGTCAGGTAACAATGTTGAACTCGTATTAGTGGAGACGAAGAACCCTGCAGAGTGAGGAATTTAATCTAGATGGCTTGGATTTTGATGTGCCTCATGGTAGAGTTAAAAATGAAGAAGGCATTGAGGAGTGGGATAGATAGCAAGCTGCCTCATGAGCATAAAATACAATGGAAAGGTTTGTTACTGCAGGATAAGGACATATGCAGAAATCAATTGGGAAGGGTGAACGCTATTGTAAATGAAACAGACGCAGGGACTACCACACCGATAAAACAGCACCCCTATCATCTTAAACCTTTCAAAGCCAGGCAGGTCCAGAAGAAGGTGGAGGCCATGCTCAAAGAGGACATCATCGAACCAAGCCAGAGTGAGTGGAGTTCGCCAAATGTCTTAGTTCCCAAATAGGTTGAGAATCAGTGATTTTGCGTGGATTATAGGAAGGCCAACACCGTTATCAAAAATCAGACTGATATCCAGTTCCAAGTTTGGAGAACTGTATCGAGAAATTGGGAAAATGCAGCTCCATCACCAAGTTGGACTTAATGCGTGGTTACTGGCAGGTACCTTCATCAGAGATGGCGAAATAGATTTCACTGTTTGATACCCTAAATGGGTTATATCAATTCAAAGTTATGCCCTTTGGAATGACGATCGTGCCCATCATCTTCCAAAGACTCATGAACAGAGCTGTGGCTGGGGAAACAGCTGTGCGGTCTATTTGGACGACGACTTATCTTCAATAAGTTCTGGAAAGATCACATGGTACAGATAGCAGAGCTCTTTGAACGACTACGAGAAGCAAATCTAGTGATAAATATGGAGGAAACAGAATTCACGAAAGCAGAGGCGACGTTCTTGAGACACAACATCGGTCATGGAAGGTTGACCACATGGAACGCAAAGACGAAGGACATTGTGGAATTGCCACGCCCAACCTCGAAGAAAGAGGCGCTTCCATTCTTAAGAATCAGTGGATTGTACTGGAACTTTGTTGCAAACTTTAGCAGTGTATTTGCACCATTAATCGAATTCCTGAAGAACACAAAGTTTCAGAAAACAGAACATTGCCAGGAGGCATTCAACCATTTGAAAGCAAATTTAACCACCACACTAGTTTTAGATAGACCAGACTTTTCAAAACCTTTTAAAGTTGTCATCGATGCTCGTGACATAGAAGTTGGACATAGGATGATGACGTCAGCTTTTATGAGGTGTCACAGCGGCGAATCGCGGGGTGATCGACGAAAGACAGATATCAGACGCAAGTTCTTAACTCAGAGAGTGAAAAGGTCGTCGAATGCCCTGCCGGCCAATGTAACTCTCTTAGCCACATGAGGGATATTTAAACAAACCTTGGATAAGCACATTGCTGATGATTGGATCGTGCAGCGGGATGGGCGTTGCTTAGTTCATAGGTCATCGCAACATCGAGTGCTGAGGGGTCTGTTCGCGCTGTATTGTTCTATTTTCTATGTTTACAACGTGACCAACAAATGGAAACAAGGGAAATTCTGTTAAAAGGAGGACATGTTTCACATCAGCACCCACTTTTTACCCCAAACGCATTTTCTCAACCACATCAAATCATGTGTGACAGTCTTGACGTAATGAATGGTCTCGTCTGTTTCCGTGCACACTGTGTCCTGTGCAATTGACCTCTGGTGCTCCTATCTAACAGATTTGGGAGGCCGAATGGGAAGTAGCAACATCGGACTCAGCAACAGCAGTCGGTTAATTGACACTTTGATGTTGCTTCACAACGTAGCAAGATGGTGGCTTACCGAGTTGTGATCTGAGCCACACTGAGGTGTAGTTCATTATCCTTGACTCATTTTTCTGTCAAATATCTAACTGACACAGCTTTGAATAATTTGCATATGCACAGGTATCACAGATTTCTGGGGAAGAGGATTCCTACTCAAACGACTCTTTGAAACTTTCTCCTTGTCCATGTTCAGACTGAAGTTGGAGGATTGTTCTTTGCTTTTCTCGTCATCCTCCCCTAATGGGCATGATAAATTTTAAACAGAACCAGGTCTTACATTTACCTCTGATATCGGTCTCAGAGCAGATTAGGTTCAATGTTCAGAGCAAGTCAGGTAAATAGCTTGAATTCCAAAATTACTTTAACTACAACCAAAGCAATGATGCTCAAGCTGTAATGAAAAGATAAATGACTAATAGTTTGGACATGGAAAGATAAATATTGATTATTATATTTTTCCATGCTTACCGACGTACATATCGCACACGAGGAGAGAATCTCACATATAATCCCGCATGCAGGCACACACAGTCATGTGCAGAGCCACACACACAGGCACATGCAATCAACGCACATACAGAGCTATGCACAAAACTACACACAGACAGACACAGAAACAAACACAGTTTCACTCACACAGACACACTCACTCATTGCTGATCAATCTGATCGGCGTGCTGGAGAGATATCTAGTTCTGTTTTAAAGATCAATGAACTGCTGTAAATCTGCAGTTTTCTGCACTCGGCAGATTGCTGAGTTCTCCTGCTGAACAGATATTTCTTCTGGGTTCATAGTGTCCGAACTGGTTCTGTGAGGTGGATTGAGAATTTCATGCAACTAACCATTTCAGATGATTTGATAATGCCTTTTTTTTGTTCTCATTCTTGTATTTGCGCCCTCGGTCTATCACTCCATTGATGTTGCAGTGTACCCATGCACAGCACAGCATGTTGGTAAATATGGACTGTCCTGGCCGCAGCCACAGCCTCTTCATTCAGAAGCAGGAAGCCATTCCCATCGTCTTCAGTCTCCACGTAGAAAGAAATGATGGCCTCTCGGTTCATGGCCACAACGGTTGGAAGCACCCCCACTTCATCATTCCACACCGCCAACCAACCACATAAACACGTCCAATGAGCATTGAGAGCAACAGGCTCCCTGGGAAAAACAGGGAGAAGACCATCATGGAGATGGAGCAACGCTTCAGATGTGTGATTGGGTCAGAGTGAAACCCCCAGTATGCACTGCATCACTAAGTCTTGTAATCTTTTTCCAGTTATGTAATATACAATCATTCAGTTTTCCTGAAACATTCATAGCTTCACAGTTCTCACGTGATATTCCATCTGCCAAATTGATGTCCATTGCTTATCCATTTACGCACTCTCTACCTTGTCTTGATAACTTCGTTTCCTTACTATGTTATAGTTGGTGACAATTTTGCTCAGAATACGTTTGTTACATTTATGTATATCATTGCTGTTGTTTGGAAATATAGTTTGGGTCTGCTCATTGGTTTCTGTGTCACTGCAGTCGATAATTTCTATTAAACTGACAGAGACTGCTTCATTCCTATTTTATCATTGCTTACGTCTCAGTAACCAGTCGTCCCCGCATTCCAATGTCTCAGTTTTGAAAGGCTGTATGCTTTCTTCTAGTTCTTGTGTAACCAGCATGAGAGATTAAAAACCGACTCTAACTGCTGAATAAGAGCCACGGACAAATGAATGGCGAAGTGTGACCCTTTTTTAAAAACTCTTCATGGGCTTAATAACATGCTTCAGGATAGGTGTGGTTACGAATGGTGCAGAACATCTTGGAACCATCAGACAAGAGCCGAATTCTGAATTTTTGATAATGGGAAGGCCATTGATGCTGCAGCTGCTGATAGCCCACTGTGCCTCGTGGATGCCCATTTGCTCTGTCCTTAATTTGCTCTGTTCCATTTCCTCTGTTCCATTTGCTCTGTCCTTAATAAGCATGTCCTACTTTTAGGATGTAGTCCTACATAACACAGAGGGCAGTATTTTCACTATGAGGCTGAGACATCTCCTCCAAAAATACTGTGTGCTGGGTGATGCTACAGGTTTTGTTAGGGACAGATCCATCTGTGACAAGGAGTTTGGGGAGGATGCTTCCCACTTGTTGGATCTCCTACCACGTCCCACAATCTGGCTGTTGTTTATTCTGGGCCACGCCCTGTTCCGCCAGTCAGAGATGGACATTGAACTTCCATACCCAGAGAATTTTCTATGTCATTGTCACCCTCAGTGCACCCTCTAATTTGCTTTGAAAATCGAGGGAAATGGAGTTATCACGGAGGGGTGGTGTGCACGGCACTAGTTGCCCATCATCACGAGACTCCCTTGACAATCTCTGACCTGTTGCCATGTGATGTCGTGTGTTCTGGAGTTAATGTTGGGGAATCACAGGTTAAATCTTTTCCTGACTGTGCCTCACAGAGCATCCACCACTGGTGGGTCTGTTTTGCCTGTCGAAGTTGATATACCTTGGTATCGTGATGGGGCTTCATGAATCATTACAACTTCGGTCTTTGGGTGGCATCATGGCTCATTGGTTAACACTGCTTCCTCACAGCGCGAGGCAACCAGTGTCGATTTCAGCTTCTGGCAACTGTCTATGTGGAATTTGCCCCTTCTCCCCATTTCTGTTTGGTTTCCTTCAGTTGCTCTGATTTCCTGTCCCAGTACACAGATGTGCAATTCAGATGCATTGGCCATGCTAAATTGCCCATAATGTTCAGAGATATGTAGGTTCGGAGCATTAGAAAATAGAACAATACATTGCAGAACAAGACCTTCAACTCTTGATGTTGTGCCGACCTGTGAACTAATCTAAGCCCATCCCCCTGCACTATCCCATCATCATCCAATTGCATCACAAAGTGGTGTTTAAACACCTCTAATGTCGCTGAATAAACGACTTTGGCATGCAAGGCATTCAACGCCCTTACCACACTCGGAATAATGAACCTGCATCTGACATCTGTCTCAAATCACTATTCAGCTGTGTTCCCTTTTACAACCCTCGATCCCTCTACCAATAAAACTTAACACACCGTATGCCTTCTTGATAACACAATCAACCTGTGTCGTAACTTTCAGGGCTCGATGAATATGGGCACCAAAATCCCTCTGCACATCCACACTACCAAGACTCTTTCCATTGACCCGATTTTCTGCCTTCCTGTTATCCTTACCAACGTGGATCACCCCACATTCATCTACATTAAATTCCATTTGCCGATTCTCAGCCCAATTCTGCAATTCATCTAAATCCCCCTGAAACCTCTGGAATTCTGTGCACACATTGAAGGAAATGAATACGATTTCATGGCATTAGAGACACAGGGCTACAGGGTGACTCATACTGGAAACTCAATACCCAAAACATTTTACAGCTGGGAGTGTTAGATAAAAGTGAGAAGGGAGTGAGTGTGATTTCTGAACAAGGGGTGGTATCTGAACAAATGGAAATAATGATCTGAATCAAATGATCAAGGCGTTGATCTTAATCTCATTGTTTTTGTGCACAAAGTGCCCAGTTGAGTTGGGTTTGGGGAGAGATTGCCACCGTGAGGCTGAGTGAATCTTAAGAAACTTAATGTGCAGAAGCGCCTTTGTCTATGGGTCTTTCCGATTCTATCACATTCTATACGGCCTTCTGCCGGAACATTTTGTGACTGACATTCCCAGGAACATTCTGCACCCAAATATCAATGGAACATATGTTATTCGACATTCCCTGGCACATTCTGCACCTGGCATTCCTCGTAAAGTTCTATAACTGACATTTCCTTGGATATTCTCTCTCCGATATTACTAGTAACCGTCTATTGCGAATATTCCCTGGAACTTCCTGCACCCGCCAAACATTGGAAAATTCTAAACCCGTCATTCCCCAGAACATTCTATATTCAACATTCTTCAGAACATTGCCTACTCCAGGACACTGTCTGCCCGAAATTCTCCAGACTTTTGATACCCGACTCTTCCTGGAACACTCTATCCATGTGACATTCCCCAGAACGCCCTGCAACTGATATACTTCAGAAAATTCGAAAATTGATATTCTTTGGAATATTCTGAATAAGTCATTCCCGGGACATTCTATTCCTCGCATCCATCTGAACATTGTACATCAGCATTCTTCAGAATATTCTACACCAGACATTCCCTGGAACATTGCAGACTCGGCATTCTTCGGAACGTTGGATATCCGGCATTTTCTGGGATGATCTGGAAAATTCTATAACCAACCCTCCCCAGAACATTCTCCACCTGAGATTCCGTGGAACAGTCGATCCTCAACATTCACAGAAAATTCTACAATTGACATTTTTTGGAACATTCGATACCCGACACTCTCCAGAATAATCTGTACCAGATACTCGCTGGAACGTTCATACCCGGGATTCGTCACAACATTCTCAACCCAATATTACTTGGAATAGACGATGCATTACGTTCCCCAGAACATTCCATATCCGAAATTATTTGTGAATATTTGGATGTCAACGAATTAAACAAAAGACCAGAACCCAAGGGGAGTGATTCTATCCGGGGATAAGGAGACACTATTCAGAAGGCTTCCTCCGGCTGTTAAATACGAAAATACGGTTTGCCTTGCGTTTAAGTTTCTTCATCGACCACAATTTTACTAAAAGACAGATATTTCCAAGCTCCACTTGTCTTCAAGAAACTAGGAAAGAATCCTTCAGGACAGCAATATTTTCACAATTTCGTCTTAGGAATTGTGAAGAAGTGACGTGTCTGCTCTCGAGTGATCAAGTGGGTGTGAATATTCTAGAACTATCTGTTATAATGGATGTGTGCCTGTGTGTTTGGGGAGGGATGGTTTGTTGTGGTTTCCATCACAGTTTTGTCAGTATTCAGACCTTCTCATTTGTTATTTTAGCTCCAATTACGTCAATAAATCTCTGAATACAGTGAAACATTTGATAATTTCATTGGCTTCTCAAATAACCTGTCAACTTTGCCTCCAGGCTGATGTATAATTTGTTTTCTTTCCTCTCAGTTAACGTAGTGACGATCTACGTTCTGCTTTCTAAGCAGTGTGCATTGTCTCCATGTGTCAGACTTTACCTGGTGGCCATGGCAGTGACAGACCTACTGGTCATTATCATCGACCTGATATTGAGACACATCCCCATTGTTTATCAGGAACAGTTTTATTTCCTGAGGGAAATCCCAGTATGTAATATCATGCCGTCCTGCCTTATGCAGCTACTGACTGTTCTGTCTGGTTGACCGTCGCTTTCACCTTTGAACTATTTGTTGCTATTTGTTGCCAATAGCTGAAATGTAAATATTGCATTGAGAAAACGGCAGCTGTGGTTTTGGGAACACTGACTGTGCTGAACGTGTTAATGAACATTTTCTGGTATTTTATGCTCACAGCTCGATATTGACTGTGGCATGGACCCTGGTTTTGTGAGGTTACATTGTCCATTTATTAATCTCGTGCCTGGGTCACAATTGAGTCCCTCCACCACATTCTAACACCGGCTCTGCCAATTCTTCAGATTCTGGTGCTCAATGCTTTCATGGTCAGACACATTTTAGCGACCAGCACAGCTCGCAGAAGATACAGGGATCTTAATGGGGCTGTTCAGTGTGACAAAGAAATGAGAAATCGAAAAAAAGGCATCATTTCACTGTTTGGGATCTCGGTCAATTTCATTCTGTTATGGTTACCGTTTACAATGTATTCGGTATGGAATCGGATTAGGAATATTATGTATTCCCCTATGCGTCTAGAATAGTTTATGCAGGAATTGGGCTTCATGCTGCAAACTCCTCAGTTGCTGCACAAACAGCAATTTTCGCCATGATCCAGACCAAGTTCAGACAACAGCTGAAGAATGTGCTCAAATATCCCTTCACCCACATACATTAATCAAGCAATTTGAATAAATCATCAACCCATCCGGGATTTTATCATTTCAATTCTATATTTCAGCAATGAATCAGCCTGTCGCTAACCTAATAGACCGGGGGTAGTGTTGGTTTAAACGAACTTGCCCCACAGAGGTTACATTGGCACGTTTCAATATTGCGCTCAACTCACGGGGCAGTGAAAAATGTTGCCATTTCGCTGAGTGTATCTATCACTTCAATTTATAAATAATAAAAATGCTCATTAAAAAGTGTCAAGCAACAGAGCGAGCTACATTGTTGTTTTGCTTTGTGTTGAAGAAGCTGAGCTGGAGAGAGATTGTCTCAGGGTACTCAGGCAGGGGGAAGGGAACCAGTGCACGATCTCAGGAGATGGGTTTAAGTCTCGCCGTCCTTGCCTTAATCTTTGGGTCCCCTAAACCGATCTCGCCTTTGGCAGAAGTCATCTCTCTCCCTTTGCCCCTCTCCCTCCATCTCTCCCTCCCACATTCACACTGCGGTACTCTCTCTCCCCATTTACGCATTCATAATCTCTGTAGCTCCCTTCCCCATTCTCCATCACCTTCTCTCCATCTTCGACTCTCCATCACCCCGTCTCCCTCTCTGCAAATCTTTCTTTCTCGCCTTCTGTCGCTGGGGGCATAGAAGAGTAGTGTGGAGCTTCAGGTTATCTGTAAGGTAATAGAGGGGGAGTGGCGATTCAGACCGTAGCTAGGGGAACAACGGGGGCGTAAGGAAATTCAGGCTGACCCTCAGGGAATGAGGAGTGCGGAATTATAGCCCATTGCTAGGGGAACAAAGAGGATTGTGGAATTTCAGGCCGTTGCCATTGGAAGAAAGGAGGGGTTCGTGCTCGGGACCTTGCTAAGTGAACAGAGAGGAGTTTGAAACTTCAAGCCGTTGCTTAGGCAACAGAGATGGTTGTAGTTCTTCAGGTTGTTGCAAGGGGAAGAGAGCTGGCGGTGGAGCATCAGGGCGTTTCTAGAGGAACAAAGGCGTGTGGATCTACCATCCATTGCTAGGGGACCAGAGGAGGGATTGGAAATTAAGCCTGTTGCTTGTGAAACAGAGGGAAGCGTGGAGCTTCAGGATTTTTCAAATGGAAGAGAGGGAGGTGTGGAGATTTAGAGTATTCCTAGAGCAACAAAGGGGGTGTTGATATCCATGTTTTGCTTGGGTAAAAGTATGGGCCTTGGGTCAAATGACGTTGCTAATTGACACGCTGGGTGTCAGGACACAGACTGTTAGTAGGAGGTAATTGTGGGGTTGCACCTTCGGCTCTGACGCAGGCAAAAGAGTTGGGGTCGGACAACAGGTTATTATGCATGGACCAAGTTGTGTTGGCCCCACTGTGTGTTAGTCAGGGAACAGATTGGGATGGGTCAAAGGCCAATTTGCAGGAATTCATTGGGGAGGGGGTCACAAGGCATTGCTTAGCGCAGAGAGTGTGAAGGGGAAGTAGCTTGAGGTTAAGGAAATGTGGAAAGGAGTGACAATGACGGTGGGGGAGTATGTTGGGGAGTAAGTGTGACGGTGGTGGATGGTGCAGGGCAATGAGGGTGATGTTGGGCGATTAAGCATGACGGTGGTGTCCAGGGGAATTACCGTGACAGTGACGGTGTGTGGAGAAATGACGGTGATGGTGAGGGAATGTGTAATGGAGTAAGCATGACTGTGGCATTGTGCGGGGGAGTGAGCGTGACGATGTGGCTGTGTGCAGAGGGTGTGTGCTTGACAGTGTGGGTATGTGCGGGGGAATGAGCATGAAAGTCGGGGAATGTGAGGCATTTGGTGGGGAATTATGTGCATGTGGGAGTGAGATGGTGGGGAGGAGTGAACGTGATGGTGGGGCCGTGCATGGGGTGTAAACGGGATAGAGGTGTAGTGTGTGATGGAGAGAGCATGACGTTGAGGGAGAGTGAGGAAGAGTGCTGGTGAAGATGGAGGAGTGTGTGGTGGAGAGATTTGCAAGTGGGAGATTTGTGGAGGAGTGAGAGGGGGAGTGAGTGTGATGGTGGAGGAATGTGTGGGGTAGTGAGCGTGATGGTGGGGGAGTGCACGGGGGAGTTAGTGTGATTGTAAAGGGGTGTGTGGGGGTGCGAGCAGGACGGTGGGGGAGTGTTCGGTGAAGGGAGCAGTGGAGTCAGTATGACGGGGTAGTGCGAGAAAGAACGAGCGGGAAGGTGTTTAAGGATGCTGAGGAGGAAGCATGATGTTGGGAGAGTGTGCTGGGGCATGAGCGTGACAGTGTGAGTATGAGTGGGACCTCAGCCTGATGGTGGGGCAATGTGTGGGAGAGTGTGTGTGATGTGAGGAGTGTGTGGCGGGGGCTGAGTGAACACGCTGGTGGGAGAGTGTGTGATGGAACTGGCATCATAGTGGGGGAGTGTGAGGAGGAGTGCCTATGAAGCTGTTCGAATGTGCTGAGAGTGCAGCAGGATGAACATGACAGTAGAGGAATGTGTATGAGAGTGAGACTGACAGTGTGGTAGTGTGCAGAAGCGTGAGGCAATCACTGGAATTATATACCATGGAATGAATATAATGGGAGTGGAGTGTGTGGAAGTGAGGGTCATAACAGAGTAGTGCACAGGCGAATGAGTGTGAGCTGGGTGACTGCGCAGCAGTGTGAGTGTATCGGTGAGGGAATGTGCACCGGAGCGAAGGTGCTAGTGGAAGAGCGAGGGTGAATTGTGAACTGAACGGGGAGATAGCATGTGTTGAAGGAGTGTGCTGGGAGTGAGATGACGGCAGGGGAGTGTGCATGCGGTAGTGGAGTTTGTGAGGAGTGAATGTGTAGTTGTTGTGTTGGGGGCGGGGGAGTGAATGTGATGTTGGGGGTTGCATGGCAAAGTGAGTGTTACATTGGGATAGTGTGCAGTGGAGTGAGCATGATGGTGAGGCAGTGTGCAGGGGTGTTAGTGTGTCGATGGGTAAGGGTGCAGTAGAGTGAGCATGATGGTGGAGGAGTATGCACAGCAGGCTACGTGTGACGGTTGATTGTGTGGGAGAGTGAATGTGATGTTAGGGAAGCATGTGGGAGCGTGACAATGCTGGTAGGGGAGTTTAGGTGTGAATGAGTGTGAGTTGGGGGAGTATGTCAGCGAGTGAGCGTGAGTTGAAGGGGTGCTCAGGTCAGTGAGGTGAAAGTTGAGGAGTATGTATAGGAGTGAACACGTGGTGGGGCAGTGTGCAGAGGGTGTGAATGTGATGATGGGGTTTGTGCGGGGATTTGAGCGAAGCAGTGATGGTGGGGGAATGTGCAGTGGAGTGAAGTTGAGTATTTGGGAGAGTGAGACTGAAGATGGGGAGCATGTGAGAGAGTGAGCGTGATGGTGGGAGAGGAGTGAGGGAGAGAGCATGACGTTGGGGGAGTGTGAGGTGGAGTGTGTGTGAAGAATGGCGAATTTTCTGGGAGTGAACTTGAAAGTTGGGTGTGCGCAGGTAGTGAGCACAGTACTGAACGTTATAGTGGAGGAGAGTGTGGGGTAGTGAATGTGACGGTGTTGCATTGTATGGGTGAATGAGTGTGATGGTGATGAATATGTAGCTCTGTGAGAATGACCAGGGGTAAGTATTCCCTGGGAGTGAGTAATGGAGTTACCAGGACAGTAGAATGAGAGGGAATGAGCAGAATGGTGTGGGAGTGTGCGGGGGATTGAGCATGATGTTGAGGGATTGTGTGTGGGTATGAGCAGGGGAGTCAGCATGATGCAGGAATGTGAGCTAGAATGAGCAAGACATCGGCTGATTGTGCAGGGTAGTGAGCATAACTGGTGAAATGTGCGGTGGAGTGAGTGTGATGGTGGATGAGTGAGTGGGGAAGTGTGATTTAACGGTTGGGGAGAAAGTAGGAATATAGAGGGATGGTAGGGGCGTTTATGGGTGAGTGAGCGTGACAGTGAGGTGTGGGTGAGTGAGTGGGTGACTGAGCAGTAGGGAAGTCTGTGCGTAGTGAGCATGAAAATGGGGTAGTGTGTGGGGGAGTGTGCGCGAAGGTGGGAAGGTGTGCAGGGGAGTGAGTGTAGTGGTGTGGGAGATGCACATTTGTGAATGTGATGGTGGGAGCGTGCAGGGGAGAGAGGTAAATGGTGTGGGTGAGTGCAAATTTGTTCATGTGATGATGGGGGTGTGTTCAGGGGAGTGAGCACGATGGTGCAGGAGTGTGCGTGGGAGTGAGGTGAGAAGGGAGAATATGTAGGTCAGTGAGCATGACGGTTGGGGAGTGATGGGGATGAGCGTTATGGTGATGTATTGTGAGGCAGATGAGTGTGACGGTAGAGGATTGAGCAGTGCAGCTCGTGACAGTGAGGGTTGTGGGCAGTGGAGTTAGCATGACTTTAGCCGACAGTGTGGAGTGATCTTAACAATGTCAGTGTGCAGAGGCGTGAGGGGCATGGTTGGAGAATGTGCAGAGACGTGATCATGGTAGTGGGGTAGTTTGCGGGTGAGTGAGCATCGTGGTGTTAGAGTGCCCAGGGGCGTGAGTGGTGAGTTACCATGATGCAGGGTATTCCATGGGTGAGTGAGCATGATGGTGTAGCAGTGTACAGAAAGCAACCATGATGGTGAGGGAGTGTGGAGGGGAGTCAATGTGATGGTATGGAAGTATCGTTAGAAGTCTGCGTGATGTTGGGGGCAAGTGTAGGGCAAAGAGCTTGAGGTGGTGTGGTGTGTGGGTGAGTGAATGTGACAGTAGGTGAGTTTGCGGGGGACTAAGGATGATGGTGGGGAGTGCACAGGGAAGAAGGCAGAGGAGTGACCTAGATGCTGGGTTAGTGTGTCAGGGGGTGAGCGAGGGACGAAAATTGACGGTTTTTTACTATGCAGGGAATGAGTTTGATGGTGGAGCAGTGAATGGTCGAGTGAGCATGATAGTAAGTGGAGCCTGACCTCGGGGTGTATGCCGGAGAGTTAGCGTGACAGTGGGTGAGCGTGCTGGGCAGTGAGTATGTCTGCAGAGGAGTGACTGTCACGGTGGTTGCAAGTGCAGCAGAGTGGGCTTGATGGTGTGTGACTATACAGAACAGTCAGTGTGCAGGTTGGAATGGGTCTGGGGAGTGACTGTGAAGGGAGAGAAGAGCATGCAGGATTGATTGTGAGTGTGTGGACATGTTAGTGTGGCAGTAGGGGATTGTGCAGAGTGACTGAGTGGAAGAGTGAGGGTGATGGGAGCGGAGTGGGCTTGGGATTGAACATGATGGTTTGAGAGTATGCGTAGGAATAAGTGGGGAAGTGATTTGTTTGCGGGGGGGTGTGCGTGGGAGTGTGATGATGGGGCAGTGTACGGGGGAGTGAACATTACGGTCAGGAATGTGTAAGAGATTGAGGTGATACTACGGGAGCATGCAGAGGAGTGTTTAAGGGTTGGGGAATGTGCGCTGTAGTGAATGTGAAGATGTGGGAGTTTGCGGGAGTGTCAGAATGATGGTGGGGGTGTGTGCGGGGGAGTGAAATGATTGTGATGGAGTTTGTGGGTGAGTAAGCCTGATGGTGTTGGAGTGTTTGGAGGAGGGTGCAGTGAAATGAGGGCGATCATGGGGCAGTTTGTGGGCCAGCAAGCACGACTGTGTGGGAGTGCAGAAGGATAATGCATGACGGGGTGTGTGAGCAGCAGAGTGAGCGTGATGGTGGGCAAGTGTGTAGGGGAGTGATTGAGAGTTTAGGGAAGTGTGTCAGGGAGTGGACGTGGCAGTGTGGAAGCATGCAAAGGAGTGAGGGTAAAAGTGGAGCCGGGCGTGGAGCAGTGAGTGTATCAGTGCGAGAGTGTGGGGGTGGGTGAGTGTGACGGTGTGTGAGTGACCGGGGAGTGAGCGAGGAAATGACTGTGATGATGGATTGTCTGGGCAAGTGAGTCTGATGCTGAGGAACTGTGCTGTGTAGTGAGTGTGACAGTGGGGGAATGTGCGGTGGAGCAAACTTAATAGCGGGTGAGTATGAGGGGGGGTGAGTGTGACTTTGGGGAGTGTGTGGGGACTGAATGTGACAGTGAGGGCGTGTGCAGGAAAGTGACCATGACGTTGCAAGAATATCTGTAGGAGTATGTTGACGGTAGTGGAATATGCGGGGTAGTGAGCATGAGATGGAGGGGTGAACTCGGGGGTGAGGGTGATAGTGGGGGATTGTACAAGGGAGTGAGCATTACGGTCGAGGTGCCTACAGGGGAGTTAGTATGACCATGGGAGGGTATGAATTGGAGTGACTGTGATGTTCAGAGAGTGTGTGGGAGAATGAGCGATTGACTGAGCAAGACAATGGGTTTGTGTGTGGGGCTGTGGCGATAGGGGAGAGTGAAACCCAGTAAGTGTGAGGGTGGGCGAGTGTGCAGGCTATTGTGTGTGATGATAGGTGAGACTGTGCAGGATCGGGCATGATGTTGGGTGTGTGCGCGGGGGATGGAGCATGACAATGGAGGAGTGTGTGGGGGAGTGACCGTGAAGATGCAGGAATGTGAAGGGAGTGAGTGTGAATGTGGTGAAGTGTGCGGGGGAGTGTGTGACTCTGGAGGAAAGAGCAGGGTATTGAACATGATGGTGTGGGTGTGTGCGGAGAAGTGAGCATGAAAGTGGTGGAGGGTGCGGGGGTTTGAGCGGTGTGGTGAACGTGATGTTTGAGTATTGAGCAGAGGAATATGCGGGGAGTGAATAGACAGTGGGGAAGTGTGCACGGAACTGAGGATGGCGGTAGAGTAGAGTATGGAGGTGTGAACGTGACATTGTGGGTGTGTGAGGGGGAGTAAGCGAGAGAGTGACTTTGACGATGGTTTAGCGTGCAGGGGAGTGAGTGTGATGATGGAGCAGCATATGGGGAGTGAGGATAACGGTAGGGGGTGTGTGGGAGAGTCAGCATGACCATCAAGAAGTATCCTGGATTCAGGGTGATTGTGGGTGAGTGTGCTTCGCAGTGAACATGATGGTGGGGGATTGGGGGCGAGCGGGTGAGACATTGAGGTGTGTACAGAGGTGTGAGCATGATGGTGGGGGATTGGGGGCGAGCGGGTGAGTCATTGAGGTGTGTACAGAGGTGTGAGCATGATGGTGGGTGATTGTATAGATAATTGAGAATGACGCCGCGGGATTGTGCCAGCGAGTCAATATGTAGGGCTGGTGAGTGAATGTGATGGTAGCGGAGTGTGGAAAGATTGAGCGTGATTGGATGCATGTGCAGGAGAGTGAGTGTTACAGTAGGGGTGTGTGCAGGGTACTGAGCACGATGGTGGGGGAGTGAGTGTGACGGTGGAGGTGCATGCATTTGAGTGTAAATAATGATGTGGGAGTTGCGGGGGAGTGAGTTTAATGATGGTGGAATGTGCATGGCTGTGTGAATGACAAAGTATGAATATGTGGGGAAGTGAGCGTGACAGTCAGTGAGTGAGCAGGGGATTGAACTTCACATTGTTAGAGTGTGCGACAGAGTGGGTGGGACAGTGGGAAAGTTTGTGGGGGAGTGTGCAAAAAAGTGAGCGTGATGATGAGAGAATTTGTGGTGTCAGTGATAGTGTGGTTGTGTCCGGGGGAGTGAGAGGGGTAGTTGTGTGACGGTGCTCCCACGGGAGAGTGAGTGTGATGGCGGGACTGTGTGCTGGAGAGTGAGCATGATGGTGAGGGAGTGTGTGGGGGAGTTACCATGATGGTGGGGAAGAGTATAAGAGTATCTGTGAGATGGCTGGGGTGTGTGTGCGGCAGGGAGTGTGAGGTGGGGAGTGTGCGGGGGAGTGAGTGTGACTGTGGGTGAATCTGTGTGCGACTGAGGATAACATTGGTGAAGTGTACGGGGAGTGAGCATGAGACGTGTGGAGTGAGCAAGGGAGTTGAACGTGATGTTATGGGAGTGTGCAGAGGAATTAACGGGGATGACAGGTGATGTCAGGTGAGTGTGCAGGAGAGTGAGTGTGATGGCGTGGCAGGGTACAGGGGAGTGAACACGACGGTGGGTGAGTGTGCATGGGACTGATTTTGACAATGGGAATGTGTATGGGTTAGTTAGCGTGAGGCTCGGGAATTTGCAGGGATTTGAGCTAATGATGGGTAGAGTGGGGAGCAGTGAGCGTGAGGTATGGAATGTGGGGGCAGGGAATGTGACGTGTCAGAGTGTGTGGAGTCAGTGTGATGGTGGTGGAGTGTGTGTGGGAATGAGTAGGGAGTGAGCATGATGGTGGGTGAGTGTGGGGGAGAGAGGATGATAGTGGGCTTGTGCATGGGAGAGTAAACATGTCTCTGTGGGAGTGTGCAGGAACATCAGCGTGAAAGCGCGTGAGTGTGCGGGGAAGTAAGCATGACAGTGCGGGAGTGTGCAGGTTAGTGAGCGGGTGAGTGACCATGATGTCGATGATTGTGGGTGAGTGAGTGTATTGGTGGGGCAGTGTACGGGGGAGTGAGGCATGACGGTAGGGACTGATTGATGGAGTCAGTATGAGTTTGGAGGGAGAGTGAGTCAGTGTGATGGTGAGTGAGTGTGCTAGGCAGTGGGCATGATGATAGCTGATGTTCAGGGGAGGAATGTATCGGTGGGGAGTGTTGATGTCGTGTATATGGTTGACGGTGAAGGTTGATGTGCATATGGATTTCAGTGAGTTGTTTGATAATGTTCCCCACTGTAGACTATATGTTTGATGGGCAGATCTTTTCCATTATGATGTTGTGAGCAGATGGCATTTTTGGACATAAACCCAGACTCTCCTGTGTAAGGAAACTAATCTTTCAGTCAGGTAGTGTCTTTCATCTCAGGACATGCCAAAGCATTTCACGGTGAAGTAGCCACTTTTGAAGTTTGGCGAGCCTTGTTTTATGGCTATGTGTGTCATAGAGTTTCTATTTGCGCACAATTGGGTTGTGCGAACAGAAATTAGTTAAATCTCTGGTGGTGAAAGTTGGCCACGATACGAGGCGACCTTCCAGTTCTTTGCAAAATGGTATTATATCTTTTTATATCTGCTTGATTGGTGGACAGCCAAACTTTAATGTCTGCAAAAGCAGTATTTTACAGGATTGCGCCATTGTGCAAGAATGTTTAGAGTAGGGCAGTTGACGTGGTATACATGGACTTTTCTAAAGCCTTTGATAAGGTTCCATGTGGTAGGCTGTTGGAGAAAATGCAGAGGCATGGAATTGAGGGTGATTTAGCAGTTTGGATTAGAAATTGGCTTTCTGAAAGAAGGCAGCGAGTGGTGGATGATGCCAAATATTCATCCTGAAGTGCCACAAGCATCTGTTTTGGCACCACTGCTATTTGTCATTTTTACAAATGACTTAGACGCAGGCATAGGTGGATGGTTTAGTAAATTTGCAGACGACACTAAAGTCAGTGGAGTAGTGGACAGTTTGGAAGAATGTTACAGGTTGCAGGTGGACTTGGATAAACTGCAGAGTTGGGGCGAGAGGTGGCAAATGGAGTTCATTGCAGGTAAATGTGAGGTGATGCCCTTTGGGAAGAATAACAGGAAGGCACAGTACTGGGTCAATGGAAAGATTCTTGGCAGTGTGGATGTGCAGAAGGATCTTGGAGTCCATGTAAAGATCCCTGAAGGTTGCCACCCAGATGGACAGTGCTGTTAAGTAGGCATATGGTGTGTTAGGTTTCATTGGTAGAAGGATTGAGTTGTGGAGCCGCAATATCATGCTGCAACGATACAAAACGTTGGTGCGGCCACACTTGGAATATTGTGTACAGTTCTGGTCCCCATATTTTGGGAAGGATGTGGAAGCATTGGGAAAGGTGCAGAGGAGATTAACCAGGATGTTGCCTGGTCTGGAGGGAAGGTCTTATGAGGAAAGGCTGAGAGACTTGAACCTGTTCTCATTGGCAAGAAGAAGGCTAAGAGGGGATTTGATAGAGACATACAAGATGATCAGAGGACTAGATAGAGTGAAAGTGAAAGTCTTTTTCCTAGGATGATGATGTCAGTATGTACGAGGGGGCATAACTACAAATTGAGGGGTGATAGATTTAAGACAGATGTCAGAGTCAGGTTCTTTACACAGAGAGTCGTAAGGGCGTGGAATGCCCTACCTGCTAATGTAGTCAACTTAGTCACATTAGGGAGATTTAAACAATCCTTAGATAAGCACATGGATGGTTTTGGGATAGTGTAGGAAGATGAGCTGAGAATAGTTCACAGGTCGGCGCAACATCGAGGATCGAAGGGCCTGTTCTGCGCTGTATTGTTCTATGTCTGTCTATAACGTAAGGAGGCACAGAATTAAGTGCGATTTAGCGTTTTGTGTTATACATTGGCTAGCTGAAGAAAGACAGAGTGTGGTGGTTGATGGAAAATATTCTTCCTGGAGTTCAGTTACTCATGGAGTACGTCAAGGATCTGTTTTGGGTCCACTGCTGTTGACATTTTTATTAAAAAAAAACCCGTAGGAGGGCATAGAAGATTTGGTTAGTAAATATGCAGATGACACGAAGGTTGTTACAGTTGAGGATAGTGACGACAGATGTTGTAGGTTACAGAAGATCATAAATAAGCTGCACGGCTGGACTGGAACGTGGCAAATGGAGATTAATGCGGAAACATGTGAAGTGATTCACATTGGACAAAGTAACAGGAATGCAGAGAACTGGGCTAATTGCAAGATTCTTGGTCGTGTCGATGAGCAGAGAGATCTCAGTGTCCAGGAAAATCGGGGGTCTGTGCAGGGGAGTGAACATGATGGTGAGGGGAGTATTCAGGAGAGTGAGTCTGACGGTGCGGGAGTCTAGAGGGAAGTGAGCATGATGTTTGGGGAGTCTGCTAGGAGACTGAGAAAACAGTGGAGGAGTGTGCAGAGGAGTGAGTGTGACTGTGAGGGAGTGTGCAGAGGAGTGAGCATGATTGTGAGGGAGTGTTTGTGCTAGTGTGCACGATGATAGGGTGTGTGCAGAATAATGAGTGTGATGATGGGGGAATGTGCGGGGGAGTGAGGGTGACTGTGAGGGAATGTGCACAGGAGTGAGAGGAACGATTGGGGAATATTCAGGGAGTGAGTGTGATAGTGGGAGAATGTGTGGGGATTGACTGTGACGGTGGGGCAGTGTGTGGGGGAGTCAGGTTTATGGTGGGGATATGTGCGGGGGATTAAGGGTTATAGCGGGAGAGAGGGCGGGGAATTGAGCATGAAGTTGGGGTAATATGTGGTGGAGCAACCGTGGCAGTGGGGATGTGTGTGAAGGAGTGTGCATGATGATGCTGGAATGTACGGGAGAGTGAGCAGGGGAGAGAGCATGACCTTGGGGAAGTGCGCAGGGAGGTGAACATGATGTGGGGAATGTGAAGGGGAGTGAGGGTGATGGTGGTGGACTGCATGGGATAGTGAGCTTGACGGTGGGGTGTGTGTACAGGGAATGAGTATAATCGTGAGGGAGTGTGCGGGAGAGTCAGTGTGAAGATGAGGAGTGTGATGGGGTGTGAGTGTGATAGTCAGGGAGAGTATGAGGATTGAGCATTATGGTGGGAGCATTTTGGGGAAATGAGTGTGACAGTGGGGGTGTGTGCAATAGAATGAGCGATTGAGCATGACATTAAATTAGTGTGTAGATGAGCGAGTGCAATGGTGTGGGAGCATTCGCAATAGTGAATGTCACAATGGTGAGTGATTGAGATGATAGGTGCAGATGGAGTCATTGTGGTGGTAAGGAGTGTGTGGGGATTCAGCGTGGTCATGGAGAAGTGTTCAGGAGAGTGAGTGCAATGATATGAGAATGTACAGCTAGTAAGTGGAGGAGTTACCATGATGGTGCGTGAGTGTGCAGGGGAGTGGGCATGATAGCGGGAGATCTTGCATGGGTGTGATCATAACAGTGAAGAAGTGTGCATGATAGTTAATATAATGGTGTGGAGGAGTGAGGTTGACTATAGTGGAGTGCTTGGTGAAGTGAGTGTGAAGGTGCACAAGTATGCGGGGGAGTCAGTGTGATGGTGGTGGAGTCACAGGGAGGAGGGGTGACAATGGGGGAGTGTGTGGATCACTTTGTTTGAATTTATTGGTAGTGAGCGTGATGGTGGATAGTGTGTGCACCAGTGTGATAGTGGTGGGGGGATTTATTTGCAACTAGCAATTATATATTCCCTCACACACATACATATTAGCACACACTCCACGATATAATTCAAAATAAATTTAGTATAAAGTTGAATTTTAATTCAAAAACAATTGAAGTTTGAACAAGTGCAATATCACTGTCAATAACAGACAATTCTAGTATTTCTTGTAGTTGGACTTTGCTGAAGGCATGTCAATGTTGGGTTACATAGATAAGCTTCAGAGCTTGGCTGAGATGTGGCAAATGGAGATTAATGCGGACAAGTGTGAGGTGAATCACTTTAGTCAGAGTAAACAGAATGCAAAGTATTGGGCTAATGGTAAGATTCTTGGTAGTGTAGATGAACAGAGACATATCGGTGTCCAGGTACACAGATCCTTGAAAGTTGCCACCCAGGTTGACAAGGTTGTTAAGAAGGCATACAGTGTTTTAGCTTTTATTAAAAGAGGGAACGAGTTCCGGTACCATGAGGTTATGCTGCACTGTACAAAACTCTGGTGTGGCCGTACTTGGGGTATTGTGTACAGTTCTGGTCAGTGCATTATAAGAAGGATGTGGAAGCTTTGGAAAGGGTGCAGAGGAGATTTACTCGGATGTTGCCTGTTCTGGAGGGAAGGTCTTACGAGGAAAGTCTGAGGGACTTGAGGTTGTTTTCGTTAGAGAGAAGAAGGTAGAGACGTGACTTAATAGAGACATATAAGATAATCAGAAGGTTAGATAGGGTGAAAAGGGAGAGTCTTTTTCCATGTATGGTGACGGCGAGCACAAGGGGGCATAGATTTAAACTGAGGGGTGATAGATATAGGACAGATGTCAGAGGTAGTTTCTTTACTCAGAGTAGGAAGGGTATGGAATTCGTTGCCTCCAACAGTTGTAGATTCGCCAGCTTTAAGTGCATTTAAGTCGTCATTGGGCAAGAATATGAACGTACTTGGAATAGTGTAGGTTAGATGGGCTTCAGATTGGTATGAGAGGTCGGCGCAACATCGAGGGCTGAAGGGCCTGTACTGCGCTGTAACGTTCTATGTTCTATGTCCAGATTATTTTGAAACAGCGGAAAAATAAGCAGACTGAAGGCAAGAACAGTGTGTTGAAGAGTTTAACGGCCTAGTCAAGCATTTCAGTGGAGTTATCCCCCTGCCAATGATTGCACAAACGGCAGGTTTCATGCAATCCCATATTCTGGAAACGGACCATTCCCCCCATGAAGTTGGCTTATCATACCAACAATCAGCCCACGCAGCGCCATTCGCAATTCCCCATGATTAGCACGCCTAGCCTGCACATTATGGTCAATTTGGCATGATCATCACACCGAACAGGCACATCGTTGCACTGTGGGATGAAACCCAAAAAGATGTGTGGAGAATTTGTAAACTTCACACGGGCAGTAATCTAATTCTGGGACTGAACCCGGTATGTCGAGCTGGGAGGCAACAGTGCTAGCCACTGTTAACACACAACCATGGAAGAAACCAGGTAAATTCAATTGCGATTGGTCAACGAGATTGATACATAAAGGTTTATTATTCTTACAAACAATGAAAACAAGTTTTTGACTTTATGGAAGACTGGTGGCAGTGTTTAATTCTCTAGCCTTCCAGCAAAAAAACAGATGATGCGCAAGATGTTTTGAAAGCAGATATGCACTGCACTCAAAATTCAAAAGTTAATGTATTCCAAGGTAGAACATAAAACATTACAACACATTGCAGGCCCTCGATGTTGCCCTGACTTGTGGAACGAATCTGAAACCTAACTCGCCCACGCAATTTCACTCCGTCCCATATGCCTATCTAATGACCATTTCAATACCCGTAAATTTGGTGAGTCTACTCCAATTGCAGACCGTGCTTTCCATGCCCCTACTACTATGTGAGTAAAGAAACTACCTCTGACATCTGTCCTATAGCTGTCACCCCTCCATTTAAACCTATGAGAACTCGTGCTCGCCATCGCCATCCGAGAAAAAAGTCTCTCATTGTCCACACTATCTAACACTTTGAATATCTCGTATTTCTGAACTAAGTCAACTCTCAACGTTCTTCTCTCTAACGAAAACTGCTTCAAGACTCTCAACCGTTCCTCGGAAGAACTTCCCTCCATACCAGACAGCATCCTGGTAAATCTCCTCTGAACCCTTTCCAAAGCTTCCGAATCCTTCTATAACATGGTGACCAGAACTGTACGCAATACTCTAATTGTTGCTGCACCAGAATTTTAGACAGCTGCAACATGACCTCATAGTTCCGAAACTCAATCCCTCTGCAATCTCTCTGCTCACCTACACTACCAAGAATCTCACCATTAGCCTAGTACTCTTTATTCTTGTTACTCTTTCCGAAGTGAACTACCTCATATTTATCCGTAATGAACTCCATTTGGCAACTCCCAGCCCAGCTCTACAGCTTATCTATGCCCCTTTGTAACCTACAACGTCATTCATCACTATCCACAATTCTACCAAACTTAGTGTCATCCACATATTTACTAACCCATACCTCTCCGCCCTTATACGGGTCATTTGTAAAAATGATAAACAGCAGTGGACACAAAACAGACCTTTGTGGTAAATCAGGATTAACTGAGCTACAGGATGGTTATTTCCCATCAACCACCACCCTCTGTCTTCTTTCAGCTAGCCAATTTCTGATGCAAACCGCTAAATCATACTCAATTCCATGCCTCCGTATTTTGTGTCTAACGTTATTGCTGTTATCCAAATTGCCCAATAATTTAAAGTGGAATAAAATACGAGGTAATTTATTCATATATTGCAGAGTTTTCAATACTGAGCGGTACTTCTAAATCCAACAAAAACACACACGTTACAGCTGAAACTTGCATAGAAATTGGCGATCTTCTTTTGGTGAATTCGGGTAGTATTCACATTAGATTTGCTGTACTAGTACGGGTCTTTCAGAATGAAGTCGTGTTCATTTTCTTGTTCTTGTTTATTCCATAACCAAAGTTAGCATCATCTGGAAGTATCAACACAGCAAAAACAGAGGAAAATTACATATATATTCACGCGTGTTTTCATTATACAATCGGACCCAGGCCCATCTGCGTCCTGGATGGAGAAATATCAATGGCTGAGAGGAATTGTACTAATACATTGCAAAGACTCAGAATGCATTAAGAAACACCCATGCAACTCTTAGAATTGCTCCATGATTATGAATACTTTTTGACATTTGACTATAAATTCTGTATCTGATGCATTGGCACTTGCTGCCTGCTGATGGAGCCACCGCTCTGAAAGCTAGCGCTTGCAAATAAACCAGTCAGAATTTAACCTCGTGTCGTGTGACCTTTGACTTTTACCACCCCAGTCGATCACTGGCTCCTTCACTTCAAAATTGCAGAAAACAGCTTAGTTGCGTGAACGGGAAGTCATGCATGACTTCTTGATAGTTGTTCTCTTGTGAAATCGTTTTATGGTGGCTCCTTCTACTACTACTAAAGATCACCCCTGAGAAATTATTCTCCCGTTTATGTTTACTGGTTGTTAAGCCAACATCAAAATGGCATACCCGACAATTCCCAAGTTGGTTTAATTTAGCACAAAAACAATTGTGGTCCTTTCACTTGATTATTTAAACTAGCGCTTCCATTATAATTTTTTCAGATACACGCTCGGGGATTTCAGTTTCCACTCAGTATTTGAACACACTTGGATTGATATTTATCCATCCACTTCACTGCACGACACACGAAACTCGGGATTCCAAATACACTGCGTGAAGATAAAATTCATATCTGGGACATTGTGGGTGACTGTGAAAGTGTCAATCTTTGTATTATGCAGGTCAGGATGTGTGAGGTGCAACATCAGTTTCAGATAGAAAGAGAGAGAGCGCCACAGTAACAGCAAGGCACATGGAGAAATAGCATCCAGGAAACGAGAAGTAACATCATCCAGTCGTAGAATTATAGAGATGCACCGCATGGAACAGACCCTTCTGTCCAACTCATCAGTGCTGATCTAATATCTCAACTTAATCTAGTCTCACTCGCCAGCCCCCGGCCCATCGCCCTCCAAAACCTTCCTATTCATATACCAATCCAGCTACTGTTTAAATGCAGCAATTGTACCAGCCTCTGACAGTTCATTCCATGTGTGCACCACCATCTGCGTGAACAAGCTGTCCCTGAGGTCCTTTTACATCTTTCTGGTCTCACCATAAACCTATGCCGTCCTGTTCTGCACTACCCCATTCCAGTAAAAAAAGACTTTGCCTATTTATCCTATGTATTCTGCTCATGATTTTATAAACCTCTATAAACAGTCATGCTTCAGCCTCCGGCGCTCCAAAGAAAACAGCGCAGCCTAATCAACCTGTCCCTATAGCTCAAAGTCTCCAACCCTGGTCACATCTTTATCAATATTTTCTGAATCCTTGCAAGTTTCATAACATTCTTATTATAGGATGGAGACCCAAATTGCACGCAATATTCCAAAAAGAGCTGAACCAACGTCCTGTACAACCGCAACATGACCGTTAAACTTATTTACTCATTACTCTGACCAAGAAAGGAAAGCATACCAATCGCCTTCTTCGCTATCCTATCCAATTGCGATTCTGTGAAGGAGCGGAGAACCTGCTCTCCAAGGTCTCTTTCCTCAGCAAAACTTCATAGGACATTACTATGAAGTGTATAAGTTCAGCCATGATTTGCTTGTTCAAAATGCAGCAACTCACATTGATCTTCATCTACCACTCGTCAGCTCATTTGTCCCTCTGATCAAGATCCCGTTGCAACCTAAAATATCATTCTTCACTGTCAAATGCATTCCCAACATTAGTATTATCTTCTAAATTACGCACTGTACCTCTTATGTTCTTATCAAAATAACTTATGTAAATGACAAATATTAGAGGCTTCAACAACGAACATTGTGGCACTCCACTGGTCACAGGCCTCCAGTCTGAAAAGCAACCCTCCACCACCACTATCTGTCTTCTACTTTAGAGCCAATTCTGTATCCAAATGGCTCGTCCTCCCTATATTCCATGAATCACTCCAATGCAGCTCTTAGATTTTGATTAACACAGAAACAGTCACAATACTTAAAAGGAGGATTCGAATATTGAGAGATGGTACTTTTGAACAAGAAAAAACCACTCCAAAACATCCAAATATAATCTAATAATGGTTAATCAATTTTTGGGCAAAAACTTGATGAAACTTGATGCAACAAGTCCGGGACATAGTCTACAAAAGTCAATGCTAACATGACTCCAGCAGAGAACATAGAACATAAAACAAATACAGTGCAGTAGGTAATCTTTAGCCATCGATGTTTCACTGATCGGTGAAACCAACCTGAAGCTCATCTAAGCTGTACAATTGATTCTTATCCATGTGTCTATCCAAAGAACATTTAAATGCTTAAAATCTGGCTAGTCCACTGCTGTTGCATACAGTGGGTTACACACCCCTACTACTCTCTGAGTAAAGAAAGTTCCTCTGACATCTGTCCTATCTCTATCACCCTACAGTTGAAAGCTGTGTCACCTCATGCGAGCCATCACCATCCGAAGGTAAGCCACTCGCTTTCCAATCGATCTAACCTTCTGATTATCTTCTATATCTCAATTAAGTCATCTCTCAACATTACTTCCTCTAACAAGAAAAGCCTCAAGCACCTCAGACTTTACTCGTAAGATCTTCTCTCCACAGCATACCGCATTCTAATAAATCTCTTCTGAAACTTTTCCAAACAGTCCACATCCTTCTTATAATGCGGTGACCAGAACTGTATGTAGTACTCCGGGTGTGGCCGCAAACGAGAACACACTAGTCAACAGCTGAAGGTCAAGTGTAGAACTAAAGCAAAGTAGGCAGTTAAGAGGTCTATATGCACGTAACTGTATTTCTTTGCTGCGATCGCTGAATCAATATCTAGATAACATACGTCAAAGTGTTCTTTTTCATGTGGGCTGTGCACTTCTCGCTTCTGCAGATATCCACATGCACTAAAATGTACCATGTAATAATTTACATTGCACTTAATAATTAAATATAATGTATTTTCGTGAGTAGGGTTTTTAAAAATAATATGCAGCGCTTCCTTTGTATGCTTGTAAGATTGATATAGAGCATGTAAGCAAAACAATGCAAATCTATAATTCTGAAAAGAGAAGTCAGTACTCGCTCCACAAGCGAATAATATTTTTCTGGAATCAGATGCTTCTGGCACCAGCACAAGGATTCAAATTTGTTGGGATTGACAGCTGTTTTGCCTTCGTTCTGAAAGGAAGTATGGGAGAATTGTTAGATTCGGGGTAGCCATTTTGTCACTTATTAAAAGCCTGGAAACTGTTTTGAATCTCATTTATTGCCAACTTGCTAAAAAAAAGTGTTTCGCAGGGCCAGCGAAGATGATTGGCTTTGAAGCTGTACTGATACCTGATTAACAAATTCTTTACTTGCATGGGGCTATTCTTCTCTTTGCAAGGGCCTATTGTGGACTAACACGTGCCTATCAGCTGTGAACCAACACTGTCCAAACATTACGTGACTGAAGCTCGTGACAGCTCATAATTATGCAGTTAACAATTTGCTAATTGTTAAACGATTGCAACTTCTTTAATCACGTAACTCTAAATCTCATTGGAGTGGCTTTTGACTATTTGATCAACTTGCCTCTCCCCGTGACCTCAATAACTCAAGGTTTGTGGATTGTGATTACTTATCTAAATTTAACCGCTATGAGCAAGTCACCCGCAGCATAGTTTATTTCCATCCCGAACACTTGGTGTGGCCAGCTGGACCTCGATTTCGTGACGTTTCCAGGATCCTTTTCAATTTTGTCCCTGAGCGTGTGTAATACCTCCTGAGTCGGCAAATTTTGCGACAAGACTGGAGTGGAGAAGCGCCTGCTGCGGGTGCTGTTACCTTGAGACACGAGCTGGAATGAGTGGCGTTCGGCAGTGGGGGACAGAAGCTCATGTAGTTAGCGTTCCTGAGCCACGAATTTGACTGTGGCAATAAAGGCGAGTAGTTTTAGTTATTGATCCTTAGTGATCAGGTAATGGTGGAGTTCTACTTTGGAGTACGTTGAGCCACGAGATAAGGGCTGTGGCAAAAGAAGTTGAGTTTTGAATTCAATCCAAAGTGCCCTCTTGCAGTTTGGGGCCGCCCCTCCTCTGACGCAGCTAGCGTGAGTCCGGAGCTGGATTACCTTGTAGTTATGGGCTGTTATGAGATGCTGAGGCATGATTGGGTTGAATGAGAGAATACCAAATTTTGTAACTAATTGTTGACCAGAATCACGATTTTGTTTTCTGTTTCAGTTTGTCTATAACCATTGTTTGTATGTCCTGGTTTACCAATGGCTTTTACTGTTTGTTTTAGTGTATTTTCTTTGATTCTTGTTTGCTTTTCTTCCAGGATAATGGGATCCATGAACTTTAAATGCAAGAGAATGGTTGCCCCTTGGGGCAACTAAATCTTTTCTCTCCGAGAAGGCCGCCCTGCATCTGGTTGGTGTACCGAGGAAAACATAGAAGTGTCATGAAAACATGTTCGTATCCAAAGTAATGGATCCAGAGAAACCCTGGTCCTTCCACGTTACTGGCCGGTATTGTTTGGGATATGAAATAAAGGTGTTTGAAATGGTGATGCAATTCTCGATATTCGGTCACAAGTGAGCAATGTGAGTACTCAACAGGGTCCTGGTGCCCTCACTAAAATTGCGAGATAAAGCATCTTACATTTTACAAAGTTAGTAATATACAATTTGCTCGCTGCATGGTTCTTACTGGTGAGATCCCTTGGGAAAGGTCCTGGACCCATGATGAGGTGTGCCACATGCTTCAAGGTTAGATTACTTACAGTGTGCAAACAGGCCCTTCCACCCAACAATTCCACACCGACCCTCCGAAGAGCAACCCACCCAGACCCATTCCCCTACACGTAACACTACGGGTAATTGAGCATAGCCAATTCACCTCACCTACTCACTTTTGCACTGTTGGAAGAAACCCACGCAGACACGGGGAGAATGTGCAAACTCAAAACAGACAGTTGCCTCAGGCGGGAAATGAACATGGGTCTCTGATGGCGGGAGGTAGCAGTGCGAACCACTATGCCACCATGCCGCCCGATTCGCTTAAGTTCCCAACATTACTTTTAATTGGCCAATACAAATCTGCAGTACTTACAGATGCTTGCTTCAGGATGTTCAGACTCAAAGGAATTTGGCATTCGGGAGACATTGGGCCACTATCAAAGACTCAGTTGTATTTCCCCTGTGTTGTGGACTAATGCAGAGGCACGAAAAACTCCCCTTGAAAATATTGTTCGAATTGCAAATGAAATGACTGAGAAGAATTTAGATTTTGCATTGTTGGTTTAGCAGCTATGTGTCACAGCCAGGATTAATGAGGCTGACCTCCCTAACTTTGACTTTTCTGGGATGTGATTGCCTCATTCCCCTTACATGTAAGGGAACAAGACCAAAGCAACTTGCAGAAAGGTTAACCCTTTGTAATATGTTTTGAATGCACATTTTGCTTGTTGGTGATTGAATGTTTGTGTTTTGTTCCCTGGAGCACGACATCCGGGACTGGTTGGAATTTGATTTACATTTTGGGAATTTATGATGATTTATTTTAAGGTTAAGCATCCATTGGTGATTGTGAATTGAAATTTTCACCTTGCTGTTCTTTGTACTGAGTGCCCTGGTGTCAATTTCTAACCGATCAGTTTTAACGTTTACATGAAAGCTAATCTTATTTAAATTCTAATCAGTTTAATTTGGAGGAAGATGACATTATAATATTTTTTAAAAAGTATCCCTATGTTTCTGCCCCATTTGACATCAGTATAAAATTGTTCTCAAACTCCCCGTAATTTCATGCTAATGCATAGATCATTTTCGCCCCTTTCACCTCTTCGTGTTGGACTAATGAAAGAAGTGACGAAAGAAATTGACGTGCAAACTCAGGTTGTTAGAGGATGAGAGTAGGTCTCTGCTCAATTTCTAATTATAATGTAAACAGATATGGGCGGCGCGCTGGCACAGTGGTTAGCACAGCTGCCTCACAGCGCCATCAGACCCAGGTCCAATTCCCGCCTCAGACAACTGCTGTGTTGAGTTTTCACATTCTCTCTGTGTCTGCGTGGGTTTCCTCCCATAGTCCAAAAATGTGCAGGTTAGGGAATTTGCCATGGCAAATTGTACGTAGTGTTTGGTGATGGGGTAAATATAGGGCAATGGGTCTGGGCGGCTCGGTGTGGCTTGGTGGGCCGAAGGGCCTGTTTCCATTCTGTAAGTAAGCTAATAACATTTCAAAAATCACTTCCACCCTCAATGTTTGCTCAATGAGTGGAGGAATTGCATGAACTTTACATAATTTAAAGATATACCCAAAAATCCCAAACTAACAGTATTGTTTTCTGCACAAAGATGCTAGCACCTTTCTTTTTCTTTTGTTTTGCACTCTTTTGTTTCTGCTAAATTTTAAAGTAGCTGCATCTCATTGGTGATTATGGAGTTCTGGTCGTAGCTTTATTCTGCATCAATTTCCCTCCCCCACTGAGACATGAAGCTTCAGTTCAACATTATATTGCGAATGAAAATCATGTAAAAATTGATATCCTATTGTTAACAGGTGCGTCTATGGTTTCGGACATTATTTGTGAATGAGAAGTGTTTTGTTACCATGTGAGTAGACAAGACCTTTTCTTGCAGCTGGAGTCATTTTACGGCCTATAGCATTGTAAATGACTAACGACTGGTCAGACCACTGAATGAAGTTAATCTGGGATTTAAAGTCAGAGACTAGAACCAGGTAATCATAATGGATTTCAGGGTTGGAAACTGTTTGCATTTTTTTTTTCATTTTAAGTATTGTATTTTGAATAAATTAATTTCCAGTTTATGTTGATGCCATTCAAAATGTCTTACTCACTTGTTCAGATTCCACCTCTGAATTATATATGATGATTCTTTCAGTTATTATTTTTAATGACCAGTTGTATTAGCCCTGGCTCACAAAATCAGAATTAGTTAGCAGGATCGCTTGGACTTTTTCCTTTAAACATTGTCAGTGACCTGTCTCATTGCTTCATTGTTATGTTGAAGCATGGCTATATTAATTCATTCTCCATTAAAGAATGGAAAAATATGCCTTACTGGCCCTATGAAGGATTTCTGCATAGGATTGGGGTACAGAGGTATGTACAGCAGATGGAACTCCCAAAAGCTGGGAGATATTCATAGCTGACTGTGAATGGGTAGATGAAAATAAAGGAAGATAAGAAGCGGTGTAAGGCCACTAACGCCGAGCAATAGAAAAAAGGTTAAAACAACAATCCTGTAAAATAAAGAACTTAGATTCTACTAAGAATCTCAAATCTATGTCTAGCATGCCGACCTATTTGAGGATGGGGAGGACGCTGATAGGGATACGGATCGGGATTTTACTTCTGGAAAACTGCTGAGCCCCTCACATCAATTATTAGTCCCCAGCAGACACCCCTTTATGACAAGCCTTTCCTTCTTTTGAAAATGAAATGTACAGTTTTGATAGCCAACCACATGGGGGTGAACGTTCTGAGCCATCCGAAACCAAGGGCCATTCTAGGAATCAGAGAAATGATAATTAAGCATGCTGCTGATTTCAAGAACAATCCGGCCCAATTTGCTCAACATATCCAGGGGATTATCCAGACATAAATGCAGCAAAATTCTGGGAGTAGCCTGACAAGGAATGACTTATGTCACAAGATTGAAATAAGGCCACCTGCCTGATGGAAGCTGTATACTGTCCTCAACTAGAAAAAAAAAATGAAAGGCTGTTTCACCTTTGTTTTACGCTATGCTTTTGCAATGTTTTCCAAATGGTGTCGCTGACATGATTCGAACAAACAATATGAATTCGTCCAGGAACTTCCAGTTGCCAATGAGGTGAGTGGTGATTTTCTATTGGGATGGCCCAAACCAGAATGAGCTGCGATGCAAGTTACAGGTAAAAGCAATTATGTCCAGCGCTGCCACACGCTGCGTGCCAGCCCTGACAGGGTTGACTGGGACCAGGATACCAACTGGGCGTGGATCCTCCCTCAGATGCCCCAGCCAGCGACCACGCTGAGCAAGACTTGCCGGATGGGACCCTGGAGATGGGGAGAGGCAGGCACCAGGATTGCAACTTTGGGACTGGGAACAAGATAGCGAACTCCCGTGGGGACAAATGGCTGGTCTTTGCTTTAATTGTGGAAATGTGGTCATTAGTGACTGATGTGTCCTTAATGTTACCTTGGAGCTAACACAGGGAGTGACATGCTTGCAACGGAGCCAAAGGAAATCCGTTAATATGCACTGACACTTCATTTTGCATTTGGTGTGATTACTGAGCCTTGTGGGAACATAGAGGGTTTGAAACCTCCAGGGGGCAGCCTACTAGTCATGCTGTATTATCCAATCAGTACACTCTCCAAAGGAAGAGACGACCGATACTGATTCCAAACAGGCAACCCTACACCCCAAACTTCTGGTCCCATTGGGTCACCAGCAAAACCCGAATAGAGACAATATGGGGCCAGGTATTCCAGTGCTTGGTTACATACAGAAATCACAGGGGAAGACCCCTGCTGAACAGCACAAACTCTGGCCTCAAATAGGGTTCTTCATCGATATCCAAACCAAAATGTGGGTGACCCCTGCTGGACAGTTTTGTGTTCCTTCTTTCCTGCTGCCTAACTTAGTTGATTATGTGCATATATTTTACATATTTGTGAAAGGAGAGAATGGTGAATACTATATGACAAACTTGGTGCCGCCCAGCTATTCAGAAAACAGCTAGGAAAAGTGCTGAAGCATGTTAAACTTCCATATAAAAAGGACACCTGCTATCTGAGGTATGCCATGAGGTTTTGAATCATTCCTTGCATGTTGGGCCTCTTTTGTTTGGATGTCGACAACTTGCTTTTACAGAATCACCTCGCTCACATTGTAATGAATATTTTTTAATAGTAGTAGATGTATTTAATGGATGAATCAAAACAATCCCAATGAGTGAAACAGCTACCACTATAGTGTTTGACAAGTGGGAAACATTTTCAATAGTTAACCAAAACTCTTCAATGTTCACACTCTCGGGGCCGCCAAGCCTAATAATTAGGAGTGTGGCATATTGGAGCCTAGATCGAAAGGTGCGTTCCTAGACTTGCAGGTCACCCGCACAGCAGTCAAGGTCAAGGACACGGGACACAATGGAAAAGAGCGCTACCCTGGAGAAACACCAGAAGACCCCGGCAGAGATACTGCTTTAACTTTTATCTTTACATTGCTCAGCCTGATTATTCTGCTTTTCACAACGCTCTTCCTTTTCTTTTGTTTCACTAATTATTTTTAACTGGGGCCCTCTGCACAGCCTAATGGCCTCAAACAAAAGTGAATTACATTTCAACACTTACTTGCCATTTCATACCTTTCTGCTCAAACCGTCAACCACACTCGCTGCTCGCTTCCCACACATATTCCCATCGATTCCAATGGAGGGTTCACCCTGAGATCCATACCGTTTAATGAATCTGACACTGCTTAATGGTGATTGCATCGCAGTCATTTTGCTGCAGTTACAACTTTTCGCATCCTCTTAGTTTCCTTAGGTTGGTGGGTGCCTCAAACCCCTACGAGGATAACACTTGCCTACATTGCAATCAACGTAATCTCTCTCTCTCACACACACACACACACACACCCTATTTATCACCAATTACACGGCCATGATTGCATCCCGAGGAAGTAATTGCATTAAAGGGAAACATCCTTCAGCATTGAAAGCTGTTTTCAGTCATTGCTGTCACGACATCCTTCTTTCTTAGTCTGCTTATCGGTCCACTGTGCATGGAAGCAAACTTAACCTCAGAGTTCCCAACAAGATTGCCATTAATTTCTCTTTTACCACCTTTTGGACTGGGATTCAATGCAATCATTTGTTGGCCTTCAACGGCACTTATTCCAGTCTTAACAGAAAGGCCTACCGCTGGTTGCTGACCTCGTGGACTGCAGCACTTATTTAGGTTTTGTTGTCCCTTTCCTTTTCCACTCCCACACTGCATCTTACGTGACTTCGAAACTTTGTGTTAAGAAGGCCCTCCCTACCTTTCAGCACCATTTTTATTATCTTTACCCCGTCCACCATGCTACCCTCCAGGTTGTGGTTGAGGTTTTCCGTATTGTAACCACTCTTGAAGAGATTGCCATACAACTCTTTCAGCCTTTGACCTGCTCAGTGCAGAGATGTTCGCTGTCTGGATCGTTCGTCTCCAATGTCGCATGGCCCTTAACTACCTTTGGCCGAGAAAGAAGATACTTGTGTCCTTATTGGCTCTGACTGCTGTACCTACATTTGTGACTCCAATGATCTTGTCCATAAGACCTGCCGTTACTTTCCTTAATATTGATCACACTAAACTACTCATTACATTTTCAACCACTGGTGTGCACGCTTCTCCCTTTTCACAGTCTGTACAAAATGCCACTTTCTGACATCATTAATTGCTTTGTAGAAAAAAATCCCAGGACTGTGCAATCATCCTTCATCCCAAAACGTTAACTTTGACTCGTCTCACAGATGCTACTAGACCTGCTGAGGTTTGTCAACAGCTTCTCTCTTTGTTTCAGATTTACATCCTCTGCAATTCTTCCACTTTTAATTTATTGGAAGTATCAAACTTGGGTCGAGTAACCTACACTGTGTATTTATAAATCCTCCCAGTCCACACCAACTCCACGTCTCTCCCTGTCTCTGCTGTCTCTTTCGCTGACTTCACACTCACTTAGTCCCCCTTCACAGTAACACTCTGCCTACAATATATGATTGCGTATGGTCCTGCTGGCCTCGGCATTCATTCACTCCCATTGGCTGGAGGACCACAGCAAGCTTCACCGAATTGCCCTGGAGATGTCATCAATCAGCCGGGGTCCATTGTGACTCGAGTGGTGGTGTCCTCCCGCTCTCCGCTCTGTCATGAGCTTCATCATTCACAGTCCATGGGGCAGTATCAGAGAGCACAGGGGCTGGTGTCTAATCAACCCATTGGGGCTGTAAGCTCTCCAACTGGAGATAGAACAGAACAGTACAGGCATAATACCGACCTTTTATCGTATGCTAATATCAAACTCAGTACACACCCTTCATTATTCTGTCACCTATGTGTCTATCCAAGAGTTACTTCTATACTGCTAATGTATCTGCGCCTACTTCCACCGTTGGCAGCGTGTAAAGAACCTAACTCTGATATCTTCCCTATACCGCCCTTCAACACCTTAAAATTATGTCCCCTTGATAATCATTTCTCCTCCGGGAAAATAGGACTCTGACTGTTCTCCCTAATTATGCCTTTCATCATATCTCTATCAATGCACCTCTCAATCTTCTTCACTCCAGTGAGAAAAGCCTTAGTTCCCTGAAACATTTCAGACTACATCTCCTATCTAGGCTGCATCGGGATAAATCTCCTCTGCGCCGTCTCAAAAGCTTCTACATCCTTCCACTAATGAGGGAATGAGGCGACCAAAACTGAACACAATATGACAAGTGTGTTCTTACCAGGGCATTATAGACCTGCAGCGTACCTTCGTGGCTTTTGAACTCAATCAACCTGCTGATGACACGCATTTAAACAACTCTTCAACTTGGGTGACAAATTTGAGGGGTCTATGGAAGTGTACGCAAAGACCTCTCTGTTCGTCCACATTGCCTAACACTATATTCTGTGTTCACATTCTAAGATCCAAATTGAGTCAATTCATATTTTACAAGGCTGAATTTCATCTGCCCCTTCTCAGTGTGGTCTGCATCCTGTCAATGTCCCATTGCAACCTACAATAACCCTCCAAATTCACCATTTCTCCCCCACCATCGTGTCATTGGCAAACGTACTAAGCCACACTTCTACTTCCTCAGCCAAGACATTTACAGAAGTCACAAAAAGCAGAGTTCCTGGAACAGAACCCTGCGTAATATCACTTGTCCAGGAGCTCCAGGCTGAATACTATCTATGAGCCAGCCAATTCTGTATACAGACAGCCAGATCTCCCATGCCTCCTTTCTTTCTGAATAAGCCTACCATAGGGAATCTTATCAAACGCCTTGCGAGAATTAATGTACATCACGTCAACTGTTCTATCATCATCAATATGCTTTGTCACAATCTCAAATACCAGAATTAGGGTTGTGAGGTTAGACCTGCCCCTCACAAAGCCACGCTGACTATTTCAAATCAAGCGATGATTTTCCAATTAATCATAAATCATGTCTCACAGAGAACTCTCCAGACTTTTCACACTTCATATGCAAAACGGACTGCTCTGTAATTCCAACACTTGCTGTGGAAAACCTGCCTATATTAAATCTGGCCCAGAGGACATGTCTACACTTGTTTTTTTCCCAATATTATCTGGGCATTGTCCTTCTTTTCATCAACCATTTCGAGCATATCAGCTTGGTTCACGCTGACATCGCGAAACAATAGTCCCTCTCACGAGTGAATATTGAAGCAAAGTACTTATTAAGAACTTCCCCTACATCCTCCGACTCCAGGCACAAGTTCCCTCCATTATCTCTAATCGGCCCTCCCCTCATTCCGGCAATCTTGTCGTTCCTCACATCAGTGTGAAATGTTTAGTTTTTCCTTTATCCTAATCTCTAAAGCTCTTTTATGGCTCTTCTAGCTCTCCAAATTCTATTCTTCAGTTCCTTCCTGGTTACATTGTTACACAGTATAATCCCGTCTAATCCTTGCCTACTCAAACTTTAGGAAGCTTCCTTCTTCCTCCTGACTCGATGTTCTATACCCCTTGTCACCCAAAGTTCCTTCACCCGAATACCCCTTCCTTCCCTATGCTGCAAAGACCTCTTCAGCAAGATCAACGAGTGCTTCTGAATCATATTCCAAATTTCTGTTGTGCATTTACCTGAGAACATCTGTTCCTTGTTTAGGCGCCCCAGATCCTGCCTAAGGCATTGTAATTCAACAATTAAATACTTTCCCATACCATCTGATCCTATCCCTCTCCATAATTATCATACAAATGCTGCAATTCTATTCCAACTGTTTGCCAATACCCCTCCAAATGTTTCCTTACGAAGTTAAATTCCAAAACTGTTTTGAGAATACCTGTTGAATCTGTGTCCAGCTGCCATTGACTGCTGCAGATGGGCAGGACCTACAAATTAAAAATATCTTCACAATTTCACCCTGCATTATTTATCAATTACCAGAAAATGGTTTGTAAAAATGGTGACAAAGTTAGTTTCTCAAATTTAATCCTCTGGAAACAAATCTACAACGGGACGAGATCACGGCTTGACTTTCTCAGCTCCAAGGACAATTATCTGACATTCTGCTACCTCTCCAGAAAAGACGAACCTATCGTAGTTTTAATTTCTTGGGGTTATAGAAATATATAGCATATGAACAGACGCTTTTTTCAATTCGTCCATGCCAATTCGATATCCTTAATTAATGCAGCCCTATTTGCCTTCATTTGGTACATACCCCTTAAAACCATTCCTAGTCATGAAATCAACCAGATGCCTAACTGTACACCTTCACCATTTTCTCTGGGAGCTCATTCCATATACATACCACTCTCAGTTTTAAAACATTGCCCCTTAGATCATTTTAAAATCTATTCCCACTTCAATATATGCACTGTCGTTTTGAAATACATCATCCCGGGAAATGGACACTGGCCCTTGAGCCGATCCACGCCCGTCATGGTTTTATAAATTTCAATAAGGTCACCCCTCAGTCTCCGATGCCCCAGGGAAAAAAACAGTCCCAGCCTTTTCAGCCTCTCACTGTAGCTCCAATCCTTCAACTCTGACAACATCTTGTCTAATTTTTTTTGAACTCTTCCAAATTTTACAACATCTTTCCTATAGCACAGAGACCAGAACAGAAAGCAGAATTCAGGAAGTCGCTGAAACAATGCCCTGTACTGCTGCAACTTGATATCACAATTCTGATACTCAGTGCAATGACCAGTGATGGCAAGCGTACTAAATTCATTCGTATGTACCTGTAACTCCATTTTCTATGAACAGTGAACCTGCATCTCAACTTCTCTTTGTTCTGCAAAACTCCCGAGGACATTATCATAAAATATATAAGACCTGCCTTAATTTGCCTTTGCAAGCCGCACACTTATCCAAATTAGACTCCATCTAACACACCTCAGTCCATTGGATCATTTGATCAAAGTCCCATTGTACTCTGAAGTAATCTTTGCTGTCCGCTGTCACCTGGAAATCAAAACTCCTATGATCGCATGCTAATCAGTTATATTATTGGCAAAAAATAAATGTGCATTTAGCATCCATCTTTGCAGCACACTTCTCCTCACAGTCACCCAGTCAAAAAGCAAACCTTCATCATTACCATATGTTTCCTGCCTTCAAGTCAATTTTGTCTCCTAATGGCTATTTTTTTTCCTGTATTTCATGTTGTCCAACATTACTAACTGGTCTGTTATGTGGAACCCAATTGAACGTCTTTCTGAAGTCCGCATCGATAATGTCCGCAGCTCTGCCTTCACAAATATTATTTTTCACTTCTTCAAGAAACTCAATCATGTTGGTAAGACATAACTTCCACGCACAGCGCCACGTTGACTATCCCTAATCATTCCTTGCCTTTCTAAATACATGTAAATCCTGTTCATCAGAGTCCCTTCCAACAAATCACTCATACTCACTTCAGGCTCACTGGTCCATTATTCTCTCACCTTTCCTTACCACATTTCTAATATAATGGCAGTAGGCTTCCGGCACCTCAACTCTGGCTATTTACTATACACATATCTCATCGAGAAGCCCAGCAATCACTTTCCATAAAGTTCCCAGTGATTTAATCAGTCCTCAGGATACTCTTCAGCAGCTCTGAGGGACATATCTAGCTTTGTGTGTTTAAGGCATCCAGCACATCCTTCTTTGTAAAAGGAACACTTTACAGGGTATCTTTACTTATTTCCTCAAATCCTCTAGCGTCCAATTCCTCCTCCAGCAGAAACCGACACGAAATACTCATATATTATCTCTCACACCTTCTGCGCTTCCGCTGAAGGTTTTGTTGAACTTTCAGGGCACCTATTCTGTGCCTCGTCACTCTATTGTCCTTAAAGTATTGGAGAATCTTTTATGATTCTTCTTAATTCTCTTTTCCAAAGCTATTTCATGTTCCTTTTGCCCTCCTGATTTCCCTCGAGTATATTCCTCCCACCTTTAAACTTCTCTGGAGACTCACTTTATCCTATAAACTCAGAAGGCAGAGCAAGACAATTGACCAATTAGCCCATCGAGGGTGATCCACTATTCAATCATGGCTGAAAACTTTCTCGACCTCATTCTCCCGCTTTCTACCCTTAACTCACAGATCCCCATGACAATCAAGAACCTATCAAACTTAGTCTTAATTACCCTCAATGACCTGGCCTCGACAATCTTCTCTGGCAATGAATTTCATATACTTACCACTCTCTGGCTGTAGAAATGTCTCCTTATCTCCGTTATGAAAGTTTTTCCTTTACTGTAAAGCCACGCCTTCTGGGTCCAAGTCTCTCCTGCCAGTGGAAACATCTTCCCAACTTCCAATCCTTCCAGGCCATTCAGTATTCCGTAACTTTCAGTTCGATTCGCCCTCATTCTTCAAAATATAGACTATAGACCCAGAGTCCTCAAATGTTCATCATTTGTTAATCTTCTTATTCCTGGAACAATTTTGTAAACATTCTCTTAATCTGCTCCGCCGTCAATAAATAATTCCTGATATAGACTAAAATTGGACACAATACTTCAATTTAGTCTGAATAAAGCCCTATATAGCCAATGAAATACATCCCTGCTTCAATATTCAACTCATCTCAAAAGGAATGGCATCATTGCATTTGCCTTCGTAACTATTGACTCAAACTGCACCTCGAGAGACTTCTGATCTAGAACCCCCAACTCTCTTTGCACTTCAGACTTCTGAATTTTCTCCATTTAGAAAATATTCAACGCTTCTATTCTTCCTACCAAAGTGAGTGACCTCAGACGTAACTACCTTGTGGTCCATCTACCACATCTTTGATCGACTGTCCTAACCTTTCCAAATCCTTCTGCAGCCTCCACGTCTCCGCATGCTCTCTGTCCCTCTACGCATTTTTATATTATCTGTAAACCTAGCCAGAATGCCCTCAGATCCTTCATCTATGTCCTTAAAGTATAAAGTCAAAAATTGTGACCCTTGTCGAAAAGTGTGTCTCACTGCCTCTTATTCTGAGAAAGATCATTTTCTCCAAACTGACTGTTTTCTGTCAGATAGCCAATCTTATTCCCAGGCTAGCACCTCGCCGCGAACGACATGGGCCTTTGTCTTACTCAGCAGCCTTGGGCGTGGGACTTGTTGAAGGCATTCTTGAAATCCAGGTGGATAACATCGATTGCCTCCCCTTGGTATTAGCTGAAAGTGTGTTGCTGGAAAAGCGCAGCAGTTCAGGCAGCATCCAATGTGCAGGAGAGTCGACCATACGGGCATGAGCCTTTCTTCAGGAAGGGTTCCTAAAGAAGGGCTCCTGAAGAAGGGGTCATGACCGAAACGTCGATTCTCCTGCTCCTTGGATGCGACCTGACCCGCTGCGTTTTTCCAGCAACACATTTTCAGCTCTGATCTCCAGAATCTGCAGTCCTTCCTTTCCCCTTGGTGTAACCTGGCAACCATGCTCAGCTCTGTCCTCGAATGTCTTGCTTTTTTGTGACATTACTTTCACAGTGAAGACTAGCGTGAAATGAATGTTCAGTTCCTCAGCCATTTCCTCATTTCATTATCTCTTCTTAGCATGATATTTGAATGGCCTCATGTCCACTTTTGAATCTCTTTTGCCCTTTGTATGTCTAAATAAACTCTGACAGTCTTCCTTTATAATGCTGTTTAGCTTTCCCTCATATTTAATATTTTCCTTCCTTTATTCTTTTCTTGTTGCTCTTTGTTGCTTCTTTTAAGTTTCCCAGTCCTTGGTTTTCCCACTGCAATTCGTCACATTATATGCTGTCTCTTATTTTCCGTTTCATTCTCCCTGCACCGTGAGTCTTGTTTCTCGTGATGAAACTATACTGTGTCTCCTCAATTACTCCCAGAAACCTCTGCAATTGTTGTTCCACTGTCATTGATGTTGGGCTCCTCTCCCAGTCATTTCCACCCAGCTCCTGCCTCATCCCTCTGTCATTGCTTTTATTCAGTTGTAAAAGCGTCACCTCTGATTCTGTGCCCCCTGTCTCAAATTGCACTATAAATTCATTCATATTATTTACTCTGCATCCTAAGAGATCCTTCACCTTAAGCTCCCTTATCAAGTCTGCCTCGTTGCACGACACTAAATCCAATAGTGCCTGCCCTGTAATCGACTCCACCATAAGTTGCTCCAAAAACGCCATCTTGTAGACATTCCACAAACTACTTTTCTCCAATCCACTACCAACCTGATTTTCCGGGACCTCATGCATACTGCAATCGCCAATAGTTACTGTAACTTTGACTTTCTTACACATCTTTGTTTTTTCTGTTCTACCGTGCGCCACACCTTCTTACAACTGTTCACATAACTCGGGCATGAAACATTCCAGCTGTTAATACCGAGACGTAAGCCTTTTTCTTGACCACTGCCTCAATTTTTCCAGTCATCCAGCATTTCTTTCATTTTTACAGGAACATACTGTCTCTGTACTTTTCTTGTGTCATTTCTGAAGGCCTGTGGAAGCAATGGCAGGTGAGGACTTCGAAACAGACGTGTTGGACAAGCTAACAGTAGCCTAGTTTCCTGACCTGATGGAATGCATCCAAAGGTTCTAAAATGGATAGTGGGGGAAGATAACAGATACTCTGACGGTCATTTACTAAATTCAGGGGAGCTGCGGTGTTTGTGGCAGATTGGAAATCATCAAATGTGACATCACTATTTTAAAAATTGTGATTGATAAAAAGCGTGTAACAATAGGCCCATTAAATTAACCTCTGTGGTGGGAAAATCCATAACTCTATTGAGCAAGAAATAGTAAGACGCCTGAATAGAAATAGTTGCATCGTGCAGAGGCCGCATGGATTCAAGAAAGACAGTTTACCTAATGTATGAAAATGATTTGCAGACATTAAATGCGCGATAGAAAAATAGGGAACCGATAGAGTTGGTAGATCTGGTTTCCAACAGTCAATCGATAAGGCTATAATTCACTGAAAATTTGGTTATACTCCAGTAGACTTATTTGGAAACACTAGCTTCCAGAGCGCGGCTTCTTCATCAAGCGGTGTGGAGCATAATGTCAAAGACACAGAATTAATACCTGGAGATTAAAGTGTCAGACTGTGAGATATTGAACAAACCTGGATTTTTGAGTCTTTCATCTTTTCGAACGTGTTGCATGTTTTGGTTCATTAATATTTAAATCCCAGAACTTCTTTTAAGTCAACATTTCGAGATCGCTTAAGGTTTTATAATAAAATATAGCATTTTCGTTCAAACAATGCATTAAATGTGTGAGGCCTGGTCTGTCTGCACCCCAGTCTTGAATCAGACTAGTTAGGTTACTAAAGTGGAATTTACAAATTATTACATGCATTGACTGCCCGTAGATTTTACATTTTAATACAAAATAGAAGGCATCTGCAAATATATTTCTGCAAGTACAAATTCACCCCATAACCGTCTGCGTGAGTGTGTGTGCATGTGTGTTTGAGAGAGAGAAAGAGAGCATGTGCGTATGAGAGCACGTGACAGAGTGTGAGCTTGCATGTATTAAAGTATCAGTGGTGTTTTGATGGAGTATAACCCTGTAGACGGATGTGCGTGCGTGTGCTTGAGTGTGAGAGTATGTGTGTTCGTATAAGATGAAGGGTCTGCGTGCTTTAGTGCAAGATTGTGTGCATGTGTGCTTGTGTGCATTTAGTGGGGTTACCTGGCGTGTGACATGAACCCAAGATCTAATTTGAGGGAGACGATGTTGTCCGAGTCACATGAGTTCCTGCTGCGTACAAGGTGGCAACGTGTGGGGTCTGTACAGATTACCCCATTCCACTTTACATACTCTCTCTTGCGCACTCACACAAACACACACACAAGCACACATGCACACACAATCTTACATACTCACACACTCTCGCAGACCCTCTCTCTCTCTAACAGACATACATACATGTACCCCACACACTCATACCCATACACACACCCTATCACAGGCTTATACTCCATCACAATCACACACTTTACCAAGATTTCAAACACTCAAGGACACACTCTCTCATGTACTCTCACAGTCATGGTCACGCACTCACATGCTCTCTCATGCGCGAGCACACACATGTCTACGGGGTAAATTTGGATTTGCAAAATCATGTTTGCATGTACATTCTACCTTGCAGAAAAAATAGACAGTGTGCAGGCAGTCAATGCAAGAATTTTTTTTTTTTAAATCCACTTTGGATGTTGTACCATTCTTACACAGATGACGACACAGACAGACTATGAACTGACACCTTTAATGCATTGTCTGAGCTGAGATCTTATATTTAGTTATAAAACTTTATGTTACCTCGAGAAGCTGCCTTAAAGGAAGTTCTGTGATTTGCATACTAATAACCCAAAACATGCAGCCCATTCTAAAGGATTAAATATTTAAAAATCCAGGCTTGTTGAATATATCGTATTGTGACATTGCCATTTAAAATTCTGTGTCTTGTGATCTGAAAGTCCACACACACCTGATGAAAGAACAGCGCTCTGAAAGCTAATGGTTCCAAATAAACCTGTTGGAATATCAGCTGGAGTTGGGTGATTTCTAACTTTGTTTATCCCAGTCTGCCTCATCCGCATCATTGAAAACGTGCCATTGCTGCATAAGTGAAAGGTACATGGTGGTACAGGCAATGGATGAGCACAGCGGATTGGTTCACTAACAGAAATCAAAGAATGGGAATTTTTTTTTAGGATGGCGACCATTGGTTAGTGATGTGCCTCAGGGATCAGTGTTGGGTTTACAATTGTTTACAACTTACAGAAATTATTGGCATTTAGTGACCGACTGTAGTGTGCCTGGAGCATGAGGTGGCACTAAAATGACTAATAGTGTGAAGCGTGCAGAGAACACTGGAAGTCTGCAGAGGGATATAGATAGGTTAAGTGAGCAGGCAAGGTTCCGTGCAATGTTGGTAAATGTGGGGTCATCTATTTTGTTAGGAATAACAGCAAAATGGACTATTATTGAAATGGTGAAAAATTCCACATGCTGCTGTTCGGGGACTCATGTGTGTCCTTGTGCATGAATCACAAGACTTTTGTTTGCAAGTGCAAAAGGGAGGTCAGCCAACAAATGGAATGTTATCCTTTATTGCTATAGAGATGAAGTTGAAAAATACACGTTATGCTTCAGCTGTATAAGGTGTTGGTGAGCCCACACTAGGAGTAATCTGTTCAGTTTGTCTCCTTGTTGAGAAAGGATATACTGTCACTGGTGGGGATGCAGAGGTGGCTCACTTCGTTGATTCTGCAATTGTGAGATTTGAAATATGAGTAGTCTGGGACTGTACTCATTTGCATTTCAAAGAAGACAAGGCGATCTTCCAAATAAACATAGAAACAGGGAGGCTGTTCGCACTCGCAGGTGATCGAGAGAGCATACCGTCAAAATCAAGGGTGCAGATTTTGGACTGATTTGAGGAGAAATTTCATCACTCAAAGGGCTGTGACCTGTGGAATTTCCTGCCTGGTGAAGCGGTTGAGGCTACTTTCTTGAGACACATTTTTTCCCCAGTGTAGGAGTTAGAACCTATAGCTGAGAGCGTGAAATGATTTCATGAATGGTGAAGCATGCTTGAGATGCCAGATGTTTCACTCCTGATCATATTCTTATGTTCCTATGTTCTAACATTGCAGCAGTCCCTCTATCTGTGAATAGCCACCCCAATCAATATTGATAGTTCATGCCTCGTACCAAGAAAATTGGCCCTCGTCCAAATTTGGAGCTTTAGCTTTTAGATCCGGTCTATTCTTCTCTCTGACTATTTTAAACCAAGAGAATTATGATCTCTGATCTCAAAGTGTTCCTTCACTGATATCGAGGTCAATTGCTCTGCCTTATTTACAAACAGAATGTCAAACTTTACTCCTTATCTAGTCGGTGCATCCGCATAGAATTAGGATCCCTACAGCATAGAAGCAGGCCCTGCGGCACAAGAAATCTACCCCGATCATATCCCCTACCTTATCTTTGACCGTAAATAACGCACCTATCCTACACATCCTTGAAGACCGTCGGCAATTTAGCATGGCTAATTTACCAAAACAAATTATGGGTAGCACGGTGACACGCTGGGTAGCACTGCAGCCTCACACCGCCGGAGATCCGTGTTCAATTCCTGCCTCAGGCGACTCTGTATGGAGTTTGCACAATCTCCCCGTATCTGCATGGGGTTCAGTCGGGCGCTCCGGTTTCTTCCCACAGTCCAAAAATGTGCAGGTTAGGCGAATTGACCGTGCTAAGTTGCCCGTAGTGTGGGGTAAATGTAGGGGAATGGGTCTGGGTGAGTTGTGCTTTGGTGGGGCGGTGTGGACTTGTTGGGCCGAAGGGCCAGTTTCCACATTGTACTCTAATCTAAATATGTTTGGATTGTGGGAGGAGACTGGAGCACCCAAAAGGAGGCCACACAGAAACAGGGAGAACGTGCAAACTCTGCAGGCTCCCGAGATGGAATCGAACGCAGGTCACTGACACTGTGAAGCAGCAGTGCTAAGCACTGAGACGCCATGCCATCCTTTGGATAGTGAATCAGAAAAAAAAAATCATGTACACACTTAACAGATTCCTTTTCATCCAAGCTCTTAGCAATCTGTTCGTCCCAATCTATCTTTGAAAAGTTAAACATCCCTGTCATTGCAAACTTATGATTATAGATTACTGGAATGTTCCTATAAATGTGTTTCTCAATTTCCCACTGATTATTGGGATGGGGGTCAATTATGCTATACAAATAAACCTGAAAGAAAAAAAGGTACACAAACAAAAGCCGTGCTATTTTTTAAAGTAGAATTCTGTTAAGGGTCCTTCAGGAGGGGCTATACATGAATGTTTACATTTTCAAATTATATTTGCGGAAGGAAAGGGGTTTCTATCATTGCTGAAAGCGGAAATGATGATGGCCCAATCATTTTTTTCATCAGACTGGTAATTTGGAGACGGTAATATTCGAGGGACGTGGGTTCCAATCCTACCATAGGACATGGCTATCATTTGAATTCAATAAAATCTAGAGTTGGATGTATTATGAGTTTGAGGAAATCGTTGTGAATGATCATAAAAAAACACATCTCTTTCACTAATATCCTGTAATGCCATCATTATCTGGTCTGGCCTACAATTGCAGGCCTACAAGGTCCAGACCTACAGCAGTGTGCTTGACTCTTACTTACCTATGGGTAGTCAAGGATGGTCAATAAATGCTGGCCTGCTCAGTTGTGGTGACATCATCTGAATATTTCTTTTTTTCTAAATCGAGGTGGGGAATTGCTTTTTAAATGAAGTTGAATTGATGATTTCTTCAAGTGAAAACAAACCTGTGGCCCAACATGTCAACTCGCCCTCCGACTAAGTCGAGGACATGGAGGTCATGGGCTTCCTTCACCGCCGCTTCCTCACTACCCGACGCCTGGAGGAAGAACGCCTCGTCTTCCACCTCAGAACACTTGTGGACTTGACCAGTTTTCTCATTTCCCCTTCTCCCACCACACCCCAGTTCCCAACTTCCAGCTCAACACCAACCCTATGACCTTTGCGACCGGCCTATCTTCTTTTCCACCTGTCCACGCCACCCTCCCCTCTGACCTATCTCCTTCATCCCCACCCCCCCTCACCTATTGTACCCTATGCTGCTTTCTCTCCACTGCCACCCTCCTCTCATTTATCTCTCCACACTTCAGGCACTCTGTATTCCTGATGAAGGGCTTTTGCCAGAAATGTCGATTTCACTGCTCCCCGGATGCTGCCTGAACTGCTGTGCTTTTACAGCACGACGGTATTCCAGAATCTGGTTCCCAGCATCTGCAGTCATTGTTTTTACCTTTGAGCGCATTGTACACCCTGTCTGAGATATTCTTGATCCTGGCACCGGGACGGCAAAAAGCCATTCGTGCGGTCCTCTGCAGAATGTTTGTACCTCTGAATTAGAGGTTCCTATCACAACCAATCGCTTTGAACCTGACGTTCTCCGTTACATTTAGTCCTGGCTTGGTGACAGAAACTTGACTGCTTGTGCAACATTCATCTGAGATCCATCTCAAGTACATCCCAAGAATCATACTTGTTTGAGATGGGGATAGCCACCAGAAACTCCAGCACTACCTGCCGCTTCTTCCTAAACTTTAATAGATGTAACCCATCTACATGACTGTATCTGATAATTTAGTCCCTTCCTATAACTGCTATGCTCCTATAAATACTTTATTGAACTCATAGCCAAACACTCTTGCTGCCAACATACTCAACAGTAGCATGGAAACTCTTCCTAACCCCTCACATCGTAGAGGAAGGGCACATCACTCCCTAAAGGCAATTTTTTCACCAGAGCAATCTATAGTAGAAGAAATAGCACAGTCTTACTGCTCTAATAAAGCACTGCTCCAGGCAACTTCAGTATCAATATTTTGTATTTTTAAATTTGATCAAGAGGCAGAACTCAATAAACATACCATCACAAAGAACCCACTCTATTCACAATTACAGACTTCCAAAAAAAGGGCAGTAAGGGTCCACTTAAAATATTTTAAAAACTATGCACTTAGCTGCTCCTGTACTACGACCTCTCTCTCGCAGGTTCCTTCAAGTTCATCTTGGAATTTGACTGTTGGTTAATTTTTCATCGACACACTTCGATGTCCAAAGATACTTTCCTTAAACAGCTGTGTCAAGCAGTTGTGTCGGTTTCTTTCTCCTTTAATACCGTGAGCACGAGGTTCTTGCCTTTGTCTCTGTCTTTTTTTAAAAGTTTCATTTTTATTCTAATCTTTCTTTTCCCCAAAATTTCCAAAACAATGCAACAGCTTAGAAAATAGTAACTGCTGCTCCTGGAATTTGAGAAAATGACCTCTAATACCTAACTACCTAAAAAAAAGGTATTAGATCATAAAGCAACATTTTTCCGGTCCTCTGTCTCAGATTACATGAATCATGGGAAAAATAAACAATGGAAGGACCTGATATCTGCATCAAGCCGGGGGATCTGAATGGAAACAAAGTATCCATGGAAACACATTTATGATTTAAAAACATATTTTATACAGTATGCTATTTAATCGTTTTAATTGGAAGCTTTTCGTGTTTTTTGCAATTTGTCCAGATGTGTGGATCCGAGCGTTCTGTGAGAAAGAGTTTCCCACTCTGGCCTGCAATGAGCGATGATGCATTCACCGAATAGTTTATTTTTGTGCTTGCTTCTCTTGCGGTGCAGTGATTTCTTGGGAGATTTTTTTTTCTGAGGCATGAATCATTCCTCTTTCGGTTCGGCCGTTGTTGTTTTGCTTTCTATATTTTGCTACTCATTGGTATCAGCAGTTTACTTTGACTTTGTTCCTCTAGTCTCTTCCTTGTTGCTCCTTGGATGGAGTTATTTATTTTCTCATTGGAAATAAACAACAAAATCCTGTTGCTACTCCTCTTTTTCCCTTTCGTTCATTCCTCACGTGGACACCTCGTTCCATTATCTGCTGCATCTCATGTTGGCTCTCAGTCACTTGGATTTATTCATCACCTGAATTGTTTTTATTACTGGATATTTCACGGCATATTTTAAATGGTGTATAATTTTTTTCTGTGTCACCACATAAATAAGTGCATTTGTGCAGCAACTTAAGTTCGGCAGCATATATGCAACTTGTTCAAAGAGATAAAAATCATCCACGTAATAACCAACATAGAACATATATAAAATATAAACAAACCAGAAAAGGATAAAATTGGCGGATCTGGCAAATAGCAAAATCACAGATGTCTTTCTGCTGTCTATCACTGGGTCATTCTCTGTTTTTCTATGACCCTTCAGTCCTTTCCGTGCCTTAACTGCATCAAAGATGTGTCTGACGGTAAGAATGTTGAGGAAGACAATAAGAATGAATGGGAGAAATGGTGTTAAAATATTTCAATATATGTAAAACTCACCCAATGTACATTGTCATAATAACTGTCTCTTGTGTAACAGTACCATGGAATGTTTCCAATGATCCTTCCAGATTCAAATTTGAAATAATTGGGAATATTCTTTAAAGAGAAGGAAATGCAGATTGCTGCTAGAACTCTCATTGCTGTTTTCGCTGTGCAATACTGAGATTTCATCTGATGAATACAAATGGCTACAAATCGATCAAATGTAAAAGCAACAGTGAACCAGACAGAACAATCAACAGTAAAGCAGCTCAGGACGTGGAGAACTCCACAAACAGGAGTGATGTCCAGAAAAGACTGTGGATAATAATAGTAAACAAACTCATCAAATATGATATCAAAAATAATGAACAGTAGATCAGACACTGCCATGGCTACGAGATAGCGAGTGGAACCTGTTGAAAGGCCACACTTGCTCCGAGATAAGAATGCAATTGCCACCAGAAAAACTGTAAGATGAAAGAAAATAGAAGAAAATAGATTTGAAGTGATTAATTAAATATTCTCGATACATGTTGAATTTTAGAACTCAGGTTTCTTTTTGTTCAGTACAATGTCATGAGAATCACTACAGTAGCTTATCTCAAGTAAAATAACTTGCACTTTCAAAAGACAAACAGAATCACATGGGCAGAAATTTTATCTCAGAAACACGACCAGGTACTCAATACGTCTTTTTGCGGGCAGGGGAGGTGTGGGTCAGGAGAAGGTATATATTTTGCTTTACAGATTACCCTGTCTAGATGTAGTTTCCCACAACAAAACAATCACAAAAAAACACACACACAGAATCAGTAAAACAAGGAATCGGAGACTCTTGATGGGCAACTGTTTCACACAGAAGGTGGTTTAGATTTGTAATGAACTGCCGCAGGAATTGATAAATACCAGGACAGATGTAATATTCAAAAGGCACTTGGACAGCTACATGAATAAGAAAAGTATAGAGGGCTTTGGATGACACAGTGATTTGCAAAGCTGTCTCACAATACAAGGGAGTCAGGTTAGATTCCAGCCTCACTGCAACTGTCTATGTGGAGTTTACACATTTTCCCCGTGTTTTATGTCAGTTTCTGCCGGATGCACCAACTTCCTACAAAAGTCCAAAAATGCACATGTCAGGTGGTATGACTATGCTAAATTTTCCCTGGTGTTCAGGGATGTGTAGGTTAGGTGCGTTAGCCATTGGAAATGCAGGGGATAACGTAGGGGGATCAGATGCAGACTTGTTGAAATTAGCTGCCTGTTTCCACAAGAAGTGAATTCTATGAAATGCAGAACTTAGTCGGCATGGACAAGCTGGACTGAAGTGTGCGTTTCCATCGTACAACTCTATGATGCTCATCGTGCATTCAGGGGGATGGTAGTGGCATTGTACGTCAATGGGAGTTTGGTAGATTCTTACTGCTTAAGATTATTATTGTCTGGTGTTTGCGGAGTGCGATTGTTATTTATCAATTATCATGTCAAGCTGGATTTTATCATGAAGTTTTGGGACACAAATGTCTTTATTATACAAGGAGTTGCAAACTGTGCTGAACATGGTGTATTTGTGTGGAAACATGTTCGCTTTGGACATGACAAGTGGAGGGAAGGGAATTGGTGAGGCAACTGCAGAGTTTGGGGCCAAGGACACGACCTTGCAGAATTCGTGCATCAATGTATGACAGCTGAGATGATTGTCCTTTTACTGCCAGAACCATCTTACCTGTAGGCCGTGCAATAATAAAGAGGGTTGTAATCTCATTGACACCCGTTTTTTAAAGGTTTCCTTTTGTATCTATATCTTTGTAATTTATAGGTTAAGAACGCGGAGATTTTATTTCAGTTCATAAAAAAACTATAAAAATAGTAACATCTGACACAGGAATAAATATTTTGTAATTACAAGTCAAACAATCCGAAGTTTGTCACACTTTAGAGTTTAACACATGGTTATGTTGAATGGTCAGAAGCTGTGGAACAAAGGTTGGGGTTGTGTGATGAGGTTGGATATCTGGCAGAGACAGAACGTTTATCATTATCTCACGATGAGAAGACAAATGCTCTCTATTTGGAAAATTAGATTTATGAGCTCTGACAGTAGCTGAATTATGTAAACGACCAGCAGAATCTCACGAATATGCCTGAGGTCAAAAATCTTGTTCATGATTTTCTTTATTATTATACAACTTTCTTTATTTTATTCTCTTTCTTTTCTGTAATCCTCTCTAATTCAATTATTTATCACAGCCATGATATTGCAAGTGCTGATGCCCATTATTTATTGCATCCGATTTTTTTCCTTTTAAATTTATTTTGCTTTTTAATAATATTGCCTTAAAATTAACTGGTGCAACGTCCTTAACAAAATCTCTTCCTCTCAAGGTATTGGGCAGTGATCACTTTAAAAATCAACTGCGCTTCGATTTTGAATAACCGATTCAAACATTGTTTATCAAAATCTTATCAGATGCAGGTGCGAAATAGTGTCAACACTTGTTCGTCCAGATCCTTCATTATTAACGTCTAGATAAAGAAATGTAGTAGCCATGATATAGGCCTGCCCTAACAATGCTGGAATATCAATCAGTCCAAAAGGTTTTTAAGTAAACATTATATGTCCATCGGACAAATGAGTGAATTGACATTGCTATTCTATTACTTTCACGATATGCGAATGAGTCACATATAAGTTCCCCCAATGGAACATTTAACTTTGCAAACTTAGTACCAAATATAGACATCAACGATTGATCTAATTTGCATTCAATCATATTTATAATCCACAATTACAATTTCATCAGTGAACACATTAGAAATTAGAAATGTATTATGAAAGAAGCATTCCACGATTACAGTCAAATTATGGTCCTCATTATGAACGTAGTCAGGTATTCGGTTCACCATAAACAGTTAAATTCTATTTTCATAGATACTCCTACGTACACAAAGCCACTGGGGTAAGTTGTTCCCCTCCAGTTAGTAACCCACACTCAGTATAATTTTACTTTGAGTGATGCTCCCAGTAACACCTGGGCACTGGGGTAACTTGTTCCTCTTTGAATAGGAACCCACAGTCCGAATAATTCTAATTGGAAGATGCAGAGATATGTAGAACATGAGTGGTTCCAAGACTTACCAGGAACTCCAACAACAGCAATGATGGTGTAGTAAACTTTTTTGACCATTTGCCTTGGAAGATGCATTTTATTGTTTGTGGCACTAACTCTGCCTTGCTGCAGCTGTTAATCTGTTGGAATTGGAGCATTATTTAGAATTGGAGGGAATACAGTTTCAGAGACTTTACTTTATATTGTGTGGTATATCCAATGGAAAATTATGATGACACTTTCAACGTTTTAATTGTTTTCAACAACCAAATTATCCCAACAGGTATACTTGAATGATGTTTTCACTAAGTCAATTTCAATTCCCCAATTTCTGAATTAATTGGATCCTTTTGGGTCTCAAATGCGAATTGCAGGTTGTCTTCAAACAACAAGACTTGCTTTATCTCTCTCACAATTAGTCCCAAAAATATATTTTTTTGCACTTCTTTTCACTGAGGACACTTGTTGCTGAGGCTATTTCGGTCATTCAATGCCTCTCGTTGTAGAGTTCGTTAAGAGGTGTTCTACCCAACATGGTTATACTGTTGCTTTCCTTTTAATTCACTTTTGCAACTCGTTTAGCAATATCTATCTGTGAATGTATTCTCTGAATCGGACCAGAAATTCATAGCAACCATCACAACAGCTGGAACGTACACGATTTAATATTTTTTCAATGCGAAGACAAAAATTAGTTAGGTGCAACTTAGGAGAATTACCCATGCTAAATTGCCCGTAGTGTTAGGTGAAGGGGTAAATTTTTGAAATGGGTTTAGGTGGGTTGCTCTTCGGAGGGTCGGTGTGGACTTGTTGGGCTGTAGGACCTGTTTCCACAATGTAAATCGTCTAATCTAATCTAAAAACAGAAACTAATTCAGAAAGTTAACTTACAAATCAATGAATGATAACATCATATGGGACAGACTTCACTCATAAATCCGTCGTGTTTGTAACTCGAAAATTTTATTATAAACTACACGAGTCCCATTTCAAAACTAACTCCATTGTCTTGATTGTCATACAAGTACTTTTTGAAGATTTTGAAGATTCCCAACTCAACCGACCGTCCTCTGGGTGCCATCTTCCCTTTGAACCTTGAGCCTTTCAGCTACAAAAATGGGCCACATTGCTATTGGATCTTCAGAGAAGGGGAAAAACTGCTTTAGATGCCCCGAAATCCATGCTCCTCCTAGTCTTATCCTCTTATCTCTATTCGTAAGATCGCAACTCGACCTTATCCAGAATCTCTCTTCACAACTAAACTGCTACTCTCCCAGCAACATTTTCACGAATGTCTTTGTGCACCCTGTGTAATACAATCACATCCTTCTTATCGAACAGTGACCATAACTGAACACAAAACTCCAATTGTGACTGAACCAAAGTCCTTCAGAGCACCGACAGGAAATCCCTGCTGGTAAAGATATCTTTTTCACTGAACCATTTACCAATTCTGCCACATTGAGGGATATTTATTTCCTCTTTGCTTCCTAGTATCCCACCACTCATTCAGTACTGTCCTGTCTTGTGCCTCCTGGCAAGAAGCATCATCTCACATTTATCAAAGTTAAATTTCATCTACCACTGACATGCCCAACTGACAAATTTGTCTGTTTCTATCTGTAACCTGAGATTATCTTCCTCACTGCCAATCACCCTGTGAATATTTGTATCATCAAACTTACTTGTCATCCCTAAACTTCCCCTCTGTTTATCCCACTAACCAGCCTCAACACTAACACATACCACATATACGTCATGTGCGTGTAAAGAATGCTAACATGTTTCTACTGATTACCTTTCTTACTGTGGGTAAATATTTCCCTCTGCTCCTTCATAGTTCCTTCAATCTCAGCAAATACACTAACCCACCTCAACGAGAAGCAAAGGAGATGGTCTCATAATTAGGCACAAACAGTTCAAATACACATAGCTGGCAGTTAGAAGTAAGTTTGGAGTGCACATAGCAGGACTTGGTCGTAGAAAATGCCAATGTACAATTAATGATGCCAGAAGTTAAAGATGTTAACGTTTATTGGATAGGGGATATAGCAAGTGAAATTCAAGACATTTGGGGGATGTGGGAAGCAGAGGTGTTTACGATTTGACTAAAGCAAGACCACCTAAGTCTGAGCTGGACCATATGGTGATATTTGATTAGTCTCACGATGAGGTGTTTGAAAGGCAGTGGCAGTAGAAAGACAGTGCTCCATAATACTTGAGAAGTGAAGCAATGTAATGAGGGGAGCAGGAAGTGATCCTGCAAATAGAGAGAAATCCATTTCTGCCAAACTGGTAGAGTGTACCAGGCTCTGTATTGCATGTAGCCTTACTGGTAAATAATGGATATCAATCTAAAGGTTTAGGCCCTATGGCTAGGCATGTAGAAACAATTAGGGAATGGTATATGCTCACGACAGGGGTTTGGGAATCCAGGGATGGCAGCTATATTAAAACACTAGCGTGGTGCAACTTGACAGGGAATCCAAACGAAGCCAAGATATGAACTCAGCGGAGCATGCCAGTGACAGTGGAGGAGGATGATCAATATGGTAATGAGTAATTGGATACATTACCAGGCAATTTATGGTCGCAACATGATACAGATGGGGGAAGAGTGAAATCAGCTGGGCCAGTGGAAATAAGGTTGAAAACCGGAGCTGGGACAGTAGTGACATTTATGATGAATGAAGATATCTCAAGGGTTGGGATACCGTCGGAAATCAGTTTAGAGAACGGGTCTGCCTTCATTCAGAACGTAGTTAATTTGATGCTGCATTCTTTGAAAATCAAGCAGAGGTTTGGATGCGTATATCATCCCCAGTCACAGGGTATGGTGGAATGAATTCATGGGACGTTGACAGCCAAATTAAGCAAGACTTGCGCAAGCACCAACCTTAATTACATTGATGTGCTGCCGCTGGCTTTACAAACTAACACTACATAAGATACTTACGCCGCTTGAGATGCTCACAAGTAGACCCATGCCAGTGCCCAGGTGGAGAGACCCGTACAAAGGGCCTAGCTTGGAGCAGTTAAACTCAGAACATAAGCAATATATGCAGCAACAACCTATGATACATGAGAATACCCACCTGCTGGAAATACAAAGGGGAACTGACAGCTGTCAACGAGGAAGGATCCAGTAAGCCCGGGGATTGTGTGTACATGCGGGTTTTTTGAAGATGCTGAAATGAGTCGAGGAGAGAGAGAACTTCCTTTGTGATCAAGGCATCATCTACCGCCATCCAAGTGGAAGGACGACACATATGGTACCACCTTAATCATTGTACTAAAGCTTTCTCACCGGCACAAATTAACTCTAACACTGAGGTAAGTGGAGTTTAGGCTGAAAAACATGGACACGGGTAGGGTACACAGGAGGCTAGTACGCCTCCACAGGGTTCTGAACAAGGTACTGGTGAAGTTCTTGGGAATACTGATCATTCCAAAAAAAAAAATACTTATGGAGATGTTGAGAACAGTCCTCCTGGCAGCAAGGATGGTGAAGATATGGGGGATACCCCTGATAACCACCTCTCTGATGCTAGGTCTGCATAATCAGACTTGGTGACCATTAACTTGGCCTGGACAGGTAATGCCGGGTTTACTTTGCTGCCCTAGCATGGGTACGCGCCCGTGACAATCACTGGTATCAATGGGCAAACTACACGGTCGTAGTAATGGGTAGACAGGACTGCTGCTTGTGTACTAAGTTAATCCCCTCATACGATGTTGACCATATGCCCTTTAACTTGAGCATCTGTACTGAATGGTATTTGCAGCACTCTAGTCGACCCCTTTAGCCGAATGATTCATCAACTTACAGGCAATCCCCTTGCCTTCTTTTGGTGCCTGCAACTTCAGACCACTACATTCTATCAGCAGGATGATGTGGGCTGGCAGCAACTCCAACGGTGGTATTGATAAAATACCCCGTGGTTCATCAGTAAGACTAATTGCATGTATCCCGAGGCTGCTTTCAGTAAACAGGAAGGGTTGAGTTTTGAAAGGTTTAAGTGAAATGGCTCCACACTTAGTAGGCTACTTTATGGGTCTTTCTGGGAATACAATTCAAACGGAGGTGGACACCACATTTGGGGCTGTTTTAAATTCCCGACGTGTCCCCCTGACAGGTACTTACTGGCTGGGAGGTAAGAAAGTAGGGTTGTGCATGAAGCTGACCACTGACTGGAGTGGCAGCTTTGCCCGTTTAATGCTCTGACACAAGGTAGTTATATCGCCACACGCAGCTTGACACTATGTTGCAGTCACCGAACGAAGCGACGGTATGTCCCTGATCTGACAATTCAGATTGATAGTATAGGACAGCCAAGAGGTATTCCTAACGGGTTTAAGGCCCGCAATGAGATTGCCGCAGGCTGGGAAGCTCCTATACCAATGATAGGGATTAGTAAGAATGCTGAATGGATTAATTACATTGATTACGAAAAGCAGAGATTTATCAGTTATACTGATGATGCCGTTGTGGCCTTCGGAGAACAATTGGATGCTACCACTAAAATGACATAACAAAACAGACAGGCCTTAGATTGGATACAGGAAGTAAAAGGCGGAGTTTGTGTGATGTTTGGGGAACATTGCTGTACCTTTATACCTAACAACACTAGCCCTGGGGGATCTTTGACTAACGCAATGGAAAAACTAAACAATCTAAGAAGGGAGATAAAAATAAAAACAATGCAGGGTTTGGTCATCAGGCTTTTGATTGACTGAATAATATATTAGGGTCTTGGGGAGCATGGTTTGTCAAGATTGGTTTTACTGTAGGTGCAGTTTTGCTTTCTGTTGCCTTCATCTTTTGTTGTGCTCTACATTATATTTAGTCCTAGTTAGTTCGCGTCACTGCACAGCAACTTGTCGTCATTTCAGCTACGTGAGGAAAAGTTTACTCGTCTGGTGGAACCCCACTGTTCGATGGTTATGATCTAACAACCGCCACAATACAAGGAATATGTCCACGTGGGGACATCGATGATATTTCTGAAGAACGTGATGCGGGTTCAAGATTGTGAGGGATCTTGCATCTTTTTTCCTGTTGTGGTTATTGGAGGGCAGGTTTTTGGCCCGAGGGACTCAGGAATGGAGGAAGGACTCTTTAAGTTTCAGACTCCGAAACTTATTTTGCCCATGTTGGGATTTATATTTCTGGCATTGGGCAGAGGAGAGGCTAAGCTTATTGTCTTCTTTCCATGGGTGAGACCAGGATGGGATAAACGTAGTGGTACATTCTTACACCAATTAGCAGAGTAAGGTTAAGACTGAAAGGTCACGGTGATCAGATGAGATAACACAAAAAATAAACCAAGGTTCTCTGTTAAGTGTTATTATGACAGGATTGGGACTATAAATAATTGGTACATGACATTAACATAGCTAATTAATAGTTACTAGAGTGAGCTTGAGACAGGAGACTTGTAACAGATGGAATAGCTAAATATCTATCATGATAGGTTAGTCTGCAATTGAAGATCACTGTAGTGGAGTTACTAATAAATATCTAACGGTGACATTAGAAAAACATTCAGTAGAATGTACAACTTATGTGATAATGAAAACTAACACCACTGGTTTATCGTGTACCTAGAGTGAGGTACTTGATTAATGTGGTTGGACATGCTGATAAGCTGACAGAAACATTATAAAAAATATGTAAATCCAAGGAGTCTGAGGTCCGTGGGCTTTCGAGAATCAGCTTTGTCAGTGTCACGGTTTTTTTGTTTGCAAATAAATGAAGAACTCTCTGCGTGTCCTGATTTTTCTCTATATTTTCTCCACAACAGTGTGCGACAAGGTTCCTCGACTGCTAAGCCATAGATTGTGTAGGAAGGTTAGATCACAGTGAATGCAGTATATTCAGCTTCTCCCCAAAGCTGAAACCCTCCAACCTTGGCAGCATCCTTGGGAATCTTTTCTGAACCCTTTCAAATATTGTTGTCAAACATCTCAATTTCAGTAAAGCGTTTGATAAGATTCTCCACAGTAGGCTATCACAGATAATACGGAGGCAGGGACGTGAGTGTGATTGAGCGGTTTGGATCATTAATTGGCTTGCTGTAAGAAGACAGAGGGTGGTTTTTGATGGGAATTGTTTCATAATGGAGTTCAGTTACTAGTGGTGTACTGCAAGGATCTGTTTTGATGCCACTGCTGTTGATAACTTTTATAAATGATGTGGATGAGGGTATTGATGCCTGGGTTAGTGCATTTGCCGATGCCATTAATGTTGGTGGAGGTGCAAATAGTGCCAAATGACGTTATAGGTTACAGTGAGACATAGATAAGTTGCAGAGCTTGGTTGAGAGCTGACAAATGGAGGTTAATGCGGAAAAGACAGAGGTGGTCCACTTTGGAAGGAGTAACAGAAATGCAGAGTACTGAGCTAATTGTAAGATTCTGGGGCTGTGGATGAGCAGAGAGATCTCGGTGCCCATTTTAGAGCACTGAAAGTATTCACCCAGGTTGAAAGGTTGTTAACATGGCATACGTGTGTTACCTTTTATTAATAGAGGGATTTAGTTTTTGAGCCATGAGGGCATGTTGCTGAAAAAAAAACCTCTGGTGTGGCCACACTTGGAGTACTGCGCACTGTTCTGGTTACTGCATTATAGGAAGGATGTGGAAGCTTTCGAAATGGCGCAGAGGATATTTACCAGGATGTTGGCTGCGACGGAGGGAAGATCTTATGAAGAAGGCTGAGGGACTTAATGCTGTTTTCCTTAGAGAGAAGAAGGTTAAAAGGTGACTTGACAGAGGCGCACAAGATGATCAGAGGAATAAATAGGGCAGACAGTGAGATCCGTTTTCCTCGGATGGTGATTGCAAGCACGAAGGGAATTAATTTAAACTGAGGGGGCATACATGAAGGACAGATATCAGAGATAGATTCTTCACTCAGAGAGTCATAAGGGCATGGAATGCCCTGCATCAGTCGAGGGCTCGCCAACTGTAAGAGCATTTAAATGGTCACTGGATAAACATATGTATGATAATGGAATGGCGTGGGTTATTTGGACTTCAGATTGATTTCACAGGTCGGCACAACATCGAACACTGACGAGCCTGTCCTGCACTGTAATGTTCTATGTTCTAAAACATCCTATCCCTGTAAGCTTGTTTAGTCTCTCAAACATTCTGTATCAATGTTCTATCTCTGTCTGCAGTGACCAGCAGGGTAAGAATAAGAGTGATACTGTGAATATGCGACCAGTACTGGGTTGCATTTGCAGATGTGATGATGGACAGAAAAATGAGTTTGTGAAAGGAATTCATTTTGACTATGAGGAATTTTTGAATTTATTGAGTTGATAATTGTTTTTTTTTCTCTGATGACATCTCGTATGATTCTTTGAATGGTAAGCAGAAAGGATATCAGTGTATGTTGCTAAATTTGAATTATTATCTTGCTGTGAAATGTGATAGATGTATTTGAATAGGCATGGCGACCATTTCCAGAAATTCCCAGATCCCTTATTATGTTAAATCAGTTCTTGGTGTCTGTTTGATGCAGTATTCTGCGTGGATCATACTCTACATCTGAATGGATATTCACCCTCTGATATGAAACCCGGTATTTTCCACTGCAGCCAGCTTTTCACGGATTTCCTGGTGTCGGCTCTGATCTGCATCATGTGAAAATATTTTATTAAAGACAAAATGCTTGTGAATGTCTGGTTCAGTCCATATGTCCCGAAATGGGGAACTTTGAAAGGCAGGAATGATCTCACAATTCCCCCTGTTACTGAAACAGTGCTCTAGACATGGGCTGTACGTAGTGTAGCGAATGATATAGCCCACTGGCTGATTATTTTGCTGGGTTCTGTTATTCAGCAGAGTTTAGAAAAGCTGAACCGCGATGCGGTTCCCGTTGATCTGGGCGGGGATCAGCAATTTACTTTCTGGTCAATGACAGTCGATGTTCGGAAAGACAGCGAGGTAATTTCCACCTGGGTGGTTTAGGAAAAAGTGCACAGCGTAGGTAATGAATGGATGCATTGATATCTGTGTTGGTCTTTCTGCACTGGGAAGCAGGTAAAGCCAACAGGAAGCGAAGTGTTCTCTCCCATAATCGGTCACCTGGTGCCCAGCTGCGATGCGAAAACTGAAAGGAGTAATGTCAGGCTGTCAATCAAGGAACAGACTTTGGGTCAAAAATTCTCTTTGCACTGTCAGTAGGCACAGTTTGAGATGGGTTACTTGGAACAAAGCCCATTATATTAAAGAAAACGTGAACTCCTGCAATTCACATTTCAAGTTCTTGCATGGGAAGGTCAATGTTGAATTACTTTGTATCCATATCCCAGTGCTGTAGTAAATTCTGGGATCAGTGAGATGTTTAAAGAGAGAATCAGGGTAATTGACAGACAGCAGAACAATGTTACTTATTTTTGTACAAATCCTCCTGCAATGTATCAGGGAATGCCACAAGCCTTCTTGATAACTCGCACTAACTTCATTTTAAGTTACTTCTAATGATGCACTACTTTATTCAGCATGATACACGAGATGTTTAGAAATAAATAGAGACGGGGAGAGAGAAAGAGAGAGAGAGAGAATGAGAGATACAGGTGCAGTCAGTGGGATCTGGAGGTAGGGAGAATCCTGGAAGAATTGATAACAGGAAAATGTTTCGGGCATAGAGACAACCAGAACAATAGACTTGCAGCCTGACAGGAAATGGGAATAATAGCAAAGGAGGCAGAGGGAGACAAAGGGAAACCGAGAGGTGATTGAGATGATTCAGTAAACAGTAAAATGTTGCCTGTGTGGGGGATTTGGACTTTCTCTTCAAACCTCACTCCGATGTATTTCACTCCCTCTTTTATTTCGGGGTCAGCGGATTTCACTCTTCGTGATGTGACCCCAGGAAATCTGCTCTTGCTCCTTTCCGTTTGCAGTTTCCTTTTACGCAACCTCTGATCCAACAGTCAGCCATGTTGGAGACACAGATACATTGTTAAGGCAGTGACCATGCTTCTTCTAGAGTGGCATCAGCAGACCCTAAGTTTTTTCCTGAATGAATGCAGCAACTGACAGCGCAAACCTGAGAAAACGATACACAGAACCTCCACTGTCTTTCCAGTGACAGAAACAAGTCAAATCCATATTAAATGGAACACCCACTCGATGCTGAAAATGCTTTCCGGTCCCCAGTTTATTTTCCTGACTGATTATCGCTCTGCACAGTTACAGTGACCCGAAATATGAACAGTTCCGCTCTCCATAGAACTTGACAATGTACCTGCTCAATTTACTGTCCTACAGTTGCGATAAGATCAACATCACTAATGTCGCTTGACTTTATTGGAAATACTGGGGAGGCAATTGTCAATGTATTAACTCCAGTCTATAAAACCAGGCACCCAGAAATGGATGTTGGATTCGAATCATAACGTGGCAGTCCGTGGAAGTTGAATTCAATATAACAGTTAGAATTAAGAATCTAATAAAACTATGAAGCCATTGTGGATTGTCAGGAAAACCCAACTGGCTCAATAATGTCCTTCACGGACGGAAATCTGCCATCTTCTTATGGTATGATATACATATGACTGCACATACACAGAAGTATGGTTGACTCCAAATTCACATTGAAATTGCCAAACCACTCAGTTATAATAATCAAGACGAAGTGTCGAAGAAACTGGATGGACCTTGACGATGGCAACTTGCAGCACGTCGACTGTCGTGGTTCAAGATGGCAGCTCATCAACACCTTCTCAATGGTAATTGGGAAAGGAAAATAAATGCTGACCCAGCCAGCAACACTCACAACCCATTAATATTCATTCTCAGACATGAGTCAGTGAGGGCACACCTCACTGTACACGGGGTTTTGGATATGCACCTACATGGTCATGATATTCATGATAATGGAATTAGATGAAAAAGAGATGCGATTAATCTCACATTTTATTTCGATCCCAGCTGATGGTCAACAATCCCGTTGTTTGTTTTTTTTTTCTGTCCATCTCTTTATTTTTCTCCATCGACTCAACTCACTCCACCCTGTCAGCAGCATCAATCACACTTTTTCTCAGCTGGTTTCAGTGCCAATGCATGTTCAACAGACTCGAAATGTTAACTCTGTTTTTCTCTCAACAGAGGTTGCCAGCGCTGCTCGGTGTCACCCACAGTTATAGTTTCTTTCAGTTCCAAACCTTCAACTTATTTTTTTCTTTGTTTTAACCTTTAATTTTCTTATTTCAAGGCCAAGGGCAACACTTGCAGATCATCATTAATAACCCTTGCTTTTGACGCCATTCCACATGGCGGTTTAGGGTCAGCACATTGCTGGGGATCTGAAGTCGCTCTTGACCCAAACGGGACAATTAAGTTAGATTTATTTAGCAAAGGACACCAGTGAAGCAGGTAGGTTTTCAGGCAAAATGCTGGTGTTTTATTGTTGTTCTGAGTGAAACTTGCATTTATAAGATGAATTTATGTTTAGACATCAGTTGTGGAAGGATATGAAAGTGTCCTTTATTGTAATAAAATGATTTTCTGCAATACTGTTCAGCAACAATACTATTCTACCACGTGTCACTATTGTGAAGCTACTTTAGAGACGAGAAAAATAGTGTGATCGAAATAATTGTAACTGGAACTTTGGCCGGTGTAGAGCTCGATCCATAAAGTCTGATTTTACCAAGGCATAGGTAACGGTTTATTCAGGAATAAAGCTGCCATAGAGATGGAACCTGGGGATACAATGGCTCTGGTAATAGACAGGGTTGACAATGGAGAGAACAATGAGGCATAAATCAGTTCAAGGTAAAATGAAACCCTCGAGACTATGAACTGTGTCGTTCTCAGATGTGAGTGAGAGATCTGAAGTTGGTGCATAATGAGTGGAGCTGGTGATTAAGACAGATTACGTTAGTTTCAGGCTTTAGCAAATGGATGTAAAATCGAAATAACGTTGAAAGTCAACATAGTTCATGAATTAATAAAAGGACAGAGAGAGTGAGAGACTTATCAGGTGCCCCAATAATAGCAAGAAGGATATTGTAACGCGCCTGGATAATCAGAAGTACAAAGTTTGTGAGAAGATTTGTAGCTCGGATACCGGATGAAATATCACAGAAGCGCTTCACAGGAGGCTCCCAAGCACTGAGGATGTCATCTAGACAGGGGACGAAAAGTCTGCAACACAACTTCCCAGCTCGGCGAACAGAACCACAATAATCAGTAGTACACCTAACATCCAATATGATGCGTTTTCCGAACAACAGAAAATATATAAAAGACCCCAAATTAAACCCTTGTCGATTGATGAAACATTCCATTTAAACGTTCTCAGATTCTGATCCATTTCGCAACAATCCAGTCTCCATAGAGTCTGATCTCTTTTTTCCATATCTCTGCAGATGCTGATCCCTGATTGTATCGGATTTGATGCATCTGCTGCTACAATGTAATAAATCACTGAAACAAGCCTGTTAATAATATGTCAGTGAACAGTTAGAATCCTTGGAGAGTGACATCAAACATGTTCACTGAGCAAACATTTCCAGTTAACAGCTTTCACTACAGTACTTCCCGCTCGCAGTAGTAACTTGATTGAACTGGATGTTGACATCACCGACTATCTCATCTCTCATCAACAATTACTCTGACGAAGTCGGTAAAGGGAGATCGATAAATGCTTTCTTTTCGCAGGTCAGATGATTTTGCTGTATTTTCGATGTACGATGTAATATCTCCCGCAGCCCCACCCAAAAAAAAGCACGGACAACAAAGATATTTTTGCTTTGCTGATTTCTCTTCCATTAAAAAATTACAAGCAAAAGGTTGTCACTGGACCGGCTTGCTCTAACCACAGAGAGGAAGTATGGATTTGTCTGGACGACCCTCTCGTTGGACGAGTAAGTCAAATCTTTTTGCAGACTATTGACTTTAAGCGGGCAATATTTACATTTTAAACTTCTTTCGAAATCGAAATATGATATGAGCAATGAACGTGCTCATTAAAAGTTATGGATTAATGAACCAAAGACAGAATGAATATGAAATTGGCCAGGAGAGGGAAAAGAATAAGACCAGCGGCTACGGAGACAGGAGGTGACTTCAGTCATAATCTCAGTTGCCAGTATTTGACATTGACTCTCATATACAGAATGAAATATCACGCACACACACGGAAACAGGTTGCTCTTGGGAGATGGAATATCGATCGAACGTGTGAATAGGACAGTATACCTTTAAATGTGATGTAAGGAACTATGTTTATATTTAACCTTTAATTAGAAGGTATGCAACTTGATAAGAATGTTCGTACTTGGACAGGATATTGAGATTTCAAAATAGACACAGGTACCATCATGTGTTGGAATGGAAGGACATTACAATCAATAAAGGTAGAAATGTCGTTCATTCCAAGCTGATGCAGAGATAATGAGCTGAGTGATCAGCAACTTTGTTGTAATTATTCTATAGCATAGATTAAGCTTTCAGAGCGAGAGAAGACAATCCTATTCAGTGAACGACGGAATGTTTAATTATCAATTTGCTATCCATGAAGGGCTGTTTAATAAAATGCAGCTGCCTGTAAAATACACTTTCGTGGATAATTTTGTGGATGATACAAAGTAAAGTTTTCTTTACTCAGAGATTTGTAAGGGAGTGTAATGCCATACCTTTCAATGTAATTAACTTACACACATTAGGGAGAATTAAACAATCCTTGGATAAGCACATGGATGTTGATGTGATAGTGCAGGGGAAGAGCTGAGAATGGTTCATGGGTCAGCACAACATCGAGGACCGAAGGGACTGTTCTGCGCTCTATTGTTCTATGTTCTGAAACCTGGTGGTTGACATTGAATAGCGAAGTGTTAGGTTTTGAGTGTGTGTGTGGGGGGGAGGGGCTTTGTATAAACGAATTGTTCAAATGCCCTGATCAGTGGCCAATTTAACAATCACATTTACCAATCACAAATGTAAGGAAATGCACTTCGGAAGTAAGAAGGCAACAGAGTACTCAAACTATGAAGAAGGCTACGTTTGCTCAGGTTTTTATTTGGAGCAGGAAACGTGTGAGAGGGAACCTGATAGAAGGGTACAAGAGCATTTGGGAAATGGACCGGGTGAAGACACAGCTGTTGAAGGGTCGATAACAAAAGGGAACACTATTGAAATAAACGTAAAGAGGGTGTGAGAGGATTTTGGAATGTGTTTTGAATCCACACGGTGGTACGTGCCTGGAATGCACTGCCTCGGAAGAAAGTTGAGGCAGGTAACTTTGCAAAATGTATAAACCTTTGGATGAACATTTGGCCTGGCAGAAACGCTGCTCTCTTCTCTAATGTATGAATATACGTGGTGGCTCTTATGAAATCGCAGATATACTCTGAAACTCAAGTCAATGGCTCTTTTTCGGAGGCAGCAGCACTCAGAAAGCTAGTACGTTCAAATAAATATTTTGAGCTATAACTGGTGTCGTGTGATTTTTAATTTCCCCACGCAATGAGCAAATCTGCACCTCCCTCAAGCATACCCCCAGACTCTGACCACCCGTTCCATTATGGTGACTAAGAAGCAAAGAACTGCAGGTTAGAACAAGAGAGTAACCTCGGAGTTAGGTGTGGTAATTCAGCCCTTCGAGTGTGTTCCACCGAAAACATATGTTACTTTTTTTTTAATGTGTTGGTCTATTCTTCCTGCACAGCACTCTGGGTCAGTATGTTCTACAGATTCAAAATCATCCAAGTGAAGTACTTTCTCCTGATCTCAATTTTGAACCAGATCCTCCGATACTATACATATTATCTTTCATTCCAGGTCTGGGATCACAAATGGGCCAGAAGAATTAAGGATAGTTGTTCCCTTACCTAAAAGACTTTAATGAACTACTTGGGCTTTCCATCCAATCCATTCATGGTCATCAGTATCTTAATTCAAGATGTTTTCTTAAACTCCACCAGCTACCTCAAGTCCTCAGAACACGATGTGGTCTCTCGATTAACAATTGAGCGTTAATATGACGAGCTCAGTGCCTATTCGAATCCTGCACAACGCAACAACTTTGTGCAGTATGCCATTTCCCAGATTTGCCCGAACGTTATCGATTATATAATTGTTAAAAAGGGTAGAAGGGTTTGATATTTAATGATGTTAACTTATGCTTATGCTTATGCTTAACTTATGCTGAATGTACATTACAAATTTGCACAGTTATTGTTATACCAATATTGAATCCCTCAACATCAAATGCCACCCTTTCTGTCTGCCACGGGGATTTACCACTACTATACTAATTGCTGTGTACATACCACCACAAGAAAAGATTAAGGAAGCTCTGGATCTGCTGTACTCCACGACTAAATCTTGGAGATGGAATACCCCGAGATCCTGATTTTTGTGACTGGCGACTTCAAACAAGCCAAACTATGGAATGCGTTACCCAAGTAAGACCAGAACAGTACCTGCGCCACCGGGGACCGAGCATTTTGGGGCACTGCTACACCACTGTAAAAGATGACATCAGCTGCACCTCCCACCTTCATTTCGGGAACTCCGACCGGGCATTCGGACATCTATGATTTCTTCCCTTATCAACGTCATTAGTCTGGTCGTGCCTGTTTGTCGTAGTCATCTCTACCTTCTGCTCACTTTCTGACCTGCTGCTTTGGTTCCCAGCCTCCTGCATTATTAGTTTCAATCCACACACGGTGCTGATGGATTCTCTCCAACAGGATGTTGGTGCCCTGTCAGTTGAGGTACAACTCCTTTTATTACAGGTCCCTTCTTCCCTGGAAGAGATCCTAATGTTACAATAATATGAACCGCTCGCCCCTCACCAACTACTTAGCCCCATTTTAAGCGACACAATCCTTCCATACCTGCCTCAAGTCCACGTAGCACAGGGAGTAAGCTTGATATTTAAATCACCAAGATACTGTTTTTAAACTCAGCACCCTGAACTCTGTTTAAAGTTACTTGTCATTCTATCCGCCTGTGACATTGGCAGCAAAGTGCACTACAGCTTGGGAATGCCCACCCTGCCCATTGGCATCTCCTGATCATGCGTAGAAACATCCTTGTCCTTGGCACCATGAATCCTGGTTCTGAATAGGTGCAGCATCTGCTTTATCAGCACAGATATTGCCATGCTTACTGTGCTTTATCAACACAGATGTTGCCAGGTTTACTGAGCTTTACCAGTAATTTCTCATGTTGTCATCATATATGACAGTTTATTGAGACAAAGTCTGTTCCACCAAGACTTGAAAAATCTCAATTTTAGTTCTTTTAAAATATCTAATTATTTGGTTATCCAAAAGTGTCCAATTATTTATTTTTCAGTCCATTAACATCATATTGTTCATTTTTTCAAACGATGATCGAAAGAGATCTTTTATGTCTCTTCTCACTTCAATTCAATGGCAGAGGACTGTTCACAGACACGCATGCAGGCACACAGAAAGAATTACTTTGTCGACAAATACGAGTTAAGATATAAACAATTAGAATTATAAATAGAATTAAAGATTTAGACAATGGAAGGATGAGAGAACTTGGCTTTATTCATCCTGGACCAGAGAAGATATAGATGTGAACTTAATGAGCTGCTCAAAACAATGAAAATACTGTAAGAGCAACAAAAAGAAGATTCTTCATCCGTCAGTGGGCACTACAGTAATAGGATATATAGGCATATCTGGAAGAAAAGAATGATGAGAGAAAGTGTAGAGTCAATCGAACAAAGTTGTGGAAAGTTTTGTGTGGAGTCTGAGGAGATAGGGAAAATGTGAAATGAATATTTTTCGACGATATAATACTAGAGAATAAAAACAATATCGCCGAGCATAATACTGAGAAACAACTACCAGATAAGACGGGTTTGACGTCCATAAGGAGGAGGTGTCCGCAATTCTGGAATGTGTGAACATAAATAATTCCCCGGACCAGGTGGAACTTATTCTAGCATTCTCTCGGAACCCAGGGTGGAGACTTGAAGGACCTTTGGCTTTGATATTTAGGTCATGATTGACGGCAGGATTAATGTTATGACGCTGGAGGATAGCAAATGTCCCTTTTTTCAAGAAGGGGAGTAGAGACAACCCTACTAATTATAGACAAGTGAGGCTTACTTCGGTTGTGGATAAATTATTGGAAAAGTTTGTAAGAGCGAAGATTAATAATTGTCGAGGGAGGTAGAAGTTGAATAGGGAGAAGTCAACTCGGTTTTGTGAAGGATATGCCGTGCCTCACAACACTTACTGAGTTCTTTGATAAGTGACCAAACAGGTGGGTGAGGAGAAAGCGGTGGTTTTTGTGTGTCTGGATTTCAGTATGGCTTTGATAAGGTTCCACACGCTGGAATATTGCAATAAATGCGGAGATACATCATTGAGTGTGACATAGCAGTTTGGATCAGAACTTGGCTGGCTCGAAGAAGACACAGCGTGGTGTCTGATGGGAAATCAACGAGAAGACAGTGAGGTCTGCAGATTCTGGAGATCAGAGTTCATATTCTATTGCTGGTGATGCACATCAGGTCAGGAGCATGAAAATCGACGTTTGGGGTTTTGCAGCCTTTCATGAGGAATGATTCATGATGAAGGACTCCGGCCCCAAACCTCGATATTCCTGCTCCTAGGATGCTTCCTAATCTGCTATGCTTTTGCAGCAGCACACTCTTGTTCTTTCTCTTGACAAGAACATCCACTTCTTTCGTAAACCACGTGCCAATGACCTCATTCACTTAGAAGCACTCACTCCCTCACTCTCTCATTTAATCTGTCGTTTTCATCCTGTCCATCTTGCACTCACTCAATCAAAGTCTCATTCACATGTCACTCTGATATTCACTTCCCCACCCTCAGAAACACGTCCCCAGTTACACACTCGTTCCCTCAGTCTCAATCATTCATTCGTAGCCTCACTGTCCCTCACGGTAATGCTGAGTCCATCACACTCATTCCGTGACAGGAACACTCAATCCCTCACTGTCAGACCGACTATTTCCTGTCACACACGATCCTTCCCAGTCTCACTCAATTCCACTTTATCATAACGACTCCTCACGATCCTCCTCATTACCTCACAGTCACTCCGACTCCCTTACACACTCAGTCCGTCATGGTCACACTAACACACCCACAATCACACATCAGTGCTGAGAGCCTCACTCACAGCCTCATAGCCACACTGACACCTTCACAACCTCCCTCATTGTCCAGCCGAGTGCTTCACTTTCGTGCTAACACCCCGTCAAACTGACTTCCTCACACTCACTCCATCACTTTTTGTCCAACAATGGCGGGTGAATCCATTCCCACTCTGTTCCTCCAGCAATGGCCTGTGCATTCATCCTCGTTGTCTTTTCTCCGCAACGGCCTGTGAATTAATCACCATTCTGTTTCCGAGGCACAGACCAGAGTACCATGCCTCCTCTGCTCCCAAACCAACAAACAGTGTTCCCATGGAATCGGTTCCATTCGCAATGACCTGTTATTCCACCCAAATTCTTTTGCCGTAGTAACAGACAATAAAAATACCTCCCTTTACATCCAAGCACTGAGAGTGCATTCACGACCAAGGTGTTCCCTCACATAGATATTTGTCTCAAAATCTATTCTGTTAGTCTAGAAAAGAACTGAACATCTGCATCAGCTGTGTTCCACACCCGTAAGACCATGTTATCACACCTAATTGTGCCCCTACCAACAGAAGGTGAAAGAGGATTCGAGGATTCTTGGTTTGAAGAAAGTCACAGTGAAAAAGGTAGAGAAAATTGGGGGGAGGATGGAGAGAGAGAGAACACGTGAGAGAGGAAGAAAGGGAGAATGGGAGAGACATATATGGTGTGAGAGGGATGGATGAATTCAGGTGAAGGCATGTCCTGGTGGGTGACCCAGAAGTAATAATTAATCATAGAGTGAATTTAAACGCATTTCCGAGCTTTCCCCCCGACCCCTCCGCTTCTGTGAGGATCAGGACTTGGGGCCCAATCTGTCGCTTTCCAGTTGAAATTGTTCAACGCAACGACAAACAACAGTATAGTTCACTCTGCTGCTTGGTATCTTTAATGAACAATTTATTAATTATAAATTGATGCAATAGATACAGTCTTTGTAATGGTGACTTTTCTCAATAGCCTCTGAGTTGGAGAAACATCGAAATGTGCCCTGTAGTGCGTTAAATCTGGGGAACAAAAGCACTACTTTTTGTCTGCTACCATAGCGACTGGCTGCTTCATTGTTGTAACTTTCGAATGAAATGAGAAAATAGTGAATACATTGATGAATGAATGATTCAGATTGATTGATGTATTTGGGTAAATGAATGTTTGAGCACATTCTTCAGCTGCTGTCTGAACCTCGTCTGGGTCACGGCGTAAATCACGGTGTTTGTGCAGCAACTGAGGAGCTGCAGCATGAAGGCCAATTTCTGCACAAAGGGAGCCAGAGTCATAGAGCCAATGCCCAACCACCACATCCGGTTCCATATAGAATATACCATTAACGCTGACCATAACAGTGTGAAGTTGGCGGATATAACAAACAGTAAAATAATGGATTTCTTTCGATTTCGCATTTCTGTGTCACATTGAACCTCCCCATTGGTGTGAGCCCGTAGTCTACTACGGGCTCTGCTGGTCACTATAATGTGTCTGACTGTGAAAGCATTGAGTAACATGATCAGGAGAAATGGGAGAGTTGGATTGAGAATGTTGTGGATGGTCTCGATTGCGACCCAGACACGGGAGTTATGAACATCGACTGGTACCTCACAAAACCAGGGGGTGTTGTCCAACAAATACTGAGCTGTGAGCATGAAATACCAGAAAATGTTCTTCAAACAACTTAACACGGTCACTGTTCCCAGAACCACAGCCGCCGTTTACTCGCTGCAGTATTTACTTTTCAGCTTTTGGCAACAAATGGCCACAAATCGATCAAAGGTGAAGGTAATGGTGAACCAGACAGAACAGTCAGTGGCTGCATAAAGCAGGAGGGCGTGGATATTACACAGGGGTAAGTACCATAGGAAACCAAAGTGTTCATAATAAACAATGGGAATGTGTCTCAATATCAGGTCGAGGAGAATGACCAGAAGATCTGCCACTGCCATGGACCCCAGGTAACGACTGACACATGGAGACAATCCACAATCTTTACAGAGAAGGACATAGATCGTCACTGCGTTAACTGTGAGGAAGGAAAATAAACAAAATACATATCAGCCTTTAGGCAAAATATACAGTTTTATGAAGGACTCCGCGAGATTTTCAAATGTATCACTGCATTCCAAGAATGTTTGAAATAATTCGAGCTGAAATAACAAATGGTATGTTCTGAGTTACTTACAGAAATGTGAAAAAAAACCAAAAACGCATCTGGCCACATCTTTACGAAAAAATGATTTCCCGAACATTCCCACACATTCGTTCGCTTGGGAGCAGGCACCACTTTCTTTCTAGCTCCTAACATGTAGGAAGAAAACATTGTCATTGTGAGGGATTCTCTCCCAGCTCCTTGAGGACAAGCGGGGAATGGAAATTTCTGTCTTTTAGTCTCAATTGTGATCTATCCTCTATCGTGAAGAAATGTTAACCGAGGGAAAGCATATTCACACCTTTAATTGCCTGAGGCGACTTCGAAGCAGTGTGTTCTTAAACTTGGAACTTGATCTTGTCCCTCTTGATCGTATCTTTTGTTCAAAGTATGACATCCAACCGTTCACAAATAATTTCAGTTCCAGCATGCTTCAAGAATTCTCATTTATGGAATGTTATGCAGAATGTCGAATGTAATTTTTCCAGGAAATATCAGTTATCAAATGTTATAGAGAACTTCAGTTGTCGAATGGTCTGGACAATGCCGCTACGGGAATGGTCTGGGGAATGCCAGATGGAGAATGTTGTAGGTAATGTCAGTTATGGAATGCATAAGGGAATATTGGTTGGAAAATTTTCAAGAGAATATCGGTTTCAGAATGTAACAGGGAATTGCAGTTGATAATGTTCTGAGAAATGGAATTTTTGGAATGTCGGTCATAGAATGTTCTGGGATTGCTGGTTGGAGAATGTTCCACGGAAAGTCTATTATGGTTTATTCAAGTGAGGCCCGCTATGGAATGTCCTGGAGAATTTCGGTTGTACAATGTTCTGGGAAATGTCAGTTATGGATTATTCCGTGAATGCGGTTTGGAGAATGTCTCGGGGAATGACTACCATAAAATATTTCAGATTCTGTCTATTCTCGAATATTCTGGAGAATGTAAGTGATAGAATAATCTGAAAAATTGCTAATAGAATGATCCAGAGATACTAAGTTAAGAAATCTTTCGGGTAATTTTAAAAATGTTTTGTAAAATGTTTTGGGGAATGTCGGGGATACAATGCTCCACTGAATGGAAGGGACAGAATGGTCCAATGAATGTCAGTTACTGAAACATCAGGAGAATGTCGTTAAAGAATTATCTGAATAACGTCAGTAAAGAACATTCCACAGAATATCGTTAAGAGAATGTTCGGGACAATGCCAGTTCCAGAAAGTTCCAGGGAACAACGTTGTGGAATGTGTTAGATTCATTAATATGCATTTCCCAAAGGGCCTTACGTCCATGAAGTTTGGTGAGATCAACGCCGCTTTGCTGAACGAAATTTTGCCGAAACATGACTCAACTTATTTCTGTACTCCAAAGCATACAGAGTAAGGCAATGCATTGATCATTTGATGTCAGATCTGTTTTTACGATTATACAATGTTATCTCTTAATCAGAGATCATCCCCACCTCCTGTTCAGTTTTGAATAAACACTCCCAGGTGTATAATGTCCTGTATATTTTGTTCCCTGTAGACATGTTTCTCGATTGTCATTTAATTCAGTGTATGAATTGAGTGACTCAATCATTTCAGAGAATATAGCAAACACTCAGATACAGGGCCTTTCATTCAGCTTTATTTCTTCATTTTGTCTGTTCAGGAAACAGTCTGATGTCGTCGAACTCACCAGATCTTACTGGATGAGTAACGGGTCATGGCGTCTTATCGCCATTCCTGGGTTTCTCCTGTCCCACAATTGGTGGTACCGAACAGACAGTACAGAAAGTAATTATCCTGCAAATTTCCAGCATTGATTCCAGAACACAAGACATTTCATGGTAACAGGTCAAAGATGGTCCAAAAGATATCCTGATGATGGACAACTACTGCATTCTGCAGCACCTCAGTAATATCTCAGTTCTCCTAGATTTTGAAAACAAATCTGAGCAAGCAATGAGGGTGGCAGGAACATAGAATTTAATCCTTGTGTGTTTTTCCATGCCTATTACAAAGTGGGTCTCCTTAGGGCCACGCCTGAGAGAGCAAGGTAACATCTCTAATACAACACAGCCAGATAATTGGAAATGACATTTCGGCTTATAACCTTTCATCAGGAATAGTGGCAGGAAGTCTCCAGGGTGGAGCGATAAATGGGGTGGGGTGGGTGTTGGGGCAGGGAAGAAGGTCGCAAAGTCTACAATGGGTGAATGGGGTGGAGATGGAGATGATAGGTCAGAGGTGAAGGTGGGGGAAGGTAGCAAGGAGTACAATAGGTAAATGGGGTCGGGACCGAAGTGATGTGTCAGTGGGGAGGGTGGAGTGGACACGAGGGAAGGGAGATTGGCCGGTAGGACAGGTCATGAGGACTGTGCTGAGCTCGAAGATTGGAACTGAGGTAAGGTGGAGGAGGTGAAATGGGGAAATTGGTGAAGTACACATTTTATGCGTTGGGGTTGAAGAGTCCGTGGTGGAAGATGAGGCGTTCTTCCTTCAGCCATCAGGTGGTGGTGGTGAGGCGGTGGAGGAAGCCTACATGACCTCAGCAGAGTGCGAGAGGGACTTGAAATGTTGGGGCACGGGGCGGTGGGATTCATTAGTGTGGGTGGTCTGGAGAGCTTCCATGAAACGCTCTGCAATGAGGCGTCCAGTCTGTCCAAAGTAGAGGAGATAGCATTGGGAGCAACAGATACAAGAAATGACAATGGTCGATGTGCAGGTCAAAGGTTGATGTATGTTGACGGCTCCTTTGTGTCCTTAGATGGCAATGAGGTTTAAGGTGCGAGCACAGGTTTTGCAATGCCTGTGGTGGCAGGGGACGGTGCCAGGATGGGAGGGTGGTTTGTTGTTTGGCGTGGAAGTGACCAGGTAGGCATGGAGGGAACGGTCTTTCTGGAAAGCGGAAAGCGGTGGGAATAGAAATATATCTCTGGTGGTTGGATCCGTTTGGAGGTTCCGGAAATGTCAGCGTAAGATGTGGCATCTTCAACTGCATGAGAAGAGAAATTGCGGTCTCTAAAGAAGGAGGTCATCTGGTGAGTTCTGTGGTGGAACTGGTCCCCATGGGAGCAGATACGCTGGAAGCGGAAGAGTTGGGAATACGGGATGGCATTTTTCAAAGAGGTAGGTTGGGAAGAGGTGTACTCCAGGTAGCTGTGAGAGTCGGTGGTTATCTGAAAAAAAATCAGTGTCAAGTCCGTCATCATTATTGGGGATGGAGAGGACCAGGAATGGGAGAAAGGTGTCAGGGAATGTCTCGGTGAATTTAAGGTCGGAGTGGAATGTTTTGGTGAATTTGATGAATCGCTCTACCTCCTCGCGGGAGCACGTGGTGGCGCCAATGCAGTCATTACTGTAGCGGAAGAAGCGGTGGGATTGTTGCGCGTGTAACTAAGGAAGACGTACTGTTCTACATCGCCAACAAAGATACAGGCATAGCTTGGCACAAACGGGTGCCCATGGCTATCCCTTTGCCCTGGAGGAAGTGGGAGGATTTGAAGCAGAAGCTGTTAAGGGTGTGGACCAGTACGGGCAAACGAATGAGAGTGCCAGTGACAAAATACTGTTGGGGACTTCGGGAGAGGAAGAAACGGAGGGCTTGGAGACCTTAGTCGTGGCGGATGGAGGGGTAGAGGGATTGGATGTCCTTGGTAAAGATGAATTGGGGGGGCGAAACGGACGTCCTGGAGGAGCAGGAAGGCATGGGTGATATTTCCAAAGCATGTGGGGAGTTCCTGGACGAGGGGGATAGGACAGCATCGAGGTGGGTGCAGATAAGTTCGGTGGAGCAGAAGCAGGCTAAGAGAATGGGTTGGCCAGGGTGGTAAGGCTTGTGGAAGCTGTGGGTGTGAGATCTCATGGAGTGATGAGGTTCTGTATGGTCTCGGAGATGATAGTTTGGTCATTGGAGTGGGGTTTTCGATGGGGGGGTCTTTGAAGCAGTTGTTTATGAGTTGGAATCTGGCTTCCACGGTGCATAGGTCAGTGCACCAAATTACCACTGCACCCCAAATTACCACTGCTGCTTTGAAGATGAGGTTGGGATTGGAGCAGAGGGAGTCGATGGCTGCTCGTTGTCAGGGTGAGAGGTTGTAATGGCGGAGGTGGGTCGACAGATTGAGGTGGTTAATGTCTCGCCAGAAGTTGGAAATGAGGAAGTCGACGGCTAGTAATACGCCAGCGCGGGGGATTGGTGGAGCAGGTGGATGGAGTATGTTGGAGGCGAGTGAAAGTAGGCAGGAGTCCTGATATCAACAACAAGCTCGCAGGCTGAAGCCGTGGAAGAACAGTTCAATGTCACGATGCGCATTAAATTCATTGATGCATGGACGGACGGGGATAAAGGGAAGGTGTTTGCTGAGGGCTGATCTTTCGTCCTCAGTGAGCAAATAAAGTGAATGCAGTGGAAGTTTAGCGCACTGACCTCTACACGGCTGAAGCCCGACGCCAACTCGTAGACATCTCCTCCCACCGTCCGCTCGAGCATGACCCCATCCCCCATCACGAAACAATCATTTCCCAGACGATGAAGAAGCAAGTCATCTCAGGATGTCTGCCACCCGTAACTTCAAACCGCGGAGTCCGGGAACCCCACAACGACTGATTCTACCTCCTTCTCACGATCCACAAGCCTGACAACCCCGGCTGACCAATTGTGTCAACCTGCTTCTGCCCCACCTCACTTATCGCCACTTAGCTCGATACTGTCCTATCCCCCGTGGTCCACGAACTCCCCACATACGTTCGAGAGATCACTCCCTCCCTCCACATCCTCCATGGTTCTCAGCTATGTCTGTCTTTTTGTCAGTTACATAGAACAGTCCATCTTCCGTAGTTACACTGGCACCATTCACCAATCACCACCTCTTCCTCTGCTACATTGATGACTGCATCAGCGCCACATCGTGCTGCCACGATGTTATTGTGTTATTCATCAACTTCAAGAACACGTTCCACTCCGAAATAAAATCCACCTGGACCATCTCTGAACCCTCCCTCCCCTTCCTGCACCTCCCAATCTCCATTAATGACGACAGACTTGACACTGACATTTTTACAAACCCACCGACTACCATAGCTATCTGGATTGTTCCTCTTCCCACCATACCTTCAGTAAAAAAGCCATCTTGTATTCCCCTGCCTCCATCGGATCTGCTGCCAGGAGGACAAGCTCCACCACAGAACACGCCAGATGGCCTTCTTTTGACATCGCAATTTCCATTCACACATGGTTGAAGATTCCCTCCAATACATCTCATCCACATCCCGCACCTCTGCCGTCAAACTAACCCCCAGGTCCTCACTTTCCACCTAACCAACCTTCACAATTAACCATATCATCCACCGACATTTCTGGAACCTCTAAACAGACCCCAGCACCAGAGATATATTTCGCTCCCCACTCCTTTCCGCCTTCCGCAAAGACAGTTCTCAATGTGGCTACCTGGTCAGGTCCACGCCCCCAAACAACTCACCCTCCTGTCCTGGCACCGTCCCCCGCCTCCGCAGGACTTGCAAACCCAGCGCCCACACCACTTGACACACCACAATCCAAGAAACCAAATGACTCTTCCAAATCCATCAACGTGTCACCTACAAATCCACCAATGTCATGTTTTGTATCCGTTGTTCCGGATGCGGTGTCCTTTACATTGGGGAGACTGGGCGCCTCCTCAAAGAGCGTTTCAGTGGACGTCTCCAGGCCACACGCACCAATCAACTCCACTGCACCGTGGCCCAACATTTCAAATCCCTCTCCCACTCTGCCGAGAACCTGTGCCTCCTCCATCGCTGCTTCCTCACCAACCGCCGCCTGGAGGAAGAACATCATATCTTCTGCCTCGGAACACTTCAACTCCAGGGTATCAATGTGGACTTCACCAGTATCCACATTTCCCCTCCCCCACCTTACGTCATTTCCAACCTTCCTGCTCAGCACTGTCCTCATGAGCTGTCCCACCTGCCGATCTCCCTGCCAACCTAGTTACTCCATCCTCCACTCTGACCGATAACCACCATCCCCAAGCCCATTCACCTATTCACACTTTGCAAACCTCCCCCACCCACGTCTCTGATGTATCACGTTCATTACCACCTCTATTCACCCATTGGACTCTTTGCTACCTTCTCCCCAGCCCCTCCACAACCTCCCAATTTATCGCTGCACCCTGGAGACTTCCAGCCGCTATTCCTGATGAGGGGCTTTTGCTCAAAACGTCGATTTTCCTGCTCCTCAGATGCTGCCTGACATGCTGTGCTTTTCCAGTACCTCTCTGATCTAAACTCTGGTTTCCAGCATCTGCAGTCCTCAATTTTGCCTAGCCTATGGGAAGTGATGACTGAACCAACAAGAGGGAAGTAATTCCACCTACTTATTTGTCACCGTTGTACCTGTCCCAAACAGTATCTTTCCGGGCACCCACCACGCAATCCTGACTGCGTGAAGTTCTCAGGTTCATATGAAAAATTAGTCTTTATTAGTTTGATATAACTAATTGATTACAGGGGCAGGGTCCTAATTTATTTAATCCTATTAAAGGTGTTCGGAAATGTAACAAATGTGTTCTATCTAAATTTATGAATGACGCTAAAACAGATAGGAACCTTACTAACCCCGGAGATGGAGAGCTTCTGAATGTATAATCAATGGACAATCTGGTAGCTGGAATACGACATGGGTAAATGTTAATCCGTGAATGTCTCTTGACGAAAGGAATGCAATTACTGAAATGGAGAGAGTGAAAGGATCTTGTGGTACATTGTGTACTGGAGTGTTCACTCTGTCCCGTAAAACATGAGGGAAGTGTTGCTCAATTTCCCTTATGAGGTGACGCTCACTGACGCTCCTAGTATTCCCAATGCTCTCAGTACGCATGGAATATTTTGTGTAGTTGGAGGTGGGGAATGGTGAGAGTGATGGTGTTTTGAGCCACGGACGGTTGGGGTAATCTATATACACGAAACAATCTTTTTTAATTCGTGGAGACACGAAGACGATAGGAATGGCTGATTGCGACCGACTGAAAAAGTTGTGTTTGCTTCTAGGATAGTAGGTATTTACCAGCGAGATAAATACTGCTACAATGCCAAACTAATGAAGTGCAAGAGTGCGTCCAACCATCGGAGTAATGAGAACATGCCAACTTGGCTCAAATGACTATTTTCTAAAATACACAAGGGAAAATAATAGCATCAGACTAGACACCTTAAAGCGAGATGAGATACCAGTTTAACATTGAAAACTCTGCAGATATCGGGGGAGTGTAATGCTCCGTGCAACAGGGTAATCTGTCTTGGCTGTAGATAGACTACCTCAATGCATTGAGATATAAACCTAAACTAAAACTCTGTACAGCGCACCAAATTGCGTAGACCACTCCAAGCAATTCAACTATAAATATGGACGGGATACCTGTCCATTTTGGGAAGCTGTGCAGCGAAGAACAGCGAACTGATCTGTGAACCGTCAGCAGTTACCAACCCAGCATATAATGTTTTACAGACTCCCTCCACCCCTCTCACACCCAACCGCATTGCTCGGTGGCACTGTTTGTTCATTACACTGCCTGAGGAAAATTGCAGCATTTTCTGGAAATGACAGGATGTGCTGCTTGCATTCATTTCCAGCGTCATATCTTGATTGCGCTATGACAAAGGAGGCTGTGCTGTGACAATACCTGGCAGAGAGAGAGATGTGGTGTGTATCAGTTAAAATAAAAACAAAAAACAAAGCCTTAGACCATCCAGATATTCCATCTAGACATGTCGCCTATATTCTCAGGATCTTTCACCTAATGATCCCTGTCCATCTCGCTCGCACACCATAGAACTCATTCGCCATCACCTTCTCCATCAGCCGAACATAGGGAATCTTATCAAACGCCTTACGGAGGTTTATCTGAATCCATTCTCTATTCAATCAATTTTTTCATTTCCTCAAATAATTCTATTAATTTTGGAACCCTGACTTTTCCAGCACAAAACCATGTTTCCTATCAGTGATAAGCCCATTTTCGTCCAAATCGGAATAGATAATATCCCTCAATATCTTCCCCAACGTTTCGCTTTGAGGAGTTTGTGCAATATACAAAAAGGGTAAGAAACAGGGAATATGTCAAAGATGGATGCACTTCCATGTATAACAATAACAAACTGAAACTCTTCCAGGAGCATTTTCAACACGGAATACCACTTCCTGCAGTTGAGGGGAATTTTGTGTGAGTTCTTGCTGTCCGGGAGCATTGGTTCTGCAGCTTTTTAACGGTAAGTGTGGTCAGCATAGTCTTTGAATCTTTGTGCTAAATCTTCGATTAATTTGTCTCATTGTTATTTTCATTGATTGTGACAGCGATATCATCTATACGAGGCCGATCTATTTTTCTGGCGCTATCTTTCCTTCTCATATCAGTAGCTACCTACCCATCATCATGTCAGCTCGCTGATTTAATGCCAGCCGGATTCTCCAACCACGGATGGCTGTCAGTAGTCGCTATCGCCCAGACTAATCGGATATTCTCTGATTGCTTGTGCTGGTGCCTTGCTTAAAAGTCCAATGGACGACAGTTGAACATTTCGTTTCAAACTTGCCCTGCACGTATTACTCGAACAGGGCAGAAAAGGGACAGTTACACCTCAATTTGTCGACAGCAGTACTCAGGCCCTGGTGGATGAGCTAGTGCAGAGGAGGAACTTTCTCTTCCCAGATGAGACCATACCACCAGCCACACCAAGCAAGATCTGTGCTCACTAGCCACTCAGATTAGTATCTGCAGTCTGAAGAAATGTCCAGAAAAAAAGGACAATAACCTTCCACTCTCTGTCACAGTATACTCTCTGCTCCCTCATATTCACTGCACATCCGTTATTCCACTAACCCCCGTAAAAGCTTAATGCTCCATCACTTTCACTGCTGCCTGAAGCACCTTCAATCTATCTCGTGAAGAGTAACCTGAAAATTTAAAGAATGTTCCACAGAATATCAATGACAGAATGTTCTGGAGAATGCCACTGTCTGGATGAAGTTGACGATAACATGTTTCAGACAATGTTCCAAACAATTACCACGTTCATGAAAATGTAAGTCTCACAGTGCATAACACATAAGCGGAAAGAGCAGAGTTTTGCTTTGTTTTTCGAATCGCATACGATTATGGTTCGCCATGAGGTCATTCAGCTCTTAATACTTGCTTCACCATTCAGTGAGATCGGGGCTGATCGTAATTGCGTTTCAAGGTACATGTTACAGGAACATCCGGTCAAACAACACTCCAGGTTCCAATCACTCACCGAAAGAAATGAGTGGACCTTTCATGTCGGTTTTCATTCAAGCATGTTTTCTGCACCTATTTCTGACGAAGGTTAACTCTCCAAGTAATGCATTCCATCAGCTTTATATTTTTATACAATGGTAAGCACAGTTAATGTACACCAGCCAAAAAAAAGTTCACTTATTTCAGAATTATTCGTATTCAATCATAATTCACATTTCTGTTAATTTCACGTGATTTGCCTGATTACATTAAGCTAAGAACAACATCTCAATTCTTGTCGCATTATAAATCAATTTTTAACAGAACTGTTTTGCACTGAGCTATTCTTCTGAACCCGTTAACTTTTTTGTAGCATCTCGAAAACTTTGTGTTATCTTTTAGATTTGACAATCTCTATCTTTCACGGTTACATAATCTCCCACTCAGGTGGCTGGACGGCTATTTTGTGATGCAGAGGGAGACTAACAGTTTCGGTTTAATTCCCCAACTGACAGATGTCATCCCGAAGGGCTAAGTTTCTCAATCTGACCGCTCCTCCGTGGTGTGCGGATCCTCAAATTGAACCTTTATATCACTCTCTCTCGCTCTCTACTGAGAGAGGACCCCATGGTCCTCTGTGTACATGTTGAATTTATTCGATCACCGCCATAATTCTACAATTTTCTCTGCATTAGCATTTTTTTCGATTGTATTCCTGATGTTCTGATCATTTTATACCACGCATATTGCAAAACTGCCGATTGCTTCCTATTTCCTGATAATACTTAACACTGCATCAATTGTTCTGCCTATGACACAAAAATATTCAATATCTCTCTCTCCAATGCTCTCTGGAAAAGAGATTTCGAATTTCTCACAGCATTTTGACAAAAGAAGATGAATCTTCTCATTTGTTCAATAAATTGAAGATTTCTTTTTTAATGTTACTTTGAACATACCCGCTAGCTGTACTTCAAATCAACATTGTTGGGAGACAATACTGCTACAGCTGAATGCACTCTGACTAAGAACACATCTGGAAGGTTTTGTTTGAAGGGTTATTTTGCAGATTTTCCTGATAAGGGAAGTAATTAGCTTGCGTGGAGTTCATAGATGTTTCACTTATCCTATTACTTGAATGCAAGTTTTATATTATATACGCTAAAACAATTCCGCTTTGGGTGAGAGATCATCTTACTGATCCATTAACTATTTTCAGGAAAATGAATCAAGTCGGAACCCAGTGGGTGCTTGCATTGTCATAACTTGTTGTCATTTTCCTGGAATCGCTACAGCTTGGCTTAGGCCATTCTGTCCATCGAGTCCTCACCGACTCTCTGAAAACTTTCCCATCTCGTTTCTTCCCCTATATTTTCCCTGTAACCCTGAATTTCACATCGTTAAACAACCTAGCCAACACATGGTTAAATGTGGGGTGATATTAGAGCACCAATAGAAATCCAAAACAGACACAGTGGAGTGTGCACATTCCTCAAAGAATATCACTTGCGTGGGGCTTTGGTGTTATTAGGCAGCAGTACTCACCACAGAGATATCATGCTAACTCAGTGGGTTCTACTAGTATTTGCTGCTGACTAAATAATTCTGCCTTAGGTGTCTCCGTCACGGAAGCTGAAGCTTTCTGAGCCCTTTATAATTGGCCATTTCACCTAAGTGATTATACAGAAAACGTATTGTGACCATTGGAGGAGCAGGACTGAAAAAAGTACAGCGACATTTCCAAACATGTTCGCAACAGGAATGAGGAGAGATTTACGAAGTGGGAAATCATTCAAGTGGGAATTCTCCTTTCCAGATGATTTTGAAATTAGATTTTAAGATTATATCGAGCCTGACTTTGTTTGATTTCCGGTTAACCAGTCAATCCCGTAGAATGGGATTTTCACAGAAAAGTGCAGCTTTGCCAAATGAGATGTGCCACGTTTTGATATAATCGTTCAATAGTGGTGACAAAGGATCGTTTGGATCTCTCGTGCCCCTCAGTACTATGTTCACAAGTTCCACTCAGCCCTTCGGATCTGCTACACATGAGCAGATTGAGGACCTTCAATAGTTAGATGTCTGTTTGGAAAACTAACTTGGAAAATCCAGATTGGTACGACGCCCTGCCCCAAAACTCTTTCTATTATTTCCGTGAAATACTCCATGCAGAATTTGACACTGATTCTGGACATCTACATTGTCAAGTCTCGACTGTGTCTTTTAGTTTTCAGAAATATCACCACTCATTCATTTCAGTAACATTGAATACTCACTTAACCATTCCAGACTTGTTTTGATCAGTCAACATTTTTATCTGCAGGAACCAGTCCAATGAAGCAAGATATTTACTTGATTCACCACCATATTAACTTTCTGTTTTATACATAGGAAAACCCCGCTCACTTAGAACTGCATTTTCTTTTGGGAATCCGCTCCTTTAAATAATAGCCAGCCTTGTGTTTTTCTCTGTGGCCAGGTCCATAGTCTCACACTTTAATATTACCAAAAGCACCATCTGCCAATCATTTTAACTATTCACTGATTTTCCCTATATGCTCTTACGTCCGAGTGTAGTCCAAAGCAGTTTCTATCAGTTTAAATTCTTCAGTTTGTGATTGAATACTCTCCTTGACACCTTCTGTGATAAACAGATGGTTCGTCTTTTTATTAAGGCCTTTTCTTTGAACAGAAACAACTATTTCTGCGAGTTATGAAAACTCCCCTTATGCTTGTACAATTGTACATCAACTGACTTCCACCACATCGATTTTTACATTCAGCTTTAGAACACGCATCAGACAAAAAGCTGCAATCTGGACGCCAGGTTCTTGTCAATTCCGCTTTTGGAGATCCCAATTGTGGTTGAACACATGATCAGCTGAGAGTTTCTCTGTCTGTCCAAGTTCTCGATTGCTATCACATTCTAGTGAGAAGCATCCGACATGATCTCCTTTTCCCTCGATCAAGTGATCGACAGCTCTAACTGAGATGGACATGATCTTCAGGTGTGAATTACGCATCTCTTATGATTCACTCCACACCCTTTCTATCCTTACCGCAATTAAAGAGGTCCCCTTGTCCGCATTTTCCACTGTGCTTGAAATCAGAAATAATGATGATTTGTAAATTCCATCACCTCCGGCAGGACCGTGCCATCAAGCACAGCTGTCAACACCACTCTCTGCTGCCACTACCTCATATTATCAGCATCTCACAGAGGCCATTTCCTCTGTGACAAAATCCATCACCCTCAACACTTCCACCTTCCAATGAAGTTGCACAATCTAGTGTACGCCCCTTCACTTTTTCAGTCCTTACTGTGCAAGAGCCCAAACACAATTCTGGGTGAATCAGAATTTCATTTGGACTCTTGCAAACCAGTCTCTTGTCGTTGCTGTGCACAACTGAGCCTCCTTTACATCGGCAAAACCAAACAGAGCCTGATTTGAGAACTAGTTCAACTCTGTAGGAAGAACCTTGACATTCTCATTGCTTCCTGTTTCAATAAGCGATATTCTTCTCATGCTAAAATTTATTTTCTGGATTGCTGCAATGTCCCATTGAAGTACAGGAGTAGCCATGGCCATAGCCTGCACACAGGACTCAATTGGACTCACTCACTCATTTTCTGGACAAGTACATTTCCATCACTGATGTCCGGCATCAACCACAACCACCTACTTTACCAGGGAAAGATGGCATGAAGATGACATGTATTCAATTTCCCCCTCAATAGCAAAATCTTAGCAATTGTCAAAGCCATTGAGAATAAAATCGAATTAATTTAAAGCAAGACCTGCATTACAGCAGGAACTGAGATACTGCTGCCAGATCTGTTTAGCATTCCTGCTGCACCCGACTATTCCTTTCAACCTGAACGATTCTGAATGCATCATATGGAGTGCATGGTGATCTCTATTAAAGCAAGAGTCAATGAGGTGTTCCTGCTGATCAGTAACTCTTCGTTCTCAAACGTGGAGCACTTCGTTATTTACTCTTCCTCGAACCCAGAACATGCCATCGTTCCGACGACCCATGCGAGTTGACCTCCACCATTCTAACAGCAGTCTATATCACACACCATGGGGAATTGCAAAATAAAACATGTGGCACTACAAATGCACTTTGTTAGGAATAAGGGAGGCGGGTCCAATTACCTAAATGAAAAAAGAAAATCAGAAAACTGGAGCGTAAAGTGACATGGGAGTCTTTGTCCAAGATTTTCTTTAAGTAAACTTGCTTGTTGGCACAGTAATTCGGAAGGCAGGAATAATCGTATCACTCATTTCGATCGCACTTGAATACAAACACAATGACGTGCTTCTGTGGTTTTACAACGCTCTGGTAAGATAACATTTCGAGTAGTGTGAGCGATTCTGGACTCCATACCACGAGAAGGATGTGCTAGCCATGGAGCGGGTACCGGGGGAATTCACATGAATGATCCCATTAATGAAAGGCTTAACATATGAGAAGCTACTGAGGATTCTGAGACTCCACTCAATGGAGATTCGGTGGATGAGGAGGGATGTCATTGAAACATAGCGAATGTCGAACAGCTAGATCAGGGTGGATGTTGGGTACATGTTTCGATTGTTAAGATTGACTAGGACCGAATGACACAGGCTTCGAGTAAAGGGAAACCATTTCGAAACTATTCATGGACAAACTTCATCAGTGAATCTGTGGAATGAACTACCAGAAAATTCAGTGGAGGTCAGGTCATTGGAAATTTGTAAATCAACGATAGCTAAGTTTTTTTTATTGATAAGGGTATCAACGGTTAGAAGGAGAAAGCAGGAAAATAGAATTGAAAACTTGTCGGAATCGAACAGCGAGGCCCTAGAAAAAATAGAGATCGTGCGAATAATAGGAGCAGGAGAGTTGATGTTTCGAATATAAATACTTCATCAGTAATGTGATGGGCTTATATCCGAAACCTTGACTCTCCTGCTTCTCAGATGTAAAGCGACCAGCTGTACTTTGCCAACGCCACGCTTTTCGATTCTGACTTTCCAGTATCTGCAGTATTCACTTTCTCCGATTTGCTGAAAGACCTATCACCCATAATTGAGCGGCCAAATGAAATACTTTTTGCGCCTATGGACTTACGGTCTTAAAAGGACTTGAGATGGAATATCCTGAGGTTTTAATCATCCTCGGTGTCAACATCAAACAGGCCAATCACAAGAGGGTTCTACCAAAATACCACCAATATGTTTCATCTCCCAGAAGGAGGCTGAACATCCTTGAGCTTTTCTACACAATCATGAAAATTTCCTATCACTCTAAACCCTGTCCGCTCCTTGAAAAATCAGATTGCAATGCTGTGTTTCTCCTCCTTGCTTACAAGCACAAGTTTAAATTTGAGGATCCACTGCAGAAACTGGTCTAAGATATTGGAATAGTGTCTGTAGTTTGGCTTGGAAGTTTGAGATTTGTCCATAAGACCATAGTAATAAGATATAGAAACAGAAATTAGTCAATTCATCCCATCGAGTCCGCTCCGCCATTCACTGATGGCTGACAAGTTTCTCAGCTCCATTGCCCCGCTTTTTCGCCATAAAAGTCATTGCCTTGACAATCAAGAACCGAACTATCTCACTCTAAACGTTTCCCAACGACCTGGCTTCCAGAAACTTCCGTGGCAATGACTTTCATAGATTCACCAATCCCTGACTAAAAAACGTTTATCCCTATCTCCATTATAAAAATGTCCCCTCTTTATTCTGGACGCTGTTCCCTCGTATCCCCCTAGTTTCTCCTACCAATGGAAAATTCTTCTCAACAGCCAATCTCTCCAGGTTACTCAGTGTTCTGTATGTTTCAGTTGGAGACCCCTAATCCTTATAGTCATTCAGTCATAGAGATGTACAGCATGGAAATAGACCCTTCGGCCCAACCCGTCCATGCCGATGAGATATCGCAACCTAATATTGTCACACTTGCCAGCACCTGGCCCATATCCCTCCAAAACCTTCCTATTCATATAACCATCACAATGTCGCAATTTACCAGCCTCCAAAAATTTCTCAGGTAGCTCTTTCCATGCACGCACCACCCTCTGAATGCAAATGTCATCGCTTCGGTCTCTTTTATATTTTTTCCCTCTCATCTTAAACCTAAGCCCTCTCGTTCTGGACTCACCGACCCCAGGGAAAACACTTTGCCTATTTATCCTATCCATGGCCCACATAATTTGTAAACCTCTGTCAGGTCACCCTCAGCCTCCGACGCACCAGGGACAACACGCCCAGAATGTGCAGTCCCACTTTTTAGCTCAAATCCTCCAACCCTGGCAACATCCTTGTCAATCTTTTTCTGAACCTTGTCAAGAGGTGAGAGGTGGCAGAAAGAGTTCAACCTGGGTAAATGCGAGGTGATGCGTTTTGGAAGGTCGAATTTGAAAGCTGAGTACAGGATTAAGGATAGGATTCTTGTCAGTATGGTGGAACAGAGGGATCTTGGTGTGCAGGTACAAATATCCCTTAACTTGGCCACCCAGGTGGACAGGGTTGTTAAGAAGCATATGGTGTGTTGACTTTCATTAACAGGGGGATTGAGTTTAAGAGTCGTGAGAAATCTTTGCAGATCTATAAAACCTTGGTTAGACTGCAATTGAAATACTGCAATTGAAATTCTAGTCGCCCTATTATAGGAAAGATATGGATGCTTTGGAGTGGTTTCAGAGGTGGTTTACCAGGATGCTGCCTGGACTGGAGGGCTTATCTTATGAAAAGAGTTTGACTGAGCTCGGACACTTTTCAGTGGAGAAAAGGAGGAGGAGAGGGGACATAATTGAGGTATACAAGATAACGAGAGACATAGATAGAGTCGACAGCCAGAGACTATTTCCCAGGGCAGAAATGACCAACACCAGGGGCCATACATTTAAGCCGGTTGGAGGAAAGTATAGAAGGCATGTCAGAGGCGGATTCTTTCCACAAGAGTTGTGAGTGCATGGAATGCGTTGCCAGCAACAGCTGTTGAAGCAAGGTCATTGGGGAAATTTAAGAGACTGCTGGACATGCACATGGTCACAGAAATTTGAGGGTGCAGACATGAGAATCTATGGTCGGCACAACATCGTGGGCTGAAGGGTCTGTTCTGTGCTGTACTTTTCTATGTTCTATGTTCTATATTACATCTTTCCGATCGGAAGGAGACCAGAAATGCACACTATATTTCAACAGTGGCCTAACCAATGTCATGTACATATGCAACATGACCTCCCAGCACCTGTACTCAATACTCTGACCAATAACGGAAAGCATACCAACGCCTACTTTACTATCCTGTCTACCTGCGACAGCACTTTCAAGGAGCTATGAACCTGCACTTCAAGGTATCTTTGTTCAGCAACACTCGCTCGGACGTTACCATTAAGTGTTTCCGTCCTGCTCAGATTTGTTTTCCCAAAATTAAGCAACTCACATTTATCTGAATTAAACACGATCTGCTACTTCTCAGCACACTGTCCCAACTAGCTCAGATGCTGTTGTATTCTGACGTAACCCACTTCACTGTCCATGGTACCTCCAATTTTGTTGTCATCTGCAAACATACTACCTGTACCTCATACTCGCATCCAAATCATTTATGTGAATAACAAAAAGAAGAGGACACAGTACCGATCTTTGTGGCACTCCACTGGTCTCAGGCCTCCAGTCTGAAAAACAACCCTCCACCACCACCCTCTGTCTTCTCCCTTTGAGCCCGTTCTGTATCCAAATGGCGAGTACTCCCTGTATTCCATAAGATCTAACATGGCTAATCAGTCTCCCATGGGGAACCTTGTCGAATGCCTCTATTGATCCGCCCTCATCAATTCTCTTTGTTACTTCTTCAAAAACCTCAATCAAGTTTGTGAGACATGATTTCCCACGCACAAAGCCATGTTGAATCTCCTAATCAGTCCTTGCCTTTCCAAATACATGAACATCCTGTCCCTCACGATTCCCTCCAACACCTTGCCCACCACGAAGGTCAGGCTCACCGGTCTATAGTTCCATGTGTTGTCTTTACCGCCCTTCTTAAACAGTGGCATCACGTTTGCCAACCCCAGTCATCCGGCGCACCACACCTATGAATATCGATGATACAAATATCTCAGCAAGAGGCCCAGCAATCACTTCTCTGGCTTCGTACAGGGTTCTCAGGTAAACCTGATCATATCCTGGGGATTTATCCACCGTTATCCATTTCATGAGATCTGGCACTGCCTGCTCTGTAATCTGGACATTTTGATAAATGTAACGTCGATTTCCGTATAGTCTATATCTTCCAAATCCTTTTCCACAGTAAATATTGATGCAAAATATTCATTTTGTATATCCTCCATTATCTGTGGCTCCACAGAAGAAGGCCGCCTTGCTGATATACGAGGGGCCACATTGTCTCCCTCGTAACACATTTGTCCTTAATATATGTATTAAAACCCTTTGGATTATCCTTAATTCTATTTGCCAAAGTTATCTCATGGCCCCTTTTTTGCCCTTCTGATTTCCCTCGTAAGTATACTCCTACTTCGCTTGTAATCTTCTAAGGATTCACTCGATCTATTCTGTCTATACCTGACATATCTGAAAATGTGTTGCTGGAAAAGCGCTGCAGGTCAGGCAGCATCCAAGGAGCAGGAGAATCGACGTTTCGGGCATAAGCCCTTCTTCAGGAATGAGGAAAGTGTGTCCAGCAGGCTAAGATAAAAAGGTAGGTAGGACGGACATGGGGGAGGTGCGTTGGAATTGCGATAGGTGGAAGGAGGTCAAGGTGAGGGTGATAGGCCAGAGTGGGCTGGGTTCAGAGAGATCATGCAGATGATTGCAGGTTAGGAAGGCGGTGCTGAGTTCGAGGGATTTGACTGAGACAAGATGGGGGATGTGAAATGAGGAAACTGGAGAAATCTGAGTTCATCCCTTGTGGTTGGAGGGTTCCTAGGCGGAAGATGAGGCACTGTTCTTCCAACCGTCGTGTTGCTATGGTCTCGCGATGGAGGAGTCCAAGGACCTGCATGTCCTTGGTGGAGTGGGAGGGGGAGTTGAAGTGTTGAGCCACGGGTGGTTGGGTTGGTTGGTCCGGGTGTCCCAGACGTGTTCTCTGAAACGTTACGCAAGTAGGCGGCCTGTCTCCCCAATATAGAGGAGGCCACATCGGGTCCAGCGGATGCAATAAATGATATACCTGACATGTGTTTCCTTCTTTTTCTTAACCATAATTTCAATTTTAATACTTCTAAATAACATCGAGTATAAATCCTGCGTCTTTAACAAACGTTCCTAATTTGTTAAGCCTTTCATTGCTGGGTTTATTCTCGTGAAGTTCCTGTGAAGACTCCCCAGTGGCAACAAACTGTACTTGCGGCATGGTACCCAAAACTGTACACAATATTCCAATTGTTGTCAGTCCAGAGAGTTACGGAGCATCAAACATAAATCCCTTCTTTTATATGCAATTCCTCTTAAAATAGATGGAATAATTGCATTTATCATCCTGAACATCGACTTACTCTGGCAAGTGTACCTGAACAAATCCTGGAAAATAACTATCAAGTCTCTCTGCATTTCAGACTTCGGAAATTTCTCCCGATTTAGAAAGGATACTTCGTACCAAAGTTCATGACTTCACACTTCTCTCCTGCACTTTTCAAATCCGTCTGCACTCGCTCCGCCCCCACAATGTGAACTGCCCCTCCACTTATTTTTGTATCTTCTGCAGATAGAAACTGAACGCACAGTTCCTTCATGTAGATCGCTAATGCAGACAGTAAAAGGCTTTGGTTCCGAACCTGAGCTTTATGGGCCAACATCTGCTCCAACAGCCGTCGTGACAACGTTCTTTTCCTTCTCACTCCTCAAATTTCTGTCAGACAGTCAAGCCTCTTTTCAGGTACTTTTCCTACTCTATAGTCTCCTGTGCAGCATCTTGTCAAAGGCCTTCTTTAAGTCCAGGTAGTTAACATGCATGGACTCCCGTTTGTTTGATTGCTCCTTACATCCTCAAAGAATTCTTGCGGATACATAGGGCAAAACTGTCCCTGAACGAAACTTTACTGACTTTACCCTATTTTACCATCCACATCCGAGTATTTAGAAATCTCATCGGACACAATGGATTCCAAGATGTTACTCATGGCCGAGGTTCGGCAAAACGGTCTATAATTTTCGGTCTTTTGCCTTAGTCATTTTTGAAACACCTGTGTTGCATTAGCATTTCTTTCATTGCGCTCAGACTGTCTCCAATCCTCATGGATCCTGAAGGATCACCATTAAGGCATCCACTATCTCTTTGGCTATCTTCCTTCGACCTCTGAGATGTAAACTTTCTGGTCCAGCTAATTAATCCATCTTCAGGCCATTCAGTTTTTCGCAGCATCTTTTTCTTCACCAGCACTCTCAGCTCTGCCCCCTCACCCTCTTGAAATTTTGGATGAAAGATGTTCAATCATTCAGTGGCTAATCTGAAGGAGTATACCGCCAACATCAGGAAATATGTGGAGGTTGCGTGCCAAACGGGACAATCAGTATATTCGCCAGCCTGAAACCATGGATGAACCAGAATCTATGCAAGAACAAATGTGTTCATTCAATGCTGCCAATTCGGACTTTCAGAAGAAATCCAGACACAACCTCGATAAGCCAATTATAGATGCCAAGTGGCAACAGTGGACTCCGTTTGAGAAACACTGGACTACGTTTGCGTGGACAACTGTCGCTTTTAACATGGCTAAAAAAATATAAAGCCGAACACAATTTCTGACACAAGATGTACCCTTCTCCCAGCGGGCGCATATTATTACAGAATCCCAGCAGTGTGGCAACAGTCCATTTGGCTTAACAAGTCCACACAGATCCTTCAAAGTGTAACCTACCTGGATCCATTCCTGACGCCATTGCACTCGATTAACCCTTCAATAGTGCACCTACACATTACGTCCATGAACAGTATTGGAAGTTTATTACGTCCAATTCATCTGAACTCCATATAACTAGAATAGTGGGAGGAAACCGGAGCACCCAGAGAAAACCCACACAGACACAGACGGATTGCGCAAAGGCCTCGCAAACAGTTGCTCTGAGCTGCAATGGTACATAGATCCCTGCCACAATGAGGTCGCAGTGCTAACCACTGAATCATTGCATTGCCTGCTTGGTTGACACAGCAGGACATTGCAAATTTGTCACCTGCCCGAAAGCTATAATGCACTTGTTTCTCAGGAAACACCACGTACGTCAGACCAGCTTTTTTGGTGACTGAACTCAATGAAAGCGACTGACCCAAATGGATTCCCCGGCACGAGATTAGATTAGATTACTTACAGTGTGGAAACAAGTCCACACCGCCCCTCCGAAGCGTAACCCACCCATACCCCTACCCCTACATCTACATTTACCCCTTACCTAACACTATGGGCAATTTAGCATGGCCAATTCACCTGGCCTGCACATCTTTGGACTGTGGGAGGAAACCGGAGCACCCGGAGGAAACCCACGCAGACACAGGGAGAACGTGCAAACTCCACACAGTCAGTCGCCTGAGGCGGGAATTGAACCCGGGTCTCAGGCGCTGTGAGGCAGCAGTGCTAACCACTGTGCCACTGTGCCACCGTGCCGCCCACTAGTGGGAGTATTCTCTAATATCTTTAACCTGTACTTGCTACAATCTGAAGTTCCCTCCTGCTTCAAGAAGGCCAGCAAAATCCAGGTATAACACAAAACAAATACAACGTGTCTCAAAGACTTCCAATCTGTGCCTCTCACCTTCAGAATTATGAAAAGCTTCAAGAGATTACTTCTGGCTCATATCAAATCTATCATGACTTGATCTCTTGCAGTTTGTCGACTGACTCAATAGGTTCAAGTTACATACCATCTTTCTAGCTCTACACTACTCTCTGGAATATCTGAACATCCATATGACCTACATCAGGCTTCTACATTATGACTACAGAATCGCCTTACAACACTATGCTTGTAATCAAACTAATATCATCGCTCTAAGACCCAGGTGTTGGCTCTTCCATCTGCAATTTGAACCCTCAGTTCTTGACCCACAGACCATAAACTGTGAAACGAGACAACAGTCATCACAACTGTTTCAGGTCACACAGCCCTGCCAGACCAGTTTAAGACTTCTCCAGTATCTCTATCAATTCGCCCCAACAGAATAAGAATCCCGGCCTTGTCCCCAATACAGATACCGCCCATAACCTGTCTACCTGTGTTGACATCTTCAGGGATTAGAGAATTTCTCGTGGATTTGTCACACGGCTGAAGCTCTGGATCCAGGTTTGCTCGCTGGGGTGCAAGTTTTGCTTTTAGGTGTTGTGTCACAATGTAGGTAACAATAATCAGTTACCATCGGGACCTACACTGGTTCTGGTCATCAGCTTTCTATTTATGCGTTTCGGCGACCTTCGTTTGGCGATGTCATTTCCTCTGGTTAGATCACTGAGACGTGGCTTCATGGGGACAGGGCCTGGGAAATGAATATTCAAGGCTACACGTGCTATCGTAAGGACAGACTGACGGGCAGAGGGGGTGGGGTGGCCTTGTTGGTAAGGGAGGATATTCAGTCCCTTGCGCGGGGGGAACTAGAGTCAGGGGATGTAGAGTCAGTGTGGATAGAGCTTCGAAACACTAAGGGTAAAAAGACCCTCATGGGAGTCATCTGCAGGCCCCCAAATAGTAGTCTGGATGTCGGATGTAAGTTGAATCAGGAGCTGAAATTGGCTTGTCGCAAAGATGTTACGACAGTTGTTATGGGGGATTTTAACATGCAGGGAGACTGGGAGAATCAGGATGGTATCGGGCCTCAAGAAAGAGACTTTGTGGAGTGCCTCAGAGATGGATTTTTAGAGCAGCTGGTGCTGGAGCCGACCAGGGATAAGGCGATTCTGGATCTGGTATTGTGTAACGAACCAGAATTGGTCAGTGACCTCGAAGTGAAGGAGCCATTGGCAAGTAGTGACCATAATACAATAAGCTTCAATCTGCAATTTGAGAGGGAGTGGGTACAATCGGAAGTGACAATATTTCAGTTGAAAAAAGGGAAATATGGAGCTATGTGGGAGCAACTGGCCAAAGTTCAATGGTGCAATACCTTAACAGGGAAGACCGTGGAGGAACAATGGCGGATATTTCTGTGTATAATGCAGAAGTTGCAGGATCAGTTCATTCCTAAAAGGAAGAAAGATCCCAGGAGGAGACATGGGCGGCCGTGGCTGACGAGGGAAGTAAAGAAACATATAAAGTTAAAAGAGAAAAAGTATAACATAGCGAAGATAAGTGGGAAAACTGAGGACTGGGCAGCTTTTAAAGAACAACAGAGGATTAGTAAGAAGGAAATACGCAGAGAAAAAATGAGGTAGGAAGGTAAACTGGCCAAGAATATAAAGGAGGATAGTAAAAGCTTTTTTAGGTATGTCCAAGGCAAAAAAAATGGTTAGGACAAAAATTGGGCCCTTGAAGACAGAAACAGGGGAATATATTACTGGGAACAAAGAAATGGCAGAGGAATTAAATGGGTACTTCAGATCTGTGTTCACTGGGGAAGACACAAGCAATCTCCCTGAGGTAACAGTGGCTGAAGGACCTGAACTTAAGGGAATTTATATTTGCCAGGATTTGGTGTTGGAGAGACTGTTAGGTCTGAAGGTTGATAAGTCTCCGGGACCTGATGGCCTGCATCGCAGGGTACTGAAGGAGGTGGCTCCGGAAATCGTGGATGCGCTGGTGATTATTTTCCAGAGTTCAATAGAATCGGGGTCGGTTCCTGAGGATTGGAGGGCGGCTAATGTTGTACCACTTTTTAAGAGGTGGGGCGGGAGAAAGCAGGAAATTATAGACCAGTTAGTCTGACCTCAGTGGTGGGAAAGATGCTGGAGTCTATTATAAAGGATGAAAGTACGGCATATCTGGATAATAGTAACAGGATAGGACAGAGTCAGCATGGATTTATGAAGGGGAAATCATGCTTGACTAATCTTCTTGAATTTTTTGAGGATGTAACTCGGAAGATGGATGAGGGAGATCCAGTGGATGTAGTGTACCTGGACTATCAGAAAGCTTTTGATAAAGTCCCACACAAGAGGTTAGTGAGTAAAATTAAGGCGCACGGTATTGGGGGCAAAGTACTCGATTGGATAGAGAATTGGTTGGCTAATAGGAAACAAAGGGTATTGATTAATGGCTCCATTTCGGAATGGCAGGCAGTGACCAGTGGGGTACCGCAGGGATCCGTGCTGGGACCGCAGCTTTTTACAATATATGTAAATGATATAGAAGATGGTATCAGCAATAACATTAGCAAATTTGCTGATGATACAAAGCTGGGTGGTAGGGTGAAATGTGATGAGGATGTTAGGTGATTACAGGGTGACCTGGACAAGTTAGGTGAGTGGGCAGATGCATGGCAGATGCAGTTTAATGTGGATAAATGTCTGGTTATCCACTTTGGTGGCAAGAACAGGAAGGCAGATTACTACCTCAATGGTATCAAATGAGGTAAAGGGGCTGTTCAGAGAGATCTGGGTGTTCTTGTCCACCAGTCAATGAAGACAAGCATGCAGGTACAGCAGGTCGTGAAGAAGGCTAATAGCATGCTGGCCTTCATAACAAGAAGAATTGAGTATAGAAGCAAAGAGGTGCTTCTGCAGCTGTACAGGGCCCTGGTGAGACCACACCTGGATTACTGTGTACAGTTCTGGTCTCCAAATTTGAGGAAAGACATTCTAGCTATTGAGGGAGTGCAGCGTAGGTTCACGAGGTCAATTCCTGAAATGGCAGGATTGCCTTACACGGAAAGGCTGAAGCGACTGGGCTTGTATACCCTTGAGTTTAGAAGATTGAGAGGGGATCTGATTGAAACGTATAGGATTATGAAAGGATTGGACACTCTGGCAGGAGGAAACATATTTCCGCTGATGGGGGAGTGCCGAACCAGAGGACACAACTTAAAAATACGGGGTAGACCATTTAGGACAGAGATGAGGAGAAACTACTTCCCCCAGAGAGTGGTGGCTGTGTGGAATGCTCTGCCCCAGAGGGCAGTGGCGGCCCAGTCTCTGGATTCATTTAAGAATTGGATAGAGCTCTTAAAGATAGTGGAGTCAAGGGTTATGGAGATAAGGCTGGAACAGGATACTGATTGGGAATGATCAGCCATGATCATATTGAATGGCGGTGCAGGCTCGAAGGGCTGAATGGCCTTCTCCTGCATTTATTGTCTATTGTCTATTGTCTATTGTCATTTCCGGGGGGTTTATCATTTCCTGTTTTACTTGCTCTTTCAGATTGTGGAAAGTTTGTCCAATGAACACTATCCACGGATTTCTCTGCAACACACAAGCAAGAAAATCGGATCCAGAAAACGTTTGCCACTCTCCCCAACATCAGTGAAATGACATAAATAACTGCCAGACTGCTCAGATCTCTTGGCATCATAGTAACTCACAAACTATCCATCAAACTAAAACTGAAGCTCATGAATTGAAAGACAATATGCATTCGATAAGCAAACTCGTGACAATTACAAAGTACCTTGCAAGAATTGTAACAAACATTACATTGGACAAACAGGATGAAAACTGCCCAACAGGGTACATTACCATCAACTAGACACAAAGCGACATGACAAAATCTCACTAAGATCCTTATATACAGGTGAAGAAGGACATCATTTCGACAGGGACCACATCCATCTGAGGACAAACTAATCAGGGACACGCACAGAGAATTCACATCAATATGGCATGCCAACAGGCATTCTATCAACAAGAACATTGGATTAGACTCTGAGAAAAGAACAGGAAAGGACATCATCACATGAATTGACATCACCAACCGATTTAAAAGTGAAAACATAGATTGAAAGCGTGGCACTAGCACCCGTGCTCCACTTTTGGCTCATTGATGGTGTTTCCAAGTATGGTAACAAAACATATGATCACAAAATTTCGAGCTCAGGCAGCAAATGTACATCAGAACCTTCAGTATCGTGAGAACGTTTTACCAAGATCCATTTGTTCTGCAGTACCCGCCATTGAACTACCGTTTACTATTTTCGCCCTTTTTTATTATATTTACCAACGCTCATTACCTCACACTGATTCGAATTAAACTTCACTTACCATTACTCTGCTGCGTTTATCATCTGTTCGATATTAGGCTGTAGCCTGAGACCATCTGCCTCACCTTCATGATATCTGCAAATATACTAATTGTAGCTTCAGGTTTCACGTCCAAGTTACTCTGGTACAGACTAAATATCAATGGCTTATGCAGAGATCCCTCTGGTACACTGTTGGTGAAAGGATATCAAACAGCAATTTTGGATACAATTTACCGACTCGCCTTGGATCCCATGGATTCCTCCCTTTTGGACAATCGTTTCATTTGGGACCTTATCAAAGGCCTTCATGAGTCGAAGTAAAATACATCATCTGCACTGCCCTCAACATTATTTTTATAAACCATTTTAAAAAGAAAGGCTCGACATAATTCTTCAAACAGCATCTTCCTCTGAAATTACCTGGTCCATCACTCCTCTTCTTCTTGAAAAAAGGTAACACGTGAGCGAACCGCCAGTCCTTCTGCACTCCAGCTGTGGCCAGCAACTTATTTAATAGATATGACAACGCCCAAAAAATCTGCTCCTTCCCTCACATAGCATTGTGGGACACATTTCGTTGTGCACTGGAGACGTCTTCAAATTTATGCCAGCGAATACATATATTACCTACTCCTTATTGATCCTCTCATGATTTGGAACCTCACCATCCCAACTGAATTCGACGACTGCAATGCCTTTCTACTTTTTGAATGCTGAAAAGGAACCACCCTTTAGCTGTGAATCCTTTTAGTTTAACTCTACTTATCGAATACCTTTTGACTTTTTATTCATTGATTTGCCAGGTTGTTTAATGGCCTTATTTGCCTATCGTTTATAAGGACCCACTTGCACTCTTTGTAGTTTCGAAGAGCTTCGCCTTTTTTTATTGCACTGTATTTTTTCTTCAAACTCGCAACATCAATTGTTCAGTGGGTATTAGAATTCCTGCTTTTGCCATTCACTCTTCGACGAGCTCACTGACTCTGAATTCCCACGATATCATTTTCTACCATCAATTCAATCCTCGCCATCAGTAGAAAGGCCTCCAGTTTCTACAGCCTTTCGTGACAACCCTCGCTTTGTGCTACATTCTGAAACTGTTTGAGCACTCCGCACGTCTGCAACCTTACCCACTGTCTACAATTTTCTCAATCTCCGTGACACTTCCCATCACTGTAATGCTCCTTACCTCTGACCATCTCCAGTCACTCTTCGCCTTCTTTGCTCTCGAAAATCCTGTCGTCACAAAAAAACGTCTGTGACTGTAACAACCACTTGGTTCATGTAATAACTTACATTCCCTTCAACTGCCTCTGTCTCTAACCCCAGACAACCCATACATTCCTTGCTGACCCAGTAACCACAGGCAACTTCTGCAGGTCAGAGAATTACTAACTTCCCCTGTCTCGAGTACTCTTCCAAACCCTGCATTTGTCGAGAGACTCCACAGCCCTACGTGTTTTTGCATAAACTTCCTGTGTCTCTAATGTTTAACATCTTTGTAACCATCTCTTGTTGCTAACTACCTCCTCCTGTTCTGATAACTCTCGGGAACCTTGCGAAATTTTACAATGTCTGCATGCTCTGCTTCATCGGATACATGGTGGGACATTGGCTCAGTGGTCCGCCCTTCAGCCTCGCAGCGCTGGGAGCTGGGCTCGATTCCAGTCTTGGGCGACTGCCTTTGTCGACTGCGCAAGTCTACCACGCCTGTGTTAATTTCATCTGATTGCTCTTACTTTCCATCACAGTCCAAGAAAATACAAATATATGGATTGTCCATTGTGTTCAGGATGTGCAGGCCAGGTGAGTTTCTTTTGAGAAATGCAGGATTTCATGTATATGTTGAGGGATGTGCCTGGCTGGGATTCTCTTCAGAGGGCAGGATGGCCTGTTCCACACGGTGAAGATTCTATTCAGATATTCCGAAAGTCCTGTCACCTATTTTTGCCTTATCCTCAACATTCACGTTATCTCTGTGAAATGCTACAGCCTTGCCGATGTCAGCTCTTACAGTCGTTACAAAGATTTATTTGACTGTCACCTCTTCCTGTCCTTACAATCTTTCTTCTGACTGTAACTTTCGTCATTCGTTACAACAGTCTTAATCATTGTTATCTACTGGTCCTCCTCAAACCATTTATATATCTGCAAAATGTCACCTGGATTGTCTCAACTTTGACAGACATGTCCTCAAATCTGCTCTGTATCAAACACGTAATCATGTCTTGATAAATCTCATTGTGATAAGCTACCTGTAGCCCTCCGACACGGATGATCTGCATAAGCTAGTCCCAGACCTACCGCCTCCCCTGTGTCGCTAATCTCCTCCACTCCCCATAACATGTTCGCTGTGACCTCCTCAAGAGTCTCTTGAACTCTCTGTAACACTGTCCACACAAGTGTAATCTTCTTCAAGAAATGCAACCTATCCTTTCCATGTAAACCCTTACTGCAGTTCCTATCCTGGTGCTCCTTCTACCAAAACAACCTTCCATGACAGTGAACTTACCTTCAGTCACGATATTCAGACTTAACTGTGTAACCTTCTTCATGAAAACTACTTCAGTCTCTTCCAACGTTCCTATTTGTGTAATCTCTTCTTCACCGAAAACCTTTCCCATCTTTGACTTTTCCAGGGCACACAACACTCACTGTCTGGAAAAAATCGTACCCGAGAAACTGCTCCGTCTCGGTAATCTACTCCATCTCCTCAAGTATCCATAATCTACTGCAGCTCCTACTGCCCTCCCTTCCTACATAACCTCTATCAGTCCCAAAAACACCATCAGTCTCTGGACACACTCCAATCATCTCTATCTGTGTCGTCCTCTTTGGAACCTGTAATACTCTCGATCTGTCAAAGCTAGTCCAATGTATGTGACTTTTGTAAACCATTTCCGAGAAGGCTCACAATCCATGTAAAATCTTTCAGTCGCTATCGCCCAACCTGATAATGTAAGCTCCTCCAGTCTCTACATTCATCGACTGGTCTCTATACAATATCTCGCTCTCTCCCGTATTTGTGGAAACGTCTGCCTCCTCTTCAATCGTACTTACCACAGGAACATCCACCTGTTTGTGCAATGTTTCCTTACCTGTGAAACAAAGGTTGCTGTACATATCTCCGGGAAAATCTGCGAGATTCCATAGTCTCCGTATCTAAGTAAACTCCTGAAGCTAAGTCTTCCTATATTTATAAACATCTTTATTGATGACTATCCTCCATTTGTCGATTTGTTACTCCAGACGACACAACTGTTTTTATCTGTGTAATCAGCTCTGTTTAATGAAACACTCCCTGATTGCGTACACCAACCCTGTCCTACAAACATTATTATCGCTGCAAACTGCTATATCACTCCCATCCACCACATCTCCATGAACTCTGGCCGACCCTTCCACTCTGCACCGTTATATGACCTCCTGTGGCTTTATGATCCTTCCTCCCTTTGATTTCATCTCCAGCAGCAAAAGCCCTCGCAACTTGGGTCATCTCCTTTAGATGAGACAATTGATGCCTCCACAACTCCCTCCATTGCAGAAAACTCTTCTCAAGTTTGAAATTTGGTGCAGACTCCATACTTCCCAATTTGCTGAATCAATGTCCTGGTATAGCAATTCTTCTCTTCGAATGAAATCATCCATTACTTAAACCCTACCTAACTCTGCAAATAAATCTAGTCCCCAAAAGAAATTCATACTACGAATACTTGGAATGTCCCTACATACATTTCTCCGGCTCCACCCTCCTTCATCACCATGAACACTAACAATTACTGAAGCCTCCTTTTTCTACAGAAAAAACTCCTAAGGTCTGCAAAACCCTCCAGCCTTGCTATTGCTCCCTATCTTTCTAAGCTCACACACTCTGTCAAGCACTTCTGGGGATCCTTTCAGAGGAAATAAGAGTTGTAGTGTCCGGGCCAAAGTACGGATGTAGAAGGTTTGCAGAGTCTGGAGGATTGTACATATGTAGGAAGAGACGTCGATCCTGCAGGAGTTTATAGTTGCTAGAATTATATAGCTTGCAGGATGGGAACGAGAATGTGTTTTGGAACCTGTCATATGTTATCATTTGAACCACTGATTTTTATTTTTCTGATTGGACTATGCGTTTTAGGTAGAAAATAATTTGGAGATGCAAATGCACAGCCCGAGATCTTATTGATCGGATTCTGCAGCTTCAGCAAATCTCCTTAACTTGGTGACAGCTTACAACCATGAGCACTCCCGTACCTATGTGACCTTGACTCAATTTTTTTAACCCAAGTATCACTGAAACTATCACTTCCTGCATTTGTAACGAGACAGTTGAATTGACAGCATCAACTGAAGTGAACGAATATGACCGAATTGTGATGAGGAGCATGTCGCTGCAGAATGAACATGGATGGAAAGTGAATATATAAGTGTTGCCGAGATTTCAGCAGAAGAGTCAAAAAGCCAAACAAGGTCTCGTCATGTTATGACGAAACTATGAAGTTAATATGTTGGTGAGAGAGCCAATTAGATCTGAAGTTCAAAACGTGGAGTCTATTTGGGTGCAGCAAGGTACAGCAAGTGGCAGCAACCATTAGCAGGACTTTGGTAAATGCATGAATCATGGTAATATTATAAACATGGTTAAGACCAGAAATTGAATGTACTTGAAGCCAGGGCAATTCATTATCTGTGTATGATAGCAGTCTCCACCCCGCCGGGACAAAGAAGGAGTATCAGGGCTGTAATGGATGGAAACCTGGGCTGCATATAAAATGTTTTTCTTTAATAACATTCAAGGAGCCAACAAGGGAATAGCCAATTCTATATAAAATATTGCATAATGAGAAATATCCAATAATCTCAATGTACAGGACATTTGTGACAGCCGAGAATAAAAGAATTATGCATGTTTTACTGAGTTTGAAACTGATTTAGTGAAGACCAGGAGATATAGAGCATGAATGAGGCCATTTCGCCCAACGAGTATATTCCACAATTCAATGATATCATAGATGATGCTCCACTGTACTCTCCTTCTTTTTCAAAGTAACCCTTGTTTCACTGATTACCTAAGATCTGACCATCTCAGTTATACAGTCATCGAGTCACTGAGAAGTACAGCATAGAAACAGATTCTTCGGTTCAACTTGTCCATGCCGATCCAATATCCAAATCCAATCTAGTCACTCCTGCCAGCTTCTGGCCCATATCACTCCAAACGCTTCATATTTATCCATCCTGATTCCTTTTAGATGTTGCAACTGTACTAGACGCAACCACTTCCTCCGGCAGATCATTCCATACATGTACCACACTCTGAGTCAAAAAAATGTCTTTTTGGTCTATTTTGTACATTTCCTCTCTCACCCTATATTTATGCCCTCAAGTTCTGGACTTTCCGACCAGAGAGAAATTACATTTTCTGTTAATCCTGTGTATTTAATTACCCAACCTCGCCAGCCACCCTGTAAGGAATTGTTTAAGGATGAGATTCCTGAATACAATGAAATGCATGGTAAAACAGGGCAAATGTAGCATTGTCTCATCAGTGGAGGTCATAACTGGCAAACGTGTCAGAATTCCTTGAAAATTTAGCGAGCAAGCTAGGTCAATGAGAGCCAGTGGATGTTATCTACCTTGACTTGCAGCAGATCTTCGATTAGTAGCTGCATAGTAGACTGCTGAGTAAGATAAGAGTGCGTTGTTTGACAAGCTAGATCCAGGTTTGATGGAAAATTGGCTGTCTGTCAGAAGTTAGAGAGTGCGGATAAAAGTGTCCTTTTCACTATGGAAGATAGTGGTAACGGTTGGTTCGCAAAGGTCAGTTTTTGGTCTACGACTTTGCATTTTTCACTGTAATGCCGGTTATGAAGGAACTCAGGGCAATCGGTCTACGTTTGCGGGTGGTACAAAAATAGTTGAAGGGGCAGGTTGCACGGAGGAGCTATTGAATCTACATAAAGATCTAGGCAGATTTTCAGAATAGTGGAAGCAGTGACAGATGGAATACAATGTGTAAAAGTCTGAGTTCGTTCACTTTTCTGGAGAGAACAGGGACATTGATAAAGTTCTGAATGGGGAGAAAGTTCTGAAACATGAAATGCAAAGGTAATCCTCTTCGAAGTTTCGCTTAAGATAAACTTGTTGATTGACTGTAATTAGCACGGCAAAGGCAATGTTATCGTTCATCTGGAGAGGACAAGAATATTAAGGCAAGGATGCACTTTTGAGAAGTTATAAAGACGTTTAGCGAATTTGGTCTATATTCGATGGAGTTAGAAGGTTGAAGGGGGAGCCAATGAAAACTTACAGAATACTAAACAGCGTGGACACAGTGCACATTTTTAAAATTATTCCATTAGCAGGAGAGAATATGATTCGAGAGCACGGCATTAGACGAAAGGGAACACGCTTGCGAAACAAGAGAATGAGAAACTTCTTTCGCCAGAGAGTGCTGAATGTTAGAAATCCGCTGTCACAGAAGACTATCAGGCCAGGTCATTGCGTATATACAAAACATATCGATAGGTTCTTGATTGCCAAGTGGATCGAACATTACATGTAGAAATTGGGAGAATGGGATTGAAAAAAATATCAGATATCATTGATTGGCAGACCGGACTCAATGGGCCGGATTTCCGAACTGCTGCGGCTGAATCTTATGGTTTTAAAGAATTCCATTGATTTGCTACCCTCTGAGTGAATAAATTCCTTTTCATCTACATCTTGAATGAATGAAGCCTTGCTGGAATTTTGCGTGCCCTGGTTACAGACTCTCTACAAGGGAAACCAATGCAACTGGCAACAATCCTCACGCAGACAAAAAAAAGATCGAGTTGTGACCAGTGACGAAGGTTTTCTTATGTTGCCCCAGAATGTAGACAACCCAGATATTTGGGCCGAGAGGTAGAAAATTGAGTTTAATTCAGGCACCTGTGATATGTTCCATTTTGTTAGGTTCAAATAAAAAAAGGAGTTATGAGACTGCGGAATATAGATATACAGAGGGACGTGGTGCACGTCCATAGCTCCCTGACAATGGCAACGCAACTGGGAAAGAAACGAATTGGCATGCATCCCGACATCGGTCACAGCACAGGGTATAAGGGTTTCCACGTGATATTGTAACTGTTTGAAACCTTACTTTGACCAAATTGGGAGTACTTTGTGTAGATCTCATTGTGACACGATAGGAAAAAAGTGGACACTTTGCAGAGTGTGTGAAAAAATTTACCAGCATGTTGCCTGTGACAAATTGTATTAAGAGCTTAGTAGCACTATGGAGAAACTGGACAAACATGGATATTTTTTCAACTGGACTACTGCAGACTGCAAGTCAATCAGATCCGGGTTTATAACATCAAGAGAGGCATAGATGATGTGGATGTCAAAATCTATTTTCGGGTGAAGACGAGACAATGCAAGGGAGCATAAGACTGAAAGATTAGTTAATCTTTCACTAATGGTAAAAGATTAAACGAGGGTGTGTTGCGTATGTATTTTTTTTCAACAGAATGAGGAAGCGGTCAGATCATAAATGTGACCAAAGCTTTAAGTCACATTATGACAGACAGCTGAGCAAGCAGATAATGGAAGCATACGGCGCTTGTGCAGGGAGAATGCATTACGTTAGAATATGACTGGCACAAACATCGTGTACCAACAGACCGACTGCCGTGCTGTACCGTTCTATTTTCTAACTTCCCAGTGCCTACCTTGTCAAAAGTCCAAACGATTTTGTATTTTTTATTCAATTTCTCCCTCATTGTTCCCAACTCGACTCGGTTCAATCTCAATCTACTGAAGCTTTCCTCGACAGATTCTCAATAGCAAATTCATCGATTCTCAAGATCAGACGCGTGATCATTTTACGTCTTGCCTCTAATGCAAGGATATCTTTACTTGGGATAGCCATACTGTTCAGAATATTCCACACATGGTTTGAATTATAGCATTTTTCGATTTAGGAAATCCTCCATATTCATGGACACCATTATTGATGTTGGATTGCTCGCTGAGCTGGAAGGTACATTTTTAGACGTTTCGTCAACACACTAGGTAACATCTTCAGAGACGTTCCAGAGGAAGCATTATTGATGTTTTCTGCTTTTCTACTTCTATGTTTGTGTTTCATTGGATTGGTAATGTCATATCCACTCACGATGTCTTTTTCCTATGATTACGTAATTTCCTGTTCATTTTCTTACGGGTTGATAAATGATGTCCAAGTCAATGTGTTTATTTGCAGAGTTCCAGTTGGAATGTCAATGCTTCTAGGAATTTTAGTGCGTGTCTCTGTTGGGCTTTACCGAGGTTGGATATGAATGTCGGGATTGTGATGTCAGAGGGTCATGTTATTTTATGGTTAGCTGATGTTTATATATCCTTTTGGCAAGTTTTCTGCATGTTTGTCCAATGGAATGTTCGTTAGAGTTCATGCACGGTATTTGTGAATGATATTAACTTTGCTTTTTGTCTGTATCGGATATGTAAAGAACATTAGTTTTAGTGTGCTTATAGTTTTGAATGCTGACATGATGTCAAGGCGTCTCAGATAGTCTGGCAGTAATTTCCGAGACGTCTTTGATGTAGTCGGCGTGACTAGGGTTTTTGGACACTACTTTTTTTTCTTGTTTGGATTTGTTGCTGAGACATCGGCGGACTGTGTTCATTGGCTACCTATCCTGCCATTTCCGAGGGTAATTGAGAGTCAATCACAGTGCAGTGTGTCTGTTGTCAAACTAAAACGCCCACACCAGTTGATCACAAATGTACTTTCCTAAAGACACAAATGTGTTGGATGTATTTTTCTTTAACATCAGCAGTGGCTTAATTCGTATTTCTTGTTTGCTAACAACATTTTTGAGAAACATTTAATCAAAATTCAACAATCTGTCATTGACCGACATTAGTCTGCATCACCAGTTTCTGCGTATATAACCTATCAATAATACCATTGCACCAACACATCGACTGTTGGCAGGTTACTGTCGCAAGGGCACCATGAATCTCAACCTCTCAAGTACACAATTTTTTGATCCTGAAAACTTGCTGCAAACTGATATTACCACCCAACAACTCTCTATTTCTCATTCCTCACAGTGTGAGTCCACTTGCAGTCCTTTGTCAGCACCTCTCGCTCCTGCAGCTACGAATTCTGGTCAGCAGAGACACAGCGCACCACAGTCCAGGGATGGAGACTGTGAGTTTCCGGATATCTGTGGTACTCAGTTCCATTCAACGTGTGTAACACTCATGCATCAGTCCCTATACGGAATCAGAAAGTTCCTGGTTCAATAAACTTCCCAACTGCTGGGTGTATCAGCCAACACCACATTTCAGACGTTTGACCAGCCAGAGTTGCAAAGGGCAGTTAGTTCTGGAACTTTCAATAAATCCTGCAGCACGTTAACGTCATTCACAGTGAGCAGGGTAGGAAAACATTAGATGGCTAAGAGCATCGCTGAACAACACAGGACATAGATACAATGCTGAAGGGGAGAAAAGTACTGAAAGATTCGAGACTTAATCGCCATTCATACTGTAAGTTCTGTTGAACGAACACAGCGTAAAAAGTCCACATTTAACAACGATGCCTTCGCTGTCTTAATGAGCATCAGGACAAGAGAGATGAAAACAGGCCTCCCAGGAGAGGCTTGTCATGATGTCTGTGATCTTTCTGTTCCGTTGTCTTTCTCCCAAACTGTTACTGCAGCATTTATTTTTTACCTGTGTCTTCAATAATTTTGGCTCATATTGTTTTTCCTACCTCGGTAATCTACTCCTCATTGCAACAATACCCCACATATTTGAAACACACTCCAATCTAGATTACTTTAACTATCTCTGTAAATTGGTTCACTTTCGGCAAAATGCTTATCTCGGTAGTCTCTTCCTCCAGTAACTGGAGACATGGAGTCATGCAGCACGGACATGGAACATTGAGCTCTCTCATCCTTACTGATCAGGTTTCCGAAACTAAAGTAGTTATTTGTGCCTGCTTTTGACTCATATCACTTCAAACTTCTCTACATGTACCTGAGCAAATGACTTTTACATATTTTTATTGTACTTGCTTCCATCACTTCTTCTGGAAGTTCATTCTTCTGTGGAATATGCTGTCTCTCTGATCACTCTTTAATTTTTTTTTTTCAATCACCTCACGTTTATGCTCTTTCGTTGTGAACTCACCTACCAGTAGCTATTCACCTCACTTGTGCCTCGCGGGTTTTCATTTTAAGCCATTTGAAAAGTTTTCTTAGCCCAAATGAAATATTAAGGACAATGTTACAAATGTTTTCAACTCAAGAACACAAATCATTGAAGATAAGCGCGTCAAATATTGCTTTCACAACCCTCTCCACCTATAATATGACTTTCAAGGAAGATTACAACAGCACCCTAGCTCTCTCACTGTTCGACAACAATACCCCGATGTACAAGGCACTGCTATTAATCCTTTTATACCAACTTGCTTTATCTTAACATTTTCCAAGACCTGAATTAAACTCTATCTTTGATTCTTTTGTACACAGCATTCACTGCCCACTATCACATCAACTTTATGATTCACAAATTCAGTAATAATAACTCGTATCTTCTCATGCAAGCCATTTGCATAAATTTTACACAACCTTAGAAACAGCACCGATCCTTCTAGCGCACAGAAGGCCACAGGCCTCCAATCAGAACGGCAACCCTCAACCACTACCTTCTCATTAGTACTGTACAGTCAGTTCTGTGTCCAGTTGACTTCCTCTCTCTGATACCATGTGATGGAATCCTATGAAACAATGTACCATGCTGAACCCTGTCGAAAGCCTTGCTGAAGCCAGAAAAAAGACGTTTATTTCTCAGCCTTCATCTATTTTCTTGGTGACATCTTCAATAAATGAAATTAACTTTGTGCAACATAATTTCCCACACAACAAACCATGCTGACTATCCACAATCAGTCCCTGCCATTCCAGATGCATTTAAACCTATATTACAGGAAGGGCTCCAACAACCCAGCCACTACTGAAGACTGCCTGACACATCTGTAATTCTCTAGCTTTCATTACGGGGCCTTTGTTCAGTAATGGCATAACATTATATTCGTAGCCAGAAAGAATTACAGCGCAGAACATCCCGTTTGGTCGGTGACGACCATAATCTGAAACTAAACACATGCTACTAGCCTGTTCCTGCACCATATCAATACAAACTTCGCGGATTCATATACTTATCCAAATATCTCTGAAATTTTGTAATTGCAAACACATTCACCCATCGTCGGGAAGTTCATTCCTCATACAAACCACCCTCTGCATAAAATGTTGCAACACATATCTTTTTCTCTTAAATCAGTTTTCACATCTGAAGAAATGTGACCTCTCGTCTTGAAAATCTCAAAGTCACGAGAAAAGAGAAATATCATTAACTCTGTCTATATTCCCCAGTATTGTACGAGCATTTATAAGGTCAATTGAAAGAATCCTGGACACCCAGCCTTTCATTACAAATGAAACGTTCAATACTAACAACATTCTGATAAATCTCTTCTGAACCCTCTCCAGTTTAATAATTCCCTTCCAGTAATGGGACGACGAGAACTTGATACATTATTGTAGAAGAGAACTTAGCAATTCCAACATGACTTCCAATGTCCTGTATTCAACAGACTGAAACGTGAAGATAAACTTGCCAAGTTCATTTCTAACCGTCCTGTCTATTCCTGATGCAGACTTCAAAGAAGCATGCCGGTGAACCCCAAGATCGCTCTGTTTAACAGCACTACTGAGGGCTGTTTGACTTCTGTACACCTTTATTATAACAGTGCAAACAAACCACGATTCATCCAGATTTAACTGCATCTGCCATTTGTCACTTATTTCATTTAGAAGCATGCAAAATCTTAGAAAAGCCCCTAGGCTGGCCACTATGTCACGCTCCATTCTTCGAACACATCACCCATAGCTGTCAATCAAAAATATATTTCTAATTCAGACCCCTCACTGTCTTCCTTCGCTTTCCACAATATCCTAAGATACAGTTGATCACGATCTGGGTATTTATTTGTGTTTTAAAAGCTCCAGGATCGCCTCTTCCGTAATGTGTACTCACCTCAAGGCAACGAGTCGCAGAGATGTACAGCACAGAAAAAGAACTTAGGTCCAACTCGCCCATTACGTGTCTAGTCCAATGTGCCAGACATATGCCCATATTCCTCTAAACCCTTCCTATTCATAAGACTATCGAGATGCCTTTAAAATATATTTCTATCAATTTCAAAATCACTTCCTCTGGACTCTTAACCATATCTGCACAATACTGCTTGAACCACTTTGCCGTTCGAGACGTTTCTATCGTTCCCCCTCACTTTAAAGCTAATTCCTTCTAGATTTGGACTCCCCAAACTCTGTATCTAACATCTATTTACCCTATGCATCCCACTCATGATGTAAAAACTGTCTTTGCAAGATAATTCCTCTGCCTCCCATATCTCAGTGAAAGTAGCCGCAGCCCACTCAGCCTCTCCCTATAGATAAAACCCAACAACCCTGTCAACGTTGCTGATAATCTTTTCTGAACGCTTCCGAGTACGTCTAAATCCTTCCTGTGACAGAGAGACCAATACTGCACACTATTTTCCAATAGTGGTCAAAACAATCACTGTTTATTTCCCTGAGGACCCCGATCTTTCAATGTAGTATGTCCAGTAGGACAATTTAAGTTTAGGATCTTGTGGTTCCAAGCATCGATAACTTTGTTGATCATTACCGACACCTATTCCCTCCCTCGTTATTCTTTAGCACCGAATACACTTGTAATGACTCTTCGAATTATCCATAACCTTCTCTTCCAAATTTATTTCATGTCCCCTTTTTGCTTTGCTGATTTCCATCCAGTGTGCATTCCTCCAACTGCAATGTTGGTCAGGGGATTCCAATGATCCAGTTGGTTATACCCCCAATAGACAGCCAACGCTTACTAGTTCTGTCAGCAATAGCCTTAACCCGAACAGGAACATGCTGACCCTGACGGCTCATTTTATCTCACTTTGAAATCATTTCCACGTGATAGACTTCCCTTTACGTACAAATAGCCTTCGCAATCTCCATTTACAAGTTAATGTCCAACAATACCAAGATTCTCCTTGTTCCGATTGAGAACTTCATCTTTTGGACATGTCATGTCCTTTTCCATAACTGCTTTCCAATTAATACAATGTTGCTCACATTGCCAATGTACACCCCACTAATACCACACTCTCTGGCTTTTTGTTATTCCCCAAGAGAAGACCAGGTTTCTTTCAATCTTCTTTCGATAAATCCATACATTGATTGACAATGTCTCTGGAATACACCAAAAAAAGAATCATCCCATCCCAGCATTTAACTCCATGGCAGTCCCAGTGTAGGTTTGGCACGTTAAAATCCCCTTCCATTATAAACCCATTAGTCGACCAGGTATTTGAGATCTCCCGACATATTTACTCCATATTCCCCCACAGAATATTGCAGAACTGTAGTCCAAACGTATCCAAGTCATGACACATTTTTATTGCCCCGTTCTACTGATAAAGCTTCACTTGACGAACCGCAGGTTTATTCTCTAAAAGTACTGTTGTGAATTATGCAAAGTACCTGCCGCCTGGAACATTGCGTGGCCAGTGTTGACCCTCGCTCAGCTATGTTTCTGCAATACCTAAGATATCCCAGTTCCACTCCTGCCCTGAGTTCATCTGCTTTACCTGCATTGAAACAAATGCAATTTCATGCATCAGATTTCCCTCATTGACTGTTGTTTTCTTGCCTGCCTTGTTTATTAAAATTGTTCTCTTGAACTTCAATAACATCCTCAAACTTATTTCTGTACTTACCACTGCTTAGGGTCCCACTTCTCTGTCAGACAAGGTTAAGTCTTCTCATATATCTCTCGCAATTCACCTCACTGGGACATTGGTTGCTGTGCACCCAGTCAGGTTTCTTCAACACAATTTCAACCTGTGCTATCACCTTCAGGATCCATTGAATGTGTTCACCAAGATCCCCGTGTCCCTCATTATTCCGCAAAGACCAGCTGATCATTATTTAGTGTCTCTAACTTCTCATACCGACCACAGTACATTAACCCATACTTATCAGAAGTATATTCCGTCTGCCATTACTCTGCTCAGTTCATCATCTGATGGATATCAGACTGTAGCCTGACGCCATCCGGCACACGACGGACACCCCCCACATTTCACTCCATCTTCAAACTTACTAAAGATGACTTGTGCTTTCACAGCCGAATCATCAAAGTACATACTAAACAGTAATGGTCCCTGCACTGGTCCCTGTGATACACCGCTGGTCCAAGGTTTCCAATCCTTTCTCAATACTGTAACAGTTTGCCAAGGTCTGTTGCATCCCATTGGTTCTCACCTTTGCGACCAGCCTTCCATTTGAGAAGCTGCCAAGGGCTTTACTGAAGTCCATGTCAATAACATCATTTGCATTAGCCCTCATGAGTATTTTCAATGTAAATCAAAAAAACGAAACTGAATTCATCAGCTCTCTCCACCAAATTCGTACAATGTCTAAACGATTCTTGTCGGTCCAGGTATTGGTTCATTCCAACCATCAGAATATTTTCATATGTTTTCCCCCTCACTGACGTCGGACAACCTGCTTTGTAATTACCTGGCGTATCCCTATTGCTATTATTGAACAGAAGAAAAATATTATCTATTGTCTAGTCACTCGGCACATTACTTGTAGAGAGCAAAGTAGTCGACTTAGTGGCCAGCAACCCAGTGATTTCTTCCGTTGCCTTCCATAGCAGTATAGTTGCCTATACTGTTCAAGGATATGTCGGGTGAGCTATATTAACCATGAGAAATAGAGGGTTACACGGATACGTACGGGGATAGGTCAGGGTGAGATTCTTGTAAGATGATTTGTGTGCACTAGTTCGAATCTGTCGGAATGGGCCGAATGGGCTATTGACAAACCTTCGGAATTCTACTCAGATCTCCCTCCAGTCTCTGCTTTCCATCTCTTCTGAACTATATCTCATCCACAGTATTGTCTTTATCTCCATAAACCCCTACAGTCTCCAAAGCACTCCCTGCCTATTTAAGCTTCCCCAGTCCTCACAAAGATTCATATGACTGTCAGCTGTTTCTGCCTTTAGAAATCTCCCTATAAACATAGCCTTCGCCATTTGTTGCGAACTCCTCATTACTGTTACCTCCTGCAAACCTTTATATTACTGTAAAGTAAACTGAATTGCTTAAACATCTCTTGACTGTAACATCTTCAATTCTCCTTTTTACCGATAAATTATTGGAGTCCTGACTACATTAATTATCATGACTTCTCTCCAGCCTTACACCACATCTGTATAGGTCATTCCAAACACTATAACCGTTCTATGTGTCTGTAAACTGCTCCTTTTCCCAGAATACATTCTCTGTGGCCTCTGCTCCAGTCGATCAATCTCTTCCGAGCACGCTTTGTACCAAAGTGACCTTCTCCATTAAAGTTCAAAATTATAAAACACCAGGTCATAGTCCAACAGGTCCATTGGGAATCACGAGGTTTAAGAACGTGAATACTTCATGAGGTAACGTGGACCTGGATTCTAATATACAGAAATTATAGCAAAAGTTTACAGTGTCATGCACCTGAAAAGATCCATTGAATAAACCTAGATTGCATTTCAATCTTTGATATTTTTGAATGGGTGGCACGATTTGGTTCATTAATATGTAAATTCCAGAACTTCTTTAAAGTTACATTCTCGAGATAACTTTTAAAGGTTTCCCCAAAAAAAAACCGTTTAATTTTATCACATAAAATGCATTTGAAGTGCGAGCTTAGAATCTCCTCAACATATGCCCTACAATCACAAACATGCACATACACTTCACATGCTTTTTGTCAGTCACACTCACACACATTTTAGTGTGCATGCACACAGGAAAATACGCAGTCTCAAGTTTAGTCACACTCCCAAGCGCACACTCATATGCACACAGCCACTACCTCTTTCTCTCATGCACACGCATACATATAGGCATGCACACAGGAAAATACGCAGTCTCAAGGGGCGAATTGGCATTCGCAGAATTATGTTTGCAAACATATTCTAATTGCTCAAAAAACGCATAAGCTATAGACAGTAAACGCAGGCAGTCAATCCATGAATTTTATTTTTTCATACATTCCGACTATAGAAATAAAACATTCGGAATCAAGTTTGGGAGTCAGGCAGCCTCGAAGCTCACACTTCAAATGCATTGTCTGAGTTGACTTCAAACGCTTTTTTTTGGTAAACCTTGGAAAGATATCTCGAGAATGTTACCTGAAAGAAGTTCTAGAACTTACATATTAATGAATCGAAACGGCCACCCATTCTAAAATATCAAATATTGAAATGCAATCGAGGTTTGTTCAATCGATCTTTTCAGGTGCATGACAACGTAAACGCTTGCTATATTGTGTATGATAGAAAGCATGTGTATGAGAGTGGGTCTGCGTGGGTATGTTGGATTTTGTATATATTTGTGCTTGGTTGTGCATGAGAGAGTGTGTACAGTGTAGTCGGATAACCTTTCGTATGCCAGGAACGCGAATTGGTTCTGATGACATTCGTTTTGATGGGCTATCAGCCTCTGCTCAGCCACTGTGCATTGTTAGATGTACCGAAGTCCCCCTTGAAGGATTGTAATTTGATGATTCGAGACCGAATGCCCCTGATCGATAAAGTGTCCCACTCTCCACCCTGGTGTGACCACATTTGGAGTATTGCATACAGTTCTGGCCAACACATTATAAGGCGGATGTGTAAGCTTTGGAAAAGGATCAGAGGTGATTCTCTAAGATGTTGCCTATTATGGAGGGAAGGTCTTACCAGGAGAGGCTGAAGAATGTGAGGCTGCTTTCGTTAGAGAAGAAGGGCGAGAGGCGGCTTAATTGTGACATATACAATAATTAGGGGGTTAGATCGATTGGACTGTGAGAGCATTTCTCATCGGATGGAGATGGCTAGCAGGAGGTGATGTAGCTTTGAATTGAGGAGCGACATACATAAAGCAGATGTCAGAAGTAATTTATTTTGTCAGAGAGTAGGAGAGAGATGGAACATACTGCCTGTAACAATAGTAGACTCGCCAAATTGAAGAGCATTTATATGATACTTTTATAGGCATGGACAAGAATGGAATATTGCAGATGAGATGCCTTTCGTTTTGGTTCACTGATCGACGCAACATCGATGGCTGGAGGGACTGCACTGTGCTGAAATGTTCGATGTTCTATGTCCTATGACTTGGAGGTAACGTCACTATCTGTGGATTGTTGATTGGTGCTCATTCAGCTGTTTTCATCGTTTCTTTTATGACTCGTGAGCAGTATCCAATGACCCCAGTGCCACCAAAGCTGAAAACTGCACCAAAATAGATCGCACATTTCAACTGGAAGACACTGAAGTTCTCAACTGAGGGCTCAATTTCTGGGCCACAATCAAAATGAAAACCATTGTTTTTGCGGGACACAGGAATGAACTCATCCGATGAATAAGACTCCAGGAATTCATCGAAGTTGTCAGCACCGATCAAATGAGCCACCCGATGAACCAGAAGATGCATCAGTGAGATTCATGCAGGAGTGTGCGAAGATTAAGTCGATTTGAACGCTTCTGGAGGGCTGCTGCCATGACTTGACATATCTGCACAAAATGTCCGGCAATACCTATAGACCAGATTCACGAGCTCCACTCACAAGGCAGAGCAAAATGACACCCAGTGACAACGCAACGCCATTCATGCTCAATAAACTAGTCACAACATCATCATCAAACCTGCAGATATAGTAGGAACCATGGTCATTCAAAATAGAATGGATTACTGCGAAGCAGCCTACAGACAACTGAACAACTCGGATCACGTCAGGCAACTGCTGGCCGATCCAGTCAAGAAACAGACACATGCACTAAGCAGATCGATCAAAACTTTTCATCCAGTTTTTTCAGAGATCCTGACGCATCCTCGTCACAAGTGATTCTAGCGTAGGGGAATGCTCCTGCCTTCGAAGAATACACAAAGCCAACACTACTGCACATCTCATCCTGTCCCTCTGCGAGACCCTCGCTGGATAAGTAGAAGTTATCTTGCTAACAATTCTTGCAGAATCCCCGGTTTTTTTGCAGCACTATAATTGCTTAAAGGCGAGAAGTGGAGGCGTGGGGAAAGCCTTATCGATAATGAGTTGCAGGCCAAGCGGAAAATGGCATAGTTTCTCCGCTCCCAGGAAGTTCTGGAAAATGAAGGGTATACCATCAGTTCCAACCCTTGACGGACGGCTGTGGAGGTCATTACAGTTCCTCACTGTGGATCGTCCGAACTGCCGATCGATGAGTTGAGCATCGCACTGTTGTTATGAGGGTGTCCATCAGCACCTTTTGGTGTCCATCGCTTTATTCCTCATCTGAACAGATCCTGTGCATGCGTATCCTTTTCAATAGAGAGCGGCTTTTATAACATGTTTATGCTGGCAGCCTGAGAAGTGCAGCGTCATGACCTTATCTGTGAGTTTGTGATGAATAATGTAGTAAAGAAGGCAAACAGCTTTTTCATGGCACTGAATTGAAAGTTTGCAGACTGAGGTATAATTGTATAAAACTTCAGTTTGACCAGATATGGTGTAAGATGTGCACTTCTGCTTTCCATACGACAGGATGGATGAGGAGAATTTGGAGATGGTACACAAGTGGTTTGCCAGAGATTGTGTGGATGAGATTGTGAAAGGTATAACTAATCGTTTGACAGCCTTCGATTATTTTTGTAAGAATGTTGGAGTCTGAAGGCGAGCTGGAAAAGGCAAATGAAATTAAGAGAGACAACCGTAGTGCCAATAGCCAGAACCTCCTTTCCAATGTGAAAGTGTCAATTACATCATTTTAAGCTGATCGTGGAAATATTTAAACGAGATGTGCGAGTCATTTTTATTTCACATTGAATGGAGACGATGCCGATTGAGGTATTCGAAGTAGAAGTGTGGGCAAAGTTGTTTTGAAATTGCATCTAAATACATGGGCCATGTGTAGGCAGATGGTATTTATTTAAAATGGCATAATCGTCAGCACAGCCATGATGGGCAGAACGGCCTATACTGTTCAATTTTCTAACTTGCCAGCATCTATCCTCTCAAAACCTCTCTGAATCTTGAACATGACAGAAAATTTCTCTCTCATTCTTCGAAACTCCAATCGGGTCAAACTCAGTCTACTCAAACTATTCTCATCAGAAAATACCTCCATTCTCAAAATCAGACGAGTGAACCGTCTCTGGCTTGTCTCCTGTTCAAGGATATCTTTGCTCAGGTCACAGTTTTAGCAAGACATTGCTCTTTTTATTCGCCATTCCCTTTTTAATACACGTAGCATATGATTTGACATTTGTCTTAGTTGCTGAAACTGTAAGTTACTTTTGTCAGTTTGATACAAAACGACTCCGAAAACGTTTGTCCATGAGTCTTTAACAAAACAATGTGAGCCTAACTGTAAGATGGGAATGTGCTGAAAGATATTAAATGGGATATAACTATTTTAAAAAAGGGCCCTTTGAAACAATGGGAGGGCAGATAATTTTATTAAGTGAAAGTATATTCGATGAATATGTTGGATTTTAATACTTGTTGTGTCTTCAAAAGTTAGAATAAGTAAGGTTGGGGAAGGGAGAGGCAGCTGGATGATTTGATTTATTCGAAATTTCAGTAGTCTTTTGACAAATTTCAAAACGGGCAAATGAGAAAGTGGCGAGACTATATGACTCGTTAAGTGTCATTGGTTTCACAACGTTCGCATGAAATGCTAAATAAAAATTCCACGTCAAAAATTCCGAGGTAGAAAGACATTGAGGTTGGAACTTGGGAAACAAACAGTGATGTGAAGAAAAGAGTTGAAAATATACAGCAAAGTGTAAATGTAGACAAAACCTTCGAACTTGATGAGGTGTCACCCAGGACATTTGTAAAGCTTAGGAAGTAATTGTGAAGCCTAACGCACAGATGTTTTTGCGCCCCACATTCACTGTGAGGAGCTGGAAGGCTGGCGGGTGGCGAATATTGTTCCATCACTTATTGGCTGTTCGGATAATCCAGAAACTGCAGACTAGTGAGAATGATATCAGTGATTGATGAGGTATTGGAGGAGATTCTGAGGCAGGATTTTAATGCACTTGAAAAGATAAGGACTGATCAAAATAGCAAGCATTACTTAAAAACTGGCATTGTGTCTCACAAACAGGATCGACTTTTTCAGATTGTGGCTAAGAGATAGATGTAGGCAGAGTAGTGGACGTTATCCAAATGGAATTCAGCAAAGTCTCCGAAAAGGTTTCACACAGCAGTCGAATTAATAAATTTCTATCACACAATATGATGGAGTCCTCAACAACTGGATGCAGAATTGGTTGGATGCCAGGAGTCAGGGGGCTCGTGGAAGTTTGTCTCTCAGAGGTGAGGTCTGTTACCAATGGTGTGCCATGCGCTTCAATTCTGGGTCCACTATGCATCATTTACATAAACCATTTGGCAAGATTTTGTGTGGTATGTTTCGTGACCTTGCGCATGTCACTTCAAATGTTGGGTTGTTGGGAATGAGGAAGGTTGTATACAAATACAACGGGAGCTTGATCAGCTGGTCTCAAAGACTCTGGAATGTGATGTGCTATATTCTGTTCAGACAAGGCAGAACAGGATTTAAACTTTTAATCGCAGGGCACCGAGTAGCGTTATTAAACATAAAGAATGAAATCTACAATACCCAGTCCCTTGAATTTATGTTATAATACAAAAGCGTAGTGAAGAAGGCGTTTGGAATGTTTGCATTCATTGGTCAGAGCATTCAGAATAGATGTTTCTGGATGCAAAGGATGTTGGTGATGTAATTATATTTGCATTATTGATCATCTGGTAAAAAAAAAACCTCCACTGATTTTCATCTGTGCTTTCAGGAAGGACATTTAATATTCTTAACCAGTGTGGCCTCAATGTGATAAGAGACCCACAGAAATGCCGCAGATTCTGCTCTGACTGGCGAACATTTAGTGGTGTGCAAATAGTGATGGTTCAACAAATGACACTGCCGTGCCATGGATGAATAAGTAAAATTGCATGTTTCCTCTCTCTACCTATGCAAATATCTCCACTGCTAAAATTCGTACTGGCTTTTTAACATGGTTGAAGCCTTTACCACTCTCCGTATCATACTCACCACCCCCAGTACCTGCAATTCTCATTGTTCTATCAGTTCATTAAACCAATGCAACCTTTCCTCTTCCTGCTGCACTTATCCTGCAAGGAGATCGCGTGCAATCTCTTTAACATCTACATCCGCATTTGATCGCCGTTTGTGCATTCCAAAAATACATTTCAGAATTGGTATGTTTGTTGCTAGTCTTATAAGCACCTCTTACTCGAAGCTGATCCCTTACGTTATGACTTTGGGGCAGGTGGAAATTTCTTGTTGACGTTTTGTGTGTTTTAACAGAACTTCCTTTTGTTGAATGCTTTTTCGCCGCCACTTCAATTGTTTCCCACTGTTCATTTACTATGGTGCCTTACCATCTGTTTACTCTGTTTACCTTCTACAGTTTTTTTTCTCAAGCTCAAGCAGTTGGATTTATTCCAATTTCAGGTTGTTTGTTTGTCCTTTCTGTGGTCATTTTCAAGCTTCATAATGCCTTTGAAGTCTACTTTATCACAATTTCCCGGAGGATCTCCGAGTCTGCCATTCCTCATTCACTCAGCTTCATGAAACAACGATCGATTTGAGCTAATTACGCCCCTCGCCAGTTACGCAATTTGTTCCTCAAAGAAACACTGACAAAAACATTCTTCAAATTCCTAAGCGATAGTGTGATTCTCCCATATTATACGAAGGTTCCATTATTGTCATGGATAGTCATCGTCCTTTACCATTGTGCCTGAATCTCCACAAGGTTGTGCATCATTGAAAATTTATGTTCCACCATTTGTTCACCCTGTAATCATATCACTACAGTGACCAGACCTCATTTCTTTGTATGCCACAGTTGTATATATCTTTTTACAGATACGTTGTCTGTTTTAAAAAGAATGTGATTTTTTTGCTCAAGTTATCTGTCAGAAAACTGTTCAGTCATGTATACTTTTTCTTAAAAATCTGTCCCTTCCTGCTCCTGCCTGCTTGTATTCAGTCAAATCCCCATTCTGTTCTGGTGCTTCACCTTTTCTGATTGGATTTCCAAATCTTCTCTCCCCTGAACGTTGCCCCTGCATCCTCTCTGTGACTTTAAATCAATCTACATAACCCTGGTGTAATGACTGATCAGTGCACTAATCCCACTATGACCACACTGCGGTTTATAACAATGTATTTTTTGACATTCACTCATGAATGTGAGGGTCTCTGGCTGGCCAGTATTTACTGCCCTTGTTAGCTGCTCTTAGAATGAGTTGCTTGCTGGGCCACATTAGATAACAGTTGAGAGTCAGCCACATTGATCTGTGTTATAAGTTACATGTTCACCGGACTAGGTGAGCATAGAAGAATGCCTTCCCTGAAATGTAATAGGTTATCTGGGTATTCCTAACATCAGAAATTCTTGATGATTATTCTAGCAAGCATAACACTGGGCCATTGCCTTAACGATTTACGCCAGTGCACCATGAATCAAAACCCCTGCTTCCTGATCATTATTTGGTCATGACACCTTCCTGTAACCTGCTGCTATCACTCAGATTGATAACCACTTCTAATGAGAGGCCTACATTAAACTGTGTTGTCCTGAATATTCCTAAAACAGCACAGAAAGATCAGTTATTAATCCAGGTCTGTCGGTCTTCGTGAGGGTTGGTACAGCAGGGGTGAAAGCCTGCCTCCCACTGCCGTGAAGTCTGAGATCTTTCTGTTCTGTGCTCCCCCTCTGTCATTTTATTTTAGATTAGATTAGATTACTGAGATTAGATTAGATTAGATTAGATTACTTACAGTGTGGAAACAGGCCCTTCGGCCCAACAAGTCCACACCGCCCCGCCGAAGCGTAACCCACCCATACCCCTACATCTACATTTACCCCTTACCTAACACTATGGGCAATTTAGCATGGCCAATTCACCTGGCCTGCACATCTTTGGACTGTGGGAGGAAACCGGAGCACCCGGAGGAAACCCACGCAGACACAGGGAGAACGTGCAAACTCCACACAGTCAGTCGCCTGAGGCGGGAATTGAACCCGGGTCTCAGGCGCTGTGAGGCAGCAGTGCTAACCACTGTGCCACCGTGCCGCCCACATTTATTTATTGTCTAATCTTTCAGTCATACCTTAGGTCCAACTCATCTTTGCCAGTACCTTGAATCTTTCTAATTGCCATAACAGCACATGCCAGATGACAATAAATCCTATTACTTATAATCCATTCAAACACTTCACCCGCAACAAAAGCAAGGCTCACTGATCTATAATTACCAGGATCGTCTCTTCTTCACTTCGTGAACAAGGGAAACAATTGCTATCCTCCAGTCCACTGTCACTATTCCTGCCTACAATAAGACATAATGATGAATGCCAAAGGCATTGTAATCTCTTCCATTGATTCCCAAAAACTCTTCATATAAATCCCATCTAGCCCAGCTTCGTACCTATTTTCATGCTTAACAGAATTGCGAACACCCCCTCTTTATGAACCTCAATCACGTCCAGTACTACAAAATGAATTTTTTTAAACAAACCTGCTATACGATAATCTGGTGTTGCGTGATTTGTAACTTTGTCCACCTCATTCCAACACTGACACTTACATCGTCTAGTCGTCTGTATCTCAGAATGCTCCTCGACAACATTGTCTTTTTCCTCGACGAATAATGAGGAAAAATATTCATTTTGCCGTTATCCTATCTCCTCATATTCCACACACAACCTCCCACTACAGTTCGTGGCATGCCCTAACCTTATTCTAGCCATCTTTTCCTCCTGACATAACAACAGAATGTATCAGAGATTTCCTTAATTCTACCTTATTTTCTTAGCTCTCCTTTTGGCTCCTTCCTGGCTAACTTGGACCTCTCAAGCGTCCGAACTGAGCCTCACGTCTCATCTTAACTTTTTAGTGAAGAACGCATCCCTCGCTCGACCACTTCCTCCCTGCCTAATAGGTAATTACTTGTCAAGTGCATTCAGTAGCTGTTCCTTGACGAAGATCCACATTTCCGTTGTGCCCAACCTTTGCAGTTTCCTTCGTAAGCTATGACATCCGAAGTTTTGCCTCATCACATCGTAATTGCCTTTTTCCCCAGCTCTACTTCTTGCCCTGCAGTATATACCTGTCCCTTTGCATCGGTATATTAAAGTCGAATGGATTGTGGTCACAATCACTAAACTGTTCACCTACCTCTAAATCTACCATCTTGCCTGGTTCATTCCTCAGGACCAAATCCAATGTGGCCTTGTTGGCTTATCTGCATACTGTGTTAGGAAACCATCTGGAACACGTTTGATAAAAACAGAAATATATAAGGTAAACGAAATATTAGGAAGGTTACCCCCCCAAACCCCGCCATTAAAAATTATTCCACTCCTTTTACTGCTATGCGGAATCATCCCTGCAATCCTTTCCTCCATCTCTCTGCCAATTTTCGGTGGCAGAAAGAAAACATCCCTCCGCCATACATACAATGCTAACTAACTCTGTCACCCATTCCCAAATCTACAGGCCTCGCAAATCTATAACCGCCTCAACTCCCTATAATCCTCCCAATGTTTGTTGCTTCCTCTAATCTATCGAATTATTGCTACGTCTGTCGGTTTATTGAATTCCTATTAACATCGATGTCAATGTAACTTCCAGGTTATAGAATATTCCCTATCTATGAGGACGGCTGCAAAAGTCCTTATCACTTTAGCTCATACAACAAATTTAACCGTTCATGTCTGTCCACTAATCATTAACACCAAAATCCTTCCAAATTGATGTATTCATTCACAGGCAATACGGGCATTCTTAACTGTCCAAATATCTCCAGGCCCTTGAACCATCCTTAGCTGACCAATCGCTTCCACACCTGGGAAACTTTCTTATCTTTTTAAAGTTTTTCACGTTCCAAAGCCCTGTCTATTGATGTAACACTCCCTGTCACAAAAGACGAACAATTTCAGTTGCCTCATACAGCTCATCCCTGTATCTGTGCACCACCGAATCCCTCTTGCCCGCCATGTCAGCTCATTTCATTTCTACGTCTTCAATTCTACAAAAGTGCGACTACTCTGTTAAGTACTCATGTCACTAGTTCCTTTCCTATGCGTTTAATTTTCTTGAGTCATCAGAAAACTTTTTTCATCACCTCTTCTAGAGAAGACCACAATATATATTTCTGTCAAGAACACCAAACTGACAATTCTTCTTGTCACAGTAAACCATAGACCCCGACACACCTCAATATTTTTTATCAACTCTTCCATGCTCTCCGATTCTGCAATTCTCTGTCACCATATTCAGACTGAATAAATCTCCAAATCTCATTAACATTGACTGGACTGAAGAGATTTCCTGATGTCTGTGACATCCTGCAGTCACTCTTACCCTCTATATCACTGCAGCCTCCTGCAATCAGTAATTCCCTCCTACCTCTGTAATATCATATCATACAGCGTCCTTAGCTTTGTGTGTCTTTCTCATCATTTTCTCTGCCTCTAATCCTGACTGCGCCTGTGTGACGTCGTCCCACACACTCACACATCTTCCAAAATCATAATCTGCTCTATTTCTGATAGTTTCCGCTGCTTCGAGAAACCTGCCGTCTTTATGATCTTCGAGTTCATCAGTTCACTTTGTATCTGCAATCTGCAACATCTGTAGTTCTCCATACATGCATAAAGACCTCCAGACCCTCGAAACTCCAATCTCTGTAAATACTTCCAGTCTCCTCAAACTCCAATCTCTATTAACCCTCCAGTACCTTCAAATCTCCATCGCTGTAAACTGCCACAGTCGCTTCAAACCTCTATCTTTGTAAACGCCCCGAGTCCCGTTGAAAGTCTTTCTCTGTAAACTCCCCCAGTCCCTTCAATTTTTTTTCATTGTAAAAGAACTCTTATCCCTTCAAGCCTCGACCTGTGTAAGCACCTCCAGTCCCTTAAAATTCTGTAAACTCGATAGGTTCCAACATCACACCCAACTCTCAAGCCTACTTCAGCGCCGGCAGACTCTGCAGCCAACAGTGTCACTAACCTCCTCCAAAACCCGATATGTCTCTCTTGGATCCGTACATTTCTTCCAAACACTACAACACTCCATGCCTTTGTTTGCTCCTACAGTAGCTAGATCCCTCTCATTCTTTGTAAAACAGCACCTTTAACACGCTTTCTTTGTGTAAATCTGCAACTCCGCTTCAGTGCTGCCTGTTACCGACACAAAAAATCCCCTTCTCTCCATAAACAACTCCAAACCGACCAAACCTACCGATCTCTGTAAACGCCTGCCGCTTCTACATCCCTCTTATCTGTCTCAACACTACTCGTCTGAAAGCTTTTCGAGATGTGGAGACATTATAACCGACCTTATTTTTGTAATGCACTGAGTCCCAGCAGCACTCCCCATCTATGAAACCCACTCAAATGCCTGTGACTGTCCAGATCCAGTTTGAACAAACTCACTATCTACGTGACATCATCCTGTCGCTATCAATCACCCTAACAATGTAAGGTCCGCCAGCCTCTCTGTCCATTTACTCATCTGCACAATCATCGACAGCTCTTAGAACCCGAGGAGTGTAAACGTCACACTGTCATGCATTCCTCACTATCTCAGGAAACTTATCCAGTTTGTGCAATGTTCCACTGTTGCTGTTCCTACATTTGTAAACTGTGCTAGTCTCTACAGCCTTCCTATCTGCAATGTTCTGAGGTTAGGCCTTTCGTCATCTGTGAAGGCCTTCAGTCATTGTACCCCACTAAAGAAGTCATTTCCTCCATTTCGAACAAATTTCTTTATCTCTGTGTCGTTCACCATTCCATATAACATCCCTGTCGGTGTAAATCTCCCCGTTTGTCTCGGGAAGTGCATGATTCTTGAATCTTGCTGAGCTGAATCTGGAGCTCATTAGGAGAATGGCTGAACAGACCTTCCGAAACCGAGGCTAAGAGATGTGAGTTCAGAATTGAATGTATCTGTCCATTCTGTCTGTGTGCCTGCCACCTATGTGATGATGCTCTGGTAGAAAACATCTCTGTGCATCTGGTAAAATCCAGACCTACACGGCTGACCAGAGATCACCTAATCAATGCCTTCGTGTGGAATATTAATTTTCCATTAATGTTAAGTGTTAGTTTTGTGAGAAGCAAGATTCTGTTTGCAATTATACAGAAAGAAGTCTTTACCCATGAATCTGACTAATGCCGTGCGGTTTCATGTATTCTGTTGATTTCAGCAGATTATGTTTAATAGGTTTGCATCACAAACGAATCCAGGCGCAGCGTTTCTTTGTTTGGTTGAATTCGCCCCCATGTGAATTAAGTAGTGTGTCTCTTAAGCCCTTTGCGAGGCAAATGTAATTGTGGACAGTCTGTAATAATATAAATACCTATCTGGTAGTATCGCGCCGATTTGCTCAGAGATTCGTACACTGGAGTCTGAGCAGCAGGATCTGGAAAATTCATGCAGATTGTATGTTCAGCTTGGCACCAGGCTCGGTGAGAGCTACTCACTGAGTAAATAATAGGCATGGAGCCTGGGATCTTCCTGTTCTGTTTGACCAAATGTGTCAATAACCTTTTTACTTTCATTCATTGAGCCTGTTCCGTTTTCCAATCCCTATAAAACACCCTCACGGTAAACCCCTCCCGCTGAAGAACATCTAAGCAGCACTATCTTGTACAGCTTGGTATTAGACTTTTAGCTAATTCAATCCCTAGCGATCGTGTTTCTTATTATCTCAGCAAATTCCAAGAACTGTGCAGAAAAAAACGTGAAGTACGAGATGGTTATTTAGAACAATGAATAATCCATTCTCCACTTGAAATGGGAGTCCTTTTCAAACAGGTATTATCCTGTCACTCCAATTCCCATGCTCGATCTCCAAACCTTCATACCCTCTTTATTTATGTAAAGTTATTGATCATTTGCAACATTTAAAAATTTCCTATATCAGCCTCCAATCCCTCAATGCACCCTGTTCCTGTAATCTCGTCAACTGTTACAGCTCACTTCCTTTGTCCTATGTTCCTGCATCTGAAACGCTCTCGATTTCTGAAAACCCCTCCAGAACAGAACTTCACCTCTGTCTGTCCCTCCTGGAAATGCTGCGAACCTTCTTTGACAGCCCTCAATACCTCGCTGAACTGCTGCAGCACCGCAATTCTGTAACTTAGGCTCCTCCAATCCCCACACCTCTCTCGGACTCGGAACACTGATCCATTCCCATCAATCCTCTCGAACATAGTAACACCTGCAGCTCCAAATGCCTCCTTTATCTATGTAATCTCCAGTCATTGCAACTCTCCCTATCTCTGTTAACTCCTACAGTTCGAAATACCGCCTATACCTGCCATTTAAATACCGTACAGCCATCACTATCTCTGCATCACCTGTTGTACCAACAACCCTGCATAACCGTATCACATGTTTAGATCCTGAAAACACCTGATCTCGACCCATTTATGTTCAATATCATCAATTCAGTAGCATACTACCATCTCTACAATACCCGCTTCTCTGTAAGCTTCTCCAGTGCCTGCATTCCTCCTTTAACTCCTTACTTCCTTGAATATGTGAGCCCTGACGGTGATTTCATGCCCTCCCGTTCCAGATTCGTGTTCAGGGTATCTAGTTCTTAACATCGACTTTGTAAAACGTCCAACGAATCTTGAATGTACCAACGAATTCATATCTCAAGACTTGAAATTCGAATGAGTGCAAGTTCAATTTTCTCCGACTTATCTCATGAATATCTTTCCACCCTGAGGATCAGTCATGTGAGTCATCTCTGGACTGCCTGTCGTGCAATAAGTTTTTCCGTTTTCAAAGGAGACCACCCTGCTGACAGCATTCGCAGTGTCGGCTGAATCGTGCCTTCTGTAGTTATTGCAAGACTTGCCAATCTTTAACCTTCATTCCTGTTTAAATCAATGTCATTATTCCTTTTGCCTTCTCTATGACTGGCATAACGTGTACGCCACGTTTCTGTAATTCACACACAAGTTTCTCTCGATCTGAAACTGAGAGATGAAAACAATATTGAGGAACATGCTGTAATGTATGATACATCAGAATGATACCTGCACACGTTGAAACCAATTGAAGAATAATCGCCCATAAGGCAATAAAAATGGCGGTAGAATCTGGCAATTGTCCGTCGAGTCCGCACTCCCACTATATTATGGATGATAAGTAAGTCAACGACATTCTCTCGGCGTCTCCCCGTAATCATTGATCCACTGACTCATCAAGAAACTATAGAGCTCTGTCTTCAATTCACTCAATGATTTGGCCTCCGCAGCCCTCTGTAGCAATGAGTTCCACAGATTTAACAAACCATGACACTCAATGAGACCTCCTCATCTCACCTCTGACTGTTCATCCCTTCACTCTGCGGCTGGGCCTTTGTATCTTATTTTCTCCTACGAGTGAAACTACCTTGCCCGCATCAAAACTATCCTTAAAACGTTGACGCATCCTTATAAACTCAATCGAAAATAGACTAATAAACCCTAACTGCTCATCATATGTCAAGCACTCGACCCCGGAGCCTTTCTTGCGAACCTCCACTGCATCTTTCACAAAGTCAAGCCATTCCTTCCTTCGGTTCGGGACCAAAAGCAACTTTTAATATTCGAAAAAATAATCTGACTACAGCCTAATATAGCCTCAGCTGTACATTTTCGCTCTTGTATGCTAGTCTTTGTGAAAATAATGCGAACGATTCCTCCAGCCTTCTGACAAAAAACGGAACCAGTATGTTATGCCGAAGATAATCATGAGCTAGCACTCCTCACCTAGTCATCTACCAGGGCCAGGCAGGTTGTTATGAAAGCAATGTTTTATTTTATAAACCCTATTGGATCTGTTCTTTTTTTTGGCTGTAAACAGTAAAATAGATAAAAGGGTAGGAGTAGTGAGTTTGATTGGGATGTTCAGAATCCGTTCAAAAACTTCCTATTGAATATTTGAATAAGTAAAATGGAAACATAGAATTGCCATAAATATTCTGGCACGCTTTGAGAATTCTGTAACAGAAAGAAATCGAAGTGGTAATAAATAGATTTATGCTCGAGCCATAGCTAATCACAAATTGGATCGCTGAATGTGTTAGATGCACAACATCTAATGTTTACACATTAGTTGATTGTGCAAAACTAGATGGGAGCTCGAGTTGTATAGAGGAACTAAAGCGGGCATGAACAGTTGAGAGTTTTAGGTTTGTTGGTATTCATTTCTGGGATTGGGCCATCAATTGGCTAGGCCATTATATCTTTACCATGTGTATTTACCTGTAGACGGTGATGTTGAGATACCTTCCTGAGCCACTGCAACCTTTTGGGTGCAGTGACACTCAAAGTGCAGGTATGATGGGGCGTGGATTGAAATGGGCTGTGGAAATGTTGGTGCTCCCTGCATCTAAAACTTCTGTTCTTCCAGGTTAAAATTGTTCCGGGTTTTATTAAGCGCTGTTGAACATGTTTTGCAATGTGATCTCAGTGCTGCTTGTCGATCTTCTTTTTATTTATATTTTCATTCATGGGATGTAAGTATTGTAGGTTGGGCCAAAGTTTTTGTTGGTTTTGAGTTGCCCCTTGGAATGTGGTTGCAAGCTGTGATATGATATAGGGTCAACCCTCCTGCTTAATTTAAGCCAGCAACACAGTAACGATTATCCAGTGCAGTAATGTGTGAATGTTCGAGAAGCAAAGAAATATTTAAAGTAAAAATGAACACTTTTATTTCTTAAGGGCAATCAGAGATTAACGAAATAATAACCATTTACAAGTCCTTCCTGGAAACTATTCTTTACTGACCCGTTCTACAATACCAGTCCAATAAAACACACCGATTAAGATTTACCAAAAATTCAAGTTTTCAAAGCAAGCCAGGTTTCAAATCATGACTTCCTCGGTCTTATTTTCTACATTTTAGGGAGTTCTGTTTCACAGGTCACTGATCGATAACGGTACCATTAACAGAGCTACTCCACTAGGCAGTCTGCAGCTGATGGCGTCTCGGTAGTTCTCATGCAACTGTTCAAGTTTTCCTGGTCTTATTCCTCCAAAGTATCGTAATTGTGTGATTGGCGTTTTAGACGTCAATATACAAAATTCAATTTGCGAATTTAAATTTGAATTCGTTGTCTCCAGGCAACTCATCTAATGGAACATTCCAGTAAGTGTTAGACTTTTACACGAGCGAGTTTTGAGAAGATTTGGTGGTTAATTTGAGGTTCTAGATGCAGGTTTCCTGCGCTGAAAGTTTCATTTCTAGAATTTTCGTCACCCTCCTAAGTAACATCTTCAGTGGCCTCAGGGGAAGCACTGCTGATAATTGCTGCTTTCTATTTATATGTTTGGCTTTCTTTCGGCTGAGGGTGCCATTTCCCATGTTGATATCATTTCCTTTCGTGAAGTTATTTCCTGTTCCTTTTCTTATGGGTGGTAGATTGGGTGTAACTCGATGTGTTTGTGGATAAAGTTCCAGTTGGAATGCCATCCTTCGAGGAAGTCTCCTTCGTGTCCTTGTTTGGCTTGTACTAGGATGGATGTGTTATCTCAGTGGAAGTGGTGTCCTTCCTTTTCTGAAAGTGGGTAATGTCGTTTTGGGGCTAGTTGTTGTTCTTGTATCCTGGTGGCCAGTTTTCAGCCTGTTTGTCCTGTGTAGTGTTTGTTAGAGTTCTTGCACGGTATTATGTAAATGACATTAGTTTTGCTTGTTGTCTGTATAAGGTCTTTCAATTTCATTAGCTGCTGTTTTAGTGTGTTGCTGATTTTGTGGTCTACCATAATGTCAAGGGATCTGGGAGCCTGGTAATCATTGCTGAGATGTCTTTCATATAGGAAAGAGTTGTTCGGTTTTCTGGACGTGTTTTGTCTGCTTATTTGGGTTTGTTGCTGAGAAACTGGCTGACTGTGTTAATTGGAGATCTATTTGTTTTGAATACACATACAGGCGATTTTCCTGTGCTCTGCAAAGTTCCGCTGTGCTGCACTGTGCGTTGGCTCATTGAAGTAACGTTCTGATGCAGCTTCGTTTGTGGATGATTCCTTCTGTAGTTCAATATCTGGTCAGTATCTGTTCTTCTCCTGAAGAAGCTGGTTGGAAGTTCCCCATTGGTGTTCGCGCTACTGTGACATGGTAGAAAGGCAGTTTGTTGTTACTTTCCTCCTCTTTTGTGAGATTGATTCCAGTAAGGGGATTATTGATGGTCTTGAAGCTTTCCTCTAATTTGCTTCGTTTAATGATGACAAAGCTGTAATCCACGCAGCAGACCCAATGTTTGAGTTGGTAGAGCTGTCTGCTCAAGTCTGTGCATTATTGTCTCTGCTAAGAACCCTAATCTATAACTTCGCGTGCCAGGTAGCGAGACTATGACTCTGACGGGGGCTCCGGGTTTGTCAATTTTCGTTACTCCTTATAAGCATGGTGTTTTGGATATGTCTGATTTCATATTTTGGGAGTCGGTCTTATTTATTTCTCCAGATTTCTGAAGTTCATTTTTCAGGAGGGTTGCGATCTCGTTCTCCAGTTATGAGGTCGGGACTACCACCACTTGTTTATAAACGTTGGTATTTGTAAATAGTCTGTTGGATTTTTCAATGTATTCTCTTCGATTTAGAATGACTGTTAATCGTCTTTTGTCTGCAGGTAGGATAACACTGTTTTCTTTTAGTCTATACAGTGTTTTCCTTTCTTGTGTATCAAGTGTGCTTCCTTCCTTTTTACTGCTTAATGTTGGTGTGACAACCTGTCTGATTGTTTGCTGGGTTTCTTCTGTGAGTTCGATGTCTTTCAGTGTTGTTTCTAATACTGATAAGGATTCTTTCTTGTCCGCATTCTGGCAGTTGTCATTTTATCCTCACACTAAACAGCTTTTTCAGTGTCTGTAAGGGTCTGTCTCACAAGTTGTAAACATACCTGTGTGTTACCTAGTGTAACGTTGTCCAGTTTTCTTCTGCATGTTTACTTTTGTTTTCATTTTCTGTGTTTGTCGCTGTCTAATATCTATGGATTGTTGTACTGTATAGACCATTCATGGTCTGTTGCATGAGTGGGTAATGATTTTTAGAGCAAACGTTCCTGTTGTATTTGCGGAGACTGTTGTGGGCATCATTAATCATTTCTTTGAGCATTCTCCGGCCGTTTTGCTCTGCTATTCTATTGGCGAGTGGGGTGTTAAGGGGAGGATTTCATTTAAGGCATTTAGGCAGTACACGTTTTTTGAGACATTCGTGCAGGAAGTACAGCTCTTCGAAGTTGGCAGTCTGTCGGGTGGCATTTATTTCCCATTTTTGGACCACTTTTAGGTCTTAACGATAGTTGAGAAGAGTTGTAGCGAAGTTTGAGGAATTGGAAGGAGTATTGCTCGCTGATATGGAATGTTCATTTCCAGACGTTTCATGAAACTACTAGGAAACATATTATTGGGCCTCACGTGACGCATTGCTGCAATTCCTGCTTTCCATTTAAATACTGTTTTAGATTCATAGAGATGTACAGCATGGAAACAGACCCTTCGGTCCAACCTGTCTGTGCTGACCAGATACCCCAAACCAATCTAGTCCTACCTGCCAAAACACGGCCCTTATGCCTCCAAACCCTTTCTATACATAGACCCATCCAAATGTATCTTAAATGTTGCAATTGTACCAGCCTCCACCACATCCTCTGGCAGCTCATTCCATACATGTACCACCCTCTGTGTGGAAAAGTTGCCCCTTATGTTTCTTTTGTATCTCCACATTGACTTTGTGGGAGACGCAGTGGAGGTTCGCAAGAAAGGCTCCGGGGTTGAGTGCTTGACATATCATGAGCAGTTAGGGATTATTGGTCTATTTTAGATTCAGTTTATAAGGAAGCGTCAGGGTCTCATTCAATCTCTCAAAATACAAATGTTTCATAATAGTTTTGATACGGTCAAGGTAGTTTCACTCATTGTAGAATATAACACCCAAAGGCCCAGCCTCATAGTGAAAGGATGCCCAGTTCGAGCTGAGATGAGGAGGACTCATAGAGTGGCACAGTTTGTTAAATCTGTGGAACTCGTTGCTATAGAGGGCTGCGAAGACCAAATCATTGAGTGAATTGAAGACAGAGATCTATAGTTTATTGATGAGTCACTGGATCAAGGATTATGGGGAGACGCCGAGAGAATGTCCTTGACTTACTTATCATCCATAATATAATGGTAGTGCGGACTCGACGGACAATTGGCCGAACCTACCGCTATTTTTATTGCCTTATGGGCGATAATTCTTCGGTTGTTTTCGACGTGTGCAGGTATAATTCTGATATATCATACATTACAGCATGTTTCCCAATATTATTGTCATCTCTCAGGTTCAGATTGACTACATAAAGCTGCACCTTGTGTGTGAATAACAGAAACGTGGCGTACACGTTTTTCCAGTCATAGAGAAGGCAAACGGAATACTGACATTGACTTCCAGAGGAATGAAGTTTAAAGATTGGCAAGTCTTGCAATAACTACAGAAGGCACGATTCAGCCCACACTGAGAATGCTGTCAGCAGGGTGGTCTCCTTTGAAAACCGAAAATCTTCTTGCACGACAGGCAGTCCAGAGATGACACACGTGATTGATCCTCAGGGTGGAAAGATGTTCATGAGATAAGTAGGAGAAAATTGAATTGAACACATTCGAATTTCAAATATTGAGATGTGAATTGGTTGATACATTCAAGATTCGTTGGACGTTTTACAAAGTGGATGTTAAGAACTAGATACCCTGACCACGAATCTGGAACGGGAGGGCATGAAATCACCGTCAGGGCTCACATATTCAAGGAAGTAAGGAGTTAAAGGTGGAATGCAGGCACTGGAGAAGCTTACAGAGAAGCGGGTATTGTAGAGATGGTAGTATGCGACTGAGTAGATGATATTGAACATAAATGGATAGAGATCAGGTGTTTTCAGGGTCTAAAGATGTCATACGGTTATGCAGGGTTGTTGGTACAACAGGAGATGCAGAGATAGTGATAGCTGTTAGGTATTTAGATGGCAGGTATAGGTGGTATTTGGAACTGTAGGAGTTTACAGAGATCGGGAGAGTTGCAATGACTGGAGATTACATAGATAAAGGAGGCATTTGGAGCTGCAGGTGTTACTATGTTCGAGAGGATTGATGGGAATGGATCAGTGTACCGAGTCCGAGAGAGGTGTGGGGTTTGGAGGAGCCCTAGTTACAGAATTGTAGGGATGCAGGAGCTCAGGGAGGTATTGAGGGCTGTCAAAGAAGGTTTGCAGCATTTCCAGTAGGGACAGAGAGTGTGAAGTGCTGTTCCAGAGGAGTTTTCAGAAATCGAGAGCGTTTCAGATGCAGGAACATAGGACAAAGGCAGTGAGCTGCAACAGTTGGCGAGATTACAGGGACAGGGTGCATTGAGGGATTGGAGGCTGGTATAGGAATTTTTAAAATGTTGCAAATGAACAATAACTTTACATCAATAAAGAGGATATGAAGGTTTGGAGATCGAGCATGGGAATTGGAGTGACAGGATAATACCTGTTTGAAAAGGACTCCCATTTCAAGTGGAGAATGGAATATTCATTGTTCTAAATGACCATCTCGTACTTCACATTTGTTTCGACACATTTCTTTGAATTTGCTGAGATAATAAGAAACACGATCGCTAGGGATTGAAGGAGCTAAAAGACTAAGACCAAGCTGTACTTGATAGCGCTGCTTAGATGTTCTTCAGCTGGAGGGATTTACCGTGAGGGTGTATTAAAGGGATTGGAAAACGGAACAGGCTCAATGAATGAAAGTGAAATGCTTGTTGATACATGGTCAAACAGAAGAGGAAGATCCCAGGCTCCATGCCTATCATTTACTCAATGAGTTAATCTCACCGAGCCTGGTGCCAAGATGCACATACAAACTGCATGAATTTCCAGGTCCTGCTGATCAGACTCCAGTGCACGATTCTCTGAGCAGCTCGGCGCGCTACTACCAGATAGGTATTTATATTATTACAGACTGTCCACAATTACATTTGCCTAGCAAAGGGCTTAAGAGACACACTACTTAATTCACTTGGGGGCGAACTCAACCAAGCAAAGAAACGCTGCGCCTGGATTATTTTGTGATACAAACGTATTAAACATAATCTGCTGAAATCAACAGAATACATGAAACCGCACTGCATTAGTCAGATTCATGGCTAAAGACTTCTTTCTGTATAATTGCAAACCGAATCGTGTATCTCACAAAACTAACACAACTTTAATGGAAAAATAATATTCCAAACGAAAGCATTGATAAGGTGACCTCTGTTAAGCCGTGTATGTCTGGATTTTACCAGATGAACAGAGATGTTTTCTACCAGAGCATCATCACATAGGTGGCTGGCACACAGACAGAATGGACAAATACATTCAATTCTGAACTCACATCTCCCAGCCTCGGTATCGGAAGGTCTGTTCAGCCTTTCTCCTAATGAGCTCCAGATTCAGCTCAGCAAGACCCCAGAATCATGCTCTTCCCGAGCAAACTGGAGAGATTTACACAGACAGGGATTTTATATGGAATGGTGAACGACACAGAGATAAAGAGGTCTGTTCGAAATGGAGGAAATGACTTATATGGTGGGGTACCATGACTGAAAGCCTTTACAGATGACGAAAGGCATAACCTCAGAATATTGCAGAGATAGGAAGGCTGTAGAGACGAGCACAGTTCACAAATGTAGGAACAGCAACAGTGGAACATTGCACAAACTGGATGAGTTTCCTGAGATAGTGAGGAATGCATGACAGTGTGACGTTTACACTCATCGGGTTCTAAGAGCTGTAGAAGATTGTGCAGATGATTAAATGGACAGAGAGGCTGGCGGAGCTTACATTGTCAGGGTGATTGATAGCGACAGGATGATGTCACGTAGATAGTGAGTTTGTTGAAACTGGATCTGGACACTCACAGGCATTTGAGTGAGTTCCATAGATGGGGAGTGCTGCTGGGACAGAGCGCATTACAAAAATAAGGTCGATTGTAATGTCTCCACATCTTGAGACAGATAAGAGGGATGTAGGAGCGGCAGGCGTTTACAGAGATCGGGAAGTTTGGTCGGTTTGGAGTTGTTTATGGAGAGAAGCGGATTTTTAGTATCGGTAACAGGCAGCACTGAAGCAGAGTTGCAGACTTACACAAAGAAAGCGTGTTAAAGGTGGTGTTTTGCAAAGGATGAGAGGGATCTAGCTACTGTAGGAGCAAACAAAAGCATGGAGTGTTGTGGTGTTTGGAAGAAATGCACGGATCCAAGAGAGACATATCGGGTTTTGGAGGAGGTTAGTGACACTGTTGGCTGCAGAGGCTGAAGGGACTGAAGTTGGCTTGAGAGTTGGGGGTGATGTCGGAGCCAAACGCGATTACAGAGTTTTAATGGACTGGAGGTGCTTACGCATGTCGCGGCTTGAAGGGATAAGAGTTCTTTACAGTGATAAAAAAATTGAAGGGATTGGGGGAGTTTAAAGAGACAGATGTTCAACGGGACTCGGGGCGTTTACAAAGATAGAGGTTGGAAGCGACTGGGACAGTTTACAGCGATGGAGATTTGAAGGTACTGGATGGGTTAACAGAGATAGGAGTTTGAGGAGACTGTAAGTATTTACAGAGATAGGAGTTTCAAGGGACTGGAGGTCTTTACGCATGTATGGAGAGCTACAGATGTTGCAGATTGCAGATACAATGTGAACTGATGAACTCGAAGATCATAAAGACGGCAGGTTTATCGAAGCAGCGGAAACTATCAGAAATAGAGCAGATTATGATTTTGGAAGATGTGTGAGTGTGTGGGACGACGTCACACAGGCGCAGTCAGGATTAGAGGCAGAGAAAATGATGAGAAAGACACACAAAGCTAAGGACGCTGTATGATATGATATGTTGTGGTTCTTTTCGCCGAGCTGGGAATTTGTCTTGCAAACGTTTCGTCCCCTGTCTAGGTGACATCGTCAGTGCTTGGGAGCCTCCTGTGAAGCGCTTCTATGCTGTTTCCTCCGGCATTTATCGTGGCCTGTCTCTGCCGCTTCCTGTTGTCAGTTCGAGCTGTCCACTGTAGTGGCCGGTATATTGGGTCCAGGTCGATGTGTTTGTTGATAGAGTCTGTGGATGAGTGCCATGCTGCTTGTCGTCTGTATGTGTGGCTACTAAGGATAGCTGTTCGTGTCGTTTCGTGGCTAGTTGGTGTTCGTATTTACGAATCGTTAACTGTCTTCCTGTTTGTCCGATGTAATGTTTTCTGCAGTCCTTGCATGGGATTTTGTACACTACATTAGTTTTGCTCATGTTGGGTATCGGGTCCTTTGTTCTGGTGAGTTGTTGTCTGAGAGTGGCTGTTGGTTTGTGTGCTGTTATGAGTCCTAGTGGTCGCAGTAGTCTGGCTGTCAGCTATCCTTAGTAGCCACACACACAGACCACAAGCAACATGAATTTGACTGGGACAACATTACCATTATCGGGCAAGTCAAATAAAGAACAGCCAGGGATTCCTAGAGGCATGGCACTCATCCACAGACTCTATCAACAAACACATCGACCTGGACCCAATATATCGGCCACTACAGTGGACAGCTCGAACTGACAACTGGAAGCGGCAGAGACAGGTCACTATAAATGCTGGAGGAAACAGCACAGAAGCGCTTCACAGGAGGCTCCCAAGCACTGAGGATGTCACCTAGACAGGGGACGAAACGTTTGCAAGACAAATTCCCAGCTCGGCGAACAGAACCACAACAACGAGCACCCGAGCTACAAATCTGCTCCCAAACTTTGAATGATATGATATCACAGAGGTAGGAAAGAATTACTGATTGCAGGAGGCTGCAGTGATATAGAGGGTGAGAGTTTTTCAGGATGTCACAGACATCAGGAAGTCTCTTCAGTCCGGTCAAGGTTAATGAGATTTGGAGATTTATTCAGCCTGAATATGGTCACAGAGAATTGCAGAGTCGGAGAGCATGGAAGAGCTGATAAAAAATATTGAGGTGTGTCGGGGTGTGTGGAGGTTACTGTGACAAGAAGAATTGTAAGATTGGTGTTCATGATAGAAATACATATTGTGGTCTTCTCTAGAAGAGGTGATGCAAAACGTTTTCTGCTGACTCAAGAAAATTACACGCATAGGGAAGGAAGTAGTAACATGAGTACTTAACACAGCAGTAGTACATTTGTAGAATTAAAGACGTAGAAATGAAATGACCTGACATGGCTGGTAAGAGGGTTTTGATTGTTAACAGATGCAGGGAGGAGCTGTATGAGGCAACTGAAATTGTTCGCCTTTTGTTACAGGGAGTGTTACATCAATAGACAGGGCTTTGGAACGTGAAAAATGTCAAAAAGATAAGAAAGTTTCCCAGGTGTGGAAGAGAATGTTCAGTTAAGGATGGCTCAAGGGCCTGTAGACGTTTGGACAGATAAGAATGCCTATATTGGCTGAGAATGAATACATCGATTGGGAAGGATTTTGGTATTAATGATTAGTGGACAGACATGAACGGTTAAATTTGTTGGATTAGCTAAAGTGATAAGGACTTTTGCAGCCGTCCTCATCGATAGGGAATATTCTATAACCTGGAAGTTACATTGACATCGATGTTAATAGGAATTCAGTCAACCGACAGACGTAGCAATAATTCGATAGATTAGAGGAAGCCACAAACATTGGGAGGATTATGGTGAATTGAGGCGGTTATAGACTTGCGAGGTCTGTAGGTTTGGGAATGGGTGGCAGAGATAGTCAGCGTTGTATGTATGGCGAGGGATGTTTTCTTTCTGCCAACGAAAATTGCCGGAGAGTTGGAGGAAAGGATTACAGAGATGATTCCGCACAGCAGTAAAAGGAGTGGAATAGTTGTTAATGGCGGTGGTGGGGGGTAACTTTCCGAATATTTCGTTAACCTTAACTATTTCTGTTTTTGTCCAATGTGTTCAGTGTGGTTTCCTGACACAGGATGCAGATAAGCCAACAAGGCCACATTGGATTTGGCCCTGAGGAATGAAACAGGCAAGAATGTAGGTTTAGAGGTGGTGAACAGTTTAGTGATAGTGACCACAATCCATTTGACTTTAATATACCGATGCAAAGGGACAGGTATATACTGCAGGGCAAGACGTAGAGCTGGGGGAAAAGGCAATTACGTTGTGATGAGGCAAAAGTTTGGATGTTATAGCTTACGAAGGAACCTGTACGGATTGGGCACAATTGAAATGTGGATCTTCGTCAAGGTAAAGCTACTGAATGCGCTTGACAATTATTTACCTGTCAGGCAGGGAGGAAGTGGTCGAGCGAGGGAAGCTTGGTTTACTAAACAAGTTAAAATGAGTCGTGAAGGCTCAGTTCGGACGCTTGAGATGTCCAACATAGTCAGGAAGGAGACCAAAGGAGAGCTAATAAAAAGCAGGAAGAATTAAGGAAAACTCTGAAACTTTCTGTCGGTATGTCAGGAGTAAAAGATGAATTGAATAAGGTTAGGGCAATCCACGAACAGTAGTGGGAAGTTGTGTGTGGAATACGAGGAGATAGGAGATCGGCAAAATGAATATTTTTCCTCAGTATTCGTCGAGGAAAAAGACAATGTTGGCGAGGAGCATTCTGAGATACAGACTACAAGACTGTGTAAGTGTCAGTGTTGGAATGAGGTGGACAAAGTTAAAAATCACGCAACACCAGATTATCGTATAGCAGTTTTTTAAAAAAAACATTCATTTGGTAGCACTGGACGTGATTGAGGTTCATAAAGAGGGTGTGTTCGCAATTCTGGGAAGCATGAAAATAGGTACGAAGCTGGGCCAGATGGGATTTATATGAGGCGTTTTTGGGAATCAAGGGAAGAGATTGCAATGCCTTTGGCATTGATCATTGTGTCGCATTGTATGCAGGAATAGTGCCAGTGGACTGGAGGATATAAATTGCTTCCCTTGTTTAAGATGGGAAGAAGAGACAATCCTGGTAATTATAGATCAGTGAGCCTTACTTCGGTTGTGGGTGAAATGTTTGAAGGAGTGCAAACGGTTCCCTGTGTGAGACCCTCGCTGGCTATGTTGAAGGTATCTTGAATTTTTTTTTCAGAATCCCCAGTTTTCTTCACAGCGCTATTATTATTAAAGGCGTGAAGTGGAGGCATAGGGAATGCCTTATCGATAATGAGTTGCAGGCCAAAGGAAAATGGCATAGTTTCTCCGCTCCCAGGAAGTTTTGGAAAATGAAGCATATACCGTCTGTTCCAACCCTTTACGGACTGCTGTGGAGGTCATTACAGTTCCTCACTGTGGATCGTCCGAACTGCCGATCGATGAGTTGTGATTTGCGCACTGTTGTTATGAGGGTGTCCTTCAGCACTTTTTGGTGTCCATCGCATTATTGCTCATCTGAACAGATCTTGTGAACGCGTAGTCCTTCTCAACAGAGGATAGCTTTTATAGCATGTTTACGCTGGCAGCCTGAGAAGTGCAGCGTCATGACCTTATCTGTGAGTTTGTGATGAATCTTGTATTAAAAAATGCAAACAGATTTTTCATGGCACTGATTAGAAAGTTTGCAGGCTGAGGTAAAATTGTATAAAACTTCAGTTTGACCACATATGGTGTAAGATGTGCAGCTCTCATTTTCATAAGACAGGAAGGATGAGGAGAATTTGGAGATGGTACAAAAGAGGTTTGCCAGAGATTGTGTGGATGAGAGTGGGAAAGGTATAACGAATTGTTCGACAGCCTTCGATTGTTTTTGCAATAGTGTTGGAGGCTGAAGGCCAGCTGCAAAAGGCAAATCGAATCAAAAGAGACAACCGTAGTGTCGATAGTCAGAATGTCCTTTCCAATGTGAAAGTGTCAATTACATCATTTTAAGCTGATCGTGTAAATATTTAAACGAGATGTGCCACTCATTTTTTTTTTGCACATTAAAGGTAGACGATGCTGTCTGATGTATTCGAAGTAGAAGTGTGAGTAAAGGTGTTTTGAAATGGCATATAGATAGATGGGCCGTGTGTGGGAAGATGGAAATAATTTAAAATGGCATAATCGTCAGCGCAGCCATGATGGGCAGAACGGCCAAAACTTTTCAATTTTCTAACTTGCCAGCATCTATCCTGTCAAAACCACTCTGAATCTTGAACATTGCAGAAAATTTCTCTCTCATTCTTCGATACTCCAATCGGTTCAATCTCAGTCTACTCAAACTATTCTCATTAGAAAATACCTTCATTCTCAAAATCAGGCGAGTGAACCGTCTCTGGCTTGTCTCCTATTCAAGGACATTTTTGCTCAGGTCACAGTTTTAGCAAGACATTCCTATTTTTATTCTCCATTCCCTTTTTAATAAACGTAGCGGATGATTTGAATTTTGTGTTAGTTGCTGAAACTGTAAGTTACTTTTGTCAGTTTGATACAAAACGTCTCGGAAAACGTTTGTCCGTGAGTCTGCAACAAAAAGATGTGAGACTAACTATAAGATGGGAATGTGCTCGAAGATATTATAAATGATATACCAACTTTAAAAAGGGCCCTTTGCAACAATGGGAGGGCAGAAAATTTTATTAAGTGAAATATATTCGATGAATATTTTGGATTTTAATACTTGATGTGTCTTCAAAAATTAGAATAAGTATGTTTGGGGAGGGGAGAGGCAGCGGGTTGATTTGATTTATTCGAAATTTCACTAGTCTCTTAACAAGTTTCAAAACGGGCTAATAAGTAAGTCGAGAGACTATATGAACCGTTAAATGTCATTGGTTTCACAACGTTCGCATGAAATACTAAATAAAATTTCGGCGTCAATAATTCCGAGGTAGAAAGACATTGAGGATGGAACTTGGGAAACAAACGTTGATGTGATGAAAAGAGTTGAAAATAGACAGCAAAGTGTAAATGTAGACAAAACCTTCGAACTTGATGAGGTGCAACCCAGGACATTTGTAAAGCTTAGGACGTAATTGCGAAGCCGAACGCACAGATGCTTTTGTGCCCCACATTCACAGTGAGGAGCTGGAAGGCTGGCGGGTGGCGAATATTGTTTCATCACTTATTTGTCTGTAAGGGTAATCCAGAAAATGCAGACTAGTGAGAATGACATCAGTGATGGATGAAGAATTGGAGGAGATTCTGAGGCTGGATTTTAATTTATTTGAAAAGATAAGGACTGATCAAAATAGCGCGCACGACTTTAAAACTGGCATTGTGTCTCACAAACACGATCGAATTTTTCAGATTTTGGCTGACTGATGAAGGCAGAGTAGTGGACGTTATCCAAATGGAATTCAACAAAGTCTACGAAAAGTTTTCACATAACAGACGGATTAATAAATTTCTATCACGCAATATGATGGAGACCTCAGCAACTGGATGCAGAATTGGTTGGATGCCAAGAGTTAGGGTGCTCGTGGAAGTTTGTCTCTGAGAGGTGAGGCCTGTTACCAATGGTGTGCCATGTGCTTCAATTCTGGGTCCACTATGCATCATTTACATAAACCATTTGGCAAGATTTTGTGTGGTATGTTTCGTGTGTTTGCGCATGTCACTTCAAATGTTGGGTTGTAGGGAATGAGGAAGGTTGTATACAAATACAACGAGAGCTTGAACAACTGGTCCCAAAGACTCTGGAATGCGATGTGCTATATTCTGTTCAGACAAGGCAGAACACATTTAAACTTTTAATCGCAGCGAACTGAATAGCGTTATTAAACATAAAGAATGAAATCTACACTACCCAGTCCCTTCAATTTACCGCTGTGCCTTACCGCCTTTTTACTCTGTTTACTTTCGACAGTTTTTTTTTCTCAAGCTCAAGCAATTGGATTTATTTCTGTTTCAGGTTTTTTTTGTCCTTTATGTGGTCGTTTTCAAGCTTCATAATGCCTTTGAAATCTTCTTTATCACAATTTCCCGGAGGATCTCTGAGTCTGCCATTCCTCATTCACTCAGCTTCATGAAACAACGTTCGATCTGAGCTAATTACGCCCCGATCCAGTTACACAATTTGTTACTCAAAGAAACACTGACAAAAACATTCTTTAAACTCCTAAACGATAGTATAGTGTGAGTCTTCCACATTATACTAAGATTGAAATGTCCCAAACTATTGAAGTGCTTTTGTACAACTTTCGATGAATTCCTGCTTAATGCAGTCACGAACATTGAAATGCTCCTAAGTGGCCTCAACACTGTTGTCCTGCCTATGTTTTTGACACATATTATCCTGAATGCGCACGTATCCTGATTCGAGTTCATAATCTGATGCAAAGTTCTTTCTCCTAAGTCCCTTTGCGTTCCATTACCGTCAGGGTTACTCATCGTCCTTTACCATTCTGCCTTGGTCTCCACAAGGTTGTGCATCATTGAAAATTTATGTTCCACTATTTGTTCACCCTGGAATCATATCACTACGGTGACTAGACCTCATTTCTCTCTAAATCACAGTTGTATCTATCTTGTTACAGATACGTTGTCTATTTTAAAATGAATGTTTGATGGAGATGAGCAGGAGTGTTGGCTTTGTGTATCTTTCGAAGCCAGTAGCATTCCCGTAAGCGAGAATTACTTGAGATAAGTGTGCGTATGGATCTCTGAAAAACTGGATTGAAAGTTTTGATCGATCTGTTTAGTGCATGGGTCTTTTTCTTGACCGGATCGGCCAGCAGTTGCCTGACGTGATCCTAGTTGTTCACTTGTCTGTTGGCTGCTTCGCAGTAATCCGTTCTATTTTGAATGACCATGGTTCCTACTATGTCTGCAGGTTTGATGATAATACTGTGATTAGTTTTGAGAGCAGGAATGGCGTTGCGTTGTCACTGGGTGTCGTTTTGCTCTACATTTTGAGTGGAGTTGGTGAAAAGTGTTCACAAATTACCCGGCATTTTGTGCAGACATGACAAGCAATGGCAGCAGCCCTCCAGAGGGGTTCGAATCGACTATTTCTTTGCACACTCCTGCATGATTCTCTCTGATGCATGTTCTGGTTCATCAGGTGGCTCATTTGATCGGTGCTGACAACTTCGATGAATTCCTGGAGTCTTATTCATCGGATGAATTCATTCCTGTCTCCTGCAAGAACAACGGTTTTCATTTTGGTGGTGGCCCAGAAATTGAGCCCTCAGCTGAGAACTTCAGTGTCTTCCAGTTGAAAGGTGTGGTCTATTTCGGTGCAGTTTTCAGCTTTGGTGCCAGTGCGGTCATTGGATACTGCTCGTGAAGTGAAGCAGATATTATGAAAACAGCTGAATGGACACAAAGCAACAATCCACAAAAAGTGACGTTACCTCCAAGTCATAGGACATAGAACATCGAACATTTCAGTGCAGTCCATCCAGTCATCGATGTTGCGTCGACCAGTGAACCAAAATGAAAGCCATCCCATCTGCAATATTCCGTTCTTGTCCATGCCTATGAAAGTACCATATAAATGCTCTTCAATTTGGCGAATCTACTATTGTTGCAGGGCGTGTGTTCCATCCCTCTCCTACTCTCTGACAAAATAAATTACCTCTGTCATCTGCTCTATGTATGTCGCTCCTCAATTCAAAGCTACATCACCTCCTGCCAGCCATAGCCATCCGATGAGAAATGCTCTCGCAGTCCAATCGATCTAACCCTCTAATTGTCGGACATATCATAATTAAGCCGTCTCTCGCCCTTCTTCTCCAACGAAAGCATCCTCACGTCCTTCAGCCTTTCCTGGTGAGACCTTCCCTCCGTAATAGGCAACATCTTAGTAAATCACCTCTGATCCTTTTCCAAAGCTTACACATCCGTCCTCTAATGTGTTGGCCAGTTCTGTATGCAATACTCCAAATGTGGTCACACCAGGGTGGAGGGTGGACACTATATCGATCAGGGGCATTCGGTCTCGAATCATCAAATGACAATCCTTCAAGGGGGACTTCGGTACATGCAACAATGCACAGTGGCTGAGCAGAGGCAGATAGCCCATCTAAACCAATGGCCTCAGTCGAGTCTTCGTGTTTCTGGCATACGAGAGGTTATCCGACTTCGCTGTACACACTGTCTCATGCACACCCAAGCTCAAATATATACAAAATCCAACATACCCACGCAGACCCGCTCTCATACACATTATGGCAAGCGTTTACAGTGTCATGCACCTGAAAAGATCAATTGAACAAAGTCAAATTGCATTTCAATATTTGATATTTTAGACTGGCTGGCAGTTTCGATTCATTAATATTTAAATTCTAGAACTCCTTTAAAGTTACATTCTCGAGATATCTTTCAAAGGTTTACCAAAAAAAAACGAATACTCTCATCTAAGACAATGCATTTGGAGTGTGAGCTTAGAGTCTGTCTGTCTCCCAAACATGATTCAGACTGTCTTATTTCTATAGTAGGAATGTATGAAAAAATAAAATTCATGGATTGGCTGCCTGCGTTGACTGTCTATAGCTTATGCGTTTTTTGAGCAATTTGAACATATTTGCAAACATAATTCTGCGAATGCCAATTCGCCCCACAGACCTATATGTATGCGTGTGCATGAGAGAAAGAGGTAGTGGCTGTGTGCATATGAGTGTGCGCTTGGGAGTGTGACTAAAATTGAGACTGTGTATTTTCGTGTGTGCATTCACACTAAAATGTGTGTGCGTGTGACTGACAAAAAGCATGAGAAGTGTATGTGAATGTTTGTGATTGTAGGGCATATGTTGAGGAGATCCTAAGCTTACACTTCAAATGCATTGTGTGCGATAAAATTAAACGGTATTTTTGGGAAACCTTTGAAAGTTATCTCGAGAATGTAACTTGAAAGGAGTTCTAGAATTTACATATTAATGAAGCGAAATGTGCCACCCATTCAAAAATATAAAAATTGAAAAGAAATCTAGGTTTGTTACATGGATCTTTTCAGGTGCATGACATTGTAAACGTTTGCTATATTTTCTGTATATTAGAACTCTCGTCCACGTTACCTCATGAAGTATCCACGTTCTTAAATCTCGTGATTCCTAATGGACCTGTTGGACTATGACCTGGTGTTGTATAACTTTGAACTTTAATGGAGAAGGTCACTTTGGCACAAAGCGTGCTCGGAAGAGATTGATTGACTGGAGTGGAGGCCACAGAGAATGCATTCTGGGAAAAGGAGCAGTTTACAGACACATGGAACGATTATACTGTTTGGAATGACCTATACAGATATGGTGTAAGGCTGGACAGCAGTCATGATAATCAATGTAGTCAGGAATCCAATAATTTATTGGTATAAAGGAGAACTGAAGATGTTACAGTCAAGAGATGTTTAAGCAATTCAGTTTACTTTACAGAAATGAAAATGTTTGCAGCAAGTAACAGTGATGAGGAGTGTTGCAACAAATGGCGAAGGCGATTTTGAAAGGGAGACTTCTAAAGGGAGGAACAGTTGACAGTCATATGAATCTTTGCAAGGACTGTAGATGCTTAAATAGACTGGGAGTGTTCTGGAGTCTGTCGGAGTTTATGGGGATAAAGACAATAGTGTGGATGAGACATAGTTCCGTAGAGATGGAAAGCAGAGACTGGAGGAAGATATGAGTAGAATTCGGATTGTTTGTCAATAGTCCATTCGGCCCATTCCGACAGATTCGAAGTAGTGCACACAAATCATCTAACAAGCATCTCACCCTGACCTATCCCCGTACCTATCCATGTAACCCTCTATTTCTCATGGTTAATATAGCTCACCCTACATATCCTTGAACAGTATAGGCAACTATGCATGGCCAATCAACCTAACGTGCCCTCGTTAGAACAATAGAAAGAAATGCAGCCACCAGAAGTCAGCCACACAAGCACGGGAAGAATATGCGAATTCCACACGGACTGTCGCTTGAATCGATCCAAGTGTGGGGCTGCAGAGTTAAACCCTGAGCCACAATATCACCGCTACATTCAATTGTACAGAGCATTACAGATATTGAATCAGGTCAGTGAATACACGAAGTCTGTTGCAACTGGAGGGGGATAATGTCCGAGTGCAGTGTAGGAAATTGAGAATGTTACATGCATGGTACTGATCAGAAGGACTTGCCTAGGTTACAGTAACAGGGAGGGCGATAGAAGCTCTCATAAATTACTGCGGTTGGCATGTTTGTCGAGATTCGATGAAGTTAACAATCCACAGATTTGAAGACAATCAATGAAGTTGCAGAGTAAGCAAGGATTCATTTGGCTGGTGGAGGTTACGTGCAGAGAGAGTTGACATGAATGGAAGTTGTTCGCTCAATCAAGAGGATGCTAAATACACACAAATGGTGTTAGTGGGTTCAGCATGCTCGAGAGTTCGGAAGGCAAGTTGTAACCGGAGGTACGCAAACATAAGTGACATTATACTGACGGAAGAACTCATAGAGATAGAGAACGATGGAGATATTAGGTGAGAATACAGGCATTGAGAGGGTTCAAGTTGGTACATAACGTTACAGAAACTGTGATTTGCCAGACAGGCTTAAGGTACAAGAGGAAATTGTACAGATTGGCTGGCTGGTGGAAAGTTGGAGGAAATACGTTTCTGTAGGATAGCCTGTAGGGGCTCGAGAACATTAACATGACAATATGAACTGTAGAGGCTGGAGGTAGGTTACCATGGGGAAGCTGTTTGGGGCTGGGGAATATTATGGACTGGACGGGTTGTAGGTCATGGATAACATGACAGAGATGATGATACCTTCGTTTTTTAAGAGAAATCCATTGACCATAGTTCTCTCAGTTTCAAAGTTGTTGCAGAAAGAAATAATGATAATTAAACGCCTAAATTTGGGGAAGGTCCCATATTATTAGATTAACATGATCAGTAGGCACTATTACTAACACAAGAAAGGATCTGGCAAATATAGGCTGGGGAGGGGCTGCTCGCAATTGGGTCTATGCTCCGAAAGTAGTAGCATTTTAAAGTGAAACGGTAAGAATTGGTGGCCAGTTCTGCGGAGATTCAAAGGCAAAGACAGCAAATCCAGTGAATACTCACAATGCGATATTGGGATTTTGGTAAAGAAAGTACAATGTGATAAAAACAGGCGTAGCCCTTCAAAAACGTGAAGAGTGCAAGGGGATCCTTTAAGATGAATCATAAAACATGATCATAAACTACCCGTGGCAGTTGCTATTATGAAAACCCACGTGTTATTTTATAAGTATACAAGATCGTTTGGACTTTTGACAATGTAGGCACTGGGGAGTTTGAAAATAGAACGATACAGCACGGAAGTAGTTCTTTTGGTACACTATGGTTGTGCCAGTCATAATGATATTATAAAGTAATGCATTCTCCCTGCACAAGCGCCATATGCTTCCATTGTCTGCTTGCTCAGCTGTCTGTCATAAGGTGACTTAAAGCTTTGGTCACATTTTTGATCAGACGGCTTCCTCATTCTGTTGAAAAAAAAACACATACATAACACACCCTCGTTCAATCTTTCACCATCTCACTTCAGTCTTATGCTCCCTTGCATTGTCTCTTCGTCACTGGAAAAGAGATTTTGACATCCACATTATCTATGCCTCTCTTGATGTTATAAACCCACATCTGATTGACTTGCAGCCTGCAATATTCCAGTTTTTTTAAAAAAATCCATATTTGTCCAGTTTCTCCATAGTGCAACTGTGCTCTTAACTCAATTTTTCACATGCAGCATGTGCAAACTTTTTTACACACTTTGCAAAGTGTCCACGTTTTTCCTATCGTGTCGCACTGAGAACTACACAAAGAACTCCCAATTTGGTCAAATTAAAGTTTCAAACAGTTACAACATATCTTGGAAACCCCTATACTCAGTGCTGTGACCGATGTCGGGATGCATGCCAATTCGTTTCTTTCCCAGTTGTGTTGCCATTTTCAGGGAGGTATGGACGTGCACCACGTCCCTCTGTATATCTATATTCCGCAGTCTCATAACTTCTTTTTTTATTTGAACCTAACAAAATGGATCACATCACAGGTGCCTGAATTAAACTCAATTTTCTACCTCTCTGCCCAAATATCTGGGTTGTCAATATTCTGGGACAGTATTTGAAAACCTTCGTCACTGTTCACAACTCGACCATTTTTTTTGTCTGCGATGAGTATTGTTGCCAGTTGCATTGATTTCCCTTGTAGAGAGTCTGTAAACAGGGCGCACAAAATTCCAGCAAGGCTTCATTCATTCAAGGTGGAGATGAGAAGGAATTTATTCACTCAGAGGGTAACAAATCAATGGAATTCTTTAAAACCAGAAGATTCGGCCGCAGCAGTTCGGAAATTCGGCCCATTGAGTCCGGTCTGCCAATCAATGATATCCGATATTGTTTCAATCCCATTCTCCCAATTTCTACATGTAATGTTCGATCCACTTGGCAATCAAGAACCTATCGATATGTTTTGTATACACGCAATGACCTGGCCTGATAGTCTTCTGTGACAGCGGATTTCTAACATTCAGCACTCTCTGGCGAAAGAAGTTTCTCATTGTCTTGTTTCGCAAGCGTCTTCCCTTTCTTCTAATGCCGTGCTTTCCTATCATATTCTCTCCTGCTAATGGAATAATTTAAAAATGTGCACTCTGTCCACACTGTTTAGTATTCTATAAGTTTTAATTGGCTCCCCTCTCAAACTTCTAACTCCATCGAATATTGACCCAAAGTCGCTAAACGTCTTTATAACTTCTCAAAAGTGCATCCTTGCCTTAATATTCTTGTCCCCTCCAGATGAACGATAACATTGCATTTGCCGTGCTAATTACAGTCAATCAAAAGTTTATCTTAAGCGAAACGTCGAAGAGGATTACCTTTGCATTTCATGTTTCAGAAATTTCTCCCTATTTAGAACATCATCAATGTCTCTGTTCTCTCCAGAAAAGTGAATGAACTCAGACTTTTAAACATTGTATTCCATCTGTCACTTCTTACAGTATTCTGAAAATCTGCCTACATCTTTATGCAGCCTTCATGGCTCCTCAGTGCAAACTGCCCCTTCAACTATTTTTGTACCTCCCGCAAACGTAGACAGATTGCCCTGAGTTCCTTCATAACGGGCATTCCTGTGAAAAAATGCAAAGTCGTAGACGTAAAACTGACCTTTGCAAACCAACCGTTACCACTACTTTCCATCGTGAAAAAGATACTTTTATCCACACGCTCTAACTTCTGACAGAAAGCCAATCTTCGATCAAACCTGGACCTAGCTCGTCAAACAATGCGCGCTTATCTTACTCAGCAGTCTGCTGTGCAGCTGCTTCTCGAAGATCTGCTGCATGTCCAGGTAGATAATATCCACTGGCTCTCCTTGACCTAAGTTTTCAAGGAACTCTGACAGGTTTGCCAGTTATGACCACCACTGATGGGACAATGATACATTGGCCCTATTTTACCATTCATTTCATCGTATTCAGTAACGTCATCCTTCAACAATTCGTTACAGGGTGGCTGGCGAGGTTGGGTAATTTAATGCATAGGATTAATTTAAAATGTCCTTTCTCTCCAGTGGGGGATTCCAGAACTAGAGCGCATAAATATAGGGTGAGAGGGGAAATATACAAAATAGACCAAAAAGACATTTTTTTGACTCAGAGTGTGGTACGTGTTTGGAATGATCTGCCGGAGGAAGTGGTTGCGTCTAGTACACTTGCAACATCTAAAAGGCATCAGGATGGATGAATACGAAGGGTTTGGAGTGATATGGGCCAGAAGCTGGCAGGAGTGACTAGATTGGATTTGGATATTGGATCGGCATGGACGAGTTGTAAAGAAGAATCTGTTTCTATGCTGTACATCTCAGTGACTCTATGACTGTATAACTGAGATGGTCAGATCTTAGTTAATCAGTGAAACAAGGGTTACTTTGAAAAAGCAGGAGAGTACAGTGGAGCATCATCTATGATATCATTGAATTGTGGAATATACTCGCTGGGCGAAATGGCCTCATTCATGTTTTATATCTCCTGGTCTTCACTAAATCAGTTTCAAACTCAGTAAAACATGCATAATACTTTTATTCTCGGCTGTCAAAAATGTCCTATACATTGAGATTATTGGATATTTCTCATTACGCAATATTTGATGTACAATTGGCTATTCCCTTATTGGCTCCTTGAATGTTATGAAATAAACCATTTTATATGCAGCCCAGGTTTCCATCCATTACAGCCCTGATACTCCTTATTTATCCCGGCGGGGTGGAGACTGCTATCATACACAGATAATGAATTGCCCTGGCTTCAAGTACATTCAATTTCTGTTCCTAATCATGTTTATAATATTGTCTTGATTCATTCATTTACCAAAGTCCCGCTCACGGTTGCCGCCACTTGCACTTTCTTGGCTGCACCCAAATAGACTCCACTTTTTGAACTTCAGTTCTAATTGGCTCTCTCACCAACCTATTCACGTCATAGTTTCGTCATAACATTACAAGACCTTGTTTGGCTTTTTCACTCATCTGCTGAAATCCAGACAACACTTATATATTCACTTCCCATCCATGTTCATTCTGCAGCGACATGCTCCTCATCACAATTCGGTCATATTCGTTCACTTCAGTTGATGCTGTCAATTCAACTGTCTCGTTACAAATGCAGGAAGTGATAGTTTCAGTGATAGTGGGGTTAAAAAAAACTTGAGTCAAAGTCACATCGATACGGGAGTGCTCATGATTGTAAGAGGTCACCAAGTTAAGGAGATTTGCTGAAACTCCAGAATCCGATCAATAAGATATCATGCTGTGCATTTGCATTTCCAAATTATTTTCTTGCTAAAACGCATGGTCCAAACAGAAAAATAAAATCAGTGGTTCAAATGATCGCATCTGTCAGCTTTCATAACACAATCTCGTTCCCATCCTGCAAGCTCTATAATTATAGCAACTATAAACTTCTGCAGGATCGACGTCTCTTCCTACATATGTCCCATCCTCCAGGCTCTGCAATCCTCCTGCTTCCGTAAATTGGCCCTGACTCTACAACTCTTATTTCCTCTGAAATTATCCCCAGAAGTGCTTGAGAAAGTGACGGAGCTAAGAAAGATAGGGAGCAATAGCAAGGCTGGAGAGTTTTGCAGACCTCAGGAGTTTTTCTGTAGATAAAGGTGGCTTCAGTAATTGTTAGTGTTCATGGTGATAAAGGAGGGTGGAGGGAGAATGGTATGTTGGGACATTTGAGTTTTCGTAGTATGGATTTCCTTTTTGGTGACTGGATTCATTTGCAGACTTAGGTATGGTTTATTTATTGGATGCTTTCATACGAAGAGAATAATTGCTATAACAGGACGTTGATTCAGCAAATTGGGAAGTGTGGAGTCTGCACGAAATTTCAAACTTGAGAAGAGTTTTCTGCAATGGAAGGAGTTCTGGAAGCAACAATTGTCTCATCTAAAGCAGATGACCCAAGTTGGGAGGGGTGTTGCTGCAGGAGATGATATCAAAGCGAGGGAGGATCGTACAGCCACAGGAGCTTATAGAGTCGGCCAGAGTTCAAGGAGATGGGGTGGATGGGAGTGATATAGCTGTTTGCAGGGATAATAATGTTTGTAGGACAGGGCTGGTGTACGTAATCAGTGAGTGTTTGAGTAAACAGAGCTAATTACAGAGATAAAAACAGTTGTGTCGACTGGAGTAACAAATAGACAAATGGAGAATAGTCATCAATAAAGATGGTTATAAATATAGGAAGACTTAGCTTCTGCAGGTTACTTAGATATGGAGACTATGGAATCTCTTAGATTTTCCCGGAGATAGGGACAGTAACCTTGGTTTTACAGAGAAGGGAACATTGCACAAACAGGCGGATGTACCTCTGGTAAGTACGGTTGAAGAGGAGGCAGACATTTCCACAAATACGGCAGAGAGCGCAATATTTTATGGAGACCAGTCGACGAATGTAGAGACTGGAGGAGCTTTCTTACCAGGGTGGGTGACAGCGACTGAAAGGTTTTTCATTGAGAGGGAGTCTTCTCGGAAACGGTTTACAAACGTCACATACATTGGACGAGCTTCGACAGATCGAGAGTATGACAGGGTCCAAAGAGGACTACACAGATAGAGATGATTGTAGTGTGTCCACAGACTGATGGGGATTTTAGGACTGGAAGAGGTTATGTTGGAAAGGAGGGCAGTAGGAGCTGCAGCAGTTTATGGATACTTGAGGAGATGGAGCAGATTACCGAGATGGAGCAGTTTCTCGGTTAGGATTTGTTGCAGACGGTGAGGGTTGTGTGCCCTGGAAAAGTCAAGGTTGGGGAGGGTTTTCGGTCAAGAAGATCTTACATAAATAGGAACGTTGGAAGAGACTGAAGTAGGTTTCATGAAGAAGTTTACACAGTTCGGGAGGAATATTGCGACTGAAGGTAGGTTCACAGTCATGGAAGCTTGTTTTGGTAGAAGGAGCTCCAGGATAGGAACTGGAGTAAGGGTTTACATGGAAAGGATAGGTTGTATTTATTGAAGAAGATTACAATGATGCGGACAGCGTAACGGAGAGTGGAAGAGACTCTCGGGAAGGTCACATATTCTGGAGAGTGGACGAGATTAGAGACACAGGGCAGGCGCTAGGTCTGGGACGAGTTTATACAAATCATCCGTGTTGGAGGGCTACAGGTAGCTTATTATAATGAGATTTATCAAGGAATGATTACACGTTTGATACAGAGCAGATTTGAGGACATGACTGTCAAAGTTGAGACAATCCAGGTGAGCTTTTGCAGATATATAATTCGTTCGAGGAGGACCAGTAGATAACAATGATTAAGAGTGTTGTAACGAATGACGAAAGTTAAAGTCAGAAGAAAAATTGTAAGGACAGGAAGAGGTGAGAGTCAAATAAAGCGTTGTAACGACTGCAAAAGCTGACATAGACAAGGCTGTAGCATTTTACAGAGATAACGTGAATGTTGAGGATGAGACGAGAATAAGTGACAGGATTTTCGGAAGATCTGAATAGAATCTTCATCGAGTGGAACAGGCCATCCTGCCCTCTGAAGTGAATCCCAGCCAGGCACTGCCCTCAACATATCCATGTAATCCGGCATTTCTCAAAAGAAACTCACCTGGCCTACAAATCCTGAACAAGCTGGCCAAACCACATATGTGCCCATTCTTGAGCTGTGGTGGAAGATAAGAGCAATCAAATGAAATTAACACAGGCATGGTAGACTTGCGCAGTCGAAAAAGGCAGTCGCCCACGACTGGAATCGAGCCAAGCTCCCAGCGCTGCGAGGCTGAAGGGCTGACCACTGAGCCAATGTCCCATTATGTATCTGATGAAACAGAGCATGCACACATTGTAAAGGATCGCAAAGTTCCCGAGAATTAACAGAACAGGAGGAGGTAGTTAGAAACAGGAGAAGGTGACAAAGATGTTATACAATTGAGACACTGGAAGAGCATACAACAATAGGTAGGGCTGTGGAGTCTCTCGACAAATGCAGGGTTTGGAAGAGTAGTCGAGACTGGGGAAGTTAGTAATACTCTGACCTGTAGACCTTGCCTGAGGTTACTGGGTCAGCAAAGAATTATGGGTTGCCTGCGGTTAGAGACAGAGGTAGTTGAAGGGAATGGAATTTATTACATCAATCAAGTGGATGTTACAGCCACAGATGATTTTGTGACGACAGGATGTTCGAGAGCGAAGAAGGCGAGTAGTGACTGGAGATTGTCAAAGGTAAGGAGCATTACAGTGATGAAAAGTGTCACGGAGATTGAGAAGTTTGTAGACAGTGGGTAAGGTTGCAGACGTGCGGAGTGCACAAAGAGTTTCAGAATGTTCACAAAGCGAGGGTTGTCACGAAAGGCTGTCGAAACTGGCGGCCTTCGACTGATGGGGAGGAGTAAATGGACGGTAGAAAATGATACAGTGCGAATTCAGAGTCAGTGAGTTCGCCGAAGAGTGAATGGCAAAGGCAGAAATTCTAATAACCACTGAACAAATGATGTTGCGAGTTTGATCGAGAAAATACAATGCAATAAAAAAGGCGAAACTCTTCGAAACTACAAAGAGTGAAAGTGGGTCCTTATAAACGATGGGCAAATAAGGCCATTAAATAGCCTTGGCAGATCAATGAATAAAATGTCACAAGGTATTCGATAAGTAGAGTTAAACTAAGAGGATTCACAGCTAAAGGGTGATTCCTTTTCAGCATTCACAAAGTAGAAAGGCATTGCAGCCGTAGAATTCAGTTGGGATGGTGAGGTTCCAGATCATGTGAGGATCAATAAGGAGTAGGTATTATACGTATTTGCTGGTATGAATTTAATGACGTCTCCAGTGCACAACGAAATGTGTCCCACAGTGATATGTAAGGGAAGGAGGAGATTTTTGGGGGCTGTCATATCTATTTAATAAGTTGCTGGCCACAGCTGGAGTGCAGAAGGACTGGCAGTTCGCTAATGTGGTACCGTTTTTTTAGAAGAAGAGGAGGGATGGACCAGGTAATTACAGAGGAAGATGCTGTTTGAAGAATTCTGTCGAGCTTTTCTTTTTAAAATGGTTTATAAAAATAATGTTGAGGGCAGTGCAGATGATGTATTTTACCTCGACTTCATGAAGGCCTTTGATAAGGTCCCAAATAGAATGATTGTCCAAAAGGAAGGAGCCCAAGGCGAGTCGGTAAATTGGATCCAAAATTGCTTTTTGATATCCTTTCACCAACGGTGTACCAGAGGGATCTCTGCATAAGCCATTGATATTTACTCTGTATCATCGTAACTTGGACGTGAAACCTGAAGCTACAATTAGCACAGTTGCAGATAACATGAAAGTTGGGTTTGTTATCCACAGTGAGTCAGATGGTCTCAGGCTGCAGTCTAATATCGATAAGATGATAAACACAGCAGAGTAATGGTAAGTGAAGTTTAATGCTAATCAGTGTGAGGTAATGAGCGTTGTCAAATCTAATAAGCAAAGGTCGGAAATAGTAAATGGTAGGTCAATGGCGGGTACTGCAGAACGAAGGGATCTTGGTAAAATGTTCTCAGCGTACAGAAGGTTCTGATGTAAATTTGCTGCCTGAGCTCGAAATTTCGTGTTCACATGTTTCGTTACCATACTTGGAAACACCATCAATGAGCCAAAAGTGGAGCACGGGTGTTAGTGCCACGCTTTCAATCTATGTTTTTAATTTTAATTTGGTTGTTGATTTCATTTGGTGTGGTGATGTCAATTCTTGTGGTGATGTCCTCTCCTGTTCTTTTCTCAGAGTCTAATTCTATGTGCTTGTTGATAGAATGACTGTTGGAATGTCATGTTGATATGAATTCTCTGTGCATGTCCCTGATTGGCTTGTCCTTAGATGGATGTGGGCCCAGTCGAAGTGATGTCCTTCTCCACCTGTAAGTAAGGATCTTCGTGAGACTGTGTCATGTCGTTTTGTGACTAGTTGATGGTAATGTACCCTGTTGGGTAGTTTTCATCCTGTTTGTCCAATGTAATGTTTGTTACAATTCTTGCAAAGGTATTTTGTAATTATAACGAGTTTGCTTGTCGAATGCATATTGTCTTTCAATTCATTAGCTTCTGTTTAAGTTTGGTGGATTGTTTGTGAGTTACTATGATGCCAAGAGATCTGGGTATTCTGGCAGTTATTTATGTCATTTCACTGATATAGGGGAGAGTGGCAAGCGTTTACTGGGTGCAATTTGCGTGCTTGGGTGATGCAGAGAAATACGTGGACAGTGTTCATTGGACAACAGTTTCCACTATGTGAAAGAGCAAGTAAAACAGGAAATGATAAACCCCCGGGAAATGATCTAACCAGAGCAAATGACGTCGCCAACAGAAGGAAGTCTAAACACATAAATAGAAAGCTGATTACCACCACCAGTGTTTGTCCCGAGGGTAACAGATTATTGTCACCTACATTGTGACGCAACATCTAAAATCAAAACTTGCACCCCAGTGATCAAGTTTCGATCCAGAGCTTCAACCCGTGAGAGAAATCTCCGAGAAATTCTTTAATCCATGAAGATGTCAACACAGGTAGACAGGGTGTGGAAGGTATCTGAATTGGGGACAGGTTGGGATTCTTATTCTTTGGGGCGAATTACCAGAGATACTGGAGAAAACGTATCCTCGTCTGGCACGGCTGTGGGACCTGAAACAGTTGTGATGACCAAAGTAAGGTGGAGGCTTTTACTGAAGTTGCAGTATAAGTTGGACTTCAGCGAACTGACCATGGTACAGCGGTCCAGAAGAACGTCCTGCCAAATAAAGCTGTTGGGTTGTCACATGCTGCTCTGTGATTTTTGACAGGCGTTCAAGAGAGCAACTTAATAAGACAACACACGCTAGAGCACTGAAGAATATGAAGGGAATTGATGAATTAAATCGCATTTGTGTCAATGCAACGGGCCTGACAGGGCAGGCAGATCAACTCAGGGCATGAATAGGAACATGAGATTGGGATTCTATGGGTATTATGAAGCACAGCTGGGTGAGGACAGCACTGACAGCTCAATCTCCAAAGATACTGATTCTAATGGATGGATAGAAATGGAGACAAGATTAGTGAATACATGACAATGGAACGAAGAGAAAATATTCCTGCGGGATTGCCCAGGGAATCTTCATGAATGTAATGAAAAAATAAGAATAGGCCATCAGTTAGATACAATTCTTCGACTGACCACTCATAAACATTGGGAGATTGAGATGCAAATTTATCGGAGATCTCAGCCATCAGGAAGAAGAATAGGATGATAATGATAGTGTTTTTATGTAACTTTTCCAATCCTAGACGAGTAGAGCGACAATGTGAAGCATTTCGACGGGAGAAATTTGCCAAGTGTATTCCAGACAACATTCGATCAATATGTAAATGGCCCGAGAGGTGAAAGGGGCGGAAACTGACTTCCCTTTGGGGAACAAGGTCCGCAAAAACAGAGGTGTTAATGGGTGAGCAATTTTGCAAAGTTCCTACGATCGTATTAATTTGAAAATATCTGTGGAAAAGGAGAGGGGTGTTCCAAAAGTGAAAATTATGAAATAGGAGAACACCAATCTTGATAGTATTAGACATGAACTTTCAAAAGGTGTTTGGGGAAGCTTTTTGCAGTAAAAGTGAAGTTTGACACGTGGGATTGATATAAAAGTGACATAAAATGAACATTCAAGATCTGCATGTTCCGACTAGAAAATAGGCTCATGCTGACGGAATTAGGAAACGTTGGCTGACAATTTTTGGCCCTGATGAAGACAAACGAGTGACATATCACATAGTCAGGTGGATCGCGTGAATCCCTTGATGATCATCGCGTTGTTAGCAATACACGTTGGTTGGAAATCGTGAACGCAAAAAGGGGACATGAAGTATCTTTGAGTGAAAAGTTGAAGGAATATCCAAAGAGAGTTTACAAGTAAATTGTGAACAAAGACGTAATTGGGAGGAGATAGGGGCACTCAAAGATCAATGCGGCCATCGAAATCTGGAACTACGGACGATCTGTATGATCTGAAACAAGTATTTCGCTTCACATGTTACTGTGGAGAATCATAAGGGAAGTCAGGGAACGAAACAACGATTAGTTAGACCACTATTGGGAAATTGTATGCAACTCACGTCTCCGGGCAGAGAATGATATTGTTGAAATTCAAAGGTTTATGAAAAGTAAAAGAAGATGTTGCCAGTTTTGGAGAGTTTGAGGTGCAGGGAGAGCCTGAATAGCTTTGGAATATTTTCAGTGAAGCGTCGCAGGGGGAGAAGAGACCTCACAGAGGTTTATGAAAACATGAGGAGCATCGATTGGGTAAAGAAACAAGGTATTTTCCCAAGAGTTTATAAGTACAAACTAGAGGACATTGGCTTAATTTGAGAGGGAAAGATTTGAAATGGACTGAACGTTTCTTTTCTTGTAGAAAGTGATATATATACGGAATAAGCTGAAAAAGCAAGAAGCGGACACTAGTATAATTCCAACATTTAAAAGGCATTTGGGTGAATGGATGAATAGTAAGGGTTTTGAGCCACGAGTGACAAATGCTAGCAACAGTGATTAGATTTATCTGGATTATCTGTTCGGCATGAACGATTTGGACCAATCGTATCTTTCCCTGTTGTACATCTTTGTGACTTTAACAAACTCCATATTTTAAGAAGAGGTGTTGATGAAGGTTGTATAACACAAGGCTAGTAAAGTGCCTTAGACTTTATGACGTATATCACATAAATTGTGCGAAAATAGGAAAGAGATTGACGACCCCCTGGCAGCCATGTTTGTTCATTGACACCAATGAGTGATGTGTTGGAAGACTCGAGGGTGGCATTGTGGACAGTGAAGAAGGCTTTCTAAGATTACAAAATAAACTTGATAAAATCGGTGTAAGGGTTTAAAACTGAAAGTGGAGTTCAATCTGGATAAATGTGAGGATTTGCATTGTGGTACAGCAAACGAGGGCAGACGTTATGCACTTAAAGTTAAGGCTTTTCGCTGTGCTGTAGGACAGAGGAACGTCAGCCACATAATTCTTTGACCATTGCATCTGGTAGAGATAGGGTGGCTAAAAAAGGCCTTGGCACACTTGACTTCGGTGCTCAGTCCTTTGAGTACAGCATTTAGGAAGTCATTATGAGTTTTTCCAAGAGTGTAGTGAGGCGTGTTCTGGAATATTGTGTCCAGTTCTGTTCGCCCAGTTATTTGAAGGATATCATTAATCTTGACAATTTTCAGCTCTCTATGCTGGGCATGGAAATTTTCACTTATAATGGAAGACTGGAGAGGCTGAGACGTTTATCACTGGTGCCTGGAGGTTCAGAGGCGACCTCATGGGAGACTTGTAAAATAATGAGGTCTATAGATACAGTAAATGGTAATTTCATTTTCCCGAAGATGGGAAAGGTTCGAGACCAGGAACCGTATATTTCAGTTCAGAGGAAAGAGACGTACATAAACAGAGGTGGGAACGGTTTGGAAGTGTATGGGCCCCGGAAGGCGCAGCTGGGAGGAGCTGAAATTTCGATTATGGCCGCCTTTATCCAAAGCGTCAGTTCGTGTGTTGTATGATTAAGACAAAGAATATAATGCATTTTTGACCAATCTCGAGACAAAACAAGCTAACTAAACGCCAATTAACTTGGCGACACATATGTGTAAATTGTTGGAAGATATTCTGTGGTCAGGACTGACACACATCTGGAGAGGGAAGGATTGGTTATGGATAGTCAGCACGTCTTTATTAATGCAAATTCGTGTCTCACAAACTTGAGTGAGCTTATTTAAGACGTGACCGAGAAGATTGATTAATGCACTGCAATGACTTATTTAATGACGTCAGCAAGGCCTTCGACAAGGCTTAGCATAGAACACAGGTAAACAAGTTAATGTTAAATAGGATCAGGAAGATCTAGACAACTGGATACAGAATTGTCTTCATTCTAGATAAAGAGAGAAGGAGAGTGGAGGTCCAGTGCTGTTCTTCAGACTGGAGGCATGTGACAAGCGGTATAGAGGAATGGTCTGCTCTGTTTCCACTTTTGTGTATCATTTACAGGAACAATTTTGGTGAAAGGATAGGAGACACCACTAATATTTTTGTGGCTACCAAAAATTAGTGGGCACTTAACACAGTTTACAGAAGGGATCTTGATCAACCATACCATTCGGCCAAGGACAGAATATGGAGTTTAATTCAGGTGTTTGATGCTGTTAAGACACACCAGGAAAGACTAATATCGTTAATGGTAGTGCCCGGGCAACGTTGTCGAATGGAGAGAGAAAGCAAGGGTGCAGTTACAATTAACCTTGGAACTGATACCACATGTGGATAGTGATGTGAAAGCGGTATTTGACACACATGACTTAATTGCTCAGAGTGTTGAGTACATGGAGGTATTTCTAACATTATCCTGAATAGATCCCTTTGCCTAGTAGGCCGATAGGTTGCCATTATAATGGTTTATAAATCGATGCGGGACATACGTAAAGGGACAAGTCAAGGGTAGGCCAGTCGAAAAAAAAAGTACAACCTTGAATGAGAAAGCAACGATTTAAACAGGGGCGTGACGTGCAATATATTCCACAGAGCAAAGTTCGTATATGGAAGGAACTGCTCGGCGAAATGGAAAAAAAAAACAATTATAAGATGCAATAGACATTTGAACAGGTGCACAGAGAGGAGAACGTTCGAAAGGATATGGGCCAAATGCAGGAAAATGCGACTCATTCAGTTTACTAAATTTGGTCAGCATGGGCAAGTTGGGACCAACGATCTTTTTCAGTACATCATGGCTCCATGCCTCCAGTTACTGGAGGCGGAGTCTACCGAGATAAGGTATGTTTTAAAAACTGAACCTAGTTACAGAGATCGGGACGGTAGTATAGATTGGAACATTTATCAAATACATCGAGGGATTCTAGAGTGGGGAGGGGTTTACAGAGATTGGAGCTGTTACAACAGTTCGAATAATTGAAGACACTGGTCCACAAGACGTGTCGTCAATACAGTGCTGGAGAGAGAACACAGAACAGAAAGATCGCCCCCTCTCGTAGCAGGTATGTTTTAACCTCTGTTGTACTGATCCTTCAAAAGCGAACATAAGCTTGGATTGATAACTGAACAACCTATCCTGTCTTTGCACAACAAAACGTAGTGTATGTTTAGTGGATGAGCTTTGGAAATTTCTGTATTTTCCCCCACCCACCCTCCCAACAAATAGCATCTATGGCATGTCATGTATCCCCGTGTTTTGGTGACCAAACTTTGTTCTCTGCTCTGTGTACTGAGAGTAAATTTACCTGCTGCGCGATTTAAAAACAAAAACCTGCAGACCTCCCCACCCGTTCGATGAAGGCAAACATACCATACATCTTGTTGATCACTCTATCAGCCAGCACAACCACCTTAGTGTACAATAGAACTAAACTTCCAGATCTCTCGCTTCATCAACTTTTCCCAGGCTCGTCCGTTTACAGAATGTTTTTCTCCAGATTTATACTTCCCAAAATGCATCACCTCAAATTTTCCCGTATTGAACTCCGTCGGCTACTTCTCTGCCAAACTCCAGTCTATCTAAATTCACCTGTATGCTTTGACAATCTGCTGTGTTTCTGTTACGCTACCAATCCTCGTGTCATCTTCAAACATGCTGACCATACCAACAGTACCATCTTCAAGATGATTGATGTTGCATCACAACGAACAGTGGCCCCAGAATTGATCCCGGTGGAACATCATTTGTCATCTTTTTCCGTTTCACGAAGCACCCTTCAACTACTACTCGCTGTCTCCTGTTGCTCAAACAGTTCTTTATCCACCAATCTGGAAAACACTTCACAACGTGTGTCTTCACTTTCTCAATTAGTTTACCTTGGGAATCCTGATCAAACGCCTTGCTAAAGTCCGTGCATATATTGCATCCACAGCCATTTTTTCTTCTATCAAATTGCTCACTTCCTCAATGAACTCTATTAAGTTTGTAAGGTAAGATCTCTCCCGCACAATATCATTGTGCCTATCACTGATACGCCCAGTATTTTGCAAATATACATAGATGTCATCCCTCAGTACCTGTTCCAGCAACGTTCCTGCGACTGACATCAGGCTCACTGCTCTGCAGTTAAATTTGGCCCCTACTCTCTTTCTTGTACAGCGGGACCACATGAACTACTTGCCAGTCTTCCAGTTGTTCAATTGTGTTTAAGGATGATACAATACATTTGTCAGGCACACAGCTATTATTCTTTAGACACCCCCAGTTACATGGGATAGATCACATCCTGTCCAGGCGATGTGCCGAAGTTAAAATCTTTTCACCGACTCAGCTCATCTCTCCTGCAAATGACAAGGTGATCCAGATTTAACAAGCTTTTATCTCTAATCTCAACTTTCATGACGTCGCCTGACTCAGTGAACACTGATACAAAGTAATCATTGAGAATCTCAGCCATTGTCTCAAGTTGAACACAAAACCTTCCTTACCCTTGAGTGAACCAACAATTTTTCTCATGAACCTCTTGCTTCTTAAAGATAAATAAGAGGCCTTGAGATTCTCCTTAATTCTGCTTCCTAAAGTTATTTAATGGCTCGTTTTCACCCGCTTGAATCCTCAGTTCACATTCGACCTATTCGGCTGATATACCTCCAAGACTCAGTCTGTTCTGAGCTGTTTGGTCCTTGCATACACGTTCCTGTTATTCTTGGCTCGTCGCAGGATTTCTCCTGTCATCCACATTTCACGAATATTGCCTCTCCTATCACTTTTGGTCAAACTATATTTGAACGCCTTCCACATATCAAATATGGACTTCCCTTTAAATCGCTGCTCCGAATCCACATTTCGAAGCGCCTGCCGAATTTTGATGCAATTGATCTTAGCCCTGTTTAGCACTCTTTCCTTAGGACCTCTGTCAACTTGCTGTACATGTATTCTTAAACTGACATAATTGTTGCCGCTATTCCAGAAGGATGTGTGCGAACTGGCCTGGCTCATTCCTCGACACAAGCCCCAATATGGCCCCTTCCCTCATTGGTAATTGACATTCTGCTCTCGAAAATGTATTGTACGCTCCTTTTAAATTCTGCCCATTCCAGTCATCTGACATAAATGTATCCCAGTTAAAGCTGGAAAAATAAAATCTGTCCTGTATACTGCCTCAACGATGTTGCTGCATACTTCTTATTTCTCTGCACTACCCATATTGCCTCACTGCTCAAGCCCTTCATTGTGCCCTCATTTTGCACAGCGCTGATATTATCCCGGATCAGCAATGCAACTTCTCAACCCATTTTATTTCCCTCTCTGTCAAGTCTGTATCCTGGAAAATTTCGTTGGCAATCATGCCTTCCTACAAACAAGTCTCTGTGATCGCGATAACGTCATACACGCAGGCTCCAATCCAAAGCCTAAGTTCATCTGCATTGCCCACAATACGGCTTTCATTAAAGTGTATACACTTCACACCAACAGTTCGTTTGCATTCATCTACTCTCTGACTACTCTTCTGTTTGGTAATGTTATCTTCATATGATCCTAACTATCTGTCGTTTCAACCTCACAGTCGAATAGAGTTCTCTTCAGGTTCCATGTTATACCATTGTTCAATGGCTGTAAAGAAACACCTGGGAACAATACAACGAAGGCCCAGATCTGTCCTGAATACCTTGCTTGAGGATATTCCAAGGAAAAAGATATGCATGCATTTGGAAAACAGGGTTTGACTACGAGTATGGTTTTGTGAGTGAGAGGTAATCACTCGCAAATGCGTTAGATTTCTTTAATGGAAGTGACTAGGAAAGTTGAGGAGGGCTGGTGGGCAATAAAATTCTATACGGATTTCAGTCAGAGTTTTGCTATGTCTCCACGTGATAAGCTGTTCTGGAAGGTTAGATCACATGGAATGCAGGATAAGTCGGCAAGCTGGATACAAGATTGGTCCATGACAGGGAGAAGAGTGCAATATTGGAAGGGGTGGAGGCCTGTGACTAGTATAGTTCCTCAGAGTTCGGTGTTGGGGCTAGTGCTGTTTGATGTCGATATCCATGATTCAGGTGAAAATGTGCAAGGTATGATTAGCAAGTTTGCAGATCGTCTTAAAATATTGTGGACAGTGAGGAAGGTTCTCAGTAATTGCATCAGGAACTTGACCAGATGTAAAGGTTTCCTCTGAAATAGACAATAGAGTTTCATATACATAAGTATGAGGTGTTGCACTTTGGAAGGAGTTTCAAAATAAGGTAGAAGTTTCATGATGAATGGCAGGGAGTTAATTCGGGTAGTGAAACTGAAGGACCTTGGTGTTCAGTATTACATTTCTCTGAAAGTGTTGTGAAAGATAGAATGGACGGTGATGAACGCTTTTGGCACACTGTCCTTCATCTGGCATGGCATTGAGTAAAGGAGGTGGGAAGTGATTTTTCAGTTATGCAATACGTTGGTGAGATCACACTTGGAATACTAGAAAGAGAGCAGAAGAAATGTGGCTCGGAAGCAGTGGTCTGAGTTATGGAGAGACGTTGGACAATTTAGGACATATTTCTTTCGAGCATAGGGAAATGAGGCAGGACTTACTCAGATGCACAAGATCATGACAGACAAGCATTGGGCGTAAGCAGTCAGACATTTTTCTCGCACTGGGGAATGGAGGACGAATGGGCATCATTTAAAGGTTAGAAAGAAAAGAATAAAAGGGGAACACGGAGGAACATATTTACACAGTGGGTGGTACGCTTATTGAATGAGGAGCAAGCTGAAGTGGTTGATGCAGCTGCATTCACAATCTTTAAATGGCATTTGAATGAACACTTAGCTAGGTCTAGACCAGATTGGACTAAAGGCTCTATCTATGACCTGCATGTCTTTAAAACGCTAACGTTATGTCCTCCAAGTACAGTCTCACTAAGACCTCATGCAGCTGTAGTATCTTTTCCTTGTCTTTCCAACACTACCTTTATAATATTTGCCAACATTCCAACATTCTGCTTGTTCACCTGGTACTGTAATAGCCGCCAGTGAGCTAATTGACCTCCTGCTATCCGTCCATACCAGGCACATTGGGGCATAAATGCTTCTTCCAGTCATTGAGCAGCAGTGTCAATGCTCTGAATGATGTCTCAACATTGTGAAAAAAAATATATAAAAGGTCTCTTAAAGCTAGTAGCAGGATTACACAAAGTCAAAGAACAATAAATATTGTTACCTGTCCAAAATTCCAGCAATTGGCACATATTCCGCAAATTCTTTCCTATTCATATAATGATCTAGATGTATTGTGAAATTTTAAAGTTATCCCAGTTGCCATGACTTCCTCTATCAACTGACATCATACATGCCCCATCCTCTGCATAATAAAAGTTGTCTCAAAGATCATTTTTAAATCGTTCCCCTCCACATCTGGACTTGCCCTTCCCAGCAAAAAGACCGTGTCTGTGGCACACACCACTGCCCTTCGTGGATTTACAAGCGTCAATAGCTACCAACGTCCTAGGTAAAACAGACCCATCCTGTTCAGACACTCCCAAGAGCACAAACCCTTAAAATCTGTCAATATTCTTTTCTGTACGCTTCCGAATTCCACATCTTTCCAATAGGAAGCAGAGCACAATTGCACACAATGTTAAAAAAGTGTCCTAACCAGTGTACTGTGCAGTCACTTTATGCAGCAGGTAAATTATTTTATCCTTGTTTTATTTTCCAAATGGCTTGAAACATTGGCAAACTTGCATATCCCTGGCACTACTCCCATATATAAGGATGAAAGATTAAAAACCCAAGAAGTGTTTATTTTTGGTCGTTCATCAACACACATTCATTTTATCCAGACGGAGAAAATATTCTCAATTAGTGTGATATGAAAGTGAAGTGACAATTACGTTAGTTGAAAATGTTTGTTCAGTGTCTGTGAATAATATCGGTCTCACTGGATGCCAGTTGTCCCAGTGGAGATTTTCCATATTTTAAGAATAAATTGATACCATTCAATGAGTGATCCCGCAGTCAGAGTGGGGTAATCACCGACACCATCAACGGCTCCAGAGAAAGGGAGAGCAGAGTTCAGAGGCTGAGAACAAGAGATTTGAATGTACAGAAAATGAATCAAAGTCTGAGAATAGTCGATTGCAATGTTCTAACAATTGTCAAAGGTTTTCCTGAGGCTATTTGGTATCTTTCGACATATTATAACGAATGGTCATTATCATCGCGGATCAAGATTTCACTGCTAATTGTTCAACACTTTTATTATCCTATCCTGGCTATCGTTGGTGTCCCTGGTAAGTATCACTGCCCATTATTATTTCTATTAACCATGTTTAAATGAATTACTGTTTTTCAAATTTACTTAATACTCGTTTCCACTGACATTCTTGTTGAGATTTCGAGTCCAGTTATTCACTCTACAAACCACTACTAACCACATCTGTGAAATTGGTCATCTATAATCTCCCTCTTTGCTTCTAGCACTGTCCCTCGTGGATCTGTGTTGACCGTTAAAATTTCATCTTTGAATCATGAGTCATTGCATCCCTGTTCTTGTTATTTAAATATTTGAAACCTGAAGGTCACTATATTCTGTTTTGTATGCAAACTCGGTTTCCTTCCCTGACTCCATCCCATGCCTCAGCAATATGTGCGGCTGAGAAGAGTTCCAGATGTGATGATCTCTTTAACCGTGAGATGATTCCTGAAATCATATCCTGACCATTCATAATGTTAACTACTAACACTTCCAGAATATTTTTTACTCGCTCATCCAATCTACTACTTGAACCTGGAGATATGAGATACAGTCGTTATAACACCAATAACCTGCTGATGACACTCCTAACCTCAAAACTGAAGATGCAATTCTGAATCAATTTTCCACCTAATGTATCCGAACTGACACAAAACTCCAATCCATCCATCACTCCTCTGCGTTCTGCAACATATTGTTTTTGCGTTTGGCAAAGCCTTTCTGTTCGTCTTCACAAGCACGTGATCACATCTGTCAGTGAAATATCCCTCAGTCTCGGCTTGGACGAACCAAGTCTGCGCTGCACAACATGACTGATAGTTGCCCATGGCTAATCCAGCAGAATATATATGACAGCAGATAGGGCGCGTAGAAACGTCACACGTGAAGCAGTAGTACCTCTGTAACCTCAAGATCAGCAACAGATTTTGACGCACAAGATAGACAAAAGAACATTTAAAACTAATTAGATGTTTCTCCGAAATTAGTTAATCAGTCCGGTACAATATTAAAAGTAGGCTTTAGTCAATATTCTTCATGGAATCATAGATTTCGAAGTAGTTATGGTTCCAAAACCCTTTAAAAGCAGTAGACAAAAAGGTTCAAATGAGTTTCGGACGGAAGGGACGATCATTATCCCCACTCTCATCAAAACAGTAAGGAATGAACATAGTGTTTAGCAGAAATTGGAATGTAGTTTGAATGACAACACTGTGACACAATTTATTTGAAAAAAAGTATAACATGAGATGTAACCACGTAACTTTTCTGGGACTGAACAAAACTCAAGTTCTTGAGAATAGTAAGACGTTTCCTGAAGTCGTTGGGAAGAATGCATTCATTGACAGTTAACATCGAGAAAGAGCACCTGGCAAATGTTACTTATATATAGCATTCATTGTGGAAACCTCAAAAAGAAAGATCAGAAAGTGTGGGAAAACATTATGTAGGACTGCGAGGTAGTGGTGCTTTCGACCCCCTGCTTTCTGAAATTGATGATTAGCACTTTAGTTTCGGTGACACTGAGGTAATGATTGTTAGATTTGCATCACATCAAAAAGCACACCATTATTTTCTTCTGTCTCAGTATTATCTGATATGCAGTCTAAAATTAACTTGTAGATGAATGCGGACCCAGTGAATATAATAAGGGACTGAGTGCATAATGTTGAGATGTGTCGGCATGGAAGATTGTCGTGGAGGAAGTGTTTTTGTCTCGTTTCACTGTTTATGGTCTGTGGGTCAAGAACTGAGGATTCAAATTGCAGATGGAATAGCCGCCACCTGTGTCTTGGAGCGATGACATTAGTTTGGTTACAAGCATAGTGTTGTAAGGCGATTCTGTAGTCATAACGTAGACGCCTGATGTAGGTCATATGGATGTTCAGATATTCCAGTGAGTAGTGCAGAGCTAGAAAGATGATATGTAACTTGAACCTTTTGTTACATATCATAGGCTATGTATATGATAAATTGCAAGAGATCAAGTCATGATAGATTTTATATGAGCCAGAAGTAATCTCTTGAAGCTTTTCATAATTATGAAGGTGAGAACCACAGAATGGAAGTCAATGAGAAACGTTGTATTTGTTTTGTGTTATACCTGGGTTTTGCTGGCCTTCTTGAAGCAGTTGGGGACTTCAGGTTGTAGCAAGTTCAGGTTAAAGATATTAGCGAATTCTCCCACCAGTGCCGGGGAATCCAGTTGGGCCAGTCGCTTTCCTTGAGTTCACGCACAAACATACTGGTCTGACGTACGTGGTGTTGACTGAGAGATAATTGCATTCTGGCTTTTGGGCAGGTGACAAATTTCCAATGACCTGCTGCATCAACCAAGCAGGCAATGCAATGATTCAGTGGTTAGCACTGCTACCTTATTGCGGCAGGGATCTATGTTCCATTGCAGCTCAGGGCAATTGTTTGCGAGGCCTTTGCGCAATCCGTCTGTGTGTGTGTGGGTTTTCTCTGGGTGCTCCGGTGTCCTCCCACTATTCCAGTTATATGAAGTTTAGGCGAATTGGACATAATAAATTTACCATACTGTTCATGGGCGTAATGGGTATGTGCACTTGTGAGGAGTTAATTGAGTGCAATAGTGTCAGGGAAAGGATCCAGGTAGGTTAGTCTTTGCAGGGTCTGTATGGACTTGTTAAGCTAAATGGACTGTTGCCACACTGCTGGGATTCTAGAATAATATGTGCCCCCTGGGAGAAGGGGACTTATGTTGTTCGAAATTGTGCTCGGCTTTATATTTTTTTAGCCATGTTAAAAACGACAGGTGTCCACACAGTTAACTTGGTTCTCAAAGGTAGCACAGTGTTGCCTCTTGGCATCTTTAATGGGCTTATCGAGGTTTTATCTGGATTTCTTCTGAAAGTCCGAGTCGTCAGCATTGAATGAACACATTTGGTCTTGCGTAGATCCTGGCTCATCCATGGTTTCAGGCTGGCGAATATACTGATTGCCACCTTTGGCACGCAACCTCTACATATTTACTGATGATGGCGGTGTACTCCTGCAGATTAGCCACTGAATGATTGAATATCTTTCATCCAAAATTTCAAGAGTGTGAGGGGGCAGAGCTGAGAGTGCAGGTTAAGGAGAAGATGCTGTGTAAAACTGAATGGCCTAAAAATGGATTAATTAGCTGGAACAGATAGTTTACGTCTCAGACGTCGAAAGAAGATAGCCAAAGTGATAGTGGATGCCTTAACCGTGATCTTTCAGGAACCATGAGAATGAGATACAGTCTGAGCGCAATGAAAGAAATGCTAATGCAACACGCGTGTTTCAAAAATGACTAAGGCAAAATACCGAACATTATAGACCGTTTTGGTCATGGGTAACATCTTGGAATCCATTGCGTACGATGAAATTTCTAAATAATAGGATGTGGATGGTAAAATAGGGCATCGTCAGTAAAGTTTCGTTCAGGGGCAGTTTTGACTGAAGAATCCACAAGAATTCTTTGAGGAAGTAAGGAGCCATCAAATAAACGAGATCAAATAAATGCATGTTAAATACCTGGACATAAAGAAGGCCTTTGACAAATTGCTGTACAGGACACGAAAGAGTAGGAAAAATGCCTGAAAAGAGGCTTGACTGTTTGACAGAAATCTGAGGAGTAAGAAGGAAAAGAACGTTCTCAGGACGGCTGTTGGAGACAAATGTTGTGGCACAAAGCTCAGGTTCGAGTCCAAACCCTTTTAATGTCTGCATTCGCGATCTACATGAAGGAATTTTGCTTTCAGGTACTGTCTGCAGAAGATACAAAAATAAGTAGAGTGGCAGTTCGTATTGTGGGGGCGGGGCGAGTGCAGACGGATTTGAAAAGTGTCGGAGAGAAGTGTGAGGTCATGAACTTTTCTACGAAGACTCTTTTCTAAATAGGGAGAAATTTCCGAAGTCTGAAATGCATAGAGACTTGAGAGTTATTTTCCAGGATTTGTTCAAGGTACACTTGCCAGAATAAGTCGATATTCAGGATGATAAATGCAATTATTACATTTACTTTGAGAGGAATTGCATATAAAAGAAGGGATGTACGTCTGAGGCTCCCAAACTCTCTGGTCTGACAACAATTGGAGCATTGTGTGCAGTTTGGGGACCGATGCCACAAGAACAGTTTGTCGCTACTGGGGCGTCTTCACAGGAGCTTCACGAGAATAAACCCAGTAATGAAGGCTTAACAAACTAGGAACGTTTGTTAAAGATGCAGGATTTAAACTTGATGTTATTTAGAATTATTATAAATTGAAGGTATGGTTAAGTAAAAGAAGAAGCACATGTCAGGTATAGACAGGATAGATCGAGTGAATGCTTCGACGATCACAAAGGAAGTAGGAGTATACTTAGGAGGGAAACCAAAAGGGCAAAAAAGGGGACATGAGATAACTTTGGCAAATAGAATTAAGGATAATCCAAAGGGTCTTAATAGATATATTAAGGACAATTGTGTTACTAGGGAGAGAATGTGGCACCTCATATATCAGCAAGGTGGCCTTTGTGTGGAGCCACAGAAAATGGAGGAATATACAAAATCAATATTTTGCATCAGTGTATACTGTGGAAAAGGATTTGGAAGACATAGACTTTAGGGAAATAGACGTTTCATCTTTCAAAATGTCCGGATTACAGAGCAGGCAGTGCCGGATGTCATGAAATGGGTAAAGGTCGATTAATCCACAGGATCTGATCAGGTTTAACTGAGAACCCTGAGCGAAGCCAGAGAAGTGATTTTTGGGCCTCTTGCTGAGATATTTGTATCATCGATAGTCACAGGTGCGGTGCCGGATGACTGGAAGTTGGCAAAAGTGGTGCCACTCTATAGGAAGGGCGGTAAAGACAAGACATGGAACTATCGACTGCTGAGCCTGACCTTGGTGATGGGCAGGCTGTTTGAGGGAACCGTGAGGGACAGGTTGTACATGTATTTGGAAATACAAGGACTGATTAGGGATGGTCAACATGGCTTTGTGCGTGGGAAATCATGTCTCACAAACTTGATTGAGGTTTTTGAAGAAGTTACAAAGAGAATTGATAAGGCACATCAGTAGAGGCGTTCGATAAGGTTCCCCATGGGAGACTGATTATCAAGGTTAGATCTCATGGAATACAGGGAGAACTAGCCATTTGGATACAAAACGTGCTCAAAGATAGAAAGCAGAGGGTAGTGGTGGATTGTTGTTTTTCAGACTGGAGGCCTGTGACCAGTGGAGTGCCACAAAGATCGGTACTGTGTCCCCTTCTTTTTGCCTTTTACATAAATGATTTGGAAGTGAGCATAAGAGGTACAGGAAATAAGTTTGCAGATGACAACAAAATTGGAGGTGTAGTGGACAGCGAAGCGGTTTACTTAAGAATACAACAGGGTCTGAACTAGTTGGGACAGTGGTTTGAGAAGTAGCAAATGGTGTTTAATTCAGAAAAATCCGAGGTGCTTAATTTTGGGAAGGTAAATCTTAGCAGGACGTATACACTTAATGGTAACGTCCTAGCGAGTGTTGCTGAACAAGGAGACCTTGAAGTGCAGGTTCGTAACTCCTTGAAAGTGCTGTCACAGGTAGATAGGATAGTGAAGCGTTGGTATGCTTTCCGATATTGGTCAGAGTATTGAGTACAGGTGCTGGGAGGTCATGTTGCGTATGTACATGACATTGGTTAGGCCACTGTTGAAATATTGTGTGCAATCCTGGTCTCCTTCCTATCGGAAAGATGGAACATAGAACATAGAACATGGAACATAGAACAGTACAGCACAGAACAGGCCCTTCAGCCCACGATGTTATGCCAACCGTTGATCCTCATGTCTGCACCCTCAAATTTCTGTGACCATGTGCATGTCCAGCAGTCTCTTAAATGTCCCCAATGACCTTGCTTCCACAACTGCTACTGGCAACGCATTCCGTGCACTCACAACTCTTGTGTCAAGAACGCACCTCTGACATGCCTTCTATACTTTCCTCCAACCAGCTTAAAACTATGGACCCTCGTGTTGGCCATTTCTGCCCTGGGAAATAGTCTCTGGCGATCGACTCGATCCATGCCTCTCATTATCTTGTATCCTCAATTAGGTCCCCTCTCCTCCTCCTTTTCTCCAATGAGAAGTGTTGAGCTCAGAAAATCGCTCTTCATAAGATAAACCCTCCAGTCCAGGCAGCATCCTGGTAAACCACCTCTGAAACCTCTCCAAAGCATCCATATCTTTCCAATAGTAGGGCGACTAGAACTGACCGCAGTATTTCAATTGCAGGCTAACCAAGGTTTTATAGATCTGCAAAGAGATCTCACGACTCTTAAACTCAATCCCCCTGTTAATGAAAGCCAAAACACCATATGCTTTCTTACAAACCCTGTCCAATTGGGTTGCCATGTTAATGGATTATATGTACCTGCACACCCAAGATCGCTCTGTTCCACCATACTGACAAGAATCCTATGCATAATCCTGTACTCAGCTTTCAAATTCCACCTTCCAAAATGCATCACCTCGCATTTACCCAGGTTGAACTCTATCTGCCACCTCTCACCTCTTCACAGGGTTCAGTAAAAGATTTACAAGGATGTTTGTCAGGGTTGGAGGATTTGAGCGAAAGAGAGAGACTGCACAGTCTGGGCGTGTTGTCCCTGGTGTGTCGGAGGCTGAGGGTGACCTTATAGAGGTTTACAAATTGTAAGGGGCATGGATAGGATAAATAGGCAAAGTCTTTTCCCTGTGATCGGTGAGTCCAGAACTAGAGGGCATAGGTTTAGGATGACAGGGAAAACATATAAAAGAGACCGTAGGGATGACATTTTCATTCAGAGGGTGGTGCGCGCATGGAAAGAGCTGCCTGAGGAATTTTTGGAGACTGGTTAGAGGCATTTTGATGGGTATTTGAATAGGAAAGGTTTGGAGGGATATGGGCTGGGTGTTGGCAAGTGTGACAAGATTGGGTTGGGATATCTGGTCGGCATGGACCGGTTGGGTCGAAGGGTCTGTTTCCATACTGTACATCCCTATGACTCTAAGCATTAGGGGTTTCCAACTGAAACATACAGAACACTGAGTAACCTGTAGAGATTGGCTGTTGAGAAGAATTTTCCATTTGTAGGAGAAACTAGGATACGAGGGGACAGGGTCCGGAACGAAGAGGGGACCTTTTTATAATGGCGATAGGGATAATCCTCTTCAGTCAGGGATTGTTGAATCCATGAAAGTCATTGCCACAGAAGTTTTTGGAAGCCAGGTCGTTGGGGAAAGTTATGACTGAGATAGTTAGGTTCTTGATTGTCAAGGGAATGAGATTTATGACGTGAAAGCGGGACAATGGAGCTGAGAAACTTGTCAGCCAAGATTGAATGGCGGACCGGACTCGATTGAATGAATTGACTAATTTCTGTTTCTATGTATTATTTTCGTATGGTGTTATAGACAAATCTGAAGCTTCCAAGTCTTCCAGCAGAAACTATTCCACTGCCTAAAAATGTTTCTGCAGTGGATCCTCAAACTTTAACTTGAGCTTTTAAGCAAGGAGGAGAAACACAGCATTGCAATCTGATTTTTCAAGGAGCGTACAGGGTTTAGCTTGATAGGAACTTTTCACGATTGTGTAGCAAAGCTCAAGGATGTTCAGCCTCCTTCTGGGAGATGAGACATATTGGTGGTATTTTGGTAGTACACTCATGTGATTGGCCTGTTTGATGTCGACACCGAGGATGATTAAAACCTCGGGATATTCCATCTCAAGTCCCTTTAAGACCGTAAGTCCATGGGCGCAAAAAGTATGCCATTCGGCCGCTCAATTATGGGTGATAGGTCTTTCAGCAAAGCGGAGAAAGTGAATACTGCAGATACTGGAAAATCAGAATCGAAAAGCGTGGCGCTGGCAAAGTACAGCTGGTCGCTTTTCATCTGAGAAGCAGGAGAGTCAAGGTTTCGCATATAAGCCCTTCACATTACTGATGAAGTATTTATATTCGAAACATCAACTCTCCTACTCCAATTATTCACACGATCTCTGTTTTTTTCAGCGCCTCGCTGTTCGATTCTGAAAAGTTTTCAATTCTATTTTCCCGCTTTCTTGTTCTCATCGTTGATACCCTTATCAACATCAAAATACTTAGCTATCATTGAATTACAAATTTCCAATGACCTGACCACCACTGAATTCTCTGGTAGTTCATTCCACAGATTCACTGATGAAGTTTGTCCATGAATATTTTCTAAATGGTTTCCCATTACTCGAAGCCTGTGCCATTCAGTCCCAGTCAATCTTAACAATCGAAACATGTTCCCAACATCCATCCTGATATAGCTTTTCGACATTCGCTGCGTTTCAATGACATCCCTCCTCATCACCGAATCTCCATTGAGTGGAGTCTCAGAATCCTCAGTAGCTTTTCACATGTTAAGCCTTTCATTGATGGGATCATTCCTGTGAATTCCTCCGGCACCTGCTCCTTGGCTAGCACATCCTTCTCCCGGTATGGAGTCCAAAATTGCTCACATTACTCAAAATGTTATCTTACCAGAGCCTTGAAAAGTCACAGAAGCACGTCATTGCGTTTGTATTAAAGTGCGATCGAAATGAGTGATATGATTATTCCTGCCTTCCGAATTACTGTGCCAACAAGCAAGTTTACCTAAAGAGAATCTTGGACAAAGACTCACAAGTCACTTTACGCTCCAGATTTCTGATTTTCTTTTTCCATTTCGATAATTGGATCCGCCTCCCTTATTCCTAACAAAGTGCATTTGTAGTGGCACATATTTTATTTTGCAATTCCCCATGGTGTGTGATATAGACTGCTGTCCGAATGGTGGATGTCAACTCGCATGGGTCGTCGCAAGAATTGTGTTTGGGGTCTTGGACAGTAAAGAAGAAAAAGTTAAACGATGTGTGCTAGATTATGCAACTTCATGGGAAGGTGCTATGCAAGAATGTGGAAGTGTTGAGCGTGATGAAGGTTGTCACAGAGGAAATGGACTCTGTGAGGTGCTGATAATAGGAGGTAGTGGCAGCAGAGAGTGGTGTTGACAGCTGTGATTGATGGCACGGTCCTGCTGGAGGTGGTGGAATTTACGGATAGTGATTATTTCTGATTTCAAGCACAGTGGAAAATGCGGACAAGGGGACTTCTATAATTCTTGTAAGGAAGGAATGGGTGTGGAGTAAATCATAGGAGATGCGTAATTCACACCTGAAGATTACGTCCATCTCAGTTCGAGCTGTCTATTACTTGATCGAGGTAAATGGAGATCATGTCGGATATTTCTCACTGGAATGAGATAGAAATCGTGAGCTTGGACAGACGGAATCACTCTCAGCTGATCATGTGTTCCACCACAATTGGAATCTCCAAAACAGTAATTGACAAGAACCTGGCGTCCAGATTGCAGCTTTTTGACTGATGCGTGTTCTAAAGCCGAATGTAAAAATCGATGTGGTGGAAGTCAGTTGATGTACAATTGTACATGCATAAGGGGAGTTTTCATAACTCCCAGAAATAGTTGTTTCTGTTCAAAGAAACGGCCGCAATAAGAAGACAAACCATCTGTTTATCACAGAAGTTGTAAAGGAGAGTGTTCCATCACAAACAGAAGAACTTAAACTGGTAGTAACTGATTTTGCCAGTTTTTCCGAACTGATTTCAGAAGGAATCTGAAAGAGAATATAGGCAAAATGAGTGAATAGTTAAGATGATTGGCAGATAGTGTTTACGGTAATATTAAAGTGTGAGACAATGGACATAGCCACAGAGAAAAAGCACAAGGCAGGCTCTTAATTCATGGAGCGGATTCCCAAAACAAAATGCAGTTCAAAGTGAGCGGGGTTTTACTATGTATAAAACAGAAAGTTAATATGCTGTTGAATCAAGTAAATATCTTGCTTTATTTGACTAGTTCCTGCAGATAAAATTTTTGACTGAACGCAATAAAGTCCGAAATGGTAAAGCGATAATTCAGTGTAGCTGAAATGAATGAGTGTGATATTTCTGAAAAATATAAGACACAGTCGAGACTTGACAAGGTAGATGTTCAGAATCAGTGTCAAATTCTGCATGGAGTATTTCACGGAAAAAAATAGAAAGAGGTATTGGAGCAGGGCATCGTACCAATCTGGATTTTCCAAGTTCGTTTTCCAAACAGACAACTAACTGTTGAAGGTCCTCAATCTGCTCATGTGCAGCAGATCCGAAGGGCTGAGTTGAACTTGTGAACATAGTCCTGAGGGGCACGAGAGATCCAAACGATCCTTTCTCACCACTACTGAACGAGTATATAAAAACGTGGCACATCTCATTTTAACCAAGCTGCACTTTTCTGTGAACATCCTATTCTACGGGATTGACTGGTTGACAAGAAAAAAAACAAAGTCAGACTCGATAGAATCTTAACATCTAATTTCAAAAGCATCTGGAAAAGAGAATTCCCACTTGAATGATTTCCCACTTCGTAAATTTCTCCTCATCCCTGTTGCGAATGTGTTTGGAAATGTCGCTGTGTTTATTTTCAGTACTGCTCCTCCAATGGTCACAATATGTTTTCAGTATAATTACTTTGGTGGAATGGCCAATCATAAAGGGCTCAGAAAGGTTCAGCTTCCGTGACGGAGACAACTAAGGGAGAATTCTTTAGTCAGCAGCAAATACTAGTAGAACCCTCTGAGTTAGTATGATATCTCTGTGGTGAGTACTGCTGCCTAATAACAACAAAGCCCCACGCAAGTGATATTCTTTGAGGAATGTGCACTCTCCACTGTGTCTGCGTTGGATTTCTCTTGGGGGTCTAATATCATCCCACCATTCAAACATGCGTAGGCTAGGTTGTTTAACGATGTAAAATGCAGGGTTACAGGGAAAATATAGGGGCATGAACCGAGATGGGAATTTTTTTAGAGGTTCGGTGAGGACTCGATGAACAGAATGGCCTAAGCCAAGCTGTATCGATTGCAGGAAAATGATAACAATTTTGACAATGCAAGCACCCACTGGGTTCCCACTTGATTCATTTTCCTGAAAATAGTTAATGGCTCAGTCAGGTGACCTCACACTCAAAGCGGAATTGTTTTAGCCTATATAATATAAAACTTGCATTCAAGTAATACGAGAAGAGAAACACACGCAATCTAATTACTTCCTTTATCAGGAATGACTACAAAATAAGCCTTCAAACAAAACCTTTCAGATGTGTTCTTCGGCAGAGTGCATACAGCTGTAGCAGTATTCTCTCCCTTCAATGTTGATTTGAAGTACAGCTAGCGGGTATAATCAAAGTAACTTTAAAAAAGAAATATTCAATTTATTAAACAACTGAGACGATTCATCTTCTTTTCTCAGAATGCTGTGAGACTTTCGAAATCTCTTTCCTAGAGATCATTGGAGGGAGAGACATTGAATGTTTTCGTGGCATAGGCAGATCAATTGATGAAATGTTAAGTATTATTAGGGAATAGGAAGCAATATGCAGTTTGGGAATAAACGTGGTCTACAATGAGCACAAATGTGGATGATCAGAACACCAGGAAGACAATCGAAAAAATGTTAAGGCAGAGAAAATTGTAGAATTATGGCGGTGATCGAATAAATTCAACATGTACACAGAGGACCATGGGGTTCTCTCTCAGTAGAGAGCGAGAGAGAGTGAAATAAAGGTTCAACCTGAGGATCCGCACACCACGGAGCAGCGGTCAGATTGAGAAACCTAGCCCTTCGGGATGACATGTGTCAGTGGGGGAATTGAACGGACACGGTTAGTCTCCCTCTCCATCACAAAATAGCCATCCAGCCAACTGAGTGGGAGATTATGTCACCGTGATAAGACAGAGATTGTCAAATGTAAAAGATAATACAAAAATTTGGAGATGCTACAAAGAAGGTAACGGGTTCAGAAGAATAGCTCAGTTCTGCTAGAAATTGATTTATAATGAGAAAAGAATTGAAATGTTGTTTTTAGCTTCATGTAATAAGGCAAAACACGTGAAATAAACAGAAATGTGAATTATGATTGAATACAAATAACTCTGAAATAAGTGAACTTTTTATGGCTGGTGTGCATTAAGTGTGCTTTCCATTGTATAAAAATATAAAGCTGATGGAATGCATTAATTGGAGAGTTAACCTTCGTCGGAAATGGGTGCACAAATCATGCTTGAATGAAAACCGACACAAATAGTGCACTCATTTCGTTCGGTGAGTGATTGGAACCTGGCGTGTTGATTGACCGAATGTTCCTGTAATATGTACCTTGAAACGCAATTCGATCAGCCTCGATCTCACTGAATGGTGAAGCAAGTTTGAAGAGCTGAATGACCTCATGGTGCACCATCATCGTATGCGATTCGAAAAACAAAGCAAAACTGTGCTCATTCCGCTTATGCGTTATGCACTGTGACACTTACATTTACATGAACGCGGGAATTGTTTGGAACATTGTCTGAGTCATTTTACAGTCAACATCATCCAGACAGTGGCATTCTCCAGAACATTCTGTCATTGATATTCTGTGGAACATTCTTTAAATTTTCAGTTTATTCTTCACGCGATAGAGTGAAGGTGCTTCAGGCAGCAGTGAAAGTGATGGAGCATTAAGCTTTTACGGGGGTTAGTGGAATAACGGATGTGCAGTGAATATGAGGGAGCAGACAGGATACTGTGACAGAGGTTATTGATGCTTGTCCTATTTTTCTGGACATTTCTTCAGACTGCAGATACTAATCTGAGCTGGCTAGTGAGCACAGATCTTGCTTGGTGTGGCTGGTTGTATGGACTCCTCTGGGAAGAGAAAGTTCGTCCTCTGCACTAGCTCATCCACCAGGGCCTGAGGACTGCTGTCGACAAATTGAGGTGAAACTGAACCTTTTCTGCCCTGTTCGAGTAAAACGTGCAGGGCAAGTTTGAAATGAAATGGTCAACTGTCGTACATTGGACTTTTAAGCAAGGCACCAGCACAAGCAATCAGAGAATATCCGATTAATCTGGGCGATAGCGACTACTGACAGCCATCCGTGGTTGGAGAATCCGGCTGGCATTAATCAGCGGGTTGCAATGAGGATGGGTAGGCAGCTATTGTTATGAGATCGAAAGATAGCGCCAGAAAACTAGATCGGCCTCGTATAGATGATATCTCTGTCACAGTAAATGAAAATGACAATGAGACAAATTAATAGAAGATTCAGCACAATGATTCATAGACTGTGCTGACCAGACTTCCCGATAAAAAACTGAAGAACAAATGCTGCCGGACATCAAGAACTCACACAAAATTCCCCTCAACTGCAGGAAGTGGTGTTCAGAGTTGAAAATGTTACTGGAATAGTTTCAGTTTGTTATTGTTAAACATGCAAGTGCACCCATCTTTGACATTTTCCCTGAACCTTACCCTTTTTGTCTATTGCACAAACTCCTCAAAGCGAAACGTTGGAGAAGATATTGAGGGATATTATCTATTCCCATTTGGATGAAAATGGGCTTATCACTGATAGGAAACATGGTTTTGTGCTGGAAAAGTCAGTGTTCCAAAATGAGTAGAATTATTTGAGGAAGTGGAAAAGTTGATTGAAGAGAGAATGGATTCAGATAAACTTCCGTAAGGCGTTTGATAAGATTCCCTATGTTCTGCTGATGGAGAAGATGATGGCAAATGTGTTCTGTGGTGTGCGAGCGAGATAGACAGGGAGCATTAGGAGAAAGATCCTGAGAATATAGGCGACATGTCTAGATGGAATATCTGGATGGTCTAAGGCTTTGTTCTTTGTTTTTATTTTAACTGATACGCCCCACATCCTCTCTGCCACATATTGTCACAGCACAGCCCCATTTGGCATTGCACAATCAAGATATGAAGCCGGAAATGAATGCAAGCGGCACATCCTGTCATTTCCAGAATATGCTGCAATTTTCCTCAGGCAGTGTAATGAACAAACAGTGCCACCAAGCAATGCGGTTGCGTGTGAGAGGGGCGGAGGGAGTCTGTCAAACATGATATGCTGGGTTGGTAACTGCTGTCGGTTCACAGACCAGTTCGCTGTTCTTCGCTGCACAGCTTCCCAAACTGGACAGGTACCTCGTGCATGTTTACAGTTGAATTGCTTTTAGTGGTCTACGCAGTTGGGTGTGCTGTATAGAGTTTTAGTTCAGGTTTATACCTCAATGCATTGAAGTAGTCTAGTTATAGTCAAGACAGATTACCATGTTGGACTGAGCATACACTCCCCCGATATCTGCAGAATTTTCAATGTTAAACTGGTATCTCATCGAGCTTTACGGTGTCTGGTCTGATGGTATTATTTTACCTTGTGTATTTTAGAAACTAGTCATTTGAGCATGTCCTAATTACGCCGATGGTTGAAAGCACTCTTGCACTTCATTAGTTGGGCATTGTGACAGTATTCATCTCGCTGGTAAATACCTACTGTCCTGGAAGCAGCCATAACTTTTTCAGTCGGTAGCAATCAGCCATTCCCATCGTCTTCGTTTCTCCAAGAAGTAAAATGATAGTTTCGTGTATATAGATAACCCAATGGTCCATGACGCAAAACACCATCACTCTCACCTTTCTCCACCTCCAACTACACAAAATATTCCATGCGTACTGAGTGCGTTGGGGATACTAGTAGCGTCAGGGAGAGTAATCTCATAAGGGAGATGGAGCAACAGTTCCCTCATGTTTTACGGGACAGAGTGAACACTCCAGTAAACAATGTACCACAAGATCCTTTCACTCTCTCCATTTCAGTGATTGCATTCCTTTCGTCGTGAAACATTCAGGGGTTAACATTTACCCATGTCATATTCCATCTACCAGATCGTTCATTGATTATCCATTCAGATGCTCCCCATCTCCGGGGTTAGTAAGGTTCCTATCTGTTTTAGCGTCATTCATAAATTTAGATAGAACGCATTTGTTACATTTCCAAACAGCTTTAATAGGATTAAAATAAATGAGGACCCTGCCACTGTAATCAATTACTCATATCAAACTAATAAATACTAATCTTTCATATGAAGCTCAGAAATTCACGCAGTCAGGACTGCGTGGTGGGTGCCCGGAAAGATACTGTTTGGGACAGGTACAACGGTGAAAAGTAAGTAGGTGAGATTACTTCCCTCTTGTTGGTTCAGTCATCACTTCCCATAGGCTAGGAAAAATTGAGGAGTGCAGATGCTGGAAACCAGAGTTTAGATCAGAGGGGTACTGGAAAACCACAGCATGTCAGGCAGCATCTGAGGAGCAGGAAAATCGACGTTTCAAGCAAAAGTCCCTCATTGGGAAAAGCGGCCGGAAGTCTCCAGGGTGCAGCGATAAATTGGGAGGTGGTGGGGGGCCTGGGAAGAAAGTAGCAAAGAGTCCAATGGGTGAGTAGAGGTGGTAATGAACGTGATACGTCAGAGAGGTGGGTGGGGGGAGATCGCAAAGTGTTCAATAGGTGAATGGGGTTGGGGATGGAAGTTATAAGTCAGAATGGAGGATGGAGTAGATAGGTTGGAAGGGAGATTGGGAGGTGGGACCGGTCATGAGGACAGTGCTGAGCTGGAAGTTTGGAAATGAGGTAAGGTTGGGGAGGGGAAATATGGATACTGGTGAAGTCGACATTAATATGCTCGAGTTGACGTGTTCCGAGGCGGAAGATTAGGTGTTCTTCCTCCAGGCGGTGGGTGGTGAGGAAGCAGCGATGGAGGAGGCACAGGACCTGCAGGTCCTCGACAGAGTGGGAGGGGGATTTGAAATGTTGGGCCACGGGGCGGTGGGGTTGATTGGTCCGTGTGGCCTGGAGACGTTCCCTGAAACACTCTGCGAGGAGGCATCCAGTCTCCCCAATGTAGAGGAGACCGCATCGGGAGCAACGGATACAATATATGACATTGGTGGATTTGCAGGTAAATCGTTGATTGATTTGGAAGAGTCCTTTGGTTCCTTGGATTGTGGTGGGTCAGGCGGTGTGGGCGCTGGGATTTCAAGTCCTGTGGAAGCGGTGGAATGTGCCAAGACGGAAGGTGAGTTGGTGGGGGGCATGGACCTGATCAGGTAGCCACATTGCGAACTGTCTTTGAGGAAGGCGGAAAGGGGTAGGGAGGAAAGTATATCTCTGGTGCTGCGGTCTGGATAGATGTTCGGGAAATGTCGATGGATGATATGGTTAATACGAAGGTGCTTCTGTGGAAATGAGGACCTGGGGGTTCTGTCGTTGTTACGGTTGGAGGGGTGCAGTTTGAGAGCAGAGGTGCGGGATGTGGATGAGATGCATTGGAGGGCATCTGTAACCATGTATGAATGGAAATTGCGATGTCGAAAGAAGGCCATCTGGAGTGTTCTGTGGTGGAACTAGTCCTCCTGGGAGCAGACCCGACGGAGGAAGGGAACTTGGAAATACAAGATGGCATTTTTACAGGAGGTAGGGTGGGAAGAGATGCAATCCAGGTAGCTGTGGGAGTCGGTGGATTTGTAAAAAATGTCAGTTTCATGTCTGTCGTTATAAATGGAGATGGGGAGGTCCAGGAAGGGGAGGGAGGGTTCAGAGATGGTCCAGGTGAATTTAATTTCGGAGTGGATTGCGTTGGTGAAGTTGATGAATTGCTCAACCAACTCGTGGCAGCACGATGTGGCGCTGATGCAGTCATCAATGTAGCAGAGGAAGAGGTGGTCAGTGGCGCCAGTGTAACTACGGAAGATGGACTGTTCTATGTAACTGACAAAAAGACAGACATAGCTGAGAACGATACGGAAGTCATGGAGGATGTGAAGGGAGTGAGTGACCTCTCGAACGTATGTTTGGAATTCCTGGACCACGGGCGACAGGGCAGTATTGAGTTAAGTGGTGATAAGTGCGGTGGGCCAGAAGCAGGTTGACACAATGGGTCAGCAGGGGTTGTCAGGCTTGTGGATCTTGGGAAGAAGGTAGAATCAGGCGTTGCGGGGTTCTTGGACTCCGCGGTTTGAAGTTATGGGTGGGAGATATCCTGAGGTGATTTGCTTCTTCATCGTCTGGGAAACGATTGTTTCATGATGGGGGATGGGGTCATGCTCCAGCGGACGGTAGGAGGAGATGTCTTCGAGTTGGAGTCGGGCTTCAGCAGTGTAGAGGTCAGAGTGCTAAACCTCCACTGTATCCATTTTATTTGCTCTCTGAGGACGAAAGATCAGCCCTCAGCAAAGATCTTACCTTTATCCCCGTCCGTCCATGCATCAATGAATTTAATACGCATCGTGTCGTCGAACAATTCTTCCACTGCCTTCGCCTTCAAGCTTACTATTGATATCAGAACTCCTGCCTACTTTCTCAGGATAATTTCACTCGTCTCCAACATACTCCATCCACCTGCTCCACCACCACCCCTCCCCCCGCGCTGGCCAATTACCAGCCCTCGATTTCCGCATTTCCATCTGGCGCCGAGACATTAAACGCCTCAATCTGTCTACCCACCTCCGCCATTACAACCTCTCACCCTGAAAACGAGCAGCCATCGACTCCCTCTGCTCCAATCCCAACCTCATCTTCAAAGCAGCAGTGGTAATTTGGGGTGCAGTGGTAATTTGGCGCACTGACCTCTGCACCGTGGAAGGCAGATTCCTACTCATATACAACTGCTCCGAACAAACCCCATCCAAGACCGCACTCCAATGACGAAACCATCATCTCCGAGAACATCCAGAACCTCATCACTCCAGGAAATCTCCCACACACAGCTTCCAACCTCGTATTCCGGGAACTGCACACCGTCCAATTCTACCACCTTCCCAAGATCCACAAGCCTCACCACCCTGGCCAACCCATTCTCTCAGCCTGCTTCTGCTCCACTGAACCTTTCAGCTGCCACCTCGATGTTGTCCGCTCCCCCGAGATTAGGAACTCCCCACATGCTTTCGAAACATCACCCATACCTTCCTGCTCCTCCAGGATGTCCGTTTCCCCGCCCCAATTCATCTTCACCAAGGACATCCAATCCCTGTACACCTCCATCCGCCACGACAAGGGCCTCCAAGCCCTCCGTTTCTTCCTCGCCCGATGTCCCCAACAGAAGTTTGTCACTGGCACACTCATTCGTTTGCCTGTACTGGTCCACACCCTTAACAAAGTCTGCTTCAAATCCTCCCACTTCCTCCAGACCAAAGGGATAGCCATGGGCACCCGTTTGTGCCAAGCTATGCCTGTATCTTTGTTGGCTACGTAGAACAGTCCAACTTCCTTAGCTACACTGGCACCACTCCTCCCTCTTCCTCCGCTACACTAATGACTGCATCGGCGCCACCGCGTGCTCCCACGAGGACGTAGAGCAATTCATCAATATCACAAAAACTTTCCACTCCGACCTTAAATTGACCGAGACCTTTGATGACATCTTTCTCCCATTCCTGGACCTCTCCATCTCCAATAATGATGACCGACTTGACACTGAAATGTTTTTACAAAACCACCGACTCTCACAGCTATCTTGAGTGCACCTCTTCCTAACCTACCTCTTTGAAAAATGCCATCCCGTATTCCCAACTCTTCTGCTTCCACTGCATCTGCTCCCATGGCTACCAGTTCCACCACAGAACACACCAGATGGCCTCCTTCTTTAGAGATCACAATTTCTCTTCTCACGTAGTTCAAGGTGCTCTCCAATGCATCTCATCCACATCCCGCACATCCGCCCTCAAAGCCCACCCTTCCACCCGTAACAAGTACAGAATACCCCGGCCTCACATTCTACCCAACCAACATTCGCATTAACCACATATCCCGCCGACATTTCCGGAACCTCCAAACGGATACCACCACCAGAGATATATTTCGTTTCCTACCCCTTTCCACTTTCCAGAAAGACCATTCCCTCTGTGACTACCTGGTCAGGTCCACGCCACCCAACAATCCACCCTCCCATCCTGGCACCGTCCCCTGCCACCACAGTCATTGCAAAACCTGTGCTTGCACCTTCTCCCTCATTGCTATCAAAGGCCCCAAAGGAGCCGTCCACATACATCAACCTTTGACCTGCACATCCACCAATGTAATTTATAGTATCTGTTGCTCCCGATGCTGTCACCTCCACTTTGGCGAGACTGGACGCCTCATCGCAGAGCATTTCATGGAAGATATTTGGACCACCCGCACTAATGAATCCCACCGCCCCGTGGCCCAACATTTCAAGTCCCTCTCTCACTCTGCCGAGGACATGCAGGCTTCCTCCACCGCCACACCCCCACCACGCGATGCCTGGAGGAAGCACGCCTCATCTTCCACCTCGGACTCTTCAATCCCAAGGCATAAAATGTGTACTTCACCAATTTCCCAATTCCGCCTTCTCCACCTTACCTCAGTTCCAATCTTCGAGCTCAGCATAGTACTCATGATCTGTCCTACCTGCCAGTCTCCCTTCCCACGTGTCCACTCCACCCTCCCCTCTGACCTATCACTTTGGTCCCGACTCAATTCACCTATTGTACTCCTTGCTACCTTCCCCCACCTTCACCTCTGACCTATCACCTCCATCCCCACCCCCATTCACCCATTGTACACTTTGCTACCTTCTTTCCTGCCCCAACACCCACCCCACCCCATTTATTGCTCCACCCTGGAGACTTCCTGCCACTCTTCCTGATGAAGGTTTATTACCCAAAATGTCACATCCCATTATCTGGCTGTGTTGTATTAGAGATGTTACCGTGCTCTTTCAGGCGTGGACCTAAGGAGACCCACTTGGTAACAGACATGAAAAACCACACAAGGATTACATTCTATGTTCCTGACACCCTCAATGCTTCCTCAGATTTGTTTTCAACATCAAGGAGAACTGAGATATCACTGAGGTGGTGCAGAATGCAGTAGTTGTCCATCATCAGGATATCTTTTGGACCATCTTTGACCTGTTACCATGAAATGTCTTGTGTTCTGGAATCAATGCAGCGATTTTGCAGGATAATTAATTTCTGTACTGTCTGTTCGGTACCACCAATTGTGGTGAGACTGTCCTTCCAGTGGGACAGGAGAAACCCAGGAATGGCGATGACCCATTACTCATCCAGTCTGATCCGGTGAGTTCGACGACGTCAGACTGTTTCCTGAACAGACAAAATGAAGAATAAAAATGACAGCGGAGCAGGTAATAATACCTCATAAAGTTGAATGAAAGGCCCTGTAACTGAGTGTTTGCTATATTCTCTGAAATGATTGAGTCACTCAATGCATACACTGAATTAAATGTCATTAGACAAACATGTCTACAGGGAATATTATATACAGGACATTTTACACCTGGGAGCGTTTATTCAAAACTGAACAGGAGGTGGGGAAGATCTCTGTAAAGAGGTAACATTTTATGATCGTAAAAACGGATCTGACATCAAATGATCAAAGCATTGCCTTACTTTGTATGTTTTGGAGTACAGAAACCAGTTGAGTCATGTTTTGGCAAAGTTGCGTTCAGCGAAGCGGCGTTGATATCACCAAACTTCATGAACGTAAGGCCCTTTGCGAAATTCATATTTATGAATCTAACACATTCCACAACGACGTTCCCTGGAACTTTCTGTAACTGGCATTGCCCAGAACATTCTCTTAACGACATTCTGTGGAAAGTTCTTTACTGAAGTTCTTCAGATAATTCTTTAACGACATTCTCCTGATCTTTTAGTAACTGACATTCATTGGATCATTCTGTCCCTTCCATTCAGTGAAGCATGGTATCCCCGACATTCCCCACAACATTTTACAACTGAGACTCTCCGACACATTTGCTAACTTAGAATCTCTGGATCATTCTATTAGCAATTCTTCAGATTATTCTGTCACCTACATTCTCAGGAATATTTGAGAATATACGGAATCTGAAATATTTTATGATAGTCATTCCCCGGGACGTTCTCTAAACCGCATTCACGGAATAGTCCATAACTGACATTTCCCAGAACATTGTACAACCGAAATTCACCAGGATATTCCATAGCGGGCCTCACTTGAATAACCATAATATACTTTCCCTGGAACATATTCCAACCAGCATTCCTAGAACATTCGATGACCGACATTCTAAAAACTCCATTTCTCAGAACATTATCAACTGCAAATCCCTGTAACATTCTGAAACCGATATTGTCTTGAAAATTCTCCAACCGGTATTCCCTTATACATTCCATAACTGACATTACCTACAACATTCTCCATCCGGCATTCCCCAGAACATTCCCTTACCGTCATTGCCCAGAACATTCTACAACCAAAGTTCTCCATAACATCTGATAACTGACATTTACTGGAAAAATTGCAACCGACATTCTGCAGAAAATTCCGTAAATGAGAATTCTGAAAACATGCTGGAACTGAAATTATTTGTGATCTGTTGGATGTCAGTACTTTGACAAAAGATACAATCAAGACGTAGGAGATCAAGTTCCAAGTATAACAACACACTGCTTCGAAGTCGCCTCAGGCAATTAAAGGCATGAATATGTTTTCCCTCGATTAACATTTCTTCATGACAGATGATTGACCACAATTGAGACTAAAAGACAGAAATTTCCATTCCCCGCTTGTCTTCAAGGAGCTGGGAGGGAATCCTTCACAATGGCAATGTTTTCTTCCGACATATTACCAGCTGGAAAGAAAGTAGTGTCTGTTCCCAAGCGAGAGAATGTGTGGGAATATTCTGGAAAACATTTTTTCGTAAAGATGTGGCCATATGCGTTTTGGAGGGAGGGATTCTTATGTTTTTTCGCATTTCTGTAAGTTATTCAGAACATACCATTTGTTATTTCAGCTCCAATTATTTCAAATATTCTTGGAATGCTGTGATACTTTTGATAATCTCGCAGAGTCCTTCACAAAACGGGATACTTTGCCTCCAGGCTTATATGTAATTTGTTTATTTTCCTTCCTCACAGTTAACGCAGTGACGATCTATGTCCTGCTTTGGAAAGATTGTGGTTTGTCTCCATGTGTCAGTCGTTACCTGGGGGCCATGGCAGTGGTGGATCTTCTCGTCATTATCCTCGACCTGATATTGAGACACATTCCCATTGTTTATTATGAACACTTTGGTTTCCTATGGTACATTCCCCTGTGTAATGTCCATGCCGTCCTGCTTTATGCAGCCACTGACTGTTCTGTCTGGTTCACAGTTACTTTCACCTTTGATCGATTTGTGGCCATTTGTTGCCAAAAGCTGAAAAGTAAATACTGCAGCGAGAAAACGGCAACTATGGTTCTGGGAACAGTGGCCGTGTTAAGTTGTTTGAAGAACGTTTTCTGGTATTTTATGCTCACAGATCAGTATTTGCTGGACAACTCCCCCTGGTTTTGTGAGGTACCAGTCGATGTTTATAATTCCCGTGTCTGGGTCGCAATCGAGACCATCCACCACCTTCTCAATCCAACTGTCCCATTTCTCCTGATCCTGTTACTCAATGCTTTCATAGTTAGACTCATTATAGTGACCAGCAGAGCCCGCAGAAGACTCCGGGCTCACACCAATGGGGAGGTTCACTGTGATACAGAAATGCGAAATCGAAAGAAATCCATTATTTTACTGTTTGTTATATCCGCCAACTTCACACTGTTATGGTCAACGTTAATGGTATATTCTATATGGAACCGGATGTGGTGGTTGGGCTATGGATCTATGAATCTGGCTCCCTTTGTGATGGAATTGGCCTTCATGCTGCAGCTCCTCAGTTGCTGCACAAACACCGTGATTTATGCCGTGACCCAGACGAGGTTCAGACAGCAGCTGAAGAATGTGCTCAAATGTCCATTTACCCAAATTCATCAATCAATCTGAATCATTCATTCATCAATGTATTTACTATTTTCTCATTTCATTCGAATGTTGCAACAATGAAGCAGCCAGTCTCTATGGTGGCTGACTGAATGTAGTGCTTTTTTACCCCACCCTTAACCCACAGGCGACTACAGGGCACATTTCGATGTTTCTTGTAAATCAGAGGCCATTGAGAAAATGCACCATTCCAAAGACTGTATCTATGGCATCAATTTACAATTAATAAATTGTTCATTAAATATACTAAGCAGCAGAGTGAATTATACTGTCGTTTGTGGTTGCGGTGAACAAGTTGAGCTGGAAAGCGACAGCCTGGCCCCAAGTCCTGGTCCTCACAGTAGCGGAGGGGTCGGTGGGAGAGCTCAGAAATGCGCTTAAATTCACTCTATGATTGATTATTACTTCTGGGTCACCCACCAGGACATGCCTTCACCTGAATTCATCCATCCCTCCCACACCATATATGTCTCTCCCATTCTCCCTTTCTCCCTCTCTTACATTTTCTCTCTCTCTACATCCTACCCCTATTTTCTCTACATTTTTCACTGTTAATTCCTTCAAACCTCGAATCCTCTTTCACCTTCTGTTGGTAGGTGCGCAAATAGGAGTGAAAACATGTTCTTACGCGAGTGGAATACAGCTGATGCAGATGTCCAGTTCTTTTCTAGACTAACAGAATGGATTTTGAGACAAATAGCTTTGCGAGGGAACACATTGGGCGTGAATGCACTGTCAGTGCTTGGGTGTAAAGGGAGGTGGTTGTATTGTCTGTTACTAGGGCAAAAGAATTTGGGTGGAATAACAGGTCATTGCGAATGGAACCGATTCCATGGGAACACTGTTTGTTGCTTTGGGAGCAGAGTAGGGATGGTACTCTTGTCTGTGCCTCGGGAAATAGAATGGTGATTAGTCCACAGGCCGAAGTGGAGAAAAGACAACGAGGATGAATGCACAGGACATTGCTGGAGGAACAGAGTGGGAATTTGTTCACCCGCCATTGTTGGACAAAAGAGTGATGGAGTGAGTGTGAGGAAGTCAGTTTGACCGGGTGTTAGCACGGAAGTGAAGCACTCGGCTGGACAATGAGGGAGGTTGTGAAGGTGTCAGTGTGGCTATGAGGCTGTGAGTGAGGCTCTCAGCACTGATGTGTGATTGTGGGTGTGTTAGTGTGACCATGACGGAATGAGTGTGTAAGGGAGTCGGAGTGACTGTGAGGTAATGAGGAGGATCGTGAGGAGTCGTTATGATAAAGTGGAATTGAGTGAGACTGGGAAGGTTTGTGTGTGACAGGAAAGAGTCCGTCTGACAGTGAGGGATTGAGTGTGACTGTCAGGGAATGAGTGTGATAGAGTCAACATTACCTTGAGGGATAGTGAGGCTCCGAATGAATGATTGAGACTGAGGGACCGAGTGCGTAACTGGGGGCGAGTTTGTGAGCGAGGGAAAGTGAATATCAGAGTGCCATGTGAATGAGACGTTGATTGAGTGAGTGCAAGATAGACAGGATAAAAATGACAGATTAAATGAGACAGTGAGGGAGTGAGTTACTGATGGAATGAGGTCATGGACACGTGGTTAACTCAAGAAGTTGATATTCTTGTCAAGAGGAAGAACAAGAGTGTTCTGCTGCAAAAGCATCGCAGATTAGGCAGCATCCCGAGGAGCAGGGAAATCGAGGTTTGGGGCCAGAGTCCTTCATGAGGAATCATTCCTGCTGAAATGCTACGGCCCCAAACGTCGATTTTCCTGCTCCTCGGATGCTGCCTGACCTGATGTGCGTCACCAGAAATAGAATATGAACTCTGATCTCCACAATCTGCAGACCTCACTGTCTTCTCGTTGATTACCCATCAGACACCACGCTGTGTCATCTTCGAGCGTGCCAAGTTCTGATCCAAAGTGCTAAGTAACACTCAATGATATATCTCTGCATTTATTGCAATATTCCATCGTGAGGAACCTTATCAAAGCCGTACTGAAACCCAGACACACAAAAACCACCGCTTTCTCTTCACCCACCTGTTTGATCACTTATCAAAGAACTCAGTAAGGTTTGTGAGGCACGGCATAACCTTCTCAAAACCGAGTTGACTTCTCCCTGTTCAACTTGTTCCTCCCTCGACAATTATTAATCCTCGCTCTTAGAAACTTTTCCAATACTTTATCCACAACCGAAGTCAGCCTCACTGGTCTATAATTAGTAGAGCTGTCTCTACTCCCCTTCTTGAAAAAAACGGACATTTGCTATCCTCCAGCGTCATGACATTTATCCTGTCATCAATTATGACATACATATCAAAGCCAATGGTTCTGCAAGTCTCGCCCTGTGTTCCGAGGGAATGCTCGCATAAATTCCACCTGGCCGGGTAATTATTTCTGTTCACATATTCCAGAAATGCTGACACCTCCTCCTTGTGAAAGTCAAACCTGTCTTATCTGATAGTTGTTTCTCAGTATTCTCCTCGGCGATATTGTTTTTATTCTCTAGTATTTATATCGTCGAAAAATATTCAATTCACATTTTCCCTATCTCCTCAGACTCCACGCAAAACTTTCCGCAACTTTGTTCGATTGGCTCTAGACATTCTCTCGTCATTCTTTTCTTCCCGATATGCCTATATATCCTATTAGTCTAGTGTCCACTGACGGATGAAGAATCTTCTTTTTGATGCTCTTACAGTATTTTCATTGTTTTGAGCAGCTCATTAAGTTCACATCTATGTCTTCTCTGGTCCAGGATGAATAAGGCCAAATTCTCTCATCCTTCCATTGACTAAATCTTTAATTCTATTTATAATTCCAATTGTTTATATCTTAACATGCATTTGTCGACAAAGTAATTCTTTCTGTGTGCCTGCATGCGTGTCTGTCAACAGTCTTCTGCCATTGAATTTAAGTGAAAAGAGATGTAAAAGATCTCTTTCGATCATCGTTTGAAAAAATGAACAATATGATGTTAATGGACTGAAAAATAAATAATTGGACACTTTTGGATAATTAGAAATTTTAAAAGAATTAAAATTGAGATTTTTCAAGTCTGGGTGGCACAGACTTTATCCCAATAAACTGTCATATATGATGACAACATGATAAATTACTGGAAAAGCTCAGTAAACCTGGCAACATGTGTGTTGATAAAGCACAGTAAGCCTGGCAATATCTGTGCGGATAAAGCAGATGCTGCACCTATTCAGAAGCAGGATTCATGGTATCAAGGACAAGGATGTTTCTGCGACTGCTCAGGAGATGCCAATGAGGAGGGTGAGCAGTCCCAAGCTGTGGTGCACTTTGGTACCAATGACACATTCGTGAAGAATGACAAGCAACTCTAAACGGAGTTCAGGGTGCTAAGTTTAAAAACACTGTCTTGGTGATTTAAATCTCAACATTGCTCCCTATGCCACGTGGACTTGAGGCAGGTATGGAAGAATGTGTCGCTTAAAATAGGGCTGAGTAGTTGGTGAGGGGCGAGCGGTTCATATTATTGTAACATTAGGATTTCTTCCAGGGCAGAAGGGACTTGTAATAAAAGGAGTTGCACCTCAACTGAAAGGGCACCAACATCCTGGTGGAGAGATTACATACAGCACCGTGTGTGGATTGAAACTACTAATGCTGGAGGCAGGGAACCATTGCAGCAGATCGGAAAGTGAGCAGAAGGTAGAGCTGACGAGGACAAACAGGCACGACCAGACTAATGACGTTGGTGAGGGAAGAAATCATAGATGTCCAAGTGCCCGGTCGGCATTCCCGAAATGAAGGCGGGAAATGCAGCTGTTGGCAATATTTACAGTGGTATAGCAGTGCCCCAAAATGTTCGGTCCCCGGTGGTGCAAGTACTGCTCTGGTGGTACTTGGGTAACACGTCCCATAGATTAGCTTGTTTGAAGTCACCAGTTACGAAAAACAGGATCTCGGGGTATTCCATCTCCAAGGTGTTCGTAGTGGAGTACAGCAGATCCAGAGTTTCCTTAATCTTTCCTTGCGGCGGTATGCACACAGCAATTAGTATAGCAGTGGTAAATCCCCGTGGTAGATAGAAAGGGTGGCATTTGATGGTGAGGAATTCAATATTTGTATAACAATATCTGTGCAAATTTGTAATGTACATTCCGCATAAGTTATTGATTAAATATCAGACCCCTGTATCCTTTTTAACAATTATATAATCGATAACTTTCGAGCAAAACTGGGACATGTCATACTGCACAAAGTAGTTGCATTGTGCAGGATTCGAGTGGGCGCTAAGCTCGTCATATTAACGCTCAATTGTTAATCGAGAGACCACATAGCATTCTGAGGACTTGAGTTTGGATCCTTCTAAGGCAGCTGGTGGGGTTTAAAAAACATCTTGAATTAAGATAATGATGACCCGAAGTCGATTGTAAGGAAAGCCCAAGAAGTTCATTGAAGTCCTTTAGGCAAGGGAACAGCTATCCTTAATTCGTCTAGACTGTTTGTGACCCCAGACACAAAGCAACGTTGGTAACTCTAAAGTGATACTCAAAGACTTTGGAAAACAGGCAGTGATGAACAGACAGAGTTCACAGATATATATTGACACAGTACGAGAGTGGGGAAGAAACTGGCAGACGAGTTGACGAGGCTGAGTGCGAGGTTGTCCATTTTTGGCGAAAACAAGTTATGATTTAAATGTGAAACAGAGTCAAAGTATGTGAACAATGGCTTATTTGGTAGTCTTTCTGCATTAATTGCGGAAACCAGGAGTTCAGATGCAGCACTTAATTGGAAAGACAAACGAAACCCGCGTATTTATTGCAGGATTAGAAATGGAAAGAATCATTGTTATAAATACATATGGTTTCATTTCCAGACCTGAACAACTGCATCTAGTTTTGGCCTCCATATTGGAGAAATGCTGCGGTGGCACTGAAGGCATTTCAGAGGAGTTTCACCAGGTTGATTCCAGGCAACAAAGGGCTGCAACAGAGGGAGTAGTTAAGTAACTTGGGCTTGTACTTCCTGGAGTCCAGACGAATGAGGGAGAGATTTGACTGTGGTGCATGAAATGTTGAAGTGGATTGGAAAAGTGGACGTGGGAAAGATGTTCACACTTTTGAGACAGTCTTTTATGAACGACAATATGTATAGTATCGGAGGATCTAGATTCAAAATTGAGATCAGGAGAAAGTACTTCTCTTGGATGATTTTGAATCTGTAGAACGTACTCACCCAGAGTGCTGTTCAGGATGAATATTGTGTCTATTTTGAAATCTCAATATCTTGTCCAGGTACGAACATTCTTAGCAAGTTGCAAACCTTGTAATTAATCGTTATTTATAAACATAATTCCTTACATCACATTTCAAATTATACAGTCCTATTCACACGTTCGATCGATACTCCATCTCCCAAGAGCAGCCTGTTTCCGTGTGTGTGCGTTATATTTCATTCTGTATATGAGAGTCAATGTCAAATACTGGCAACTGAGATTATGACTGAACTCTCCTCCTGTCTCCGTAGCCGGTGGTCTTATCCTTTTCCCTCTCCTGGCCAGTATCGTATTCATTCTGTCTTTGGTTCATTAATCCATATCTTTTAATGAGCACGTTCATTGCTCATATCATATTTCGATTTAGGCAGAAGTTTAAAATGTAATATCGCCCGGTAATGTCAATAACCTACAAAAAGATTTGACTTACTCGACCAATGAGAGGGTAGTCCGGACAAATCCATACTTCCTCTCTATGGTTAGAGCAAACCAGTCCAGTGACAACCTTTTGCTTGTCATGTTTTTGTGGAGGACAAATCAGCAAAGCAAAACTATCTTTCTTGTCCGTGTTTTTTTTGGGTGGGGCTGCGGGAGATATTACATCGTACATCGAAAACACAGCAAAATCATTTGACCTGCAAAAAGAAAGCATCTATCATTCTCCCTTGACCGACTTCGTCAGAGCAATTGGTAATGAGAGATGAGATAGTCAGTGATGTCAACATCCATTCCAATCAAGTTACTACTGCGAACGGGAAGTACTGTAGTGAAAGTTGTTAACTGGAAATGTTTGCTCATTGACCTTGTTTAATGTCACTCTCCGAGGATTCTAAATGTTCACTGATATATTATTATGAGGCTTGTTTCAGTGTTTTTTTACATTGTCGCAGCAGATGCATCAACTCCGATACAAACAGGGATCAGCATCAGCAGAGATATGGAAAGAAGAGATCAGACTCCAAGAACATTAGACTGGATTGTTGCCAAATGGATCAGCAACTGAGAACGTTTAAATGGAATGTTCCATCAATCGACAAGGGTTTAATTTGGGGTTCTTTATATCTTTTCTGTTATTCGCAAAATGTATAATAGTGAATGTTAGGTGTACTACTGATTGTTGTGGTTCTGTTCGCCGAGCTGGGAATTTGTGTTGCAGACGTTTCGTCCCCTGTCTAGGTGACATCCTCAGTGCTTTGGAGACTCCTGTGAAGCGATTCTGTGATGTTTCATCCGGCATCCGAGCGACAAATCTTCTCACAAACATTGTACTACTGATTATCCAGGCGGGTAAATATGCCATTCTTGCTATTATTGGGGCACCTGATATGTATCTCACTCTCTCTGTCCTTTTATTAATTCATGAACTATATTGGCTTTCAATGTTATTTCGATTTTACTCCCTTTTGCAAAACCCTGAAACTAACGTAATCAGTCTTAATCACCAACTCCACTCATTATGCACCGACTTCGGATCTCTCACTTTCATCTGAGAATGAAACAGTTCATAATCTGGAGGGCTTCATTTTACCTTGAACTGATTTATGTCTCATTGTTCTCTCCATTGTCAACCCTGTCTATAACCAGAGCCATTGTATCCCCAGGTTCCACCTCTGTGGCAGTTTTATTCATGAATAAACCGTTACCTATGCCTTGGTAAAATCAGACTTTATGGGACTAGCTCTCCACCGGCCAAAGTTACAAATATTTCGATCACACTATTTTTCTTGTCTCTAAAGTAATTTCACAACTGTGACACTATGGCAGAATAGTATTGTTGCTGAACAGTATTGCAGAAATGCATGTTATTACATTAAAGACACTTTCATATTCTACTACAACTGATGTCAAACCATATATTCAAATTATAAATGCAAACTTAACTCAGAACAACAATAAAACACCAGCATTTTGCCTGAAAACCTACCTGCTTCACTGGTGTCCTTTGCTAAATAAATCTAACTTAATTGTCTCGTTTGGGTCAAGAGCGACTTCAGATCCCCAACAATGTGCTGACACTATACTGCCATGTGGAATGGCGTCAAAAGCAAGGGCTATTAATGATGATCAGCAAGTGTTGCCCTTGGCCTTGAAATAAGAAAATTAAAGGTTAAAACAAACAAAAAAAAAAGTTGAACATTTGGAACTGAACGAAACTTTAACTCTGGGTGAAACCAAGCAGCTTTGGCAACCTCGGTTGAGAGAAAAACAGAGTTAACATTTCGAGTACGTGGAGCATGCATTGGCACTGAAACCAGCTGAGAAATAGTGTGATTGATGTTGCTGACAGGGTGGAGCGAATTGAGTCGTTGGAGTAAAATTAAGAGATGGACAGAAAAAGAAACAAACAACGGGATTATTGATCATCAGCTGAGATCGAAATAAAATGTGAGATTATTCACATTTCTTTTTCATCTATTCCCATTATCATGAATATCATGCCCATGTAGGTGCATATGCAACACCCCGTGTACAGTGAGGTATGCCCTCACTGACTCATGTCTGCGAATGAATATTCATGGGTTGTGAGTATTGCTGGCTGGGTCAGCATTTATTTCCCTTTCCCAGTTACCATTGAGAAGGTGTTGATGAGCTGCGATCTTGAACCACTGTACTCGACGTGCTGTAAATTGCCAACGTCGATGTCCATCCAGTTTCTTTGACACTTCGTATTGATTATTATAACTGATAATAACCTTGGCAATTTCTAAGTGAATTTGGAGTCAACCATATTTCTGTGTATGTGCAGTCATATGTATACCATACCATGAGAAGACAGCAGATTTCCTTCCGTAACGGACATTATTGAGCCAACTGGGTTTTCCTGACGATCCACAATTGCTTCATTGTTTTATTAGATTCTTAATTCTAGCTGTTATGTTGAATCCAACTTGCACCGACTGCCACGTTATGATTCGAATCCAACATCCATTATTGGGTCCCTGGTTTTATAGACTGGAGTTAATATATAGACCATTGCCTCCCCAGTATTTCCAATCATCTCAAGCGACATTAGTGATGTTGATCTTATCGCAACTGTGGGACAGAAAATTGAGCAGGTACATTTTCAACTAGTTCTTCGGAGAGCGGAACTGTGACTGTGCAGAGCTGTAATCAGTCAGGAAAACAAACTGGGGACGGGAAAGCATTTCCAGTATCTAGTGGGTGTTCCATTTATATATGGATTTGACTTGTTTCTGTCACTGGAAAGACATTGGAGGTTCTGTGTATCATTTTCTCACGTTCGCGCTGTCAGTTGCTGCATTCATTCAGGAAAAAAACTGAGGGCCACTCTAGAAGAAGTATGGTCACTGCCTTAACAATGTATGTGGCTCTAGAAGATGGCTGATTAATGGAGCAGAGGTTGCATAGAAGGAAACTGCAAACAGAAAGGAGCAGGAAGAGATTTCCCGGGGTCACATCACGACGAGTGAAATCGATAGCACCCGCTGACCCCGAAATTAAGGAGAGAGTGAAATATATCAGAGTGAGGTTTGAAGAGAAAGTCCAAATCCCCTACACAGGCAACATTTTTCTGTTTACTGAATCATCTCACTCACCTCTCAGTTTCCCTTTGTCTCCCTCTGCCTCCTTTGCTATTATTCCCATTTCCTGGCAGTATGCAAGTCTTTTGTTCTGTTTTCCTCTGTATGCCCCAAACATTTTTCCGGTTCACAGTTCTTCCAGAATTCTCCCTACCTCCAGCTCCCACTGATTGCACCTGTAGCTCTCATTCTCTCTCTGTCTCTTTCTCTCTCCCCGTCTCTATTTCTAAACATCTGGTGTGTCATGCGGCATCAGATAAAAGTAACTTAAAATAAAGTTAGAGCCTAAGAAGGCTTGTGAGATTCTCTGATTCATTGCAGGAGGAGTTGTATAAAAATGAGTAACATTGGCCTGCTCTCTTTCAATTACCCTGATTCTCACTGATCCCAAACATCTCAGTGATCCCAGAATTTATTACAACACTGGGATAGGGATATAAAGTAATTCAACATTGACCTTCACATGCAAGAACTTGAAATGTGAATTGCAGGATTTCACGTTTTCTTTAACATAATGGGCTTTGTTCCAAGTATCCCATCTCAAACTGTGCCTACTGAAACTGCAAAGAGAATGTTTGACCCAAAGTCTATTCCTTGATTGACATCCTGACATTACCCCTTTCAGTTTCCGCATCGCAGCTGGGCACTAGGTGACCGATTATGGGAGAGAACACTTCGCCTTCCTGTTGGCTTTACCTGCTTCCCAGTGCAGAAAGAACAACATGGATATCAATGCATCCTTTCATTACATACGATGTGAACGTTTTCCTAAACCATCCAGGTGGAAATTACCTCGCTGTCTTTCCGAACATAGGCAGTCATTAACCAGAAAGTAAATTGCTGAACCCCGCCCAGATAAACGGGAACCGCACCGCCGCTCAGCTTTTGCAACCTCCGCTGAATAACAGAACCCAGCAAAATAATCAGCCAGTGGGCTGTGTCATTCTCTTCACCACCTACAGCCCATGTCCAGATCACTGTTTCAGTAACACAGGGAATTCTGAGATCATTCCTGCCTTATAAAGTTCCCAATTTCGGGACATATGGACTGAACCAGACATTCACAAGTGTTTTGTCTTCAATAAAATATTTGCACATGATGCAGATCAGAGCCGACACCAGGAAATTCGGAAAAAAGCTGGCTGCAGTGGAGAATACCAGGTTTCATATCAGAAGGTGTGATATAGAATATCCAATCAGATGTAGAGAATGCTCCACACCGGAATACTGCATCAAACAGACAACAAGAATTGATTTAACATAATAAGGGATCTGGGAATTTCCTAAATGTTCGCCATGCCTATTCAAATACATCTATCACATTTCACAACAAGATAATAATCCAAATTTAGCAACATACACCGATATCCTTTCTGCTTTCCATTCAAAGAATCATACCAGATGTCATCAGCGAAAAAAAATCAATTATCAACTCAATAAATTCAAGATTTCCCCACAGTCAAAATGAATTCCTTTCAAAAACTCATTTTCTGTCCATCAACACATCTGCTAATGCAACCCAGTACTGGTCCGACATTCACAATATCACTCATATTCTCCCCCTGCTGGTCACTGCAGACAGAGATAGAACATGGATCCAGAATGTTTGAGAGACTGAACAAGCTTACAGGGATAAGGCGTTTTAGAACATAGAACATTACGGTGGAAGACAGGCTCGTCAGTGCTCGATGTTGTGCCGACCTGTGAAATCAATCTGAAGCCCATGTAACCCACGCCATTCCATTATCATTCATATGTTTATCCAGTGATCATTTAAATGCCCTTATAGTTGGCGAGCACTCGACTGATGCAGGCAGGGCATTCCATGCCCTTACGACTCACTGAGTGAAGAATCTATTTCTGATATCTGTCCTATATGTATGCCCCCTCAGTTTAAATTCTGCCCCTTCGTGTTAGCAATCACCATCCGAGGAAAACGGATCTCACTGTCTGCACTCTCTATTCCTCTGATCATCTTTTGCGCCTCTGTCAAGTCACCTTTTAACCTTCTTCACTCTAAGGAAAACAGCATTAAGTCCCTCAGCCTTCTTCATAAGACTTTCCCTCCGTACCAGGCAACATCCTGGTAAATATCCTCTGCACCATTTCCAAACCTTCCACATCCTTCCTATAATGCAGTAACCAGAACTGTGTGCAGTACTCTAAGTGTGGTCACAACAGAGATTTCTTTCAGCAACATGATCTCATGGTTCCAAAACTCAATCACTCTATTAATAAAAGCTAACACACGTATGCCATATTAACAACCCTTCAACCTGGGTGGAAACTTTCAGTGCTCTAAAATGGACACCGTGATCTCTCTGCTCATCTACACTCCCAAGAAACTTATCATTAGCTCAGTACTCTGCATTTCTGTTACTCCTTGCAAAGTGGATCACCTCTCACTTTTCCGCATAAAGCTCCATTTGCCAGCTCTCAGCCCAGCTCTGCAGCTTATCTATGTCTCACTGTAACCTACAACATCATTTCGCACTATGGGCACCTTTACCAACATGAATGGCATCCGCAAATATACTAACCCAGGCTTCTATACCCTCATCCACATCATTTATAAAACTGATCAACAGCAGTGGCATCAAAACAGATCCTAGCAGTACAGCAGTAGTAACGGAAATCCATCACGAAACAATTCCCATCAAACACCACCTCGTTCTTCTTACAGCGAATTAATTATCCAAACTGCTCGATCACCCTCAATCCCATGCCTCCGTATTTTCTGTGATAGCCTACTGTGGAGAATCTTATCAAATGCTTTACTGAAATTGAGATGTTTGACAACAATATTTGAAAGTGTTCAAAAAAAGATTTCCAAGGATGCTGCCAGGGTTGGAGGGTTTCAGCTATGGGGAGAGGCTGAATTGACAGTACTCACTGTGATCTAACCCTGCCACACAGTATATGGCTTCGCAGTCGAGGAACCTTGTCGAAATCTGTTGTGGTGAAAATATAGAGAACCACCAGAAGAGTTCTTCAAAAAGTAGGCCTTTTATTTGCAAACAGAAAAACCGTGATACCGAGAAAGCTGATTCTTGAATGCCACGGACCTCAGGCTCCTTGGATTTTTATACTTTTTACCATGCTTCTGTTACCTTATCAGCATGTCCAACGGCATTAATCAAGTACGTCACTCTCGTTACACAATAAACCAGTGGTGTTAGTTTCCATTATCACCTAAATTGTACATTCTACTGAATGATATTCTAATGTCACCGTCAGACATTTATTCGTAACCCTGCTACAGTGACCTTCAATTGCAGACTAACCTGTCATGATAGATATTTAGCTATTCCATCTGTAGCAACAGTCTTCGGCCTCAAGGTCACTCTAGCAACTATTAATTAGCTATTTTAATGTCATGTCCCAAATATTTATAGTCCCAACCCTGTCAGAATAACACTTAACCGAGAAACTTGCTTTATTACTTGCGTTATCTCATCTCGCAATCGTGACCTTTCAGCCTTAACCTTACTCTGCTAATTGCTGGAAGAATGTTCCATGATAGTGCCTTCCACAGAATACAGATGCCAGTGTTCTTCATGCTTTAACCCTTCCCATGCTTTCATGTTCTTTATTTTCCATATTCCCCCATTTGAGACCAAATGGTCTCGCCCATGGAAAGAAGACAATAACATTAACCTCTCTTGTGCCCAATACCAGCAATATAGATCCCAACATGGACAAAATAATTCTCGGAGTCTGAAACATAAAGGGTTCTTCTTCCATTCCTGAGGGCCCTTGCCCAAAAGAGATGCCCTCCAATAACCAGAAGAGGGAAAAAGACCCAAGATCCCTCATAATCTCTTCGCACACGTTCTTCAGAAGTACCATCGCCGTCCCCACCAGGACATATACCTTGCATTGTGGCGGTTCTTAGATAATAATCATTGAACAGTGGGGTTCCACCAGAGAAGTAAGCTTTTCCTGGGGTAGCTGAAATGACCACACGTTGCTATGCAGTGACGCGAACTAAAAAGGATTTAATAAAAGGTAGAGCACAACAAAAGATGAATGTAACAACATGTAAAACTGCACCTACAGTAAGAGCAATCGTCACAATCCATGCTCCCCAAGACCCTAATATATTATTCTGCCAATCAAAAGCCTGATGACGCATTGTTTTTATGTTTTTCTCCCTTCTTCGATGGTTTAGTTTTTTCCATTGCTTTAGTCAAAGATCCCCCAGGGCTAGTGTTGTTCGGTATAAATGTACAGCAATGTTCCCTGATCATCATACAAATTCCGCCTTTTTCTTCCTGTATCCAATCTAAGGCCTGTCAGTTTTGTCATGTCCTTTTTGTAGAAGCATTCAATTGTTCTCCAAAGGCCACAACTGCAGCATCAGTATAATTGATAAATCTCTGTTGGTTGTCACAAATGTAATTAATACATTCAGCATTCTTGCTAACCCCTATCATTGGGATAAGAAGTTCCCAGCCCGCGGCAATCTCATTGCGGGCCTTAAACTCGTTAGGAATACCTCTTAGCTGGTCTATACTATCAATCTGAATTGTCGGAGCAGGGACATAACGTCACTTAGTTCTGCGACTGTGACGTAGCGTCGATCTGCGTGTGGCAATATAACTACCACGTGTAGGAGCATTACACGGGCATAGCTGCCACTCCAATCAGTGGGCAGCGTCATGCGCAACCCTACTTTCTTACGTCCCAGCCAGTAAATATCAGCCAGTGGGACACGTTGAGAATTTAAACAGCCCCAAATGTGGTGTCCACCTCCAGTTGAATCGTATTCCCACAAAGACCCTTAAATAGCCGACCAGTGTAGAGCCGTTTTACTTCAAGCTTTCAAAACTCAACCCTTCCTGTTCCCTGAAAGCAGCCTCGGGAAACGTGTAATTAGTCTTACTGGTTGACCACGCGGTATTATATCAACACGACTGTTGGAGTTGCTGCCAGCCCACGTCATGCTGCTGATAGAATGTAGAGGCTTGAAGTAGCAGGCACCAAAAGGGGCAAGGGGATTGCCTGTAAGCTGATGAATCATTCGGGTAAACGGGTCGGCTAGAATGCTGCAAACATCATTCAGTACAGATGCTCAAGTTAAAGGGCATAGGGACAATATAGTGCGAGGGGGTTAACTTAGTACACAAGAAGCAGTCCTGTCTAGCCATTATTAGAACCGTGTCGTTTGCCCATTGATACAAGTGATTGTCACGGGTGCGTACCTATGTTAGGTCAGCAAAGTAACCCTGGCATTACCTGTCCAGGTCTGCCAAGTTAATGTTTGTCAAGTCTAATTATCCAGGCCTGGCATCAGAGAGGTGGATATCAGGGGCATCCCCCATTGTTTTCCCCATCCTTGCTGCCAGGAGGACTGTTCTCAACATCTCCATAAGTATTATTTCTGGAATGATCAGGATTCCCAAGAACTTAACCTGTACCCTGTTCAGAACCCTGCGGAGGCGTACTAGCCTCCTGTGCGCCCTACCCAGGTCCATCTTTTTCAGCCTGAACTCCACTTACCTCAGTGTTAGAGTTAATTTGTGCCGGTGAGAAAGCTTTAGTACAATGATTAAGGTGGTACCATATGTGTCGCCCTTCCACTTGGATGGCGGTAGATGATGCCTTAATCACTACGAAAGTTCTCTCCCTCCTCGACTTATTTCAGCGTCTTCGAAAAACCCGCACGAACACACAATCCCCGGGCTTACTAGGTCCTTCCTCGTTGACAGCTGTCAGTTCCCCTTTGTATTTCAGCAGGTGGGTAGTCTCATGTATCATAGGTTGCTGCTGCATATATTGCTTATGTTCTGAGTTTAACTGCTCCAAGCTAGGCGCTTTGTATGGGCCTCTCCACCTGGGCACTGGCATAGGTCTACTTGTGAGCATCTCAAGCGGTGTGAGCATCTCATGTAGGGAGAAGGCAGCGACAGGTTAGAGTAATCCCCGTCAGCCTGAAGAAACGCAGGTTAATCACAGTAATGGACAAGTTGTGACCCACTTAGAATTCGTGAAGGGTCAGACTAAACTGCTGTGCAGTGGAATCAAGGGTTATGGAGATAAGGCAGGAAGAGCATACTGATTAGGAATGATCAGCCATGATCACATTGAATGGTGGTGCAGGCAAGAAGGGCTGAAAGGCCTACTCCTGCACCTATTGTCTATTGTCTATTGTCTATCGATTGTCTAGTGGGCAAAAGTGACGAATGCTGATGCTGGAAACCAGAGTTTAGATCCGACTGGTGCTGGAAAAGCACAGCAGGTTTGGCAGCATCCGAAGCGCAGGAAAATCGACGTTTCAGGAAAAGAAAACATTCATCAGGAATTGGCAGAGGTGATGACCTGGAGGTTGCCGTGAGAGAGAGACTCAATGAGATTCTTGTGGAGAGTGGAGGAGAACTTCTTCAAGGTAGACATCCTTGCAAGAGGATTCACAGAAAGGTTAAAATGAACTAAGAAAAAGTGAGGACAGCAGATGCTGGAAACGAGAGTTTAGATTCGAGTGGCACTGAAAAAGCACAGCAGGTTGGGCAGCATCCGAGGAGCAGGAAAATCGATGTTTCTGGCAAAAGACCTTCATCAGGGCTACATTCCTGATGAAAGGCCTTCGCCCAAAAAGGCGTTTTTCCTGCTCCTCGGATGCTGTCTGACCTGGTGTGCTTTTCAACCATCATGCTAATGTTCAGACTGCACATCTGCTAGAGGGCGTGGCAGCGGGTGGACCTGAAGATGTGCAATGGCATTGATTGGAGTCATGATTTGGAGATACCGATGTTGGACTGGGGAGTGCAAAGTTAAAAATCACACAACACCTGGTTATAGTCCCATTCATAACTCAACAGATCAAATTTAGGGAAACATACCACCGGAAGCAATGGGACTGCAATGGGCCAGACCCTACCAGGTAATTATTTCAGGATATTCATGCACTCTTGTGCATATTAAAGGGGGGTACTATGGAAGAATTGGTCGCAGGTGAATTAATTTGAAGCCTCAACATGATCATTAAACTATGATGCCAGTTGTTTTCAATCCTTGTTATTTACAGGCTAGTGGCCAGTGCCGTCATCTACTTTGGGAATGGACAAATGACTCGGAAAGCAACAGAATTAGAGGACGGAAGTTCTCATTACCTGCATGATATTGTAAAGGGAACATGGCAAGTAAGCAATGACCCTGCTATGTTGTTATGGAAATGTGTACTCTGACGAGGTGCAACAGCAAGGGCTGATGCTGTCTAAGGCAGCCCTGCCCTGTCCAGGCACAATGTTAATAGATATAAGAAAGAAAACTGAATGATTAATATGAACCCCAAGAAATATTAAATAGCATCAAGCGTGACTTGGGCTTTAGGGCAAAGTATTAAGGGAGAATACCGATCATTTGGAAAGTTGCGCAGAGAACGGCAGGCCGACCTTAATTCAGACAAGTGTGAGGTGATGGATTTATGAGGCCAGTTGCAAAAGGTATTTATACGGAAAATAGAAGCATCTTGAGAAGCATTGATATACAGAGGGATCTTCAGATGCATGTTCATAGCTCCCTGAAAATGGCAACACAATTGCATAAAGTGATGAAGAAGGTGCATGGCATGCTTGACTTCTTATAACAGGGGATGGAAATAAAACCGGAATTAGACCACCTTTGTAGTGTCGTGTCTAATTTTCATTGTCACATTGTAAGACGGATGAGAAGGCTTTGGAGTGGGTGAAAGAGGTTAAAGATAGTCCCTCACTCGAGTGGATTAGGAGATTTTGGACAATTTTGGATTGTTCTCAAAAGATTGCCAGTGGCTCTGGAGAGTCCCAAGACGCATGATTAGAGTGGATAGGCGGACGTTTTTGCAAGGGGGGAAATGATAAAGCCTAGGAGACATCGTTTGTAGGTAAAAGGGTGAGAATTTCAAGGAAATGAAAACCAAGAGGACGTAGATATTGCTAATCAGAAGCAAACACAGTAGTTGCTGGAAAAGCTCAATCGTCCCTCAGTTGTATTCTGAAGAAGGGAAACCGGACCGGAAACATTACCTCTCATTTCTCTTCACAGATTCTGCCAGGCTGGCTGTGCTTCTCTAGCAACTCCTGTGAAATTTTAAAATAGTTGTGGATGGCAGGTTTTTATGCAGAAGATGGAAGGTTGCGAGACTACACTCGTGTGAATGGGAAATGCAGAAAAACAACAAAATTTAAGACGCATTCAGACAGATGCGCGAGATGGCAAACCATAGAGTGATATTGATCACGTGCAAGAAGTTGGGATTGGTTTAGAATGTCATCCTGATCAGAAAACCCATGATGGGCTAAAGGGTTTATTCCAGTGCTGTACTGTTCTATTTCCTTTGTGACAGAATGCGTGGAGTGAGAGTTAATATTTTGGTCACAATATGTCTCTTCTTTCGAACACACAGTGAGTGGAGGCATTTTGAGAGAAGAAATGTGGAAAGCGAATATATATTTGAATGGCACAAAAGAAAAGAGCAGTGACAGCGGGAACAGGTGGATAATGTGTACAAATCTTTGGAGGATTTAGATAAATGTGAGGTGCTACATTTTGCGAAAGCAAATCTTTGCAGGACTTAATAGTAAGTTCCTCGGGAGTGTTGCTGAACAAAGAGACCTTGCTTTGCAGGGTCACAACTCTTCGCAAGTAAAATTACAGGTAGATATGACAGTGAAGAAGACGTTTGATATGGATTCTTTTCTCGATCAGAGTATTGAGAAAAGGAGTTGGGAGGTCATTTTGCAACTGTCCAGGACGTTGTTTAGGCATGTTTTGGAATATTGCGTGCAATTGTGCTCTCCTTCCTATCGGAAAGATGTTGTGAAACTTGGATGGGTTCAGAGAAAATTGATGAGGATGTTGCCAGGTTTGGAGACTTTCAGCTGTAGGGAGAGGTTTTATAGGCTGGGGCTGTTTTCCCTGGAGCGTCAGAGGCTGAGGGTGATCTTTTTGAGGTTTATAAAATCATGAGGGCATGTATAGTATTATAAGACGACGTAATTTCCCGGGAATGCTGGAGTACAGAAATAGAGGTCTTAGGTTTAGGGTGAGCAGGCAAAGATTCTAAAGAGATCTAAGAAGCAACTTTTTCATGCAGAGGGTGGTATGTATATGGAAAAGCTTCCAGACGAAGTGGTGGAGGCTGGTGCATTTGCAACATTTTAAAGGCACCTGCATGTATGTATGAATAGGAAGGGTCTGGAGTTTTATGCGCCAGATGCTGGCAAGTGGAACTAGGTTATGTTGGGATATCTGTTTCGGTATTAACCAATTGGGAAGAAGAGTCTGTTTCTGTGATGTGCATCTCTATGAATCCATGACACGATGAGAAGCATATGGGAACTTGGGCTTCATTACTACAGAAAATGAGAACACACTCATGGAAAAGACGTTACCCCTTGCTAAAACTCTGGTTCGGTCACAGTCAATCATTGTATCCGAATGTGGTCACCACAGTCCTGCTCAGGAGGGGTATGGGGGCCCTTGAGATTGTGCAATAAAGATTTATTGGAGTGGTTCATTAACAAATAAAATGTAGTTCCTGGTTTGATTTGGAAACAAATTGCTTTTTTGCTTTGAGGAAAAGAATTTGTATGTATTTTGATAGACCTGTACATGTGTATAACCATTCTAGATATAGCAGACAATAACTGAAAAGCTATTCATTCAATAAATGATGAACATCAGATCAGATTTAAGATTTGGAAGATGCCAAGTTGAATGTGGTACTGATGGTATTATGCAAGATTACAAGAGATCTACATATCACAGAGAGTAAAATTAAAGAACTATATCCAATGGGTGACTGCACAAGTACGAAGATCAGTATTATCGCTTTGAAAAAAAAATTTGGGAGATCAACAAATATTTCTGTTGACTGAATTGGCTGAAAATATGCAAACCATGCCACATATTAGGGTGGTGCAAATAGAGATGATCACTGATTGACGAATGCAGTTATATCAGACCTGAGGGAAATACATGTACAGAGTTTTGAGCACAGACGTTGCATGAGAATATGGCATTGTGCTTCAGAAAGCTAGTTTCGATTTATCGTCCAGGTGGCATCTTACTTTGTCATAATGCATGTCTTGTCTACATCTTCGGATCGCTTGTCTCCACTGATTACATGATCGTTTTGGTAAATATGCTCTGTGTTCCAACTAAGAAAGTACACGTTGTCCTTTATGTTGGATTCTGGTGGAGTTCCCAGGTCGGGTACACAGAGCTGAACGCATAATCCAGAGTAGCCTAACCAGGATTGTGAATATCTCGGAACATGCAGAGTCACACGTATAAAAATACTTTCTGACTGATTGAGGAAATAAAATAGTTTCCTTCCACAGCCATAAGGGCATTGATTCCATATCCTGGTTAAAGAAGTAACTGTATGATATCTATTTGAATCTGCCAATCCTTCCCATCTCTAAAAGTTGATTGGAGAAAAAGAAGTCCATCACTTGCAGAAGAGTCACTCATTTTTCTTGGTTGTCTTTGTTGTGATAAAGGAAGAAAGCACTTGAACCTTCTCACACATTACCCCATGTAAGATTCTTGCTCACTCTTTGATACGTAGCAGTAACCCCAGCTTTCTGCCCCGATGCACATTCCCCACCCTCAGCCTCCAGCCCTGATATAAAACAATGACCATTCTCCCTTAAACCACCAGGGTATTGCCTGCAATAAAGGTGGCTGCGGTGACATCGTCCAAATGGAACCTGAAACCCAAACAACCATTTCCCCTTCAGACTAAAAGAGAAACCGGGAGTTTCAAATTCAGTTCTAAATTTGAACACACGAGTTCTATAAAACCTCCTTGACCACGTTGACTTCAGTTTCATCCCGACATCGGTGTCAGCTCTTCTTTATCAGCTCCTGCGTAAACCGCCATCACTCAGAGACTTTCAACAGTGTAAATTTGTTCCTGCGTTCAATCTCTGGCGGGAATTTTAATCATGTGTCAAACTAGAGTCCAGCCCCTCCATTCCAATTACTTGGAAGATCAACCCCCGCCCTTCGGTCATGCAGCCCTACCCCTTCTGACAGGCCAACTGTGCTCTGGCACATGCGCACTGTTTCCTCTTTGTCTGATCTCCAGGGGTGATGCTGATGTTCACCCTGAGGTGGAGAAAAATGTGTCAAGCCGCTCTGCTCGATAGTTCACAGATATCCCGTCGATCCCGAACACAAGCTCCACTAAAATTGGCTTTATAATCAGATGGAACAATGGATAATGCCAAACAGGGGTTGACACCATTCGTTCCCCAAAGTGAAAATGACTGACAGTTCTCAGAAACGGACACCGGACACGAAATGTTAACTCTGATTTCACTTCCCAGATGCTGCTAGCCCTGCTCAGCTGTAGCAGCATGTTCTCTTTTGTGAATAAATGCAATGGCTCTATCCTGACAGAATGACATTTATGAAGAAGGGCTTATGCCCGATACGTGGATTCCCTTGCTCCTCGGATGCTGCCTGCCCTGCTGTGTTTTTCCAGCACCACATTTTTCAATTCTGGTCTCCAGCATCTGCGATCCTCATTTTTTCCTAAAATGACAATGACCTCCACCAACAGGTATTCAGCAGGGTGGGAGCAATAATGCGACGGTGGTCCCGGGGAGGAGTGACAAGAACACAGGGAAATCAGCTTTCCACATTACCAAACTAATTAACGTGAAAGGAAATATTAGTTTCACCTCCCGCCATACCATGCTGTCACGTGATAGCATTTATGTCCCTCTGAAGGTAGAGATGAAACAATCTGAGCAGGAACTCTCAGAGTCTCTGACACTGTGAATGGAAAGCAATAACATCCGCAGAGTGAGAGCCATGTTTTGAGCAAACTATCTGTAACCTGTGCTGGAAGCTGCAGAAAGGACCTGGTAGAATGAATATGAAACATTTGGATTTCTAATTGGAACCGACCAAGTGAATGCATTGATGGGTTTCAGAAAATGTTCAGTTTTGTTTTTAATAGAGACGCAAAATGTAAAAATTCAAGCACTTAACAACCCTTAGTCATTCTAATATCTCGAGAGCGAGATCGCCCTTTCCCTGGTTTAACACTGGAATTTTATTATTTATTCACTCCTGCGATGTCGTTCTCACTGGCTGCTCAGCATTTAATACGTATCCATTATTACTGTGAGAATGTGGTGATGATCTATTTTGTTAAACCGCTGCAGTTTTTGTGCTGTACTTGAACCACAATGCTCTGAGGGAGGGAATTCCAGAATTTCAAAACATCAACATTGAATGAACTGCGATATATTTCTAAGTCAGTTTGGAGAGACGCTCGGAGGGGAATTGCAGGTGTGATGTTCTCATGCAGCGTCTGCACTTGACATGTCACTTCTGGATGGAAGTGGTTTATGAAGGTGCTGCCTGAGGATCTTTGATCAATTTCTGCAAAGTACCATTGATTTCCTTCATTGTTGGACACGAACATTAGATGTGATTAGTACCATGCATCTGAAGAATTTTTTAACAATAAAAAAGAATATATTGAAAATGCGAAGCCGATCTGGAAATATTTCAAGTTATTGAGTTCCTGGCGTTTTGTTGATTTTGAGAAGGCTCCCTGATGCTCAAACGGAAAGGTAGATTTTAAAGCTTTTGCTACTGAATAGAATAACACTGGTGAAAACAACGCAATACTGAATTTGCAGAACAGCATGTGCTTAAGTGAGGTGAGCCTCGTTCAGAAGAAACGTGACTGTATGCAGGTCATATGGCCTCTGCTTAAACCAACCACCACCAAGTTTCAGGAAGAAATGAGGACTGCATATTCTAGAGGTCAGAATGGAAAAGAGTGGTGCTGGAACAGCGCAGCAAATGAGGCAGCACTGGAGGAGCCGGATAATCAACACTGCTGGCATAAGCCTTGAAGGGCTTGAGCTGACATGCTCTGCTTTTCCAGTGCCACACATTTTGACTGCGAAATATCAGCCAATGCTGAATGTCAATCGAGACTGGGGGTCATTCGGTTGGTTTGCAATGGCCAAAGTCAATGTGTAACGAGTGGCAAAAGAAATTATAGCGAACAGGGTCGTAAAATTCTGGTAGTGCTGGGAAGTGCTCATTCTGAAGTTGTATCACCCACAACCATGAACGTTAATTTGTCTCTTTCCCACAATGAATGGACTGTCATGTATTCCTAAATTTTTCTTTTATTTCTCGTTTAAAACTGTGGGTCTTTGCTTTTAGGTTTTGATGAATAGCCTGTTTCTCCACTTTCGAGGCTCTATGATTATGGTTTTGTGAAATAGGTTTGAAGGATACTGGGTAAGTTGAAGGAATGCATCTTGCTGTTCATTCAAAATACTGCCACTGTCCACCAATGGCGAAAATCGTAAATGTTGAAGGTTGCTGATTCAGTTCGAAGCACAGAATCGGTGCAGTGCATAAGAAGGCCATTTGAGCATTGTATCTGCACCGGCTGTCAGAATGCGAATCTCACTCAGTGCCATTCACTTGCCGTCTCCCTTTAATTCTGCACGTTGTTACTTCACAGCGAACAGACTATATCTCTTCGTGAATATCTTGATTCATATGCCCAGATAAAGGAGTCTTCTTTGTCCTTAATGATGTTGAGTTTCCTTAATTTTTTGCAGTTGCATTCATCCAGGCAAATGGGAAGTGTCCCATGAAATTCCTGACTCATACCTTGTGGATGGTGGGCAGGATTTGGCGAAGAATATCAGCAATCACAAGGCAACATGTTATACTCCATCAGATCAGTCTGACATTAAAATCTTTCGGTGCCTGTATGTTTCCCTCCACTTCACCTGATGAGGAAAGAGCGCTAAGACAGATTTTGATTTCAAATAAATCAGTTTCACAATTCCCTGGTGTTATGTGACTTCCTAACCCAGCCCAACACTGGAACTGCCACATCAGGCTGTGTGGAATCACTGCCTTTTTTCTGAGCCTCTCAACTCTTGGAGTAACAGAGTTCACATGGAATGTTCAGTTCGGGTCTGGATGTATCCGGGAAAGTGTGGATGGTGGGGGATTCAGTGATGAAAATGCACTTGCATGTTAATGCAACATTATTAGGTTATCTCGTGTTATAGATGAACATTGCCTGTAATCAGTCCCACACTAAATCTTTTCAAGGTTTTGCACCGCATTGATTATTGAAAATTTCAATGACTGAGCAGTAATGAATTGTGCTGAGCATTGTATAATCGTAAGGGACTGTCCCCATCTCTGACATGCTGATGTCGTCAAGTTCATTGATAAAACATTTGAGATGTTTGAGCCGAAAACACCACCCTGAGGAATTCCTTCATTGATGTTGCAGAGCTGAGATTTTTGGACTCCACTAAACACAATCAACATTTATTCTGATACGAATGTCTCCAACTTTTCACACTGACTCCACTTTTTCTCCTTGCAACCATACTCCATCAAAAGCTGCCTTGATATCACGGGTTGAAAGTTGCTAGCTTTCTTCGAGTGTGTTGACACTGCTTTCCAGTGAGTTAATATAAGGTTTCTAACGCAATCTGGCAAAGACAGTAGCTGATTTGCTCTTCTCAATGTTAAATATGTGAGAGCCTCAGCAGATTGGTTAACGATGAGCATCTTTTCCTGTAGTCAGAGCAGATGAACTCTCTGCCGTTTGTATTCACAGCAGTGTATACCTAGTTTAGCTGGGAAGAAAACTACCTTCCCACAATCCGCGCATTTCGCAAACCAAACAATAGATCAGGATCTGACAGTCAGCCAGTTATACCAGCCTGAATTTTGAACATGTAAAGAAAAAAATTGTTATATTTAGGGAGAATCTATTCACATGTTCTAAATATGGACAACGAATCAATTGGTCATCAAGGTTACCAGAACACAAATGCACATACAAAAGTGGGAAATTCTGTTTTCCAAAAAGGCACACTCAATCATAGAATCCTGACAGAGCAGAAGGAGGGCATTCGGACAATAAACTTTTCACTAGCCCACCAAAAAGCATGCCAATTAGATCCCCAGCTCCCATTCCTACTTCTCATAGAGGTGAGTTGAATGCAGCTGATTGAACTGGAAATATGTGGATCTGGCTGGAGGATAAAGTTCTCATGAAAGCTGCAGAATCCTCGGTAAATCCAACTCATTCACACATACTGGCTGGAAAACTCACCACTCTAGCTCGTCCTCCAGCCCCGCTCCTCATTCACTCTCTGGCTGGAAGAGCTGTCTCTTCCAGATCAGTCCTCCATTCCATACCCATTTACTCCATTGGCTAGAGGACCGGCGCTCCAGCGCGACCCAACAGGCCCATCCATCATAACTTTCTATTGGCTGGAGGACCAGCTATTCCTCTGATCATCCAGACACACCCAAGTAACTCCCATTAGATGGACTGCTTGATTGATAGGCAAAATATGGAGGGACCGATGCTGGAATGGGGTGGACAACGTTGAGAAATATCACAACACCAGTTTTCTTTTTTAATAATTGGAATTGCAAGCTTTCAGAGCGGTTTTCCTTCATCAGGTAGGTACCGAAAGGTTGCACTTCCAAATGAACCTTTTGGACTCTAACCTGGCGTTGTTTACCTAATCGATGGCCTTCTCAGCTGCTCCAGCAGCAATGACCCAAGGTCGTTGAACATGCATTGATCACGCAGAAAGCCCGGTACCACATAAGAGTGGTTTCTCACTCCCGAGGAAATCTGGATATGTGAGCGTTCATAAGAGAGAGAAAGTCTCAAATCAGAATCCTATTCGCAAGACAAATTGCAGAATTAATCAAATGAAAATTTAACGCCAAGCAGCAGTACTCTACATTTACAGAGCTGGTTGTTATTGTTTAGTAACAGAGCAAACAATTTCCTGTGACAGAAAAAATATAAGCGTCAGAGAAACTCAGGAGGTGTGGCACCAAGTTTCCAATTAAATTGCTGTTTGCCGGAAATGATGTTATTTCTGTTTATTGCAATGGTCGATTCTGATCTCGTTCATATTTTGATCAGATGTTGGTAATAATGAATGATTATTCGTCATGATGTCTCATTGGTTAGGATTGGGGCCTCGAAGTGCCAGGGACCGGGTTTCAATTCCATTCGTTGGCAACTTCTTTGTGGAGTTTGCACATTTTCTTTTTGTCTGGCTGGGTTTCTGCACTCAATCCAGAGATGCACAGGTAAAATGAAGTAGTTATACAAAATTGCCCATAGTGTTCTGGTTTGGTGTGTTGATCAGGTATAAAAATAGCTAAATAGGGTAGGAGAATGTGGATGGGTGGCTTACTTTTCGGTGAGTCACCGTGGAGTTGTTGGGACAACGGGCCTGTTTGTACAGTATTCACCATGATGTAAAATCCGATCTTTGGTGAAAAATGTGGTGCTTGAAAAACACTGCAGGTCAGGCAGCATGCGATTAAAGCTGAAGTCTCTGACACAAACCCTTCCTCAGGAATGTCCCTTTTGCAGCGTCATACATTTCAACTCTGACTTTCCAGGATCTGCAGTCCTCACGTTTTCCTGGTATACAATCCGTCCCCACAACCAGGGTACGAACCCGCCCTGAGTTTTAAACATTTTTCGTGATATTTGTGAGTGCATCTCTCTCTCCTTTCCGGCCACTTTTCACTTTATAACCTCAACTTCCCAACATTGTAATCTGTAATACAAACAAGAGCAGGATGATACAATTAATGGTGGGACCTTGGGTCGTGATTTTGAAGAGAGGGGTGTCGAGTTCCAGTTAATAATTGTTGAAGTTTGCGCCACAGCTTAGGAAGAAAAGGAGTCCAGCACGTTTGCCTCATGGTTCAGTCCTTTGAGTGTAGGAGTTGGGAAGTCATGTCAAGGTTGGCCTGGACTTTGGTTCGGCCTATGCTCGAAAAAAAGTGTTCAGTTTACATCGCCCTGTTGAAGGAAGGAAATTATTAAGCTGCAGAGAGTTCAGAGGCATCTTTTCACTGGAGCAGAGGAGGTTGAGAACCGACCTTAAAATAGGTTTATACAGTAAGTAGGCTAATAAAAGTGTTAATGCTGCAGTCTTTTTTTCCCCGAGAATGAGGGATTTGAAGACTAGTGGTGCACAATTTTATGTTGAGGTGAGACAGATTTTAAAAAGATATGAGGGGCACTTTTAACACCGATTGCTACACGTGTGGAATGTACTTGCCGAGGAAGTGGAGAAGGTGGGTGCAACTAGCACATTAAATAGACATTGAAATAACGACCTGAATGGGAAATGCTTGGAGGGAATGGGCCAGGACGAGACAGATGGGAGTAGTTTAGTTTGAGGCTTTGTTTAACACAGACTGGTTTGAAAATATGATCTGGTTCCCTGCTGTATGACTATCGTTCTATAAATTGAAAAAGTGACCGAATTATATCTGGCCCCCATCTGCCTTCCACCTTATATGCACCATCCATTGATGTTTAGTGAGGCACTCACAAAATTTCCAGAAACCGTGCTCCAATTGGAGATGTGGCTACGTAACAATAACATTTACGTTCTCTGCCAACAGAGAACGAGGTCGAAATTTAACCACAGTTTCAGAAGAAGCAAGAACACACATGGAGCTATGAATTGAATTGTTGATAATGTTTAGGCTATATGTTGGGATTATAGAACTGCAAAAACACTGCTAATGTCTCAGATGTGCAAGATTACTTCTGAAGATGAAAGGCACTTAGCAAGGCAAGATCTAATCTCACACACACACACACACACACACACACACACACACACACACACACACACACACACAACAATATCAGCCGGGGAATTGGGAGGAAATTACTTGGTTATAATGGGATAGCAGCATAAGGCTGGAAGTACTGGGAAGGGCATTGTGTGGGAGTTGATCATGTGAGTGACATGACTGTGAATATATCAGAACAGGAAAGGCTTCTTTTCCGCTTTTCAAAATGGATCTTTCACGGGAGTTGAGCTGCTGAGTGTTTCTAAAATATCTGCCACGATTGCAGTAACGTAGATGAATTGAAGGTCCTCGTAGTTTTACTTTATATCACTCCTTCTATCTCTTCCACTATCTCCCACTCCCTGTTTCAGGAGGCCGGTTCTGTGCACTCTGGCGGGTTTGCGACTGTGGCCAATCTCTGCGCTGCTTTTTCTGTACAGAAAGTGATTTGGTACTCGTTTATAATGACAGATTCTCCTCCCAGAATGCGTAGAAGGGTAGGATCTAATCTCTCTCCATCAGCAGTGACCCACACCGCCCCCATAGACGGGGGAAGTATATTTCGAGCAGTATAGACTGCAGAAAAATGAGTAGATGTATAAAAGTATGATCAAAGTTTGTGAGAAGATTTGTAGCTCGGGAGCTTGTTGTTGTGTTTCTGTTCGCCGAGCTGGGAATTTGTGTTGCAGACGTTTCATCCCCTGTCTAGGTGACATTCTAATTGCTTGGGAGCCTCCTGTGAAGCGCTTATGTCATGTTTCCTCAGGCATTTGTAGTGGCTTGTCTCTGCCGCTTCCGGTTGTCAGTTCCAGCTGTCCGTTGCAGTGGTCGGAATATTGGGTCCAGGTCGATGTGCTTATTGATTCAATCTGTGGATAAGTGCCATGCCTCTCGGAATTCCCTGGCTGTTCTCTGTTTGGCTTGTCCTATCATAGAACTGTTGTCCCAGTCGAACTCATTATGCTTGCCATCTGCGTGTGTGGCTACTAAGGATAGCTGGTCGTGTCATTTCGTTGTTAGTTGTTGTTCATGGATGCCGATCGTTAACTGTCTTCCTCTTTGTCCTATGTAGTGTTTTGTGCAGTCCTTGCATGGTATTTTGTATACTACATTGGTTATGCTCATGCTGGGTATCGGGTCCTTCGTTCTGGTGAGTTGTTGACTGAGAGTGGCTGTTGGTTTGTCTGCTGTTATGAGTCCTAGTGGTCGCAGTAGTTTGGCTGTCCATTCGGAAATGCTCTTGATGTATGTTAGTGTGGCTAGTCCTTTGGGTTGCGGCATGTCCTCATTCCGTTGTCTTTCCCTTCGGCATCTGTTGGTAAAATTGTATGGGTATCCGTTTTTTGCGAATATGTTGTAAAGGCGTTCTTCTTCCTTTTTTTGCAGTTCTGGTGTACTGCAGTGTGTTGTGGCCCTTTTGAACAGTGTCTTGATGCAACTTCTTTTGTGTGTGTTACGTGGTTGCTTTCGAAGTTCAAAACTTGGTCTGTGTGTGTGGCTTTCCTGTATACCTTTGTTGTGAATTCTCCATTATGTATTCTCTGTACCATCACGTTTAGGAATGGGAATTGGTTGTCCTTTTCTTCATCTCTAGTGAATCGGATTCCTGTGAGTTTGGAGTTGATGATCCGGTGTGTGTTCTTTATTTCTATGTTTTTCATGATTACAGAGGTGTCATCCACATATCTGACCCAGAGTTTGGGTTCGATTTGCGGTAAGACTGTTTGTTGTAATCTTTGCATTACTGCTTCTGCTATGAGTCCAGAGATGGGTGAGACCATGGGTGTGCCGTTGATTTGTTCATACATTTGGTTGTTGAATATGAAGTGTGTTGTGAAACACAGGTTCTGTAGTTTGAGTATGCTGTCTTTGTTGATAGGTTCACCGTCCTGTTGTCTGTTCTGTATGTCCAGCAGATTGGCTATTGTTTCTCTGGCTAGGATTTTGTCGATAGAGGTGAACAGTGCAGTTGCATTGAATGAGACCATGGTTTCTTCCTTGTCTATGTGTATATTTCTGATGATGTCCAAGATTTCCTGTGTTCACTCTATAGAGCGTCTGCATCCGCTGATCAGGTTTTTCAGTTTCTTCTGCAGTTCTTTAGTCAGTTTGTGTGATGGTGTCCCTGGTAGTGATACTATGGGTCTGAGTAGGATGTCGGGTTTGTGCACTTTAGGTAGTCCATAGAATCTGGGTGTGTTGTTGCTTTCAGGTTTCATTCTTTGTAGGTCAAACCCGGTAATCTGTCCGTTTTTTTGTCGGTTCCTTAGTGTGTTTTTTATCTTGTTGGCGAGCTGTGGGGTGGGGTCAAGCTCCCTCTTTTGGTAGGTGTTGGTATCTGCAAGTAGTTATTGCGCTTTTTGGATGTACTCTGCTTTGTCGAGGATGACCGTCATTCTGCCTTTGTCTGCTGGTATTATGATTCTGTTCTTATCGTTTCTTAGTGATTTTAGTGCTTCCCTCTCCTTGATGTTGAGGTTATGTGTTTGCAATTTCCTTGTTACCAGAAGTACGATACGTTGTCTCACTGTTTGTTGTGTCTCTTCTGTCAGTCCATTGTTCCTGAGTGTGCATTCCAGTGCATTCTAGAGGTACCTGCACAATTTCATCAACAGATGCCTAAGGGAACGAGGACATGCCGCAACCCAAAGGACTAGCCACACTACCATACATCAAGAGCATTTCCGAACTGACAGCCAGACTACTGCGACCACGAGGATTCATGACAGCACACAAACCAACAGCCACTCTCAGACAACAACTCACCAGAACGAAGGACCCGATACCCAGCATGAACAAAACCAATGTAGTATACGAAATCCCATGCAAGGACTGCATAATACACCACATAGGACAAAGAGGAAGACAGCTAAGGATCGGCATCCATGTCCACCAACAAGCCACGAAACGACACGATCAGCTATCCTTAGTAGCCACACACGCAGATGACAAGCAACATGAGTTCGACTGGGACAACAGTACTATTATAGGACAAGCCAAACAGAGAACAGCCAGAGAATTCCGAGAGGCATGGCACACATCCACAGATTAAATCAATAAGGACATCGACCTGGACCCAGTCTACCGAACACTGCAACGGACAGCTGGAACTGCCAACCGGAAGCGGCAGAGACAAACCACTATAAATGCCGGAGGAAACATCACAGAAGCGATTCACAGGAGGCTCCCAAGCACTGAGGATGTCATCTAGACAGTGTACGAAACGTCTGCAACACAAATTCCCAGCTCGGCGAACAGAACTACAATAAAAAAGTATGAAGAACACAGAAAAGGAAGAGAGCAATTAATCTTTGTTCTTGTTGCCGGAATCAATATGGTCAAGGGGGTACAGTGAGATGATCGGCGCAGGTCGTTTTGAAGAGATAGGTAAGGAATTTAATTTTTGGAATGTAAAATTCATTGCTTGAACATAAGGTAGAGGCAGAAAGCTTCACATCAGTTTAGAACAAGTTGCATGTATACTTGTGATAACGTTCCAGAGTGGTGAGGAGAGAAGGTGGCGTCAAGCGAGTGCTGCCGGGACTGGTAAGTTTTCCCATTTAAAATGGGACTTAGCTTGGGATTCGGGCCTCCATTCTCACAGAGCGGCGAGGAGAAAATGTGAAATGAAGCGAGGGCTGTTGGAAGGTAAGGGATCAACTTATGTTTGGGCAGTGGCTACACCCAAAATACTCCACGTGGAGGATCTCCCTCACGCTCCCTTCCTCTAACCAGGAGAAAAAGACTCTGTAAGATAAGGCTTTTATTTGTTTCTTTATCTTTCATTTTCATGCATTGTTTCATGTTAGTTAGTTCACGCAATGCTGAGCATACAATGGCAGATTACCTCAGACCCGTGGCATGTTCCTCTTTATTGACGTGGGAGCTTAGGAACGTTTCTGACGTTTCTGACTCTTACAATTGCAAGAAAAGTGTTCATTTGCAGTTCTTGTTTGACTGCATGATGGTTGTGGAGCTGCGGATAGATAACTGTGGAGCAACTGCGGTGCTGAGGAGGTCGTGGATAGCATGTTTAGTGAACTGGTCACACCGCGGGTTTGGATTGCTGAGGCAGACAGTGAATGTGTGACCAAAAAGCAGAAAAGGAGTAGAAAAGTGCAGGCGTCCCCTGCGGTCATCTCCCTCCAAACCAGGTATACCACCTTCTCTACTGTTGAGGGAGAAGGCTCACCAGGAGAGGGCAGCAGTTGTCAAGAGCATGGTACCATGGCAGGCACTACTGTTCAGAAGGGCGGGAAAAAAGACTCGTAGGACCATAGTCTTAGGGGATTCTATTGTAAATGTGAGTAGATAGGACGTTCTGTGGGCGCAAACGGGACTCTTGGATTGTAAGTTGCCTCCCAGCTGCTCAAGTCAGGAATGGCACCAATTGGCTGCAGAGCGTTCTAAAAGGTAAGGGTGAACAGCCAGTTGTCTTGGTGCATACAGGCACCAACGTTATAAATAAATGACGAGATGAGAGTCTGAAAGCAGAATTCAGGGAGCTGGTAGAGAGGTTAACGAGGGGGACCTCAAAGGTACTGATCACAGGATTACCACCAGTGCCACGTGTGAGCCAGGGTAGAAATAAAAAATATAGGCAGGATGAGCACGTGACTTGAGGGATGGTATTGGAGGGAGGAGTACAGATTTGTTGGACATTGTGACTGGTTCTGGGGAAGATGGGGACTATTACAAAATGGATCGGTCGACATCTGAACCAGAATGGAATCAATATCCTTGGAGGAGTTTTTTTTTGCTGCTGCTGTCCGGGAGTTTTTAAACTAATGTGGCAGTGGGCTGGATACCGGAAGAGAAAACAAGTAGGCCACGAGGTGGAGACTAGAGACAGTTTGAACAATTAAGATAGCGTTAATAAAGGGATGAGTAGGCAGAGAGCAGAAGTACTTAAAATAACTGGTGGGTTGAAATGCATCTACTTTAATGCATGGAGAATAGTGAGTAAGGCAAATGAACTTCGGGCTTGCATTGGAGCTTGGGAGCATAACGTTATTGCAATCACAGACACTTGGCTGAAGGAAGGGCATGATTGGCAACTAAATGTCCCAAAATATAGATGCTTCCGGCATGACAGTGAGAGAAGTAAAAGGGGAGCCGCAATTGCATTGCTGGTCAGGGATCATATCACGGCTGTGCTGAAGGAGGACGCTATGGAGGTCTTCAGTAGCGAGGCATTATTTGTGGAGCTGACAAATAAGGAGGGTGCTGCTGCATTGTTGGGGCTGTATTACAGGCCTCCCAACCGTCAGCGTGAGATAGAGGAACAAATAGGTAAACAGATGATGGAAAGGTGCAGAGGCAACAGGGTAGTGGTGGTGGGACACGTTAATTTTCCCAACGTTGACTGGAATACACTTAGCGTCAGAGGTCTGGATGGTTTAGAATTTGTAAGAAGCATCCAGGAGAGTTTTCTAGAGCAATATGCCAATAGTCCGATGAAGGTAACGGGCCGTATTGGACGTTGTACTGGGGAAAGAGTCAGGATAGGTTGTAGAGTGGGGTATTTCATTGGGAATAGTGACCACAATTCTGTATTCTTAAGAATACTCTCAGATAAAGATGAGAGTGGTCCGACGGGAATAGGATTGAACTGGCCGAAGGCCAATTATAATAAAATTAGGCAGGAGCTGGGAAATGTCAATTGGACACTGTCATTTGAAGTTAAGGCTACATTTGATGTGTAGGAGGCTTTCAAAGATAGGCTAAAGATATTGTATGATTGGCATGTCCCGTTCTGCTTGAGAAAGCAGAATTAAGCAGAATTCGAAAGCACATTATTCTTACATAAGAAGCAAGCGGGTAACTAGAGAAAGGATTGGTCTTCAGAAGGATGATGAAAAAGGCTCTGTGTTGAACCTGAGAGAATGGGTGAGATTCTGAACGATAACTTTATATCAGTCTTCACTGAAGAGAGAAACACGATTAATCTTAATATGAGAGATAGAAGTTTGATTAGTCTGGATCACGTTGGCATTAGTAGGGAAGATTTGTTGGGTAGGCTAAATTTTATAAAGGTGGATAAATCCCCAGGATCGAATGGGATTTATCCCAAAATGCTGAGGGAGGCGAGAGAGGAAATAAGTGTGGCTCTTACAGATACCTTCGTGGATTCCTGTAATACAGGTAATTTGACGGAGGACGGAAATTTGCTCATGTTGTCCCACTGTACAAGAAGGGTAGAAGGAATATTCCGAGTAACTACAAACAAGTGAGCCTGACGTCTGTTATGGGACAGTTGCTGGAGAGGGCACTGAGGGCAGGATCCATTTATATTAAGAAAAAAATGGGGTTATCAGTGATAAGCAACATGGTTTTGTGCGAGGGAGTGAGTGTCTTACCGATTTAATCGAGTTCTTTGAGGAAGTGAGCAAGTTGGTAGATGAAGGAGGGCGTTTGATGTCATATACATGTACTTTATTAAGGCGTTTGATAAGTTTCCAAATGGTAGACTAATGGAGAAAGTGAAGTCATATTGTGTGCAGGATGTTCTTAAAAGATCGATTCAAAGAAAACTGATTGAGTAACTGGAGTCAGAGCATAGTAGTTCAAATGAGTTTCTCGAAATGGAGAAATTAGATCAGTGGTGTTCACAGGGGTTCAGTTTTGTGGCCACTTTTGTTTGCAATACACATAAGCGATCGAGAAGACTGCACTATTAGTATGATCAGCAACTTCGCAGATGACAAGATTGGTGGAGTAGCAGAAAACATAAGGGACAGTCAAAGAATACAGGAGGATATAGATAAACTGGAGATTTGTGCGGGATCATTGGCAGATGGATTTCAATCCAGACAAGTGTGAGGTGATGCATTTCGGCAAGTCTAATTCTGGAGCGATTTATACAATGAACGGAAGAGCCTTGGAGATCTGTGAGTACAGGTCCATGTACCCTGAATGTTGTTGCTGTACAGGTGGATAAAGTGGTCAAGAAGGAATATAGTATGCCTGCCTTCATTAGACGTGGTACTGAGTATAATGCTGGCAAGCCATGTCAAAATTGTACAAGACATTAGTTCGGCCGCATTTAGGATACTGTGTACAGTTCTGGTCTTCACTTTACCAAAAAGATGAGGACGTTTGAGGAGAATGCAGAGAAGAGTTACGAGGATGTTGCCTGGTATGGAAGGTGCTAGCTGAGAAGAGAGGTTGAGTAGGCTAGCTTTGTTTTCATTAGGAAAAAAGGAGATTGAGGAGTGACCTGCTTGAGGTTTACAAAATCATGAATGGTGTAGACTGGGTGGATAGAGACAAGCGTTTTTCCAGGGTGAAGGATTCAATAACGAGAGGTCATGCTTTTAAGGTGAGAGGTGAAATGTTTAACGGCGATGCACGCGGTAAGTACTTTACACAGAGAGTGGTGGGCGTCTTGAACACATTACCAGAAAAGATTGTTGCGGTAGAAACGGTGGATTCATTAAATATGCCTCTGGTCAGATGCATGAGTAGGTGGGGAGCAAAGGGGTACAGATGCTTAGGAAGTGGGCAACAGGATTAGACATTAGATCTGGATTGGCTCACTTTGGAGGCGGAATATCCTGTTCCTGCGCTGTAAATTTTCTTTGTTCTATTACATACTCAGCGATGGGCGAAGCGTTTAAAGTGTTAGAAACTGGGTGAACGGTTCAGGTCACTGAATCAGGGCTTGGGAGATGGAGGGGCGGTGGTAAAAGGGAACAAGCTGTCGAAAGGATGGAGCGATTCACTGCTATAAAAGGCTTCATATTGCGAAATCGGGGCAGTGCTAATGGCGAAGTAAAGAGACAAAAGAAATGTCTTGATGAGGTGTGAATGGGACATTAGTAATCCTGAATACATCGTAAGGGCAATCAAAAACACACATACAAACAGAGGAGAAGTTGAAAAGCATTTCCTCGGAAATGAGGGGTTTTCTTTTCAACCAGAGCGTTGGGAGCCTGTGGAAGTTTTTGCAACAGGAAACGGCTGAGCACAACGTGATGACTGAATGGTTTCTAGAATGAGATATTAATAGTTCTGACATCTGAAGGGATGACAGAATGTGCACAGAAAGCCGGAACAGATTATTGTGTAGTGGAATAGTCACATGTGACTACATTTCCAATGCATGCCTATGTTTTGAAAGTTTCTGATAGAAACTAGAAAATGGGGAGGAGTGATCTGGAAAAACTCCGAGAACCAAGGACAACAACAGTGTGTGGGAATCACAGCGAATGGAGATGGGAAAGGTACAGAGAATGGGTACAGTAATGAGGGGTGCCATTCGTCACTGTATTTGTTCAGAGAGCAGTAATGTCCAACAAGGTCACTCAGCCATCTCCATTCGCTGTTTTGACTGTAATGGGTAGGGGATTTCTTGCTCCCAGGCGCTGTTCCATAGAAACATAACTTGGAATATCTCACTCCTGGGCAGGGTGGGATAAGTTTCAGAAAGCGGCTAGCTGCTATGTAACACAGTGAGCCTGTGATGTTGTGGCATTTGCTTGTGGCTTCTTCACTGGAGTCGTGTTGATGTGTGTTAAAAAAAAACTCTGTCACCCCATCCCGGGAATATGCCGGGGTTTACGCTGTAAATGTGAGATAATCTCACTTCTCCTCAACCTTCCTGAACTTCCCAATCCCAGTGCCAGGCTGCGGGTTTCTGGAAAAGTGATGGGGGTGAGGGCTGCTTCAAAGTTTGCTTTTCTCTGCTGCAGTTTATGCGGAAGTGGAGATAGTGAAGAAACTGCTGTGATTGCATCAGTGGTTTTGCGAAATTAAAATGTGGCAATCAGAAGCGTATGGGACTATTTCAGCCGCACCCATTCTGATGAAACTAGGTCAATGACTCTGATGTTCGCGGGGACATTGATGGTAGGCATTCCCGTTCCTGCAGCTCAGGAATTAAAACGTAATTTCAGCTTCAAAAATAGGAGGAAATTAGTTCGGAAGGGTAATAAAAGCCTTCATTGCACACGAGCTGAAAAATCCCTAATCATTAATCACACACGTTATTCATTGGACTATTGTTCCAATGCATGTGGAGATTGCATGCTACAGAGATGAGATGATATCACAGACACGAGAAATAGCAGTTGTTTCCATGTATTGAACAATCAGTAATATAAGCACAGTTACTGCTTTGTTCAGATGGCCCGCACTCAGCGAATTGGCGAGTTTCATAAAGCAACGACGTTTGTCGGCAAGAAGTTTCCATTCATCCATGTCTGTTTTGCCTTTCAATGGGATCACCGCTGAGCTACGAAACATAAACTCGACTTGCACGCTTTTCCTCCGCAAATCGAGGCAAATTCAATCCTCCTCACAACATCGTATATTCCCTGTAATTTTCTGAGATTGAGATTACTTCAATGTGTTTTTGCAAGATATTGAATGATACGAAACGAGCTTAGAAGACCTTCCTGAATTTTAACCCAGTGCAGAGTCAGCAATTTTAGGAAGGTTGCAGAACAGAAACATTTCCCTCCCCTTCTCTCTGAACAAATGCTCCTCCACGAGTTGAATATTTGCAGGATGTTTGATATAATTGAGAAATTTTCTTTGGACAGATACTCCCTCTATCTACAAACATATGCCATGCTAAAAATCATTTCACTTTTGATTAAAATAACTGAGTATATTTTTCCCCAAAGTTGATCTCCGGATGGTCTCTGCACAGTGTCAATAGGACCTGCTCCAGGTGAGGTTGGAGATCCTAACATGGTATTCCAATTCACGCTCTCTATTTCAATATAATTTGCTCCAGGTGAGGTTTGAGCTCCCAGCCTGATATGCCAATGATCCCGACTCGATGTTAATAGAATTTACTCCTCGTGAGTTAGGACTGCTCAGACTAATGTCCCAGTGGTCCCTGCTCTATGTCAATAGAAGCTGCTCCAGATGAAGTTGCAGCTCATAATCTCGGTCTTTTACGCACTGCTAACTGTCAGTGAAGGATCTCTCACTCACCGATTGCATCACTCGGGACACATCTGTGCACACATCCCCATCGCCATGTCTCATTGTATTCTCGGGGCTGCGCCATTCAGTTTCACTGACTCTGGTTCTGGAAACTTGCATTATATAATCAACTGCAGCAGTGGGCAATCTGTTAAGTGAGGAAATTGGTGAAGTGATCGATATTACATTACATAGTTGCGTTATAGATTTCATCAATATCGTGGACTGTCCTCTGATGGTTCGAGGTTTTGTAGAAGTCTAACAATCTCAGTCTTCAACCAATGAAGTGGAGGCGGAGTCATTAATTTTGAAGTCTCCAGAGTATGTTGAGACTCAGAGTTCGCACATCTGTGTCTCTGCTTGGCAAGTATTCCTGTTTTGCGAGGTGTGCTTTTCCTGACCTATCATATGCCACTACCCTTATTGCTTTACACTTTGTGTGTTCTCATGTGGTACTGACATCCTGCTTTGCGTTGTGGCAGCAGCAGAATCAGTTCTAAACTGTGTGGCATCATTTTTCCCCTTTCCTCCACATAATATGTGCTTAACCAACGCTGGAAGGAATCAATCTTATTTTAACATGAATATATGCTTCGAGGTGATGATTTTGCTCCTTGAAAGACCCACTGCCTCAAATGTCTGTGATTCATATATCAGGTTTCAAACTGACCCATTCTCTGAGATATCGCTTCCTCCCACAATCAGTAATCTGCTTTACACCATTCCTCCAATTTCACTGAGGCAACGCACAATCTAACACTCACATTGACACTGTTCAGTGTGCGCTACTGTGGTCACTGTTACTGGGTGAACTTGCCCCAGTCCCATCATGATAACATTCAAACAGTCGAGCCATTTGGATGCTGCGATGTGAGATCAATCCTCATGTAGCAGCTTTTACTGACATGGACCAGTGACTATTGGAGCATCACCCTCAGGAAAATCGCACAGCGCAGGATTGAGAAAATGATACTTTATTGGCAAAAAGCCACTTTCTATGGCTTTCTGCGTCATTCATTCATTTGTTCATTCTGCTCTAGCGAGAGTATTGTGTAGAGTCTTGCAATGCACATTGTAACACGTAATGTGCTAACAATGGAAACGGTGCAGAATAGATTTAGCAGAATGTTATCCGATTGAATAGTTTCAGTTATGAAGAGAGACTCAAATTCCTGTTTTTTTTTACTTAGAGCTGAGGACATTATGAGGAGGCATGATTAAGATGTAGAATATAATGAGAGAAATGGACATGATAGACTGAAAGAAACATTTCCTCTGTTTCGATCCTCCTCCGCAGAAAGATTTGAGTAGATATGCAGATGAATCTTGTGCACACTTCTTGAAAGGATCCGCGGGGCAGAAACCCAAAAGACCTTCAGAGGTGTTCAGATTTGCATTTGTGAAGCTCAGGCATACAAGGTTAAGTGATGGAAAATTAGTTAAGGATAATCAAGCCTTTGATTCTGACAATAGGACGCACAAGGAGTTTGACTGCTGTTACTCCATTCATGCATCACTCCCTCCAGTCATTGCTGATGGTCCAGTGGCTTCCATACAAAGCTTGGACTGACGTGGTCCTCGCTGGATACCTGATCAGGGAAAAAGGGATTTTTTTTCCTGACAAAGACAAAAGAGAGCAAGGACGGGAGTCCATTCAATGCCTCATATTCATTAATGGCACCAAAACAAATCATAGTCAATGTCGCAGCCTCTGAAAGAAGGGGAATGTTCCTTGACAGTCCCGGCTTTTTCGGCAGTTTGCCCTTTATTCTCTTCTGGTTCGCTTGCCAAAGAGCTTTTGATGATTCTAAAACCTGAGACAGGGCTATATATTTAGAATCTGTTATTCCCAGTAGTGGCAGTGATTGTGTAAGTGTGTTTATGGAATACGTAATGAACACGATCAACGTGTGTGACTATTTCAGATAGACTTCGTGTGACTATGCTCGGACATTGGCTCTGATGTTCTCAGGGACATTTGCAGAAAGGATTCTCGTTCATGTATCTCGGTAATTCAAAACTCATTTCAGCTTCAGAATAATGAAAAGGTTTGTTTGCAAGTGTACAACAAGTTTAGAATGCCCTTGAGCCAGGTAGGAATCGAACCTACAATTTTATGATGCATTATCAGGCGCGTTATCCAATGGGCCACTGGCCCTGCCCCCATGGTAGCTTTGCTACAGATTGTGATGGTAACATGGACGTGAGCAATGGAAGTCGCTTTCCAGAAGAACAACCAGGAAAGATTATCACCGTGACTGTTCCGTTTAAATGACCTCCATTTTGTGGATCAGCGAGCTTCACAAAGAAAACACATTTCTCCTGATGAAGCTACGATTTACCTTGTGTCTGCTCAGATATTCAATAGTGTCACTGCTGTTCTGAAAAAAATTCAGATCATCTTCCATGATTTTTCTCGTCTTCTCTTTATGATTGAGACATTTCGCTGGGGCAGATACTCCCTCAAAGCACAATTATGTGTCCTGTAAAAACTTTTCATTTCAGACCAAATTATCTGTTCTTCCTTCCCGCCAAGCCCGGTGTCCCAATGCTCCTTTTTATTAGAAGCTCCTCCAGGTGAGGTTGGAGCTCCCAACCTAATGCCCCAATACTAACTTCTCTTTGTCAATAGAAGCTGTTGTGGGTGAGGTTGGATTTCCCAGACTTGGCATTTCATACGCATTCAAATCATCAGGTAAACGTCTCGCGCTCACTGATTGCATCACTACAGCCACATTTGCGGGCTCATCCACATCCCCAGTTCCACTTTTTTTTTCTGATTCCTGGTCTGTGAACTGTGATTTCGTTTTTTGATATTTCGCAGGAGAGCTTACTTCCTTTCTGAGGAAATTGATGAAGTAACCGATGTTAAGATACATTGATATGGTGAAACACATTTTACTAATACCTTGCACTGCCCCCTGACATTTTTACATATTATAGGTATCTACAATCTCAGCTTTCAACCTCCCCAACTTCTGAGGACATCGAAGTCAAACATTCAGCCCACACTGAGTTCCCACAGCTCAGGCACTGTTTGCCAGTATTCCTGTTTTGCATGCAGTGAACAGAGAACTTAAAACAAAGAGCCTTCCAGTGCAGTACAGACCCTCGATTTTGCGCCGACCTGTGGACCAGTCTGAAGCCCATCTAAAATATAATGTTCCAATTCTCGTCCATGCTTGTCCAATTACGATTTAAATGCCGGTAAATTTGGCGAGTCTACGACTGCTACAGGCACTGCGTTCCATGCTGCTCCTACTTATATGTCTCAATTAAGTCGCCTCTCAACCTTCCTCACTCGAACGAAAACAGCCTCATGTCCCTGCGCCGTTCCTGGGAAGACCATTCCTCTAGAACAGAAAACATCCTAGTAAATCTCCATTTGAACACTTTCCAAAGCTTCCACAACCCTCCTACACTGCGTTGACCAGAACTGTATTCAATGTTTGAAATGTCGCAGCACAGAAGGTTTGTACAGTTGCAGCGTGACCACATGGTTCCAAATGTCAAGTCCCCTACCAATAAGAGGTAATGCACTGTATGCGTTCTTAAAAACAGCATCAAAAACTTGGGTGGCAACTTTCAATCATCTATAGATCTGGATACCGAGACCTCTGTGCGCAAATACACTCACAATAATCTTCCCAGTAGATCTGTACTCTGCATTCCTGCTCCTGCCTCCAAAGTGAATCACCTCACACTTTCCTGCATTGAACTCCATTTGTGATCTCTAAGCACAGCTCAGCAGCTTATCTATGACTCTCTATAACATACAACATTCTTCGTCACTATCCACAACTGTACCAATCCTTGTGCTATCTGCGAACTTTCTAATGCATCCTTTTATGCCTTCATCAAGCTCCTTCATAAAAATTATAAACATATGTTGACCCAAATTAGATTATTGCAGTGCCAATTCAGTAATTGAATTCCAGGATGAGTATTTCGATCAACTACCACCCGCTATCCAGTGAGAAGCTGCTCCGGGTGAGATTGTAGCATCTAACCTCAGCATTTCCCGCGCTCCCGTAACACAAAAGAAGGTTCTCCCACTCACCGAAAGCGTCACTGGATGCACATCTGCGCACTCAATCCCATCTCCATTAAATGTCAGATCTTCGCGCCTGCACCACTCAGTTTCTTTGATTCCACGAATGCCAAATGGGTTATATGATCGCCTGCAGCAGTGGGTACTTCCTTGAGTGAGGACTTTGTTAAAGTATTCGATGTTAAGCGACATGATTGTTGAGAAACTGATTTCATCAATACTGTGCACTGACGCCATATCTTTTGACTTTTTATAGAAATCTATCATCTCTGTCTTAAACAAACTCAAAGTGTGCTGAATCTACAAACTCAGTGTCGTCAGAAGCTGTGCAGATTGAGAGTTCCCACAGACCACATACCAGTCAGTATTTGGCAAGTATGCAACTTGTGCATGTGTTCCCCTTCCTAACATATCTTCTGCCACTCGTCTTAATTGTTTTTTGCTTCGTAATTTTCCTTGAGGTATTGGGGTCCAGCTACAGCAATCTGAGTTATGGAATGTTCCTGTTGCAGCCAAAGTCATATGTGCTTACCAAGCGCTGGAAGGAATCAATCGCATCTTTTTTCCAGATGAAAATGCTCTTCGAGATGATGATTTTGCTACTTCAAAAGCACACTCCCGTAAAATTCCGCACTTCGTATATTAGAATTCAACCCCGTCCATTCTCGACCGTTTCTCTCCCTCCCATAAAATCTAACCCTCTTTTATTTCCATCCTCCCATTACACTGAGCCACTGCGAATTCTGGCACTCACATTGAAACCCTTTACTCTGTCCTCCTGTAGTCACTGCTGCTGGGTGAAGATGCCACAATCCCACCATCAGCACATTCAAATCAATCGATCCACTTGAATGCTGTGGTTGTGAGATCAGTCAGCATGAAGCAGTATTTTGTGACATGGTTGGTTGTTGGTGGGCGTGGACTTGACCACGTACTCAAGGATGGAACAATCTTTGCTGAAACTGTATAGGGGTGCGGAGGGGAAGGACATGACCGTCGGTTCCTCACGTTCCACTGCGCCAGCCACTGCATAAACCGTATCATCTGCCGACATTTCCACCACCAACAAACGGACCCCACTACCAGGATATATTTCCCTCCACACATCTATCTGCTTTCCGCAAATGCCGTTCCTTCCGGGACTACGTAATGATGTCCACACACACCAACAAACCACCCTCCCTCCTCGCAACATCTCCTGCCACCGTATGACTTGCAAAACCTGCGCACACATCCCCCCCAACCTCCCAATGTAGCCTTTCACATCCTCGAAAGTTTGAACTGCACGCACACACAAATATCATTTATTGTGTCAGTTGCTCCCAATTCCGTCTTCTTTACATTGGGAATGCTGAACGCCTTCGTGCAGAGCGCTTCAGCAAACAACTCTGGGACACCTGCAACAATTAACCCCACCGCCGCATGAACGAACATTTCAATGCTCCCCTCTCACTCTTCCAAGGATATGCAGGTCATTGACCTTCTCCACCTCCACTCCCTCACCACCGAACAGCTGGAGGAAGAATACTTCATCTTCGGCCTCTGAACTGTTCAAATTCAGGGCATCAATATGGACACACCAGTGTCTTCTTTTCCCCTCACCCACCTTACCCCATTTCGAAACAAACAGGTCAGAATCATCCTCATTACCTGTTCTACCTGCCAATCTACCTTCCCAGCTATCCACTCCACCCTCCACTCCGACCTGTCACCACCTCCATCTACCTATTGCACTCTTAGCTACCTTCTCCCTAGACTTACAAGTGTCCCATTTATCTGGCCACAGCGGAGGCTCCCTGCCTCCATTCCTGATGAAAGGCTTTTGCCCGAAAAGTCTCTTTTCCTGCTCCTCGGATGCTGCGTGTCCTCCTGTGCCTTTACAGCACCACTCTAATCCGAAAATTGTTTAGGTCTTGTTGCATTTTACATGGGTCTTCTTAAGGATCTGACGAGTCACGAATGGTACTGAGCATTGCGTAAACATAGGTGAACTTTCTCACTTTGCCCTTATCATGTAAGAAAGATAATTCACAAAACAACTAAAAATGGTTGGGCCTGGGAGGTAACCTGGTGCATTTGGGGCTCTTGTGATACAGTGAAAGAGTCTCTACTTCTGTGCTAGAAGTATATCGACAATAGAAACATACAGCACAGTACAGGCCTTTCAGCATACGATATTGTGCCAAACATTCATCAGTGTCTAAGATCAAATCAACCCACATGCTCTTCATTTGGTTATCATTCATATGCGTATCCAAGAGTCGTTTAAATATTCCTAATATATCTGACTCTGCTGCCAGCGCTGGCAGTGCATTTCATGCACCCAACACTCTCTGCTGTTAGAACCTACCTCTGACATTTTCCTCAAACTTTCCTACAAAACTATACCCCTCGCTATAACTATTTCTGCGCTGGAAAAGTGTCTCTCGCTGTCTAATGCATGTATGCCTCTCATTACCTTCTGTAACTCTATGATTTCGTCGCTCATCCTTCTTTACTCCAATGAGAGAAGATCTGGTTTCATCAAACTTCCTTCATAAGACGTGCCCTCCAGTCAATGCATCATCCTGATAAATTTTCTCTGCAGCATCTCTAAAGGTCCCACATCCTTCCGATAATGAAGCAACCGGAACTAAGCACAATATTCCAAGTGAGGTCTGACCAGTCCTTTATAAAGCTGCAGCATTAATTCTTGGCTCTTAAAAACAATCACATTTTAAAATGAAAGTCAATACTACATATGCCTACTAAACACTGGCTTTATCCACCTGGATGGCAACTTTGAGGCACCAATTGTGTTGAAGTCTCACCTGCAGCAGGTATGCACCATAACATCTATGAACATGTGGATTAAATCCTTACATAGGGCAACACCTGCAGACATGGCCTGGAGCTAAGATGATTGACGTCTAATAACTATAAACACTTTTCGATATTAAACGTCCTCCATACCCTGGGGTGCATAAGAATGAGAACAGATCTGTTTAAAACACATAATTCTTAAAGTGCTTCACACGATGAATATTGATTAAAAAGTCACATCCAATCCCAGGCTGGAGTCTGGAAGTAATCACCAAATCAAACAGTCACAAATTTTCACTCTGCACAGATGACTTGATGGTGAGACACGCTGGTTATGTCCAATAGTTACTCTGTTTTTGATTTCCCAGAACAGTGTGTCACCATTTCAGAAAGGAAGGATTATTTCAAACCAAGATGATGCGAAATGCCACCAAATTCTGTGTGGGTAATGAACTGAATGTAGCCATCTAAGTGGAATAAAGAAACAGAATAAACAGGAGCTGGCGAAGCCAAACAACCCCTGAAATCTGCTCAATCGTTCAGTTCAACAGTGGTAAAATATCCAGCTCAGTCCCTTGTTCCTGTTTATTTCCCATATGGTTTGAGTGTTTTTATCCCAAGAAGAATAACCATCTCCTTCTTGAAAACATTCAATACTTTGGCTTGAAATGCTTTCTGTGGCAGTGAATTCCACAGCCTCACCACTCTCTGAGTGAGGAGGCTCATCTTAATCTCAGTCCTGAAGAACCCACACAGTATTCTAAAACTTTAATCCTGGCTTTGTAAAGTCCAAACATCAGAGACATCATTCCTCTGTGTACCCTGTTACATGTTAGTAGGCACTGAGATCTACTTCCCCGTCATTCTTCTGAAACTCCAGGGAATATCGTCCAAACAAATCCCATCTCTCTTCATACTTCATTCATTCCATCACAGGGATCAGTTTCGTGAACCTTTTTTACACTCCTTTTGCAGGCAGGTCATCCTTGCTGAGATAAAGCAGACCAAAGCTGCACATAATACTCTGGTATGGGTTCAACAATACCCTGTACAATTGAAGCAAGTCTTCCCTGAAACTGTACCTGAACCCTCTCACCGTGAAGGCCAACATACCGTTTCCAAGAAATTGCTTTCCTGTTTTTGTTATCAAAGTAGAAAAATATCACATTTATCTGCATGACAATTAATCTGCCATGCATTTCCCAACTGCAGGGAGCCCCTATAAAAGCTGACACAAACCCCGGGGACTAAGATAAACTTCCCATGAATGCATTAAGTACTAACATACATGCTTGGGGCGATCTAGAAATGCTGATAGACTTCCTGGGGAGACACGCAAATTAGGACATTACAACTCAACACACAAAATAAATATTGGTGTGTTACCAACAATTCCTCAGCATACTGCTCCACTCCCGGAGAAGCCCGGCATTTACTGTTCTCAGTCTGTAGACACTCAATAAGCACTGGAACCATCCCTCTGTCCCACTGAGACAGAACAAAGCCTCTGAAAAATCCCTCCGATACTAAAACAGTTGCTCGTGAACATCCTGAACCATATAAGCATGGAAATACTCACTGAGAGAATAACTGTCGTCTCTGTGTGGATGTCTGTTACACAATGCCACGCTACAACCGCTAGACACATTTAAATATGGACACACTGACTCGGAGCCTGCCTGTGGATGTCTGACACACTGACACACTATATCCCGCAGACCCATGTAAACATGGACACACTCACTTGGTGGGTCACTGTGCTCTCTCTGTGGATGTCTGTTACACATTTACATACGAACATCCCATAACAATAGAAACATAGATTAGACAATTTGCAAATGATGATACACACCAGACGGTGTCCTGTCTTATACTGGCCGAATTTTTCATTCAAATACAGATAGTCCCATTTGACTCATGGAAAGTGTCATTGTTAATCTGGACAGGTTATGAATAATGAGAGCCCCTCTCAGGTACACCATGTGAGCACCGATGCGTCCCCTCTGTGATACCCTGTAGATAATGATGTATCCTCCCTTTGAAATCTGCGAGCTGATGCTGCATCCCCCAATGGGATACACTGTGCATACTGCTGCATGAATCCTTGGACACCCTGGAGATATCACATCATCCTTCTCTGACAAAATATAGATTCTGCTGCATCTGCTTCGGGACACCCTGCAGGTTCTGCGATACCCTGTAGATACTGCTACATCCTTTCTGCAGACAAAATATAGACGCTGTTGCAGCGTCGCTGCAACGCCATGTAGATATTGCTGTTATCCCTTCTGGGACACCCTACAGATACTCTTGCATCCTCTCTGAGTCATCCTACAGATACTGCTCCAACCTTTCTGTGTGTCCCTGTACATTCTGGTGCATGCCCTCTGAGTTCTCTAACTGTGCATTTCCAATGAAAACGCAACGTTGAACTGTGGGAGGGTACTGGAATACCCGAATATAACCTAAGAAGACACGGAGAGAATGCACAAATTCCACACAGTTGCCCGAGGGTGGAATCGAACGTTGGTCCCTCGCAATCTGAGGGTACAATGCCAGCCAGCATGCCACTCCCCATTGACACATTCCCAGTGGATTTCCTGTCATTACTGATGTAGGGTCCAGTCACCCCAGAACATTCTGACATTTTTCAAGTATTTCCTGCCATAATCGAACCACTCCCCAGCCCAGCCAGTAAATATTGAAACACTGCTTGGATTCACACAAATTATCAACATACTCGCGAATGAATTCTTATGCATATTGGCATAGTCTCCTGCCATTCCCTGGCAACTCTGGCCACACTAGACAGGGACATCCTTGAAGCATTGAAAACCTGCCGAAAAACAAGCTAGAAATGCTGCCGTTCTGCCACTCATTCATGCTGTAAGAACGGATTTATCTCATCTGCGAACCCTGTGAATTTTAACACACTTGCTTTCGATTCTGTGTAGATACATATCTTGCAACCCTGAACTTCTGGGTTCAATTCCAGCCTCGGCTGACTGTGTGTGGAATTTGCACATTCTCACCGTATCTACTCGTGTTTCCTCAAACATTTCAGAGATATACAGTGTACGTGCATTAACCATGGAAAATGTTGGATTTTACTTTCGAGACGTGGTATGCTTCTCAGCAGATATAGATTTGATAGGTTAAATGGTTTGTTGCTACAGTCAGGGAATTCTATGATACTGCTTTTCTGCCAAGGATCCATTAAAATGCTTACACACTGTGCAGTGGTTCCCTGTAAATGCTTATCCATTGCCAAGTGTCGCTGTCTTAATCCTGGCAGGCTCCCTGGGAAGCCACTGTAAGTAATAATGCACGCTCATGGGTTCTAAGCACCTCCAGGCACCCCGTAAATTCTGATTCTATTTTGCAAACTCCCTGTAGCCCTCTGTAAGGTAGGATGAATTCCCCAGTAAACCACTTGGATATTGAAGCATTTTCAGGTGGTCACCCTGTAAATATGACTGTCTTCATGTTTAAACTGTGGAGTGCTGCATATAGCATCTGGGGAAACACATTGAATACTGTCACAGTTATTGAGAACTCGCTATAAATACTGCTTGATTCTTCATGACAGCCTGGAACCTCGGTGACATTTCATGTAAATATGAGCATTCTCCCATTGACTCTAAATCCTAATTGTACCCTTAGGCACAGGTTTAAATTGTGATAAGCTCAGTGGGAAATTAACTGTGATCTCTCTCTGTGTATGTCTGTTAAACACTAACACACTAATTCCAGACCAATGTGAACATGGACACACTCGCTGGGAGACTTATTGCGATCTCTCTGTGTATCTGTCTTGCACACTGTTACACTAATCCCAACTCAAGTAAACATTGACATTAACCTGTGTGAATAATGACATACTTGAGGTGGTCTGCTGTTAAATACTCCCTGTGAAACATTCAGTTAAAACTGCCACCTTCCTTGGCAGACCCTTTAAAAGAACTGTCACACAACATGGAGAATGACAGTGTGTGCTGACGAACTGAATTCGGGCACAAATTACACACTGACGTACTCCCTCTGGGAACAGCCTCATTAAACATGATGGTTTATCTCTGTATCCCCTGTAAATATTAACACACACACCGCTTGGAGTCACTGCAGGTACTGAAATGTTGTTATGAATAAGAATCACATCAGATGGAAAATTTTAACACTGTTTCTCCAGCCTCATACTGCTGCCAGAATGGCGAGACTAATGCAGTATGTTTGTTTTGTTTGAAATTTCCAGAATTCATTTCACTTTTATTTTAAATCTTAATAACATAATTCTTGATGCTACTGTACTGATCCAGTTTCTACAAAGATTTGATCCGCTTAATTTCGCAAACATTCATAATCATTTTCTGGAATATCGTCAAGTGATTCATTCCTTGAATTGGAATTAATTACAGATTCAGAGGTATTTGAGTGAAGACATTGCTCCTTATCTGAGTCACTTAGGTTGCTCTACTAGTCTGAGAACGTGACCCATTGTTCTGGATTCCAGTCAGCAACACAGCTGATAACATGAGACAACATGAATTCTGAAAATCTCTTTTGGTAATAATTTACAGGTCAAACAGAACACTTCTGAATCAAGTGCAATACAGGATGTCTAGACAATAGACAATAGACAATAGACAATAGATGCAGCAGTAGGCCATTCAGCCCTTCGAGCCTGCACCGCCATTCAATATGATCATGGCTGATCATTCCCAATCAGTATCCTGTTCCAGCCTTATCTCCATAACCCTTGACTCTACTATCTTTAAGAGCTCTATCCAATTCTTTCTTAAATGAATCCAGAGACTGGGCCTCCACTGCCCTCTGGAGCAGAGCATTCCATACAGCCACCACTCTCTGGGTGAAGTAGTTTCTCCTCATCTCTGTTCTAAATGGTCTACCCTGTATTTTTAAGTTGTGTCCTCTGGTTCGGCACTCCCCCATCAGCGGAAATATGTTTCCTCCTGCCAGAGTGTCCAATCCTTTCATCATCCTATATGTTTCAATCAAATCCCCTCTCAGTCTTCTAAACTCAAGGATATACAAGCCCAGTCGCTTCAGTCTTTCCGTGTAAGGCAATCCTGCCATTCCAGGAATTGACCTCGTGAACCTACGCTGCACTCCCTCAATAGCCAGAATGTCTTTCCTCAAATTTGGAGACCAGAGCTGTACACAGTACTCCAGGTGTGGTCTCACCAGGATCCTGTACAGCTGCAGAAGCACCTCTTTGCTTCTATACTCAATTCCTCTTGTTATGAAGGCCAGCATGCTATTAGCCTTCTTCACGACCTGCTGTACCTGCATGCTTGCCTTCATTAACTGGTGGACAAGCACACCCAGATCTCTCTGAACAGCCCCTTTACCTAATTTGATACAATTGAGGTCGTAATCTGCCTTCCTGTTCTTGCCACCAAAGTGGATAACCAGACATTTATCCACATTAAACTGCATCTGCCATGCATCTGCCCACTCACCTAACTTGTCCAGGTCACCCTGTAATCTCCTAACATCCTCATCACATTTCACCCTACCACCCAGCTTTGTATCATCAGCAAATTTGCCAATGTTATTGCTTATACCATCTTCTATATCATTTACATATATTGTAGAAAGCTGCAGTCCCAGCACGGATCCCTGCGGTACCCCACTGGTCACTGCCTGCCATTCCGAAATGGAGCCATTAATCACTACCCTTTGTTTCCTATTAGCCAACCAATTGCCCGCAATACCGTGCGCCCTAATTTTACTCACTAACCTCTTGTGTTGCACTTTATCTAAGACTAATCCACACAGTTCCACTCCAGAAAAAATCTCCAGTCCTAGGAATGTGTCTGGTGCCCGTCTGTTGCAATCACTCCACTGCCACTGTCTGCTTCTTTAAATGAGAAAACCAAGTCTGCACGCAACTATGTCCATCGGGAGGTTCCACAATTTTGAAATCACATGACAATGAACACATTCCTTTTCACGTGTTCAATCAGTTCATGTGTAATTTGGAGACAACGGAAATCTGTGTTCGAGGAACATATTGCGATCATTTTCAGAGTGTTACACAGAGCATCATTACCCTCTTACAACCACAAGCTATAGTTCTATTAAGTATTAAGCTGGAAAGTTCATGTGAAGCGTCCACTCCCTCTCTCTTGAATAAAATGACTTTCTGTTAATATATTGCGAAAAGAAAAAAATACAATGAGATAGTAAGTTAGTGTGACTAACTGGTAAAACTGGCTCATGTTAACTCTTGCATTCAAGAGCTCGGAACAAGGCAATTACGTTAGTAAAGTGTAAATATTTTAGTCAGTCAAAGTCATTATCTTTAAAAAGGTCGATCGATACTTACAAGTAATTTCTAATTATTCTTAGTTCAAAACAGCTTGCAAACCATTTTCCCATCCATGCTGACATTAGATATCTATTGGTTATAAGTGCAATAATCCAACAGCATGTCCAAATGTTATTTTTTCGGTCCGTTGTCGCTGTAAATCTAAAAGTCATGTTTTTTTTTCCATTCCATCACTTCATTACTTTATTTTTGAATTACAACGAACAACAGAATGTTTTCGAAGCATTGAATGAGATTGAGTTTTCAATGCAGGAACTGATCAAAATAATATCATATTCATTGCATTAATTGCAGTTAATTTCTAATGCGTTTTCAAGGTATGATCACCAATTTCACTTAAATTTTCACAGTCCATTTTTCAGTCTCACTGGTATGTTGAAGGAATATCACGTTATTAAATGAAGTAAAACATGTTCACATTTTGTTTTTTGTATTCTAAAAATCAAGGCATATGTTTAATCATTATTGAGTCCAAGAATCACAGTAAATAGATATAACTGCAGTTTCATAGGAACGACGACTATAGAATGGTTGTCTCAGGACTTCTATTTGACACTTCTCCAATTATTCGCTCTGTGAACAGGGTACTGGATTTTAAAGTTAGTGACTGTGTGGACCTGAATTAGATCAGCATGTTCAATATTACCACTCTTTAGGCTGGGAACGAACCCCTTAGTCTTTGCGGGCTGAATGGTGTAAGAAAAAAAAAGTCTCAGAGATCGAAGGAAGTAATGCAGTGTTCAATCAACAATGATGGACCTATCATGCACCAAAAAGTGATCAGGAATATCTATGACGTGCATGCCCAAAAGCCAGAGCAGAGAGCCTCGTGGGAGGGAGAAACAAAAGAAAACCATGAGCAGACAGCTGTAATTCTGACAGCCCTGTGTCAAAAATATGTCCAATGGTAGTCAGAAACAAGAGAAATGTGGTAGCTCTCAGACGTTGTCCTTAAAGCCAAAGGACCAGATGTTCGTCACAATGGGGAGGTAGTGAGGACGGTGACACTCACTGGAACATTTCAAATGAAGATGTGCCCACGTATAGACAGAGGGACGAGAATGGCTTGGATGAACCCTGGAAGGCTCACGACACCGTGTCTCTGGCACCGCTGTGCAAAGGAAACTCAAATATAGGCTGACCGTCGGGGACAAAATGCAACTTATCAGTGTCATTTACATTAATAATCTGGAAGTGAACACAGGAGGGGCATGTAAAGATTGCAGGCGTCAAAATTAGAGGTGTGGTGTATAGCGAAGTTGACCTGGCGAGTACAATGAGATCTTGATCAGATGGGCAGAGGAGTGGCAGATGGAGTTTAATTCAGATCAAGATGAGGTCCTCCATTTTGTAAACGCAAATCAGGGCAGGACTTCTGCACTTAAATGTAAGTTCCTGGGGAGTGTTGTTTAACAAAGAAATCTTGCGTTGTAAGTTCATAATTTCTCGCAAGGTTAGTAGAGGTGATAGTGAAAAGACGTTTGGTACGCTTGCCTTTATTGTTTAGTGTACTGAGTAAAGGAGTTGGTTTGTTATGTTGCAGATGCACAGGACGTTGGTTGGGCTGCTTTCTGAATGTTGCGTGCACTTCTCGTCTCCCTGCTCTTAGAAACATGAAAATCGTGAAAGGTTTCAGGCAATATTTGCAAGGATGTTGCTCGGATTGGAAGGTTCGAGCTTCAGGGAGTGGGTTAATCGGATGGTCTATCTTGCCTGGAGCTTCAGAGGTGTATTAAGTCTGAGCGAGTTTAAGCAAGCCATGACGGAGATGGATAGGCTAGTGAGTGAACTTAGACCCTTCGAAAGAAATGATAATAATGTGCCCTATAGAGAGAAAATGAATGAGTTATTCGAGGCACACAATCTCCCTGATTATGATGTACATGACCTCACACAGGCCAAGATGCACAAAGTAGCGGCTGTAGTTTGTGGGGTGGGTAATGCAAGTTAAGGAGCCAATCAACATTTATTGTCGTGCAGTTAGGGGGCCAGCATCTATGTCAGTTAGTAACATGGACTTACATGTCTCCCTCTCACATACTAAAATGAGAGAGGTGGAGGTGGAACTGAGGAAGCTGGATGATGTGAACCTGTCCCGATGCAGATCGGGAACATGACAAAATAGCTTCAGATATGTTTGAGTTAATTTGAGAAAGAGACAATTCTGTGAGTTACATTTTAGAAAGAAAATCGGAACAATTATTGATGTACAGAACTGAAAATATCTTGGGAACCCTCTGGCCAGGACTGGGAAATTAAGAAATGGAGATTCGTCATCTCCAGATTAGCAACACTGCATGTAGACTGAGACAGTAAAATAACCTAGGGCACGTTTTTTATGTTCACGTAGAGGGCTTTGTGCGTTTGGAATGAACTGTCAAATGAAGGAGTGAAGACGTGTATATTGATATTGAACAAACATCTGGACGGGCAGATACACAGGCATGGTTTAGAGCAGTATGGGTCAAATGGGACTGGATTAATTGAGGATATCTGATCGGCATGGACGATTTGGACCAAAGTATCTGTTTCCGACGTTTACATCATTTTGATTCTCTGACCCACTCAGCAGTATGGGTAACTCAAACAAAAATGTGTGTTATTATCTGTAGACCCTATCAAGATCGAGGCTGTCTCATTCTAAACACAAACAGGATCCCATCAAAGCTGGGACAGATGAGACTGTAAGTCAGGATGTTGTGTTATTTTTAACGTTTCCCTCTTCAGTCCAGCACCAGCATCTTCACATTGAGGCAGTAACTGTGGCAATAAGATTAAGAGAAGCAGGAAATAGTCAGACTGACAATATCCCAGACTAAAGCCCAGAAACCAGACAAAGATCTTTCCACCTCACAATTGATTATACCTCCAGAAATAAATCTCCAACTAAAGACTATCGTTCAGTAATGAACGTCGCCGCTATATTAAAGGGATTGAAATCGTAACAGGATATAGTCTTAGTTCTTCATGTTTTAGTTGGGTTCTAGTCTAGACATGCAACCGTGGAATTCCAGAATAAGCATGTGTTTACTGTAAAAGGAAAGCTTTACATGGACCAGTTAACTCAGGGAAAAAACAATTGTCCCGCCATATACCACAGATGGAAGGCTGATAGATTTAGTCAAATTGATATTACCAACACTTTATCTCCTCAGTCGGAGAGATATAACATATCGGATATTAAATAGAATATGGTCAGGTGAGCTAGGATTAAAATTGAGTTTGGTGCTGCAAATACACAGCACGTCAGGCAGCATCACGACGGGCTTATGCCTGAAACGTCAATTCTCCTGCTCCACGAACGCTGTCTCACCTGCTATGCTTTTCCGGAACCAAACTCTCCACTCTGATCTCTCGCAACTCCAGTGGTACTTTCTCCTGATTGTGTTTAAACCTGCTGCGAAGCCACTTCCATGAATGCTCACCTTGAAAACATTTTCCTCCTCATCCTACAAGGATCTCAGTGAGTTTGTCTCTCACTGCAACTGCGGGTCACTTCCTCCGCACTGAAGCTCCACAGCCACAACCTGAAACAGATTCGCTCGGACAGCCACATCTCCTTCCTCAGTATCTGCCGACGGAACCGACTGCTCCTGTATGAACTCCGGACTAGATACAGAACAACAACATTTCGACCTGAACAGGGCACCTGTACTTCCTTCAAATCCGAAACAATGCCTGAGACAAGGGCCTATGCCCTCGCTGTCAATTCTCCTGCTCCTTGGATGCTGCCTGACCAGCTGTGCTTTTCCAGTACCAAAGTATCAATTCTGATCTCCAGCATCTGCATTCTCCACTTTCACCCAGCATTAAAATTGATGCATAGAGAGCGCAACTGAGAAGACAGTGAGTAACGTATCTGGGGCATAAATCAGGAAGTGAGAGGGGACAGATCCAATGGACTGAGAGGTTAGGAGATTAAAAATATTAATGCACATTGTCAAGGGTATAAGACAGCTTGGGGATTGTTCACTATTTTCAGCATGTTATGAAGAATCTTCCAGAATTGGTAGAAGCATTACCAGCCCTGTTTCGAAAGGGGACAACAGTCTAGAGCAAGAATAGAATGAGACTCTCAGACGGCGGAAACTTTGAGCACATGAAAGGAAGCCTTGTCATTTGCCCTAGCAGTGCAACTACCAAACAATCAAAGCCTTATCGTATTATTTGGGATGATGAGAATGGATGTTATATAGCAGCAGTGTGTCAATGAAACGATGGTAGTCAGAGATTGGTGGTGCATTATTCCACTCAGAGAGGAATAGTGCTGTCGGATCTTCGCCGCTGTGCTCCAGCCTTGAATTGTGCCACATGGGTCGTCGCACTGTCTGACGCCATTATCTTGAAGGGACATATCACCGTGCACACACCCCACAGTTTGCTGACTGTTGGAGACAGGAAAACTCATGGCAATATCAGATGGTCATGGATTTAAAAAGGTTGCCGTGTTCCACCCTGCAGATAAACATGTACAGGCAGGCAGGGATAGTTTAATAAACACAGCAGGACTTATGGTGAAGGTAGAGATGAAGTGGAGGGTGAGATCGAGGTTGTAGATGGAGAGAATCGCGGGATTGCTGATGAACCATCAGAAGGAGACGGAGTGTTTCAGTTATGTGTCGATGGATGAAGGAAATAATGTGAGAGAGAACCGCCTACTGCTTAATCAGTGGTAGATGGTGAAGGAAATGTGTTCGCAGGAGAGCATATTCCTGGGAGTCTCTCGACCAAAGGGGCAGATTAATGGACTGCCAGAAGCATCGAAATTAGCCAGGCACCAAAGAATCAAAAGATATACAGACAGTAGTTATTCCTTTGATTATAGTTAATGACCATATGCTGGCCTGATCTTGACCAGGAGATATTACGTTGTCTGGTGCCAAATATAATATGAAGAACAGGTTAGACAGTTAATGGACACAGCTAACTTTTCTCGTGACTAAAAAGAAGTTAAGATTAATGCTCATAGTAAAGCATAAATCCTGCAACCACATGCCAGTGAGTTTCTGGGTAATGCAGCTAAACTACTTACTTTAAAAGTGCAGCCATTTTTGGAAGTGGCACTGGCAGCAGTTGCAGAAATAAGAGAGGAAGGTCTCAGGACATTCTCAGAACCAGCCCCACAAGTGGACAAACAGGAATGGGAAATCGTTGGTACGGGTTGAAAAAAGGCAGAGTCGTGAACATGTAGGATCAGGCATTGTCATCACACTGCACAACACAAACAATATTAAAAAATTGACATACTCTGTCACACATCTAGCTCGTAAAAATGCAATATCGGATAATTCGTCAGGATTAGTTTCTTGAATTAGGCAGAGACACAGTAAGATTTTGTCAAAGGTGTGTATTCCGTACATAGTGCGAGCCAGGGAAAGCAATGATGATAATACAGAGCCGCCAGCAGAGACCAATCACCCAGTCCCATCGAGAGAATCCCCATGGATGTCAAAAACAGGTTTGCTCAGTGGGTGGAAGATTTCACCTGTAGATTCTGACCAAGCAAAACATGTTATCGGGAAAACAATAAATCAGTTATGTGGCCTGTTAGGTTTGGAATGGGAATTCCATCTCCAGTGGTATCTTCAGTGTTCAGGTCCAGCAGAAGGATTGAAGTGGGCACTGATTTCAAATCTGACCAAGGCCCAGATGGTGAGAGGGCAGCGATAGGTTAGAGTAATACCCATCATCCTCGTGGAACTCCGGTCAACCCCAGGAAGATAATACCGTGCAAGAACTGTAACAAACACTACATTGGACAAACAGGCAGAGAACTAACCACAAGGAAACAAGAACAACAACTCTTCGCAAAATGCCATAGTCCACTCTCACCAGTACTTTCATGCAATAACGAAGGACACCACTTCGACTGAGCCACCACATCCATGTTAGGGCAAATCAAATAGAGAAATGTACGAGAATTCCTAGATGCATGACATTCCAACTGGAACCTTTGGAAGTACTGGCTTACAGAATGCCGGTCCTTCACCAGGAGGAGGACACAATTGTGAGACACAGAATTTGTAGCAAAAGTTTACAGTAAGATGTAACTGAAATTATACATTGAAAAATATCTTGATTGTTTGTTGAATCTTTCATCTGTTAGAATACCATGATAGTTCCACTTCTTTCATATGTAAATCACAAAACATTCGTTAAAATGTTCCATTCTCAGGTTAACTTTAACAATTGGTGTGATCCAGATAATATGTTGAAGGTGTTAACCCCTGTATTCTCTGTCTGTACCATAATGTTTCGACTGGTTCTAATCTAACAAGTGAGTTGACGGAGTCTTACATGGATTCATGCAGTTTCTGAGGAAAGTAAAATGCAAGTCTGCATCTCCAAATCACAACAAACACATCGAGATATTCCTCAACTATCACCCCCTGAGAAAATCATCTGCGAATGATATCACCACAGGAAATGACTTAACCCCAGGAAATGACATTACCAACCCAAACATATAAACAGAAAGCAGGAATTATGTAGAGTGTTTCGCCTGGAGGCCCACTGAAGATGATACCTAGTACAGTAACGAAATGCCTGGAAATAAATCTTGCAGCTCAGCGAGCAAACCTACGTCCAGGAGTGACCCCTTTGAATTCGTGAATGGACGGACTGCACAACTGCCCGAAGACATGAGATGTGCACTGACAAGAATGGAGTTATATAGTTTGCGAAATAACTAGCAAAGCAACTGCATGAGATGAGAAGGGAAGTTTCAGACAGAGAGACAATAAAAGATTGGGAAACGGACAACATAATCATTCGATTTGACATTCAATACCCAAGTGTTAAGCTTCAAGAAGTATATTATCAGAAGATGTGGGACCGCAAGGTGCTAGCCACTACCAGGTAATTATTACAGGAAATACATGCACTCATGTGGTTATCAGAGAGGGCAAAAGTGGAAGAATTGTTGCCAGCTGAAGTAATGTGAAACTTCAACATAATCATTAATCACTTATGTAAGTTGTTTTCGATCCTTGTTCTTTACAGGCTAGTGGCCAGTGCCGTCATCCAATTTGGGAATGGACAAATGATTCAGAAAGCAACAGAACCAGAGGACATGAGGTCTGATTACCTGTATGATATTGTAAAGGAAAATTGCAAGTAAGCAATGACCCTGGGAGAGGTTGCGATGGAAATGTGTATTTTGGCGGAATTGGACAGGAAAAGGTGATGCTATCTATGGCAGCCCTGCCTGATCCAGGCACACTGTGAATGGATATAAAATACAGAACTGAATGTTTGATACAGACATCAAGAAATATTACATGGCATCAAGCGTGAATTGTGGTTTAGGGCAAAGTATAAAGGCAGAATACTGAACATTTGGAAAGTTGCGTGGAGTACTTCCATGTCGAGAAACAAATACAGTAGTTGTTGGAAAAGCTCAATCGTCCTTCCGTAGTATTCTGAAGAAGGGTAACCGGACTCGAAACGCAACCTCTCATTTCTCTTCAGAGAATCTGCCAGACTCGCTTACTTTTACAGCCACTCCTGGAAAGGTTTAAAGAATTTGAGTAAGGCAAGTTTCTTTTGCAGAAAATGGAAGTTCGGAGAACTTACTCCTGAGAGTTGGCAGAAGCAGAAACAACAACAATGTTTAAGAAGCATTCTGACACATACATGAACGGGCGAAGAATAGTGGGATATTGACCATGTGCAGGAAGATGGGTTTGGTTTAGATTGGCGTCATGACTAGCAAAGCCTTGATGGGCCAAAGCGTTTATTCCGGTGTTGTCCTTTCTATTTTCTGTGTGACAGAATGTGTGAAGTGGGAGTTAATATTTTATGCAGAATATGTCTCTTCTTTCGAACATACAGTGAGTGGAGGCATTTTGAGAGAAGAATTGTGGAAAGGGAATATATATTTGAATGGCACTAAAGTAAAGAGCAGGGACAGCGTGAACAGGTGGATAGTGTGAACAAATTATAAAGGATTTCGGTAAATGTGAAGTACTGCATTTTGCGAAAGCAAGTCTTAATCGGCCATATATAATTGATGGTAAGTTCCTTGGCAGTGTTGCTGAACAAAGAGACGTTGGAGTGCAGGTTCGTAGCTCCTTCGAAATAAAGTTGCACGTAGATAGGACAGTGAAGACCGCATTTGGGATGCTTTCTCTACTCGATCCAATATTGAGGTCACAATAGGGAGGTCATGTTGCTGCTGTACAGGACGTTGGTTAAGCCAGTTTTGGAATATTGCGTGCTATTGTGCTCTCCTTCCTCTCGGAAAGATGTTGTGAAACTTGAATGGATTCAGAAAATATTTACAAGAATGTGGTCATAGTTGGAGGTTTTCAGCTAAATGGAGACGTTATATACACTGGGGCTGTTTCCCTGGAGCATCGGAGGCTGAGGGGTAAACTTGTAGAAGTTTATGAAATCATGAGGACATGGACAGTATTAGGAGACAATGTCTTTGACCTGGGATGCAGAAGTCCAGAAATAGAGGGACTGGTTTTAGAGTTGGAGGGCAAAGATACAAAAGATACATGAGACAACCTTTTCACGCAGAGGATGGTACACATAAGGAATGAGCTGCCAGAGGATGTGGTGGAAGCTGGTGCAATTGCAACATTTAAAAGGCATCTGGATGTGTTTATGAATAGGAAGGGTCTGGAGGGATATGGGTCGGGTGCTGGCAGGTGGGACTAAATGAGGTTGGAATATCTGTTTTGGCATGAACCAGTTCGACAGAAGGGTCTGTTTCTGTGATTGCATCTCTATGACTCCATGACACGATGAGAGGCGATATCGACTTCATTTATCAAGCGATATGAGATCTTGGGCTCCATTAATAGATGAAATGAGAACGCACTCATGGGAAAGACATTCCCCCTTGATAAAGCTCTGGTTCCGTCGCAGTGAATCATTGTATCCGAATGTAGTTACCTGCTCACGAAGTGGATGAGCGCCCTTAAGAATGTGTTGTACAGATTTACTGGAGTGGCTCATTGACAAATAAAATGTTGTTCCTGGGTTGATTTGGGAAAAATTACTGTTTTCTTTGAAGAAAATAGTTAGAAGTTATTTTTGATTGAGCTGTGCAAGAGCATAACGGATCTAGATGTAGCTGGAAATAAAATAAAAGCGACTTTACACAGCACGTGATAGCACAAAGATTACGATCAGATTTAAGGATTAGAAGATGCCAAGTTGAATATGTTTTTGATGTAGCTGTGCCAGATTACAACACATCTCGAGACAGCAAACAGAAAACATAAAGAACTGTATCCATTCGGTGATTGAACAACGATTTAGATTAGAATAAAGACTTTGAAAAAGTGTGAGAAAAAGAAATGCTTCTGTTGACTGTGTAGGCTGGCCATATGCAATACACACTACTTATTAGGATGGTAGAAGTAGAGATGATGACTGATTGACGAATTAAATTTTGTTTAGACCTAAGGGAAATTAACATGTAGGGCCTGAGACACAGAGGGTGCATGAAAATATGGCATTGTGCGACGGAGAGCTGGCTTCACTCGATGGGCTAAGTGGCCTCTTCCTGTGCCATAATGCATCTTTTTTGTACTTGCTTAACTTCTTCTGGTCGCTTGTGTACGGGTTTACATTATCATTCAGGTAAATCTGCTCCGTGCTCCACCTCAGAATAAGACAGGATATCCTTTCACAGCAGGGGGCAATATTCACTCTGTTATTTTGTTTTCTGGGAGAGTATCCAGGTCTTGTACACAGAACTGAACACATACTCCAGAGTGGCCTCACCAGGATTATGAATATCTTGGAACACCTGGAGACAAACCGGTACCTGAAATACTATGCGACTGATCAAGGAAATAAAATATTTTCATTCCACAGTCATCCGGGAACTCATATCTATATCCTGGTGAAAGGAGTGACTGCACGATGTATGTTTCGAATCTGCAAATCCTTTCTATCTCTAAAAGGTGATTGGCGAAGAACAAGTCCATCACTGACAGAGGAGTCAAACATTTCTCTTGGTTTTCTTTGTTGTGACAAAGGACGACAGTGCATGGACCCTCTCAAACATTACCCCATGAAGCATTCTTGGTCATTCTTTGATATCTAACAGTAATCCACAGCCTTCTGATCCAATCCCTATTCGCCGCACCGCACCCACCAGCACTGATATAAAACAATGCTCATTTTCCTATAACCCACCGGGGCATTGCCTGCAGAATAAATGGCGGTGGTGACCTCGTCAACACGCGGTCTGAGGCTCACACACCCTTTTCGGCTTTAGAGCAAGAACGGGCGTTTCAAATACTGATCTATATTTGGACACAAGTGTTCTATGAATCGTCCCAGACCGCACTGACTTCAGTTTCGTTCTGATATCGGTGCCTGTCCCCGTTTACAGACTCCTGCAGACACCACACTCACTCAGAGACATCCATCATTGTAGAACTGCGCCTGCGTTCTGTCTCTGGTGGGAATTTTAATCATGTGTTAACTTCAAGCCCAGCCCCTTAATTCCAATTGCTTGGTAGAACAGACCCTGGCCATTGGTCCTCGTCAACTACATCTTTTCTCGTGCCAATTGCGATCTGGTCCATGCACAGTGTTTCCTCGGTCTCTGATCTCCAGGAATCAGGGTGATGTTCACCCTGAAGTAGAGAAGCAATGTGTCCAGCCGCTCTCTTCAATGCTTAACAGATATATCATAGACGCAGCACACAAGCTCCTGGACAATTGGCTTTACCGTCAGGTAGGTAAAACAATGACTGCAGATTTTGGAAATCAGATTCTGGAGTAGAGTGGTGCTGGAAAAGCACAGACGTTCAGGCAGTATCCGAGGAGCATGAAAATCCTACGTTTCGGGCAAAAGCCCTTTATCAGGAATACAGGCAGAATGCCTAAAGGGTAGAGAGATAAATGAGAGGAGGGTGGGGGTGTGAAAAAAGTAGCACAGAATACAATAAGTGAGTGGGGGTGGGGATGAAGGTGATAGGTCAGAGATGAGGATGGAGGGGATCGGTGGAAAAGAAGTTAGACTGTTAGGACAGGCAATTGGTACGTTGCTGAGCTGGACGTTTGGAACTGGGATGAGGTGGAGGATGGGGAAATGAGGAAACTGGTGAAGTCCACACTGATGCCCTGGGTTTCCGAGTCAGAATATGAAACGGCCGTCCTCCAGGCGACGGGTGCTAAGGGAGCGGCGCTGAAGGAGGACCAGGACCTCCGTGTCCTTGGCTGCCTGGGAGGCGGAGTTGAAATATTGGGCCAAAGGGCTGTGTGGATGATTGGTGCAGGTGTCCCAGAGATGGTCCCTAAAGCGTTCTGGTAGGAGGCGTCCAATCTCCCCAATGTAGAGGAGACCGCATCGGAAGTAATGGATACAATAAATGATATTGGTGGATGTGCAGGGAAAACTTTGATGGATGTGAAAGGTTCTTTTAGGGCCTTGGATGGAGGTGAAGGAGGAGGTGTGGGCGCAGGTTTTGCAATTCCTGCGGTGGCAGAGGAAGGTGCCAGGACGGGAGGGTGGGTTATTGGGAGCGTGGACCTAACTAGGTAGCCACGGAGGAAACGGCCTTTGCGGAAGGTGGAAAGGGGTAGGGAGGGAAATACATCGTTGGTGGTGGGGACTGTTTGGAGGTGGCGGAAATGTCGGCAGACGATTTGGTTTATGCGAAAGTTGGTAGGCTGGAAGGTGAGCACCAGGGGCTTCTGTCCTTGTTATGGTTGGAGGGATGGAGTCTGAGTGCAAAGGTGCAGGATGTGGACAACGTGCGTTGGAGGGCATCTTTAACCATGTGGAAAAGCAAATTGCTGTCTCTAATGAAAAAGACCGTCTGGTGGGTTCTGTGTTGGAACTGGTCCTCCTAGGAGCAGATACAGCAGAGGCGGTGAAATTGGGAGAATGGGATGGCATTTTCGGTGAAAGTAGGCCGGGAAGAGGTATAATCCAGGCAGCTGTGGGAAGTCAGTGTGTTTGTAAAAAGGTCGGTGTTAAGTCGTTCGTCATTAATGGAGATGGAGAGGTCCAGGAAGGGGAGGGATCTGTCAGAGATAGTCCAGATAAATTTAACGTCAGGGTGGAATGTGTTGGTGAAGTTGATGAATTGCTCAACCTCCTAGCGGGAGCATGAGGTGGCGCCAATGCAATCATCAATGTTGTGGAGGAAGAGGTGGGGAGTGACACTGGTGCAACTACAGAAGATGGACTCGTCTATGTAGCTGGTGTAGCTACGGAAGATGGACTGTTCTACGTAGCTGGTGTAACTATGGAAGATGGACTGTTCTACGTACCAGTTTAACCAGGGAAGATGGACTGTTCTATACAGTCAGCCGCAACAACGGTTAACTCAAAACACAGTATGGCACCATTCATTTCCCAACGTGAAAATATCTGACGGTTCTCAGAATGGATCACCAGACCCGAAAGCCGAACTCTGATTTCACTTCACAGATGCTGCTCGACCTGCTCAGCTTGAGCAGCTTATTCCGGTTTTGTTTATGAATACATGCCCTGTCTGTGTCCTGACAGAAACAGAATGACCTCCACTAACAGGTCTGCAGCAGGGTGGGAGCAATGATGTGACTCTGCTCCAGGGGAGGAATGACGAAGCATACAGGGAACACAGCTTTCCACATTAACACACTAATTAACACAAAAATTACTTTCACCTCACACCATACAACCCTGTCCTGTGATAGCGTGAATCGCCCTCTGAAGGTAGAGGTGAAACAGTCTTCAGAGGAACCCTGAGGGTCTCTGACACTTTGAGTGGAGACCAAAATCTTCTCCACAGTGAGAGTAGGGATTTACAAAATCTAACTATAACCTGTTATGGAAGTTACAAAATCGACTGGTAGAAGGACTAGGAAGCATCTGGATTTCGAATTGGCACCTACCAAGTGAATGCACGGATGAATTGACAAAATGCTCAGTTTTGTCTCTAAAAGAGACCCAAAATATAAAGATTGAAGCTCTCAGCAGCTCTTGGTCATTCTAATATCTCGAGAGCCAGATCGTCTTTTCACTCCATGCTGCAAAAACGGCAAGTTAGATTTTGCAGCTTTTGTCAATGAACAAAGTAACACTGGTGCAAACATTACAATACTGAAGTTGCAGAACATCATATATTTCAGTGAGGTGAGCTTCCTTCAGATGAACTGTGACTATATGCAGGCCATACGGTCATTCCTTAAACCAACCTGTAGCAAGTATCAGGAGAACGTGAGGACTGCAGATGCTGGAGATCAAAATGGAAAAGTGTAGTGCTGGAAAACCACAGCAGGTCAGGTAGTGTGGAGCAGAAGGATATTCGTTATTTCGGGCATAAGCATTGAAGGGCATGAGCGAACTTGCTCTGCTTTTCCAGTGCCACACTTTTCGACGGAGATAGATCAGCAAATGCTGACTGTCAATCCATACTAGGAGTGACGAAGTTGGTGTGCAATGGCCAAAGTTAGTGCGTAACGAGTATCCGTAGTAATGACAGTGAACAGGGTAGGGAGTTTCCTATAGTGCTGGGAAGTGTTCATTCTGAAGCTGTCTCAACCGCAACAAAGAGCGTTCATTTATCTCTTTCCCATTATGAACGACCTGTAATGTATTCCTCATTTTGTTTTGGTTTCTCATTTTAAACTGTGGGTCTTTGCTTTCAGGCTTTGATGGATAGCCTGTCTCCCACGGCTTTTTGAAATACTTTTGATGGATCCTGGCGAAGTTGCTGGACTGTGTCCAGCTGTTCATTCAAAATAGTCCACTGTCCACCAATAGTGAAAAGAGTGAATGTTACAAGTGGGTGATTCCGGTAGAAGCACAGAATTGGTGAAGTACATAAGGAAGTCATTTGTGTCTGCACCGGCTCGCAGAATGAAATTCTCACTCAGATCAATTCTCCCACTAACCCTGTATATTGTTTCTTCACAGCGAACAGACTAATCCCCTAAATGAATATCTTGATTCATATACTCAGATGTCAGGATATGTTTTGTCCTGGATGGAGTTGAGTTTCTTCCGTGTTTTTGCTGTTACATTCATCTACAAAAATGTGAAAAATTCCATGATATTCCATGGGTTGTTAAGAAAACATATGGTGTGTTGGCTTTCATTAACAGGGGGATTGAGTTTAAGAGTCGTGAGATCTTGTTGCAGCTCTATAAAACTTTGGTTCGGCTGCACTTGGAATACTGCGTCCAGCTCTGGTCGCTCTATTATAGGAAAGATGTGGATGCTTTGTTGCGGGTTCAGAGGAGTTTTACCAGAATACTGTCTGGAATGGCGGGTTTAAATTATGAAGAGAGGTTGACTGAGCTCGGACTTTTTTCATTAGAGAAAAGGAAGAGGATAGGGGACCTAATTTAAGTATACAAGATAATGAGAGGCATAGATATAGTCGATAGCCAGATACTATTCCCCAGGGCAAAAATGACTAACACGAGTGGTCATAGTTTTATGCTGGTTGGAGGAAAGTATAGAGGGCATATCAGAGGCGGGTTCTTTACACAGAGAGTTGTGAGAGCATGGAATGCGTTGCCAGGAGCAGTTGTGGAAGCAAGGTAATTGGGCAAGTTTAAGAAACTACTGGACATGCAAATGGTCACAGACATTTGAGGGTGCATACATGAGGATCAGTGGTCGGTACAACATCGTGGACTGAAGGGGCTGTTCTGTGCTGTACTGTTCTCTATTCTATGTTCGATATTCCTGACTCATGCCATATGGATATTGGGCAGGCTTTGAGGAAGAACGTCAGCAGCCAGAAGGCAACCTGTTATAGTCCAACATATCGATTTAAAATCACAAACTTTCGATGTCTGTGTGCTTCCCTTCACTTCACAGAATGCGGAACCAGCGCTTTCACAGATTGTGATTTCAAATACACCTGTTTGACAATAACCTGGTGTCATGTGACCCGACTTTCCACCCAATCCAACACTGGCACTCCCACATCTGCTTTGTGGAGTTACTGCAGTTTTCCAAGACTCTGAACTCTTGTAGTCACAGAGTATGTACGGTTTGTTCGGTTCGGGTTTGGATGATGTAAACAAGAAACGTGCACATGGTGGAGGATTGAGTGATGAAAATGCACTGAAATGTTAATGTAAGATGTTTCGATCACTTACTTTTGTAGATGAATAGTGCCCGGCAAAATTGTCTGTAATGAGTCCCACTATTAATCTTGTCAAGGTCATGCACCACATTGATTAAATAAATAGTCAGAGACTGGAAACTAGTGGATTGCGCTGAGCATTGTATAATCAATGGGGCTGTCCCCACCTCAAATTCTGATATAGCCAAGTTCAATGATGAAGCAGTTGAAGACGTTTGAGCCGAAGACACCGCCCTGATGAATTCCTGCACTGATGTTTCAGGGCTAAAATGTTTGGACTCCAGGAAGCACAATCATTATTCTTTCTGTGAAGGATAGCTCCAACTTTTCACGCTGATTCAGTTTTTCTCCTTTATACAACACCCATCCAAAGCTGCCTTGATATAACGGGCTGTAAAGTCCCAGCTCCCTCCCAGTGCGTGAAATTGCTTTGCAGTGAGTTGAGATAGGTTTTCGAACGCAGTCTGACAATGAGAGTAACTGATTGGCTCTTCTCACTGTGAAATTGCTTTGGTATCAGCAGATTGGTTAACTGTAGGTTAGATGAGAAGAAACATTTCTTTCCGTAATCCTCGGATTTCCCAAAACAAACAACAGATCAGAATCTAACAGTCAGACAGTCGTACTAGTCTGAATTTTGAACATGCAAAGGAAAAAAAGACACTGTTAACTTTAGGGGGAAGACATTCATATGTTCTAAATGTGGACAACGCTTCAGTGGATCATCAAGGCTACCAGAACATAAATGCACTTACAAAACAGGGAAATCCTAGATTCCCATCTGCACATTGAAGCATAGAAAATCCTGACAGTGTGAAAGAGGGTCACGCACAATTGAGAAATCCTAGTTTCCCAACTGCACAGGAAAACATAGAAAATCCTGATATTGTAGAAGGGGGTACTCGGCAATAAATGGTACACCAGCCCAACGAGATGCATCCCAAGCGGATCCACACTTCCGATACCTTCTTCTCATAATCCTGCCGAACCGATGGCCATTGCCCCTGACATGCACATCTGTGGACTGTGGGAGGAAACCCACGCAAACACTGGGAGAATGTGAAAACTCCACACAGGCAACGGCGGTTGGAATTCAAATGGGCACGCTGGCACTATTAGGGAACATTGCAAACTACTGAGACACTGTACGGTACCTAAATAGTGTTGATGTGCAGTGTGTTTTGTTAATCAGAAATCTGAAACAAATGATAAAGAAGTATGGGAGAACACATAAAAGCCTAGAGGCGGGTTGTGAAATGCAGCTGAATAAAACTGGAAATGTGTGAAGCTTATTGGAGGAGAACATTCTCATGAAAGCTGCTGAATTGTTATCGAAACCCAACTCGTTCACACACACCAGCTGGTGACCCGCCACTCCTGCACGTTCTCCAGTTCCGCCCCTCATTCACGCCCACTGGTTGGAGGAACAGTCTCTTCTAGCTCAGTCGTCCATTTACCACGTTGATTGGAGGACCAGCCGTGACAACGCAACACAACACTCTGTCCAACATGCACTTCCATTGGCTGGAGGACCAGCTATCCCACTGATGATCCAGACACATCCCTGTCAGTTCCAACAGCAATGATGCCAATGCGCTCCAACATGCACTGATCACCCAGAAAGCCTGGAACAGCAGTCAGAGCGTTTTCACACTCGCCTTGAGCTCTGGATATGTGAGCAGTCAGAGACAGAATCAGGAACCTAATCTGAGAAAAATTGCAGAATTAATCAGATGAAAGTTAATCTCCATTTAGCAGGAGTCTGCATTTGCAGAACTGCTGGCTAATCTTCAGTCATGGAGCAAACAGTTGACTGTAATCGAAAAATGCGCGTTGGAGAAACTCAGGAGGTGGAGCAGCAGGTTTCCAATTCACTTACTGTTTGTCAGAAATGATAATATTTCTGTTAATTAACATGGTAGATTCTGCTCTCGTGCACATTTTCATCATATGTTGGTAAAGCTGGTTGCTTAATTAGCACGATATCTCAGTGGTTAGTATTGTGGCCTCGCAGTGCCAGGGCCCTGGGTTTGATTCTATCCTCTGGCAACGGTCTTTCTGGAGTTTGCACATTGTCTCCGTGTCTGCGTGGATTTCCTCACACAATCCAGAGATGCGCAGGTTAGATGAATTTGCCATGCTGAATTGCCCATAGTGTTCTTGGATGTGTACGTTGGGGGCATTTGTCCTGTGTAAAATTAGGCAAACAGGGTAGTGGAATGGGGTTGAGTGGCTTACTTTTCGGTCAGTCATTTTCGAGTTGATGGGCCAACTGGCCTGTTTGCACAGAATTCAACACGAGGTAAAATCCATTCGATTTTGAAAAAAGTGGCATTGGAAAAACACAGCGGGCCAGTCAGCATACGAGGAGAGTCTACGTCTCGGGCATAAGCCCTTCATCAGGAATGTGATATGCTGTGCTTTTTCCAGCGTCAAATTTTCAATTCTAACTTTCCAGTATCTGCAACCTATCTCCACAAGCAGAGTACGAACCCGTCCTGATTTGTAACCATTTTGCGTGATATTTCCTGATTGCATCTCTGTCTATTTTCCTGTCACTCTATCGCTTATCAACCTCAATGTCCCAACATTGTAATCTGAAACACAAGCATAGGGCTGGAGTATAGAGTTAATGAGGTAAAAACAATGACTGCAGATGCTGGCAACCAGATTCTGGATAAGTGGTGTTGGAAGAGCACAGCAGTTCAGGCAGCATCCAAGGAGCAGCGAAATCGACATTTCGAGCAAAAGCACTTCATCAGGTATAAAGCTTTATTCCTGATGATGGGCTTTTGTCCGAAATGTCGATTTCGCTGCTCCTTGGATGCTGCCTGAACTGCTGTGCTCTTCCAGCACCACTAATACAGTATACAGTTAATGGGAGACCCTTGGGTCGTGTTGTAGAACAGAGGGCGGTCGGGTTCCAATTAATAATTGTTGAAGTTTGCACCACAGGATAGTAAGAAGAGGCGTCCTATACGATTGCCTCATGGTTCAGTCCTTTGAGTGTCGGAGTTGGGAAGTGATGTTGTGTTGCCTGGTCATTGGTGAAGACTATTCTGGAAAAAAAGTATTCAGTTCCCATCACACTGTTATAGGAAGGAAATTCTGAAGCTGGAGAATGTTCAGAAGGCATCTTTTCACTCGAGCATAGGAGGTTCAGAAGCGACATTAAAGAACTGTATAAAATAATTAGACTCATAAAAGTGTTAATGTTACTGTCTTTTTCAGAGACTGAGTGATTTTTGAGACGAAGGTCGCATAATTTTAAGGTGAGAAGAGTCAGGTTTTAAAAACACAAGGGGCATTTCTAACACAGATTGCTTTACGTGTGTAACGTATTTCCCATGGAACTGGCGGATGTGGGCGCAACTACTATCTTTAAAATATATTGCAACAATTACATGAATGGGAAAGGTTTGGAGGGACATGTTTAAGGAGGAGACAGATGGGAGTAATTTAGTTTGGGACTTTGTTTAGCACAGACTGGTTGGACAGTATGTTCTGGTTCCTTGCTGTGCGACGATGATTACACAAATTGAGAAAGTGACTGAATGATATCTGATCTCCATCTGCCTTTCACCTTAAATGCACCATCCATTGATGTTAAGGGAGGAACTCATACTTTGCCAGAAAACGTGCACCAATTGGTCAGCTGGCTACTTTGCAACATCGTTTACGTTCGCTACCAGAGAAAGTGTTTAAAATCTAATCACAGTTTCAGGGGAAACTAAAACACACATGGAGCTATGAATTGAATAATTGCTAATGTTTAGGCCGCATTAAAGAATTGCAACAGCATTGATAATGGTTCAAATCTGAAAGAAGAGAGACACTTAGTAATGAAAGACCATTTCAGACACACTCACCCACACACACACGCTACATTATCAACATGGGAATGGAGAGGAAATTACTTTGTTACAATGGCATAGCAGCACAAGGCCGGAATGATTGGGAAGGGCATTGAGCGGGATTTTGGCCTGAGAGTGACAGGTCTGTGAGTACTTCAGAACAGGAACAGCCTTTGTTCCATCTTTTCGTCATGGATGTTTCGTGAGAGTTGAGCTGGTGAGCATTTCTGAAGTCTCTGTCACTGTCGTTGCAATATAGATGAATTAAAGCTCCCAGTGGTTTTAGATTATACCAATTGTTCTATCACTTCCCCTTTCTCCGACTCCCTGTTTCAGGAGCCAGGGTCTGGGCCTCTGGCGGAATCGCGACTGTAGCAAAAATCTGTGCTGCTTTGCGTGTATAAAGGGCGCTTTGGTACTGGGTGATAATGGCAGATACTTCATCCAGAATATGCGGGAGGGTAGAATCTAATCTCTCTCCATCAACAGGAAACAACACACCATAAGGTTTGGGGTAGTTTCTTTGAAGCAGTATAGACTGCGGAAACCTGACTGAGATGTATAAAATTCTGAGAGACACACGCAAGGAAGACAAAGATTGATCTTTCAGCTTTCTGCCGGAATCAATATGGGGCACGGGGGTATAGATAGATGGTAAGGTTCAGGACGTCTTGAAGAGATGTAGAAGCTGTTTTTTTTTTCCCTTGTGTAATTGTTGGAATCTGAAATCCATTGTCTCGACATGGGTAGTAGAGGCGGAAAGTCTCATACCATTTCAGAACAAGATACGTGCATAATTGTGATACCATTACAGACACAGGAATGGACGAAATGCTGGAAATGGTAGAAACTAGGTGAACAGTTCAGGTCGCCGATTCAAGGCATGGCGAGGGGGAGGGATGGTGAAGAAAGGGAACGAGGGTTAAAAGGAGGGAGAGATTCACTACTAAAATGTTATATATTGCGAAATCGGGGGAGAGCCAATGGAGAAGTCAAAGGATAAAAGAAGTGCCTGGTTGTGGTGTCAAAGGGACATTAGTAATCCTGAATATAGAGAAAGGACAGTCAAGAAGACACATACAGACAGAGGAGCAGTTGAAAAGAATTTCGCCAGAGATGAGGAGATATTCTTTTCTCTGAGAGAGTTGGGAGCCTGTGGATTGTTTTTTTTGCAACCGTAAACGGCTGAGCCCAACGTGACCTTTGCATTTTTCTCCAAGGAGTTAGTAATAAAACTGACATCTGAAACAATGTCAGAATTTGGCCAGAATGCTGGAAGACAGTATGGTATAGTCGAGCATTCTCATGCATTTTAATGATTTCCAAGTTTCTAAAATAACCGAGGCAATGTGGAGGAATGCTCGGGTAAAACCGAGAAGAGCGGACAATAGCGGTGCGTGGGAATCACTGTGAATGGAGTAGGGAAAGGTTCAGACAATGGGTACAGTAGAGAGGGCTGCCATTCTGTACTGTATCTCACAAGACAGCATGATGCCCATCAAGGTCAATCAGCCATCACCAGTCATTGTTTAGAGTGTAATGGTTATGGGATCCCGCATTCTCCCCACAACCCCCACCCTACCAGGCGCTGGTTCCAGATAAACATGTCATGGACTGTCCGCTACCGGGCAGGGCCTGGGACAAGGTTCAGAAAGCTACCAGCTCAGTGTATGTAGATCAGTGAGCTCGGAGAGGTTGGGCCGCTTGCTTGTCGCCTTTTTACTGGAGTTGTGTTGGTGAGTGTTTAAAAAAAAATCTGCCAGCCCATCCCTGGAATGTATCTTCTTATTCCCTGTAAGTGCGACGTCATCTTGCTTCTTCTTATCCTTCATGATTTTCCCAATCCCAGTGCCAGGCTTCAGGCTCCAGGGTCAATGATGGGGGTGAGCGCTGCTTGCAAGATTGTTTCTCTATGGAGCAGCTTAAGCGTGAGTGGTGATAGTGAAGAAACTGCTTTGATTGTGCCAGTGGCATTGTGAAACGAAGATGTTCCATTCAGAAACGTGTGGGATTCTTTCAGCTTCATCTCCTGTGATGTTCCTGGGTAATTGATTCTGATGTTCTCGGGGACGTTGATAATAGTGATACTCGTTTCTGCAGATCAAGAGGTCGAACGTCATTTCAGATTTCGAAAAAAGAAGATTAGTTTGTAAGTGCAATAAAAACCGTAATTGCACTCGATCCGTTAATGCCATAATCAGTAATCATGCAGATTATCAATTGCACCATTGGCCGTGTGCAAGATAAGCCCTGCATGCTCCAGAGATGCGATGATAACACAGAGATGAGCAATAGCAGTGATGTTCACATGTTGAACAACAGTAAAAACAATCACAGTTACTGTTTCATTCCAATGGCCTTGTTCTTTGCGAATTGGCGAGTTTTTAAAGCAAATACATTTGTCTTCATGATGCTTCCATTCACGCTTTTCAATGGGATCACTGCTGATCTGGGAAATATAAACCTCACCTGCATGCTTTTCCTCCATAACTCGAGGTAAATTCAAGCGAAATCACAACATCGTCTATTCCCAATAATTTTGTAACGTTTAGATTACTTTAATGTGCGTTTGCAGAAAACTAGCTGAAAATCCCATCCTGCATTTTAACCCAGTGCAGTGTCAGCCAGATGTGTCTGATTAAAATGGCTGAGTACCTTTTCCCCAAAGCCTGATATCGCAATGCTCTCTGCTTCATGTCAATAGAAGCTTCTCCAGGTGATGATTTAGTTCCTTGCCTGATGTCCCAATGCTCCCTGCTCTATGTCAATAGGACCTGCTCGAGGTGTGGTTGGAGGTGTGAGCCTGATCGCCCAATGCTCACTGATCTATTTCAATAGAAGCTGTTCCTGGTGAGTTAGGTGTTCCCAAACTCATGTCGCAATGGAATACACACTGCTGCAGATGATCATTTATTCCAATTGCCAGATACGGAGTCAGAGAAATTGCGTTGTGCTGCCCAGAAAATACAACGGGAAATGGCGATGGGGATGAGTGCACAAATGTGGATCTCGACTGAGTCAATCGGTGAATGGGAGATCCTTCTCTGACAGCTTGAAGGTGCGTGAAAGACTGAGCCGAAGAGCTACAACCTCACTTGGAGCAGCTTCTCGTGAGATTGAGCAGAGAGAATTGGGAGAACAGGCTGTGAGCTCCGAACTCACCTGGAGCAGCTACTATTGACATGGAGCAGGAACCACGAAGTATGTGCTGAGAAGACGCTGGAAGGTTTTTTTTTAACACACAATATTTTTCGAGGTGATTATTTCGCTCTTCGAAGACCCGCCCCCACATATCTCTGTGCTTCAAACTCACCCATTTTCTGAGATATCCCTTCCCCAAAGAATAATTAATGTCCTTTACGTCACCTCTCCTAGTTCGGATAGGCGATGCAACACCTAACTCTCACATTGACATCAGTGTGTACTGCTGTGGACACTGTTCCTGGGTGAACGTGCCCCGGTCCCCCTATCCAGACTTTCAAACAAGTCCAACATTTCCATGCTGCTGTTATGAGATTGATTCTCAAGTCGCAGCTTTTACTGACATGTAACAGAGATTATTTGAGCATCAGGCTCAGGAAATTGAGACACAGCAGTATTCAGCAGAAGATAATCTATTGGAAAAAAACAACAGCTTTGACTTCCTGTATCCTTAATTTCAGTTGTTCATTCACCTCTGGCTTGTGTATTGTGTGGAGTTTCACATTATATCAGGTAGTTGACAGCACTGAGAACGGTGCTGAAGAGATTTACGAGGATACTGTTCATTTGAACTGTTTCAGTTTCGAAGAGAGAATGGACAGACTGGGGCTTTTTCTTTAGAGCTGGGAAGATTGTGAGGAGTCATGACTGTGATGTACAACATACTGAGAGATATGGAGAGGTTCGACTAATAGTTACCTTTCATCATGATCGATACCCAGGCGGCATTGACTTAAGATAAGAGGCAGAAAGATTTGAGTAGAAATGCAGTAAAAGCTTATTTTCCGGGGGGTGATTTAATCTGAAGCTCACTGTTTGAAATGGGCAGAAAGGCAGGAATCCACATAAACTTCAGAGGCATTCAGATTGAATTTGTGGTGCACAGGTATACAAGGTTAAGCGATGAAAAATGGGTAAAGAATAATCAAGCCTTTGTTTTAGGCAGCAGCACGTTCAAGGAGTTTGATGGTTTTTACTCCATTCATGCATCGCTCTTCTCCAGTCATCACTGATAATTCAGTGGTTTGTATTCAAAGCTTCGCAGGCCGTGGTTTTCGCCGGATTCCCGAACAGGGAAAGAGAGATATTTGTTTCTGAAAACGATAACAGCAAAAAAAAAAGAGCATTAGTGACGGGAGTCCTTTCAATGCCTCGGATCAATTAATGGCACCGAGAACATCAGAGTCAATGTCCCAGCCTCTCAAAGAAGGGAAAGGTTCCTCGAAAGTCCCGGCACAGTTGGACAGTTTATCCTTTGGTCTCTTCAGGTTCGCTTTCCAAAGTGTTGCTGAATATTCCCAAAGTTGAGACAGGGGTAGTTAGTTTCTTTCCTGTCATTCCCAGGAGTGGCAGTGATTGGGTAACAGTGTTTGGGAAATGGAAAGACGCCCACGAACAACGTGTGGGGCGATATCAGATTTACAATCTGCGATGACGCCAGGATATTGACTCTGGTATTCTCAGGAACATTTACAGAAAGGATTCTCATTCCTGTAGTCCAGGACATCAAATATAATTTCCGTTTAATATTTCCGAAAAAACAACGTGTAAACAAATTCCACGTTGCCCTCGAATAATGTTAGATTCAAAACTACAATCGCCCGATCCACAAACAGGCGACTGGTCCATTGTACCACTCGCTCTGCCCAGAGACCAAACACCTATACTCTAAGGCCGGGAATTTAACATGTACATGAGCAACGACAGTCATATTTTCAGGAAAAACAGCCAGGAAAAATAATTATTGTGACTGCTTCATTCCAATGCCGACCACTTTGTGAATCGGCGAGTTTCCTAATGGAAACACATTTGTACTGATGAAGCTTCCATTTACCCTTTGTCTGTTTAGGCATTCAACGGTTCCACCGCTGTTCTGAATAACTTCAAATCCACTTTCCTGATTTTCCTGGAAAACATGAGGTCAACTCAAGCCGAATTGCATCGTGCATTCCGTTTAATTTTTGGGGTTCAGATCCCTTTATTGACCTGTACTAGATTGCAGGAAATTGAATAATATGAAAATTAAAAAGTCACTTTGAGCATTTTAACTCGGTGCAGAGTCAGTCATATTGCCAAGGTCACATAGAGAAAGGGGATAGCTCCTGGATGTGAGGGGAAAGATATGATAGTGACCGAAGCGGCAACCTTTCCACGCAGAGGATGGTACGTGTATGGAATAAGCTGTCAGACGAAGTGGGGGTGCCTGGTACAATTGTAACATTTAAAAGGCATCTGTATGGGTATATGAATAGGAAGGATTTGGAGGGCTTTGGACTGGGTGTTTGTAGGTGAATCGAGATTGCGTTGGGATGTCAGGTCGGCGTAGATGGGTTTGTCTACATGCTGTACATACAGATGACTCTAGGAGTAAAACATTACCTCTGTTGTTCTCTGTTCAGATACTCCTCCACGAGTTGAAAATTTTCAGGAGTTCTCTATATTACTGAGACCATTCCCTGGGACAGATACTCCCTCAATCCACAAATGTTTGTCCTGACAAAACCTTTTCATTTCAGAACAAAGTAGCCGACTTTCCTTGCTCCCAAACCTGATGTTCCAATGCTCCCTTCTTATTGTCAATAGAATCTGCTCTCAGTGAAGTGGGCGCTTCCAGCCTCGGCATTTCACGCGCCTCGAGACCATGAGGTAAATATCTCGCTCTCAGCGATTGTATCACTGCAGCCACATCTGCCCGCTTGTCCACATCCCAGTTTCAGTTCGAGTTTCGGTGCTGTGTCACTCAGTATGTCTGTTTCCTGTCTGGGAAATGACATTTTTTGATAATGCACAGAAGATTGCTTTCTGAGGATTTTGGTGAAGTCACCGTTGTGAAATAGCATTTATGTAGAGAGATATATTTCAATAGTACCTTCTCACCGTCACTTTGACGTTTTTCTGAATTCTATCATGCTTAATCTTCAACAAACTCAATGAGAGAATCTCCCCAACCTCTGCGGACATCAAAGGTAAAGGTTATGTCCACTCTGAGTTCCTGAATTTGTTTTTCATATGATTTATAAACAGCATTGTTCCAATAAGGATGAATCGACAATATCTCACTCCATCCAGTCTCAGGAGCCATTTCCCCCAATTCGCACATTTCTCTCGATTGGGTGGCACGGTAGCAAAGTGGTAGCGCTGCTGCATCACAGCGCCCGAGACCTGGGTTCAATTCCCGCCTCAGCTGACTCTCTGTTTGGAGCTTGCACGTTCTCCCCGTATCTGCGTGGGTTTTCTCCCCCAATCCAAAGATGTGCAGGTTAGGTGAATTGGCCGTGCTAAATTACCAGTAGTGTTTGGTGAAGGGGTGAATGCGTCTGGGTTGGTTGTGCTTCGGCGGGCCGGTGTGGACTTGTTGAGCCGAGGGACCTGTTTCCACACTGTAAGTAATCTAATCAAAATGATACTTTATCACATGGAATAACAATCAGAATTGCGTTTGTCAGGTAGAACTCGTTATTAACATATGTGTGATATCTGCCTGTCATGAACCCATGTTGCTTTCGGAGCATTGTTCTGACAGATTATGGACGATAAAAGTTCTCAAAATGAGATCAGCATTTACCAAATGTATACACTTATCAGAAAATAGAAGCATGCTTGAATTCTGACAATCTTCTCGCATCGCGCAATTTCCATAACAGTTTGAATGATTACACTCAATCGATATACCATCTCGAAACCTCTTCGCTCAGAAACCCTAATAAATATGCCGTTTACAATGCCTAAATTTTATAAGTCATTTTGAATTATAGTAAAACCGTATTGAATTAGAAGCGGTTAACTGGCGTTATTTGTTTAGTGAATATTATTAAGGTTATTCCCCGTTAATTCTAAAGTCGAGGATTAGCCCCTTCTATATATAACGCAAGCATTTCAATGCGTTATTCAACAGTTTGAGCCAGAGCCTCACCGCCTGCATTAATAGTAATCAGCAGCACTGAGAGGTGGTAGGAGAGATCGGAATCAGAGAACTTTCGACTGGAGTAATATGATGGTGGATCAGAATCCGAGAACAATAGACTGGAATGTTCCAACAATGGACATGAGTTTGTTTGACGAACTTCATTATCTTTCTCAGCCTTGGATATCATTAGCATCGTGGATCCAGGATATTGTTTGGGTCATTCAAGGTGGTTACTATCCTACCCTTGCTGTAGTCGGTGTTCCTGGTAAGACCCTTTATCTGTTAAAACTGATTGAAATGATTTACTACTCCTGATACATACATATTGGAAAGGTGGTAGACAACGTTTTCAAATCAAATCAAAATTTCCTTACCTTACAAATTATAGCTAACAACTTAATATTTGCAATTTACTCACTGGAATGCGAAGAGATAACAGATTGTTGTTAAACTCCATGATCCTTATTCCCCTGCACACATTTACATGTCCACATACTCCCCATTCAGCAACCTTGTCCAGGGCCAACATCAAGATGTCCCAGTCTCCATATTATCTTCTGTTGAACTGCTGAATCAACCTTCGTTTGTATCTTTGTAAAATTCGGATACAGCTGTTTCAAGTCCCTTCTTACCACACTTCCGTTATCAAACGATTGCACTTGAGATAGTAACTTCTTCTGTCCACAGAATCTGTCATGCGGGAAAGAAGCACATGGTGGTCAAGTCATTGACTTATAATTTGCAGCCATAGCATTATAATCTGTTGGTATCAGCACATCTGCTTGCTTTATGTCCTTTACGGAAGGCAATGGAGCATTCTTCCCTGGTCAGGTCTCTGGATGTCTGCAGACACACGGTAATGTGTTTTACTTTTGACTGTTCTGGGGAAGAGCTGAACCAGAACCCCAGTTCAAAATAGACGTAACACACTGTCCTGATCAGGGTGACTCACATCCTGTGAAAGAAGAACAAAAGGAAAGATAGCTGCCTTCCCCTAAATTTTCCGAATTTCTTACAAGTCATTTCTATTCAGGGAGGTGGCCATTCCCGAATTCAGGTGTATTCTCTCTCTTTGAAATTCTTCCAAAGAGTGATGTTTATATCTATTGACATCTCGGATGCTGGGTTTATTGATGCTGAAATATAGATGAAAGGAACATTTAAATTTCACGTCAGTCGGAGTGCACTGTCAATGAATGGCTTTTTTTGTCATGACAAAGCAAGGGAGATAGCAAAGTGAGGGAAAAAGTATTGTGATCGACGGTAAAAGTGTGGTTGACGTCGTATTTGTGGTATTATGGATCTTCTCTCCTGTATTAGAAATATACTCCTTGCTACAAAGTGCAAACGAGCTTCACCAATCTAGCCCCTGGGATGATAGCACCACGAACAGTGAGTGAAGATTATGCTGTCGCGTTGTGAGAGAATAAGAGGTAATTGCATTGACGCTTGAGCGTGATGAACAATCACTCGTTCAATCATAAACAGATATGGATAAAGCGACAAATTCATGGCTTTTTTCAGTTGCGTTACATGATTCTGGATAATTTAGTGCCTCTGAGAACGTTCCCCTCACCCACACCCACTCCCCATGGCGATGGAGAGACGAGGAGTCCAGCCTTTGAATTACTTCTCCCCATATTAATACAGTGCAGTTGGTGTGTGCCCCTGCACTGAACATTATGTTATCCTCAATGCCGACAGCTGCTACAATACGTTCAATTTAAAAGGATTAAATATTCACACCAGCTTCTGACGTCCGTAATGAACATGGCTCTGCCGTCTCGGAGATGGAACATGTCTCCTTCTGACTTGGCGCAAATCATTTGGCTTCCCTCTCCTTACCAGGAAACCACGCTAAAGTATCCTGTGTTAGACGGGCAAAGGACACACGGAGAACATCATGGAGAATCAACCTGTGCAGTGTCTCCTTCATAGGTTTGTCATGTTGGAGCATCAATGTCATGCTCTACTGTTGAATAAGTGTCTCGCAGTGCTGCATGGCCTTCTCCCCGTCCCATAGAACAGGTTCAAGAGCATGACCGGACTCGGCCTATTCCGGTTTAACAGATTAAGACACTGAATAGAGTGGTTCTCTTCCTGTGTCACAGGCAGGAGTATTGAATAGATTGTCAATAATCTTGTTCAGTCGTTTCGATGGGCTGAATGGCTTCCTCATATTCGTGTGCATTCAGTTTAGATGCCGAATGAGTTCCTCGTTTAATTGTGGAAGCGCCCGGCAGCGCTGTTATATGTATGTTCCCGACACTTTGACAGCACAAGCCTGAATGTTGTCCGTGTCTTGCTGCATATGGACACAGATTGTTTCTGGAACTGAGGGGTTGTGGATAGTAAATTGTTGTGAACATCGTGTAATCTTCAGTTGTTTTGCACACTTCTGATCTTATCATTGGTGAAAGACATTCATGAAGCAGATGACAATGATCCTGGCAAGGAAGCTACGCTGAGGATCTCCTGCAGAGATGAGCTGGAACAGAGAGGATTGATGTCCACCAACCCCGAACATCTTCCTTTGTCCTCTGAATGACTCCAGACTGTGGAGAGATTGCGCCTGATGCCGTTTAAACTCAATGTATTCAGCGATCTCTGATATCACCCTGATGGACGATTGTCTTGTTTTCAGGGTTTTTGTTTACTCTTACCGGAGTCCCTGTGACAACCACTGTTGAGCATAGAAATAGGTTTTCATACATGTTTGGGGCAATTTCTTCTCAAAGTGGGTAGTGAATGTCAGGTATTCTCTGTCAAAATAGTTAGTTGAGCTGGTTCACAGGACATATTGAATGAAGAGGGAAATGTGCGTTTGATCTGTTGGAGAGATGATGGGTGTGAAGAATTTGGGTATTAAACCGGACCTGATGTCAAAGTTTTACAGCCATGATATTACCAATACCACAGCCGGATTCCGCATCCGAATTACATTCAGTCATTGAAAATGTAATGATTGCTGTTTTATAGGACGTTCAGATATCGAATGCTATAGTCACAGAGAGGCAGGTATATTGGGAGCAATATCTAATTGAGGTATGGGGGCTATACTCAAAGTGAATCTGGATCTGCAACATGACCAACAAATGAAACACAATAGACAATAGACAATAGACAATAGATGCAGGAGTAGGCCATTCTGCCCTTCGAGCCTGCACCGCCATTCAATATGATCATGGCTGATCATTCCTAATTAGTATCCTGTTCCAACCTTATCTCCATACCCCTTGACTCCACTATCTTTAAGAGCTCTAACCAATTCTTTCTTAAAAGAATCCAGAGACTGGGCCTCCACTGCCCTCTGGGGCAGAGCATTCCACACAGCCACCACTCTCTGGGTGAAGTAGTTTCTCCTCATCTCTGTCCTAAATAGTCTACCCCGTATTTTTAAGTTGTGTCCTCTGGTTCGGCACTCCCCCATCAACGGAAATATGTTCCCTCCTGCCAGAGTGTCCAGTCCTTTCATAAGCCTATACGTTTCAATCAGATCCCCTCTCAGTCTTCTAAACTCAAGAGTATACAAGCCCAGTCGCTTCAGTCTTTCAGTGTAAGGCAATCCTGCCATTCCAGGAATTGACCTCGTGAACCTACGCTGCACTCCCTCAATAGCCAGAATGTCTTTCCTCAAATTTGGAGACCAGAACTGCACACAGTACTCCAGGTGTGGTCTCACCAGGGCCCTGTACAGCTGCAGAAGCACCTCTTTGCTTCTATACTCAATCCCTCTTGTTATGAAGGCCAGCATGCTATTAGCCTTCTTCACGACCTGCTGTACCTGCATGCTTGCCTTCATTGACTGGTGGACAAGAACACCCAGATCTCTCTGAACAGCCCCTTTACCTAATTTGATACCATTGAGGTAGTAATCTGCCTTCCTGTTCTTGCCACCAAAGTGGATAACCAGACATTTATCCACATTAAACTGCATCTGCCATGCATCTGCCCACTCACCTAACTTGTCCAGGTCACCCTGTAATCCCCTAACATCCTCATCACATTTCACCCTACCACCTAGCTTTGTGTCATCAGCAAATTTGCTAATGTTATTGCTGATACCATCTTCTATATCATTTACATATATTGTAAAAAGCTGCGGTCCCAGCAATGAGGGGAAACGCCCTGTGAAGAGACAGTTGGCGTCTTTTGCAACCAGACTTTTCCAACAAACACCAAAACGTGTGTGACAGTGTTGAGGGATTGAGTGATATCCTGTTTCAATGTGAAGCAGGTGTTTGGAGCAAGTGGCCTTCATATGTTCCCATGCAGGAGGTTTTTAGTGGCTGAATAGTGCATCGGACTGAGGAGCAGAAATGGGTCAATGCAAACTTTGTCACGGCTTACCCAGACACTAAGATCGTAGCTGATCTGATTGTGGTCTCAGCAGCCCTTTTCTGCCTGTCTACTATTTGCCTTCATTCACTTGTCTTTGAAATGAACAACGAACTCAACTTTGAATGAATGAAAACACCCAGGCACCACAGATTTCTGGGGAAGGGAATTCCCACTTGTACGTCCTTTCAGAATTTCTTGTGCTTGTTCTGATTCATGCTGGAGGTCCGCTGATCGCTTTTGCAGCCCCACTGGCATCAATAAAATTCAAAGTTTCGTCATAAGGCCAATGATATAAGTTCAATTTGGATCATTTTCTTGTAATCCATAAGCCACATGCAGGCACCCACATGCATACATACATACATACATACACACACACACACACACACACACACACACACACACATATACACACACATCTTAAGAGAAACTGAAAAATGAAAGCCTTCGAGAGTTTCATAATTGTATAATACATAACAAGTGAAAAGCCCCAACTCTTATTCTGCCCTCTGAGGTTCTTCTGCTCACATCAACTGCTGATTTTGGGAATTGTTCCGAGAACGATTGGATTTGGATGTCTTCCCTTTGCTTCAGGCAGTGGAGAGATACCAATGAATCCTCATCAGAAATCATTCACGAGTGGTAAACATGACTCAGGAATTTTCTGCTATCATACTTGGCTGTCAGCTGGAACAAAGAAAGAGTGAGGGAGCACTCGGCTGCTGCTCCTTTCACTGTGTTGAAACATAGAATAACGTCAAATGTACACTGATCTGGAACATGTCCACGCTTCATGAACATTCTATGGAGTGTATGATTATTGACTATATGGAGGTGCTTAATTGCTATTTTCATACAAAGCACCTTTCATTAGTGATTTTAAAAATCCGCTTCATAATTTGATGACATGTTTATAATACATGGTGTATTTTTTTTTCAAAATCAGTTGATGTTTTTAGAATGTCTGTGTAAAATCCTAAAAAAAATTCCCTCCTTTCAGTCTCCCTGACAAGAGAAAATTTCTATCAGCCTAATATATTTTTGTCAAATTTGTGTGTCGTTCATTTCTTTTCAAAAACCCAATGCTAATACAATTGAATTGAATCTACACTTTGAAATAGAATCAGTGGTAACAATATTATAGCTGAATAAATGCAACTGCAGAGGCATGAGAGAAGAGCTGGATTAAATTGACTGGGAGAGGAGCCTAACAGAAAGACACTGGTACAGCAATAGCAGGAGTTTCTGGAAGTAAGTAATTCGGGAGACACAGCAGAGATTCATCACGAGGAAAAAGAAGCGTGGTGCAAGGCGGACGATGCAACAATGGATGATTGTGATATCAGGGATATCGTATAAATAAAAAAGAATGCATATAACGTGGAAACCAGTGGATTGCAAAGTTTTCAAACACCAGCACAAGGCGAGAAAAAATATAAATAAGGCGGGCGAAGTTGAAGTGGGAGGGTAGATTGGCCATTCGTGAAAAGAAAGATTCCAAGAATTTCTTTCGAACTTTACAGAACAAAACAGCGGCAGAAGTTGATATTGGTGTGCTGGAAACTGGCGCTGGAGATATAGAAGTGCAGAACTAATAATGGCTGAGGAACTGAAAAAATACTTGGTGGAAATCAACACGTGGAAGACTCCAGTAATGTCCTAAAACTTCAAGAGACGTCGGCTACAGATCTAATAGCAGAATGTGTTAGAAATAGTAGATGGTTTGATAATGGATAAATTGCCTGGTCCAGATGGATTTTACCACAGAGATCTGAGATAGAAAGCTTAAGAAATATTGGGGGCATTGTGGTGGTATTTCGTGATTTGCTTAAATCAGGAGGGATCACAGAAGACAGGAAGTTGTTAACATGACACCCCTGTTTAAGAAGGGAATAATGCAAATCATGGAAAATTTCAGAGAGATTATCCTAAACGTGGTATTTATAATCCATTGTGAAGGATGAAATTACTGAATACTTACAAAAACATGGCTAAATCGTGTGAAGGCAGTGTGGTTTCATCAAGTCCGGGGCAGGGGTTGGGGGTGGGGGGTGGGGGATGGGAGTCGGGCGGGAAGGGTGTTGGCGTAGCCAGATAAATCTATTCGAATATTTTAAGGAAATGACGACCACGTCCGATCAAGGACAGCCAAAGGATGCTATCTACCTTGACATTAAGGCCGGTTTTTAGAAGGTTCTACTCAGAAAGCTAATGCGTAAGATAAGGGCCCGTGGTGTCCGAAGGTGATGGCATGTTTAGAAGTTGGCTGTCTGGCGCAAAATCGAAAGTGGGGGCAAAGGGGCCCTTCTGAATATGGTAACCATTGACATGGTGTTGTACAAGGCTATGTCTTGGGACCATAACCTTTTAATATGTATGAAGGAACATAGGGCATGATGGTTGAGTTTTCAGATGATACAAAAACAGGTAGAGAAACAAGTAATATTATGGAGTAGGAATGCTTCAGAAGGAGGGGGCAGGTAAGGAGAGTTGGCAAAGAAGTGTCAGATGGAGTACAACTTGGTAAGTGTGAGGTCATGTATTTTGTTACGAAGAATACAATCATCGACTATTTTCTAAACAGAGAGATAATTCCGATTTCTGAAGTGCAAATGGCGTTGAGTGTTTCTAATCCAGGATTCCCCCAAGTTAAACCTGCAGCTGAATCAATGTTTAGGAAAGTGTTTAATCTGCTGCACAGTGTGTTTAAAGTTTATATTCAGCAAAATAATTGTGAGTTGACACTTATTAACAAAAATATTTGTTTATCGAATACAATTAATATTAGAAGAATAAATTTTACTATAAACTGACGAAATACTCTGCAAACTACTTTCTGTTTTAACTTAACATTGTATGATTGCATATCACCTCACGAGTATGTCGTCGCAGTAAACATGCTGATGTCTTCTTCTTCTTCAGATGAAAGACTTGGAAAAATCTTCTCCTTCAATGGTTATTCTTGAGTTACCGCACAAAGTGTAGTTTTTCGCTCATTCTCATCCTTCCGAGTCTTTGAATCTTTTTGGAAGGGTATGGTCGATCAGCCAATACATAGATATGGTTAGTTTACACCGATTAATCAGTCTCAAATAGGGATTCGCACGTTGATGATTGAAGGTCGATATTCCATTGTCCTGTTCAAGTTGAACTACGGGTGGATATTGCGGGGTCAGTACCTTTCAAGGATGTTTGGAAGTAACAAGCACGTTCGATCACGGACAGCCAAAGGACGCTATATACCTTGACATCAAGTAGGGTTTTGTGAAGGTGCTGTTCAGAAAGCTACTGATTAAGATAAGGGGCCATGGTGTCTGAAGCAATCTGATAGGCGGAAAGTCGAGAGTGGGGACAAAGATTATTTGCAAATCATCTGTGGATGGCCGCAGCCTGTTTGAACACTGCAGCACGTGGATGAGCACAGAGACCTCACTCAAGGCAGGATTCTTTGTCCCAGCATGCATTAATCATTGCTTTGTTTTTGTAAATCCATTGTAAGTTTATTATTATCCATCATAAGTTTTTTTTTTGGGAAGCCCGTCTGGCTCAAAAGCAAATACAATGTAGGCATTTATTTTGAGAGGACTTGAATATTAAGCAGGGATGGAGTCCTGAGCCTCTCTAAGTCATTTCTAAATTGATAGCAAATAGCTGAAGTTAGCAGATTTCAGTGAGAAATAGAATTGATTGACTATGTTTAAATGTGTTAGAATGTTAATTCTACTTAATTGTTCAATCGTTGCTCGCTCTAAATATGTAATCATCCAGAGGCCACACACTTTGCAAATGATAGAGCGACTATGCATTTAATTGAATACTGACATTCAAAGTGTCATTGTGATCACCAGAAAAGTAAGACAACATGTTCATTTTGTTTCGGTATAAAATAAAATGCGCATCCCAGTTATCATAAACTGTTGATTGATGTTTATATTATACGTTCAAAAATAAGGAATCAACTTCATGGTTTTGCGAAATGATGAAATTACTGTTCAGTTTAATAATCGTAAATCATATCTTATTTTTGCCCAATTCACAAGCATGTCAAACACCTAATTATTTTCCAGGTTAGTACACTCAGCAGTTTGCAATCATGACCTACGTTAAAAATGGATTCCAGAAGGCCTGAATTCCAGCACAGTGTTAATAGAACTCAGAGCTACCTGTGCCACTAAGTGAGACTCTGGCCTTCTCCTGAATCTGTTAAGGGACTTTCCAACCTTGGTCATTACAGCTATTTCTTCCATTCCTTCCCAACATTTCACTTGAACTCCACCTTGGGCGGTGGGGGGAGCTATCAAACAGGCTATTACTACTCTCAATGTCGGTATAAATGTTGTCCAAATTAGATAACACTGACAGACCAGCAACTAGGAGTTAGAAAATCATCTTCACTCCGAGCCTGGCCCAGGGAGAAGACGTATAGACATGCAGTGTCAGAATCAGACCGTATAAGTTACTGATGGTTATGACATGTGGCTTGGCCCCAGACTCAATACATATGCATCCTGGATGGACACTGGATGAAGAAATTAACGATTTGATTATCTTCTTCAGTACCTTGCATCTCACAAGTAACTCTCTAAAACTGTATCCAATAAATGTACCTTCACATTCACCAGTCCAAAAATGAAATTGTTCATCTCTGTGGATGGCCAGATATTAACATATGGGTGACCGAACAGAATATATCTGAATTAACCAGTAGCAAATAGCAAGCGAAGAATCACTTATATAGCTGAAATTGGCGGACTACGTCCTCTGTAAGTTATCACATACATACTCATCATACTGGTCCCCAGTTGAATGTAAGAATAACAATAAATGAATGGAACATTGCACGATAACTGCAGGTCATGGTTTGACTCCCCTCAGCAGTTTCCTGTTATCATACACCTTTCTCCCTCATACATCCATAAATTGAATAGAATCCAAAAACAGAATGAAACTTGCAACATAGAGCAGTACAGCACAATACGGGCCCTTCGGTCGTCGATGTTGTGCCGGCCTTTTATCCTACTCTAAGATCAGAAGAACCGACATGCCCTTAATTTTACTAACTTCGATGATACTAACTTCGACTATCCAAGACACCTTAAATATCCCTAACATATCTGAATATACTAAAACCGTTGGCAATGCATTCCACTGACCTATCGCTCTCTGAGTAATGAACCTGCTGTGACAGCTCCCCTAAACCTCCCTCTGATAACCTAAAAATTATGTCCCCGGTGATACACATTACCGCCATCAGAAACAGCCCTGTTTCTCCACTCTATGCCCCTCAACATTTTGTACAACTTGTACCAAGTCACCTCTCATCCTTCTTCGCTCCAAAGAGAAATTCACTAGCTCCCTGAACGTTTCTTCGTAATAAATGCCCTCCTATCTACGCAGAATCCAGGTAAATCTCTTCTGCACCACCTCGAAAGCTTCGAAATCTTTCCTATTACATGCCAACCAGACGTGAATGCAATGTTCCAGATGTGATCGAATCAGAGCTTTATGTAGCTGCAGCATAACCTAGAGGATCTCAAACCCAAGCCCCCTGCTAATGAAAACCAATACACTATACACCTCCACAACAACTTTGTCAAACTGTCAAACCGTTGCAAATTTGAAGGATCAATTGAGATGAACCCAAGACCCCTCTGTTCCTTCAAACTGCCAAGGTAGCAGCATTTAACTCTATATTCTGCATTCTAAGTCAATTTTCCAAAATAAAGCGCTTTGCACTTTTACAGAAAGAATGCTATCTGTCACTTTTCAGCCAAATTCTGCACTCTCTCAACGTCCCGTTGCAACCTACAACAGTCCTCCACACTATCCACAACTCCACCAACTTCCATGTTAGCCGCAAACCTACTAAACTACTCTTCCACTTCCTCATCCAAGACATTCGTAAAAGTCCAATTAGCAGAGGTCACAGAATAGATACGTGTGTGAACACTACTGCTCATCCAGCTTCAGGGTGAATACTTTCCATCTGCTACCACCTTCTTGAGACAGCCAATTTTATATCCAGACAGCCAAGGTTACCTGTGTCACATGTCTCCTTACTTTCTGAAAGAGCCTACCATTGGCTATCTTAACAAACGTCTTGCTATATTCCCAGAATACCACATCAACTGCTCTAACTTCATCAACGTGTTTTGTCACTTCTACAAAAAATTCAAGAAAGGTTGTGAGGCATGACCTGCCGCTGACAAAGCGATGCGAAATGTCTCTAAATCAACTATGGTTTTCTAAGTCATTATCTATCCTGTCTCTCAGAATCACCTCGAGTACTTTGCTAAGCACTGACGTAAGGCAGACTGTTCTGTAATTTCCAGGGTTATCCTTATTCCCTTTACTGAAAAATTGAATAATATTTGCCACTTTTCAATCATCTGTCTCTAATCCAGTGGACAGTGACAACACAAAGGTAACCATCAAAGGCATAACTTTTTCTACCCTCCATTACTTTAATCCTTGGATATATTCAATCTGGCCAAGGTAATTTGTCGATGCTTATTTTTGGACTTTAGTCAGTACTTCACCTCTATTTGTCTACTCCATTATGCCCTGCTCCAGCTACTGTTGGACTGCATTCCATTTCGGTGAAATGTACAGTACTGCTTTCCTGAGGAATCACGATTCCCAATATCCTGTCAATACTGGGTGACAAAAAGGGATGCCCCAATGCTTTCCTGAGGAAAAGCTAATGTCCAAATGTTTGACTCTCCTGCTCCTCGGATGCTTCCCGACCTGTGTGCGTTTCCAATGCCACACTTACCGACTCTGATCTAGAGCAAATGCAGTCCTCACTTTCTAAATTATACAGGTTTGACCCCTCTGCTCAATGAGCAGGGAATTCATCATGAAAACTCCTTGTATGTGGAGTAGCTGCTCAGTTCTGTAAAGTTGCATTTGATGAATACATGCTTTTTTCAAAGAATTTACAGTTCCAAAAATATTCATTCAGTCCCAGAGTTGCATTTTTGTTTCACGGATTGTGTAGCCTGGTAACAAACAGTGAATAAATGAAGAACTGAGTGGTACAGATTATTCAGGGTGTTATATTCCAGACTGGCTGCTATTGGCAGTACAGGAGAACAGGTAAAAGAGGAGATTTCTTTGCTTTATTAAGTAAGGAGTCGGTTACTACAGTCAGAATCGATGATATCTTGGAATGTTCTTCTAAAATGGCTTCGTGGACGGAGCATAGGATCATACCGATGACGGACACACGCCTATGGATGCATTAAAGACATCCAGTTTTAAATAAATACAGGAGTTGATATATAACTAATTCACGAGACTTGTAACATCAATGGAAACATTAGTATACACAGGCATTTCAATTCCCATCATTTACTGGGGCAGTGATAACGTTTTAAGAGAGGAGGAGATGACTTATTATTTATTCACGAGAACTTCGTATATTAACATTAGAAAAAAAAACAAGGGTCGATGGAATGCTGTGGCCTTATTGTGGGGATGAAAATACAGCCAGGTGCTCCAGGCAGAATAGTCAGTGCATTTTGGACCAGTGACCGTGACATCATACCTTTTTTTAGGTTTGTTCAAGAATAGACATAAAGAAAGTCTGAGAACTAATAGGCTTGCGGATTGTGTAGACATATTTTATTAAAATAAGACAGGATCTGGCCAAATCGCAGCTACTTCTGGTTAAAACGACAGCAGAACAGCCTCGGAATGGGGGGAGGGGCCGCATGGTCGAAATGGAATTGATGAGAGTGCCAGCTCAGCATGTTACACCGAAGATGAAATGTTGGAAAACGAGCGCAGAGAAACTTGGGTGTCCACAAATATTCAGAATGGAATGTACAAAAAGAATAAATAAAAGCTTAAGTAGTTAAAAAAGTGAACAGTTCAGTGGTCTGAGAAGACTGTTGAAAGTGCATCGACACACTTTATAAAAACAAGTAGAGAACAAAGGGGCCGTGATAAAACATTTGGGGATAAGATTAACAAGAATCCAAAGATAGTCTCTTGCTTATTTATGGGGAAGTGACTGACAAGGTAAAGAATGGTGAGAATTCTGTACCGAGGAGGCAACCTGTGCACGGAACCACAAAATATCTTAATCAAGGACTTCATATGATCTTAACTTTGGAGAGCCAGTACTGGATTCAGTGAGAGTGATCGTGTGAACTTTGAGAAAATTGATGCCGAAGGTGAGGAACAATGCGCTTTTATGCAGGATAGAGTGTGGGAAAATCCCAGATCTGGATCAGATGTATCTTAGGATGTTGTAGGAGGTAAGGAAGAAAATAAAAGGCTCTGAAACTTTATTTTATTTTATTCTTGCGTCTGGCCGCAGAAGAGATGGGAAAAGACATGACAACATCAAATGTCGGTTCATCTTTCACTCAGAGTGCTTGAATTAAGACTTGTGATTAAAGACCACCAAGTCTCACATCACTGGGAGGGAAACATTTGTAGAAATCTCTGAACGCTGCTGAGGCTGGATCATAAAATATCTTCAAGTTTCAGAGAGACAGAGTATTAAACAAGGGTTATGGGGAAAATGCAGGGTTGTGGATTGGAAGGTTATCAGAATAAATGAAACCTAATTGAAAGTAAGGAGACACAGTGAGCAGATGAATGCATTGTTTCGCTACATGTTGACGTATTTATTTTCCAATTGTCATGTGCTCACTGGAACATCAACCTCTCTCCCTGCGGAGTGAGGCACAGTTTGAAATTAATTGACGGATGCAAGTAATGCATACGTGCAGTTCCAAACGCAGTAACGGGCCAGCAAAGGGCAACGACAACGTGATTGGCTGTTGGGATGGAAACTTGCATCAGCACAGTCACTGCAACCAGAGGTAAGACCTCAGCAAGACACCTTTTCACCTGGATTGAAGAAAACGTTGACATGGGCTCGGTAATAAGGTGCTGTTAAAGCCTACTATTATGCTCGTCTGAAAACGTCTGGTTTCGAAAATTAAGCAGATTCAGGCATGGTTAATACTTAGACGGGAGACGGTCTGGGAATACCAGGTGCAGCAAGCATAAGACGAAAACGCTGCATCACTGTTGTGTCTCCCTCCGTCCATAACCAAAACTATGTGTGAGGAGTGTTTGCATGTGTGGTTGCAATACATTTTGTTGCATGAAGCCTTTAGGACGATTGCAACTGCTCAGCAAAACGCTCAGGTAAAGTCCTTTTAACTTTCTTCTTTCGTGTTTCAGTATTTAAGATGGCACTGAGAGCAGTTGCACGTTCCTCCAGCAGAAAGTGGAAGCTCATGGACACTTCCATCTTACCTGATAACCACACCGGTATGGGAAATGCACCCAGCAGCAGCTCCTGGGAAACTGTGTTGCGGAGCTGGAGTTGGAGCTACTGTACTCAGGATCAATCGAGATGCTGAGCGAATCATAGATAAGAGTTTTAGTGAGATGGTCACATGTATGGTACAGGCAGCGAGTAGCCAGATGACCACGAGGAAAGGCGAAGTATGCAGGAATCACAGGTGGCCATTCCCCTCGAGAACAAGTTCAACACTTTTGGGAGGAATGAACGTTCAGGAGAAAGCAACAGTAGTCAGTTTGGTGGCACTACAACTGGCTCTGGGACACAGCGGGAAAGGGACGGGTAAATAGGACTTTAGAGACAGAAGGATCGATAGTTTGCAGTCAGCAGACAGGAGAATCTATGGCCACAAACTGGAATCCTCAACAGCAGGGAAGCAACTGCGAGGGCGAAAGCAGATACAGTAAACAGAAGCTGTAAGTTGGACAGACAGATCAGGCTGGAAGACGACAGGGAGTGAAGAAGGCCTGTTGGATTAAAGTGGTTTTATTTCAAAACAAGAGGGCTAACACGTAAGTCCGATATAACCAGAGCGTGGATAGGGACATGAGTCTGGGATATTATAGGCATTACGGAAACATGGTTCAGGGATGGACAGGACTGCCACCTTAATGCACCAGGGTACAGGATCTTAATGCTGGGTAAGGTGTTGGAATGAATGGAGGGGGCGTTGCAATTCAGATTATGGTGAGTATTGCAGCTGTAATTGCAGATGAAGGACCAACCAGCAATAAGAAGGGGATGCTGACATTATTCGGGTTGTGCAATCAGCCTCGATAGAGCTAATGGCAATTAGAGGAACAAATTCACAGGGAGAGAGGTTCGACATGCGGGAGCAAAGGAGTTCTTTATAACATGAACTGGGACAGCGTGAGTGTTAAGGGATTTGACGGGTGGAATCTGTTAAGTGCATCAGAAAAGTTTCCTCAAGCAGTATATAGAGGGTCCTACGCGGGAATTGGCAAAATTCAACCTACTCTTCGGAAACAAGGCAGAACAGCTGACGGAGGTGACAGCTGTGGAAGACTTTCGGACCAGTGACCATAGTTCGACTAATATTAAAATAGCTTTGGAGAGGAGCAAAACTGGTCCACATGTTCAAGCTCTAAATTGTGGCAGGCAAAGGGTCCTCTGACAGGTGGGAGGCCTGAAAACCTGTGATAGGTAGATTTCAAGGTCTATATGTTCCATTGAGCGTTGAAGGAAAATTGAAGGAAGCTGGGATCAAGGGAATTCCTGGAGATTTATTGGATATACGGAGATTAATGCAGAAGGAAATCAGGAGAACAAAAAGTAGATACGAAAATGACTTGGCTGAGAAGATTAGGATGTGTTCAAAGAGGTACCTTCAGCATTTGAATGGAAAAAACAACAACTAGAGGGAGATAATCGGAACTCTCAAGAACCAGAGTGGACATGTATGAGAAGAACCACAGCAGATGGGCAAAGTCCTCAATGAATATTTCTCCTTTATGTTTTCTGTGGAGAAAGACATATAGACATGGGAAGCTGGAGAAGTTAGTAGTCATATCTTGGGGACAGTCCATCTCACAATATTGGAGGAGTTGGACGGATTAGAAAATATAAGGTGGATACATCTCCTGATCCTTATCACAAAAATCTAAGAACACTGCATGCGGCTGGACACGAAATTGCTGTGAACCAGGCTGATATTTTTGCATCTTTATTAACTACAAGTGAAGTTCCGGAAGACTGGAGGGTTATGGAAGCTGTGTTTTTTATTCAAGAATCGCTGCAAAGAAATCCCTGGAAGCTAGAGACAAGTAAGCCTATCATGTGTGGTCGATAAATTACTTGGGAAGATTCTGACGGATAAGATCCCCATGCATTTGGAATGACAGACTTCGACATTGTATAGTCAGAATTGCTTTGTGAAGGGGAGGTCATGCCTGACAAATTTGATAAAGCTCTTTGATGAAGTGAACAGGAAGCTTCACGAGGTCAGAACGATAGACGTGGAACTGTTCACCACTGGAAAAGCTCAGTAAATGAGGTAGCATCTGAGGAGCAGCAGAATCGACGTTTCGGAAATTCATGTTGAAGGGCATATTTCTGAAACGTCGATTATCCTTTTCTACGGATGCTAACTAACCTGCTGTGCATTTCCAGCACTAAACCCTTCCTCTCGGATCTCCAGCAAGCAGTCCTGACTTTCTCCTAGGATGTTGTACATAGTGTATATGGTTATCAGGAAGGCCTTTGACAAGGTTCCACGTGGTAAACTGCTGTCAAAGGTTAAATCACATGGAATCCGGGAGAGCTAGCAATTTGGATACACAATTAGCTTGATAAGAAGAAGCGGAGGATAATAGTGGAACAATGCTTTTGGGACTGGAGGCCCGTGACTTGTAGAATGCCTCAGGTGTCGGTGCTGGGCCCATGACTGTTTGTTGTCAATGACTTCGATGAAAATATACAAAGAATGATTAAGAACTTTGGAGATGACACTAAAATACTGAGCATTGTCGACAGTGAAGAAGGTTATCAGAAATTCCAGCAAGACATTGATCCACTGCGGAAATGGGCTGATAAATGTAAAATGGGGTTTAAGAGAGATAAGCGTGAGATATTTCATTTTGACACTCCTCCAAGAGTGTGGTAGTGACTAGCAGAGCCTGAAGAGAGTACTAGAACAGCGGAACCTGGAGTTCAGATGGACAGTTCTCTGAAAGTGAAGTCATAGACAGACAGGGCAGTGAGGAAGGCTTTGGCACACTGGCCTTCATCTTTCAGAACATTGAGTACAGAAGTTGTTAAGTTATGTTCCAGTTGCCAAAATTGTGTGTGAGGCTGCACTTGGAGTATTGTGTTCAGTTTGGTCACCTTGTTAAGAGAAGGATGTTATTAAAATAGAAAGAGTGCAGAAGAATTGTACAAGGATTTTCCCAAAACCCAATGGTCTGAGACATAGAGAGAGGTTAAACAAGTTAGGATGTTTTTCTTTAGAACATAGGAAACAAAGGAAGGATATTTTGGAAGGATGTAAGTAATAGCGATAGGTTGAATACACTCAGTTTTAATCTCCCCAGGGTAATCGAGGACACCCAGAGTCTCTAGTCTCCCTGCCGTACATCTCAGAGAATAAACCTACGCTACTCCGGCCGTTAACATCATGATAGCCCACAAGGTTACCACCGCCACCGAAGCATCTCCTGATGAAGTTTTAAAACCTATATCCCCAACAAGCAGAACAACCGTCATATGCAAAATACCCTGCAAGGACTGCAACAAGCATTATATTGGACAAACAGGCAGGAAACTAGCCACCAGAATATAGGAGCACCAACAAGCTACAAATACTCATGATCAACCACCACTAGTATCCATGCAAACAAACGAAGAGGGTCACTAGTTCAACTGGGACAATATGTGCATTCTGCGACATGCTAAACAGAGGCACTCACAGAAAGCTTTAGAGGACTGGCATTCAAATCAGAACTTCATTAACAAACGTATCGATAGGGATGCCATTTACCAATCTCTCTGAAACAGAAGCAGAAATGCTATCACCCACCACAACTGACCAAGGCACATATCTGGAAAGCCGGAGAGACACCAGCGCTTCGTGGAAAGCTCAGTGATGATATTACCTGGCATGCTGATGAAATGTCTGAGAACACATTTTACAGCTCAGTGAGCAAAGTTACAATCTAATCCACAACCTGAGCTACCAATCGTAACGAACACCGCACACAGGGAACGCGATAGGGAATGGAGAAGGAGCATTATGAAAATAGGGAGGGAAATAGATACTGGGATATACTGCATAGACATGGCTCAGTCAGGGCTGGAAAATGGTGCATAGATAGAGATAAATCCACATGCTGGAGCAGTTTAGACGTATGGGGAGTGTAAGTATGACTGCAGGAGTATGTTAGAGAGATTAGGAGGTTTGTGGGAGATGGAGTAAGTTACAGAGATAAAGAGGATTGGCATAAATGGAGATTACAGAGATCAGGAGGGTTTCAGGAGCTGCAGCTGTTTACAGAAATCAGTAGGGATATACGGGTCTGTGGAGATTACAAAGATTATCAGAGTGACGTCTGGAGAAGATAACATCGATAAGAGGGTATTAGTAGCTGGGGGACGTTACAGAGAATAAATAGACCTATACATGCTTGATCAGGTTGCACCGATAGGGAGACATTTAATGTTGTAGGAGCTGAACAAAATTGGAGGGAGATACCAGAGAAAGTTACAGAGATGAGGGGAGTATGTGCTGGAGAGTGGTACAGAGAAGAGGTTGATTTTGGTATTGGAGAACGTTACAGGAAGGGGGACTGGCTGTAGGTGCTGAAGAATGTTATAGAGATAAAGAGTGGGTATAGGTGCTGGAGAGTGCTACTGTGATAGGGAGTTGAAGTAGTTACTGGAGAAATAGATAGGAAGGTTTAAAGGTGTTGGAAGACATACAAAGTTAAGTCAAAACTGGAGGACTTTACTCAAAGTGAGATCGGACTAGGAAAGTGATGATGACACAAGTTTGGGGCAGTGTCAATGCTCGAGGAGTTAACAGAAATAGGGACAATAAGAATCTGGAGGTGATAAACGCGGTTTTGAGGACAGGAGGATGTTACAGTGATAGGAACGCAAGGCTAGAAATGTTACAGAGATTGGAAAGCAAGGCTCGAGAAGTTGCAGAGATGCGAAAGCACGGCTGGAGATGTTACAGAGGTAGAAAAGCAAGGCGGGATACGATATACAGAAAAGGAAACAGGCCTGCAGATGTTACAGGGACAGGAAAACAAGACTGGCGATGTGATAGAGAAAGGAAAGCACAGTTATAGATGTTATAGAAACAAAAACGCAAGGCAGGAGGATTCTGAGTTATCCAAGATGGAGGACGGGCAAATTGCTTTCTATAACAGCTGTTCCTTTTTTGAGGTATTTCAAGCGCTGGAGGTGATTTCCGCGAATTCCAAGAGCAGGAATTGTTGATTTATTTGCTGTTGCATTGTTGTGGAACTTTGGAAAAAATGTCAAAATTACAGCAGCTTTGAAAGGGAGAACAGACAAAGGAAGCACATGGTGAGGTCAGTGCAGAGTGATAGAGCGAGAAAGAAACGGACACCACCGTGTACCTGCACAGGTACTGCCTTAGCTGTTTGGATTCACGCATGACTAGACATCAGAGTGTTTCTGGGAAAATTAACAAACAGTGTAATTCACAACTGATATTGGAGGAACTGTTTGGGTGAAGTTCACAACACAGAAACAAATAAGTGAATTATTTTAGTTGTGTGAGTTCTATCTTGATTACATTCTTTTTTTCTGTCCCTTCATTAAACTTAAAAATATAAGCCATAACTATCAATTTAACTTGGGGCAGTGTTTAGTCGTGGAGTAAAACAGTGCTATTTTCTGAGTGTGTCGATTGTGAAGGAGGAAAAATGTCCTTTAGTAAAGTGATATGCGCTCCTTTTCAGATATGGGAGTTTAAAGAGAATTTAAGTGTTCCTGCATGTTATACCTGCAATAAGTGCTGTTGGTTGCGAAAAGTATCAGATCGAATGAATCGGTTGGAGAGACAGTTAAAGGCAATGAGGAATTTGCAAAAGCAACAGTATGTGATTGATGGCAGTTAAAGGAAGGGGGAGAAGTCTCAGATAGAGTCACATTGATGGAAAGGAAAGAAAATTAGGCAGTTAGTGCAGGACTTCTCTCTGGCTATTTCCATTTCAAACTCGTATGCTGTTTTGGTCAATATAGGTGTTGATGGATTGTAAGGGGAACGTAGCACGAACAGCCAAGTTTCTGGTATTGAGAGTTGCTCTAATGCAACGAGTGTTTCGTCAGGTTCCAAGAGAACTATTATTTCAGGGACTTTCTAGTCCGAGGGACAGACAGACATTTCGGTGGCCAGCAGAGAAAAATCAGAATGGTGAGTTGCTTCCCATGGTGCCAGGATCAAGGATATCTCAGACCGGGTGCACAATGCTCAACCCACCCCTTTCCGCCTTCCGCAAAGACCGTTCCCTCCGTGACTACCTGGTCAGGTCCACGCCCCCAAACAGCCCACCCTCCAATCCTGGCACTTTCCCCTGCCACCGCAGGAACTGTAAAACCTGCGCCCACACCTCCTCCCTCACCTCTATCCAAGGCCCTAAAGGAGCCTTCCACATCCATCAAAGTTTGACTTGCACATCCACTAATATCATTTATTGTATCCGTTGCTCCCGATGTGGTCTCCTCTACATTGGGGAGACTGGGCGCCTCCTAGCAGAGTGCTTTAGGGAACATCTCCGGGACACCCGCACCAATCAACCAAACCGCCCCGTGGCCCAACATTTCAACTCTCCCTCCCACACTGCCGAGGACATGGAGGTCCTGGGCCTCCTTCACCGCCGCTCCCTCACCACCAGACGCCTGGAGGAAGAACGCCTCACCTTCCGTCTCAGAACACTTCAACCCCAGGGTAGCAATATGGACTTCAACGGTTTCCTCATTTCCCCTTCCCCCACCTCACCCGAGTTCTAAACTTGCAGCTCAGTAACTGTCCCCTTGACTTGCCCGGACTTGTCCTACCTGCCTATCTTCTTTTCCACCTATCCACTCCACCCTCTCCTCCTTGACCTATCACCTTCATCCCCTCCCCCACTCACCCATTGTACTCTAAGCTACTTTCTCCCCACCCCCACCCTCCTCTAGCTTATCACTCCATGCTTCAGACTCACTGCCTTTATTCCTGATGAAGGGCTTTTGCCCGAAACGTCGATTTCGAAGCTAATTGGATGCTCCCTGAACTGCTGTGCTCTTCCAGCACCACTAATCCAGAAAATGGGATATGAAAATTCAAGGCTCTAGGTGTGGTATCGAAAGGACAGACTGATGGGCAGATGGAGTGTGCTGGCCCTGTTGGTGAGGAATGATATTCAGTCTCTTGCGAGGGAAGGCATGGAATCAGGAGACGTAGAGTCAGTATGCATAGATCTGAGAAATTCTAAGGGCAGAATTACCCTATAGGGAATTATCTGTAGCCCACGTAACAGTTGTTGAATGTACAGTGTAAGTTGAATAAGGAGTTAAAATTGGCCTGTTGCAAAGGTATTACTACAGTTGTTATGGGGGATTTCAACATGCAGGTAGACTGGGAGAATCAGGATTAAACTGCGCCCCAAGAACGGGAGTTTGTGGAATGACTCCGAGATGGATTCTTAGATTAGCTTGTACTGAAGCCTATCAGGGAGGAGGCAATTCTGGATCTGGTGTTGTGCAAAAAATCGAATTTGATCAAGGACCTCGAAGTAAAGGAGCTATTAGGAGATAGTGAGCACATTATGATAAGTTTTAATCTGCAATTTGAGAGGGAGACGGGAGAATCGGGAGTATTCGTATTGCGGTTGAGCAAAGGGAACTATGGAGCTATGATGGAGGAGCTTGTTAAAGTTCAATGGTTCAATACCTTTGCAGAGGTGGCAGTGAAACAACAATAGCAGGTATTCCTGGATATAATGCAAAAGATACAGGATCGGTTCATCCCAAAGGGGAAGAAAGATCTTAAGGGGAGGCAGGGACGACCACGACTGATTAACGAAGTTAAGGAGTGTATAAGGATAAAAGACAATAAGCATAACGTAGCAAAGATCAGTGGGAAGCCGGAGGACTGGGAAACTTTTAAACAGCAACAGAGGATAACAAAAAGGCAATATGCGGACAAAAAAAAAAGGTACGAAGGCAAACTGGCCAAAAATCTAAAGGAGGATAGTAAAAGATTTTTTTAGGTATGTGAAAAAAAAAACAAGGTGGCTTACACAAAAGTTGGGCTCTTGAAGACAGAAATGTGTGAATGTATTGTGGGGAACAAGGAAATGGCAGAAGTGCTGAATAGGTACTTTGAATCTCTCTTCTCTCGTGAAGACACAAGCAAATTCCCAAATGAAATAGTGGCTGAATGTCTTCGGGTAATGGATTATATTAGGCAGGAAATGGCGTTGCGTAGACTGATAGGTGTGAAGGCTGATAAGTCCCCGGACCTGATGGTTTACATCCCAGGGTACTTAAGGAGATGGCTCTAGAGATCGTGGACGCATTGCTAATCATATTCCAATGTTTTATCGATTCAGGATCCATCCCAGCGGATTGGAGGGTGGCTAATATTGTCTCACATTTCAAGCAGAATAGTGAGATAAAACAGGGAATTATAGATCGATTAGCCTGAATCAGTGCAGGGAAAGTCTTCGAGTCATTTACAAAATAATGAAATTATGACTTGCAAATACAGAAAACCGACAAACACTGACCAAATACATAACTACACCAGCAACCATCCCAACACACACCAACAAAGGGGTATCAGAACACTTTTCCAACGAGCCACCACACACTGCAGCACAGACGAACTTCAAAAAACAGAGGAGAACCACATATATAACGTATTCAAGAACAGATACTCAAAACATACAGTGCGCAGATTCCTCAAGAATGAACTACGACAAGCAGACCATACACAGCCAGAAATCCTAACCGCCTTACCATACATCAAAGAAGTTTCATAAATGACAGCCAGAATACTGAGACCCCTCGGAATCCTAGTAGCACACAAACCCACCAACACTCCCAAACGAAAACTAACAAACTTAAAAGACCCAGTACAACCCATGGACAAAACCAACATCATCTACAAAATTCCATGCAAGGACTGCCACAAACACTACGTAGGACCAACAGGAAGAAAGTTAGCCACCAGCATACACGAACATCAGCGATCCACAAAATGACACGACCTTCTCTCCCTCTTAGCCCTACACACGGATGGAAAAAAAACCATTTCGACTGGGACAACACATCTATCCTGGGACATGCTAAGCAACTACATGCCAGAGAATTCCCAGAGGCCTGGCAATCCAACCACAACGCCATAGACAAACACATAGATCTCGATGTCATCTATCAACCCCTCAGAATACGAACAGGAAATGACATAACCACAAACCCCTGGAATCCCATCCAAGAGAAAGATATAAATGAAAAGCAGAAGACAACAGAATCGCTTCACTTGGAGATCGCCACTAATGATGTTACCTAGCCAGGTTATGAAACGTCTGGATATCAAACCTACAGCCCAGCGAGCAAACCTACACCCGATATTACGAGTTATTTGGATAGCAGTAACACGATAGATCAAAGTCTTCATGGATTTACGAAGGGAAAATCGTGCGCGATCAAACTTGTGGAAATTTTTGAGGACGTAATAATGAAGATGGACAAGGGAGAGCAAGTATCTTGTCTTTCAGAAATCTTTTGATAAGGTCCGACAACAGAGCATAGTGTGCAAAATTAAGGCACATGGTAATGGGGACAAGGTAATTACTTGGATTTAGAGTTGGCTGACTGACAGCAAATAAAGAGTAGCGATAAATGGGTCGTTTTGGGAATGGCAGGGGTGGAAAGTAGGGTACCAAAAGGTTCCGTGCTGGGACTGCAGCTGATTACAATATCCATCAATGATATAGTTGAAGGCATTAACGGTAATAATAGCAAATTTGCGGATGACACAAAGCTGAGTGGCAGGGGGAAATGTGAGTTGGACTTGATGAGAATACAGGCTGACTGGGACAGGCTAAGTGAGTGGATGTTTTCATGGTAGACGCAGTTTAATGTGAATAAATGTGTGGTTATCTACTTTGGTGGCAAGAACAGAAAAACAGATTCACATCTAAATGGAGTCAAGTTAGGTAAAGAGGAAGTAAATGAAAGCAAGCATTCAGGTGCTGCAAGCAGTGAAGAAAGCAAATTGCATGCTTGCCTTCATAACCAGAGGAATTGACTTTAGGAGCAAAGAGTTCCTTCTGCAGCTGTACAGGGCCCTGTTGAGACTGCACGTGCAGTATTGCGTGCAGATTTGGTCTCCAAATTTCAGGAAGGACATTCTGGCATTGAGGGAGTGCAGCGTAAGTTCAAGAGGTCAATTCCCAGAATGGCTGAACTATCAAAGTTGAACGTTTGGGTCGTCTGGGCTTGTAGATACTTGAATATGAAGGATGAGAAGGGATGTGATGGAGACTTACACAATCATTAATGGATGGGACACTCTGGAGGAAGGAAGGAAGTTTCTGATGATGAGTGCATCCAGGACCACATAACACAGTTTAAATTATGGGGTAGGCCATTTAGAACAGAGTTGAGAAGAATCTTCTTCACCCAGGGAGTAGTAGATATATGGAATGCTCTGACCCAGAAAGCACTGGGGATCAAGTCTCTGGATTCTTTCAACAAAGAGATGCATATAGCTCTTCGAGAGAGTGGATTCAATGGTTATGGGTGAAGGCAAGAGCAGGATACTGATTGTGGATCATCATGAATGGTGGTGCTGGCTCGAAGGGCCGAATGGCCTATTCCTGCATCTCTTCTCTATTGTCTATTTAAGAACTGTTCTACCTCCTCATGGGAGCACATGGCGGTGCTGATACAGTCATCGATTTCGCGGAGGAATATATGTTGTGGTGATGCCAGTGTAACTGCGAAAGATGAACTGTTCCACTTATCCAACAAACAGGCGGGTATAGATGGTTTCTGGGGGTGCCCATGGTTACTTCTTTGGTTTGTAGGAAGTGGAAGGATTAGAAGAAGTTGTTGACGGTGAAGACAAGTTATGCCAGGCAGACGAGGGCATCCGTGGAAAGATGCTGATTGGGACGGCTTGAGAGGAAGAAACGTCGGGTTTGGAGACCTTCATCATGGAGCATCAATGTCTACAGGAGTGGGGTGAAGAAGAGGAGGTTGAAGCGTTGGGGGCTGGGGAAACGGAACTCTTAGAGAAAGTGTAGGTGTCACGAACGTCGATGCTGAGGTCCTCGGGATAGGATGTTGTAGAGGTAGGAATAGTTGAGTTCGGTGGCACAGCCCAGGCTGAGACAATGGATCGACTGCGGCAGTAAGGTTAGTTAATCTTAGAAAGGAGGTAGAATTGGGTAGTGTGGGGTTCATGGACATGGAGTTTGTATGCTGTGAATGGCAGATCCACAGAGGCGATGAGGTTGTGGTTGGTATTGGAGATAATGTTTTGGTGATGGTATATGAGTTGGTGATCAAGAGACAGTAGGAGGAGGTGTCTGCGAGTTGCCACCTGTCTTCAGCAGTGTTAAGTTCAGTGTGCCACACTACTACCGCGCCGCCCCTTGTCTGCGTGTTTCATGCTGAGTTTGGGGTTCGAGGGGATGGGGTGGAGGGCTATGCGCTGTAAGAGTGGGAGGTTGGAGTGGGTGAGGGTCCTGACAGGTTGAGGCCGGCGATGACATGGTGGCAGTTTGAAATAAGGAGGCCAAGGGTGGGTAGCATGCCTGTACAGGCTGTCCAGGAATTTGGGGTGTATGGCAGATGAGAAAGGGGTCCTCGGTGTTTAGGTGGGTGTCTTGGTTTAAAACAAATGTACGCAGATGCAGAGGTAGTGGAATAAACTTTTAAGCTCGTAGTGTGTGTCGAACCCTTTAAACTGGGAGCCAAATTGACTGACATCGTACAGACTGTTTGTTGTTTGAACAAAATGGCATGTATATTCAAATACAAATATGCAAATGATAATTCACCTGTGGACAGATATTTGGGTGTATGAGTGTTTACGTGTGTGTGCGTGTGTCGGCTTATGAGCAAGTGAGAGGGTGTTTGTGTGTGTGACTATGAGTGTTAGAGATAGAGAGAGCATATGTCTGAAAGAGGGTACATGTGCGTGTGATTGTCAGAATGTGCGTGCATGTTCATGTGCGTGAGTATGTGTGTGAGAGTGTATGGTGTAGTGGGCTCACCTGTAGTGTAACATGAAGCCAAGATGCTGTTTGAGGCTGAACATATGGGTACAGAATGTAGCTCTGAGTTTCAGCTTGGCCACTCTATTTTGTGGCATATTCTGAAGACCGCCTTCCAGAACCATCACCTGAAGATTGGAGGCTGAATATCTCTGACCACTGTAGTCCTCTCCCGATTGGGATGGAACATCTCTGTCTGGCATTTGTTGCGCAGTGTCCATTTATCCGTTGTTCTAGCTTCTGCTCGGCTTGGCAAATGTGCAATGCCTCAGGAAACCCTTGAATGCATTGTCTGAGGAAGACAACATTGGAGGATGTACATGAGTACATGGGGAGAACGTGGTTTGTGGTGGGCATTTATTAGAGACAACACGGAGTGACCGTCTTTATTACAAAGCGCAGTGGTCCATTTCTTTATGAAAGAGAACAGCAGTCCTTCTGTATCTTTTACAGAACAACAGTCTCTGATTTTCATGTGGAGAACACCAGTCACTGTTTATCACGGAGAAAAGTTGTCCCTGTGTTAGTATAGACAACAGGAGTCCCTGTTGTTATTGTAGTGAATGGGATTTTCTGTCTTTGTTTTAGAGAGCATAGTTCCCTATCACTAATGTAGATATAAACAACAGCTTTCCCTGAGTTATTCATACAGACCTGCAGTTCCTGTGTTTATAAAAGTTAACATCACTCTTGGTTTCATTATAGAGGATAGCGTTTCCTTTGTCTATTAAAGTGAACTAAGGAAAGTGAGGACTGCAGATGAATGAGGTTAGAGTCGTGAGTGTTGTGCTGCAAAAGGTCCGCGGGTCAGGTAGCATTTGTTGAGTGAGAGTACCGTCGTCTCGAGCACAAGCCCTTAATGAGGAATGCTGATGAAGGGCTCATGCCCGATTGTCGATTCTCCTGCTCCTCCGATGCTTCTCGACCTGCTGTATTTTTCCACGACCAAACTCTTAACTCTATTAAGGTGAATATCATTCCCTGTTGGAAACATAAGGACTCGGGTCAGGAGTAGGACATCTGGCCCTTTGAGCCTGCTGTGCCATTAATAAAATCTTTCCATGGCCTCAGCCCCACTTAGCCACCCTCTCACCATAACCCTTGATTTCATTACTGCTCAAAACAATGTACTGTGTTAGCTTTAAAAATATTTACTGAGAAAGCCTCAACTACTTCACTTGGCAAGGAATCCGAAGAAGTTCGTGAAGAAGTTGTTTCTCAATTCAGTCTTAAATCTGCTCCCCTGATATTGAGGCCTTGCCCTCCTGTCCGAGTTTCAGCCGCTAATGTAAGCATCCTCGCTAGTTCTATCTTATGTATTCTCTTTATAATTTTATATGTTTCCGTAAGACTCCCTCCCATGTTTCCGAATTTCAGTGAATATAATTGCAATCAATGCCTTATCTCCCTAGAAGGCAACTCCGTCATCTCCAGAATCTACCTCGTGAACTTCTTGTACATCACTTCCAGGGCCAGTGCATTCTTTCTCAAGTAAGGAGACAAAAAGCTGTACACAGTACTCAAGATGTGGCCTCACCAGGACCTGTATAGAAATAACATAACCTCCCTGCTCTTAATATTAATCCCTTTCCTAATGAAGGACAAAATTCCGTTTCCCTTCTTAATAACCTGTTGCACCTGTTTGCCACCCTTCTGTATTTCATGCACATAGGCACCGAGGTCTCTCGGCATAGCTGTGTGCTACCTTTTTTTACACTTCAGATTTTTTTTTACTCTAATTCATAACGAAAGAGATGACTTTACATTTATTAAAATTGTCCTCTATCTTCCAGACCTTTCTGCAGCCATTTAAATTATCTGTCCCCCAGCAAAATTTCATAGTGCTCCTCACATTTTGCCCTACCATTGATCTTCGTGTCATCCGCAGACTTCGACATGCGAAAAGTTTTCCCCAAGTCCAATTCACCAATGTAAATTGTGAATAATTGCAATATTTGTCACTGCCATTTTTTGCCAGCACGCATTTATTTCCCTCTTTGCTTCATGTTGGTTACATTATCCTATATGTTGCTCAGAACATATTTCATCTTTATCTGATGAAGCAGCCTTTTGAGTGGCATCCTGTCGAATGCCTTTTCGAAATCTAGACACACCACATATCCTGTGTCTTCGTTATCCATAATGTCCATAATGTCTTAATAGAATTACAAAACATTAGTTAAACATCCTTTACTCTTCATGATTAATTGCTACATCCTCCAAATAGGACAATTGATATCTAGACGCCTTTCTATTCCGCCATTGATAATAGACTCAAGTATTTTCCCAACTACAGAGGGTAAGCTAACTGGTCTATAATTTCCCATCATTTAACTACCTCTCTTTTTAAAGTTAACAATCACATGACACCACGTTATGGTTCAACAGGTTTAATAGGAAGCACACTAACTTGCGGAGAGCCGCTGCTTCCAAAATCGGGTGATTTTGGAAGACACAATTGTAAGGCCCAAAATTTATTTGAAAAAATTAAAGTGTGATGTAACTGAAATTATACATTGAAAAATACATTGATTGTCTGCTGAGCCTTTCATCTGTCCGAGTAGCATGATAGTTTAGCTTATTTCATGTGTAATTCACACAACCATTTTCTTTAAAGTTGCATTCTCAGGTTAGCTCAGAATTCACCACACAAAATATATCTTTGCATGTGGGTCTTTCTGTCTGTGTGTGTGTGTGTCTGTCTGGGTTGGCAGTTCTAACTGTGATAGACAGTGTTTATGTGAGTGCAGTGAGTGTAGAGTGTCTTAAGTCTGTGGAGAGTGCATGTGAGAGTATGAGAGTGTGTGTGCGCGTCTGGGGTGGGGGTTTATGAATGTGTGTGAGAGTGGGTGTATATGTGTGTGCATGATTACAGAGTGGACTAAGTCCCTGAGAGGATACCTGTGTTAGTGGGTGGAGTGTGTGTGTCTGTGAGGGTGTCTGTGAGTGTCTGTGTGCACGTATGTGTGTGTATAGGACTGCTGTGTGTGTGCATGTGTGTGTGTGTGTGTAGGAGTGTTTGTGCGTGTGTATAGTGCAATGGTGGTCACCTATAATGTGACATGAACCCAAGGTCCCGGTTGAGGCCCTCCTGATGGGTACCAAAATTTGCTTTCAGCCTCTGCTCGGCTACCTTTCGCTGCTGTCTGTCCCGAAGTCCTCCTTGGAGGATAGTCACCCAAAGTCCAAGGGCGAATGTCCTGGACCATTGATGTGTTCCCCAACTGCGAGGGAACACTCCTGTCTGTTGACTGTTTTGCGGTGTCCATTCATCCATTATCATAGACTTTGCTTGGTTTCCCCAGCATAACATGCTGCAGGGCATCCTTGCCTGCAACATATAAGATAGGCAACGTTGGCTGATTCACATGAGTATCTGCCACGTACAAGGTGAGAGGTGACCTCACGTGCAATGGTGGTATCCATGTCCACACTCTGACACGTTTTGCGGCGCCTACAGTGACAGGGTTGGATGGAGTTGTCCTGAGACCCGGTAGCTTGCTACGAACAATGATTTTATTGAGGTTTGGTCGTTGTTTAAAAGCAAGCATTGGGGGTGTGGGGAAGGTCTTGGCGAGGTATTCATCCTCATAAATAATGTGTTGGAGGTCACGACGTACATGGCGTAGTTTTTCAGGTTCTGGGAAGTACTGAAAAATGGAAGTTACCCTGTCGGTTGCAGCATGTGTCAATCTCCTGAGGAGGTCATTACGGTTCCTTGCCGTGGCACTTCGGAACTAGCGATCGATCAGTTGAGCATCGTGCGCCTTTCTTGTGAGCGCATCCCTGAGTACTTCCAGGTGCCCGTAACTTTCCTCCTCATCTGAGCAGATCCAGTGTATATGTAGGGTTTGTCAATAGGGGGTGGCTGTTTAATATGTTTTGGGTGGAAGCTGGAGAAGTGTAGCATTGTGAGGTTGTCTGTGGGTTTGCGATAGCGTGTGGTGCTGAGGTGTTAATCCCTGATGGAAATGCATGTGTCCAAGATTGTTACATATAGTCGGCAGTAGTCCATGGTGAGTTTGATGATGGGATGAAACTTGTTGATATCACTCTGTAGTTTTATCAGTTCCTCCTCGCCATGGGTCCAGAGGAAAAAAAAATGTCGTCAAAAAACCTGGTGTATAAATTTGGTAGGAGATCCTGCGTAGAGAAGGAGTCTTATTCGAACTTGTGCAAAAATATTTTGGCATATTGAGGTGCACATTTAGTCCCCCTGGCTGTTCCATGTGTCTGGATGAAGAACTGGTTCTCAAAAGTGAAGACATTATGATCAAGAATAAAGCAGATGAGTTGTAGTATGGTGTTTGGGGATTGGCAGTTTTTGGTGTAGAGTACTGAGGCTGTTGCAGCGATTCCATCATTGTGGGTGGGTCCTGGTTTAGAGTGCTGAATCATTCATTGTGACTACGAATGTTCCCGTTTCGAATGGTCCGTAAGTGCTGAGTGTCTTTTAAAAATCAGTAGTTTGGCGATAGAAGCTGGGGGTCCCCTGCACAATAGTTTTCAATATGCCTTCAACACAGCCAGAGAGACTATCCCACAGGGTCCCATTCCCCAACACAATAGGACTTTGTGTTGGCTTTGGGTATCTTTGGAAGGCAGTAGAAGTCACCTACACGAGATTTACGTGGGATGAAGGAACGGAGGGAACTCTGAAGGACTAGATCCAAAGTCCTGATCAAAGTGTTTAATTCACGGGTGTGTCCTTTGGTCGAATCAGCTGGTCGTTGCCTATAGGGTTCCTGGTTTTTTCAGTTGTCGGTACACTTCCTTGCAGTACTCTGTTCATTCCAAAATGTCAATGGTTCCAAATTTATCTGCTGTTTTGATGACAATTTTGTGATTGGTTTTGACATGCTCAGCTCATCTACCGCCAGTTCCGACGTGCCACAGCAAGGAATTGTAATGACCTCCTCAGGAGACAGACAGGTGCTGCAACTGACAGGGTACTCTTTGCTGTTCAGGACTTCCCAGGGGCTAAAAAAAATCTACGCCATGTTCTTCGTGACTTGCAACGCATTATCAATGAGGATGAGCAACTCGCCAAGACCTTCCCCACACCTCCACTGCTTGGCTTTAAACAACCACCAAACCTCAAACATTGTTCGTAGCAAGCTGCCTGGCTCTCAGGGCATCTCCATAAAACCATGTCACCGTAGGCGCTCCAAGACGTGTCAGAGTGTGGACATGGATACCACCATTACAGTTGGGGACACCTCCCAACTTGTCCGTGGCAGATACTCATGTGACTCAGGCAATGTTGTCAATCTTATACGCTGCAGGCAAGGATGCCCTCGGCATGTTATATTGAGGAAACTGAGCTAATGCTATGAAAACGGATGAATGGACGCCGCACAACAAACAACAGACAGGAGTGTTCTGTCCCAGTTGGGGGACACTTCAGTGGTCCAGGACATTCGACCTCGGATCTTTGGGTGACCATCCTCCAAGGCGGACTTCGGGACAGGCAGCAGAGAAAAGTGGCCGAGCAGAGGCTGATAGCTAGTTTCAGTAACACCAGGAGGGCCTCAACCAAGATCTTGAGTTCATGTCACATTACAGGTGACCATTGCACTACACACACACACACAGACACTCCTACACACACACACGAACACACAGACACACGGACACACACAGCCGTCCTATACACACACATGCACATGAACACATGTATGTACAGACACGCACACAGACACTCACACACACCCGTACAGGCACATACACTCCCTCGCTCAAACAGGCATCCTCTCAGAGACTGCGACCACTCAACATTCATGCACACACACATATAGATTCTCTCTCGAAGATACTCAAAAACACCCACCCCATACACGCACACACTCTCACACTCACACAGGCACCCCCTCACAGACTTAAGACACTCTACACTCACATACACACTCTCTCACTCTCAGAAGCCCCAACTCAGGCAGACACACAGACAGACAGACACAAAGACCCACATGCACACATATATTTTGTGTGGTGAATTAGTACTTGGAGAGTTACATTATACTTTGCTCAAAAACTGCGTGGATTCATGTAAAGTTCTGAGCTCAAAAACTGCTCAAAGAAGTGAAACTATCATGGTATTCGAACAGATGAAAGTCTCAACAAACAATCAAGGTATTTTTCTACGTATAATTCCAGTCACATCACACTGGAAATTTTTGCGATAAATTCTGTGCCTTACAATAATGCCCTCCACAATCACCTGATGAAGTAGCGGCGCTCCAAAAGCTAGCGTGCTTCCAATTAATTCTGTTGAACTGTAACCTGGTGGCGTCCGATTTTTAACTTTGTACATCCCAATCCCATACTGGCCCCTCCAAATCATTTATTTTAAAACAGTGGTATCTCGTTTGCTGTTTTTTAATCTGTTGGAACTACACCAGGGAACAGTGCATTCCAGGTAAATTACCATAAGTACACTTGCTATTTCATCCACCATCTCTTTTAGAACGCAAGGCGCCATTGTGTAAGGGCCAGGAGACATGTTCACCATTAGCTTGTCCAACTCTTGTCATTAGGTAAGGCAAGAAAACAAACGACAGAGAAAAAAAAACACTGATTGTGATGTTGTCAGATGGCAATATTGCTCAAATGTTTGAAGCACCTTCCTGCAAGAGGGTAGAGAAGAAATTCCGAAGTGTCTGGATGATCCCTTTCCTTCATTATTCGCCATGACCGAGGTCTTAAATGATGGGAGGCTCGTGAATGTTGTGCCCTTATTCAATAAGGGCTGCAATGGGAAACCTTGACACGATGGACCAGTAAGTCGAATATCTGCGGTAGGTATGCCACTTGAGAAGCTTGTGAGATATAATGTATAAATGCATTTCGAAAGGCAGGGTTTGATCAGAAGTTTTCAGCATGGAGGTCATGCCTCGGAAATTTGTTCAAGATATTTGATAAGATCTCTTGGCAGCAGGGTGGCCAGCCGGGCGACTGTCTGTGTGGAATTTTCATATTCTCCCCATGTGTTTTTTCCGGGTGATTCAGTTTCCTCCTACATTCCAAAGATGTGCAGGTTAGGTGAAACGGCGATGCTAAATTAGCCATCGTTTTCAGCAAAGTGTATATTACATGCGTTAGTCAGGGGAAATGTAGAATAATAATGTAACGAATGGGACTGGGTGGGTTAATCTTCAGAGGGTAGGTGTGGACCAGTCAGGCCAAAGGCCAATTTCGAGACAGCAAGGATTTTATCAGGAAGGTTCATGAGGGCAGGGACGTAGATGTACGATATATAGATTTCACTGAGTTCTTTGATTAGGTTCCATATGGTAGGCTGGTCTTCAAGGTTCGACCGCATGAAATCCAGGGTGAACTATCAAATTGGATACACAATTCGCTTGATGGTAGGAAGCTCGGTGTAATAGTGAAAGACTGCTTGTTGGACTGGATGTCTGTGACGATTGGTGGGCATCAAGGTTCTGTGCTGGGCCCATTGCTTTTTGTTCGCTCTACCAATGATTTGGATAACAATGTACAAGGCAAGATGTTTAAATTTGCAGGTGATGTCGTGGATATTGAGAAAAGCTGTCAAAACTTGCAATAGGAACTTTATACACTGAAGAAGTGGGCTAAACAAAGCCAAATGTTGTTTAATATAGATAAGTGCGAGATCTTGCATTTCAAAAATAAGTGTCCAAATCAATGTCAGAATTTCATGTTGAGTTTCGGGCGTTAAGGAATGTATTGGGACGGAAGGAACTTCGATTTCGGTTGCATGGTTGTTTTTTAAGTGTAGTCACAGGCAGAGAGGGCAGTAAACAAGGCGTTTATACATCAGGGTATCGAAAATGCAGAAGTTGGGAAATTACGTTGGAGTTTAAATGATGGTGGTGAGGGTGCATTTGCGTTCAGTTTTCGTTATCTTGCTTTAGGAAAATTTTTATTCAACTGGAAAGCGTGTGGAACAAATGTGAATGAATGTTGCCTGGTCACACGGGATTGAGTTATGGGAGATGTTGGACAAGCAAGGACTTTTTTTTTCTTCAGAGAGCAGGGGAGCGACGGGGAGTTGGGAGTGGATCTTATAGAAGTGCACAAGATCATTAGAGACATGGATAGGGTGAATGCTCCCAGTCCTTTTCAAAAGATTGTGGAATTGAGGATTCGATGGAATCATACTGAAGTTAGTGGGCAAAGATGAAATGGAAACCTGAAGGGGACCTTGTATGTATATTCAAAGAGCGAGCAGCAGAAGCGTTTGAGCTGAGTACATTAACAACAATTAAATCATTTGAACAAATACATGGAGAGGAATGGTTTAGAAGGAATACGGTTCAAATGAAAGCAAATAAGATTAATGTGGACGGTTATTTTTGGTCGTCATGAAGCTGTATGGACCAAAGATACTGTCTTCATGCTGTTGAACTTGGTGACTCTATGATTCTATAACATTGCCCCACCCAGATATTGAACATCATAAAACACTGCACAGAGCCAAATTGGTGGTTGGAAGCTCATTCATGGGATTTTACAAGGTACGGAGAGTGATGAGAATCAGAGAATGTACAATCACAATAACTATTTTTGATGAGCACTCTCGGAACATCAAGTCCATATAGTGCAAGTATGGTGAAGATGCTCACATGAATGATGTCGTGGAATTGTACGAATCCTAACATGTATGCTAACCAGTGAGTGTCGGCTTACAGTAAATTAGAGTTGAGAAACAATTTGACCGCTTTCTCAACGAAACTATGACGGAAATTCTATTCCGTTTCAGTGATAAATTTCAGCATATGGTGTAGATCATAGAGGTATATAAAGATTGTTTTTAATGCAGATTCGAATATTGCAAATATATCATCAACATAATGGAAATATGCAGGGGGTGGGGTAGCAGAAAATTAGCGCGAAATCAAGATTTGTTACGTATGATTATTAATAAAGATGTTAGGAAGAGGTTGATCGAGATAATATCCCATGGTAATGTCATTTATTTGTGCATACGTGTTACTACAGCAGAAGTCAACAACACAAGTTGTTAAGTTCATGATTTTGATGAAATCAGGCACAAATAGTAAATCTAGATTTCAATGGCCTATTTGATATATATACTGATAAATGTGCTGGCAATGTTGAACAGCATATGGGCATGCCGTTGCTCTCAATTTGTAGCTGTCACTTGGTCTCAGTGAACATGAAGGAATTACTTAATGGTACGTTGAAAAATCCGTCAGCCATAATTGCAATAGTTGCACAGAGCACTTGGTAAATTCTTGCTGTGCAGAGCCAGTCACAGATATGATAGAACGTAAAGGGGTCATTACATTTTTGTGTCGTGGGAACCTTTATATGGTGGCTGCAGTGATCCATGAGAACAATTTAAGAGGGGTAAGCCATGGGACAGGAATGGGCGTTGCAGGTTCTGATCTTTAATTGTTTCAGTAATGTCAGGGAATTTGGAAAAAGATGGAGAGATGTGGCATTGTCAGTCAAGGACAGTATTACAATGGAAGAACATACGTTTCATGAGAATTGGTCAAATGAGGAACATGGCCTGAGAATAGAAACTGAAAAGGAGAGGTCTCTCCTTTGAGAGTTTTCTATAGGTCTCCGAGAAGTTCCAAAGATGTAGTGAAAAGGATTGTAAAGATAATTCTGGATAGGAGCCAAAGTAACAGGGTAAAAGTTATGGGCGCCGTTAACTTTGGAAATGTTGACTGGAAACGCTATGGTTTGAGTAGTTCACTTTGGTCCATTTGTATACAATGTGAGCAGGAGGCCTAGCTGACACAGAATGTGGATAGGCCAACAAGAGGCGAAGTCATAATAAATTAGGTATTGCGTAACCAGATGTTAATTTGATGGTAAGTGAGAACTTTGGTGATAGTTACCACAATTCGGTTGTTTACTTTAGCGATGGAAAGAGGTGGGTATATGCTCAGGGCAAGAGCTACTGCTGGGGAAAGGTAATTATGAGGCGACTAGGCAAGAGTTAGGATGCATACGTTGTGGAAGGAAAGTGCAGGGGTTGGGCATAACTGAAACGTGGAGATTGTTCAAGGAACAGCTAATGTGTGTCCTTGATAAGTATGTACCTGTCAGGCAAGGAGGAAATGGTCTCGCGACGAAACCACGTTTAGTAGAGAGGTTGTGTCTCTTGTCAAGAGGAAGAGGAAGCTGATGTAATGATGAGGCATGCATGCACAGTTAGGGCAGTTGAGAAACACAAGTTAGTAAGGAAGGACCTAAAAGAGAGCTAAGAACAGTCAGGAGGGGACATGGGAAATCTTTGGCAGATCTCATTAAGGGAATCCTAAAATTTTCTACAGACATGTCAGGAATGTTTTTAAAAATGACTAACATAACATTAGGGCCTATCAAGGACAGTAGAGGGAGGTTGCGTGTGGAGTCCAAAGAGGTAGGAGATGCATATTTTTCATCAGAGTTAACAGAGAAAAAAGACAATGCGGTTGAGTGGAATACTATGATGCAGGCTATTCGACTCGATGGGATTGAAGTTTACACGGTGGACGTGTGAGCAAATTTGGAAGATGTGAAACTAACAAAGTCCCCAGGTGCGGATGGAGTTCTACTAGGATTCACTGCGAAGTGAGGGAGGAGATTCCAGAGCTTTTGGCTTTGGTACTTATGTTGTCATTGTCTACAGGAAAACTGCCAGAAGACTAGCAGAGGGCAAGTATTGTCCCCTTGTTCATGAAGGAGATTAAAGACAATCCTGATAATTATGGACCTGTCAGCATCTCGCAGTTATGGTAAAGTATTGGAAAGGATTATAAGTGATAGGATCTATTATCATCTAAAAAGGAATATTTTGATTACGGATAGTCAACACTGTTTTGTTAGGGGTAGGACGTGCCTCACAAACGTACTTGCATTATTTGAAGGTGTGACCAAACAGGTGCAGGAGTTCAAAGCGGTTGATGTGATGCCTAATACTTTAATAAGTGTCGCCCACGATAGGCTATTGCATAAAGTACAGAGGCATGGCATTGAGATTGATTTAGATGTTTGGATCAGAAATTGACTATCAGGAAGAAGACAGAGGATGGTGTTTGATGGGAAACGTTCATAATGGAGTTCAGTTACTCGTGATGTACTGAAAGGATCTGTTTTGGGGACACTGCTGTTTATCATTTTATATAAATGACCTGGATTTGTGCGGAGAAGATGTGTTAGTAAACCTGCAGATATCACTAAAATCAGTGTAGTTGTAGATCGTGCCAAATGCTGTTGCACATCACAGAAGCACATAGATATGCCGCAGAGCTTTGCTGAGAGGTGGAAAGAGGGGTAAATGCTGACAAGTGCGAGGCGATTCACTTTGGAATGCATAACAGGAATACAGAGTGCTGGGCTAATGGTAAGATTCTTGGTAGTGTGGTTGAGCAGAGAGATCTCGGGGTCCATGTGCATAGATTTCTGAAAGTTGCCACCCAATTCGATAGAGTTGTTATCAATGTGTACATTGTGATAGCTTTCGTTGATAGATGGATTGAGGTTCGGTGCCATGATGCCATGTTGCAGCTGGAGAAATATCTGGTGTATCCGCATTTGGGGTAGATCGTACAGTTCTTGTCATTGCATGAAAGGAAGGACTTGGAAGCAATAGGATGGGTGCAGAGGACATTAACCAGGATGTTGCCTGGTATGCAGGGAATGTCATATGAGGGAAGGCTGTGGGACATGAGGCTGTTTTTGTTTGAGAGAAGAAGTTTGAGAGGTAACTGTATGTACACAATGATAAGAGGGTTAAGTAGAATGACCAGTGAGAGCCATTTTTCCTTGGATGACCACAGCTAGCAAGATGATAAATAGTTTTAAATTGACGGGGGATTGACAGAGGACAGATGCCAGAGGTAGGTCCGTTATTCAGCGAGTAGTAAGGAGATTTAAATTTGATGAAAATGCGTTCATGGAAGTTAGATTGGATTCAGCATGGTTTCACGAGTCTGCAGTTCCGAGCAGTTACTCTGCATATTGTAGTGAACAGCAATATTCGTGTATACTATCGAGAACAACCACCGCTGTGAATACTATACTGAAAAACAGTTCCTGTGTACGTGAAAAAGAAAAGCAATCTCTGTGTATATTACAAATGATGGCAGTCCGATTCTACATTAAAAAGAATAGCAGCGGCCGTGCATATTGCAGTTTCTCTGTTCTGTTATATACAACAGCTCTCCTTGTGCACATGTCAGAGAACAGAGTTTCCCATGACACTGCACAAAACAGCAGTTTCTGTGCAAATAACAAAGGGCAGCAAAATCTATGTAAAATACAGATAAAAACAGTCCCTGTGTATGTAGAGCGAACGTCAGTACCAGTGTATTTTGTAGAGAAGAACAGTCTATTTGTACATTGAGGAGAACAGACGTCCATGCGTATCATGCAGTGAAAATCAGTCTTTGTGCATATCGTAGAAAGCACAAGTTCTGTTTATATTGAGGAGAACACCAGTTCTTCCATCTGTTGGAAAGAGCAGCCGTCACTGAGAATATTGTTGGGAGCATCAGTCCCTGGCAATAAAATGGAGAATAACAATCAGTTTATTTTGCATGGAGAGCAACACTGGCTGTCAATAGTGTAGAGAAGAGGATTTCCTGTGATAGACAACAGCATTCAAACAGTGTGTTGCTGGAAAAGCACAGACGATCAGCAAGCATCTGAGAGCAGGAGAGTTGACGTTTCACGCATGAGCCCTTCATTAGAAATGTTCAGGGGCAAAGGTGCTGTGATATATACAGGAGGGCGGTTATGGTTCCAGAGGAAAGGTAGATCGGAAGGCAATACTTGGGTGCAGATGTCAACGCGACTGTGATAGGTCTATGGACAGTTGGAGCGGATTGGTTGGAAAACTATGTACAGTTGGGACAGGTCAAGAGGAGTCGGAGGTTTGGAGCTGGGATGAGGTGGGGGAGGGGAGATCTTTAATCTAGTGAATTCAACGTTGATGCTGTGTTTTATCAGGGTCCAAGGCGGAAGATGAGGAGCTCTTCCTTCTTACATTGGTGGCGAGGATTTGACAGCGGAGAAGCCCATTGGCAGCGTAGGATGGGATGTTGACATGGTCGGCCACAGTGCTGTGGGGCTGTTTGGTGCGGGTGTTCCCTGAAACGCTCCATTAGTTGGCGTTCTGTCTCCCTCCTATAAAGGAGACCACATCGAAAAAGAAGGACACTGTAGAATAAGTGTGTAGATGTGTTTGAAAATCTCTGCCGGGTGTCAAAAGGACCTTTGGAACCATGAACGGAGGTGGGCATGGGGGGGGAGGTTTAGGTACAGGTTTTACAACACTTGTGGTGGCAAGGGAAGGTCCCAGGTATGGAAATTGTGCTGGTACACGGCGTGGGCTTAACGAGGGAGTACCAAAGCGAATGGTCTCTGTGGAATTCAGATAGGGGTGGGCAGGGAACTATATCTTTGGAATTGGTTCATGCAAGTTATGTGACTCCTCTCCCGCCAAATCTAGGCTCCGCGCCGACTGGAGGAAAAACACTTCATCTTCAACATTGAGAACGTCCAACCACACGGCATTAATGTCGAATTCACGAGTTTCCACATCTTCCCGACCTCACCTCATCCCAAATCCAACCTTCTAACTCAGCAGCGCCTTCTAGACCTGTCCTACCTGTCCATTTTGGTTGCTCCTCATCTCCTCCATCCTCGGCATCAACCAATCACATCACCAACCTTCTGTATCCACCTGTCGCATTTCAATATAACTTGCCCCCAGGCCAAGACCCACCCTCCTTTATACCTCTGAGTTTATTGGAGTGAATAACAGTCCCTGTTGTTTGTTTCAAGGACAGCAGTCCCAGTGTTCATGAGAGTGAACAGCAAGCCCTGTGACATTTTTATAGAGAATAAAAGCATTTCTCTTTATTGTCCAAAAATACAGTCATTTTTATTATTACAAAGAAAATAGCCCATGACTTTACTGCAGAGAACAACAGTCCTTGTCAATTGCAAAAAAAGCAGTACGCCCTGTTAATGTGGTAGAGACCAGCGGTCCATGTCTTATCATAGATACAGCTGCCTCTGCCTTTATTGCAAAGTGCACAGCCTGTTGTTATTAGAGATAATATTAATCTATTTCAGTGAAAATAAAATAAACAGTCCCCGTCATGTTTTTAGAGAACAGCATTACCACTGATTATAGTGAGGAACAGCAATCCATGTCTTTATTTTGTTTCACAGCAGTCCCTGTCATTGTGAAAATGAACAGCAGTTCCTGTCTTTGTCATAGAAAAGTGCAGTCCTCGTTGTCATTATTAGAGAACAGTCTAACCTGACACTTTTTGTAGACTACAGCAGTCCCCGTCATGATAGAGAACAGTCTGCGATTCGTGTACAGATAAACAGTATTTGACTTGGTTGCATTAAATCGCAGTCCCTGTGTTCATTCCAGTGACCATCAGTCCCTTTTGGTATTATTTATAGAGAACAGCAGTCCTTGTCTTTATGATAGAAAACGGTAGACTCTGACTTTGTTCGGGAGAACAGAAGTCGCTGTTATTATAATTCAGAATAGCAGTCCTATCTTTAGTGTGGGGGAGAGCAGTCTCTTTCCTTATTGTTGAGTACAACAATCTCTCACTATATTTTCGAGGACAGAGACAGTTCTCTGCTCATTAAATCGAACAGCAGTTCCAGTCATTTTTATAAAGAGTACCATCTCCTGTTTCTGTTACCGAGACAAGCAATCCCTGTCTTTTTTGCAGATAACAACAATCACCGTCAGTGTCAGAGAGAAGAGCAGTCCCTGTGCACATTACAGTGAATAGCAGTTCCTGTCATTATTACACAAAACAACAGTTCCTGTATTTATTGTTGAGAACTGCAGTGCTTGTCTTTGTTATCGGGAACAGCAGTCCCTGTCAATGTCGTCGCAAACAGTCCCTACCGATATCATAGAAAAAAAGCAGGTCATGCCCGTACTTTATGGAATAGCAATACCAGTGTATATGAATGAGAACAGAAGTCCCAGCCATTATTTAGACAAGGGAAGTCCCAATCGTTATTGCAAAGAATTACAATGTCTGTCTTTGTTATGAAGAACAGCAAACCTTGTGAGTGCCATAGAGAACAACTCTCCTTATCTTTATTGCAGAATACAGAAGTCTCTGTCTTATCGTTGAAAACAGCGGTCACTTACTTTATTGTAGTGAAAAGTAGACCCTGTTCTCATTCCAGTAAACATCATTTCAGGTATTTTTTTGGTGAGAACAGCAGTCCCTCATAATGACATAGAGAACAATATTTGATGTCTTGGATGTACAGAGCTGCAGTTACTAAATTTATTGTAGAGAACAGTAGCATCTGTCCTTATTTCTGAGAAAATAATTTTTCTGACATCATTGCACAGAATAGCAGATCCTGTTTTTATTACAATAAACAGGAGTATCTGTTTAAATTACAGAGAACAACAATTTGTGTGCATACTAGAAGAAACAGCAATTCCTATGTATATTGCACAAAAAATATGTTGTGCATATTGCGGAGAATATTTTATACTCAAATGTGTATATATAACAGAACAGCAGACTCCCTTTACATTACAGAGAAAAGCAGTCGCTCTGTATATTGAGGAGAACAGCAGTATCTGACTTTATTGTCGTGAACAATTTCTGTGTTATTTCAGAGTGACCAGCAGACAGTTGTTAATGTGGAAAACAGCAGTCCCTGTCTGTATTGTAGTGAACAGCAGTTGTTCTCCTTGTTGTAGAGATCACCAGTCACTTTTTGCTTTTTCTTTTGAAAATGACAGCTTATTTTGTAACGTGCAGAGATCATCAATATCTGACTTTGTTGTGGTGAACAGCAGTACCCGTGCTTATTAAAGTGCCAGGCAGACCCTGGTATTAGAACATAGAACAGTACAGCACAGAACAGGCCATTCAGCCCACGATGTTATGCCGACCATTGATCCTCATCCTCACATTTCTGTGTCCATATGCATATCCGGCAGTCTGTTAAATGTCCCCAATGACATTGCTTCCACGACTACTGCTGGCAACTCATTCCATGTTCTCACAACTCTCTGTATAAAAGACCCGGCTCTGATAACCCCCCTATACTTTCCTCCAACCAGCTTAAAACTATGACCCCTCGTGTTAGCCATTTCTGCCCTGGGAAATAGTCTCTGGCTATCGACTCCATCTATGCCTCTCATTATCTTGTATACCTCAATTAGGTCCCCTCACCTCCTCCTTTTCTCCAATGAAAAAAATCCGAGCTCAGTCAACCTCTCTTCATAAGATTAGGCCTCCAGTCCAGGCAGCATCCTGGTGAACCTCCTCTGAACCATCTCCAAACCATCCACATCTTTCATATAAAAGTGCGAGCAGAACTGAACACTTTATCCCAAGTGCCGTCTAACCAAAGTTTTATAGAGCTGCAACAAGATCTCACGACTCTTAAACTCAATACGCCTGTTAATGAAAGCCAAAACACCATATGCTTTCTTAACAACCCTGTCCACTTGGGTTGCCATTTTAAAGATCCATATACCTGCACACCAAGATCCCGCTGTTCCTCCGCACTGCCAAGAAACCTATCCTTAATCCTGTACTGAGCTTTTAAATTCGACCTTCCAAAGTGCATCACCTCGCAGGTATCCAGGTTGGACTCCATCTGCCACCTGTCAGCCAATCGCTGCATCGTGTCAACCTACAACAGCCCTCTATACTCTCAACGACACCTCCAACCTTTGTGTCGTCTGCAAACATGCTGACCTATCCTTCAATCCCGTCATCCAAGTCATTAATAAAAATTACAACAGTAGAGGCCCAAGGACAGAGCCCTGTGGAACACCACACATCACTGACATCCAGGCAGAATATTTTCCTCTACTCCCTCTCGCTGTCTTCTGGTGGCCAGCCAATTCTGTATCCAGACTTCGAAGTTCCACTGTATGCCATTCCTCCTGACCTTCTGAATGATCCTACCATGGGGAACCTTATCCAATGCCTTGGTGAAGTCCATATACACCAGATCCACAACTCGACACTCATCAACTTTTAAAGTCACATCCTCAAAGAACTCAATAAGGTTTGTGATGCATGAACTCCCCCTCACAAAGCTGTGTTGACTGCATTTAATCAAGCCATGGTCTTCCAGATGGTCATAAATCCTATCCCTCAGAAACCTTTCTAACACCTTGCAGATGACAGACGTGGGACTTACGTCTGTTCTTATAGACATCAGCCGTCCCTGCCGTTATTTTAGTGAATGGCAAGTTCTATCTTGGTTTAAAAGAAGTTCCGGATTTTGTTTTAGAGTACAGCAGTGCCTGTCTTTATTATAGTGAACGACAGTCGCTGCCTGTATTATAATGCATAGCAGTCCCTGTGTTTGTTAGAGAGAACAGAGGTCCCTCTTGTCATGACAGGGAATAGGAGTCACTGACAATATTGTAGAGACGATGTGGATATGCTCGTGTTGGACTAATATGAGCAAAGTCAAAAAGGAAACAACACCAGTTTAGAGTTCAACAAGTTCATTTGGAAGTATTGACTTTTGGATGACTGCCCAGGTAATTGTGCACACGCAGCGCTCTAAAATCTGGTACTTAAAATAAACCTTTTGGACGATGACCTGGAATTGTGTGATCTTTAACTTAGGATAGGAGTACGTGTACACATTGTGAACAGCAGTATCAGTCATTACCATGGAGAAACCCACATTCTGGTTTTCTTAGTGAGATTAGCAGTCCTGTTCATTATTGCAAAGGACAGCTGTCTCTCTATTTAATATAGAGAAAAACAGTGTTTGTGCTTATTGGAGTGAACAGCAGTACCCGCCATTGTTATCGAGAATAGCCATTCCTTTGTTCATTGACATGAAAAGGGCACCTCTTACTTACAACAAAGGGCAACACTCCATTGCATAATTATAGCAAACATCAGTCCCTGTCTTTTTTCATAAGAACAGCAGCCCTGGTGTATCAGGTAGAGTACAGAAATATCTGAATTTGTTGAAGTGAATTTGTTGTTATTACAGTGAACAGCAGTCCCTATTATTATTATGGAGAACGACAGTCGTTGTCTTTGTTATAGTGAACAGCAATGGCATAGAGAACAACAGTCAACGTTTGTATCAAACACTATAGCAGTCCCTGTCTACATTATAGATAAAAGTTGTCACTGACTGAAATGTACAGAACTGTAGTCCTTGTGATTCATTTCAGTGAACAAGAGCCTCTGTCATTAATATAGAGAATTTTTTTTGTCTTTATCATCGAGAACTGCTGTCCAACCTTAAATGTAGAAAACAGCAATCTATGTGCTTATTGTTGAGAAGAGCAGTCACAAATCATGTTGCAGAGAATACCAGTCCTTTTTGTCATAACAAGGAACATTCATGCCTCAGTCAAGACAAACAGCTCCGCTGCTTGGGCTGACAGATGAGAAGGGAGTGATCCCGCTTTGACTACGTCGTGGTCTACAGCATACTACAGCATACCCAACACAATTCTGGCCTGTCTCTTTGCTCCTGAATGCTGACCCATCCACAACAACTCCATATCCGGATACTAAAGTGGTGAATCCTGCAAGTATGCTCGGCGGCTGCAAGTTTCATTAGTTACAGCAAAACAGTCATGTGGGTGTCCGTCTCCTTCTGTGCGGAGAAGGCGAGCAGGGTTAAGGATGCTCATCGTTTTACTGTAATGGTAGTCAACTCTAATAACACAGTATTAGATCTGACCCTACGAAGTGCTGACATATGTGCTGTATTTTGCTTAGAAAGCAGTAAGGATACCGCATGCGGAAACAGTAGGGTTAATTCACCACAGCCGACTCTGTCCATGGACGGGACAACAGCCTATTCAACTGCACCCATGGCTAGCAGGCATTTAGGCAATCCTGACGATACAGGATCTAGTTTAGCCAAAAATACAATAATACAATACATTTTAAATACTTACGGCCCAGAATCTGAAAAGCAGTTAGAAATTTGAATTAAGGAATGTGGTTATCTGGAAGGAAGATGTTTTAGTATAAGGAGGTTGGAAATACTGCGCTCACGATTGGAGGAGAGAGAGAAGGAGAAACGGAAGGGAAAAATAGAACTTGCGAATTGGAGAGCTTACAAATTATGGAAGGCTGAGGCTGACATCAGAGAAAGGAAATCTCAAGTAAACGGTAGATCAAATACGAGTACTATCAACAGCGCACATGCAGACCTAATGAAGCTGCACAGTGTCTGAACTCTGTTTCAGATCCTGACCATGATGGCTGCCCTCCGAGACCAATATCGCCATCACGAGATCCGCCTCGCGAAGATTCCAACTCGGCGGCGGCTGCTTCAGTGTTTGCTGAATCACCGGTAGCAATTCATACCCGTAACAGATCAGTGCAAAAAGCACAAAAGAAGGACGGCCACTCCAAGACGAAAATGCATCCAGGGACTGTCCACGACTACCTCACGACGGACGATGAGTCAGATGGTGAGAGTATTGAAGTACGATCACCTACAGACGGTTCTACAAGCACTAATGGTTGATGTTGCAGGTCCAGAAAGGTACCAGATGTTGGTCCACAGACCATGGACCATGAAAAACTTGGAAAGTGCCTATGGGCAGTTGCCTGACCGACACGAGTTTGGATGTAATAAGTTTGCCAAAGAAGTAACAAAGTTCTGTAACGAGTTCTGTCCCTTGTAACATGAGATGACACGTCTCCTGCGACGAAAACTGGGTGCTGATGGCACCAAAATCAAATAAAACTGGGCAGCCGCAATTGTCCATGACCAAGCAGCCAACCCACAAGCGGAACAGAAGGGCAACTTGAATGTTTTTGTTGCAGCGCTGGCAACCGCCTGTAGGGAGACATTCCCTGTGCGAATGACCATGACTAAAATGAAGACATATAAACAACAAGAAGATGAGATAATGTCCCAGTACCTTACGCTCCTCACTGAAGTCCACAACACCCATAAGTGGACAGAGACCACCCGATGGCATAACGATGACAGAAATCACGCCGTATGAGGTGCACCTGACGATCAGCTTTATTAATGGAATGAAGGACGAAATAGCAAAAACAGTTAAAATTGGGACACGGGAAAGCTGAATTTGATAGAACAACATGCGATACATGCTGAGAAATTCCTGGCCCAAGAGAAGGATAAGTGGAATCTGAATATTGGAACAGCAAGCACATGAAGCTCAGCTTACTATGATGCAAATTCTCGTCCAGCCATTGGAGGGAGGTTTTGCGGGAAAAGATAGAGGCAGAGGCAGAGGTCGCAGAAGAGGAAAACGTCGCAGAAGAGGGCCTGGCAGAGGTAGTTCTGGCGGGTGCTTTGTTTGCGGAGCAATGGACCATTGGGCGAGAGGGTGCCCGCACGGACAGCCTCAGTCAGTTCTGTAGGCTGGACAGCAGGGTGACTGACGGGGAAGGATAAGGTGGAGGTGGGCAGCCCTCAAGGGATAGGCAAGCCTCTTTTTTATGCTTTGCAACGAAGACTGGCTTATGCTAATCTCCTTTACCTACCTTACGGGCACAGAACATGTCCCACCTCTGTACTGAGCGCTGAGATAGCGAAGAGTGGACTATATGTTCAGTATAATGAAGATGCATACCTCTATGTTATATGTGGAAAGTACGCCAGTTACCTTTTTGGTAGATACAGTGGCAACATATTCAGCCGTAAATTAAGCCAGTTCAGAGAGTTGACGCAAACAAAGACGGTTCCTGAACTTAATGGGCGCATCACGAGTCGTGATCCGAGATAGATTTATCGCACCCTGATTGTACTAAACGAGTAATGGGGAAACATTCCAATTCTCATTTCTGTTATCGGAATTCTGTCTTGAAATCTGATGGATCGGAAATCATAGTGAGATTGGGGTTGGATTTGCTCAGCACTCCGAAGGGCTTGCAGGTAATACAAAAAAGAAAGATATACCGGTGTAGGCTGTAAAACACGACCGTAAACTTTGAATGTCTATGAATGGCGATTAAGCCACAGAGCGTTAGGTTCAGTGAGCGATTCACTCGCCCTGGAAGCAAGTAGATATGTTCATCTTATTAACATCGACTTTCTTGCTGGGGATATGCTGCACCACACAGTACACATACACCGCAATAGCCCTGACAAAGCATATGAGAAGGATTGATTCAGTAGATTGGTTCAACCAGATCAGTTGTTATTGGGCGAAATTTATTGGAATGATCACAGATGTGCAGTCAGTGTGAACTTAACTAAAGTATCTGTGATGGCAAGTAGACCCTATCATTTTGATGTGGAAAGCTATTTTCCTCACGTGTCATTGGCGACGGCATCCAGCGACAGGTGGCAGGACTTGGGACCATGGGCACGAAAGGCACAAAAAACGAACGATTGCATCTTTAGGGACGATATGGGTGTCTGGTTCAATGCAGATGTGTGGACGTATAGGAAGAAACTAAATTCGCTAACTCAGGCAGATAGGGCAGTCCAAGTAACTTCCGCTCTCCCTGAAGAGCCGAGATGGGAAGCCTGGTGTTTTCTAATGGCGATGTCTCCTACCCAAGATTAAAAATAGTCCTTACTGAATTGTTGACAAAAGGCAAACATGACGTGGGACTCATACGAGGCTGTGAACCCGTAAGAATAACCCCGAAGTTCGAGTATCGTACTGGCAGAGCACAATACCGTTAAAACCCGAGGCTATAGAAGGAATTACCCCTGTCTTTCAATCCCTCCTAAAGGGTGGAAGTGATAATCCACTGCGAGACCTCACTGCTGAGAACCAGTATTGTTCTGGTCAAAATGGCAAACATTTTAGGTGAGTCGGAGAAATGTAGGTTTGTTCAAGACCTGCAGGCAGTCAATAGCGCCATTGTTCTGCGCGCCCTTAATGTTTCCAAACCTCATGCTATATTGGCTCAAATTGCACCGGACAGTAAATGGTTATCTTTTTTGGATTTAGCAAGTGCCTTCTTTAGTATACCGGTACGCCCAGATCGTCAATTCTGGTCACGTTTTCATTCAAAGGGAAATCATATACTTTCCTGCAAACTTTGTCAATGTTACATTGAGTCCCCCACTTTTTATAATGAGGCTCTACGCAGGAGTCTGGATGCTCTTGTTTTATACCCGGGGTCAGCGCTTCTGTGGTATGTATACTGTTGCTTAATAACAGCACCAACAGACCAAGATGCCATTGTGTTGCTCTGCCATCTAGACAGGGAATGGCACACAGCTGTTTGCCCAAAACTGCAATTTGTGCAACAACAAGTTAAGTTCTTACGTCACGTAATATCTGAACAAAGGAAGGTCATTTGTCAAGACAGAGTTCAAGCAATCCTGCAAATTTCAAAGCCTCACAAGAAGAAACAATTGCTATCCTTTTTAGGCATTTGCTCCAACTGTAGAAGGTTTATCCCACATTACGCAACTTTGAGGTGCCCCGAAGTGACATCGTCCATGGCAAAGAACTGAAGCACATTTTCGGAGTTATTGGAAAGATGTTCAGCTCTCTGTCTCTCTCTCTCTCGCGTCACCATTATCTTTTGTTTTGCCAATATGACATGCTTTTGCCTCCTGAGGTCCCCTCTCACTGGGTGTGTCCCCCTCAATGCCTTGGTTTTCGTAAACCATGCAACCACATACCCGGTACGTCTTTGGTGAGTCCAATTCAACTACTGGTGGCTCCAAGTCTAAAACCACTCTTAAATTAGCTGTCTCTTAAACACTCTGGTGACGGCAGTCCATTCCTTTGAGTTTTACTCAAAAACCGCGCAAGAGTTCACTGGACCCTTTTGCAGATATATTCATTCTCTTAGAATGAGTATCTATGTAGGATTACTTAAGCCATGACTCTTACAGCGACCCTATTTGCCGGGATGATCCACATATTCCCAGCCCTCTCGCGCAAAAGAGCCAAGTTAGCGCTCGAGATGATGTGAAAATCCTTCAAGGCACTGGCACCTACGCCTCCTGTGAATCTTCAGAATCTTACCCAGTCGCGGGATCCGGGCGAGCCCCAAAGTTTACTGTCGTGGAAATTCAATCCACCCGACTCAAATGCTAACAAGTCCAAAGGAAAAGTTTATATTTGGATTCTCCAGAGTGGACCCGATTCTTCGACAATAAGCCTCATGTAATGGGCGCCTGACGGCTTTCACATATTCCCTTTATACTTTACTTCGCTTCTCCTCATGTACAAATCAAGGCCAGGAGCCTGGAACATTCGAGCTCCTTTCGTCCTATGGAAGTGATTTTTTTTCATTCCGTGACGGTTGCTATGATAGTTTACTGTCCTTGCAATGAAAATGTGTAACTGGAAAAGTGCAGCAGGTCAGACAGCATCCAAGGAGCAGGAGAATCGACGTTTCGGGCATGAGCCCTTCTTCAGCCCTTTCCAAAGAAGGGCTCATGTGCGGAACGACGATTCGCCTACTCCTTGGATGCTGCCTGACTTGCTGCGCTTTTCCAGCAACACATTTTCACCTCTGATCTCCAGCATCTGCAGACCTCACTTTCTCCCTTTTGTCCTTGTAATTCCCTACTGTCGATTTAGCATTACATTTTTTCTGTCTGTCTACAATACTTTGCAAAGTCAGGCAATTACTACTTTGTTTCAACCATGCTTTTATAGATTTCACAATAAGTGTTAATTTTCCATTCCATAGGTTTGGAGTCTGTCTGTGTCATTTGGTTCCAAAGTAAGACTTCATAAAATTGACTGATTGTAGACACATTATGTGCTCTTTGAACAAAATAGAAAATGTCTGCAAATGCAAATTCATCCCTAAGATGTGTCTTTGCTTTTGTGGGGTTGGGTTTTCAGAAAGAGAGAGTGTCCGTGTAGTAGGAGGGTGTGTGTTTGTGTGTCGGTAAGTGTTTGCATGTGTGCATGTGTTTGAGCTTGTGAGTGTTTGTGTGTGAGAGTCTCTGAATAAGGGATTGTCTTGTGATTGTGCAAGTGTGTTTGAGAGATAGTGTGTGTAAATGTACTTGTCTTTGAGTGTGTCTGTGTGTGTGTATATACTGTTATGCGGTCACCTGTAGTCCGACATGAACCCAAGATTCGGGTTGAGGCTGTCATCTTGGGTAGAGAATTTGGCAATCAGACTCAGCACAGCGACTCTGCGTTGTTGAGTGCCCACTGTCGACTGGATGTATATACGCCTTCAAAATCTCTCATAAAAACACTCACGCTCACACACGTGCACACGCAGTCCAGCTCTCTCACACATACACACACTATGTCTCTCCCCACACAATCTGTTTACACCAAACACTCTCTCACTCACACACACACTGTCTCTCACTCATGCATGAACACACACTCTCTCAATTCCTCTCTCACATATGTTCATACACACTTTCCACTGCCTCTCTCTCACCAACACACATCGAAATTAACTGAGTGTATTTGCATTTATTGTTCGAAAAGCATACAATTTGAAGTCAGTCAGTCAGTGGGACATTTTATAATCTACATTAGAAATAAGTGAGACAGGCAGATTTCATAAAAGACCTCATGCCAAAAATACATTGTTTGAGCGGAGGCTTCACCTCCTTTGTATGGATATCGCCTTAACTTATTGCACGGCAGAGACTTGAAAGCAATTCTTGCACATGCATATTAATCAATCAAAAAATGTATCTTCATTCTAACTGATTTAAGAGCCACTTTATGGGCGTTAAGTTCTTTCACATGAGTTGATTGACTTTTTGATGCTTTCCTTATAAACTCTATGTCTAATAATATTCCTGATGAAGGCGCAACGCACTGAAACCGAAGGTTTTCATATGAACCCGTTGGACTATTATCTGGTGTGTTGTTTCATCCACCAGTTCGTCTACAGCATTAAAGACAGGGACAGGTGGACACTGTAATATGTGCAAAGACTGCTGGTCAGCACAAGATACGCCGTAATAATTATTCTCCACAACAATCACAGGGACTGGTGGTCTTGAAATAACAGAAAGTTATGTGTTTTATTTTATAATAAATGAGGCTATATATTTGTGTGGTTGCTTTATCCAAAACACTACTCTGACAGTGTCTCTCACACATATTTCTCCTCTAACAATATAAATAGCTTTTGTACGTCACGTTGACAATTTGACTAGTGTTCCTTTCATCTCATTTTGTTTTCAGTCAGCTGGTTGGACATTAATAATAGTGGGAATGGAGGTTAGGGCAGCTGAATGTCCTTCCTGAAGAATGTGGGAGATAAAGGTTACCATTAGTGTCTCTGCTGACTGCATTTGCGGAAAGTACTTCAAGTCCAGCACATCAGTAACGGCGTTAGAGAACTAGAGTTGGAACTGGATGAATTTTGGATCATTCAGGACGTGGAGGTTGTTATAGAGAGGAATTACAGGGAGGTAGTCACTCCACACGTACAAAAAGATGATAGATGGATTAAAATCATGGGACAGAAATGGAACCGGCACACAATGCAGAGATCCACTGTGGAAATTCCCCTCAACAACAAATATGTAATTTTCGATAATATTAGGAGGCACAGCCACAGGTCTCTGGTACAGAGTCTGTCCCTGTTGCTCAGAAGGAAAGGGAGGGGTGAAGAGATACAGACCATGAGTAATTGGGAATCCCATATATCCAGCCGGATAGGAGATTCTGCGGGAACGAGAGAATCAAGCTTGATGTGGCTGATGTGTCAGAGTTCGTGATACCTCGGATCATGCTTTTGGGATCCTTGTGGGGGAGGGGGAGAAGCCCCAAATCGTGATTCACATAGGCACCAACGACATAAGTCAGAGAATAGATGGGGATTTAAGGCAGAAATTCAGGGCGGTAGGGTGGATGATTAGAGACACGACAAACAGAGCTGCAACCTCTGGTTTGTTGCCCGTGCCACGTGCTAGCGAGGTGATGAACAGAGAGAGAGAAGGCAGGTATGAACACGTGGCTACACAGATGGTGCAGGAGGGAGGGTTTGGGATTTTGGGACACTTTCTGGCATTGGTGCAGTGTCTACTAAAATGATCGTCTTCATCTGAACTACAGTGGTACCAATTTCCAGTGGGGGCATTAGTTAATGCTCTTCGGATGAGTTTAAACTAAATCAGCAACGGATGAAAACCTGAAATGTCATTCGATTGTCGAATAAGCTTGTCAGTAGCGAGGTCCAACATAAGGTTTTAGTAGCCCAGAGGACACCAGCAAACAAGCAGTTGGTTTGAAGTGGGTCTACTTCAACACCAGGAGTGTCCAGAATGCAGTCGGTGAACTTGTTGCATGGATATGTAACTGGGATTTCGATGCTGTGCCCACTTAAGGCACATGGGGAGAGAAGACAAAAGAATAGTTGGTGCACATTCTGGATATTAGACAGGCGCTGTGTGTGACAGGTCTGTGGGGATATCAGAAAAGGGCTGTTATTGAAAGATCTTTTGGATGTTTTTTAACTAGCGCTGTGAGTGACAGGTCTGTGCTGACATGGGAGTGGGGGCATGAATGACAGTTCTATGAGGACATCACACTTGGGCTGTGAGTGACCGGTCTGTGGGGATATCAAAAGGGGGTTGTAAGTTACAGGTCAGTGTGAATATCAGACGGCAGCTGTGACTGACAGGTCTATTGGATATCAGACTGGGACGGTGGGGATAACAGACTGTGTCTTTTCGTGACAGATCTGTGGGGATGTCAGACTAAGGCTATCTGTGACAAGTCTGTGTGAATATCAGAGTGTGTGTCTGTGAGTGACAGCTCTGTGGGGATACCAAACTATGGCAGTGAGTGACAGGTCTGTGGTGAAATGAGACTGGGGCTGTTAATGATAGGTCTATAAAGATGTCAGTCTGGGGCTGTGAGTGACTGGTCTGTGGGGATATCAAACTGGGGCTGTGAGTGAAATGTCTGTGAACTTATTCGGCTGGTACTGTTACTGACATGTTTGTTCGACTGAGACTGAGTGACAGGTGTGTGGGGATATCAGATTGGAGCTGTGAGTGACAGTTCTGTTAAGATATTAAACTGGGGCTGTGTATGACATGTGTGTGAGGATATCAGATTGTGGCTGCGAGGATAACACAATGGGTCTGTGAGCAACACGTCTGCGAGAGATCAGACTGGGGCTGAGACTCCATGGCTGGAGCGATATCAATCTGCTGCTGTCCATGGCTGGTCTGTGCGAATATCAGACTGCGGCTGTTGGTAACAGGTCTATGGCATATTACACTGGGGCTGTGAATGACAGGTCTGTGGGGATATCTGACTGTGTCAGTGAGTGACACGTCTGTGAGGTGAGCACATTGGGGCTGTGAGTGGCAGGTCTGTGGGCATATCAGACGAGAGGTGTATGTGACAGATCTGTGGTGATTTCAGACTGGGGACGAAAGTGGCAAATCTACAAGATTTCAGACTAAGGTTGTTTTTTTGATAGGTCTGTAGGCATATCAGATTAGTGCTCTGAGTGTGAGGTCCGTGGGGATATCAGATTATGAATGCGAGTGACAGATCTGTCGGGATAACAGACGAGTGTGAGTGACCGGTCTGTGAGGATATCAGACTGGGGCTATAAGTGACAGGTGTTGTGGATATCAGACTGGGGCTATGAGTGACAGGTATTTGAGGATACCAGACGGGGCTGTGAGTGAGATGTCTGTGGGCATATCTCACTGGACTGTGAGTGACACGTCTGTGAGAAAAACACACTGGGGCTGCGAGTGTCCACTCTTTCAGAATATGAGGCTGTGGCTGTGACAGACAGGCCTGCTGCGATACCAGGCTGGGGCTGTATGTGACAGCTCGGTGGAAGTATCAGATTGAAGCTGTGAGTGACATGTCCGTGGGAATTGTAGACTCGGCCTGTGAGCGATTGTTCTCTCAGGATATCATTTGGAGCTGGGAGTGACATGTCCATGGGGATTCCACACTGCGGCAGAGAGTGACACCTCCGTGGGGATATTAGACTGGGGCTGTGAGTGATAGGTCTGTGGGGATATCAAACTGCGAATATGACTGACAGATTTGTGAGGATATAACAATGGTGCTGTCCATGACCGGACTGTTGTAATATCAGATTGTGGCTGTAATTGAAAGATCGATGAGAATATAACAGCGGCGCTGTGACTGCCATGTTTGTGGGGATAATCGACTGGGGCTGTAAGTAACAGGTTTGTGTACATTTACACTGATGCTGTGAATGACAGACTGTAGTTGTGAGTGCTAGATCTGTGAAGATAGCACACTGGGTCTGTGATTGACTCGTCTGTCGTTATAACAGGCTGGGGCTGTGAATGACAAGTTTGTGGTAACATCAGACTGGGGCTGTGTCTGTCAGGACTGTGGGTATATTAGACTGGTGCAGTGAACGACAGATTTGTTGGGGTATCAGACTGGGGCTGTGAGTTACAAGTCCGTGGGGATATCAGACTGGGGCTGTCATTGACAGTTCAGTGAGGATATCTGACTGGTCTGTAAATAATAGGGGTGTGGAGCTATTAGACTGGGGCTGTGCATGACAGGTCTGTGGCGAGAACAAACTTGAGCTCTTCATAACAGCTTTTTGGGGATATCGGACTCAGGCTGTGAGTGACAAGTTCATGGGAATACAAGACTTGTCTTTGAGTGAGAGATCTGTTGGAGTATCAGACTCCGGCTATGATTGGTTGGTCTCTGGAGTTATCAGACTGCATCTGTGAGTAACAGGTCTGTTTGCATGTCAAACTGCGTCTGTGAGTGGCAGGTCTGTCGTGTTGTCATACTGCAGCTTTGAGTGACAGGTCCGAACGATATGAGACTCGGGTGTGACTTACTGGTCGGTGGGGATGTCAAAATATGGCTGTAAGTCACACAGCACATTCCGACAAAGCTGCAGCGTATTGAGTCATCCACACAATTGGCAACGCAGTTAATTCGAACCCTCATCTCCTTGGAGATAGGAGTCTCTGTTTTGTGCCTTAGCCTGCTTGGCCACGCTAGCGGGCGCAGCAGATTATTTGGCTTCATCTCCAGAACAGAAATGAAGAAAATGAATGATCTTTAATCCAAGTAAATATCAATGGAAAACTGATTCTATCTTCTGAGCCTCGTTTGAACAACAAATGTAATGTGAATGTGGGAATATATGTTCGATTAATATGCAGTAAAGAAATCAGAAACTGCACGACATTGCTGGAGATTAGATTCGTGATTTGGTGAATGATTTCGTCTAATAGCTCGAAACTGAACAACGTTCACGAATCCACGGACCACGATTAGCACCAGACGACAGGCAAAATTCACAAAGCTGAGCAGGCTGCGTACCAAATCGTACCGTGCAGCTTAGTTCAGTTACTGCGTCTGTTTGCAGAATAAGCAGCTCAAAGAATGTTCTCCATCTGAAAATATGAGTTAACAGCTTTCTGTCCCACACTGAAATCTAATAATCCTGCTTCTCCATTACCAAGCATAAACTGATCATTGAATAAACCCACACGGTCACACAAGAAGATCATTTTCCATGTGAAGTAGGAAATGTTCAGAAAGAGTTCTCTGAAGTTTCCTTCGAAACATTTCCAATCAGGTAATTCTGGGTGGGCTCATTTTACATTTGGCTTCCACTGTCAGTCAACCACGAAAAGGTCATTCTCGATCTGTGACTGAATAGTTTGGTTGGTGCAGAATTGGAATGGACATCATTTGAAAGGGACATAATTGATTGTACATTCGGTTGGACATACAAGCTTGTTTCCAACACTTCCAGTAAATTGGATACAGTTTTCACACAGAAACCGAACTGTGGACAAAAGTAGCAGGAGAGAGTGCGAGGCCCCAGTTTTGCTTGGTGACACTGCCAGTGGAATGGAGAACAGGGATCCATCTCGGAAAGTGACCACCTAAAACTGTAACTGCCTATCGGCCGTGAGTGAAGAGCCTCGTTTTCTGCAGACTGATCTTGCTGGGCCAGACGAGCTGCCATTTCAGACTGAGCCAAATCCGCGTGGCACCTCAACTTGCAAAGTTCGAGTTCATTCCTCCCAATTACAAAAAAGCGTCATTCCCATCTTCAACACCTCAGCTCTTACACTTTCAGATCGTTACAATTCATGTTAGTACTTGTTCCAGGATTTAAGATTCAATATTATTGTTTCAATGCCGTTATCCTCATCTTCAAGCTGCCAATGTGCCTCCCAGTCTCTATGGCAGACGGTGACACAATCTGGGAAGTTATTTCAATAAAGCTAATCATTTCTGTTACAAAACTGAGGAATTCTAGTCTGACTGACGGGACACAATCAACGATTTCTTTCCTCAGCTTGTCAACAACTTTTTCCACTTCTCATTTTGGGGACAGGCTTTGGCTTAAAAAATCGTTCCCAGAATAGAAAAAAAAAGTACTGCAGCCGTTGACAAATAAAAGTGGATTTTTTTGCCCTTTTGTCACCGGAAGAACCGTTCACAAGAAAGGAGTTTATCGAAGCTGTGCCCCAGGGCTGGACATGACACCGCTGATTGAAGCTGCAGTGTCTGCTTTCCACTGGTAGCGGGGGATTGGAGAGAGAGAGATCACATCCTGTTGCTAGTCCCATTCTCATTCATTGTGGAGCCGGTGTGAATTATGCATGAGTTCTCGTGGATGCAACGTCAGGACGTGATCGCTCTGACTTGTTGACCAGAAATATGTGACTCCCTGTGCCTGAAAAGGCTCGAACCACCAACCTTTCAGTTAAAAGCGCTGACCAATTAACATACAAAACTTTTCTCCAACACTGCCTGTAAATTCCCCAAAACCAGGGTATTAGTGAGTACCTGACAAGGCGTGGGACTGCTGGAGCGCTCATTGCTTTTGGAGACTGTCGCGAATTTCGTGGTTTCATTAAAGAAAGTATTTGAGGTTTGAGGAGCCGCAAACATCCAGAAGGAAAGGAAGCATCACAGACCACCTCGTTATTTCTCAAGTTGCTGCATGCAGTACCTCATCCATGAGGTAACATGTACCTACCAACGACTCGATAGAAACCAGAGCTGAAACCCATTGCCTTAAAACATTCGAACACGCTACCACAGCAAGCCTCACTATTACATTTGCTGTGACTAGTGTTGGTCCTGAATTACAATGCAAATCGATGCGATGTGGCGAGAAGAGCCTTCGATTCTGTCTTTTTTTTTAATTCTTCCCCTGTATTGCCAGTAGTTCAGCATTTATTCCATCTTCTCAGTTGACACTGAGAAGTTGGTGGGGAGTAGTTTGGTGGAATAGGATCAATTTGATCAAATGGGAGGAATATTGTCTGAAGGAGCTGTTCAGTCAACAATTCAATCGTCCACCAGTCGATACCGAGAGAGGGGCACACAAACATATCCACTGAGGGTGACAAAGGCGCGAGGAGAAGCATAAGCCCAGAAAACAACGGCGTCTCTTACTTGGAGAATCATTTTGGCTCAACAACGTTCATGAATTTATCGAATTAAAACGAATTGCCATCATTTAAACATGGTTGCTGTTTGGGTCCAAACGGCAAGCAGACAAATCCGACAAATAGAGACTTTAGTCTGCAGCTATTTATACAGTTCCCACTGACCCAGAGTTAACTGACGTGGGGAGGAAAGATCACAGAAACGCTTCACAGGAGTCTCCCAAGCACTGAGGATGCCACATAAACAGGGGACGAAACGTCTGCAACACAAATTCCCAACTCGGCGAACAGAACCACAACAACGAGCACCCGAGCTACAAATCTTCTCGCAAACTTTGATGTGTTCTTTTCCAATATTTCCTTTCACTCTCCTTACAACCTTTTTCTCTCCCAAGCAATTATTCCCTGTTGTTCTTCGATCTGCCGTCTGACTGGGATCTCCATTGCTGATGTGAAAGTTGAACTCTCAGTCCACTGATTCTGCGTGAGTTTGTGTGATTTGTTAGTTTCAGATTGTCAGCCATCTTCCTTTAGAAATTAAGCACAAAACAAACACGTCATCATCTTCCGGGATCGTACTCTGATCGAAACGAAGACACGAGAACATCAGAAGTATTATCCCGAGTCCATTCAGTTTGAGTGAGTCATGGATTTTTCAGAATCCCTTCACATCTGTGAAATTCCCCCAGTCACAATCAATTACTAATTTGACAGAAGTGAATTCACATCGTCAGCTTTGGATGACACAAAAACAGTGTCAATTAAATAGTGAGTCAACAGTCACCAAGTTAGGCTCCCAACCGATTTCTTTAAAATTACAGACGAAGGCATTCACCAAATGGAGCCTCTGTGTTGTCCCACAACCCAAAGCGCCTTATAGGGTTCGATTACATTTATTTTGTCTTCAATTTCAAAACGTATTATCCCGGTTATAGTTTGCCATAACTGTTCGCAGAATTCGCAACAGTGGTACTTAATCTCGCCCTTGTACCATTCCAATGACACCCTCCTTCGACTGACTGAAATGGTCCTTAACCTGAACAAATTCTCTTTCCAATCCTCCCACTTCTTCCAAACCAAAGGAGTCGCCATGAGCACCCGCATGGTCCCCAGCTATGCGTGCCTCTTCGTAGCATAAGGGGAACAGTCCATCATCCGCAGTTACACTGGCACAACCCACACCATTTCCTCCACTACATCAATGAATGCATCGGCGCTGCCTCATGCTCCCACGAGGAGGTTGAACAGTTCATCCATTTTACCAATACCTTCCACTCCGATCTCAAATTTACCTGGACCGTCTCAGACTCCTCCCTCCCCTTCCTAGATCTTTCCATTTCTATCTCGGGCGACCGAATCAATACGGGCATTTACTATAAACCAACTGACTCCCACAGCTGCATAGACTACACCTCCTCCCACCCTGCCCCCTGTAAAAACGCCATCCCATATTCCCAATTCCTTCATCTCCGTCGCATCTGTTCCCAGGAGGACCAGTTCCAAAACTGTACAACCCAGATGGCCTCCTTCTCCAAAGACTGCAATTGCCCCCCAGACGTGATCGACGATGGTCTCCACCGCATCTCCTCCACTTCCCGCTCCTCCGCCCTGAGCCCCATCCTTCCAGTCACAAACAGGACAGAACCTCACTGGTCCTCACCTACCAACACACCAATCTCCATATGTATCGTATCATCCTTCGTCATTTCCGCCAGCTCTAAACAGATCCCAACACCAGGGATATATTTCCCTCCCCTCCCCGATGAGCGTTCCGAAAAGAACACTCCCTCCGTGACTCACTCGTCAGGTCCACACCTCCCATCAGCCCAGCCTCCACTCCCGGCACCTTCCCCTGCAACCATAAGAAATGCAAAACTTGCGCCCACACCTTCCCCCTTACTTCGCTCCAAGGCCCCAAGGGATCCTTCCATATCCGCCACATATTCACCTGCACCTCCACACACATCATTGATTGCATCCACTGCACCCAATGTGGCCTCCTCTATATTGGGGAGACAGGCCGCCTACTTGTGGAACGTTTTAGAGAACACCTCTGGGACACCCGGACCAACCAACCCAACCACGCCGTGGCTCAACACTTCAACGCCCCCTCCCACTCCACCAAGGACGTTCAGGTCCTTGGACTCCTCCATCGCCAGACCATAGCAACACGACGGCTGGAGGAAGAGCGCCTCATCTTCCGCCTAGAACCCTCCAATCACAATGGATGAATGCAGATTTCTCCATTTTCCTCATTTGCCCTCCCCCCACCTTGTCTCAGTCCCAACCCTCGAACTCAGCACCACCTTCCTAACCTGCAATCTTCTTCCTGACCTCTCCGCCCCCACTCCCACGCTGGTCGATCACCCTCACCTTAACCTCCTTCCACCTACCGTATTTCCAACACCCCTCCCCCAAGTCCGTCCTCCCTACCTTTTTTTCTTAGACTGCTGGACACACTTTCCTCATTCCTGAAGAAGGGCTTATGCCTGAAACGTCGATTCTCCTGCTCCTTGGATGCCTTGGATGCTGCCTGACCTGCTGTGCTTTTCCAGCAACACATTTTCAGCTTCCATTAATCCGTCCATAACTTCACAACGGCGCCTTAGACCACTGAGCCAAGCTCATATATACTCATACGTTTGAGGTGATACCTTGAAATATGTTCATCTTTACAGTGCCTATTCTGCCAAATAAGCAGCTTAAAGGATGTCCTCCGCCTGAAATGCTGAATTAGCAGTCGAGTCCGAGAGTGACAGAATACATTGCGAGATTGCTGTGCTGGTATGAGTTGTTAATTTCCTTGTCTATCTCTTAACCGGGCATTTTCCTGCAGAGCTTTACACACCTGGATATGACAACTGTCACATAGCTGCCAGCTGAGTTCGCAACATGTGTGGGGAAAAGAAGAGAAGTGACTCACTAAATGTTGCTAATACACACGGTGCTAACTGATAGACGTACCAATATCAGTTTATAAACATGTTGGCAGAAGGTAAAAGGCGATCTGCGATTTCAAAGAGGTGCAAACAGTACGCGATTGTTCTTTGTCGAAGTGTGAAAAGCTCTCAAGTCTGAGTCACCTTCACACCTATTGTTGCTGACTGATTCAGAAAAGAGGTGTTTCACCAGAGCTGCATGTGCTTCTATTTCCTACCCCTCTCTGTTTAGACTTCCCTGCTTCTCTGTGACAGAAATAAAATGAAATGGATAAAATGCCATTAGGCAGCCTGTCTGCCAGTTCCTAAGCTTGAGTTCCAAAGTGGCTTCGATTTCAGAGGACACATCATTATTAGTAACTGTGTGAGTGCGCGAGTCAAGGGGTCCATCTGACACAACAAATCCACTCTTTCGTGCAGTTCACTGAATGAGCCGGAAACGTGCCAAGTGCTTCAAAAAGTGAACATGTGAATGGCATCAAAATGCGACTGGCAATTTGTTATCTTGAGTCACACCAGTTGAGAAACGGCAGACGGCTTCCGAATGAGGTAGTTCAGAGACCACATTGGCATGAATTTGAAAGAGTGCATACATCAGGAATCCGGTGTACACTGCGACACCAGAAAGTGAGAGGTCTCCTCGGCTCTGAACAGATCCACCTTCAGATGGAAAGCAAATGTAGTACTGTTGTTTCAGAAAGGATCAGGACAAGGTATCTGTACTCTGAAACGGGTTGGCTGTCTAAAGGAATATACATCAACGCATATTTAGGAGCCGGGAGGAAACACATTTAACATAGTTTCACAGAGCAATTAATCAGAATTTTATTCCATTTCACCACTACTGCACAAGGTTTGCTGGTGAGAACAACAAGCGCAAAAGCTCCGATCTCCTTAATGCAAAAGACTACCACCGGTAAAAAGACAATTTTTGGGCTTGGGGAATCCTTTTGCATTTAAGTCGAACCCGATAATCGATACACTATAGAAACGCACGATAAGAATGCGGCTGTGGCCCGCTGCCAGTCGGACAACACTGAAATCTGCAGTTGTTCAATCCATTACCTTTCTGTTGCAAGCCGTCCGATGTTGTCCAGCTTCATTGGAATTGTTGGAGAATAAAGAAAATCATGTGAAATTGCTCTTGAAATATTTAAAATGATATTGTTCGGTTTGCACTGTCGGGCAAGGCTGAATTGGCTGGAACAATTTTCCCTGGAAATTCCGGGCTGAGGGAAATCAGTAACTGCAGTATTAAACGGGATGGCCATTGTTGCTGTATGCATCGACGCATGTTCAAGACCAGAGGGTAGAGAATATTTAAATGAAATTTAAACACCAATTCATTGGAATTGCATTCCTTCTCACAACAGCAGCAGTGGCATGCGATAAAATTCAGAACAAGGCTTGCTGATGAAAACTGCAAGGAAGTCCAATGAACCACAATCCAGAAACCTATCCCCAGGAACAAGGGAACAGTAAAGTTTCCGGACCGCTTTCGCACAGAAGGCGAACTGATCCTTCTACTCTACAGAAATGATCAGGGTCCGCCGGCTGCACTCTTCAAAACAATGCCTGCCTGTGCTGGAAACATCCGTGTGTATTCAAGGCAAGACAGAACAGAAAACCAATTGTAAAAATCGCGCACAGCAATTAATTGGATTTGTATTCCCTTTCGCCACAACAGCGTGAGCAAGAGCATCAAGTAATAAAATCTATCCATTGTAATGCAAAAGTCTGTCATTATTTCTGTCCGGCTTTCTGAAGCAGCGATCATTCCGTACGAGGTGATCGTGAAATCTGCTGTCGCACAGAAATACAGTCAGACCACAGACTCGATTGGGCTGTCCCCCAGTGGGTGTTACTTTCCTCAGGACAGATCGTGTAAGCCGTGCAGGACTGAAACCGTGCTCGGTCACACACACCTATGGTGTAACATGTGGACGGGGCTAAACTCAGAACCTGGTTGGAAGGAAACCTAATCCTAAGTTCAGGAAAATGACGTGTTCCGGGAAGCAGGCTGAAGAATCGGGTTGTGAACCATATCAGCCATGATTCAATGGTGGAGCAGGGTAGATGGGCCAAAAGGCTTAACCGTGATCCTATACCGGACGATCTCTGGCCATCTGGTATCTGAGGGGATAGAAACGAAGTTAATCGCTTCGCTGAATGACTTCCCATCAGAACTGAGTACTGTGACAGATAGATCAGGTTAGAAACATATGTGGGACTGGGAAAAGGGTAGGGGGAAATACTAAGAGAGATGCTCAGTGTGAATTTGGAAGACAGGACAGATTCAATGAAAAGGGGAGTATGCTGAAAGACGGTGATGGACGTCGATAAAGCAGCGTTACTGACCCTAAATGTGAAATCTGTTTTCCTTTCCCAGGTGGTGCTAAACCTGCTCGGTTTTTTCCAGCAATTTCTGTTTTTTGTTACTGTAACAGAGGTTACGAGAGGAATCCTGAACCAATCAACCCTTTGCTCTGGCAATGTTCGCCAACCCGTGCTCCAGATCGTTTCTGTCCCACACAAAATCTCGACATCCTGCCCCCTCCATTACAAAGCAGAAACTGCTCATTGAATAACCTCACTCAGTCACACAAGAAGATAATTTTCGGTGTGGTTTGTGGAGCGTTCAGGGAGAGTTCCCTTAGATTTCCATCACTTTCAATAAAGTGGGGACAGTTTCCGCACAGAAACCGAATTGTGAAGAAAAGTTGTGTGTAGGGGTATGCTAGTGAGTGAGTGAGACGGAGAGAGAGAGAGAGAGCCGCTGTTATGGGTGGTGACACTGCCAGTGGAATGGAAAGTAGGGATCCAGCATAGAAAAAGAACTTCTTAAAGTGAAAGCGCCCAATCACCCTGAGATAAAGATTGTGATTATCTGCCAACTCATCTAGCTGGGCTGGACGGTCTGCAATTTCACACTGAGCCAAATCCACATGCCACCTCAACTTGCAAGGTTCCCGGTTATTCGCCCCAATCACAAATAACATCACTCACATCTTCCACTTCTCAACTGTTATTCCTTCAGAACGCTACAATGTAATTCAGCACTTGTAGGATATAAGATTTTAATGCGGTTATCTGGACCTTCAAGCAGCCAATGTGACTCCCAGTCAGACGATGACTCAATCTGGGAAGTTACTTCAATAAACACAGTTATTTCTGTTACAAACTGTAAGGAATACCCATCTGACTGACGGGATACAATCAGCACTTTCTTTCTACTGCGCTTCACCAACTTTTTCCACTTTTCCTTTTGGGGAGGGGAGTTTGTTTATTTTTAAATCCCAAAATAGAAATAATCTGATGCAGCCGCCAGTAAAGTAAAGTGCTTTTGACCCTTCCACATGGGAAGAAATGTTCATGAGGAAGGAATTTCGATAAACTCCAGGACTGGGCAGGAAGCCACTGCGAGAATCCAGTGGCTTCTTATCATCCGATCTTTCTGTGCCTCTTTTTCTCCGTGTTAGGAACTTCAGCGTCACAGGTTACTGATCGAAAATGTACTTTAAAGAGACAGCGATTTTCAAGCAGTCTATTTCCATGTTGGGTCGTGGCCGTTCTACTCTCAATTTTTCAATTTTCCCTAGTCATGTACTCCAGAGCATCGGGTTGTGTCATTGGTGTTTAAGATTGCCAAGCTACTCAATTTAAAATTGATTGGATTTTGATATGTTTCGGGTATAACGTAAACTGATTGGCTGACTTCGAATCTGATTTTGTCTCCATGCAATGAACTAACTGAATGATTCCATTCAGTGTTACATTGCTACCATTTTTGAGTACACTTGGTGCTAAGTCTGGTAGTTCTGCTGCTTCTAACTCCCGTAAAGCTATGCCCACATCTTCAAAACATTATGCTTTGATGTATTTTGATGTTTCTATGTTAATATGTTCCCACGTTCTCTATTTTGTTGTTACTATTTTGTCTTTAGCTTTCAAGTTGCATGGCATTTATTGTTACTTTGATTATTGTTACTCATTTTTTTGGCACTAACATTGAGGAAATGAATACACTGGAAATATTTTTGACTAATTCACTGTGATATTGCAGCGTTACACTATGAAACGCTGTGGTCCATCAACTTGGTGAAATCACTATTATTGTGACGAGTCGTGGGGCACAGAAGAGTGGAGATTGGGAAGAACAAAATCTTTTATCACTGATATGGTTGCGCTGGTCCGAGGCTCCAACCAGAATCACAAACAAACGACCAATTGAGTGAAACTCAGCAGTGATGTTGTGTGCTCAATCTGACATGATGTTCACCATTGAGGTGCTCGGTGAGTTGATTCATGCTCCATTCACAGCGCACTGCTAAACAAGTATGAATTCTTCTAAGCATTGCTGAATTCTTTGATTCTCATAAAGGTGTGTGGGTTGAAATGTCTGTCGAACCTGATTTCCTTGATGTTCTTTTTGCCATAGCGTGGGATATAATTGCAAGGCTTGTCACAAAGGATGTCTATCCAAACAATAATTATTTGTTTGCAGTTGGTGTGGTTTATTGGATGTCAGAGTGAGATACGGACGAACTCCAAACTATTTTTTGTCGGATGAGGTAAGAAAATTAAGTATATACTGGGAATGAGGTCATATTGAAAATACTTTTTGTTGACAGTTTGCAATTGGATGCATTTATAATTGTTTGCATGTAGGATAACACCAAGCTGAAGATTCCCACAATAAATTGCAATTGACATGGTTGCTGCAGCCTAAGAAAAAAAATATTTTTTCTGCAGCTCACAGGCACTCTGCATTATGCAGTGATTGACTACAAATCTCCAGGAATAAATCTAAGTAAAGGTATTACTGATAGTGGGTCAGGATGGGATTCACGAAACTCCGGATGCACCCACTGATTGGCTTAGCCTCATGTTTCTGGGAGAATATGTTATGTAGAATTATGCTGAATATGGGTAACTGCTTAATGAGGAACATTTGATCCAGTATTCTTGCTAATCTCTGGGGATCTATAAATGCAATATTGTTGTAAATCAGGACAGCAAACAGGAGAATATCCATGACTTTAATTCCAAACTTTAACGTGATTAACTTTCATTGTACAACTTTGTCAGTCTGAAGGGAAAAAGAAATCCCACTGCGGAAGTAATTAAGTCAGCATCTTTCAATTTGGTGGCTACCAAGTGTGCGTTCCTACCAAACGGGAACATCATCAGTCTCAGTGTTGCTGGGAGAGTCTCTCAAAGTAAAATTCCAGGGTACAATAAGTGAGGTTAACGAACTGGGGAGGAAAACTACTTACCCAAATGGTCTTGTGCAAGGAGGGCTATCCGCAAATGTAGAATTTAACAGTTCATGGAGGACTGAATGAAACTGGAAAGCTGACCTCGGTGATGTTACAAATTTGGTTACAGTACTTAGAGTTTGGGAGACGGGAAGTTAGTATTTGATGTTAAAAAGGAGTAAGCTGTAAAATGCTGGGTGCGGGGTGAAGCATTGCGCGGTTCCTTTAAAGAATGGTCCTTTTTCAGTGACTAATGATTTAGAATGAATGTCTGTGAGCAACAGCTTGGAAGTGTGCAAATACACTACGGTCACAAAAATTGACAAAATTGTATCGAAACGCCATACAGCTTTGTGGTCAATCAGTAGATTTGTTTTCTTCTTTACCACAAAAACAGGTTTTGAATTCAGACAATGAGGTTGTATCAGGTTCTTCGGTTCCCAAACGTATTACGCTTAGTTTAGAGGATATCAGAAACGGGGAAACAATACTATGGTAGAAATATTGACATGCCATCACAATTTATAAATAGTGGCAGCAGCTGGACAAAGATCATAGAACTAGAGGCCATCTGCCATAGCGAACGACCTTTAGCTCTCTCGAGAGTATCGTTGTCTCTTCCAGACTTCTTTATGTCTGAGAGAAATCACCATCTAAGTAACAGCAGTAGTCACAATGGAGAAGGTGTTCCTAAACGAAGAAAGGAATGAGGAAGCACAGAATATTCCAGAATACAAGAAACATTACTCTAATTTTGGACGATGAAAGTTTATATATATATATATATATATATATGGGGATTTATATTTATTTCAACAACATACCAATATAATTTTGTTCCATTTTCAACATTATTTAAGAGTTAGAAGAGAGTTATTCAGATTGTTACGTGTTTAGATAATTTGTTCACAGTTACAGATGGATAAATGAATTATTCCTTGTTGATTTTAAAGTGAGTGACAGGGATTTTTTTTTTCTTTTAACTCATCAAAACTTCTAAAAAGCAGGTTACATCTCATTTGACAATCCTTTTAAAATTTACAGGGTGAGAGTATCCACTTTGTGTCTTTTGGTTTTAGTTCTCAGAGAGCGGTGAACCTGCGCTTTGTCACTGCAGTATCTAGTACAATAAATATGAATCATGTAGCAATTCGTTTATGTTACATTAATCACTTCTTGCCTGCCATTTGATGGATTGGAAGATATAGTTTATGAATATACAATGAATTGCATGTTGGAACGTCGCCGCAGCGACTTGAATACATTTGGTAGTATGTTTATAAAGTGAAAAGTCTCATTGGGCTTAAACAGATGTGATATTTTCATAAAGGGAAAATGTCAGATCAACAAAATTAATTCAATAAAATGATGTACAAACACACTATGTTGAAGCAAATAATAATTTGATACGGATTAACAGTCTGGCAAGTTATAGGACATGGCTACAACAATTTATTACGTGTACTTTGATTTGGATGAATATCGAGTTGCAAATCAACTAGGCGAAAGAGAAGAAGAAACTTGGTGATGATTAAAGTCGAGGGTTTGGTGCTGGAAAAGCAAAGTAGGTCAGGCAGCATCTGTGGAGCAGCAGGAGGATCGTCGGCTCGGGCAAAAGCCCTTCCTGATTAAAGGGTTTTTTTTAACCCGAAATGTCGATTCTTCTGCTTCCCGGATATTGTGTGACCTGCTCTACATTTTCAGCACCAGACTCTGGATATAGAGCTGGAAACGTTGACATAATTTCATATGTGTGTTTCATTAGACGTGGATGAATAATCGTTGAATCAGTAATTCATAATCTTTCCACAGTTAAGTTTCCAGTGATTACTACTATTCGCTTTATGATGCATGGCATCCTTGAGAGGAAGAAATTTTGCTGAGCACCATGCAACAATCCGTTTAAAATCAAGATATTAAAACAAAAGATATGAACTGTAACAGAAATGAAAATGACCATGCCAACAAATACAACTAAGTTTAGTGCTTACAATGCTATGACTTTATTTATTAAAGGACTTTAGATTAGATTACTTCTAGTGTGGAAACAGACCCTTCGGCCCAAAAGTCCACACGGACCTGCAACCCACTCCCCCTTCACCTAACACTATGAGCATTTTAGTGTGGCCAATCCACCTAAACTGCACATTATTGGATTGTGGGAGGAAACCGGAGCAGTCACGGGGAGAGTATGTAAACTCCACAATGGCGGGAATTAAACCGGGGTCTCTGGTGCTGTGAGGCAGCAGTGCTAACCACTGTGCCACGGTGCCGCTCACAGTTGGAGAGTGGTTAATCGAATTAATAGTACAACACCGAACGTTTAACATGGTGCTTGAATAGACCACACAAGTTTCTCCAATTAGTAAGCATTCTAAACCAGAATGTGTATTCCACTTTACTGAAGTCCAGTTGCTGTCGCTTTCCTCAGCGGAAGCACCGTTTCTATATTTGTATCCCAAACTCTTTTATACTCTCTTTCCATCTGTATTCTCTATGTCATGAGGAAAACTCGCAAGCCCAATTTTGAGAGAATTTTTATTCTTTTACCGTGACAACGAAAATCATTCTAACTCTGCGGGAGCTCAGACTCCGTAACTCGTTTCCTCTGACCTTCCAAAGCAAACCTGTGTTCACTGTGTCGTTTGGTAAACTCAGGAATGTTTGACTTGTATTCACAGAAGTATTGATTACCTATTTTTTCGATCAAATGATTCCATATTTGCAATTCAATTTTTAAAATAAATATTCAACTCTAAAACAAAAAAATTATGAGCACATACGGACAACAAGGAGTCCTCAAAAACAATTAACTCAATGAGATTAAAATCTCTTTAGTATCAACCTGAAGCTGATTACGTTTTTGGTTGTTGGAGATCAATTATCTCAGCCATTGTACATGCCCTAAGTCCACTATCATTTTCGAAGTGAAGATGTTGTTTGTGATTGGACAATATTCGCCACCATTTACTTCTTCGGAGATAATGAAGAGGTCTGTGACAAAGCAATGAAATTTCTCTTGGACTGATAATCGACAAGACTAATTACATTCCTCAAGCGCCAAAAATGACCATCTCCCAAAATGAAAATCTACAAATCTCCCACTGACTTACTACGCAATTATCAACACTGAATACAAGTTCATGAACAACCTGGGCCAGCCATTGGAAGACGATAAAATTGACAAGCCATCAAGTGCCGTAAACACAGGAGAGTATCGGATACTGTGATTACTGTAGCAGTAAGTTCCTTGGCTGCCTCTCCAGTCCAGATGTACAAACCACAAAGTACAGCTCAGAGGTTGTTTTTAATGCGCCTTGTGTATCTGGTTGAATGCAGCTCAAAAGCAACACTGAAAGGAACACTCACAAAGTTCCACATTGTGAAGAACTAAAAATACGCAGATTGATTGGCGTGCCAATCACCACGTTCAGCACTCTTTCCCTTCACCAATGACAGAGATGTCCAGCAAAGAATTATACCCGCGAAATGCAAACTGTTAAAATGTGTTTTAGGACATGCCAGACCGCCATGAAAACATTGCAAGAAGGTTCCTCATTCCCTAACATTTCTCTTTTTTTTTAAGCAGGTGCAATACATATATTCCAGCACTGATGAAGTTGGCCCAACCATTCAGTTTTAAAGAATCCAGAATTCCCACGGAATTTATTTACAGAATATTAAATGAAACACGGACAGAAGAGAACTGAATTTATGATGCCTTAACTTATTTGAAAACACAATCGACACAAACAAACTTATTGATGCTATTCCAAATACTTGCATCATTCCCATAAACACCCTCGTTGGCAAGAAATATAAAATCAAACGTAGGTTCTTACAAGAGAGATGTCAGAGAGATTGAAGATTAGCAAGGATCAGCGTATTAGCTTCCCCAGCATCTTATTTTGTTTCCCAGCTAAAACTTCATCAGCAGCTGCAAACCAAACAACTTGCTAAAACCAAAACAAACCAACCCCTTTGAAATGGCATGAACTGGCCACTTCCAGTTAAATACTTGCTAAACAAACGAAAAGAATCTTCGAGTGTATATTTCTGTATATATTAGAACCTCTGCCTTTCGGAAACCTCTGAAAAGAAAACAGGAACAGTGTAACCTCGGGGAAGTAGCAGCATTGTCACGCCCGACAAGTCTCTTTCAGAAGCAAGTTTCAAGCACATCAACTCAATTACACCTATGAACAAGTTCAGGGTGTGATATTGGAAAAGCACAGCAGGTCAGGCAGCTTCAAAGGAGCAGGAGAATCGATATTTTTGGAATCAGGAATTCCTCGAACATGTTCACAAACGCGAACTGAGCTGAATCATGTTTATTGACCAATAAATCTCACATGCAATGGAAAATATTTTTTAAAATGAGTATTTCAAAATCGGCTCGAGGATACTTCTGATCTCGTGAATTGGTTATTGTCCATGAGAATTGTCAAGTATGGCAGAGTTAATCATCAAAAATAGCAAAGATAAAGAAAAGACGAGCACAACAAGAAAAACAAGCAGCATTGCAATGAATCCTGATAGACAACGGACTTCCTGATAAATCCAGCAGAGTATCAGACAGACAGTATCACCAACAATAAGCAGAAGGAAAGAAGGGAACATATTTAACACACAGGAAGGACTTCGAATACAAAAGCAGAAATATTCTAATCCCACCAGCAGACGAAGTGCGCATGACCATCATCCTGAACAGAACATAATAAATTGAAAAATCAAGCATCCTACTCGCAGAAAGCAACATCTAACAGCATTTTGCGATGGACCTGACTCCACAGTTAAAATACCGTTTCACAGCATCACTAAAAAAACTCCACAAGACGGAAAAAATAACAACACGGATCTCCAAAGAATGAAACCTGTGGGGAATAAACACACTAGGTTTCTATGGATTAACAAAGACACACAAACCATAGGCCTCCCTCAGACCCATAGTCTCATATCCATTCGCACCGACATGCGGACGAGCCACTAAAGTTGAAAGTTAACTTATGTACTTATTCGAAGATACACGCCACTCTATTCCCTCCTGTTGCAAATGCCTGAACATCATCAAACACAATCTATGTAGAGGGCGACTAGGTCATCATTTCCTTCGAAATGACGACCCCATTCACATCAATGAACATCACACTGGGCACAGAAACATTGGCCTCACTAGGAGGCGAACCAAAGACAGAACCTGAGGCACCATTATCTTCGTCAGCAATGACAGCATCCTCAAACGAGTGTACCTATGCCGCACAAACCACTTCACCTTCAATGAGAAGACCGACAAACAAATGAAAGGGACTCCCATGGGTTCATCAATAACAGTCATGCAGAGGTAGAAACAAACAGCCCTCCCAACAATCCAGTCCAGGTATTAGGTCCGCTATGTGGATGTCATCTTTGTCATTACAAAACGGAAGAAAAAATAGAACAATCCAGAAAATCATGAATTATATCCTGACTGGTTTCTGTTCACAACAGAGGAAGAGAACAAAAACAGACTCCTCTTCCAAGATGTCACTGTGAAACAAAATTTCAATGGAGAGCTGCAGCCCAGTGTCTACAGGAAAGCGACAAACACCGACCAGATACTCAACGATAGGAGAAATCATCCCAACATCCACAAACGGAGCTGCATCAGGACATTACTTAAACGAGCCACTGCATATTCAGTATCGAAAAACAACAAGATGCCGAAGCCAAAAACACCCACACAACGTATTCAAGAACAAGTAAATGACGAGCACAATCGCAGATTCTTACGTAACAAACTTAAACAAGAAGTCACATTCAGCAGAGAGAATCTAGGCACATCAGCATATATTAAAAACATCTTGGAGATGACGACAAGACGAGCTGGACCCTTGGCATCATAGTAGACCATAAATCTACTTACACCTTGAAACAACTCTCGATTAATCTAAATGACAATGTATTAAAAAACGGCAGAACTAGCATCAAATACAATATGTCTTACAAGGACTGCAACTCACATCACATCGGACAGGAAACTAGCCATAAAGATACAAGCACCAACTAGCCACGAAAAGTCACAAATAACTATCACTAGTTTCCTTACACACAGACAATGAGGGAGACCATTTCGACTAAGAAAATACAGCCATCGTGGCACAGGCTAAACAACAGCAATCATTGGAATTCGTTGACCCCTGGCATTCAAAGGTCCATCAACAAACATATCGATTTGGACCCCATTTACCAAGTGTCAGATAAAGAATCAGGAGCGTTATCACCCAAAACAACAGACCAAGATAAATAAACAGAAAACCGGACAGAACACCAGCGCTTCAAGATAGGCTCACTGATGATGTTACCTAGTACGGTTACGAAACGTCTGAAAATACATTTTCCAGCTCGGCAATCAAAATTTCAAGCTGAGTTACAAATCTTCATAAAAGCAATGCCCTAGACAATGCCCCGTATGGCAGAACGCAGGGGAAATGTCCAAAATGTCAGTTTGAATACTTCGCACTGCTGTTCTGCCGAATTCAGGGTATCAGTCGTCCGAGCAGACAAGCCATGTTATCGGTTAATTTACTAAATCTCATGAATTTCCCAATGCTTGCTGCTCTGAAAACCGAATGGCAAATCTTTCACAATTAGTTCGTTGTCCGAAGCAATGTGGTATGTACCTACTCCAGGAAACAACAGTGAATCGAGCAGAGGATCCCATGTATTTGCAAATGGATCAGAAATGGAGTGAACCATTTCATAGTTGTCACAAAGGACACAGTGTGGGAATATCCAATCGTAGAAATTAATCTAAATTGGACATAGTCGTCTAAAGTGTGGAGTTGGCTGTGCATGGGGTGCTCCATTTTGTTTTCATCATTGAAGGGATGTGGGCGTCGCTGACTAAACTAATACTTACCACCCTTCCCTATTCGTCCAGAGTACATGTAAAAACTCGAACAGGTTGTTTTAGATATGGAGGAATAGAAGGCTAGGCAACGTAAGGATAACAGTTTCCCTTCATTAATTGGCATTCGTGAAAGAGATGGTTTTCTTTTTTCAGGGGGAAAGACATATATTTAATCATCATCACTCAATATCAGAGTTCCAGATTATTATTGATCTGTTATTTCGCCATCTTCCACAGCGGACATCGAACCCTATGTTGCTGTGCTTTGCCAAGTTCTTCCATCCTCCTGATTGTCTACTTCCATTCCAACATTTGCGGTTTCCAGTTGTCTCTATCCATGAGTAACATGTAAATCAACTGAAACCACCACTTGTCAATCCCAATAAAATACTGAGCACATAACCGTCTTTCTGTAGATAAACTGCTGGTCATGTTCTATTCTGTGCGTCTTTTAAAATTGTAAATTATTTCGGTGTAGCGAGGTTCGTGTTTTGTTTCCGATATCTTAAACTTACTTTTGTAAGGATACACAATTATCCCTTCCATTCTGCGCTCAGACATAGAAAAAAGTCGAATTTATAAATCCAAGTCTCTTTTTCTTCTTTCTCCCTATTACAGTAAGTATAATGGTGATTGTGTTCCAGTCTGGGAACAAGCGAGGTATTTGTAAATGCATCACTCGCTATCTGGTGGCCACAGCAGTGTCTCAAATACTTTTGATTGTTTTTGATATCAGAATTCACCGATTTCGTTACTATTAATACCCACGATTTTCTTGCAGATCAGTCCTAAGCTACATGAAAATCCATTGTTCTGATTGGAATACTGCCACTGTTGGTTTTGGTCGATTTGTTGTCGCTTGCATTCATCAAATGGAAGTTAAGTATGTACAAGGAGAAATGTGATGAGGGTTCTAGCAGAAATTTCCTTTTTCTGTTCTTTAATGAACAGTCCCAACTACTTCTGATTCAACACCTGAAAGATTAGTTACAATGTTCCATTGCCCGGGTATACCAGCTCCAGTTATTCTAAACGAAGTCGTGAACAAGTTTTAACTATTTTGAGCAATTTTTAACACCATCTCTCCCATTCATTTCATTCATTTTTGTTCTGTTCGTCAACTGTCCGTTAGACTAATCTTTAAAGTCATCAGGTTACATGAGGAAAGAAGGAGACAGAGGAAAAACTAGAATGACCCAGGTACATAGACCAGAAGGATTTCTGTTTTTGTGCACTTTGCCATATTTGCCAGCTTCCTATGTCGCTAGTTGATTTATATGTAGTGTCGCTTTGAAGTTGAATATTCCTTGGATTCTGCTGATTTTGAATGATTTGACAAGTTACATATATGCTGCGGAGCCAACGTTGCTGCACAAAAGTATTTATGCATGTGGATATGCAGAAGGAAAAAAGACTGGTATCAGCTAAAGTATGTTGTGAAATACCGAGTTCCCAACAGAATTCAATTTTTAACTCAATTCAAGTTACTGAGAACCAACAGCAAAATTAAACGTAGTAGAATGATGAGTCCACAGGAGGAATAGACCGAACGAGATGGACGAGTAGCAACACGACAGCACCCCTTTGTTAATGTGCAAAGAATGAAGCCATCTGATGGCCTGCATCTAATACGTCCGACCCGCTAAGCATATTTACAATTTTCTGCATTCGTTTTGAAAATAGAATAGAATCAAAGAATCAAACAGCCTGATGCAAAATAATTTTGTCAAAAACCATCGTAAGACTTCATCTCGAACAGCTATGCTCTCCATACAGATGTGAAATAAACTTTCAGTGAAGATGCTTAGCACCACTGTCAAACATTCCACCCCTCCACCACTGGCAATCAGTAACAGCAGTATGTACCATTGCCGAGGTGCAAAACAGAAATTAGCAAAGTATCCTTAAACAGCAGCTTCCAGGTGCAAATCTCTATCACATTAAATGCCAAGTAAAGCGGATGCAGGAGAACACCACCAGTTAAAAATTACAGATTTAGCCACTCTCCACGCTCGATTGGAAAAAATCCAGGTTGCACAACTGACATTGATTAAAACTCCTCGAACTCCTGTGCTTACAACATTTCGCGTTTTACTGCACCAAGCGGATTGCAGGCGTTCATGAACGCAGCTAACCAACACTTTCTCCAGAACCGCTGTGTGTGGGCAACAAATGACTGCCAAGTCAGAAGTGCCACAAGCCCATGAATGGACAACAAAATCAGTTTCACTATATATGCCACGGCCACTGCCACATATTCTCAGGGGGCAGAAAATTGAAACGCGATGTCTTTGAAATGTATAAGGTCGTGAAGGGGTAAGCTTGATAGAGTACATCCTGAAAATTATTCCTGCGGGTCTGGCAATGTGAAACAAAATAACGTAATCTCAGGATAAGGAGATGAAGTAAAAGCATTTTCATCAAAGGATCTCAAAGTATTTGGTATCGTCGCTCCCTGATGATTGTAGCCCCTCCCTCACTGAGTACGTTTCAGATTGGAACAGACTATTTCGTGGTGTTTTAGGCAATCAGAGATAATGGAGAGTGATCAGGATTTGAAGTCAAAAGACGTTGAACAGAACTAACGGCAGTTCGCCTCTTGCACCAATTTTCTGGACTCTTGTGTTCTTTCATGAACCAACCACCAACCCTTTAAAATTTCGTTCCAAGAATCCTTTTGCCAATTAATCTCTGCAGCATCCACTCTATCACCAATCAGCTTATTCCTTCTTCAGCACTCCACCTATTCCAATTGCAATAACCGAATATCACTTTTCTAGCTCCATCAGTTCTGCTGAAATCCGCAATAACCGAAGGATTGTTAAGGATGATTAAAGTATTCCCTTCACTCTCTGTAGATATTGCCGAACATTGTCAGTTTATCAACATTGCCTACCTTTGCCTTTTTCAATGAGAGGTTGCATTCTCCGGTCGAAATCATTGGCAGTGTATTTCTTCACAGATAAAGCATTTGCCACAAAGGAACATCAAATAGTTTATGAACTATGGGGCCTTACATTGGATAAACATGCCAATCGGGAGCAAAAGACCAAAATTACGATTGAATGTATGTTAAAGCTTGGTTCATTCTAATTCCGGGTAGAACATGATGTTTCAACTGTCCGTAGGCAGACCGGCTAGACGTGTGTCAAAAATGATGCACAAAAATTGGTGGATGCATCATTGGCATGTTTTATGTCCCTCTACGCAAACGAGATACAATGGAATATGTAAGGCGAAGACTTGCTGCGTGGGAGCGCTAACACTATCGATAAAGATGTGGTTTTGCCTTGCTCCACCCACACCACATATTTCTCCCTCTCCTACAACCCAGAGAGATTTGAAACATTCAATGCTCACAGACGGGCCAGTTCATAGTACTATGGAATAGTAATATTAAACAATGTTGAAATTTCATATGATAACGCAAAGCTACTAAATGCCATTGGGTGCATTGCTCATATGGTTGATAGAAATGTACAACGTATTAACCAATGTAATCGTGCACCAGTCTTCTGAATCTTTGGGTCATGGAAATGCCACAGTTTCACTGGGCACCAGAGGGAGAGATGGATGACAGAGGAACATGGGTCCATTCTGGGTTATATGTAGTCAATTCATTGGACATTGCGAGAATGAGAACGTGCGGAAGGATAGACCAATCATGAAAAAAATCACTCACAGAAGTTGAGGAAGCTCAGGAGCACCTGACAAGGCTAAGTTAGAAAATTGTGAAAAATATGGTTAGATGGGGTTTCTGTGATGTATGCATATGCTATGAAAATTCATCGTCTGATCGATAAGAAAGAATACTGAACGTGAGTATAAACTGCCCGAGCACACACACCAGTTTCTGCTTCAACCTGGGTTATTATTAGCTAATCTCGGATGATGCGTATCAAACAACGAGAATGAGAAGTGATTACGGCTGCTGGCATTCTCCATGCGAATCTCACGAATTACGAAGCTTTTATAGTAGCCTCTATTCCACAGATAAGTGATCACTTGAGGGAAATTCGACAAATAATATTTTGGAGAGTGAGGGTTTACCATCAGCTACAAAAGTGTCAAGATACTCTTGAGGAGGATGCATGACTAGTGCATCTACTGCGGTACATTTAGCATGGTCAATCGACTCAAGCTGCACATCATTGGAAAATCATTATCACTGAACAGTCATTCCTGGCTGAGAGAGAGACAGAGAGAGAGAAAGAGAGAGAGAGAGAGAGAGAGAGAGAGAGAGAGAGAGAGAGAGAGAGAGAGAGAGAGAGAGAGATAGAGAGAGAGAGATAGATAGAGAGAGAAAGAGAGTGAGAAAAAGAGCGAGAGAGAGAGAAATCAGCCTGATTTCTCTTGCTGATAACAGACCAATGATTCCTGTGTAAGAGAAAGCTGTACTCAGCCAGTGTTCCGCTCCCAATCACTGCGCAGTGATCCTTGGATTATAGACAGCGATGGGCAAATCAGCCAGGGGTTCCACGCCTGATCACTATCCAGTGTCTCACTCCAGAAACTGAATTGTAAAACAGTACAGATAAGGACATTCTGATTAATTATGAGTGGCAGGTTTCACTTCAAGATGAAAGGATCGGAAACTTGGAGTTCTAAACACATTCTGTGTATGAAGCTATCGCTCTGTGTTTCTGTGAGACGGATACCATCTGAACAGTAGGATGACAAATAAAGTGTCAGGCATTCTCTTCGGCCTTATGCATTCAATTTCTTCAAGCAGAACTTTGCACTTTGAGTGGCACTGAACAAATTAGATATAAGGCAGATTTCCCTCTACATTATCCTGATAATGTGTCACCTCCATCTTAAACGCAGTATCAACAGTGACAGCTCCCAGTACAGTTACAGCATACTGTTAGATCGAGGGCCGAGCTGCTTCGAAGTTCCTCGAAAGTATATGTTTCATTTTATACCTAGTGCCAGCATTGAACGCTCCAAGTGCATGTATAGCAAGATTTAGATGCAGTGGTTAGCTTGCTGTACGTTGCCCTGACTCTGTGTTATCGAGTCATAGCATAATGCACACAAAAACCGGGCCTTTGGTCCAACTCATCCACACTGACTAGATATCTAATACTGAACTAGTCAGATTTGCCAGCATTTAGCCCATATCCCTGTCAAACATTCCTATTCATATACCCGTCTAAATGACTTTAATATGTTGTAACTGACCCGCCTACACCACTTCCTCATGTTGCTCATTGTACACACATACCACCCTCTTCACGAAACAGTTGGCCCAAATGTTCCATTTAAATATTTGCCATATCATCTTAAGCACGTCCCCTGTAGTTTTGGACTCCCATACCGTCAGAAAAATAGCTTGTCGACTCACCCTATCCATGCTCTTCATGATTTTATACACCTCTATGAAACCACCCATTTGACTCCAAAGTGTCAGGGAAATTAGCTGCAGCCTCGTCGACCTTTCCTACTTTATATTAAATCCCAGCATCGAGAACTCCCATGGTCACTGTTGTGGTGGAGTCCAGTACTAAAGGGTTTAGGGGTGAGAGGTAAAAAATTAGAAGGGGTCTCAGGGGTAACTTTTTCGCGTAGAAGATGGAGTGCGTCAGGAAGCAACGATCTTGAAGAAGTGGAGGAGACTTGTAAAATTACAACATTTAAAAGGCATGTGGATGAGAATATGAAGACGAAGGGTTTGGAGGAATATGGGCGAAGTGCTGGAAAATGGGGCAAGATTATGTTCAGATACCTCGGCGTCATGGACGAGTTGTACTGAAAGATGTGTTCCCTACTGTACGTCTGTATGTGTGTATGTATGTATGCAGGCATTATAGGTAGAGCACGAGTATAGACGCAATGTGGTGCCCCCTCCATATTCATCCGACAAGGTGACGATGCTGATGGTGGTCTATGCACTTAGAACTATCGCGCCTCCTGTGATTAAAACTAATTCCTGCCTTCACCAAGCTGAGGTCCACACACACAGGGCGTTAATATGTGCAGTTCCCTCATGTTCCGTCAACGTGCAAGCCTGTCTGATTGTCGGGTAAACCATAGACCAGATACTGTGGGATGTTAGGTAACATGATTCAGTGTTTGATCTGGAGACACTCAATCCGTTTATCTTAACCACAAGGGTCTCACACAGCCATAGGTCAGAGACAGCGACATTTATAGCATGGAATCAGGCACTTGTGCCCTAATTGTCCATGCTACACAGTTTTCAGAACTAAACTTGTCCCATTTACCTCTATGTCGCCTGTTACTCCCCATAGCTTGCTCATTGGGGTAAATGTGCAAAGGTTTCCGAAGTGATGAAATTGTACTCGTCTCAAACACCACCTCTGGCAGCCCATTCCTCATAATCGGTACTCGTGTTGAAAATAGAAGCCTTCCAAATTCTTTTGTTTCTCTTCCCTCTCACCTTCAAACTGTGCCCTCTGGTTTTAGATTCCCCAGTGACGGGGAGAATTAGTTATCCATCTAACTTATCTATGTCTCACATGATTTTGTTGACATCTTTCAGGTCACACCTCTGCCACTTATGCTCCAAGGAACAAAATCTGGAACCTGTTCAGTCTCTGCTTATAACAGAAACTTCCAGTTCAGGAATGTTTACAATAATCATTTTTCTGCAGTCTTTCCAGTTTAATGATATCTTTTTTGTTGTGGAATAGCCAGAACTGCAATGTTCGTACATGTGAGGTCGTTCATTATGATAGGAAAAACAGCAAATTGGATTTTTTAAAGATGATTAATATTTGCAGCATATTGCTGTGCCTGGACACAAGAACCTAGGTGTGCCTGTGCATTTATCACACAAAAAAAATGTTTTTTTTTAATGTGTAGCAGGTCATTGAAAGGCAAGTAGAGAGATCAAGTTTAAAAACAGGGAAGTTATACTGCAATTGATTAGTGTGCTGGTGGGGCCACATCTCGAGTACTCTGTATTGTTTGGTCTCCTCTCTTGAGAAAGAATGTCCTGGCACTGGAGTGCAGGGGAGGTTCAGTGCGATAAGTCTGGAATTCGAAGGATTGGCTTGGAGCAGGAATCAAGGAGACTAGTTCTGTACTCACTGGAATTTAGAAGAATAAGGAGGTACCTTATAAAAATGTAAATTATGAAGGGAATCGATAAGAAAGGCAGGAACGTTGTTTCCACTGATGGGTGCAACTACAATTGGGGGATATAGCCTCAAAATAAGGAGGAGCCGACTGAGGTCTGAGTTGTGAAGGAAGACCGTCAGCCAAAGTTGATTCTTTGGCATTCTGTGCCCTGTGAAAAAGTTGAGGCGAAATTGTTGAACGTTATATTTTAAGGCGAACATAGATAGATGTTCGAACATGAAGATACGTGAGGGTTTTCATGAGTCGGAGACTAAGCGGAACTGCGCCCATGAATAGATCAAACATGATTTTGTTGAATGGCAGAACAGACCAATTGGCTTACTCCTGCTCCTATTTTCTCATGTCCTTGTGTTATAAGGTACAGCTCAGAGGCAGAGATCAACAACGTGGACATGACACAGATGCAGTTAAACACTGGTTAACCAGGTAGTGTACAAATGAAGCTGTCATTGGCCCGGGTGCAGGGGAATTTCAGTGCAGCAAACACCACGTTATCGCAGGACGTTACCAATCAACCAGCATTGTGAACTGATACTGCGGATGACGCATGCAGGCACAGTTTAACCCCAGTCGATGACTCATGGTCTGGTACTGCTGATACTGAGTGCAGGTGCTGTAGTTTATGACAGACAGCCCATGTGCGTATTCGCTCGATAACAACAAATTGATCATAGGGTATATTTGGCATCAGACAATATCAGCTGCAAGGAGTTTTTGCTGAAATTGAATTTTTTGTTCAGTTTTGTTTTTTCAAATACTCTCCGGAATTATCGCCATGCAGATTCATTACTTTTCACAGGTCTTTTTGAATTTGCCCCGGGTCAGGCGCTGGATAAATACATTAATTGTCCAGCAATGGCTGTATAACCCATGAGTCAGCTCTTCCAAAAGATCTGGGCGCATGTCTTTTAGCTTAAGGTGGGTTTTTTGATTATGTGGAGAGAGTAAGAATTGGCTCACTCTCTCGAATCTAAAACACTAATCTGTCTTTTAAGACCGCTCAAAATGTCAGCGCAATTACTTATTTCAAAAAAGGTACAAATAGCTTGGCTGATTGCTTGATTCGACATATCAAACAATTACTTTCATGACAGATCGGGATCGTTGTGTTTGAAAGTGTCACTCAGTTGGGGCATTGTGAATGCCTTAAAAGCCTATCGATACAGACAGAAGAACATAAAATGAAGTTAAGACTTTGTGTGTTTATGCGTTAACTCCCCCACAAATGGAAGGCTCTACATCATTTACTCCAATTTATTTATAGCTTTACCGTAATTTTGTGTGCACAATTAGTTAATCACTAGCAAATATAAAACCACAATGATAAGAAATAGCTTAGGCAAAACTAGTGAAGTGTGACATTGGGCAGATCGATTGTGAAATATTTTCTCCTGTAGAGCAAAGATCACCAGAAGAAGCGAACACCACAAGATGTAGCAGCAGAAGTAAGTGACTCAGTCGACATGTCTGCTCCACCAATCAATGAGAGGATACACTTTTCTGATAATTCTCAACACAACTTTCTTTCTTTTTCTGTAAATTTCACAGAACCCCCTCCTCACACGAACATTATTGATTACAGACCTGTTTCACATTGGAAGATCAGATTCTTTTCCTCAAAGTGGAGTTTTGAGCAATGATGAGGTGATTTACGTGAAATAGTTGAAAAAAAAACGTCCAGGAGATTTTCAAGACGGCAAGATCATTGATTATTTTCTAACTAAGTATTTTAAAATCAGGCTGGCGTGTTGGCTCCAAGTATCGGTCGTGCATTCCTCTGTTGTCTATTTATATTTCAGTCAATATCGCTGTAAGCATTTGCTTTTGATTTTGGTCCACATTTTAAAAAAAATTATCACAATTGAGGGAATAGGCTAGCAGTAAACTGGCAAAAATAAAGTGTAAGGAACTGCTAGGACTGAAACAAATGTTTCATAACAGTTGTAAGGAATGAGGATGAAACCCGTATTTTGTACAGTCTTAAAGTGTAATGGAATTGTAATGGACAGAAAACAATAACATTGAGACTCAGCTACAAGAATAGTCTGCTGAAATAGATTTGTCTTGTTCATACTTTTAGCAAATAATCTGAGTGTGTTTTTTCATAGATATTTCATCACATTTCTTCAGCTCTTCTGTGAAATTGCTCTGGGTTGCTGCACAAATAAATTGGGTTAAGAATATACCTTAGAAACGTGAGGATATTGCCGTTTCACGTGTGATATGATTAGTCTTTCTGAAGTCACCACGTTAATACTATCTTTGTCACAGCCATGTAACCACTAAACTCACAGAATATGTTCACCAAAGCATGCCGAAACTGACAAAGAGAGAGAACAATAAAATTATTATTCTTCCTCCCTTTACCATCTCTCATTCACAAAGTTTCTCATTCCAGTGACCCTTGATCTTAATGCAGATTCTGTTCATCACTGAAATACGATGTATAGCTTAAACCTTAAACAAGAAAATCAGGAGAAAAGATCTCCAAACAGATCAGGTAACTGTAAAACGAGACAAACGCTTTCCCTGTAAATTGAGCGCGGAACATCACCCTGGATTAGTATTACTTTACAACTGAGAGTAACTGACCATATTCGACGTAATGATGAGAAATCAAACAGAATTCATTGAGAATCTGACTCATTGAGTAACTCTGCATCCTGTAAACAATCATGGGATATGACAGAGTCCCTCACTTTGCTACGTCTTCTCAGCATTTTCTCATATGTTGTTTGTTTTTCGATTATATTTCGTGAGGGTCCTGTCATCATATCTACATTTTTTTTTCTTCTTTTCCTCTCTCATTTTACCTCCATTATGGTCGTTAGAACATTTTCGCCATTCTTGTCTCTCTGTCAATTAAGTCACTCCTGTCCTCCAACCCACGACAGGCTTTTCCTTCTGCTCCTCTTCTCACCCTTCCACCTGGGATATAATGCAGGCATTTCCTTCTCATGCATTGAAAGTATGTGATGACTCACAAAGATACAGAGACGTGGAAGCATGATTAAGCTCACAGGACGGAGACAGTATTCATTTCCACTCTGACCCCACTGTCCAATGATATGATTTTATTCAGGCACTCGAACAGAACAGGTGGACAAGAAATGTCGCTGTCTCTGAAACTGGCGAGAAGAAACTGCACAACATCTCTATCAATGACCATGAGAAGAGTAACCTGATTCTACTGTGTCTGTCTAATTTACGTGGGGAGAAGAGACTGAACCAATTACGTCTCTGTCACTGACCGAGGGGAAAGCAGACTGATCCCACTGTGTGTGTACCATTCAGCACAGAACAGTCCAGCACATCTAAAGGCTCTTCAGCCCAGGATGTTGCGCCGAACATGATACCAAAGTAAACGAAAGCGTTCTGTCTGACTTTGCTACATATCACTCCATTTCTCACATACTCATGTGCTTATCTAAAAGTCTTTTCAATTCCCATACCCTGTCTGCCTCCAACACCACCACCCCACGACAGCTCATTCCACACGCTTACCACTCTGTGTGTGGAAATCATGCCCCTCACATCAGCTTTGACGTTTCTGATTTGACAGTAAATACATGCTCCCCAGTTTTAGACATGTCACTCAGGGAAAAATTAAATTCTGCCTGTCAATCCTATCAAAGTATTTCATGTTTTTCGAAACTTCAATAAATCTCTGTTTTCCTCACCGCTCTCTCTCTCTTTCAGGGCCAGTGCCCATTTTTCACCTCCAACGCACCAAGATCTTGCTTGGCTGGTGGTGAACACAGCATTGCGTGTGAGACCGTTCATGTATGTTTGGACTGCATGTGACAAGATATACTGCTCTGTCCGTTCCTGGGAGTGGAGACGTGGAGGAGGCATAGAGACTTTCACAATCCCCTTGTGCAATGCGTCTTGCGAACGATGCATTTGGTTTTGTCGAGGCTTGCACAGAGCAGGTCCATGATGCTCTGATCTGCAGTGTGTTAAGTGGGACACACACCGACATAAACATTGATTCTGTATTACGGAAACTATTCAATGAAATATGCTGTACACTGTACCTCACGCCTTTGCTGGGAGTCATCTTCTCATGATCTCAACTTGAGCGAGGCTTTATCAAAGTGGAATGCGTTGCTACGGTTTGAAAATCAACAGGTCAATCAGTATAAACTGAGAGATAATTGATGAGTATTTGTGAACAAAATGTGATTGCAAACGCCAAAGGACAGATTCTCCTGACAATGGTCACATTTCACCTTTTAAAAATGGGTCCCTTTCCCATTGCAAGTAATAAATGCCTGTGTGTAAAACGTCGTCTGACTGATCGTTTGTACGATATTTTTTTAATGTCCCACTGAGATGTCTAACTCTTTGTATTGTGGCATGGTTCTGGGGACGAGGTCTTGCTGATAAAAGAACCATCTGTCTCATGTAAATGCTAGTCAATTTATCCCTTTGGTTTCCAAACCATTGAAATATGCCCTTTTACGACCTGTATTCGAGTATGAGGTAAACCAGTCAGGAGTAAAGTTTGTTCAGATTTGAATGTGGGATGTAAGTGAATATTGCTTCAGTGTTTCAGGAAGGAATTGGGGACACCAGCTGAAGAAAATCAGGGGTGAGGAAGTGAAGAGAAGCAGGGGCCCAAGGTGAAGGTTATCTGGGATGGTTTGGTAAATTAATCAGGGGTCCCAAATGATATTCATCTGGGACGCATGGCCAGCTTGAGACGCACCCTCAGAAGTGTGCATCTTTGGCACACGTGCTTTTCCAATACGGGACTCATTTCAAACCAAAAAAAGTCGACATTTGGGAAAAATGGACGCAAAGAGTTGAGAAGCCATATTTACTTTTCAGTATGATTGCATAAAACAATTGGCAGAAAGTTTGAGAAAACATACAGAAGGGAAATGAAACAGAGAGAGAGAGTGAGAGAGACACAATTCTGATGCTGCGTTCACTGAACAAAGTTTTAACTTTGTTGCCAGTGCTGCTCCAGACGTATCTTATTTTGAATTGTCTATTTCAATTAGGTTTATGTTATTTCATCTCCATATAGACTAGCACATTGCAAGAAACACGACTATGTGCCGAGGGACACCCTAAAACTTGGGGCAGCGACTTCCAAACCACAATGGAGCAATATCATTGTATGAGGTCTTTCTGCCAAAGTTACATCGGGGTCTATTCAGTTTTCAGACCCTTTCATACCTCAAATTTCTGAAAATATAATCTTGCATAATAAAAGCCATTGAATTGATTTAGTATTCGACAGAGTCAACTCCAATTGTTCTCCTTCATATGTTCCTGTAGAGAACTTAAATGTCGCAGGAACAATGGAAGTACATGTACTTTTATGAATAATCTTTTACCAGAAATTTTAAAAATCCTTCATTATTTATTGGATTCAATATTGTGTACACTATCAGGTCGTTGGATGGCTCGATGAGCTGATGAGCATGTCTTCAGACGTTTTATCACCATGCTAGGTTACGTCATCAGTGAAGTGTTTGTGTTCTGTCCCCCTTGCTGATCATGTGACTTGGTTTATGGTGGCAGTTCATTCCATTTGTGGTCAGGTATCAGAGAGGTTGGTAAATAGGGTCGAAATCGAGAGGTTAATTAATGGAGTTCCCGTTTCAATGTCAGACTTCTAGGAATTCCTATGCATGCCTTTGACATATCACAGGATGGATGTATTGTCCCAGTTGAATTCTTCATCTGTGCGTATGGATATTAGTGATCGTTAGTCATGTCTTTCAGGAGCTCGTTTCTGTTCAAATATCCTGGCAATTAGTTTCCTGCCAGTTAGTCCAATGGATTTTTTGTTAAGATCCTTGTAGGGTATTTTGCCTATTACATATGTTTCGCTGGTGATAGGTCTGCGGTCCTTTCTTGCTCATAATATTCCAAATGCCTTTTACATTCTGAGCAAAGCATCACTGATAATATTGCATTATCCATCCTATCTGCCAACTGCATGTGAATTTTAAACTGAAGACAATCCTGAATACGGACAAGCAGGCCCATTTGAGCGTCAGATTTCCGAGCCTATTACCATTCCAAAAACAGCCTGTGCATCTCTCCTGCTAATCGCAATGCACAACGACACATACTTTGCAACATCGTATTCTGCCAACCAAATGAACCTTACAGAAACCTGACCGAGAACTCTCCCTCTGAGTAACGTTTTCTGTGTTTCAGATCTTGCGGCATTTGCGCAGGGACCAATGCAGACACAAGTTTTCGTTTCTGGGGGAGTACGTCCGTCAGAAGAGTGTGCTTTCGGACTTCACGCTCCAACGCATAATTTCTGCATCACTTTCAGTCTCTGTCTGTGTGAGTGTTTTTAATTCTGATCCTCATTATCGTGTTTGCTGACACCCACACTCGTCCCCTTTTGTGTTTTTGTTTTCTCCCCTGAAAACTGTTTTTCTCTTCAAAGGGGTTTTGTTCTGACGCAGCTGTTAACGGTACTTGGGGCATGAGGTAGTGGTAACCCCAACTTGCTCGTGAGGCGGCAGGTTGTGAAGTTAAAATGGCACTGGTCCCATACAAAAAGAACTGTGTGGGAGTGAGAGCGGAATCTGTTGTTAAAATCCTGTTCCATAAAGCTTTGATGGCCATTGTTGGGGGTGGGTGTGAGGGATTGGACGGTAAAAGGAGAATTTCTGCGTATGAGCACCACCCTCACCTCAGTGAGTTAAATTGCTGGGAAAAGGAGCGAGTCGATCATTACCGATTTTATCTTATGATTCCTTCCCTCTCTCACTTAGTCACAAAGTTGTATATTTAAATTGGGTAGTAGTGTTATCGCATGCAATTCTGACTCTCCTCGATTAATCAGTCACTCTGCATATGGTCAGTTATACTTTCAATCAACCGTTTTCTCATACATTTCCCGAACTAGGAAACGTAATAGTAGGTGGTCACCCTTCATTATTTTTCCCTCACATCGTCCAACACAAGGGGAATAATTACTGTCTGATGTTTCCATCTCTCTGATCCGGAACTTCATTCTTCTGCAGGTTACTGAGCACTGCTCACCGCAATAGAAAACTGCAACCAGCTCGCAAAAGTGCCTGAGTCTGTCAGAGTTCACGACGCAGCTCTTATGAGCAAACAGATGCTGTCTGTAATCCCCACACTCAGATTGCTACACATTTAGATTGAAAAATGAAAACGATTTTGCATAATAAAGTATATTGTTCGGCTCTTTGTCCAGTTGCATTTTATTCAAAATTCCGCGCTATTTCACATAATAAAAACAGTATTAGTCTGAAAGGATTGAAGTATGAAAACATTAACTTCATTCAAAATGTATAACTCAGTACGTCGGATTGTTTTGAGGTTTGGGTTTATTTAACCTTATGAAGATCTGACAAATTAACCCTCCTTCACCTTCACTATGGAAGTGGTTGAAACTGTTCAGCATCTCCAGCAGCTTCTGTGATTTTTCAGCTTTCAGCAGTTTTTCACGATTCGGGAGAAAGAACAATACACCCCTGTATTGGAGTCAACATTTAAGTGATGAAAAAGAAGCTTAGTAATGTCAAAATGCCGAGTAATACTGCCGGGTTCATCACTACAATTCACCAAAACGATCAGAATTTAAAGCAAGGAGCAAACTGATGCATCTGTTTTAACACAGAATGAAACATTCACACACTTGAAGAAAATGTCAACGATGAGTCCCATTTAGTTCATCATGAGGCTTTTCGGTTAATAATCGTTTTAAGACAGAAACAATGCGAGGAGCCGGAATCGGACTCGGATAAACTGCTTGGAATGTCGTTATGGTCACAAGTATACTAGCAACGGCATGCCAGACGTGACCTAACTGTTCCTAAATGCACTGGACAAGGCAGCGCCCATAATGCAAGGGAGGCGGTGGACTAGCGGGTTTATCACCCAACTGTTAATTCAATAACCTGATAATGGGTTGTGGGTCGGGTTTCGAACCTTGCAATAGCAGGTGGTGGAGTTTGATTTGTACAGGAATCTTGCATCCGTCTCGTTTATTCACATCCGTCAAAGCAGAAAGCTGTTGTCATGAAGTTGGTCTGGAATCCTTGTGATTCCAGACTCACAGCAACGTGGTTGACTCTCAACTATTCTCCAGGCGATTAGGGATTGGCAATAAATGCGGGCCCAGCGTGCAATGACTTGATCCTCTGAACGACTTTTTAAAAAAAAATCACAATTTGTTTGGGCTGAGATTGAAAACAAATCTTGCTCGCAGAAACGCTCAAGTCTGGCAACATTAGTACCAGTACTCTTCATTTCTGCAGAAGAATCCTTGTAGGCTAAGGGTTGATTCTGCTTTATCCTCACACGGGCTACCGGACCTGCAGAGTTTCACCAACAAATTCTTTGTCATCTTTCAGACCTCAAGCATCTGTCGATTTTTATTGTTGGAAACAGACCTGATGTTCACTCATAAAAGTGATATTGGGTTAGGTGATATTAGACCTTATCCAAAGAGACAGAGGTGAAGGAGCATAGAGGCTTAGAATCGCAATAATGGAGAAAGGGGCACTGGACAAAACTCACGCAAACCCATGGAGAACGTGCAAACTTTACACCAATAATCGCCCGAGCCTGGAATTGAACCCATGTCCCTGGCAAACGTCAAACACATAATCTTTACTTGAAACACTTCACCGCAGATGGTTATATTTCCCCCTGAAGATTCAATATCATCTGGCACTCAGAGAGGACAATCTTGTGGGATAATTTTGTGGCAACAGCAAAACCGGAACCTTGACACTTCCTTAAGGTTCCTACTGAAGCGGGGAAAATGGCAGTTTTCTCTTTCTCATCTTTTTCCTGACAGCCAAGTCCTGGTGTGGGTTATTCTTGCGTTGTGCCAATAAAAATGTCCCAAACACTGATTGTCTTCGTAGCATCCCTGATGTGTGGGAGCAGGTCATTTGGATCATAAAGTCCGCACCGACCATCCATATAGCATCCCACCCAGACCAAACACCTACCTCACCATGTATCCCTGGATTACCCATGTTTCAGCCACCTAACCTCCTCATTCTTTGACACCATGGGCAGTTTAGGATGGTCAGTCCACCCGACCTGCACTTCTTTGTTCTGTGGGAGGAAACCAGAGCAGACTGGAGGAGAATGTGCAAACTCCAGACAGATAGTAATCTGAGGATGGAATCAAAACCAGAACATTGGCTCATCGCTTTCCCACGGCAGAGAGCTCCAAGACACGGAACAGGAACCTCGTTCATTACTCGGTTTCATGTCAAAGCATGAACAACAGTGAGTGCTGGACACGTGTATCAAACCAGGGATCAGTGCATAACTGTGACTGTTCCTGACTGGAAGTGATACTTCAGTTTTGTTTCCCTTACATTGGTACAGATAAACCAATGTAAAGGTAACCGAATTATTGCGATCAAAAGAACGTGACCAGTGGGAGCATGGGTGTGAGAAAGCTGACTCGACCTCTGCTGAAACCACAAAGGGTGCACAGGCAGAGCTGACTGAAAAAAAAAATACCAGTTAGAAATTATACTCACCAAGATTTTGGGCATGGGAAAGGTTAACAAAACATACATTAATTGGCTGGGAAGAGTTGTAATCGGGATCTCTTGTTAAGTGTTCATTCTGATGGAGTCTTTTTTTTTAGTTTATCACTTCCGAAAATTACGTGACAGTTTTGAATTCCCCCGCACCTGTCCTTTCGAAAATTGCTGATTTTTCTTATTTTTTGGCTTCTGGAAAACTCTGCTCAAAAATGTTCTGTGAATGCCAATCACTAAAAAGTATACAGGAGGATACAACTGGCCCTCGGTTTGTTTAATAAAGAAAAGTTCACGATATGTTTATTAAAGGATGAAATGCAGGACAAATTCAAAGAACAGATGACAATACTGCGCTGGAACAGGTCCTTCCGCCCTGCAGCTCCCTAGCGACACAGTTTTTCCTTCGATCTTAAAACTATGTTCTCTTCCAACATCCCTATCCCTCTATTCCGTTTCCATTCATGTATTCATCCAGCTGCGTCTTGAATGCTGCCAAGGTGACTGCGTCCACCACTGCCTCTAAAAGTGCCTTCCTGGCGCTTCAGTTGCAATAGCAACATTGATGGAGAGAGAAACAGTTAACGTTCTGAGTCCAAAGACTTTCCTTTGAAACATGTTCTGCAGATGCAGCAAGACCTGCTACAATTGTCCAATTGTTTAACACTATTGTTTCAGTTCTACAGTATATGTCGGATTTTGCTTTTCCAAGAATTAAATAAATTTATTTTCTATTCTATGAGGCAGGAGGTCCACCTATTGTATAGATTCTGGCCTTGAACTTGGCGATTGGCAAAAATGTATGCAGCACCCAATACCAGATATACTTTACCCCTAATTTTAATTAGTTCAAAATTTGTGGCTGTGTTACTTGGACCCGAAACTCTTTTATTTCCTCATGACACATTTCCACTTGTTTATGGCATTTTCCTCCTTTAAACCACTACAACCCAAACCTTTACTCAACCCTTTGGTGGTGTTAATTAATATGTCCTTAACTTCCTGTGAAGCCCCTACAGACAATTAAGATAAAACTCTAGTCTTAAGTTGTTGTTCTAATCCAGTGAGACCTGATCGCTGACTGAGTGAAAGAGATTTTATCATTGAAACTCATGGAGGCAGGTCACTAGAATAGACGTTAGAGATGAGAACTCTGAATGCACTATGTTATCGCTGTTCTCCGTGGCAGGTAGCGACACTGCCTGTATGGTTATGGAGCTTTTAACAAAGTTATTTTAAAAAATGTCTGAAACCTGATAGTGGGTGTCTGAAAACACGAGATCTAATATTTAGAGCAAGCTTGTGCTGCAGTGCCCAATTAGTTCATGGAAATTAGCGGAGCAAGCATGAAGGCAGATTAGTAAGAATTAAGGAGGAATGGCATTTTCGCCATGTCAGAGAGATGTACAGCACGGAAATAGACACTTTAACGTGCTGATGAACATTCTAAATTAATCATTCCACTTCTCAGCAATTGGCCCATATCCTTCTAAACCCATCATATTCGTGGACCCATCCAGATAGTTTTTAAATATTATTCTCTTACCAGCCTCTACAACTTTCTCTGGCAGCTCCTTCGAGACACACATTAGCGTCTTCCGTGAAAACGTTGCTCCTAAGACCCCAATAAAACTATCCCCCTCTCATAGTCAACTTTGACGTCTATTTTTGGCCTCCCCTAGCCTGGGAAAAGACCGGAACTATTTACTCTCTCCTTACCCCTCATGATTGTATAGACTTCTATAAGCTCTCCCCACAGAGTTCGAACCTTTCATGGAAAGCACCATCTTGTTCAGTCTCTCCCTGTCGCTCAAAAGCTATAATTCTGGCAAAAACTTGGCAAATATTTTCTGAACACTTTATAATTTCACAGTACCCTTCCGAAATTAGGGATACCTGAACTGCACATAGTAATGCAAAAGAGAGCTAACCGATGTCCTGTATAGCTGCAACATGACCTCCTCACTCCTGTACTCAATGCTGTGACCAATAAAGAAAAGCATGCGAAACACTTTCATAACTATCCAATCTAATGTAATTCCACTTTCAAAAAAATCTGTGCCTGAACTCCAAGGTCGTTTTGTTGAACAATACTCCCCAGAATCTTCCCAATAAGATTATAAGTCCTGCATGGATTTGGCTTTCCGAAATGTGACACCTCATAAATATCTAAGGTAAACAACGGCTCTCATTTCTGGTTCCAATGGCACATCTGATAAAGGTGTGTGTGTACTCTGAGGCAAAATATCCATTGTAGCTCCAGTTTTCGTTTCACCTGCAAACGGACGAACTATACCTCATATATTCGCATTCCAATCATTCACATAGTTGCCGACCCAGCACAGATTCTTGTGGCTCATCACTGGTGACAAGATTCCAGCCTGAAAAGCAAGACTCCACCATCACTCTTTGTTGTCCTCTACCTTCCAGCCAGTTCTGCATCCAAGTGATTAGTTCTCCCTGTGTTACATGTGATCTGACACTTCTAACCTGTCTACCATGAGAAACCTTGTCTAACGCCTTACTGAAGCCCACATAGATTGTGTCAACCTCTCTCCCCTCATCAATCATCGCTGTTAATTCGTCAATAAAATCAGTCACTTTGGTCAGACATACTTGTTCACGCACAAAGCCCCGTGGACTGTCCCCAATCATTTATTTCTCCTCAACAACTTGCTCAACACTGATGTGCAGCTAGCGGCCTGTCATTCCCCGGCTTTTCCTTACTAATTTGCTTAAATAATGTTAGCGCGATAGCCAATCTCCAATCTTCCAGCACCTCACCTGTGAATATCAATGATTCAAATTTCCTGGCAAAGGGCTCATCAATCACATCAATTTCTTCGCACGGAGTTCTAGGGTAGTCCTGATCAGGTCGCGCTGATGTATGCATCTTCAAGTCTTTTATGATATACGGCACCACCTTCTCTGTATATGTCAGCAATATGTCACCATTTTTCAATATGTCACCATCTATTTCCCCAAATTCTGCATCTTCTATGTCCTTCTCCACAGTGAGCACTGATGCAAAATACAGTTTACTACCTTCCCGATATCCTGCAGTTTCATACGTCGGCTGTCTTGCTGGAGTCGTGTTCTATCCTGAGTTATGCTTTTGCCCTTTATGCATTTTTAACAAAGCCTTTGAATATTAATTCACCCTATTTGCGAAAGTTATCTCGTGTGCCCGTTTTGCCATCCTGATTACCCATTTAGTAGTATTCAAACTGCCTTTATACGTTTCTAAGTATTAATTCGGTCTCCGTTGTCCATAGCTGGCAGATGGTTCGTTCTGTTTTCTTGACAAATTCCTCAATTTCTCTAAGCATACAACATTCTTTATACCTACGAGGCTTGCTTTTCACACCAATAGGAATATCCTGTCTCTGGTCTCTCTTTATCTCATTTTTAAGGCTTTCCATTTTCCAGTCGTCCCTTTCCCTGCGAAGATTCACACTCAATCAACTTTTAAATGTTCTTGATAAAGTCCGTTCAAATTGACTCTCCTCCAATATAGAAATTCAATGTTTCTATTATGTGCATCATAAACCATCACTAACGCAAAACGAATTGTATTATGGTTGATTGCCCCTAAGTGCTTCCCCACTTACACTTCAGTCACTAATGCCTTATTCCCAAAGCGCAAGTCAAGGTTTGCACCTTCTCTTGACGGTACATCCACATAATGGCATTAAAAAGTACATGCAGACACTTCGCAAATTCCTCTCCAAGTAAGCACTTAACATTTTGTCATCGTATTCTATGTCTGAAAAGTTAAAAACCCCTCATATTGCTACCGTTGTATTCTTACAGATAACGAGTTTCTCATTTTCCAGCTGAGTATTAATGGGGATGTCATACAATACCAATTGTTACACTTCCGATTTCTCAGTTTCCACCTAAATAACTTTCCTGCAAGTATTCCACGGAATGTGCACCCTAAGCACATCAGGAATGCTATCCCTTATCAAAAATGTCTCACCGTTTTTTTGTCTTTTTCCATTTTTCTTTCTTCATGCAACATTTACGTCCTGAAGAATTAGCTGCCAAGCCTGTGCTTACCTGAATCATGTTTCTGTTTTTGTTCTCATATCCAAGTCCCATGTTCATTACCATGCCAGGAGTTCAGCTGTCTTCCCTGTTCAATTTAATGCCGTTTAGATTTCCTCGTTCTCAGCTTTGTTCCAGATTGCACGAGCTGTTTGACTTGCTCCTTTCGCCAACTGCACTGATATCAGTCTGACCGCTTGACTCACTTTCTCCCTGGGTCCAAATTCCAGCCCCCCTCCCCCAAACATCACCTGCCTCCACCCTGCACCTTACTACTTTGAATCCTCCCCTGCAGCTCTCGCAAATTATCTTGTCTGTATATTTGTACTCTTTTAAATCAAGTGCAATCCATCCTTCTTATATAGGTCACCTCTATCCCACAGGAGAATCCAATGATCGAAAAATGTAAACGCATCACCCCAGCTCAGCTCCTCAGATACGCAGGAACTCTGTGGTCACGAGCACATGGCAACAAGAGTTAACCAAATATGCTCCCCTGAAGGACCCGTTTTTAAATTCCTGCCTGACTTCCTTTATTCTCCTTTCCGAATATTATCTTTCTTTTCCTTTGAATGTTATTAGTTCCAATTTGTACAACGATCGCCTACTGGTTCGACGGCCCATTCAGAATGTTCGGCAGTCTCTCCAAAATATCCTTGATCGCGGCAGTAGGGAGGCAAACTGCTATCCTGATGTTTTCTGGAATCGCAGAAAGTCTGCCTGCATGTCTGACTGGAGAATCTCCATCTCAATCGATTTTTTGGAACCTGCTGTATCCGCCGTTACATTACAACCAGTCTCGGCAGCTGAAATTTGGCTGCTTGTTCTATATTTCACTGAGAGTCGATCAGCCCCTACATTTCGCAAAACATCTTCAGTATGAAAGTGATTAAAATCCTTGCTGTGAATTCTGACTGGTTTGTACATTCCTCACAGTTGTTCCATTTTTTCTTACCCGGAAGAATATGAAGTGAGACCCAGGTTTGTGTCCGACTCGCCGAGATTGGTGGTACTGACTCTGGGACAAGATTGTATCAAATTCGGGGAGATTGGTATCAGTGCCTATCGGGCTGGTTTATATCGGACAGGAGAAAATTGCTGTCAGTGACTGTAGCGATGGATTATATCAGACAGGAGGAGTTTTGTGTCTGTGAATATGGGGTTATTTTATATCAGACAGGAAAAGATTGGTATCAGTAAGTGTGGTGCTGGTTTAGATCCGACAGTAGGAGATTAGTGTCAGTGACCAGGCTTGTTCATATCCGACAGGAGGAGATGGGGGCCAGCTTTTGCGGTGCTTGTCAATATTGGACACGAGCTGATTGGTTTAACGTGAGTAAAGTAGATGTCAGAGATTTGAGTCGAGGGTGTGGTGCTGGAATATTACAGCAGGTGAGGCAGCATCCGAGGAGCAGGAAATTCGATGTTTCGGGCAAAAGGCCTTCATCTCTAAGGCAGCAGGGAGCCTTGGGGATTGCGAGATAAATGGGAGGGGTGGGGCTGGGGAGAAGGCAGCTAATAGTGCAATAGGAGGATGGAGGTTGGTGTAAAGTTGATAGGTCGGAATGGAAGTGGACCAAATTGGTGGGACAGAAGATGAAATTTTGGATGGGTCATGAAGGTGGTGCTGAGTTGGGAGGTTGGAACTGTGGTAAGGAGGGGGAGGGGAAATGAGGAAGCTGGTGAAAACCATATTGATGCCATGGGTTTTTAGGGTCCCGAGATTGAAGATAAGGTGTTCTTCCTCCAGGCATCAGGTGGTGAGGGAGTGAAGATGGAGCAGCCCCAGGGTCTGCATGCCCTCGGCAGAGTGGGAAGACGAGTTAAAGTGTTCATCCATGGGGCGGTGGTGTTGATTGATGCAGGTGACACGGAGATGTTTTCTAAAGCACATTGCAAGTAGGCACCCTGTCTCTCAGTGGAGAGAAGACCGCTCTGGGACTAAAGGATACAGTAAATGCCATGTGTTGAAGAGCAAGTCAAACTTTGATGGATGTGGAACGCTCATTTGGGGTCTTGGACGGAGGTGAGGGGGAATGTGGGCGCAAGTTTTGCAATTCCTGAAGTGGCAAGGGAAGGTGCCAAGAGGAGAGGATAGGTTATTAGGTAGTGTGGACCTGAAATGATAGTCACGGAGGGAACGGTCTTCACGGAAAGCCACCGGGTTGGTAGGGGGGAATATATCTCTGATGGTCGGATACATTTGCGAGTGGCAGAAATGGCGACGGATGATGTGACGTTCTCGGAGGTTGGTGGGGTAGGAGATGGTGACCAGGCGACTTTTGTCCTTGTTGTGTCTTGAAGGGTAGGGTTCGAGGGCAGAGGTGTGAGATATGGATGAGATGTTCTGGAAGGCATCATCAACCACTTAGGATGCGGAAGTCTGGTCTTCAAAGAAGTAGGGCACCTGGTGTGTTCTGTGATCGAGTTGGTCCTCGTGGGACCTGAAGCGGCGAACACAAAGGAATGAGGGATAGTATTTTTGCAGGAGGCAGGGTTGGAGAAAGTGTAATCCAGGTAGCTGTGGGAGTCGGTGGTTGTGTAGAAAGCTTCCGTTCAGTGTTGGTCACCGTTGACGGGGATGAGAGGTCCAGGAAGGTTAGAGAGAGTTCAGAGATTGTCCAGGTAAATTTAAGATCAAAACAGGATGTGTTGGTGAAGTTGATGAACTATTCAACCGTCTCGTGGGAGCACAAGGTAGCGCTGGTGCAGTCATCAATATATCGGAGGAAAAGATTGGGAGTTGTGCCACTGTAAATGCAGAAGATAGAATGTTCCACGTCGCTGCCAAAGAGGCACGCATAGCTGGGCCGCATGCGGGTTGCGCATGGGTGTTCGTTTCATCAGGGGGAAATGTGTGGATCCGAAGGAGAATTTGTTCAGGGTGAGGACCATTTCAGGCAAACGAATACGAGGATTATGGTTGGTATGTCGGAATAGGAAGAAATAGATGGCTTGTAGGTCCTGGTCATGGAGGATGGAGATGTAGAGGAACTGGATGTCCATGGGGAAGATGATGCTTTGGAGCACTGGAAACGGAAGTCTTGGAGGAGATGGAGGTCGTGACTGGTGTCCAAACCGTATGTCGGGAGTTCCTGGACCGGTTGGGAATAGGAGAGTATCGAGGTATTTGGAGATGATATCGATGGGTCAGGAGCAAGCAGAGATGATAGGTCTGCTGGTGTAGGTAGGCTTGTGAATCTTGTGTCGGAAGTAGAATCGAGCGGGGGCAGCTCCCAAAAATCATGTGGGAAGCTATAGTTGGGACATATCCTGAGGTGATGAGGTTGTGTACTGTCTCATATATCATGGCTTGATGATTGGTCGCGAGGTCCTGGTCGAAGGGGCGGACGAACGATGGATTCTTCAACTTGGTGCCTGGATTCAGCAGGTCATTCCGCCAAACAATCACTGCACCCTACTTTGTCCGCTGTTTTGATGGTGAGGTTGGCATTGAAACAGAGGGAGTGGAGGGCTATGCATTGTAAGGGTGGGGGAGGGGTGTGGACCGGTTGAGGTGATTAATATTTCCAAAGCAGTTGGAAATAAAGAAGTTTTGGGTAGGTAACAGACTGCCACGTGATTGTTCAGGTGGATGGGGTGTGTTTGAGTTTTCCAAAGCCCTCCTCAGTAGGTGGGTGGGCATCTTGATTGAGAAAGAATGCTCGGAGGCAGAGGAAGTGGATGAAATGTTCAAAGTCACAACATGTGTTGAATACATAATGCGTGAACGGAGGGGAATGTGGGTAAGGACTTTGCTGAGGACTGATAGTTCGTCCTCAGTGAGGAGGAGGTCTGGTGAGATGGTGAAACGTCGGCAGGGCTGGATCTAGGAGCTCAGATCTAGTATAGGGCTGAAGCTGGGAGTGTAACCAGAGTGGGCGTGGTAGTGGTGAAAGCGGGGGACAAGTTATTTGCAGAAGTGATGCGCACACCGTGGTTCTCGGGGCCGTGGTGATGACGGTGGGATCTCTGTGGGTGTGTCGGTGTTGTGCAGGTGAGTTGCCTAAGTGTGGGGCGGAAGTTTCAGGTAAGGTACATAAGGAGATTAGTGTCAGTGAATATGGAGCTGAATTATGTCAGACAGGAAGAGGTCCTCCACCAGAGAAAATAATGCCTCTCCACCTTCATCAGCAGTCTGCAGAGAACTTTTCCTTCATGACTTACTTGTTAGTTTCAAGCTCCCCAAACCAAATCTCCTCTATTCCCAGCACCGTCCCTTTTCCACTCAAGAGGTTTTTTTTTGGCTGGGCCCACAAATCCACGTCGCATCCATGCATGGCCCCAAAGAATCGTTCCATGTTGACAGATATTTCCGTGCTTTTCCACATCTTTATTGTGTCCGTTGTTATCGCTATACTTATCTCTACACAGGGGAGACAGGACGCCAAAATGTCGAGCCAGGCAGCGAACATCTGTTGAGTATCCGCACCAAAGTAACCCACTACCCATTGGCTGACCGTTTCAACTCTCCCTCCAACTTCTTCAAAGACATGCAATTTCTGGGCCTCTCCCACTTCCAACTTAGAAGCCATCCGATGCCTGGAGAAAGAACGCCTCACCTTCCACTTTAGGACCAGCAACCACACGGCATCAACGTCAATTTCACCTGATTCCTCATCCCAAATCTAAACCTTCAATTTGGCACCACGCTCTTGATATGTCCTAACTGTCCAACTTCCTTCCCAGCTATCTACTCCATCCGTCATTTGCAACCTATCGCCATCACACCCACACTTCCATCTAAATATCACGTCCCAGCTATCTTCAGCCAGCCCAACCTCTCCCTCCTATTTATCTCCCGTCCCAAGAAACCACCCCCTACAAAATTCCTGATGAAGAGCTTGGTCCAGAAACGTCAATTCTTCTGCTGTTCGGATTCTGCCTGACATGTTGTAATTTTCCAACGCTAAAATTTTCAACTCAGACAGCCCAGCATCTGCAGACCTGACTTTTTTTTTCCAAGGCAGTGACCTTGAGGCTGATTTTCATCATACAGGAGGATATTGGTGTTATTGACTGTAGGGCTGGATTATATCAGAAAGGAGGAGACCATTTTCAGTGTCTGTGAGGCTGGTTTATGTCAGAGATTAGGTTATTGGTGTCGGTACTTATGTGTTGGTTTACAAGAGAAAGGAGGAGACATATGAGGGTGGGTCTGAGTGTGAATTATGTCATTCAGGAAGGGATTGGTGTCAGTGCCTGTGGAGCTGGTTTATATCAGAAAGAGGGAGATGGACGGTATTGCGTTTGTGACCGGGTTTGCATCACACTGTAGGAGACTGTTGCCTTATGTGGCCAGAGAGATAGTACGTGAGGCAGACGAAGAAGCGCAAGGTGGGACTCCCTTCACAACGTCCCTAATTGTCCGGAATGAAAAACATAGGAGCATAGAGAGCATGACAGAGAGAGAGAGGGAGAGAGACTAATGGTGAAGAGGTGAGGTGGGAGACAAAGATAGAGACAGGCATGTTAAGAGCGACTGAAATTGAGTCAGAGTGAGCTAGAATCTGACTTCGAGGTAGTCTTCGGTGTAATTCTCTCTGTCTGTCGAGAGGGGCCCAAGCATATCAAAGTTACAGAATTGGACAAAGACAGGGATAGGAACAATGGACATGGAGAGAGCGATGGTAATCGGAGGCAGAGAGAACGAGAGAGAAAGAGAGAAAGTCGAAAACGGGGATATAAGGAGAGAAACAGAGACACGAACAGACGGAGACAGTGTGCTGCACAAAATAGCAGTGAAAATGTGTCAGTCCACACGTTTTCTCAGTTTCTGATTTTAGGATGTGTTTCTAATAGAATGTTGTGTCATGTGGGATCTCGCTGTGCAATTGCTCCTTCAACCCAACGGTTGCCTGCAGGTGCAGGTGTGGCGATGGAGTTAGACAGTTGGATCATGGGCCTGTGTGGAGTGGGGAGTCGTATTCTGTGCTTTTAAGACAGACCTACATCACAGCCATGTTCCAACGGACTATCCACATGCCACTCGAAAGCTGCCCACTACTGATTGGACAGAGGGACACAAGAAGCCGAGTTTGAATCTCCGCCCTGTCCTTACATACAGGATGAAGGGAACATCACACCGTCTCTCAATCATTCGCTGGCCATCATGACATTTCTGGTTGTGTGATAGCAAAGAGATTGAAGGAGAAGGGAGAGAGAGGGAGAGAGAATGTACTGACAACTCTGGGATCTTAGTGTTTACAAATTGACCTGCAAGTTGTCGGATGCTAGAGAGAGATACCAAGAGAGTAATAATTTGGGAAGTGATTGGTTGTGAAACCGAACTGACCTGCAGGACCTCATAACCCGTCAACCTCTTCTCTATCATCTTGCGTGGGAACTGGTGAGTGCTTGATTTGCAATATTCCGATTATAGCCCCCTCTCTGGGATTGGGCGTGGTAGTGCAAGTGTTCCTGAGGTGCGGGAGGAGTTTGCCCGTCCGCTGCTTATTTGAGTGGACAGCATGGAAATCTCACACACGACTGCCTCCCACCAACTTTTCCCAAGGGGAACCCGGGTTCAGTTTTTTTTATGTTGTTGGGAATTATATCGCCCTCCTTTCCCCAGCCTCACAGCCTCCCCACGACTCATCGCCATCTCTTCTCCAATATTTGATATTGACGCCGCTAAAATCCTCAAGATAGGGACGGTTAGATCTCGACACATTACAAGCGTAATGAAACAGAGTGCATTTCAATCAAAACGTCGAGGGTGACACAGAAAGAAAGAGAGGCCACAATGAGGGAGAGACTTCAATCATTTTCAAGAGCAGGAAACTGTTGAGCTGAGATGGAGGGAGGGAGAGAGAAGGAAGGAGTGAAAGAAATGCAAAATGAATGAAAGAGAGAGAGAAAAATGAGTGAAATGAGGGGAACGAAAGGAGTGAAACATCGAGAATCGTTGAGAGAGACAGAAAAAAACGTAAAAGAGAAATGGAACGCTTCAACGGTAGAGAGATATGACAGTCGATGAATTGGAAGGTTGTTTATTTATATTTCATGTACAAACAGCATCAATCTTTGACAAGGTGGGTATGGGCCTGTGGTTAATGATAGAGAGTGGAAGGGGAGGGGGGGCGTTAGTAGCCGTGTCTGATGTTTTTGTACTCCTAATTCAAGAGAGGGACAGCCAGAAATGGCAGTTTAAACAAGGTGGAAGGGAGAGGCACTGAGTGAGACAAATTCTGGTAATGATCCCCCATCACTGAATCACTTCCCAGCCTGTCAGACAATAAACAAAACCCCGGGGACTGGCAGTGCCGTTTGAAAGTTTTTGGCCCTTGATACTAGTTGAAATTGGTTCCTGATATCTGAGTTTCAATTAATGGGGGAGTGATGATAAAATGTGATGCTTCTGGAATTTAGTAAGTGATCGGATCTTTATTCAAAAAAATTAAAATCTGCGTATCCTTAAGAACAATTATAATCTTCAATCGAGGTCAATAGAATTCATGTTTGCGATCTCTCTCTCTCTCTCTCTCTCTCTCTCTCTCGCTCTTTCTATCTCTCCCGATTGCTCTCTCTGTCCTTCCTCAGTCTCTTTAGTTCTACCGTTATGGACTTGTTTTTCTCTCTCTGTTCCCTCTGTATGTATGCTTTCTCTTGCATTCGATGGGGTTTCTATCAGTCTCTGGTTCTGGCCTTCTGATTCTACATTTATTTTTTGTTTTTTGTCTCTCTCTTTCTCTGTTTGTATGATTCTTTCCTTTGAATTACATTTAATTTCACTTGTGCTATTTTTTTTCGCTCTCTTTGTCCTCTCCTTTGCTAAGGGTTTTCCTGCATCCCTCTCGTGCTGGTTTCACAGCCTGGGATTTATCTCCCTCTCCGTGTTTGTCTGTTTCTCCATCTGTTGCCCCGTGTCCCTCTCTCTGTCTCCCAAATGGTCGCCTTCATTGTGCATCCCACATCTCGGTCCGTCTCCCTCCCTTGTCTATCTCCTCTGGCACCGCATCTCCCTCTCTCTGCCCCTTCCCGTCTCCCTAGCTCTCACACTTGCGATCCGGTCTCCCTCCCTCCCTTCCTCTGTCTAGCTTTCAGATGAGTATATTCAGACTCAGTGTTGTGTGGTGATGAATATTTTGTTATCACTGTGGGATCGTTCTGTTCCCAGTGTATCCTGAGTTGGACTCCTGAAATGGGGCCACATTTGCTCCTCCTGAGGGGAAAAGGGTTTGACACAATTGAGAGGGAGTTGTTGGGTGAGCTGAGACAGAAGAAGGTGTCGGGGTGGCGAGGGATTGACAACATGGGTTTAAAAGTTACAGAAACGAAGAGAGATGGCTGGAGGGACGGACAGTGCGAAACAGGGCAGGGGCATCAGACAGTGCACAATATTTTCCCAACAAACGTCAGTTCTGAGGAAGCGTCAGCAGACCCGAAATGTCATTTGCGATTGCATTTCACAGTTGATGCTAGATCTGCCAAATGTTCTGGCAACTTTTGGATTTGATTCTAATTAGCATCATCGGCACTTCTTTCAGAATGTGAACAATATTTTAGCTTGAAGTATTTTGTTGGTGTGGAACAACGGAATAAAGAAAGAGAACAAGTTGATTTGCGTCAGAGGGAGAGATGTAGAACTGTTGGGGAGCAGAAGTACTGTGGTTAGGTGAATATTGGGAGAAACACATGTATGGGGTTTGGAGAAGAAGCAGAGGGCGTGGGACGGGAAGAGGAAAGGGATAAGATAAGTGAAAGGAAAAGAAGAAGAAGATGAGAGTAGATCAGGAGAAGTAGAAGGGTAGGAACAAACAGGAGAGAGGGAGCAATATTCCGAGAAAGGGATGAGGGCGGGCGGGGTTAGGACGGTACTCGCAATAACAGATGAACGAGAGAATAAATCAAAGACATACGAGAGTTGACAGTGAGAAAGAGACACAAGAGGGAAAGAGACATCTGTGTGGAGTTTGCATATTTTCCCCTGTTTACTTCAAGTGATCCAGTTAGGCAATTTAGCCAGTGATGAATGTGGAGTCATCGAGGAATTGGTCTGGGTGGGTCACTCTTTGGAGGGACAGTGTCGATTTGTTGAGCCAAAGGGGCTATTTCCACGTTGTGCGGCGTCTATTTTTAAAGAGCTTCGAAGAACAATTTTTCATTCTAATTAAAGAAAGTAACCATCTTTTTCGACGGTTCATCACAGATCCACGGTCCCGTGAGACACAGAACATCCTACTGTGGGTATCCTCATTGTGAAACCGCATCAGTAAGGTTGAGAGTACTTTTAAAAAAAAATTGACATTCCAGCAGTGCTATTTCACTCTCTCTCTCTTAAACACACACACACACACATTGTTGCCAGACGTAAAATCTATGCAGAGACAAAGCTGCAGTTTTCAACCAGCTTTCACACTGTCCTTCAGATAAGGGATTAGAGCCTTCTCCATTCAGAAAACAAAGATTTATCCCATAGAGAAAACATTATTTACACATCGAACATCACAAAATGTGAGTGCGACTGAAATTAGCGAGTAAAGTCAGTGAGTGGAAGGCACGATTCGTAAGTTGCCGATGACATGAAGTTTGGAGTGCTGGATTTTGTGGAGGCCTTTTGTTGGTTTCAGAAATGGGATTGATAGGATTCGGAGCTGGGCTGAGTAACAACAGATGGAATGTAACCTGGAAAACTGTTTAGCGATTCATTTTACGCCATCGAATTTGAATGCACATTCCAGGGTTGAAGGGTTGAAAGTGTCTGTTTGCTCCTTACAGCCTGTGGACGCATTTATACTGTTCCGCTGTCTCGAGCCTGCAGCCCTAACACCACACTATTCTCCTCACAAAGGCCACTGATCCAACACGGGAAATGTATCGTTACCAACGGCTGTTGCATCAACAATGTTTCATTTTTAACATGCTTTGTGCTCACCAAAACTATGGTCTCCAGCGATATCCTGTATTCCAACAACAACCTGTTTTCTGGTAACGGAAGGCAGCAGAATGTTCGAGGAAGAGAGGCACAGCAGATGTGATAGGGAGAAAGAGAATTCAAGAGAGAGAGAGAGTGAAGCAAAATTGTGGAGTGCGTGACAGTGAAATACGTGAGACAATGAGACGAGAATAGAAATGAGTGAACTGTGTGAGACAGGGAGGGAGATATGGAGGGAGGTGGAGCAAAGTGCCCAGATGTATTGTGCTGTTGCCAGGTTGGACTGGATGAGCCAGACGTGAAAGTAAGGTCAGAGTGACTTAGACCAACTCCTGAGCACGGTCCTGGTCCCCTTCCCTCCCCTCTTGAGGATAGTACTTGGTACTGATTCCATCCAGCTCTGTTTCCTCAACACCAAGACAAGCAATTATCTGGATCACTCGATGTTTGGAATTTTTAACGAACATTTGTCAGACAGGTATCCTCAAACTGAAGTGATAGATACAGTCAGTAGAATGGTATCTGTTCGCCCTAGCCTCTCCGCTGAGAGAAACATTGAAACATGTTTTTGTAACCTCTTGTTGGATACGGTTAAACAAACCAGCACTACCCTCATTCTGCTACCATAGTGCCACACGACTTCATTATTGAAACATTAAACTGAAATGAGAAAATCCTGTATGGATTGATTAATGATTGTGTTTGATTGATTGATGAATTTTGGTGAAGGGATATTTCAGCACATTCTTCAGTTGCCGTCTGAATTTAGACTGGGTCACAGCATAAATCACAGTGTTTGTGCAGCAACTGAGGAGCTGCAGCATGAAGCCCAATTGCAGCACAAACCAATGTAGATGGACAGACGTATTGCCCAAATACGTCATCCGTTTCCATGTTACAAACATCATCAACGTTGACCATAACAATATGAAATTGGCCGAGATCAGGAACAGTAAAATAATAGACATTTTTCGATTTTGCATTTCTGCATCACACTGAGCGTCCCTGTTGGTATGAGCCAAGAGTTTTCTGCGGGCTCTGCTCGTCATTAAAATACTTCTGACAGTGAAAACATTCAGCAGCAGAATCAGGAGAAATGGGAGAGCCGGGGTTAGAATGTGGTGGACGAGCTCTACTGTGACCCAGACGCGAGATATTCTAACATTGCGCGTTACTTGACAAAACCAGGGGTTATTCCATCTCAGATACCGAGCTGTGAACATACAATACCAGAAAATGTTTTTTAAACAGCTCACCACAGTCACAGTTCCCAGAACCACAGCCGCCGTTTTCTCACTGCAATATTTACTTTTCAGCTTCTGGCAACAAATGGCCACAGACCGATCAAAGGTGAAAGTGACGGTGAACCAGACAGAACAGTCAGTGGCTGCATAAAGCAGGACGGCGTGGATATTACACACGGGGATGGAGAGCAGAAGATAAAATTGTTCACGGAAAACAATGGGGATGTGCCTCAATGTCAGGTCGAGGATAACGACCAGAAGATCTGCCACTGCCATAGCCCCCAGATAACGTCTGACACATGGAGACAATCCACAATCTTTATAAAGCAGGACGTAGATCGTCATTACGTTGACTGTGAGGAAGGAAAACAAACATATTATACATCAGTCTGGAACAATGTTACCAGTTCCCATTGAGATTTTCAAATGTGTCGCTGTATTTAGACATTTTTTTGTGATAATTGGAGCTTACACAATAAACGGGAAGGTCTGAAAAACTGTTAAAAACATGATTAGATTAGATTACTCATTGTGGAAACAGGCCCTTCGGCCCAACAAGTCCACACCGCCCCGCCGAAGCGTAACCCACCCATACCCCTACATCTACATTTACCCCTTACCTAACACTATGGGCAATTTAGCATGGCCAATTCACCTGGCCTGCACATCTTTGGACTGTGGGAGGAAACCGGAGCACCCGGACACGGGGAGAACGTGCAAACTCCACACAGTCAGTCGCCTGAGGCGGGAATTGAACCCGGGTCTGAGGCGCTGTGAGGCAGCAGTGCTAACCACTGTGCCACCGTGCCGCCCACAAGCTTCAAGATGTAAGCTTCAAGAACCTCCCTCTCTTTCCAAACACGTAGACACAGTTCCATAAAAACAGACGGCTGCGAAATCATTCCCATGCACTCAATCACTCTAGAACAGACATGCATCTTTTCTTCACAGTTCCGAATGTGGATGGTAAGCTTTTTGCCGTCCTGAAGGAATCCGACTCAGTTTCTTGAAGACAAATTGAGGGTGGCCATTTTTGTCTTTAATTCTAAATTGTGGTTGATCCTCTGTTGTGAAGAACTGTAAATACAGGGAGAACATATTCACCTCTTTAACTGCCTGAGGGGTCTTCGAACAATTGTCTCTTTCTTCCTGCAGAAGGATCTCTTCACCCCAAATCTTATCTTTTGTTCAAATTACTGACATCAGAGCATTCACAGTTGTCAGTTACAGATTGTGCCGGGGAATGTCTGCTATCAAATGTTCGAGGGACTGTCGGTTTTTCAATGCTCCGGGGAAAGCCGGGAATAGAATGTGATGGAGTCATAAGGACCTACATCACAAAGACCCTTCTGCCTATTACGTTTCCTGAAACCCAGTCAGCCTCAGGTTGGGAGTCTCTCCCCAACAATCTCAAAGTACAAAACAACACAGCTTTATAACAATTCCCGATCATTTAATTGAGATCCTCTTTGACAATCGTAAAGATGCCGTCAATTATTCGGAGATCTCCCCCACTTCCTTTCCAATTTTGTATAGCACACCCAGCTGTAAAATGTTCTGGATATTCAGTTCTCAATATTACCCACCCTGTACCCATGTCACTCTAAAGCCATGGAATCATAGCTATTTACGGAAATGTTTGCACTGAATTAATCAACGTGTTTTTGCAACATAACACACATACTGATAGAATGGATTTAATTCAGTTTTTAAAGACATAATCCGTATTCTCCATTGTCACCTGTATTCCTCATATTGACCAGTCAGGAAAAAGCACTGAATTGGAACTGATGTGTAAGGTCTCATGATTCCCAATCACTATCCCTGAGGATATAGTATTCCACGGACAGGAAAGATCCACCAGTGGTGGTGATACCGTGGTTTATAGTCAGGAAAGGGTCCACTGTGGAATGCAGCAAAATTGATTCTCGAACAGCGAATTATAATGATGGCAGGTTAAAGACGATCAAGGAAATCACCTGTTGATGGACATCTACTGGCCTCGACACCACCCCTCGCTGATAACTCAGTTCTCTTCGATTGAAAACAAATCAGAGGAAGCACTGAGGGTGACAAGAACACAGAACGTTTTCTGAGTGTCGGACTTCAATATCCATCACCACAGGCCCAGCACTGACTGAGCAGATCGAGGCATCAACTGTAGACTGTGGGAAGTGATGGAGGAAGCAACAAGAGGGAAACATTCTCAGGAAAAAAAAACTTGTCACAGATGCATCTGTCCCTGACAGAATCTGTTGGAGCACCCAGCAATTGTCCTGTCGGAGAGAAAGTGTCAGCCTCATTTTGAAGATACCACCCACTGTGTTATGTGGCACTAGTTCATGGGAAGGAGGCCATAATTTGAAAGGAGAGACCAAAGGGAAACTTGCATCTATGAGACACAATTGGCTCTCAACATCTGCAGCATCAATGATGTTCAAGACATTATAAAGTCTGAAGTTGACTATACACTGGTGATTCCAAAATGTTCACCATTCACAACTGCACCGACACTGTAGCAGTCTATTCAGCCAATCAAGTGTTGGAATCATGAACAAAATGAGGACATTCAGCATTCGAGACTGTTAATCAGCAATTGGAGCAGACCTTTTAATCTCTCGTACCTTTTAAATCAGGAAATGGAGTGGAACATTCATCCATACCATCCTGCATCATAGGAATACGGAGCGGACGTGTTGCTGAGCCGGAAGTAGGGATAAAGTCGTCTTTATCAGTGTAACAGAAATTAACGACTGGTGTGATAATGTAACCAGTTTTAAGTCCTAAACTATTTCTAAAAAATATCAACGACTTAGATAAATGGATCAAAAGGAGTGTTTGCACTGAGTGATGTAATGACATTAAGACAAACAGGGAATGAACTTGCGAAGCAGAGGTAGAACATCTGAAAGTATATAAGAATTCAGTAAGAACAAGAACATCGTAAAAGAGGGTGAGGCGTGGCTTTGTTAGAGAAGGACAATATTACCATAGCAGAAAGGACGTTTGTGGACTCGACTACTGAGGTAATATGGACTAAGGTTAGAAATAGGAAAGGAGAGGTCATCCTGTTGAGAGCTTACTGCCTGCCACCAAAAGTTCCAAGATGTAGAGGAAAGGATAACAAAGATTATTGTGGGTAGTAGCGAGAGTAACAGGGTAGGTGTTCTGGCGGCTTTAACTTTTCAGATATTGACTGGAAATACTGCAGTTCGAATACTTTAGATGGGTCAGTTTTTATACAATGTGAAAACGATCGTTTCCTGACACAATATGTACACAAACCAACAAGAGTTGAGGCAAAATTGCATTTTGTACTGGGTAATGAACCTGGCAGAATGTTAGTTTGGGAGGTAGGTGAGCACCTTGGTTATCGTGACTACTTTGTTGATTTTTACTTTAGCGATGGAAGGGGACATGAGTATAACGCCGGACAAGTGTTATTGTTGGGTGAAAGCCAATGATGATGCGATTAGGCAAAATTTAGAATGCAAAGAGTGGGGAAGGAGAAGTTCAGTGTGCAATCCGTGGTTTAACAAAAAAGTTGAATGTCTTGACGGGAGTACGAAGATGTCTTACGTTAGGTAGAGTCGTGAAGGCTCCATTAGAGCTCTTGGGTCTTACAACTCTGCCAGGAAAGACCTGAAGGGAGAGCTAACAATATGCAGAAATGTATATGAGAAGTCGTTGGTAGGTCTGATGAATAAAAACTCGAAGGCTTTCTATATTTATATCAAGAATAAAAAAATGACTACGAAATATTTGTGGCTATCAAAAATTAATCGGGACGTTAGGCATGTCGTCAGAGTGGATAGGGAAGCGCTACAGTATTGATACTGGGGAAAATGAAAATTTTGTCACGGAGAACATCGTGATACAGGCTGCTAGACTAGATGGGATTGAACTCTAGTAGGAGGAATTGCTGACAAGTATGGAAAATGTGAAGACAGATAAGACCCCTGGTCTGGATAAGGTTTATGCTAACATTCTCTGGGGACCAGAATGGACATTGCCGAGACGTTGGCTTTGAGTTTCATATCATCATTCTCTACAGGAATAGTGCCAAAACACTGCAAGATAGAAAATTATGACAGCTTTGTTCAAGAAGGGGAGTAGAGACAATCCTGGTAATTGTACACCGGTGAACTTTACTTCAGTTGTGGGTAAAGTGCTGGAAAATATTTCACGAAATAGTATTTATAGTCATCTACAGAGGAATAAGTTGATTAGGGATAATCAACACGGTTTTGTGAAGGGTAGGTCGTGTTTGAAAAAACAATTTGATGACCAAGTAAGTGGATCAGGGTGTAGCGGTTGATGTTGTGTACAGGTTTCTAAGAAAGACATTTGATAAGGTTCTTCACGATAGGCTATTGCACAGAATACGGAAGCATGCGATCGAGAGTGCTTTAGAGGTTTAGATCAGATATTGCATCGATCAAAGAACATGAGAGTGATGCTTGGTGTTGGCTTGCTCGCTGAGCTGGAAGTTTCTTTTTAAGACGTTTCGGTACATTTTAGATAACATCTTCAGTGAGCATCTGGACGAAGCACTGCTGGTGATTCCTGATTTTCAATTATGTGATTGGCTTTCTTTGGGTGCGTGATGTAATTTCCAGTGCTGATGTCATTTCCTATGCTGGCGTCATTTCCTTTTATTTTATTTTTCTCATGGGCTGGTAAATGGGATGCAAGTCACTTTGTTGATAGAGTTCCGTTTGGAATGCTATGCTTCCAGGAATTCTCGTGTTTGTCTCTGTTTGACTTGCCCTAGGATGAATAGGTTTTCCCAATCGAAGTGGTTTCCTTCCTTATCTCTATGTAGGGATACTGGTGAAAGAGGGTCATGTCGGTTTGTGGCTAGTTGATGATCATGTATACTGGTGGCTAGTTCTCTGCCTGTATGTCCAACACAGTGTTTGATACAGCTCTTGCACGGCATTTTGTCAATTACATTAGTTTTGCTTGCTGTCTGTATACGGTCTTCCAAGATCATTAGCTGCTGTTTTAGTGTGTTGGTGGGTTTGTGGGTTGCCACGATGCCAAGGGGTCTGGCTAGTCTCGCAGTAATTTCTGAGATGTCTTTGATGTAGGTGGACTGGCGAGTGTTTCAGGATGCATTTCGTCTGCTTGTTTCGGCTTGTTGCTGAAAAATCAATGGACTGTGTTCATTGAGTACTCTTTTTTTTGAATACTGAGAACAATAATAGGAAATGACATTACCTTAGGAAATGGCAACACTGCAGGAAACGATATCACCAAAACAAAAAAACCCAGACATATAAATTGACAGCAGGAATCATTAGCAGTGCTTTATCCGGAGGCTCACTGAAGTTGTTATCTAGCATGGTGACGAAATGTCTGAAAATGAATGATCCAGCTCAGCGAGCAAACCTACATCCACAACCTCAACCTGAGCTACACGTCTTCTCAAACGTCGCTAAGGAGATTGATGCTTAATGAGAAATGTTCATTTTGTAGTTCAACTAACACTGGTGTACGGCAAAAATCTGTTTTGGGGCCAGTGCAGCTTGTCACTTTCAAGTTGATCTGGATGAGGGCATAGAAGAATGAGTTAGTAAATTCGCGGATGACACTAATGCCTGTGGAGTTTTAGATATTAGTGAAGAATGTTCAGGTTAAATAGGGACAAAATAAGATGCAAAGCTGGGCTGACTGCTTCTGAATGAAGAGGCTGTGCCTGCAGCTAGGACAGTAGGTATTGATGTACTGTACATGGTCACCCTGCAACATTAATAGAGTAAAAATGCAGGGTCCAGACGTAACAATGACAACATAAAAAAAGGCATTGCCTGATAAGTTGGCATCGTTACTGATACGACATTCTCAATTCAGTGCAAAGAAAAAGCCTAAATAATACGGACCAAAATGAGATATCTGTTCAGTTTGGTTCAGTGTGCTGATTAAGCTAGCGTATGACTCAATAAAGCCAAGCAATCTGCCCAGATAGGAACACTGTGCAGATTCATTCATTGCACTGGTTGGTAACATTAACGATCTGTCCAGAGTGAATAACCACACAGACCACACCAGAGCATTGACCTAAAAACCTCATTAGATAACTGTTCAGTCTGTGAAGCTTTGCAGACCACACTGATGCACTGATCTATTAAGCCAGACAGGATATTTTTGAGAATTAGATTCCCTACCATGTCAAAACAGGCTTTCCAACCCAACAAGCACACACCAACCCTCCCAAGAATATCATCCAAACCCATTCCCATACATTTACCCCTAACTCATGCACCTCTCTCATACATCCCTGAACACTATGGTCAATTCAGCACGACCAATCCACTTAAATTACTTTCTTTGGACTGTGGTAGGATACCGGAGTTCCGCAGGAAACCAACACAAACACAGGGAGAAGTTGCAAACCCCAACAGACGGTCGAGGCTGGAATCGAAACTGGTACTGTCAGGCAGCAGTACCAATTACTGAGCCACCGTGCCGCCCCAGCATAATTGTCAAGCATGGGGAAATGTGCAGACCACAGTACGGCATGAATCTGTAAACCTGAAGCGGATATCCTCCAAGCATGTAGATCTGTGTGCACCAACCAAGTACATTGCTCAGTAACACTGTGTTCGATCGCTGCCCAGCATTGCGAAACATGCAGCCAATGCTGGAACTGATGGGACGTGTATCTCCCATTCATTTCCGACTCCATATCGCAAAACTCCCTTGACACGTGGTACTATTGGTGTGAGAAAAACTGCCATACAGCATGATTAGTTGGTTGAACAGTATAAATACCATCAAATGGGTAACACATGAAAGAAGTGAAACTATCACTGTATTCTACCAGATGAAAGACTTAACAGACAATCAATTTTTCAATGCATAATTTCAGTTACATCACACTGTATGCTAAAAATTCTGTCTTCGGATTGAGCCCTCTCCTATCACCTGATGAAGGAGCGTCGCTCCGAAAGCTAGTGTGCTTCCAATTAAACCTGTTGGACTATAACCTGGTGTTGTGTGATTTTTAACTTTGTACACCCCAGTCCAACACCGGCATCTCCAAATCATAACAAATGAGCTGGTTTTGAGAAACAGGAAAGGAGCGGGAGACAGAGAGACAATGTCTTGGAATTACATGTTCAAAGGTTTCATGATGAAGTTATTTCTACACCATTTGTAACTTGAGCCAGTATCTCGAGGAATGAATGGATGAACCGAATATTCATGTGAGTTCAGATGATGGGGAGTTTTGGATGAGTATTTGTTGTGTAGCTTTGTAAGTTTGAGTGGGGTATATAGAGCCTTTGACTCATTGGGCTGAAACTAGCAATAATTTGTCTCAGTGACATTTTCATTGAGCGTGACAGAAGGATCGCCTACACGTGGCCAAGCTACTTTCATTTTCTATCTTCTCGAAGCTCAATACTCGTTCCACTGCATCGTCTGTCTTCTATGTAATGCCAGTCCAATTGTGCCACCGATCATGTCTGGAGCCACGTACCATCGCCCGGATACCACTGGATATTCCGTGATGTTCTGGAATGGTCTCACCTTTTAAAAAATGCTCACTGTTAATTATTCTTAATTTGGAGATGCCCTGTGCAGTTTACTCCAGACATAGCAGATAAGGGGCAATTACACCACGATTTGACGACAGCAAGACGGAGATTCTAAAGGATGGTGTCGAATCGACGATGACCATTCTCTTTTCAGGCGAGGGCCATTAGATTAGATTACTTACAGTGTGGAAACAGGCTCTCCAGCCCAACAAGCCCACACCGACCCTCCGAAGCGCACCCACCCATACCCATTCCCCTACATTTACCCCTGCATCTAACACTATGGGCAATTTAGCGTGGCCAATTCACCTAACCTGCACATTTTTGTACTGTGGGAGGAAACCAGAGCACCTGCAGGAAACCCACGCAGACACAGGGAGAATGTGCAAACTCCACACAGTCAGTCGCCTGAGGTGGGAATTGAACCCGGGTCACTGGCACTGTGAGGCAGAAGTGCTAACCACTGTGCCACCGTGCCGCCCACAGGCCACCAGATTAACCAAGCATGATTTAAGCTCACTACCCAGCTCACTGTTTTATCTGTGGTCTGAATAAATGTGCCTAAACAATACAGGACAAGCATCAATAAACTTTCCGGCTCAGCCAGGGGATGTGTTACCATATTTTCTCTGCTCCCTCATACTCACTGTATGTGTGGAATAGCGCTGACCGCCGTACAAGGCTCATGCTCTACCACTCTCACTACTGCAGGCTACACCTTGTCTCACTCTCTCTCGTTCTCTCTCAATCTCTCTCTCCCATCCATTGGTGTCACCTACAAAAGAGCAATATGCTCACGGTCATTATTCTCAGATTGAAGCTGGATGTCCACTAGTACCCCCTCCACCTCTCCCCCTCCACACACCTCCCTCCACTAAGAGCTCTGACTCTCTCCGGACACCTCACCTTTTCCCTGCCCCAACGTAAACGAGTGCTAACAGCGGGATCCACACACTTCCAGCGTAATATCCACCCATTCACTAATTCCAAAAGAAACAACTTGTAATAGGACAGAAAGGGTCAAGCTGTCTGGTGCAGTGCCAGATATCAGTTCCCTCAACCACTTAGCCATCACGCGTGAGGACTCTGATACGAGCCAGAGAGAAACAGAACAACTCGTGCAGAGATTTTTTATCGTCCATAATTCACGGAGTAAGGAGCAATGTTCAGTGAAGTGCAATTCTCACTTTGAATCAACTGTCAGTTCCATTTTCACTTGGTACAACTTTGAAGCTCTGGCCCAGCTGCCATCTTGATAGTGCGGAAGCAGGCCTATCAGCCAGACAAAACCACACAGAGTTCCCATACCCATTCCCTATACCCTGCATTTACGCCTGACTAATGTACTTCACCCCCACATTCCTGAACACTATGGACAGTTTAGCATATCTAACCTGCACATCGTTGAACTGTGGGAGGAACCCAGAACATCCGATGGAAATCCACGTGGTCACGGGCAGAATGTGCAAACTCCACACAGACGGTCCCCAGAGGCTGCGCTGAAACCCGGGTGCCTGGCATTGTGAAGTAACCACTTTTGTCTAGTGTGGCAAAACATGGAATCTCCAAGATCTCGGTGGACAGGAGGATTGTCACGCAACTCATCCCCTCCACCAACTCCCAGTAAGGGAGCACAGAGGCTCCCTCTGTCACCACTTCCTGAAAACAGTTCAGGTCCTAAAACTAATCTGTGATATTTGCTCATCGCTTATCCTGACATCTTCCATAACCGGTGTTCCTGAACAGTTTTTTCATTATACAGTCGCTTTATTTTATTTTCGTACCTGAGTTCATCACCTCACACAGCTCTGAATTGATTCCCATCTGCATGGTAGCTGAACATGACAGTAACTTGTGGCTGCCTGTTGGTTTCTCACACTCATCTCAATTCCTCGAGGTTTGATACCTGCAAATGTTGACACTGTAACAGAGCTACAATTTAATTAGAGCAACTGAAACACTAACCCACAATAGAGTGAATAAGACAAATACTCATTAGCTCCCCACATAGCAACTGAAACATTGACACATTTTTCACGGTGTCAGTCGAATAATGATGTGCTACGAACAGTGAACCAGCAATACAGACATACACCAAGGCAGAGAGCGCGAAATATTGACATGGCACCATGGAGCAAGAGAAATGCTGAGAGACTCCCCGTGATAATTTATTAATGTGTGTAAATGTGTTCCTGTATTTGCATGAGTGTATGCATGTGTGGAATGCCTGAGTTTCTGATTTTTTTTAATTGACAGAATACGATCTTCTACTTGCCACCGACGCCACAGTAGAGTCAGCTGTTCAGTGCAGGAACCATCAGTCATTAACTCAGAGAGGGAGAACCGCAGCTCATCGTTTCATCCAAACTGGCAATACGATGGTGTCATGCACACACAATTGGACAGGATTACAATTGTACTGATTGACCTCAGAATATAACGTGCTCATGTGTACAGATGCTTGATTTTCCTTTGCAATGTGAAGTGGTTTGTCTTTAGACAGTATTGCTAAAACATTAAAGCCTATTTCCATTGCAATCCATCCAGGATCCTATGAAAGAAACATTCTGTAAGGAGATGACAGGAATTTTGATGCACTTTCTGCAACTTGCAGTAATTTGTGACTTCCTCTTCCAATTATACTGAAGTGTGCAAAACGATTGAAAATCCCAAACAGACCAGCAGAAGGTGACATTGTATCACATCAAACGAAACAGAAATAGCCGGCGCGGGGTTGGGGTTGAGGTGGGGGCAGGGGTTGATTCGGTGGGGGTGGTGGGAGGAAGGTAAATAGGTTTTGGCACCCATTTAAATGATTAACCCACATGAAAGAGTTTCCACTGCACAGAGTTGCAGACATAGAGATATCGACAAATATGCACACACGAGCACAGGTGCAAATTTCACTTGCACACACACATATAGAAAAAAACACAAAGAGGCAACACAAACATTTAGATAGATAAGATTACTTACAATGTGGAAACAGCCCCTTAGACCCAACAAGCCCATGCCGGGGCACAACTCACCTATACATTTACCACTTACCTAACACTATGGGCAATTTAACTTCGCCAATTCACCTAACCTGCACATTTTTGGACTGTGGGAGGAAACCCAGGCAGACACGGGGAGAACATGCAAATGCCACATAGTCAGTCGCCTGAGGCAGGAATTGAACCCAGGCCTCTGGCGCTGTGTGGCAGAAGTGCTAACAACTGTGCCACCGTGCCGCCTATTTAAACAGGCAGGCAGGCAGGCAGGCAGGCAGGCAGGCAGGTAGGTAGGTAGGTAGGTATTTAGATAGATAGATAGACAGATAGATAGATAGATAGATAGATAGATAGATAGATAGATAGATAGATAGATAGATAGATAGATAGATAGATAGATAGATAGATAGATAGATAGATAGATAGATAGATAGATAGATGGATGTATAGATGGATGGATTGATGTATAGATGGATAGATGGATAGATATAGACAGACAGACTCTCCACGAAATTTGAGTTGAATGGTTAAAGAAAAATGCAGATACATCCATAGGCACACAAACACAAATAGAGTCAGAGCGATGTGCAATCTAGAAACAAACTATTTGCTTCAAAAGTCCGTGCCGACCATAATTCCAAACTAAGATCGTTACAACTGCATGTGTTGGGCATATATGCCAACAAAGCTTTTCTCTCTTCAGTACTTACATAAATTTCAATTAAATACTGCAACGGTACCAACACCCGCACTTTCCTCTGAAAGCCGAATTCTCACACTGTGTCTGATAAATTGCCTCTTATGTTCTTTTATACTCTATGTCCTCTCACCTCGAAATTATCCTTTGGACTTGAAATCGCTCATGCAAGATAATACTGATTCAAGTTATACATAGTCCTCATGAATTTATAAACCTCTGTTAGATTACTCCTAACATCCTGCACTTCAGTGAAAATCTCCCAGACTATGCATCCTGTTTTTAAAATCCCATGCTTCAATTCCTGGCAACACCCTGGATAACATTGTCTGAATTTTCTCCATTTTACTAATACCCTTCCATTTGCAGGGCAGCCAGAAGTGGACGCAGGACTCGAGAATGGGCCGCATCAACATTTTGTGCAATTTGAACATGACGTCCCAACGACTTTCCTCAACAGTCTGAGTAATGAAGCCGAGCGTTAAAAAATTCTTTTTATCCAACCTATCTGTGTGTGAGCCAGAGCTCTGTCTAGTGGACAACACTACCAGTGACCCTAATTGAAAATATAACCCATAGCTTTTTTGTTTAACAAAATGCAGTACCTCCTATTTATCCAAATTCAGCTTTATCTGCAAGTGAGTTATATGACCTTGCTCACACTCCCCATTCAATTTTAAAAGAAACTGAACCCCATCTCAAGATATTCTACAATCTCTGACCTTCAGTTTCTCAAACAAGGTTTGGCGTGCCTTGTGCAGGCAGTATGAAAAAGAGCGATTGAATTGTAGACCCAGGCAGTGGGGAAGAGAGTGTGGAAAGTAATCAGCTGTTTTGTATAGTTTAACGATTTTAGGAAGAGAACAGTCACACTTCAGCGGTGGGATATAGTAATCTGCAATGCGGCCTTTTGGAGAACTGGTGTGTATTCATCATAGCAATTCGTGTTCCTACATAGCAATGATTGTGTCAGCAGGATTTATTTTCCTTAACCTTGCAAAATATATATAAGAGCCATTCAAGCTGGAAATATTGGTCCAATAATTGAAGACAATCTGGTTGGCAGATCACATGCTCTGAAATCCTCGAGTTGAGGTAAATAACTTGCATCTATTGAACAACAAAAAATATCCTCTGTATATTTCGGTAAATTAACCAAATCTGTAATTTTCTTGACTTGGTAATTCCGGGTCGCGAACACAGTCTCCCGTCTTCCTGTGTAGCTACCTAGAAATGTTGTATGGCCTCGTCCTGTGCAGTTTAAAGTTCTGATATGGCTAGATCCTTCATTCTATTACGGTGTTAATGCTTAAAGAGGCAGAATGGTATCCCCTTCTCATTGTAATGATCCTGAGTGACTGGATAGGACCTTACTTTACTGTTATACCTTCAGAGAGTGATTGTTTGAGAGAACAACACATGGGATATTGGTCATTCAGGCCCCGAGCATCCTGCTGCTGAATTTGCAAAGTAGTTGGCTGGTCTGAGGAAGCACACACCTTTCTTATCTGTTCCCAATAAATATCGACTCTCCTGTCCATCGAAGGTCAGTCGAGCTCAGATTTGAATATCTTCAATAAACAAGTCTTCACTTTTCCTTGTGGCTGCCAACACAAACAGATAACACAGCTCTAAGGAGAAAGACATATCTTTATCTCAACCTTAATTGGGAGATCAATACATTTTCATGTGTGTTAACCTCACAGCAAGTAACCTCCTGATTTGAGAAGTCAGGGGACAACAAGTAGCAACAGAATTTAATCATTCAGCCCCATATTCGCATTGACTGTGTTCTGTAATGTCTTTATCAAACTTGGCCTCCACTGTTCTCTTGGGGAAATGGTTCTGTTACCTTAAAACCATGAAGTGAAAGGTTTTGGAGCAGAATTTGATCATCTTTCTCTATCGAGTCTGCTCTGTTGTTTGATCATTCCCATTTTGTTTTTCAACACAATTCCCATACCTTCACACTTTAACACTTTATCCACTTATTACTCAAACCGTATCTGTCTTACAGACAATAATGTGTCTGTGCCTCTGCATATCTGCATGGCTATATGATTTTCAGTCTGTTTCCACTTCATGGCAGGCGACGCCTGTCGCTGCGTTTGTGCTGGGATGTCTTATTTCAGATCGAGGCTTGTGACCAGTAGTGCTGTACAGGAATCGGCGTTGGCCCACTTTTTTGCGCCATTTATTTCAACAATTTAGATGAAAATACAGAAGACATGATTAGTAAGTTTGCAGATGACACCGAGTTTGGATATATATTGGTTTAGATCAGAGTGGTGCTGGAAAAGCACAGCAGTCAGGCAGGATCCGAGGAACAGGAAAAGCGACGTTTCATACAAAAGCCCTTCAACTGGAATAGATTCCTGGTGAAGGACCTTTGCTCGTAACGTCGATTTTCCTGCTGGAAACCAGAATTTAGATCAAAGTAGTGCGGGAAAAGCACAGCAGGTCAGGCAGCATCCGAAGAGCTGGTCAAACCATTTTTTGAATGCAAATCAGATTTTTTTTTTGCAAGGGTAACAAATGAAAAACAATCAAACGAGAACAGGAAACCGAATAACAAACTATCCAAATCTAACAGACTACCGAACATTTAGATGTTGTTCCCAGTACTTGCAACACTCACCATAAACATTGCTTGGCTGAAAATTAAAATCAAACATCGCTTCTTATAGGAGAAAAGTCGAATGTCAGGACGGACTTACTTCTTTTGATCCAACAACTTCACAGCGCTTCTGCTCGCTGACCAAACTAAACCAGAGTTATTCTGAGCTGGAAGAACTGACCATTAGCCTTTCATTGCACATTGTGTATTGTTTCTTTTTTCAAAACTTCAAAGTATGTTGTCTAAGGCAGTACTTGTTATGTACAATCGATTTGACCCAAAAACCCTTCCACATGGCTTTTTCAGAGTTTGCGTCTTTTCTGATCTCTCTGAAAAAACATACCCCAATCATAATATAACCTTGTCAAAGGAACAAATTTGTCACATCTTCCCCTTTAAGAAATGAAGCATGGATATCCAAATATAGTCTCATTTTAAAAAGCCTCGAACATAAAATCTTAGTACTCTATAACACACGCACATACGTTACTTTGACGTCAATTATGCTAAGGATTTGGTCTGTCTTATTCCTGCCACCATATGCCACTGTTTCTCATTCAAGACTCAGCATTGCAACGGCAATTACCCGTTGTCGTCCTGCCACATGCAATTCAACGACTTAACAACAAGCTCCATGTAATGAGTTTAGAATCTTTGTTCCAAAATTTCTCCAAAATGTTCAAATGGTTATGATAAGTGTATATGACTGTCTCAGATACGTAACTGGTAATAGAAATATCGAAATGTTGCATTTCGTTGAAGTATCCATCGAACAATTTTGGTGACACAATCCTTCTCGATGTAATATTGCAAAATGGAACAGCTTTTGGAAATCGAGTGGACGCATCCATTTTCGTTACCAAATACTTACTGCCACTTTTTTAAAATGTATGTGACCTAGACAATCAATTAAGGCACATGTCACAGGTCCCTCAAATGAAGGAATATGTATTCAAATTACGGGTTTTATTTTTGTGTGTGGTTTCCCACACATGTATGACATGTCTGCATAAACTCACAGACATCATCGTGGAATCAAGGCCAACAAAAATGTTTTTGAATTTTACATTGCAATATCCTCAGTCTGAAATGACGCCCCTACGATAGCTCATGCGCCATTCGCAACAGCTCCTTCCTCGAATCCACTGGCAAGACGATTTGATGAAATTCTGCCCATTTCTGGTCTGCCTGCATATGGTAATGGTCTCTATTTCCTCATGAAGACATCATATTTTAGGTTATAACATTTGGGGGTACATTCGTTTTCTTTTTCTGAGCATGTCTATTGATACAATTGCTTTAAGATTTTATCTTTACTTTGTAACTCATTTACTTTATCTGAGCTAAAGATGTCTGGTTTGTCATCTGTTTGCTCCTTTTTTTGCGTCTGCCATATGATCAAACAGGGTATCTGCCATTGACAATTCAACTTTCCTATCTGTACTGTTTGATGTCTCCTGTTTCATTTAGTGATATTGTGACCTCGTTAACACACAGTCAGGAAAAACCCCAGGACAAGTGTCCTGCTATAATTCGATTGCCCGAAATTCACTGGCATTTCAATCACAGTAGTTAGCATTCCTACCTTTGAATCAGCAATATCATTCGCAAGCACAATTCTTAATCATGAAGCTGAGAGTTTGCCCAGTATTCCGACCACAACTTATCAAGTCATCACTGGACACATTATCTTCACCAGACTTAACAGAATGCTACGAACATTTTTTTCTGTTTTTTCATTATTCATTTGTGGGAGGTGGGCGTCGCTGGCTGGGCAGCATTGTCAGCCCATCGGTATTTGCCCTTCAGAACGCGATTGTGAAGTGCCTTCGTGAATCGCTGTCATCTACTTGCTGTTGGTTGACCCACAATGCTGGTTTTGCGAGAATTCCAGGATTTCGATGCAACAACTATGAAGGAATGGTGTTACGTTTCCAAGTCAAGTTGGTGAGTGACTATTCTGGCAATAGTTATTCAGAGGTATACATCTCCTCGCCTTTCAACATCACAGATTGAGAGTATTCTGTATGCCGGGATAGCTGAATCAGTAGATCATCAGACTTTCAAAGGGCAGTACAGTGGCTCAGTGTTAGCACTGCTGCCTCACAGCACCAGCATCCCAGGTTCAATTCCAGCCTCAGGTGACGGTCTGTGTGGAGTTTGCACATTCTCGCCATGTCTTCGTGGGTGTTCTCTGGGTGCTCCGATTTCCTCCCACAGTACAAAGATGCGCAGGTCAGGTGAATTGGCCATGCTAAATTGGCCATAGTGTTAGGTGCATTAGTAAGAGGGAAATGGGTCTGGAAGGGTTACTCTTCAGAGGGTCGGTGTGGACTTATTGGGCTGAAACGCCTGTTTCCACACTGTAGGGAATATAATTGTAACCTCTTTATCTGCTGCGCCTTGTCTGTGCTAGTGAAACAAATCTTCGAAGTTAAATGGTTTAAAACGGACTGGAACTTCCAAATTAATCAGCCTCCGACTAGCATATACAATCTGTTGCAGCTTTCCAGCTTCTACTGCTCTTTTCCTTACAACACCAACAAAATTAATTGACTTATCCTCTTGTCCGACATGTGGCTTCCCAGCACTTTTCCTAATCCAGCAACACTGTGATTTCATGCGGCCTAATTTATTGCATTGAAAACGCCGGAGCTCTTTCAATTCTCTTTCCACTTCCACAATTTCCCTTTTACGCTATGCTAAGTCATCCTTATCATCTTCACCTACCTTTCACATTGCATGCAAGAATTTCCCTTTCTACCTATTTTTATCTCACATTGATTATATTGATGTTCGAATCGACACTTTCAATTATGAACCAGCTGATAATCGTAAGAGTCCCCACAGAGCGGAAACAGATCCTTTGGCCCAACAAGTCTGCACCAAAACCCAGAAGACGAACCTACCCTGACCCATTTCACCAAATTACCACTGCCTAATGCACCTAATCTACTCATCCAGGAACAATATGGGAATTTAATGTGGCCAATTCGACATGTTTGTGATGTGGGAATAAACGGGAGCACCTGGATGAAAGCCACGCAGACTGCTGGGGAACTTGCAAGCCCCACACAGCGAGTCGCCCGAGGTTGGAATCAAACCTGTGTACCTCACGCTGCAAGGCAGCAGTGCTCAACACTGATTCACCGTGTCACCCAGCCAATTCAGCTGTTAACTTTGCCGTTTTGAAACTCTGCTCTTCCATATGAGTTATCACTATTTCAGAAAGTGAATTTTTGAACTCCTGTCTCAGTGACAATTTCTGAAGTTCAAACTCCCTCTCTTTCTTCTATGACTCTTTCTCTCTTTCTCTCTCCTATCTCTCTTTCTCTCTCTTCTGTCGCTCTCTCTCCTTCCTGTTTTCATTCTTAATTCATTGCCTCTTTCCTCTAATTCAAGTTGTTACATTTTCAGTTGAATTTTATGCACCTCTAAAGACTCCGATGGCATTACCTGCAAATTTAAATGCTGAGCTAATTAATAATATCTTCGTTCCGGAGAATAAACGGAGGCAACTCGAACATCACATTTTCTGCTAATTCCAGTTTGGATTAATTATCTTTTGTGAACTCACCAAAGTCACTTCTTTTAACTGCAAAAATGTTTTCGTGCCTGAAGGAGTTATTGCTGTCCCAAACATTCTTTAACCGACCGAATCTCCAACCAGTACAAAGAACATTAGCACCAACGACATGTTGCCTTCGACTCCGACAAACCTAATCGCAAATTAGAACTAAGGAACTCATCCCACATTTGTAAAGGATCAGGTTGGATCACCTCAAAACATTTCAATAAAGTACCACTGACATTATAATTGCTAATTGTTTTAAGCAAGTGCAAAATGGATATTCGAGGAGTGATGCAACTTGGCAGGCCACTTAGCATTAAAAAAGAAATAAAAAGAGAAATTACGGAAAGAAATACAAACAAAAGAGACCAGAATACCGAATAGATGAACTTATCTGAAAACCTAACACACTATTCCAACTTAATGATACTGATCACAATAGTGGAAAGAATCCTCATTAACAACCCTTGGCACAACAATCAAAACCACACTCAAACTCCGACAGGAGAGAAGTACCAGCTTCACAAAGTACGACTGGCGAACCAAAGCTAACCAGAAAACAGCTGAGCTAGGAGAACTGGAAACTCCACTTTCATTGTGCAGATGCTTTTTTTCAAAACTGGAAAGCCTGTTGTTGAGGCAGCATTTGTTAGCGACAACTTAACTCACCTATTACCCTCCAATCTTAGACATTTCTGCGTTTATCTATTACGTGTTCTCTGAAAAGCAAACAAGGAAAGCATAGCCTTGCTAAGGAGCTTTTGCCCGAAACGTCGATTTCGAAGCTACTTGGATGCTGCCTGAACTGCTGTGCTCTTCCAGCACCACGAATCCAGAATCTGGTTTCCAGCATCTGCAGTCATTGTTTTTAGCTCATTGAATAGAACAGTTGGGGTAGCATGTTGCGCCTGTGCTGAACGTTGTTGAGACCACGTGAATAATGCTGTGTTCAACACTGTTGATTTTTCGAAAGGAGGGATGGTGTTAAACTTGAGAGAGTGCAGGCTCTCTCAACATTGACAAGGCTTTTCCAGAACGGCAAGTTTTGAGCTACAGGGAGAAGATGAATAGTTAGTGGCATTTTCCCCTGGAGAGTCAGAGGCTGAGTGGTAACATGAAACGGGTTCAGTCATTAGGGACATGGATAGACTGAATCGCCAAGGTCTTTTTTTCCCAGGACAGGCATATAAAGAATGAGAGGGCATAGGGTTTTGTTGAGGGGAAAGATTTAGAACGGACTTGGAGGTAACTTGTTTACACAGACGGTGGTGCGTCCAATAGCAAGTGATGTTAGAGGTTGTGGTGGATGCTGGTAGAATCACGTCTTTAAAACATATCTGGAGAGGTACATTATGGGAATATTTTAGATGGATATTGGTCAAATGGTGGAAAATCGGATTACATCAGTGTGGTTCTCTGGTTTGTGTGGACAGTTTGGAGTAAGAGGTCTATTTTCACGCTGTGTGACTCTCTGCTTTGAAAAGAGGGCTGAAGAGGAACTCTGAAAGGATACTTGGAGTAGGAATTATTTTTCTCAGAAGATTGTGGTGCCTCCCTGTGGACATCTATTCCAAATGGAGTTCATTAAATATTTGACAGAGGAGTGAGTTACGGATAATCGGCTATGGACCGGCGAGTGGGGCTGAGACGACACCTGATCAGCCACGATCTTAGTGCCTGTTGGAAAAGGCTCAAAGTGTCTAATAAGAGACAGTGAGGTCTGCAGATGCTGGAGATCAGAGTTGCGAGTGTTGCTTGAAAAAGCACAGCCTCGGATGTTGCCTGGCCTGCTATGTTTTTCCAGAAACATTCTATCAACTTATTCACAACCCTGCTCGCAGTCCCATCTTCCTTTTTTTACAGTTAGCATCTAGAACTGATAGACAGGAGCAGTCGGAGGCCACTTACTCCTATAACCCAGTGAACAGCAACAGAGGGGTCATTCATTCCCTTAAGACTGTCACAAACAGCTTGCGGTAGTTTTGAAAATGGAGTTAGAATAGAAATTCCGAGTATGAAAGAAACCACGCGTCTCAAACTTACAGAGCTTCTGCTCACTGCAGCTTATGCTTCATTTTTCATCATGTTGTAGACCCAGGTTAACTTTGAAAAGAGGCCCCACATCTCACCCAGAGACGGCACACAACATCCTCTGGCCTCCCTGCATGCAACGTTCAATACCAGAACATCCAGGAAAACAACACTTAATTTCCAATAACAGAATATGAGAACATCAGAAACAGGAGCGGGTCGTTAACCCCTCCATGCGCCTTCCCCATTCTCTGAGATAATGGCTGATCTGAACCAGGTCCCAAATCCACTTTCATGCTCAAATCTTCAGCGCCCTCAACTCTCAGACAGATTAAAAATCCATCTACATCCACTTTGAACACTTTCAGTGGTCTAGCTCCTCTAAATCCCTGAAATAGAGAATTTCTGACAGTCATCAATCTCTGTTGGAGGAAAACACCCCATTGTCGCTGAAGATGCTTCTGGAGCTGGAGTTGGATGATCTTCGGATCATTCGGGATGCAGATGTGGTTATTGACAGGACTTACAGAGAGTCAGTCACTCCCACAATAAAAGAAAAGGACAGATAGGTGACAATTAGGGGACTATACTAACTATGTTGAGACCCAAGTAGCTTTCGACATTACTGAGGAACGAAAATCCAAAACTCCCAATCTGTGAGAGCTGACCATACAAACTCAGGCTGCATTAAAACAAACCCAAGGCGTCCCAACTCGACTTGTCGACTTATCATCTGCCATTGTATCATTCTCTTAGAGAAAAACTGGCACAAAAGGCACATCAACATGACACTAGTTCGCGCATCGGGCTGTTAAACAGAAATCGGGGATTCAACTAGTTTCTGTCCAATTTGACGAGGAAGACGCCATTTGGTTCTAGGATCACTTACACAGGACACACAGACGGACTGTTCCATGCTTTTCTCTCGTTCCCCATTGCTCCTGGGATACAAGTGGTACGTTAAATGGTTCTCTCAAAGTGAGGAGGGAAGGGAAATGCTTTCTGTAATGTTTTAAGGAACCATTCTTCATCTCCAAGAAGGCAGCCTACAGTTTGGGAACGGCTACGTATTTCAATGGAATTCCTTGTGCCTGCTGATGGAAATGTGAACCACATGACGTTCAGTGCACTATCACACACTGACAGCACATTAATTTGAGCAGAGCCCTTTCAGAGCCCTTTCTCTCAATAGCTATAGGTTTCCACAAAGGCACATGTATTGTTAGGAATACCCTTTTAGACTGACAAATGCACTCTCGAACTTCAAATAATTTTGATCTTGCTCATGTGGATCGTGTCTAGTGCATGTCATGTGCGGCGTAACCTGCATGCATTATTCTGTTCAAGTTTATTATTATATGATGATCTTTAATTTTTTTGCCTACTATGATCTGACTGGAGAGCGCACAAAATAAGTTTCTCAGTGCACTGAGGTAAACGTGACCTTAAATTAAATGAGTTGTTCCTTTTTAACCTATGGAATTTCTCACCCTATCCATATGTATTTGATAACAAGTTTCAGATTAGATTCCTTACAGTGTTGACACAGGCCTTTCGGCCCAATACGTCCACATCAACCCTCTGAAGAGTAACCCTCCCTGACCCGTTTCTTTCTAACTAATGCACCTCGCATTATGGGCAATTCAGCATGGCTAATTCACCTGTCCTGCACATCTTTCGACTCTGGGAGGAAACCGGAGTACCCAGAGGAAACCCACGCAGACACAGGGAGAATGTGCAAACTCCACACAGATAGTTGCCCAAGGTTAGAATTGAACTCGGGACCCTAAAGCTGTAAAACACCACTGTTAAACACTGAGCCACCGTGTTGATCGCCCCCAGCTTGAAACTTTCAACGCAAGCATTCTTCTTCTGTCACAGCGCTTCAGATTCAACACCCAGTTTCTTTACTCTCTCCACATGATATCATTATCTCAGGGATTAGACTGCTGATAATCGTTTGTGCTGTGCTTATGGGAAGGAGACCACTCATAACAATGGAGATCAATCTTTGCAGTGCCCAAATACTCTCTCATTAATGTTCTGAAGGTGCAGATGAATGGCTTTGCTTATGTAGTTGAATTAAAATTAAGGGCAACCTACCATTCGTGCCACATTATTATTTTGGTGGCTCATGATCAAGGAAATGCACGTCATTTTGCAAATGAACATTCCCCAATCTCACTCCATTTCATCAATGCAAAATGAGATATGCGCTTTTTTAAACGCACAAACCTATCATTTGTATTCCTTCCACATTTCTGTGTTACAAATACTATAAGATGTGACACCTCGGAGTAACGGGTTTTATTCCAGAAAAAGGGTACTGCTCTGTGGATTGTCTGAACTGATCGATTCGCAATCCATTTAGAATATTACCGCTTACCCATGGACTCTAACTTTCTTTGTTTACTTGTCAGCAATTATGTCAAGTTTATTCTGTGTATTCAAATGCATCACAACCACTGGTTCTCATTTATGGATGCCTTAACTATCACAAACTCCTCAGGTTTATCAAATATGTTTTCTCTTTTCTGAGTCGGAGCTGACATGGTCAAGTCATATCATAATTCCCTGTTGTCTGCTTATCACATTCTTTGCGAAAAATTCTAATATTGTCCTCAGAACTGACATAAAATTGTCCAGTAAATAGCTTTTATTTGTTTTACCTCCCAGCCCCGCATTAAAAATTTAAAGTTGTTCTCGTTAATTCCCACACTGGAGGAACGTGAATACTCGAATTCTAAAGACTTTTTAAGTATAAAAAATTAAATTGTTTTTGTAGTTATCATGTTTGAAAGACTTTTGGATACTTATAGGAATAGGAAAAGTTTGGAGGGATATGGGCTAAGCAAAGACAAGGAGGACAATATGTGTTTGTGGTTACCATCTGCATGGAATAATTGGGGGAAAATGTCTGTTTCTGTGCTGTATAACTCTATAACTCTTTCACTGGGTCTATTGCCATCTCAAAAATACACTGTCATGGAACTAATCTGGTGCAGAAACATAACAAACTTCAGTTTTGTTTTGAGTAATTGCACTTTATTAATTCCAATCAGCCAGTTTCTTGTTTTCACTCGTCAGTCTGTCCACTGTATTTCTGGAAGTGTTTTCTGTATCTTTCGCTGTGCAGACACGGCTAATGTACTCTCCTCATCAGGGACCAGAGATTATCTCTGTCACTGAGTGAATACTAAGAATTATGATTCGTTACAACAAGTCCACTCTGACCTCTGAAGAATTACTACCCCAGACCCATAACACCTACCCGATATTTACACTAGACTAATGCACTTAATATACACACCCTGGAAACTATGTGCAATTCATCACCGTCAATTCACCTAAACTGCACAACTTTCGAATTTGGGAGGAAACTGGCGCACCGAGAAGAAACCCAAGCAGACACAGGGAGCACATGCAAACTCCACACAAATAGTGACCGGGTCGCTTTCGCTGTGCGGCATCATTGAGCCACAGTGCTGCCAAACTTCACATTTGCGACGTAATGTACATGAAAAGCACTTCTGCTCAGAAAGTTACAGAATGAAAGCAGTTGAATGAAACTGTCAGTTCATGACCAGTGACTCCAGTCCTCTCACTCGTATGAGGTTACAATCTGTGCTGAAACAGGTGACGCAAATCTGTGTGCAAAGTGGCTCTCAACCTTGCACTTGGCATAAGTCGAGGTAGAGACAGGGATAAGTTTGCGATCACAATATTTGTAACTAGAATAGTGGCCAGAAAGATGTAAATGATGATTTATTCCGATACACCACTGACTCGGAAGTGATGACTGGAGATAATATGGAGGTGGTAATGCACAGGTTTCGTTATCAAGAGTACAAAGGGCTCAGGACAAAATGTGGCAATCGTTGCTATGAATATTGCTGTTCCTCTTCCTATGTTTGCAAATGAAGTGTATGAATTCCATGGAATAGTAAAAGAATTTGCGATTGAAAAATGGATGCAATAATTTACATGATTATAAAATATAGTTAACAGAAAAACCGATGGCTTTCATTTTGCTGACAGAATTAATAATTGGACATAGATAGACTCACCGGGAACACCAATAATTGCGAGGATTGGATAGTAACCCGCCTGAATAATCACCAGCACACATTCTATCCGCCATGTCAACGATATCCCATCCTGAGAAATCCAATGAAGACCAAAGGATAAAACCCTGCCTTTTGTACTAAGGTTCCAATCTAATGTTCTCAGATTCTGAACCATTGTTGGAACATTCCAGTCTAATGTTCTCAGATTCTGATCCATTGTTGGAACATTTCAGTATTTTGTTCTCGGGTTCTGGTCGATTGTTGGACCATTCTTGTATATCGTCCTCAGATTATGATGTCTTCCTCTCTCACTCGAGCTGCTGATCACAATCGTGTAGCATCTAAAGGATAACACGTTAAAAGAAGTTCCTTATTAATAGAAGGTGAAAAACGATCAATGACAGAGTTCGGATTTTTGGAGACTCACATCAATCACAGTCACTGAACAAACAGTTTCAGTTAACCCTTTCACTCCAACTACTTTAACATACCAACAATATCTCATCTTATGAGGAGATTGACACTGACTGTTGATAGCCTGTTTGCTTATTTCCAATTGTTGTTAAAGTATAGGTATTAGAATCTCGACAGTGTGGAAGCAAGCCCATCGTTCCAACAATTCCACAGCCACCTTAAAAAAGTAAAGCATCCAGACCCATTCCCGGACCCGATATTTGCCCCTTACTAATGAAGATAATGTACAAATCCCTATGCGCAATTTAGCATGAACAATTGACCTAACCTACAAATCTTATGAACGTGGGAGCATGCAGAATATTCCCATGGGCAGAATGTGCAAGCTCTGCACAGGCAGTCACCCAGACTGCATTCGAATCCGGGTCCCTAGCATTATGACGCAAAGTACTAACTGCTGAGGTACTGTAGTGCCTTATGCCGCAATGTGATGCTCTCTTTTCACAGGCTCATTGGCTCTGCTGTTATGTATATACAAATCCCTGTTACCAACTTCTGAAAAGGCAAGTGATATGTTGTTGTTATACTGACACCATAGCAACTGACAATCGTAAAAATGTCTTTGTGCACAACAGTTTTGAACACATACCCAGGAATTTCCCATTTCTGTGGACTTTCTCTTTCAGCTCCAAAAACACAATAAGAGTCAGAGGATCTCTGCAGTGTGGAAACAGGCCGTTTTCCACATGAAGTCCAAAACCACCCTGTTAAGAGTAAGCAGCCAGACCTATTCCCCTGACTAATGTACCGAACCTATTAATCTCAAAATTCTTCGGGCAATTTCACACAGCTAATTTGCCCACATTTCATACTTTGGACTGTGGAAGGAAACTGGAGCACCCAAAAGAAGCACACGCATACATAGGGTGAATGTGAAAAGTCCGTGCAAACAGTCGCCCAAGCCTGAAACTGAGCGCAGTTTCAGTGGCTATGAAACAACAATGCTAACCAATGAGGCACCATGCCGCCGAAGAAGGATTACTCTTCAAACATTGCACTTCAATATATTGTCAATAAATCTTTTAGCATCGTACTGAACAGTTTATACATTATTTTTTTCTTTTTTTCTCTTAGATTTCTTGGTCTCAATAGAAAATTTGCAATTGCCTTGTTTAATGAGATTAAACAATCTGTCACTGAATGTATGTCACATTGGTTGAGAAACAGAACGGATTAGAAGAAAGATACGGTGGAGAATGGATAGAAGTAAAGTGATATTTCTCAGTTACCAATATTTCTTGACAGACACAATAGAGTACAATGCCGAGAAAGAAACAAAATTCATTTGGAAGAAGGAATGGAAAGAGATAATGCAAACAAAGTAGATTAATTAGAATTGCATTGGAGGAAAACTGCTTTTGTATACAATCCCTTTGTTGTGCATTCATAAATTCTCTGATTAGCTTGACATCACCTCATCAGTTACTTTATGACACATTCTCAAGGCCTTTATTCTAACTGAAAGTCTAAGCAGACAGTTCGAAATAATAGAGTCAAAATTCGGCAACTCGTGTTTGAAAGGTAAGTGGAGTATTTGAAAGTAAGGGGTGGGGAGCATTTGAAAGCGCGTCTGCAAAGTTGCAAGCAGTCAACAATTCTTGACAGAAAGTAAAGTTGTACGGACCACTCTGCATCGTAGAACTCAATCGGAGATGGCCGGCAGCGTGGAAGCTGGCCATTCGGCCTAACAAGGCCACACTCACCCCCTCAAAGAGCATCACGTTCACTCTCAACTCCATACCCCATTCCTGTAAACCTGCATTTCAGGGATAATTGCACCTAACCTACACACCCCTGAGTACTATCAGAAATTTAGCATGGCTGATTCACCTAGCTTGCAGCAATTTAGACTGTGGGAGGGAACTGGAACATCCATTCAATCTATTTAACTCTCTACTTGGTGAACGCATTGTGCAACAGCTAATTGCAAATTCAAAACTAGCTATTGCGGAGCGCAAAATCATTGCCAATGTCGACATTCTGGATGTTAACAGGAATAAATCTTGAAAGACGTTCTTACGGGATCACAAAGAATTCTGAAAGCCGACATTTCTCACCAGCTATCCTGAAAATGTAAATCTCATGTATCAGAAGTAGCATGCCCATCTATAGCCTAACGAATTTGACATCGATTTACCAAAGTATTTTATAGAATCTCAGTTAACTGGGGGTTTAACTTGATAACATGTAAAGATACTGCCAAACTCCCCCTGGCAAAAAATAACGACCACAAAACCCCTGATATTAGGTTTTGATTGCCGCATTTTCTTTCCGTCTGGCCAGTATGACAAAGGGAAAAAGGTTATTCTTTGTGTTGTGTATTTCCTGCGGCCAGACAGCTGCCTTCCGTGTATATTTAATATACAAGCAGAGAACAATCGTGGAGGCTCTGTCCTGAGAGCCTGCTCCGCCATTCAATATGATTGTGGCTGGTGAAACTACACGTGACATATTCATCACGTTTAAGATCTGATTGAATGGGTGGAGCCAGACATAATTTTTCCTCTTGTGAGACCAATGGCATCCATCAAGATTTTTTTAAAATGGGGCATCCATTTATGAAAGAAATAAGAAATGTTCTGTCATGCTCTGTCATGCTTCAATGAGTTGTCGGGGTCTCCCTTCCTCAAAATGAATTTAATGCAGGCAATTGCGATGTTTTTTTGAATGATCACTGAATGCTGAGTGGATGAAAGAGTATCATAGAATTTTGAGCTGAGGTTAAAATGAGATCGGGGATCACATTGGATCATTTGAGCAGGCGACAAGGGTCGAGGGGCCTGCAGATGTTGTTCGCCGGTTGATAAAAGGGCCATCCATGTTTAAATGTAGCATACGATGGGGAAAAGTACAATATAAAGCATATTCGTTACCAGTATAAATGAAGCACGTTTCTATTCAACAGCAGAACTCATTGCTAATAGTTTGCTTTGTTTCTGTCAGAAGTGTGAAGGCCCATCCAGATTGTAGCAATCCTGTGATTATCATGGCAATGATATGCCCGGGTGTTTGGGCCTCATGACCACACTCAGTTTCCTTCAGGTACTGAAGTGACCACAGCCACACAGTGTCCCTCCTTCTGTACCAAATACACATTCCTCTGGGCTCGCTCATTGACCATTTCCTGAAGCTTCAGTGCACAATGGAGAACAAGATGGTTACATTTAAAGGAGGAGACGAAGGAGAGTCAATAGTATGGTCAAACGGAAATAGGAACAAGGAGAGGAATGGCTCAGGTTGAGAAACAGACAGAGGGGCCTGGAATGATTGACAGGGACAAGGAGAGGAGAAAAAAGAGAGGTGACAGCATCATTTCGGTAACACCTGTGAAAGGGGAGAGACCTCCTTGAGAAACATTTATAGGGCGGGCGAGAATGGGATATAATAGGACAGAAATAGTAGATATAATTTGATGGCGAAATCAAATCATGAAAGGAAACGAAGAAGCAAAAATTATAAGAATGTCACTCAGCTTTCCTCTCAATAGTGCTGCACGCTAAAATGCAGGTACATTCAGCCGAATCAATGTCCTGAGCCTCATTGAGGGCCTTCAAAGACTCGAGTGTCAGTAGTGCTTTTACTCAATCAATTTTTATATCCATGTGATGCAAGTAGAAAATACGATAGGATTATCATTGCCGAGCTCCTCCCAAAACCGGTTGTTATATGCAGTTGTGGGGGCGAGGGTGATGGTCGAACTCGTGGGGTGGCATTGGGTGCCGGTAATTTGTGTCTGCCCTCTTTGTATAGTGGGATCTCTTACCGTCTTTTGCGCGATTTTCTTCACCTGTTTGTAGTCAATCTCTGCGTCTGAAGAGATCATGAGTTGAACCCATTCGTGCGGAGTAATAACTGCAATATTTACATCAAACAAATTAAATACAGACATAATTATGGGCAGGATATAGTATTGATTTTAAAAATATTCCTTCCAGTTTGGATTCACTTTTGTCCTGGTCGTAATTGTTTGTTCTACCTGTATATTGTAATTCTGCCTTCAGTTCCCTATTCTTATCTCCTCTCTCTCATCCCTCAATTACCATGCTTCACTCTATTTTTCTAATGGTCTGCTGCTCATTGATTACATTTCACAAGCAATTTATTTACATCCTTACACAATTCCCGACTTCCAGCTTCCCCTCGTGATCAGAGTGATCGATAAATGACACATGGAGTCAGGGAGACACAGATGGAGAAAAACAGATGAAGGTCGGAAGACCCAAATGGTGAGGATTTCAAAAGGAAGGACTGAAGGTGGAGTTTGAATTAAAGACGGAGCTTCATGAACCAGTTTGAAGGTTCTACAATAACCGTTCCACTCTGCAGTGTATGCCCCACTTAATATTTTTGATCTTCAATGGTGGAAAAAGAAACTCCATTGAGGTTCCAGGGGTCATCACAGGAATACAGATAATACAAGTGAGTCAATGATTGCGAGGACGCAACCTCAATCGCTGGACCCTGTAAGTTTGGTGAATGTTCAAGAAACCAATTAAGGAACAAATAATTGACATGAGAAAACGCTTCTGAATAACTTTCGGGTTAATGCAAAGTCATTCGACATTTGTATCAAGATGAAGTGAATAACCAGGGAATGATCAATCCCTAATAAGGAAAAAATCGGCCACGCTTGCGTCTAGTGGGCACACACCGGACGAGTATTCAATGAGAAACAATATTTGATCAGGTAAGTCCGCATTGCTTTGCTACCTGGAGGTCATTGCTCAGAAGCCTTATTAATTATTTTGAAGAGGTGACCAAGTGTTTGATAGGCTATCAATTAGTCAGTAATTCAGTAATAAATTTGACCCAACTCCAAGACAAAACACATGAAGTTAAAATTGAAAAGGATGCAGCGTGATTTGGCAATTCCGATTTAAATACAAACGCCCATAGACACAGCAGTTGGTTATGCTAAAGGCCAGTGTGTGAAACTGGTATCAGTGGGTACCATTGTTATCATTGTTGGGTCACTTAATCTTTGAGATGTACACAAACAACTTTCATCTGCAGATGCGAATTTCAGAGTGTGGTCACACTAGCATGCCAAATAAGATTGCAGGTTATACAAAACTTGCTCAAGTAGGTGACATTAAATATATTTAAATATTTATTGGATGAATAGATGTTGTCAGGTGGCTTTGTTAACCTGATACATGTGACGAAGGAATAATCAAGGCTCGGTTTCAGAGAGGAGAAATGTCATGTTAGTGCCCTTGTTCACAGATACATGAATATGGCAGGAAAATTCAACAGGATAGTTGACAAGGCACATTGCATTTTTGTCATTTTGAGGCGTCCCATATTGAAAACAACCTGGTGGTCAATTTGGATCAGCAGAAAGTTTTGCTCAGTTCATTGCTGAACTACTGTGTGCAGTTTTGGTCATCACACTGTCGGAAGATGTGGTTGTACTTGAATGGGTCAAAAGAATATTTGTCAGGAGGTTGCCTTGGATGAAGCTCGAAGAAGTTATGCATAACGTCGATTGTTTTTTTTTTGAGCGTAAGAGTTTGAATGGGGATCCCATACAGGTTGACGAGATTAGCTCAGGCTGAACAGGGTGAAAGTAAAGACGTTGTTTCTCTTAGAAGAGATATCAATATCAAGGGAAAAAATGAAGTGAAAGGCAGAAAGCTTACAGGATGTTGAGAGAATATTGTTTTCGCGAGATGTTTTTGGGTTTTGATTGCACTGCCAGCGATGATAGTACTGGTAGGAAACGTCACAAAACTTTGAAAGTACTTGGATGAGCATTCAAAGTAACATACGATTAAAGACCATGGCCGAGTGCGGCAAAGTTGGATTTGCGAAGTTACGATTATTACCGTTGTCAGTATAAACTTAATCGGTCAAACAGGCTTTGCTGCTATTTATCATTCTCGTGGTAACTATTGTGAGCCATTACATTCTATGTGTCTCGGTTATTACATTGCAAACTCCTCAATCATTAGATGCAACCCCACTTAGCCACTGCATCCCACTTCCCTCAGTCGCCACGTAATACCCCGACTCACTACTTCTTAGTGAAGTCAACTATCCAAGCTGTCAATCAGGTAAAGTTACTGACACTGCCTTTATCACAAGTACATTCTTAATCAGGTCAGGCGACAGAAACTGCATACAATATTCAGTCGTGTTCTCATTTAAGGCATGTACAATTACTACAAGACATCCCAGATCCTATAGTCAAAACGAATTGCTTTGAAAGGCGACATTTCATTTTACTTCTTGACTTACCTGCATGATTTCCTTTTGCAGCTGGGACAATCAAATCTTTTTGCACATTACACGATGTCAATACGTCGCCATTTTGATTCTAAACTCCCTTCTTTTTGATGCTGCAAAAAACTTTATTCTGCATTGTTTTACACACTCAGTCAATTTGTCAAAACGATAAGGATGTTTTCTGCATTTTCTCGCAAGTCATCACGCCACACAGCATCGTATTCATATACTTTCTTTGAATTGTTCCATAACCTACAAATCCCTCACCTTGCTCAGTATCAGTCTGAAGGTTATAAAATTCCGTAGGGTTGAAAGGAAGAGTAAACGAATTCAAAGGAGAAGTCTCAGACCCTGAAGAGGCAGGCGAGGCAATGTCAATCGAAAATGCTGTCGATAGATCCTTGTGTCTTTGATTTGGCACTCTTTCTGCAGTAGGAAGAAAGGAAGATGGCATATGAGCTTACAGGTGATGCATCGTGTACTCTTTTGGAAGATTACATAATCATTAGATAATGCATTTATTGCACCAAAAAAACAGTCCATACTTGCATCGTGTATCTCAAGAAAATGCTCGTAGTGGGGTCAGGTGGTAGAATCAGAGCACTGACAAACCCAAAGTCATCACAAGAGCACAGGTGTCAAAGATTTATAAAGAAATTGCCAGAACCACGTCAATGCCGACACGGAGAAATGTTTGATGGTTAAGAAAGAAGAGAGTTAATCGGGCGAAAGAAGTGCATAAGATAACTCTGTCGGATCACATTAAGGGGAGTATTCACAGGTATTTGAATATATCAAAAGGAAATGAATTCTGGGTAAGGAGTTGGTCCTATTGAGGACGAAGGCAGCAATTGTTGCTTTAACTGAAGCACATTGGCAAAACGCTGAAACATTACTTTACCGATGTCTTTTTTTTGACAAGAAGGACAATGCAAGCACACAATGTCGGAATTGATGTTAAGAGGCGAGGAGGAATGAGAGATCTTTCTTAAATTTAACATTGTACAAATATTCAATTTCTAAAGTAGATCCCCTGGGTTGCTTAGGAGGGTAATTCGAATTGCCTGAACCAATATCTCCAGTTATGCTAGTGTCGCAGAGAGGTTGAAACAGGATTCGAGAACGACTAACGCCAAAACTTCCATTCAACAATAATCTGGTAAACATATACTAGGGAGCTATTGACCAGTAACCCTGAGGTAATTATTAGGAAGGCTTTTGGAGAAAGAACAAGTGAAGCATAAATTGAGTTTTCATTTGGAGAACCAAACATTGAAAGGCTATTCACTGCCTCTTTGATAAAGGGAGATGTTATTAAAAAAAACTACTGTATTGTCCTTCTTGTAAAAAAAACCCTACTGGAATATTTCGACAAGGTAACAAAATGTTTGATATTTGATATAATTTATAGTAATTTATAAAATAACTTTCACAAAATCCAACGTGGGAAACTTTGGTAAAAATGCAAAATCCCGGCAAATTTAACAAGTAGTTTCCACCATTTTCTGAATGATGGGAGAAAGGTGGTCTGATGTTGAATTCACAGCAGTGTGTACCACATTGATCATTGCCGGGCCACTTATTTATCATATTAGTAAATAAAATAGATGTGTAGCTTCAAGTGTGAGTGTGAGTATGCTGAGGATCTTTATTAAATTACGATGACACAAAGTTTGATCAAGTAATTATATTGAGGAACAAGTTGTTCAGTACAGGTGTATACAAATACTTTGCCAGGTAGACGGTTGTGTGCCAGATGAAATGTAACCCTTGTATATGTGTGAAGATACAATTAGCAAGAAGGAAGAAAATGCGTCACAACTTAATGAATGATTGGACATTCGGAATCAAAGAAGAAATTAAGTGTCTTGCAGTATGTGGACAAAGATTCCTGAATGTTTGAATGCTGTTTGACAAGGTAATTAAAGAAGCACACTGGGTAATTCCATTTCCCAGATGCTCTTTTAGCTCAACACTGCAGGGATATAAGGTTTCAGTTGCAAATGACTATGTTTCAATTACTATTGGAGTACTCTGAGCAGACTGATCAATGCACGATAGAAAGATTTGATTGCTCTAGAATATTTTCGAGTTGTTCCCTTTGGAGAGGAAGATGCTGAATGTGGTCGTGACAGCGTGGTAGAGATAAGAAAGGGCATGGATAGGCTGAAAAAAACTGTTTCCCTTCCTAGAACCTAAAGTAACAAATGACGCAGATGTCAATTGCAAGATAATAGACTGAGGTTGTTTTTCGAGTTAAAGCTTATGGACAGAAGCAGTTTTGGGGCTTGGAATACATTGGCTGTTTTTTTTTTCTGGTCATCAACATCTCAACTGGTAAAATGTCGTGAACCAGCATTTGAAGTGTCATAATACTCAAGACTACGGGTTTATTTGGAGGAATGGAGAATTATGAAGGTGGTGATATACCATTATTCAAATGACAACTGCGGTCAGACTGGAATCTATAGCTCTGTGTGTTTTCTCTCCTCCATCATTGCATTCAACTTACTCTCTCACTTCATCCCGATCACCTCAGTCATTAAAATTACACACGAAATCCCATTTTTGTCAGGTGTGTCTTCTCAGTTCCCAATTCACGATTTCGACTCAGTTAAGACACTGACTCCCACTTCCACCAGTCACGATGTCATAACCGCTCAGTCAACACATCCTGCTGCATCATTTACTGAATTCCATTCACCTTAATCACAGTCTTCTAATCTTGTCTGTCACCACATCAAATTCCCCTCCAACACTCTAACTCACTTCCCTGAGTCGCTGAATTTGACTCTTTTCACTCACTTCATCACTCCTCCCATGCCAGTCACAGGCACTGTATTATATTCCCATCAGTAACAAAGTCCCAGTCCAATCAGACAAAGTATTCTGTTACCATCAGTAAAAACATCACACTCCCTTTGGGGACTACATTCTTATTCTTTCATTGACAGCATCCCACTACCGTCACACTCTTTATTGTACTCCAGTCTTTAACAACATTACACTAGACTGGAACACTTCACCGCTCGATCATCACGCACTCTTTCACACTTGGATCAGTTACTACATCCTACTACCATCAGTCTGCCAATTCCTTTTTCCTCACTTCAGCATCCGCCAAGTTCTACTCTATCTCAGATGTTCATCTGAACTGCTCAGAATTTCACTTGGCCTTGCGAGTTTTGGGACATTTTGTTTATCAGGTTGAGTTCATGTTGTCAGTTTGCGCCCTGCGCTGGTAGGATTGTTACCAGCAGATTCGTTACCTCATGACTTAACATAATCAGTGAGCCTCTTTGAAGCGCTGTCTTCTGTCCTGCTTTTTATTCATGTGTCTTGGTCTGTTAAAGTGGGTGATATCTTTTTCTTGTTCTGCTCGAAGAGGTTGGTAAATAGGATTACCACAGATGTGTTTGTTGATTGAGTTTCGATTTGAATGCTAGGCGTCACAGAATTCCCGTACATATTTATGTTTGGCTGTCCGAGGACAGATGTGGTATCAATGTAGTGTCTTTCTTTATCTGTGTGTGAAGATACTAGTTGTAGATGGTCATGTCTTTTAGTGACTAGTCGGTGTTCGTGTCTCCAGGAGGCTAGATTTCTTCCTAGGTGTAGGGTGTAGAGTTTAATGGAGTCCTTTGAGGGTATTTTGTAAATGACATTCGAATTGGGGGTTGATCGTAAAGTGTCCTTTAGTTTCATCAGCAGCAGTTTCATTCCGTTGGTAGATTTGTGGACTACCAACACTGAAACGGACAAACAAGCAGGAAAATAGCCATCAGGATAAACGAACACCAACTAGGTATCAAAATTCATGACCAGCTATCACAACAATCCTACACACAGACGAAGAAGGACACCACTTTGATTGTGATAGCACATCTATTTTCATTCCGATGAAACAAAGACACGCACGACAATTCCTAAAGAGCTGAAATTTAACCAGAAACTCCACCAATAAATACATCGATTTCGACCCCAGAGAAAAAAGAAACAATATTTATGTCACCCATTATAGCAGGCCAAGAAAATAAACAGAAAGTGGGACAGAACACAATTGGTTCAACGGAGGCTCATTGATGATGTTACCTAACATTTGACGAAACATCAGAGAACAAAAAGCATAAAACACAGAACATCGAACAATGCAGCGCAGAACAGACCATTCGGCCCTCGATGTTGCGCCGAACTATGAAATAGTCTAAGCCCATCCCGACACTACCCCATCATCATCCATGTACTTATGTCAGTTAAGTTTGACTCTCACTAATGTTGGTGAGTTACCCGCATTGGCAGGCAGGGCATTCCATGCCCTTAACACTCTGTGAGTGAAGACATTGCCTCTGATTTCTGTCTTAAATTAATCACCCATCAATTTGTAGCTATGACCGCTCGTGCAAGTTGATGTCATCATCATTGGAATAAAAGACTTTCATGTCAACCCTATCCCATCCATTGATCGTCTTTTTTCAAATTCCCTCTTAACCTTTTTCTTTCCAATGAGAATGCAAACCAAGTCTCTCATCCTTCCCTCACAAGACCTCCCCTCCAGAACACACAACATTCTGGTAAATCTCCTCTGCTTCTTTTCCAATGTTTCCACATCCTTCCTGTAATGGGACGACCAGAACTCGATACAATATTCCACGTGCGGCCACACTTGCATTCTGCATAATTGCACCTTGACATTACGGCTCCGGAACTCATTCCCTCTACCAATAAAACCTACCAATAAAACCTACCATAACGCATACCTTCTTAACTATTCACCTACCCCTGCATCCAAGTATATTATAAAAACTACGAACAGAAGCGGTCCTAAAACAGATCCTTTTGGCACAACACTGGGAACCTGAAGCCAGTCTGAATATTTTTCATCAACCACCAATTGCTGCTTTCTTGCAGAAAGCCAATTTCCAATCCAAACTGCTAAATCGACCTCAACTCCATAGTCTGCATTGTCTACAACTGCCTAGCATGTGGAACCTTATCAAAGGCTTTATTAAGGTCCATGTATACCAAATCAACTGTCCTACCCTAATCGACTTGCTTGGTTAACTTGTCAAAAAACTCAATGAGGTCGGTGAGACTTGACCTGTCTTTGACGAAACATGTTGACTACTTGCAATCATAATTTTTTTTGCTTGCTGGATGACCATAAATCCTATCCCTTAAAACCCTCTCTAATTTTTTTCGGACAACAAGCGTAACTCTCACTGGTCAATAATTACCTGAGTCATCCCCACTGCCCTTCTTGAACAAGGGCACAACATTTTTAATCCTCCAGTCCTCTGCCACCAAACCTGTAGATAAGGACGACTCAAAGATCAAAGCCAAATGCTGTATCAACTCATCCCTGGCTTCCCAGAGAATACTCGTATAAATCCCTTCCGGCTCAGTGGATTTGACTACTTACACTCCTATTAGAATTGGTAGCACGTCTTCCTTACTAACCGTGATCCTTTCTTGTGTAATATCACCTATCTCGTTCTTCTCTTTTACAATATTCGCCTTTTCCTGTGTGAAACCAGATGTTGGCAACTGTCCGATCTCGACAGAACCCACACACGACTTCCCACTTCCCACTTTGAATGGCGCGATACCTATTCTAGTCATCCTTTTATTCTTCACATATTTATAGAAAGCTTTATGGTTCTCCTTTATTTTGCCTGTAAAAGACTGCTTATTTCTTCACTTTGCTCTTCTGAACACTCTCTTTAAAGCCTACCTAGCAAGTCTGCAACTCTCCATCGTCTCATCTGAACGATGTCGTCTCATGGTCACATAAGCCTTCTTCTTCCGCTTAACAAGCGATGCAATTCCTTTAGTAAACCACAGTTGCCTTACGTTATCACTTTGGCCCTGCCTCACAGGGATATATGTCTCGAGGAAACGCAATATCTGTTCCTTACACCAGCTCCACATTTCGAATATCCCTATCCCTGAATTTTGCTACCCCTTTCTTTGTATCCGACGTCTTGCCTAATCGCATTATAATTGCCTTTCCACCATATATAACTCGTGCCCTGCGGCATGTACAATCCATCGCTGAACGAATTGAAACCGAATTATGGTCGCTTTCCAAAGTGCTCACCTACAACTAAATCAAACACCTGGCCTGGTTCATTGCCAAGCATCAGATCCAGGTCTGCTGTCTTTCTTGTCGGCCCTTCGACATACTGTGTCAGGAAATTAACCTGCACACATTGTACGAAAACTAATCCATCCGACATACTCGAATTATAGCATTTGTCGTGAATGCTGTGGAAATTAAAGCCCCCCATAATGACCACCCTGTTCATTTCACTTTTACCCAGAATTATTTGGCAAAACTCTCCCCCATATTCGGGGTGGCACGGTGGCTCAGTGGCTAGCACTGCTGCCTCACAGCACCAGGATTCCAGATTCAATTACAGACTGTCTGAGTGGAGTTTGCACATTCTCTCTGTGTCTGCGTGGGTTTCCTCCGGGTGCTCAGGTTTCCTCCCACAGTACGAAGATGTGCAGGTCAGGTGAATTGGCGAAGGCAAATTGCCCGTACTGTTAGGTCAATTATGAGAGGGAAATGGGTCTGTCTGGGTTACTCTTCGGAGGTTCGGTGTGGACTGTTGGGCCGAAGGGCCTGTTTCCAAACTGTAGGGAATCTAATGTAATCTAATCTCTGGAAATCTGCAGAGGCCTATAAAAAACCCTCTCAGCAGTGTGACCTCTCAGCTCCTGATCTGATCACATATATTACATGACTGGTAAAATATCCGAGATTTACAAAATCTGTGCCCCTTTCGAAAACATGCACACTGAGCGAAATATTTCCTTCCAGCCGATTATATACTGTTAGGCCTTGACTCAGGTTCAGGTATTTGCAAGATTGTACTCAGGATTTAGCGCATAGAAAGTGGACATTCTTTCTAATTTTTTAAAAGTTGTTTCCACACACCAACTTTCAAGCACAACATATATCCTGTCATGAACATTAATATATCCTGGTTTATCCTCAGGTGTTTTTCCAGCTTTATTCCATTAAACACCTAAAAAAGGTTGAAGTCAATACCTGTCCTTGTGGTCGTGAGCTGAACATTCAAAGCACTCTCTTGACAGAGGAGTCTATTCAGAATTATCCATTAGATTCATGATTCCCCCTCACAGCGATTGTCTCATTCATGGTTGTTTGAATCAATTTGAAAGAGAACACAGTTCTCGTCGTGTAAATTAATGGAAGTACGTGACTACCAGAATTGGCGCTCCTCGATTGCATAACCAGAGTAACATCAAAACCAAAACAAAGTGTTGTGCTTCTAATGCAGAGCACCAAACTGTGGACCGTGCCCTTTCTGTAAATTAACTGATGGCTATGGAGATAGAAAATGTGTGGTGCATTTGAATTGTGGTGTGATAAATGTTAAAAACAGAATTACAAATGATTACGAACGAGGTTGCTTTTAATTTTATAAAAATATCGTTGGTCCTTCCCTAAAAGACATTTATGTTTCTATTTTTGCGAAACATGATGGTTTCAGTTTCAAGTATGAGGGAGATACGTTTAGTATTCCGGAATTACATTTGTTTTTTTTTAACTCCCACCAAATCTCTCATAGCTTTCCACTGCTCCCGAAAACAATGAACCCATTGAAAGTGAAAACACTGAGACATTACCCTGCCTTTTACAATTGTACTAACGTTCCTAGAATGTTCAGTCTTTATCTATTAAACCTGCACCATCCCTGTTGGAGATTCTTACCACACTCATTTCCGTCTAAGCATTCTTTTATATACAATTTAATGCTGCTCCTTGTCGGGTCCAAAACTGTGTGATTCACACATTGATCAGCGATTTTGCTGTCTGGGACTGAGGGTCATAAAAAAAACTGTTTAATATTATGTTATAAAGAACAGTGAATATGACATAGCGACATGAGCTGCTAGAAGCATCAAAACTATAATTGATATCAGCAGCGACGAGTGACACAGTAATCTGGAACGACTGAAGTTCCAATTGTAGTCATTTGCAAGGTAGAGACTGAGTTGGGTTTTAAACAAAAAAAACATTGAAAGTCACGAGTGGTTTTGACATTGTCGATAAGGAGAAAGTGATCGTATTGACAGAAATATTGAAAACAAGAAAACAGTTGTTTGAGTCATAGAGTCATAGGGATTTCAGCACGGAAACAGACGCTTCGGGTGAACCCGTCGATGTCGACCAGTATCCCGAACCCAATCTAGTCCCATTGCCCAGCACATATCCCTCCAAACCATTCGTATTCATATACACATCCAAATGCCTTTTAAATTTTGCAACTGTACCAGCCTCCACCACGTCCTCTGGCAGCTATTTACATACATGTACCGCCTACTGAGTGAAAAAGTTGCCCCTTCTGTCCCTTTTATAACTTCCCCTCTCCTAATCCTATGCCCTCTCATTCTGGACTCACCCAACCCATAAAAAAAACATTGTCTATTTATCCTCTCCATGCCCCTCAGAACTCTGTAAACCTCTATAAGGTCAATTGATGACATTCTGAAATGCAGATATATTGTTCTCCGCAGCTATTGGTATCAGGAACTTTTGCTGAAGAGTCTAATGGGGACAGCGGCAATCCACTCTATGAGATGGAATTGGATGCGTATCGGAACAGGTGAAGTGAAGGGTGGAGGTGAAGGGTTATGCCCTGATTGAAGAAAATTGATACTTGGCAAAGGACACATTCTGAGACACTGCAGAGTCACGAAGTGCCAGTTGACTTCCTCTTCTTCTTAAGCATTCTGTTGGAGTCTAGTGTAGTGTAATGGATATTGTAGTGCTCTTTCCGAAATAATCAGGCATTTTATGATAATAGTTAATAACAAGGAATTTGACAGAGTAATGTCCATTCCGAATATTACACAACAGTTTCTTTTTTTCCATAAGATTATGTCCTGTAAGAACTGCAAATACAATAAAGTCACAAATACAACATGGAATTTTGTTTCTGCGTGATTAAAACAATTAAACTGGGTGAAGTTTGAATGAATTTAAAGAAGATTACACATCAAACCGAGAACCAGCAGTAGAGTCCTCATGCCACTGTGTGATAATCTGTAAATTGGAACAGAGAATTACTATTAGAAAGTGTCAATAAAAGAGCAACATTATGGGAGATAAATTAAAGGTTGGTTGTCCTTGAATACGAATTACCATGAGTGTGTGGCTTCAAACCATCTTTCATTCACTTGGGCAACTGCAGGAAAAATGAGATGTACATCTCTGTTCCACCGGAATGTCCACAGACTGGGTACGATTAAACTGCCTTCATCATTATTATCATCAACAGTACTAGACGCACCTCTTACACATTAGAGGATCTATACGTACACGTCCTTCCAACTTTCATCTCATGTGTAAAAGCAACAGTTCCTGCAAGGTAATTGCAGTCCGAACATCTCAATTACCAGACCCTCATGACTTAAATGCTATGTTCTAAACAATGAATCCGTCCTTCTACTGTGTCATTACTTGGTAATCGTTGAGAACAACTCCAGTTGCAAAGACTTCAATCGGTGGAGGACAAGCAAGTCACCGAAACAAGTGAATATTAATGACACCAATCTGAGCATGTTAGCATCTTCCTTTCGTTGGTTCCTGCTTACCTGTCTGTATTGAAGTCAGTTTCGCTGTGGGGTATTCCAGTTCAGCTGCTATTTTCTTGGTCCCATCAAACCTCTGCTATGCATTGTGCCAGTTCTGCAGCGACTCTCACGACATCATCACAAGACTCTGAATGGAGTGTCGCCTGGCTGCATAATTATCATTCATCAATGATTTATATTGTGGCAACTTCAATGCAAATTAAATATTTTTCATGAAATGGCATACAGAAAGTGAACAAGGGCACATCTTCCCAAGCGTTTGGAATCCGTTGTTTGGTTGTACATGAGCCTAATGTTCCCTTCATTTGACTACCACCACACATCCACACCCTCACACAAATGGTGCAGGAATATTAGAATTGGCAGATTACTTGACCATGCTGTTGGCGGCACGGTCCAGGCTTCCTGGATTTGCATGGCCGCTAATCTGTCACTTGCAACGGCAGTACATAGGGGAGCAGACTTGAGTACTTGCTGCGTTTGAGATACTAGGGGCCTGACAAGGCTGACATCACTGCAGGCTGAGTCTCAGACGTCGGAAAAGCCAACATGAATTTTAGTTCCATGTTCATCTTTAAACTCTGACATGTTCTTCTTCAATTTCTGATCCTCTAATGCCATTAGGTTCTCAAAAAGTGATAGCGTCTGTATATGCTTACCACGACTATTCGTGTCAAGATGTAAAATAGTGTCTGAGAGGGTGTCCATTTCAAGGTACTTGAAATTTTCAGAAAATGCATTACTATCCGGGTATATATTAATTTCAGGATGGTATAAATTTCAGGCTTTGTCCTCGACTCTGACTCTGAGTAAGCTTTAGCGCCTGTCTCTGGAGTAGGGTCGTTATCAGTTTAGCAGTTTATATTAAGTGCAAGTTGTGCTTTAGTTGAAAAAACTGCAGTGTCTTTAGGCTTTGTATCAATTTCAAAGCCGGAAATAATTCTGCGTTTTTGTCGGTTTCAGGGTCTGTAATATTTTAACAGGGTCTCCATGAATTTCTGAACGTGCATCAGATTCAGGGACGTATTACTTTCAGGACTGTATATGTTTCAGTGTCTGCACTTGGATGTGTAACTGATTAAATTGTGCATCAGTGTAAGTGGCTGTTTTCTATTTCAAAGTTTAAATTTGATTCAAGTTCCGTATCAGTTTCACGGTCTGTTTCCATACAAGGCCTGCATTGCTTTTAGCGTGATTATTGTTTTCAACGTAAGTATCAATTTCAGTTATATGGTCTGCATTACTTTCATGGACTACGTCATTGCAGGGTTTACATCACTTTCACTTTAGGGTGAAGATTTGCACGCTGAGCTTGTAGGTTTGATATCCAGACGTTTCATTGCCTGGCTAGGTAACATCATCAGTGGCGACCTCCGAGTTAGGCTTCACACGGAGGTCGCCACAGATGATGTGACCTAGCCAGGTAATGAAACATCTGGATATCAAACCCACAGCTCAGCGAACAAACCTACACCCTAAACCTCAACCTGAGTTACAAACCTTCACAAACCTTGCATCACTTTCATTTTTTGTGTAAGTTTCTGTTTTTGGATGTCTATATTAATTTCAAGACCTGTGTCACTTACGTTGAAATTTTCAGTCGCTGTTCGAATCAGTAGAAGCATCAGGTTCAATTATTTTAATAGTGTCAGGATCAGTAATAATTTTGAGGTCGATATCAGTTTCAGATTTTGTTTTCGATTAAGGCTGTTCATTAATTTCAGGCACTGTATTCGTTTAAGGTTTAGTAATCGTTTAAGGATCTGCATTACTTTCAGGGCATATGTCCATTTCATAGTCTATATCAATTTCACTGTCTGTTTTCGACTCGCCTTCATTGGTTTCTGACCAGTTATCTGTATTACTTTACTATACGCTCAGGTAATGTGCTGTCAATTTAGCTTCATTCCTCGAACCACTTCACGTCGAAAGTACAATTTGGAACTTCAAAACCTCTGCGTTTGTTACACTGTAATTTTGCATTTGAATAAAATCACAACTTAGCGAGGCTTTGTGTTTCCATTGGTACTCAATGCAGAGCAGTCTGTCTATTGGAATTTGCCTACATTTCAGGAGTTTCACAATCTTACATGTTCTGAAAAAAAAACAAGTTCTCCAGCAGCTCATTCATTCTCTGAATTTATTTGCATTTTATTTGCATTTCTTTCTGCAGGTATTTTATGCAATCCTTTATTCCTGAATATTATATCAAATCACAATTGCTTTTCTTCTTTCAATATTATGTAATCAAAAAATAAACATAACCCCAGTATTTATGGAGCATGTGAATCATTAAATCCTTAGCACCCTGATCAACAGACATCGACCTACTTCCTTTCTCATGCTTTCAGAGTGTTTATTGTTTTCAGTGTTTTAGTTTTAGCGTCTGTATCACATTTATGAACTGCAACTTTACAAGATTTTCATTATTTTCAGCTTCTGTCTTATATTCTGTTTTGGGGCCTGCATTGGTTTCAAGAAATGTGTCACTGACTCTGTCAGTTTAACAGTATTAATAAATTTAGGAGATTTATTAGTTTCACCATCCGTTTAATTAACAATTTCAGGCAGATACGCTACAAGTTTCTTATTAGATTAAGAACGAGCATTAGTTTTAGGGAATCTATTCATTTCAGGGTGTACATCGATTTCACTGTCTGATCCCGGTCTGTATCCTTTCAAAGTCTCAATTAGGTTCAGCGACAGTTTTAGTTTAAGAATGTGTGACAGTATTAGGGTCACCACAAGTTCAAGAAATGCGCTTTCAGTGTTGCCTGGGTCCTCTACACTCCTCCTCTAAAGTGCAATTTAACCTTCCAATAATTCTTTGTTGGTGACATAATGAGTTTTGCTTTGAAATAAAATGACCGTTTCGCAACGCATTACATTCCCAGTGTTACTCCGTGTCAAGAAGTCAGTGTGTTACTTTTTGCCTTCTGTTCAGGAGTTTCACAATTTTGCACGTTCTGAACAAACAGACAATCTACGAGGTCTTTCACTTTCCTGTATTTTACTCGAATGTTTTCCTGAATGTGTTTTGTAAAATCTCTTAGTTCTGAATTCCATATCAATATGCAATTGTTCTCGTTCTCTCTATATTCTGTCAAGATCAGAAAAGTAATTCCAATATTTACAGAGCAAGTATGTAGGAAAATTCTGAGCTCCTCCATCAACGAAGATCGACTTTCTTCCTTTTGCCATTCTACATAAATCCTCTTCTGCCAGTTTTGCCAACTCAACAAAAAGAAGAAATAGTGAGCGTGCTACAATTGTAGCATAATTCATGATTATTTCATTATTTTCTTTTGATGTCTGTGCTCAGCGACCTTTTCCCACTACTAAACAACGGCAGTCCATCAGTGAGGTAACTTTAGATTGGCATAAAAATAACTGCACGCCATTTGTTTCGCAATGGTCAGAATGTTCTATTTATTTCCTGGATTCTCAAAGCTCTTTCACTCTGCAGTATCTAATTTGCATGAGTGCGTCTAATTTGTACTTCCTGGATAATGTTACAGCACACAAGTCCTGTTGCAAGTCAGAAATTCAATGAAGTCGTTTGTGTTGGAAACATTGTACATGGTCTTGACTGTAATATATACCCAGATATGGGTACCTGGATGCATCCCAGCGATGCCTGTCTATTTGTCGGTCATATCGAACATTTCCGCTTCAGTATTTTCACAGGTATTGTACCCGAACTCTTCCATGGTTACATCGATGGCTGCATCGATACAGCGTCCTACATCCAGGCTGAACTGGAACAGAACATCGACTTGACCCAGAACGTCCATACCGATATGAAATTCATTTGATAATTCTCAGAACCCTACTACCACTTCCTCGACTACCCCATTTCCATCTCCAGTGACAGAATTCAAACGGATGTCTACTATAGACACCCGTAACTATCTGAACTGCATCTCCTCCGACCCCGTATCCTGCAATAAATCCATCCCATTCTCCAAATCGCTCCACATCCCCTGCATCTGCTTGGATGCAGAGACACCCGACTTGCAAGCATCCCAGGTTTTGACCTGTTTTGATGGTCCATACAGCCCTGCACTGCACCACCTCTTTTCCCGGTCCACCACTATTAACACATTCCCTTCATACAAAAGAAGATAGTGTCCTTTGTCGTTCTACCACTCCACCACTCTCCGCCTGCAACGCATTATCCTCAAACACTGCCACGAAACCCAAACAAACCTCACAGCCAAGAACATCTTCCTGTCCCCACCCCTGTCAGGATTCTGCAAGGCCCATTCCCTCCATCATTTCTTAGTTCACTGCACCTTCTCTCCTGCACTGAAACTCCAGGTAACTTGCGCTGCAAACAGATAAATGCAAACAAATGCAAGTATGTCACCTACATCACCTCCCTCCAGGGCTCCAAAAATACCTTCCAGATGAGACAAAAAATATTCTGTTTCTCTTCCAACTTAGGTTAATGCAGCAGGAGCTCACAATGAGGTCCTCTCGACATCGTGTAGACAGAATCTAAACTTAGGGAATAACTCACCGAATGTCACAGGCTGGTCCGCAGGGGACGACCGGACTTCCGAGTCTCCACTCATTTCAATTCCCCAGCCTTTCACTTTCCAACATGCCCATCCTTGGCCTATTCCATGCCCAAAACAAACCGCAGCGTCAATTGGAGAATCAACACTTTATCTTCAGGTTGGGCACTCTCTAGATTGGAGGATTCAACACTCAGTTTGACAATTTCAAGAAACCTCACTCACAATCTCCCGAATCCCTTCCCAGCCCCTACTCCTGACTGCCACTTCTCGCTGTCAACAACTGGATTCATTCATCCCATTGACTAACCAGGTCATACACTTTACCTTCCATCATGTATCCTCACTTCACAACTCTGACCCGGTCTACCTCTTCAGCTGCAGTTCCCCCAAACCACACCCAGACCTGAACAATGGAGAACCCGAAACGACGAATTCTCCAACTCCTGATGCTGCCTGGCTTGCTGTGTTCGTCCAGACGCCTGCCTGACTAACTTGGATTCCAGCATCTGCGGTTCATTCGTCTATTGACTGTGATGACCAGACATTGGACCTGGAAATGAAGAGGGAGAAATTTAGTGGAACGCACTGGATCTCAGGCTTTATAAGTAGGAGGAATTTCACTGAAATATATGTTCAGTATCATGTTTTTGGCACTGAATTTAAAAGGCCAGCAATTTCACATTCACATGACCGACCCACCAGAAGGCAGAGCAAGTGACACTCAGAATGGAGGTGACTGTGAGTCTTCAACATGAATTCTATATGGTCAAAAGTCTGAGGTCATCAGGTCAATAGAGAACTATCTAAACTATTTGATTACCATCAATTGCTTATTCCTTCATACATCTGTCTCCATGGTAGTTCTTTTGGTATCAATGGCAGTGCTCCTATTCTGTCTGCTATATGTAATCAAGTTCTACTGAAATGTCGATGAGTTGATAAATAAGGTTGAGGATGATGAAACTTTTGGTGTGGTGTTAAGTAACGAGGAGAATAACTTGAGATCACAAGAGGACATAGAGATATGTCAGAAGGACTGCTTCATGAAAAAATAAAATTCAAATAGAATGTGTGTGACGCGTTTTACCTCGGAAGACAATAAAGGCAAGAGAAAGCATAATGAATGGTAGACCTCCGATAAGCATGCTACACATCCCAGACGTCCGTAGGCAGGCTCTAAAGTGGGTAAGTTGGCATATAGGACAGTTGCAAATAAGATGTTTAAAATTAGAAGATAATTTTGACACCAACAACGTTTTCCTTTGAAAGAGAGATCAATAACGAAATGGTCAAATGTTTTCGACTGGATCGAAAGCTACAAGGCAATCTGAGAACAATTAATCTTTTTTATTTGTTAACCCAGACGCTAATCGGAATCTAGACCTGTCTGCCTCTAATGCTGGACGAGACAGGCGACCTTAGAACACTGAAAACACACTAAATCTGTACTTACAATGCCTAACTATACAAGACAATAGGCCAAATGCTGTATATTTGCCCAGAACAATATGGTGGGTGCTGTAGAGCAGCTTAGGTTCTATACGCCAAAAAGCCTGCAACTGCATTCTTCACCTCGCTGGATCTTTGACACTTACATCCCAAATACTGGTTGATCAAACAATCCTTCGCCAGGTTTAGCCTTACAGGAAACACTGTCCAGGAAATGCATCCTCAGTGAAAGAAATCAGTCTCTATCAATCGTGTGTTACTTGCACAGATTCTACCTGAGTCTTGTTGGAGTTTGAACAGCGATGTAAGGAGAACATATATCAAATGGTTTGTGTAGAATGAGATTATTGATTGGAAAGCATGTACAAATTCTTTGCTTGAGAATGCAACAGTTAGTTGTTGACTGCTTCATAATTTCCAAAATTAATCGAAATTTAAACAAGTAGCTTAAGTCACACTGATGCTAATTGTGTAAAGATCTCTATTAACGTTAGGGTCTTAGTTACAGTCAGAATATGCATTAATGTCAGTGTTTCTGTAAATATCAGAATATCTAACAGTTTCAGAAAATTCCATAATGCCAAGACTACTGCAAGTTTTCAGGACTCTGTTTGAATCAATGCCTCTGTGACCTCTGAGCCTCTTTGGGCATCAGTATCTATATTAGTGTGATGTTTTCTGTTGTGATTAGATCCTCTGGCAATGTCAGCACTTTGTTGCACTGTATCATATCATTTTTCTGCAAAGTTCTGAGCCTTACCAGTGACTATAGAACTGACGCTGAGCTATTTTTTCTTACTCCAATTTCACAACGAATTAACTGTAATTTGTATTTGAGCCGAAGGTTAAAAATAGCTTCTGCCATTCTCCCAATCTTCCCATGCACTGTTTATGGACCAATCATCAGAAAACTGAGATACACGCAAAGGTCAGCATCAATAGTCATATCTCTGTTTTACTTCTTGTAGTCGAAGTCCCCAAGAGGGCTATAATTTGGAAGTTAATTGGTGTACGTAGTCAGGATAGATTTTGTAAAAGGAAAACCTGACACTTGGCTTCTCTCGGATAAACCTAAATTTCTTTGTGGACCATCTCGCTAAAAGGAGTGGCATCAACAATTCAGAGAACTGGCAGTGGTGTCCAGACAACCAGAACACCAGACGGTGCCAGCTTATCCAAATAAATCACTTTTCGTCAGTTTAATCTCGAGGGTGAGGAAAACTTGGCTGCAATGCATGGAAATGCCTAACTCTAAATGATAAACTACACTCACCCTGTATTATCCATTAAAATGTTCTGTGAAATTTGTCATTGTCTTTGGAAAATAAATAAGTTTAAAAACCTTTCGATACATTTTCAAGTACTCTTGCACGTCGCTGCTCAGAGATTCTTGTAGTGGCTGTCTCTCTTCCCACAGGTACCAGCATTTGGGAATGGCATGTATCACTGAGACAGGTATTCCTGCAATTTGGAGAGGGCAAAATGCCACATATTGTATTCAGTCACAATGGCTGCTTCCAGACATCAAACAGTAACGAGAATGAAAAACACGGGCAAGATGCGGCAGTAAGAGGGCCTGGAAATAAAGTGTTTCAGATTTGCCGACCGCAGCCACGAGATTAATCAACAACAACATAGAGCCCACATCATAAATGCATCAAGCTATATCAGAAGCAGCTCGAGTCTACTTTAGCGATACGTATGGAAAATCCACCACATATAAGAAGTAGATACTTCTTTTATCAGTGATAATTCAATCTTTCAATGGATGCAAATCAATCCATATCAGAAATAACATTTACACAACGTAGAGCATAGCCACCTGTTAGAAGGGACAATATAAGATATAAAATAGAACACAGAATATTTCAACACAGAACAGTCCTTTCGGCCATCGAATTTGGGCCGTCCTATGAACCATTGTCAGCTCGTCTACCCACTTTATCCCATTATCATCCATGTGCTTCTCCAAGGATTATTTATATCTCCCTAATGTTGCTGGGTTGACTCCATTGGCAGGTAGGGCATTCCCCGTCCTTATGGCTCTCTGAGTGAAGAACCTGCCTCTGACATCTGTCTTAAATTTATCACCCTTCAATTTGTAGTTATGCCGCCTTATACAAGCTGACGTCATCATCCTAGGATAAAGACTTACACTGTCAACCCTATCTAATCCTCTGATCATCTTGCATGTCTCTATCAAATGCCCTCTTAGCCTTATTCTTTCCAATGAGAACAGTCCGAAGTCTCACAGCCTTTCCACATAAGACCTGCCCTCCAGAAAAGACAACATCCTGGTAAATGCCCTCTGCACCTTTTCAAATGCTTCCACATTTTTCCCGAAATATGGTGACCAGAAGTGTAGACAATATTTCAGTGGTAGCGGCACCAGCGTTTTGTATAGTTGCAGCATGATATTGCGGCTACAGAACTGAATCCCTCTACCAATGAAACCTAACAAACAGTATGCCTTCTTAAAGGCACTATCAACCTGGTTGGCAACTCTCAGGGATTCATGTACATGGACTCCAAGGTCCCTCTGCACAACCACACTAACAAGAATCTTTCCATTGACCCAGTACTCTGTCTTCCTGTTATTCTTCCAAGAGTGCATAACTTCATATTTTGCTGCATCGAAGTCCATGTGCCACCACTCTGCCCAATTCTGCAGTTTATCCAAGTCCCACTGAAACCTGTAACGTTCTTCCAAACTGCCCAGTATTCGACTGCCTTTAGTATCATCTGCAAATTTACTAATCCACCCACCTATGCCTGCGTCTAAATCATTAAAATAGAAACAAATAGCAGTGGTCCCAAGACACATCCTTGTTGCACACCACGAGTAACTGGACTCCAGGCAAAGTATTTTCCATCAAACACCGCTCGCTGCCTTCTTTCAGAAAGCCAGTTTCTAATCCAAACTGATAAATCACCCTGCATTCCACGTCTCTGCGTTTTCTCCAATAGCCTACCATGTGGAACATTATCACAGGCTTTAGTGAAGTCCATGTATACCATATCATCTGCCCTAGCCTCATCTACATGCTTGGTTACCTTGTCAAAAAACTCAATTAGATTTGTGAGGTACGACCTGCTCTTAACGAAACGATGTTCACCAACTGAAAACAAAATATTGCTTGCTAGACGATTATAAATTTTATTTCTTATACTCCTTTCCAAAACCATTGAAAGATTGATTTATCACTGATAAAAGAAGTATCTATTTCTTATATGTGGTGGATTTTCCATACGTATTGCTAAAGTACGCTCGAGCTGCTTCTGATATAGCTTGATGCATTTATGACGTGGGCTCTATGTTGCTGTTGATTAATCTCGTAGATGCGGTCGGCAAATCTGAAACACTTTATTTCCAGGCCCTCTTACTGGCACATCTTGCACAGTGTCAGGGTCGAGGACAAAGCCTGAAATTTATACCATCCCGACATTAATATATACCCGGGTAGTAATGTATTTTCTGAAAATTTCAAATACCTTGAAATGGACACGCTCTCTGACACTATTTTACATCTTGTTGTGCATAGTGGTGTTAAGCGTATACAGACGCTATCATTTTTTGAGAACCTAATGGTATTAGAGGATCAGAAATTGATGAAGAACATGTCAGAGTTTAACGGTAAACATGGAACTAAAATTCCATGTTGGTTTTTCCAACGTCTTAGACTCAACCTGCAGTGATGTCAGCCTTGTCAGGCCCCTAGCATCTCAAACGCAGCAAGTACTCAAGTCTGCTGCCCAATGTGCTGGCCGTTGCAAGTGACAGATTAGCGGCCATGCAAATCCAGGAAGCCTGGACGGTGCCGCCAACAGCATGGTCAAGTAGTCTGACAATTCTAATATTCCTACGTTGTGTAAATGTTCGTGGTCTCTGAATACCTAGGTCATCTCCACTTCCCTTCTTGTACAAGGGCATAACATTTGCAATCCTCCAGTCCTCTGGTACTAAACCTCTGAAAAATGACGACTCAAATATCAAAGCCAAAGGCTCTGCTATCTCCTCCCTAGCTTCCTCGAGAATCCTCGTCTAAATCCCATCAGGCTCAGGGAACTTGTCTACTTTGACTCCTTCAAGACTTGATACCAAATATTTATAACTAATGTCGACTATTTCCAGTCGAATATTTCGTAACTCATTCTTCTGTTCTGCAATATTCTCCTTTTCGTGAATAAAAACCGATGAGAAATGTTCGTTTAGGATCTCTTCGATTTACATCGGGTCCACTCTCAAATTTCAATTTCTGTGTTTGACTGACCCTATTAGTCCCCCAGTCATAATTTTATTCCTCACATACCTACAGAGAGATTTAGTGTTTTCTTTTACTCTATTTGCTAAACACTGCGCGTGCCCTCTATTTTCTCTTCTTAAGTCTCTCTTTAAATCCTTCCTTGCTGATCTGTAACTCTCCATCACCTCATCTAAACCATCTTGCCTCATCAACACGCAAGCGTTCTTTTCCTGCTTAACAAGAGACACGATTTCTGTAGGAAACAACGGTTCCCGTCACTTATCACTGCCTCCCTCTCTCATAGTGGCATAGCTATCAAGGACACACAGTACGTATTCTTTACACGAGCTCCACATTTCCATTGTCTGCATTCCCTGCATTTTGCAACCCATTCTGTGCATCCTAAATCTTGCCTAATCGCATTATAGTTGCCCTTGCCCCATCGATAACTCTTGACCTGTGGCATGTACCTACCACTTTCTATCGCTATGCAAAGCGTAACTGAATTATGGTCACTCTCTCCAAAGTGCTTATCTACAACTAAATCAACACCTGGTCTGATTCATGAAAAAGGACCAAATCCAGTGTGGCGTCCCCTCTTGTCGATCCTTCAATATACTGTGTCAGGAAAACTTCCTATACACGTTGGACAAAAACTGATCTATCTTACATGCTCAATTATAGCATTTCTATTCAATATAGGGGAAGTTAAAGTCCTCCATAATGACCACCCTATTCCTTTCAATCCTGGAGAGAATAATTTTGCAATCCTCTCTTCTGCCTCCCTGGAACTCTGCAGAGGACTATAAAATCTCCAAACAGTGTGACCTCTCCTCTAAGCTCAGACCACGCTACTTCCGTAGACAAGTCCTCATCAAAAGTTCTTTCAGCCACTTGTCCTTGACTGATAAGGCCACACCTCCCCCTCTTTTACCGCCTTGCCTGGTCTTAAAGATACAAAACCTGGAACCTGCAATATCCATTACTCACCCTCCTCTCTCAATGTCTCCGAAATGGGCATAATATTGAAGTCCCTACATATCAACAGTTTGACGGTCTGGCTGTGTCAGAATTTTTGTCAGCCATATATTACACGCTATATGTCAGAGGCAAAGTCATCTTTTGTTACAGAAGAATTGCTCATTGATCGAGAAAGACAGATTCCATATGAAAGGCCGGTTTGTTATGCATCGGTCAAGAACATCCTTTGCATATCAATGCCATCGGAAAGGCACAATAAATCCTGATCAAAATGAAGCTGGATCATTTTTTAACACGTCTATTTACTTACAATGCAGATGTACATGATGAAATTGGTTTGGCAGGTGGATAATTCGATTAATAGTGCAATGCATAGAATAATGTAAAATGGAAGTTAGTTTATTAGTTGTATAATGAGATTAATCAAGCAATTGAAATTCGTTTGGCAGTTGTATGTGTAAACTGATATAGTAATGCATAGAATCACGTTACAAATGAGCATTAGATGAGTTAATTCTGACAATAATGGTATCATAATATAATGGGCTCGTCAAATCACGTGATGGGAGAGCTAATGTGATAGATGTTGGTAGCATATTGTGATGGTATAAGTGTAAAGTAGAAGACCACTGCGGTAGAAGATAATTAGATTAGAAAGGCAATGCAAGCTAATGTGATTGGATATTACAATGACATCAGATAAACACAGCAACTAGAAAATTATAAATAGAAGTGTGAGCCCCAAGTATCGGGGGCAGTTGGGAAGCCATTTTCTTTTTGTTGCAGATTTTGTCTGCAAAAAAAAAATTAAATTCGCGCCGAATGTTCTGTGCATCCTTGTGATTCTCACAGGACATTGCATGCAAACTTTCAACAACAAATTTGGCGGTGTGAGCAGACTCGGGGATAAAAAGAACATGTAACTGAGGCAGTAGGCAGATGGCGCTGCCCAGTCAATTGGGGATCCTAGTGAGCCTGACAGAATTAGGTTTAGCCAAGCATTTTTCTGATATTTTGGATTAAATTCTGTTGAGTGAGGGATGATCTCGGGGATGCAGATGTGCAGAAAAGCAGTGGAAAGATTTCTCCGATCCAAAGAACCAAAGAGTCCGGTAGTAAATTGAAATTTCAGGAGACGCAGAGGATTGTTCAGGAATACTGCACAGTGGTGTGATTAAGTGCAGAGCAAAGAGTTTGGCTGAGATACAATTACAGAGATTGTTACAAAGTCCTTGTGGATACCACCTTGCGTGTAACGAGCGCCTGAACAGTCAAGCAGGAACATCCTGCAGATGCCGACCTAGGAAATTAACACGCCTGAATGGGACGAGTGGAAAGTCACTGTGGATACTACTGTGGCGGTAAAGAGAGTGCAGATACTGTCCCAGGGAATTAAGGTGTCTGCGCAGGCAGGCAGAAATGTTTTGTGGATAGCGGCCTGGAAATAGACGGGGTTTATACGGGCAGAACAAGTCAGGGATTGAAAGCCAGCAATTTGATCATAGATGACTAAAGTAAAAATAACTGAAAACAACCACACTTTTGCCAGCTCCACAAGACTGTAAAGTTGTATAACGACAAGGACAGTATGATAATTCTGACGTAATTTTAAACATCACTAAAGGGAGAGCAGTTGAAATATTGTGTAACAAATTGCCAGTCACAAGAAATAATATTGTAATAATATTGTACCGAAAATTGGGGGGCAAAATCTAAGAAATTTCTATCTAAACGGCCAGAAGAATTTACATTTGATAGAAATATGCTGAAATGGAAGGGTTAATAGAGAACCACGTCTTAAAGCTAAACCTAAAAAGAGGAAGTACAAAAGGGAATGGAAGGCAGAAATATTAAAATTTTTCAGGAGAGGTTTAAAAGTTGATAATAATCGTACTAGGCACCTAGAGTGACCAGACAGGCTGCCAAAGAATTAAAAAGCAGTCTGTGGAAACTGGAGTTGAGAAAGATAAACTTCGTTTGACTCAAGACTTGCGGAAACTGAACAGACCCTCTCCCTACTCGATCATAGAAAACACAAAGTCATGACCTTTGATAAAGGGAACGGTGGAAATAGAAGGAGAAATTGAATGAGTTGAGGGCAAGGACGAGAAAGCTGAACTGAATCAGAGAAGAGAGGGAGTGAAGGGGTTAATTAATGAAAGGCAGAAAGACAGAAAGTTGCTTTGAGGGCAAATGAAAACGACAAAAAATAGTGAAAATTTAGAGGAGAAACTCAGGTCACTGCAGAGAGTAAGAGAACAAAATGTTACGCGGAGTTTCTAAACTGTAAACGGAGTATTTAATTGGCTCAGAGGGAAAATGAGCCAGAGAAGGGCCAAATGGGTGTAGACACGTCTGTCCAGAGGAGGGGCTGACCGGTGGCAGCACGGGACGGTTATGATGAGTTGGAGATGGAATAATTTTCAGTATCTGAAGGGTACCCACTGGATGAGGATGATAACAGTGATAAAACGCCCCCTCATACTAAAGGAATGATAGCTCTGCCCAAATATGAGTGTGAGTGTGAGTGTGAGTGTGAGTGTGAGTGTGAGTGTGAGTGTGAGTGTGAGTGTGAGTGTGAGTGTGAGTGTGAGTGTGAGTGTGAGTGTGTGTGTGTGACAGAGAGAAGGAATACCTGTAGCTTGCTTGAATGTACCTTTGGTTGATGGTGATTTTATGTCTGTGTTTTCTTCTGGAGCTCAAGATACGGGACTGTTCTGAATGTATTTTACATTTTGGAAATCTAGGACGATTTCTTTTTGAGGGATTCAGAAAACTATCAGTGATTATGAAAAAACTATTTCATGAATAAATGGTAATACAAATAATACATTAACACACCCGTTCTCCTTATGGACCAAATCAGCCCTTCTGTTACCTTCTAAGGAACCACTTTTTTTCTGCCAAACCTATTTAAATTCAATCAGTTTAATATGGACGAAGACGGCATAAAGATCCTTTTTTAAAAACAAACTTTTGTCCTTAGATTCTGCACCATTTGTCAGCTTGCTTGCAAATTCCCCATATTTTCATGTGGCTTCCAAAGATCAATTTCACACCTTTCACCCCAACTTGTTGGACAAATGAAAGAATTGGGTTAAGGAAGTAAAAGCAGTCACATTAAATTGTGGCCTCAGAGCACAATCATTCTGTTTTAGGATGAGACTCGGTCCCAGCTCAATTTTACTTAAAATAATACTCTAAACCTAACATTGAGTAAAATCATCAAAGACCATCACATTTGCCCATTGAGTGGATAAATTACATGAACTTGATATAATTTAGTTAAATGTTGTAAAATTGAAAGTATGATGACAGATTCTAAATATCAGAAACCAATAATATAATTTTTAGAAAATGATTTAAGGAAAATGAATTGTTTTTGTTTCATACTATTTTGCATCCGTTTAAGGTGCTGCATCTCATTGGTGATTTAGGAGTGCCAGTTGTAGCTTTATTCCATATCAATTTGCCTCCTCATTGAGAAAAGAGTTTTGGTTGAACATTATGTTGTGAAAATCATGTAACAAGAATTGTAATCCTCTTGTGAATATCTGTGTGTTTGGGTTCGGCCAATATTTGTGGGTTAGAAGTATTTTGGTACCATGCGAATAGAGAGGATACTTCAATTTAGCTGCAGTCTTTTCACACCCTGTCGCATTGTAAATGAGCAACGCTGGGTCCAAACCATTTAAGGCACCTAATCAGGGATTTGAATTAAGGGACTAGGACCCGTAATTATAATGGATTTCCGAGTTGGACACGATGTGAAGTTTACATTTTGTAATTGAAGTGTGGAAAAATAAATTTCCAGTTTACATTGATTACATTTAAAATGTTTTAGTCAGTTGTTCAGTTTCCATCTTTCAATTATTGATAACGATTCCACTTATGAATATTATAAAACCAATTGAATCAGCCCTGAATTACAAAATCAGAAACAATTGGCAGGATCGATTGGTTTTATATCTTAGCACATTGTCAGTGATCTCTGTCATTTACTCATGATTAATTTGGAGCATGGCAGCAGTGATTCATTCGTAATTAGAGAATGGAAGAATAAAGCCAATTCTGAAGTACTGGCCATTGAAAGAATTCTGCATGTGATAGGGGGTAGAGGTGTGTATAGCAGAAGTATCTCCAAAAAGCTGGCAGAATGTAAAAGAACACTAAGTTTGAGGAATATGCATATCTTAAAAAGTTAAAGCAAAAACGCTGTAAAAACAACGAACTTACATTCTACTCATAATGCTGATCCCATGTCTGGCATACAGACACTATTTGAGGAAAGAGATGAGAATTTTCCCCGAACATCTCTTGATTGTTCCCAGTCCATCCCCCGATAATAAACTTTCCCGTGCTCTGAAGATGCAGAATCCAGTACTGGTATCCAGTTTCATAGCATTCGTCGTTGGGGTTAGCGGCATAAGCCGTCTGAAACATGGGGCCATGCTGGGAATTACAGTTCTCTTCGTGACGCTAAACCCTGACAACAAGGCGAAACTGGCCCAATTTGTTCAATAAGTCTAAACAATGATACAGATCTAAAGGCAGCATAATTCTGCGAGTGAACTGAATACGAATGACTTTTGTGAGACGACTAAAATAAGTGGTCATCTATATGACAAAAGTGCCATAAATCGCACAAATGAAGAATGATCGAGAAGCCGACTCATCCTTGCTAAACCCTATGTGTTTGCAAAGCATTCCTTCTGCTGTCACCAACATGAACCGGCCTTTGACAAAGGGTCAGTTAGACTCGAAATGTGTCAGCTCTTTTCTCTCCTTACAGATGTCGCCAGACCTGCAGAGCTTTTCCAGCGTTTTCTCTGTTGGTTTCAGATTCCAGCAACCACAGTTATTTGATTTAAACCATATGAACTTGTCCAGGAATTTCGGTTTGGTAATGTGATGACCAGTGGTTTTCTACTTGGATGGCAAGAACTGGACCGAACCACGGTCCAAGTTGCAGGTAAACAGCAACTATATTGTAATACCTCCTGAACTCTATACCACATGTGCCAACCTGGAAGAGATTGGTTAGTTCCATCATATCCACTAGGGGGCAGAGCCAACCACAGATGTCTGCTCAGCGATTAATGCTGAGCAACCCTTTCCCGACTGGACCCTGGAAGTGGGGACAGGCAGGCCCCAGTGCTACAACTTTGGGACTGAGAATAAGACAGCGGATTACATCCTTTCACAATGTGAGGTATGCGCTTAGTATAATATTAAAAAGCGAATCTCGATCCCTGTAGGTCACATACCATTGTTCGAAGGACCATTTCCACATGTGGTGATTGACTATGTGAACTTGACAAAGACGGTGAAAGTAAAAATATATAGGTTTGTTGTAATCGACAGGTTTAATAGATAGGTAGAGGCAATTCCATCTAGAGACTCATGCACAGCCACAGTAGTGACATTTTTAACGAATGAAGTTATTCCAACGTTTCGCATAGCGTCAGAGATCAGCTCAGACAATGGCTCTGCCTTTATACAAAGAATGGTCAGACTTTGAGGATCAGCCGAGATTTGGTTGTGTGTATCATCCCCAGTCACACGGCATGGTGGAATGGATTAATCGAACTTTTAAGGCTAAGTTCAAGAAAAGTTGCACAATAACAATGGTTCAATGCACTGCTGCTCGCACTAATGCGCTCCCGCAAGCAGACTAATTGTATGAAAAACGTGCTGTTGCATTAAGTACTTACCAGACAACCATGGCAGTGCGAAATTGAGGGGTCTGTTTGAGGGACTTGGCTTGAAAGAATTGGAGCTCGAGGTTAAGCAGTACATGCAACAACTAACTGTGAGAAATGAGTCTATCCACGCACAGGAGCAACAAATGGAACCCCTGTCTGTCAAAGAGGACAGACATATTAGACCCGGAGACGAGGTATCTACGGGTTTTCGGGAGAAAGTAGAACGACCTGAGGAGAAAGAGCCCTTCCCTGTAAGCACCGAATTGCCCATAGCCGATCAAGTGGAGGGACATTACACCAAAGCTATCCCGCAGATGCTGACTGACACCAGAGCTGAGGTAAGTGAGATTGAGGAAGGAACTGCAGACAGTGAAGGGAACGTGCTGGAAATCAATACCCCTTTACGAGACTTTGAGCAGTTGGTGAGTGAGGTTTTCGCAGATAATTACGCCTCCAAGGCTATCAGAAATTAGTCTGTGGAAGTTGGTCTTTCTGCTAATTGTATGGCCGGCGAAGGTCGAGTTGTGGCCAATGATGAGACCATCCCCAGTCCTGAAGCTTTCTATGAATGTACAGACTTGTAGACCATCGACTTGCCAGACATGGTGGATCTCGCATGATACTGCCAATGCCCTGCAAAGCCGAGGCGAACGGTATAGAGGAGTGAGGATTTTGGAGCCCGCTCACTGGCATGGTTGCTTACTGTCATAACCAGTACGACCAATGGGCAAAGTAGACGGCAACACTGCTGACAAGACAGGACTGCTTCCTGTGCACTGAAGTGAAACCATCATACTTCGTAGCTCCTATGCCCAATAACTTCTCCACCTGCTCCCAAAGGCAACAACGACAAAATCATCGGCCAATTAATCTGAATGACACGTCATCACCGTTGCAACACAAGTGCCTTCTCTGGTGACTCCTCATGCAGGCGTGCACGTATATGGAACAGAACGAAAATATCAGACAGCAACTTCGACAGTTGTGCAATTGCATTACCGCTTGGTCTACCAGTAAACGTGACCAGATTTTCTCCATGGCTGCTTTCACGGTGCATAAAGGCTTAAGCTTGGTATGTTTCAGATGGAATGTCTCTGTGCCGGTAGGCCACTTTGAAGGCCATTGTGGGGACACAGTTTACTTTCAGACTGACACAACTTCTCAAGCCATGATCCACACCAATGGTGGTAGCTCATTCTGAATTGTCTGCACATTACATGAGCAGACACCTGGTGGTGTGTGGCTTGGAAGAGGGGCAGGGTCCGATGCTTCCTTCCAGCTAGGATTTGACCTGCATCCGTGTTATGCTCCTTCCTCAGGCTGCTGTGTCACCATCGGCCCACATTGACGCTCTACAATGAGCAACTTACACCGCCAGAGACAGGAGTGTGTCCCTGACCTAACAATGCAGACTGATAGTATCAGTCAGCCAAGTGGCATCCCAATTTGAAATCAAGGCCCGAAGAAAAATCGACACAAGGTGGGAGTCACATCTTCCTCCTACTGGACTTCACAAAATGCCAAATGGTTTAACTATATCTATTTAAACCAGCAGTGATTTATTAATTCCACTAATCATGTCCTCTCAGCCTTGGGGGAGCAATTGGATGCAACTACCAAAATGGCATGGCGAAATAGACTGCCTTTGGACTGGTTGTTACCTGGAAAAGGAGAGGTTTGTGTGACGTTTGGGAAACAATGCTGTACCGTCATATCCAATAATGCTAACATGGAGGGAACATTTATTAAGGCGACAGATAAGCTGAAGTATGTAAGGCAAGAGCTTAAAGAAAATGCATGGTCCGGCCAACAGTTTTTTTTTACTTGCTGGATAGCGTTTTGTATGGATGGGGAGCTTGACTCGCCAAGATTGGGAATGTTGCAGACATCGTGATGATTATTGTTGCAGTTGTATTTTGTTGTGCTATACCTCTTTTGAGACTTGTTTAGTGCGTTCCACTGCATCGCAGTTTCCTGCGGTTCTGCTGACCATCCCCCTCTTCAAATAATGCTCCAACGCTGAGTTGTTATGATCTCATGACTGCTAACATGTAAAGCCTTTTCCAGACGAATACGACTGAAGTAATTTGCGTCATGTGCGAGCATAGATTGTGAGAGATTTTGGGTCATTTTTCCTTTTCTGGTCATTGGGTGACGTGCTTTTGGCCCATTGACCCCAGGCACGGAGGGGAATCCTACATGAACTGGACCCTGGAATTATTTCTACCCGCCTTTGGGACTGAAACTATCAGTTTAGCCAGTACTCCTCCAACCTCATTGTGTTCATTCTCTACGTAAGACAAATAGGTCTCAAAGGGAGGAATATATGGAGATTAGTTTGGCAGTTCTATGTTTATATCATTAGAGCAATGCATAGAATTATCTAATATGAAAATTACTTTGGTAGTTGTATGTTTAAATTGAAGGAACAATGCATAGAATCATGTAACAGACAAGCAATAGATGAGCGAATGCTGAAAGTAATGGAAGCCTAATGTGATAGGGTAGTCAAATCACGTGAAAGATGAGCCAATGGTTAAAATAATCGCAGTGAAATGTGATAGGTTAAGTGTAAAGCAGAAGGCCATTGTGGCAGAAAATCATCAGTCTGAAAGACAATGTGAGCTAATACGATGTAATGGCGCCAACTAGAAATCTATTAATAGTAGCGAGCCCAAGTATTGGGGTGGGGGAGCAGTTGGGAAGCCATTTTCTGATTTTCACTTCTGTTTGCAAATGCAAGTTTAACTTCGTGAAGAATGTTTTGTGTCTCCATATAATTCTCACAGAGTGTTGGGTACTAAGGACCCACAACATTGACTATTACAGTCAGCCTTTCCCTGTCAATGATTGAAAAATTCTTTTATCGTCTCGTAATTTTATCTTTACGGCAATCAATCCTGAGTACGTCGTGCTATTTGAAGCGGTCACAAGCCCCAAGTCAGCTGGTCACGGATTAATGCCAGAATGAATTATTAAAAAGAATGCTTATTAATAAACACAGTGACGTTGACTTTTGTTCTACAGAGAACAATTGCAATCGTCAATTCGATACAAAGTTAGTAATTTTCACAATTATTGCATTATATTCCAAAGATGCAGTCTTTTATGACGGTTAATACATCAGATCTACTTCCGAGCAACAGGTATTGTGCTGTTCTATTCTGTGCTCCATGGTCATTTTCACAGGCACGGACTGGTCATGACGCTACCAAGGGACGTTTAAATATTTGCAATATGTGCGATGTGTATTTATCCTGAAACAGTCATCACCAGTTATTTCTTAGAATTTGAAAATCACAAAAAAAAGCCACGTATTGTGTAATAGGAATTATGCAATTTTCTTTTGGAACCTTGAAGTCAGATATTTAATAGTTCACATTAACTCCAAGATGTGACTTGAAGCCTCTCAGCAGTACCAGGAGCAATGACGTCCTCCGTTCCAGTTGTGAAAGGACTGGATCACGATCATGGGTTGTGCTGTTTTCAACTTTGTCAATCAATATCAACAACCGCTCTGCCACGAGACGATACTCCAACGAGACGACCACGTTATGGAAGAATAATGAAGAGGGTAATGGTGCAGACAAGATTTAATGTAGCATGACAAGGGCCTGAATATGTGAATCAGCAGATATTGCTCTTTTTGTCAAATGCCATTTGAAGCATGTTACAAGATCGCCATAAGACGTAGAATAAGATGGACACCATTCATTAAACTTAATCTGCAGGCCATTTAAAGAGCTTTCTTGGATGTTTCATTTGATGTTTCTTCGATTGCACATACCTGCACCTTTGTCAAAACAAGATTTTCTTGACATTTTACGCATTACAAAAGTCATGTTTAGGAAGCAACAAGAAATTTCCTTTCCACACTTTTAGTTAGCTATGTGCCCTGTCATCCTCAGGTTCCCAGAGGTATATATTCCATATTAACATCTAACAGTGCAATCACAAACCTGTTGTCTGTCGCTATGCTTCCATTTCTGTTGTGTCTACACTTTGGATGGTTTTCTGGTAAATTGACATTCAAATAAAAAAAATCAAAAATCAAAGAAAGTACAGCACAGCAACAGTCCCTTCGGTCCTATAAGCCTATGCTATTCGAGATCATTTATGTATACCTGTTGGCTTTTTAAAATAATCTCTACCTACTGCTCCCTGCCCCATTCATGGACCTGTCTACATAATACTTAAATGACGGTATCGTTCCCACCCCGAACACTTCAGCTAGCAATGCGATCCAGGCTTCCACAACTTCTGTGTAAAGAATAGTCCACACATATCTCACTTAATCTTTTCTCTTGTCACGTTGAACTCGTGACTCCAATCTGCCAATCTGGGGGAAACGCTTATTGCTATTTACCGTGTCTATACGTATCATAGTTTTGTAACCATTTTCAACCTCCGTCTTTACCATAAAAATAATCATAAGCGACTCAACCTCCCTTCATAGCGCTCTCCATACCAGCTCCTGTGCAAACACTTCAAAGTATCCAAGGCTTTTGGCAATCTGGCGACCAGAACTGTATGCAGTATTTCAAAGATGGCAAAACCAAATTCTTAAACAAATCTAATATGGCCTGCCAACTCTTGTATCCAATACCCCATACGATAAATGAAAACATTCCAGGAACGCGACTTCCACACCACCACATTTCTGAGATCCAGTAAATTTAGCAACTCGCTCAATCTCAGCAAGAATATTCAGATAATGGCAATAATACTTCTATCATGATCCACGTCATTGGATATTTGACTGACAACAACACCAATACGCTGTGATATTATGTGGGAAGTTTAAGTTAGCAGGCGACAAGTATTTCTCAAAACGGCGTATAGAGACTCAAGACGCGGGTCAGAGAGAGGTTGGAGATCTGAAAGCGTCGTCGATTATGAAGACAGACTTTGAAAGAAACTAATGACAGTGTTATGGTCACACCAGGGTATACGTTGAGATATTTGCTGTGATGAAGAAACGGATAGAACGTGAAATATACAGTAACATATTCGTTGTTTCATAAGCTGCGGGTCATCACACATTTTTTTACAAAGGAAAAATGGGAAGTAATACATTATTTTTAAGAGAGCATACTGTCAGATTGAACATAATTGATTGTTCATGCGGGTTGAAGACGAAATACCTTCCAAAAATGCGTGAGCAACAAGTGCAAATTGGAGAGTGTTCGCGCTGGCAGAATATCTGTGTCTTCAGGACATGAAATGTTTCGGGACTCTTGAGAAGCTGACAGTGTCAAATAAACTCACTGTTCTGCATTGGAAAACAGTGTGGAGGTAAGCAGACGGATGCGGATAATTCATTTAAATAGAAATTTAGGGGTTTGCACGGCGGAGTTGTCGATCGTTCAAACAATATCTCAGGGAGGGGAGAGTGAGCAAAGTGAGAAAATACTTCATAAAAATAATGCATAAAACGGAATATTATCTGTTCTAAAACTAATACAGAACCTCAAAGTAAGACAAACCCTATAGCTATTACAGCCGTTAAAAATGATAGTGACCTTAAAAGAAAAGTATTCCTGAAACAGAACCGGATAAGAAATCAAAGTCCACTACAGATGTAGAGAGTTACACAGACCGCGGAATTAATAAAAATGCTGAACATGATGCAGATTCTGACACCAAGAAAGAATCGGCGACAAAGGAATGTCATTGAAATCACAGAGTCTCGGAAAATGAGAGAGCAGAATCTGAAACTGATAGAAGAGCTGACTCTCAGAATTTACTTGGAACAAAGAGGTGCTCGTCATCATGGTGCCATGGCATTGGTTGCAGTGGGTAGAACCTTGTCCTATCGAATGCAGCCTTACAAAGCTACTGTTATCTCAAGCACACCAGATTCATTAATCTGCACCAGTATATACGTGTCATTACAGCTATCATGGTACCAGGACGCAGTTCCTGGATGTGGTAAACGTATAATGTTCAGAACCTCTGCTCATTCCAATTACGATGCACCGTCCTTATGACAGAACTGGTGGAACACAAATACAAAACAGTTTGCTACAAACTCTGGCAGGAATTTTCCTCTACTTTTCTTGTTCAACTCCTTTCATGAAATTTGTTCAATATGCATCTATGTCATCACTATTTGCATTATTCCATGTATGATATTACAAAACAAAACAAAAAATCACAGTAACCTTTGCACTGTGAGTCCTCTGAGGTGGAATGTGCTAGGACTCCAGAGACTGACGCCGCCCACAACGGATTGGACCTGAGACAGTAGATTGAGCAGGTGAACTGGAAACTCACTATTTCTTACTCCGTGAGACTTCTTTGAGAAACATTGGAAGAGGTATAAAATATATCAACAGCTAAGAAAAGAAAAGCTGAGATAAATGTCAGATTCTGTTCAGAAGATCCATGGGTGATGACATGGTAGCCCTGTCCGAATACAGGTCTCAGTAATTCGAGCTTTGCTGAGATATTGGCATGTGACTAAGAAGGGACGTTAATGTTCAGGATCACATAAGCGTGAACTGACTGATTTGTAGGGAAGTTATCAAGCAAAGGACAATGATTGAAGTCAAGGAACTGGTAATTGCAAAGAAGATGGAACAAAATGTAAGCAACAGTGGTCTGCGGATGTTCCAGTAACAAGAGACAAATTTCACGAACAGGCCTTATGATCTGCCATTCCTGAATCGACAAATGTTGCCCTTCCATACTTAAACTGCCTTCACCTCCAGGATCGATACCTCTCTACTGCGTTCCTATTCAAGTATCCGTCCAGGAGTTTCTTAATGTTTGCTTTCAACAACCCTTCTGGCAACCCGTTCCAGGAATGCACAATCCTTTGTATGAAGAACTTGTCCCGCTCATCTCTTTTAAACGTACCTCTCTACTTTGAACCTGAGCCCGCCTAGCAATTTACCCCCCCACCCAGAGGAAATGATCATACTTTCCACTGTTTTCATGCCGTCAACTTGTATCAGATCACCCATCACACTGCAGCATTACAGTGAGAACAAATCCAAATTATTCACCCTCTCTTCATAGCTTACCTTCCCTCTGACCAAGAAACAGCCTAAGAAACCTTTTCTATGCCTCTCCAAAGCATCCAATCCTTCTTATAGTGTGGTGACCAGACGTGCGTGCAATATCCCAAGTGTCGCCTGGCTGATAGTTCATAACACTGAATTATAAATTGCATACTCTCATTTTCAATGCACCATGTAATGAAAGCAAGAATGCCTTAGGCCATTTTATGGCCGTCTCTAACTATGCTGACACCTTCAATTATCTGTGGACCTATGCAAACAGATCCTTTTTCGTACCAATACTGGTACGTGCTCTTTGATTCACTGTATAATTTCCATCTGTACTTGGTCTTCCAAATTGCACCACATCACATTTCTCTACATTAATCTGCATCTGTCATGTTTTACTTCCCACAGATCTAACTGATCTATATCATGCTGTTTCTATAACAAATATCCTCACTATACAATCTTTGTATAGTCAGCAAACTTACTAATTGGACCAGATATTTATTCTGACAAATCATTATTGTAGAACCCGTTTAGCACGTCATGTCACTGATCCCTTTGGAACACCACTAGCAACAATTCTCCATGCTAAAAAAAATCCTTCCACTGCTGGCTTCTGTTTTGTATGACGAAACCAGTTTATGATTCATCTTGCCAGTTCACACCAATATTATGTGATTTCACCTGGAATAGATCTCACGCAGTGTATGTCAATATCCTTGTGAGAGAGAAAGTGCTGCGAATATCCCAGTAAGATCGATATGCAGAGGTCATCAATTTCATTTATGTGATTCCCTTTCTAGAAAGTCGTACAGTAAGATGAGGACTCTGCTGATCATTATTTGGTTGTTCACTAATTTCCTGCCTTTATTTAAATACAACACGTTGATTTCAATTACCCCAGCAGCAACACCACCCTTGATGGTACTCATTTATCACTTTGTCCAAGTCAGTTTCACTCATGATACAGAAGAGCAATGGCAGATGTTGTTCTTCGGAGCATACATTGGATATGGAATAAATGTAATATCGAGTAATACAATGATTGTTTTACTGAATGGCTATTGAAGAGACTCGTTTGTGCTAAGTGTTTGCCATGGACCGCGAAAAAGGACACACAAAAGGGAATGATGAGAATATGTAATAAGTCACTGAAGTGAAGTTGGGGAATGTATTATCTTCGTGTATAATTTCCAATCGCCGTGTAGAAGGGATGTTCTGTTCTGGGATAAATGAAGAAACGCACCTAATATACGAAAGCTTCCCAGCAAAGGACAAACCATTGAGATGGGACGTATTTCGAAATTTCCCATCCAACCAACCGTTGTTCGAGATCCAGAGACAGCAACAAATCCTGAAACAGATCAACAGCCGACTGGAGCTTAGACTAAAATTTCATCATCTGTTCTAATGCGGTCTGAAACTACAGATATAAGATTTAATATTACATTCCGATTTTATGCTACTAGATTGAAATTGTTGGCCCAGCACTTCCCGCATTAGTAATTCTTAAAAGTTAACAATCTCCATTACAAGCGCATATGCCGTTGTAAAGGACTGTGAGGTAGCGAGAATTATTCACATAAATTGGTTTGTGAATTACGGTGACAGTATGCAAGAGGTCAACATAAAATTCCGTACCAGTTTCTTTGTGTATGAGAGGAATCACGTTTTGCCTGCATCTTTGCACATTCCACAGGTCAATGCAATAATTTAATGATTCGGAATATGTGATGTCATGCATCAACAACAACACTGAAAAGGTGAAACGTGCCTTCAAAATTTTAAAGTGTGTGGGAGCTTCAGAACGAGTGATTTAGTGTGTTATTGATTATTACTGCAATACATCGTAAATAGAGTTAGATCTGTGAGTTCAGAGAAACTTGTGAGGCATAAATCATGTTGTGTGAGGTGGAGTATGGGAAATGGAATGTCGTGGCTAATGGGAGTGAGACGGATTTACTGGCAGCACATGAATGCAGTGACTGACTGGTTTGCAGATAGGAGTGAAATGTCATGACTGAAGGGAGTTCAGTGTTCTGGCTGATGTCAATTTGTGTGAGTCATTGAAATGATGGCATTCAGTGACTGAGAGGAGTGGGAGTAGTGGCACAGGGGAAAAGGACGAAGTTCATTTCGGAAGTGGGCTGCAGCACCTGCACGCAATGCTTGCAGTTTCACAACAGCGTGTGAGATGGTGCATCCGGGAAGTGGGTGATCGTAATGCCAGTGGTAGAAGTATTGAATTCGGGAACCAGGATGAAGTGTGAGAAATGAATATTATTATTGGCGTAAAATATCTTGAATGAAGAGAGTGGGATGTTTTGACAAGGGTTCACGGGACGAAGTTACTGAAAATGTGGGTATCAGTGACTGAATGTAATGCGTTTCAGTGACTTATGGGAATGGGATGAAATGACTGACAGTATGTATTTCTTATGATAAGCCGCCAAGAGCGTGCAATATGTCGATAGTGTGTGTGACAAGGTGCTAAGCGTTTGGATAATTTCGTAGGTCATGGTAAGGTAAGTGTACTGTGGTGAGTAGGTCAATGTGTTGGTGACGGGCTGTGTTCTAAGGCATTGGAATGTTGTATTCTGTTGTTGGTAAAGTATCTGACATTTCGTGGTGTGTGTATTCTTGTGGCAGTGACATTGTGCATGTGACATGATACGGGTTATGGTTTACTTTATTGGTGTTGTTTTGTGAGATATTCCGTGAGTTATCGTGTTGGCTATCGGATGTATGATGCTATTCCGGCATGGTGAAAATCCCTCTGCAATTCTAAATAAGCTGCACAAAAAATGTTCATCTCGTGCTGTAATCTATTAAATTCCATGAAGCAGAAACTGTCCCAGAGGTCACTACTAAAAATAATGATAAAACAATTTTATTCAGTAAGTCCAACAGAGAATATTCAAACCAACAGTTATTTCCAACTGCTTTCAATTAAAACTATCTTTAACCTCCCACTCTACAATACGAGTCCAATCAGAAGAAAAAAAATAAGATTCACAAAGTAAAATCACGTTTCAAAACTAGCCAGCTGTGTCGATTCTATTTCATGGTTTTTCTTCTGTAGATATTTCTCAATGTCAGCTTCGATATTAGATTAGATTACTTACAGTGTGGAACAGGTCCTGTTGCCCAATAAGTCCACACCGACCCACCGAGCGCAACCGGCCCAGACCCAATCCCCTCCATTTACCCCTTCAACTATTCTGCCTCACAAACTTCATATAGATAAGTACCTTTCAGAGAGCTCTTCAGATCGCAGTCGATTTGTTGGTGACCTTCGCAGTTCTCCAACTGACTGGTCAAAATGTCCGGTTTTATCTCGCGAAATTTCGAATCATTTCATTCGCTTGATGTCATCCCAAACTTCAAAATTCAAAATCGATTGGAAATTGTTTTATGGGGCATAATTAAAATGGATTGGCCGAATATGAATTGTTTTTGTTCCATACCAACACGACAATAGATGTTTGCTTCAACCAAGTGTGACATTTTAAATACTTTCCACACGCTATGTGTTTCTGTAAGCCCGTGCCCAGTTTCACACTGTCTTCAATATTCAGCACACTCTTACACCTCCAAAAATCCTACCCCTGTGGAAAAAAATTAAATATCATAATGAAAAGATGGTTTCATGTTCTTCCACTATTCAGCAACCACATTATCATGACCTGCATATGACTTTAATCGAAGTTCATAATAGTTTTTTCATGCGTGTGTGTATATATATAAAATATATATATGTATATAATAACATTGAATGGATAACAATCTTTTATACGGTTTGTCAGTTAAATCCACGACAACGTATCTGCAGTTATATTATTCCGATCTACAATTGTACGATTCATAAAGGAGAAGTCTGCAACATTTAACTCCAACAAATAATTTCATATTCTTGACTTTCAAGCTTTTCAAGATTGTAAGAGGATTGTCATCCGTGTACTCAACTGTCTCGGTGTCATTGTCCATAACATACACATTCAATGTTGTTCAACAAGTACCAAAACTCAATAGTTAGTTTTGATCCTGCAGTCTTTCCTCGACTAGATGTTAAGTCTCTTCGAAAAATAACCGACTGGCAGTACAATTCTATCCTCGTTTCCTGCATAATACAGCTCCAACTCCTATGCCACGAGCATCAATCACAACTTTGAAGTTTGCTGTAGCTAAAACTGGAGCGCTGGTTATGGATGGCTTCAAATGGTCAAATAACACCTGGAATTGTTCCGACACTTTGTGTTCTTCCTCAGGAAAGCACTTAACGGTGCCACTACACTGCTGAAGTTTGGAACAAACTTCCGATATAATTCACTTCGCACCTAAAATTAAAGCACCTCTTTATTTGAGATTGGTCTTTGAAATTCATTGATGGCTTTCGAATTTGCATTCCATGCGGTCAACCTTCCATGACCTATGTTATGTCGCAAGCAAGTCATCTCTGCTTACGCGAATTCAGTTTTCTTTCAGTTTATTATCAGTTTTGCGTCTCGTACTCGATCAAATAGGTCTGCTAATTTTGCCATGTGCAGGACATACGAAAGATCACGACATCGTCCAGATAGTCTGAACAGTTTGTTAACGCAGTCACAACTCTGTTCATTGGCCTTTGAAATGTGGTGGGTGTGATCCTCATTCCAAAGGGCATCACTTTGAATTGATATCGACCACTTGCGCTTAAGAACTCAGAAACTTCTTTTGTCATCTCTGATAAATGTACCTGCCAATAACCAGGCAGCAATTCCAACTTCTTACTTTGACGGGCTTATCCTACTTTCTCGATGCAGTCCTCCGATCTCGGTATATGTTATCAGTCCGATTTTGTTCCAGCATTGGCCTTCTGACAATCCGCACAACATCACTGAGTCACATCAAGTTTGGGAGCAAGGACGATCAGCGAACACTAAAAGCTCTGCCTCGATTCGAAGATATTGTCATTGAGCATGGCAACCACTACCTTCTGGAAGAGCCTGGCGTTGAAAACATTGAACCAATTGGGGTGTTGCTTTATCGGAACAAAATTTCCAATGTCTACCCATGCCCAATGGCATTAGTCCTCCACAACGTATTCCAACATATGTCGTCATACTGCAGTAACAAAACTTTCAACTGCATTCTTCCCTCCTGAGACAGTTAGTTTGTCTGATGCCCGAAACGTCGATTATCCTGTTCCTTGGATGCTGCCTGCACTGCTGCGCTTTTCCAGCAACACATTTTCAGCTCTGATACTCCAGCATCTGCAGTCCTCACTTTCTCCTCGAAGTTTATTAAGTTACCCTAGGCCTCAAGGACTTCGTCATTGTTAAATATACTTTGAGGTACATCAAACTCCACAATATCAGCTTCTGAGTACTCACTCTGCAGGGCAGTAACTAACAGTTGGTTCTCCAGTTCTTTCAGACAGTAACCATCAGGTATATTCTCTGCCTCCTTTTGGGTGCATGCATCAACATACATGTCTTTAATTGTCTCGTCAGTCTTTTGCAAGTCCATTAGCCTTTCAGAACAAACATTTCTGGCTGAACTTCTGCCGGTTGAGGACCTTCCTATTCCATTCAGTCCTGCAGTATGCCTCTAACTGAACAACAGTTCCTTTACCTTTCTCTTGAGTTGTTGATTCATGCTGTAACTTAGGGTAGTGAAACCTCTTTCTACTGAGTCTGGAAAAATACTCGTATTTTTTTCTTTTATCTCTTCTGTTTCTTGGTGTTCCTTGGGCATCTCCAAAAAAGGGTGTTAATATCACATTGGACCCTTCTAAGCTATTCTCAAGAACAAATGGATTCCTGGACCTGACACTTTATTCATCACTCAAATGAGTCGTCCCCAGTCATCATTTGGTATCCCCCCGGTCTTTCACTGGGATTTGCTAAATTTCTGTCCATCTATCCCACGAATTACCAATCTCTCGGATAACAGGTCAGAAAGATTGAACCATCGCTCATTTCTTACTGTTAGAGACTGGATAGATCCCGCGTCTCTCAACAGTATAACCTCTGGACCATTCTCGACCTGTTCTTTCGAGAAAACATTGTCCACAAATGCGAATTCTTTATTGAGATCATTTTCTATTTCCATACTCAGCCCTTGTCTAAGCTGTACACTCTTCTGCAGTTCCTTGAATTGTCTTGTGTTTTCCTTTCCGATTTTCACTGTGTCACTGGCTGATCTTCTTTTACGACAGCTGTTCCTACAGAGCCTTTCTGTAATGACCAGCACTGTGACTTTCCATATCCCATGTTATCACAGTGGAAATGTCTGAGGCCTTTTACCTACTTTCCAAGCTCTTAGGCTTCTTCTTTGAACTGTGTTATACACTTACGAGTGTTCTCAACTATTAGTTTCATAGTGTCAGATCTCACCTGCAAGTAATTTCGTTCCCTCACGGGATGACCTATTTTTCCTGATGAATTACTCCTCATGTATTCTTGTCAACACTGGAAGGGACTATTTCAAAATCCTACAGCAGAATTATCTCTCTCCGAGCTTCATTGTTCTTATCTAGTTATAAGGCCTGCCCCCATCTCTCAAAGTAACTATGTTCAGTTATTTCGATGTTAACGTAAGTCCGACTTGGTTCCTTCTTTCTGTTTCTGAACCACAATCTAAACGCTTATGATGCCAGTTCATAAGAACTTAAGTTAACATGTTTGACCACCTCATAACTTCTGCGTACCACGCCTGAAAGCGCTGCAAATGCCTCACTGTACCTGCCCACCAGTTTAGTCTGAACTAACATTACGCACAATACATCGGATCCCTACATCTACGTCGACAATTTTCAAATGCAAGGAAGAACGCTTCAAACTCTTTCGCATCACAATATAGTCAACTTTGATACTTAGAGATACACGCTATTTTAAATTCCATCCTGCCAACTTGACTTTTCAGACTAACTGAAATCATTTCAAGTGCAAAATTCTCTCTTATTTCTCTCCCCCTTTCTTTTCTCCTTCTTTCTTTGCTCAGATAAGAACTCTCCCTCTCTCTCATTTTCCTGAATGTCTTCACTCTCTATCACTTTCCATTTGTTTCTATTTTAAATGCATTTTTGTCAACTGCAATTTAAGTCTTTCGAACGCTGCTGCACATGTCTGTTTCTCTGACACAGAGAAGTGTTCTAATTACATGTTCAGCTTAAAATTTGTCATCGGTTAAACCCAATTCTATATTGTTTCCTAATTCTAAAGGTAACGTCTTTTTCACCTTTCCTTCTAAACTTTCCTGAGAAATTTGAGAGTAATCTTCAGACCCCACAACGTCTTTAGCAACCTTCATAGTCATTTCTCTCACTTTTAATTTAACGAACCACATTTAACCGAAATTAAACAAATTGTCTCATCTATGTTATCTTCAAAAAAAAGCGAAGACACTACCTGCAAGTGTTTAATCCATCTGGGCTTTGTTTTCAACCGCAATTCTATTCAAATCTGTCCAAATCTCAGACTGGATCTGACTGGTTGGTTCAAATCCAGGAGCTGAGCCTCTAAGCTGTTTCATCACATTGCATAACGTTCTGCTAATTTAAACCAGACTCAGTAAAGCTCACCTCGCCTCGTAATCCTTGAACGTATGATTGGCAAATAACTATAATATGCTACTGTGTAAAAAAGAGAAGGTTAACAAGTTACTCTTCAACGACAACTGAAATGAAATAAAAATCGAAACTATCTATCCTTGTAAACCTGATTAGTCTGACCAATTTCTCTAGATCCCACCCACAGGACTAGACTGATCACATAAAAGAAAATCTCTGATTAAGTTGAACTAACCAAGCAAATTTCCAATACCATTCCACTTTCGATTTTCCTGCATATTTCAGTCTTCTTTTCTTCAGTTAACTGCGACACAGATTACATATGAAAATATACTGTTCAGAGACCGATTCTGCGGGCACAATACGTTGGTGTTCTCATTCTACCTGTTCAAAACGTCCGATTTTATACAACTGAATGCTTGACAAATTCTCAATGGAATGTTTTCATCAAAGCATTAAAATTCAAATTCGATTGGATTCTAATACCTTGGAGCATCATTTAAACTCTTTGGCCAAATTGGAATTTGTGATGACCCATGGCAACTCAAAACAAGGTATTTGTTTCACAGCTAAATGTTACGTTTGTAAATTTGTCAGCACATTGTGTGCTTGCAGTCAGTCCTTGCCAGCTTCCACTCTCCCTTAAAGGGACACGACATACTTAAAACTTCAGAACAACCTTGAGCAAAAAACAAAATCAACGAAATCCAGCTGTGTATCTCACGTTACATTTCACCAAAAGTAACACTGTTTTCGTCATCATTCCGTAACAGGAAGTGAAATGGAGAAAACGTATGTTAAGGGGAGAAAACGTAGGCGCTGGAATGAAAGTTCAAATTTTATAAATTACTCTCGGTGCTCTGGTTTCCTCACATAGTCCAAAGATGTGCCGGAAACGCGAATTTACCATGCTAGATTGCCCATAGTGTTAAGTGCATTTGTAAGAGGGAAATGGGTCTGGGTGCAGTATTCTTCCGAGGGTCAGTGTGGACTGATGGCGTCGAAGGCCCTATTTCCACATTGTACCGAATCTAATCTAAAAATAGGTAGGATAAGATTGGGACGCCTGGTAAGTGTAACCCTATTAGACTGAAGGATCTATTTCACTATAGTATGAGTGCATTCTTTTACATCTGCTGAAAATACGTAAAAGTGACAATGTTGATTTTCTAGAATACAATTTGAAAACTAATGTCAAATCTGTCATTTAAAGTTATTCACTCAGTAATCTCAGCATAATTCGAACGGTCTGTTTTGAAATTGTTTCAATTTTTGGAATATTGCATGCGATTTTGATCTCTGTCCAATTGGATGTATGTTGGCAAACTTTAAAAGTTTCAGAAAAATTTAAAATGATGTTACCACGGTTTGAGGGATTGAACTACAGGTAAATTTTGAATCTGCTGGGCGTGTTTTCCTTCGAGTGTTGGACACTGTGGGGTGAACAGGTAGAGGTTTGTGTAATGATGAGGGGTATGCGTAGGGTGAATAGACAAAGTGGGAGCCTAGAACTGAAGTGCATAGGTTTATAGCGAGAGTGTGAAGTCTTAAAAGGGAAACAGGGGAAATGTTTCCATGCAGAGGGAATTGTAAGTGTGAAATGAACTGCCGGATGAAGTTGTAGAGGCTGATATGATTACAATGTTTAAAATGCATAGGGTGAATATATGAATAGGAAGGGTTTTGCGGGACATGGGCCAAATTCTGGCAAAGGGAGCCAGAGTAATTTAGATAGCTGTTCGACATGGCCAACTGGTATCGAATGGTCTGTTTCCATGTTGCATCATCTCCCAGTAAAAATGCTTATCATCATAATGTTAATTAATAAATAATTGAAACAAGTTTGGGTGGCACGGTGGGACAGTAGTAAGCACTGCTGCCTCACAGCGCCAGACACCCAGTTTCAATTCCCGCCTCAGGCAACTGACTGTGTGGAGTTTGCACATTCTCCCCGTGTCTGCGTGGGTTTCCTCCGGGTGCTGTGGTTTCCTCCCACAGTCCAAAGATGAGCAGGTCAGGTGAATTGGCCATGCTAAATTGTCCATAGTATTAGCTAAGTGGTAAATGTAGGGGTATGAGTCGTTTGCGGGTTGGTGTGAACTTGTTGGGCCGAAGGGCCTGTTTCCACACTGGAAAGTAATCTAATCTAATCTAAACGTTTAGACTCCCTAACCCAGAAATTAATTCTGACTAAGGGAAAACAAAGCCATATCGAGAACGCAAAACGAAACATCCTTCTCCAAATTTTAGAAGGCGTGCATTGCAATACAAACAAAACAAAATGAAAATACAATGTCGTGATTACGAGGACAGATAGAAAGATAATAAAAAATAATAAAACAAAACAACATTGTTCTGTAACCACGTACAATCAAAATGATAATAAAAGCCCTGCCACAAATAAGCAGCAACTGAAATATATTTTCTTCTATCGAATGCATTGTATGCACTGTTTTCAAAACTGGATTGCTGCATATTGGAAGGAACAATGCAAATTTCGTTCAAACGTATGAAACATTTTAATTGTGGTGGAAGATTAATTCTTAATTTCCAAGGAAGAGCTTTTAAGTTCTGCACTTTGTTAATAGACAGAGGTTGAAGACCTCATTTGAATGATCTGCGCAGTGAGCCGTCGGGAAGAGTAAAGTATTTTAAAGTTAATCTACCTTGCTGCCATTTCCCCATAATCTTTCAATCCCCCATAAAAGGGAGTTATCTCAGCCTTGAACCCACTTAAGGACCCAACATCCACTGATGTCTGTGGTGAAATAATTCACAAATTCGAGACCCTCTAAGCGTTACGACAAGGGTAATCCATTTTGCTAACTTAAACCAGCCTCACAGAAAACATTCGCAGAGTGCTCTAATCTGTTAAACTGCAAGAGACAAAGAACTATCTCAAGGTCACTATTTATATAAAAATTAACAACTTTCATGTTTCACACCAACAGAGAATATTAAAACCAACAATAACATTGAACGGTTTTCTCCTAAACCTATATTTCTCCTCCACCTCTACAATAATCGTTTGATAAAAAAAGGGATTAAGACTGACCAGGATTATTACATTTCAAAACCAGTCAGATTTGCCGATTCTCGTTTGTAAATTTTCCACTGTAGATTCTCTTAGATCAGCCTCGACATTCTGCTGCACGAAATCCCCCACAGACAGTAGTTTTATGAGAGCTCTTCAGCTAGAACTCTAGATTTGTTGGTCTTTGGCAGTACACCCGCAAACTGATCAGTATGTTCGATTTTATACCCCAAAACATTACATCGTTTTAATATTATCAAACTACTAAATACGAATTTGATTGAATTTTGGTATGTCGTAGTATAATCTAAACTGATTGGCCAAATTTGTGTATGTTTTTGTTTCATGTCAACCCATCTGCTGTTATTTCTTTTGATCAAGTGTTAAATTGTTGCCTTGCTCGGCACATGCTGCGCTTTGGGTCAGTCCCTGCTAGCTTTTCAACTTTTGTCAAGGTACAGTACATCTCCAGCCCTTCATACTATAAGGGAAGGAATTCCTCCACCAAATTTTCTTAAACTGACATTCTTTCTTTTGAAGTAAAAGTTTCTCATGCTTCACTCTCTAACAAGGTATACAACCTGTCGATGTCACCTTCCCCCTCCATTCCCGAAAGAAACATGAATATTAAAATATGCAGAATTTCATTCTTCGAATCTTTGATGAATCCAGGCACTATCGGCTCAACACCTCCTCATGGAAAATGCTTCTTATAATTGGTATCTGCCCACTGAACCATCTCTGGGTGAAACTCATTGCCAAGGACAGTTTTCCAGTCGTACTGGGGAGGGAATGATAGCCGTTGCAAACAAGGCTGCCAACTGAAGAACATCAGCGTGGGGGATCATAATCAGAGGCAATCATAATCTAATTAATATTTAATATTAAGATGGGAAAGCATAAATATCTGACAACAGTTATTTCTTTTGATCAAGTGTTAAATTGTTGCCTTGCTCGGCACACGCTGCGCTTTGGGTCAGTCCCTGCTAGCTTTTCAACTTTTGTCAAGGTACAGTACATCTCCAGCCCTTCATACTATAAGGGAAGGAATTCCTCCACCAAATTTTCTTAAACTGACATTCTTTCTTTTGAAGTAAAAGTTTCTCATGCTTCACTCTCTAACAAGGTATACAACCTGTCGATGTCACCTTCCCCCTCCATTCCCGAAAGAAACATGAATATTAAAATATGCAGAATTTCATTCTTCGAATCTTTGATGAATCCAGGCACTATCGGCTCAACACCTCCTCATGGAAAATGCTTCTTATAATTGGTATCTGCCCACTGAACCATCTCTGGGTGAAACTCATTGCCAAGGACAGTTTTCCAGTCGTACTGGGGAGGGAATGATAGCCGTTGCAAACAAGGCTGCCAACTGAAGAACATCAGCGTGGGGGATCATAATCAGAGGCAATCATAATCTAATTAATATTTAATATTAAGATGGGAAAGCATAAATATCTGACAACAGTTATGAAATCAGACTGGTAAAGTGCAGAACTTCTGTGTTTAAAGATGAACTGGGGAAGGTTGTTTGGCAAAGTGCTTTAGTGGATAAAATAGTCAATGAATAATAGGAAATTTTGAAAAGAAACTACAGCATTCAAAATAGCTACATATCTATGGGAAATCTAAACACAGGATATTCCAGGTAAAGTACCCTGATGTACTTTTATGCTTAGAAATGATACATTCAAATCAGGTAGTTGTTTAAATTGTTAGTTGTTTGTTGGACAAGAACAATGGACGGAAATTAAGTGAATAAAACGCTTAAGATTAATAAAAAAAATGTCAATTCTGTCTCAGTGGTGACCTCCATGACCGCAACTGGCTTGGGAACAAACAATTGAGCAAAAGCATAGACAGACAGCTGGAACAGTTTATCCCCGAACTCGTGCTTGGGAGAGTCATCAGCGATGCCAATGCAGTATGTCAGGATAGTGATGGTTTTCGGCAACTTTTCCAAGCCAGGGAGAAGTTTTCGTCTCAGACTCAGGTTCAGGAGGCTGAGACAGAACTATAAATTGTCAGCCTTGACACAACAGACTCCAATGCAAGAACGGAAGTGAGGCTCCGTGTTAAATATGTCTGACATCATTTAATCTAGCAGACGAAAGCTGATTCTCCAAAAACATGCAGGTTGGGTGGAACGACAATGCTAAATTGTCCATTGTGTTTATGAATATGCAGGCTGTGCAGATCACATTACAGGGATGGAATGGGAACGCTGGATCTAATTTGAATGCGCTTCGAAAAGTAAATGCAGAACAAATGAGCTGAATAGCCGTTTCCACGGAGCAGATATTCGAGCATGCTATCATTTACTCACCAGTTTGGTTGTAATTGAAATTGCTTAACTAAAAAATTGGCTTTGAATAAAACCTCACGTATCTTCTTTAACTCATTTTGATGAAAATGTATGTTATCTCTTACGCACTTTAAGCCTAACAATGTACCCGACTGACTAAGGAAATATTGGAGAAAATAAGGAAGGAAAAGAGGCATATGATGCATACTGAACGCATGCTAGCAATACCAATGAGCCAGAGTATTTCAAAAATGGTAGAATACCTGGAGCATCACTGTTACCCTCTTAATCAAGGGGACAATATGAGCAATTCTCCAGTCGCCTGGTTCTCATCCATGTTCGAGGCTGCTGCAAAGATATCTGTTAAAGCACAGCTATTTCCTGCCTTGCTACCCTCACTGAACTGTGGTCGATCACATCCGTACCTGGGGGATAGTATACGAATCAGAATACCCAAAACCTCCTCCCTCCTTATACCTAGTTGACCCAGAACACTCAGAATCGATCACTAATCTCAAATTCCATCATGTCCCACCTTCTCAGTGAATACTGATGCAAAGTTCTCGTTAAGTAACTCACCCATTTTCTCTGACTCCGTGCATAACTGTCCTCCAATGGCCTTGAGTGGGTTAATCCTTTTTCTAGTTACCCTCTTGCTCGTTGTGCATGAGCAAAAAGGCTTCGGGATTATCTTTAACCCAGTTTCCTGAAGATATCTTATGACTCATTATAAACCTCTTAATTCCTAATTTCGCAATGGTCCTACATTCCCATAACATAAGAACATAAGACATAGGAGTGGAAGTAAGGCCATTCGGCCTATCGAGTCCACTCGCCTTTCAATCATGGCTGATGGGCATTTCCACTCCACTTACCCGCATTCTCCCCGTAGCCCTTAATTCCTCAAGACAACAAGAATCTATCAATCTCTGCCGTGAAGACATTTAGCGTCCCGGCCTCCACTGCACTCTGCGGCAATGAATTCCACAGGCCCACCACTCTCTGGCTGAAGAAATGTCTCCGCATTTCTGTTCTGAATTTACCCCCTCTAATTCTAAGGCTGTGTCCACGGGTCCTAGTCTCCTCACCTAACGGAAACAATATCCTAGCGTCCACACTTTCAAAGCCATGTATTATCTTGTACGTCTCTATTTAGTCTCCCCTTAATGTTCTAAAATCCAATGAATACAATCCCAGGATCCTCAGTCGTTCCTCATATGTTAGACCTACCATTCCAGGGATCATCCGTGTGAATCTCCGCTGGACATGTTCCAGTGCCAGTATGTCCTTCCTGAGGTGTGGGGTTTAAAACTGGACACAGTACTCCAAATGGGGCCTAACCAGAGCATTATAAAGTCTCAGTAGCACAACGGTGCCTTCATATTCCAACCCTCTTGAGATAAGTGACAACATTGCATTCGCTTTATAAATCACGGATTCAACCTGCATGTTTACCTTTAGGAAATCCTCGAATAGCACTCCGAGATCCCTTACTACTTTGGCTTCACGAATTTTCTCACCGTTTCGAAAGTAGTCTGTGCTTTTATTCTTTTTGCTAAAGTGCAAGACCTCGCATTTGTTCACGTTGAATTCCATCAGCCATTTTCTGGACCACTCTCCCAAATGTCTAGATCCTTCTGTAGCCTCCCCACTTCCTCAGTACTACCTGCCTGTCCACCTAACTTCGTATCATCTGCAAACCTCGCTAGAATGCCCCAGTCTCTTCATCCAGATCATTAATATATAATGCAAACAGCTGTGGCCCCAACATTGAACCCTGCAGGACACCGCTCGTCACTGGCTGCCATTCCGAAAAAGAACCTTTTATCCCGACTCTCTGCCTTCTGTCAGACATCCAATCCTCAATCCATCCCAGTAGTTCACCTCGAACACCATGGGCCCTCACCTTGCTCAGCAGCCTCCCGTGTGGCACCTTATCAAAGGCCTTTTGGAAGTCTAGATAGACCACATCCACTGGGTTTCCCTGGTCTAACCTACTTGTCACCTCTTCAAAGCATACCAACAGGTTTGTCAGGCATGACCTCCCCTTACTAAATCCATGTTGACTTGTTCTAATAAAACTCTGCTCTTCTAAGAATTTAGAAACCTGATCCTTTATGATGGATTCTAAAATTTTACCAACAACCGAGGTTAGGCTAATTGGCCTATAATTTTCCACCTTTAGTCTTGATCCTTTCTTGAACAAGGGTGTTACAACAGCGATCTTCCAATCATCCTGGACTTTCCCTGACTTCAGTGACTCTTGAAAGATCTCAACCAATGTCTCCATTATTTCCTCAGCCACCTCTGTAAGAATTCCAGGATGTATCCCATCGGGGCCAGGAGATTTATCAATTTTAAGACTTTTTGACTTTTCTAGCACTATCTCTTTTGTAATGGCAACCATACTCAACTCAGCCCCCTGACTCCCTTTAATTGTTGGGATATTAGTCATGTCTTCCACTGTGAACACTGACGTAAAGTACTTATTGTTTTCTCCTGCTATTTCCTTATCTCCCATCACTAGGCTTCCAGCATCAGTTTGAAGTGGCCCAATGTCTACTTTTGCCTGTCGTTTGATTCTTATGTATTGAAAGAAACTTTTACTATCATTTATAATATTACTGGGTAGCCTACCTTCATACTTGATTCTCTCCTTTCTTATTACTCTCTTAGTTATCCTCTGTTTGTTTTTGTAGCCTTCCCAATCTTCTGATTTTCCACTGCTCTTGGCCACTTCATAGGATCTCTCTTTTTCTTTAACACATTTCCTGACTTCTTTTGTCAGCCATGGCTGTCTAATCCCTCCCTGGATAATTTTTCTTTTCTTGTGGATGAACCTCTGTACAGTGTCCTCAATTATACACACAAACCCCTGCCATTTTTGCTCTACTGTCTTCCCCACTAGTCTCTGCTTCCAGTCTATTTTTGTCAGTTCCTCTCTCATGCCCTCATAATTACCTTTATTTTACTGTAACACCATTACATCCGATTTTGCCTTCTCTTTTTCAAACTACAGCGTGAACTCTACCATATTATAATCGCTGCTTCCTAAGGGTTCCCTTCCTTAAAGAACTTTTATAACGTCTTGTTCATTGCAAAGCTTTAGGTCCAGAATAGCCTGCTCCCTTGTGGGCTCCATGACAAGCTGTTCATGACATCCTGTAAGCATTCCATGAATTCCCTTTCTTTGAATCCACCAGCAACATTATTTACCCAGTCCGCCTGCATATTGAAGTCTCCCATGATCACTGTGACCTTGCCATTCTGACATGCCTTCTCTATTTCCCGGTACAGGTTGCGTCCCTGGTCCTGACCACTGTTAGGAAGTCTGTACACAACTCCAATTACGTTTTTTTTGCCTTTGTGGTTCCTCAGTTCCACCCACACAGACTCCATATCATCTGATGCTATGTCATTCAGTGCTATAGATTTAATTTTGTTCTTAAATAACAAGGCAACCCCACCCCGCTGCTGACCTCCCTGTCTTTTCGGTAAGTTGAAAATCCTTGGAGGTTTAACTGCCATTCCTGATCGCCCTGTAACAAAGTCTCTGTGATGCCGACCACATCATAATCATTCACTTTGATCTGTGCCATTAGTTCATCTGCTTTGTTATGAATGCTACGAGCATTCAGGCAAAGTGCCTTAATGCTAACTTTCTTATCATTAGAGATATTGTAAGTCATATGATGTCCTAAGTTCGCGATATTCTTTCAAAGCTTTGGTTGTCATCAGTCGTCCCGACAGTATGTACGCTTCCGTTTCCACTTAGTTAGCCTCACAATTTCTCCTGTCATCCAAGAGTCCTCAACCTTGTCATTTCGACCTCTCATTTTACAGGAATATGCTTCTTTGAAACTCTAAACAACCTCTGTTTTAAAGCCTCCCACATATTGAATTTGGATTTACTTTCAAACAGTTGCTTCCAATCTCCATTCCCCTACTCCTGCCGAATTTTGGTATATTTGACATCACCCCAATTTAGCACTCTGAATTGAAGACCACTCTTGTATTTGCCCATGAGTATTCTAAAACGTACCAACTTGTGGTCACTATTCGCAAAGTATTCCCCGACTGAAACATCAACCACCTGGCCGAGCTCATTTTCTAACACTAGAAACGGTATGGCACTTTCCCGAGTTGGACTACATCCATACAGCTCCAGAAAACCCTTTGGAGGCTCCTAGCAAATTCTGCTCGGTCTAGACCTCTGACATCATCTTGTTGCTCCGATAACTTTCCATGATTTGTTTAGATATTTGCACCTCGATCTCACGTTCGTTCTGCCCATATTGGCTCTCGTGCTCCATCGTGTCTTCCTTCAACACAGCTGTGATATTTTCTTTGAAAAGTAATGCAACTCTCCACCCCTTTCATATCCAACTATATCCCGCCTGAAACATCGATATCTTGGGTGTTTAGCTGCAAATCATGACCTTCTGTAAATCAAGTCTCAGTAATGGCATTAATACCATGAATTCAGGCATTACTCACTGCCCTAAGTTCATCTGCGTTACCAAATATACTACACACATTAAAATAAATTTTCATCAGACCAGCAGTCCCTTTGCATTCATCCTCTGCTCCCAGCCTGCTCTTCCCCTTAGCCGTGCTGAATTCATTGTCTAGTTACTTACAGAATTTAGTTACTACTTCCTTACTGTCCTTTAACCTCAGTTTAAACCGTCCACAACAGAATTAGAAATAGCGCCCCTGAGGACGTTGGTTCCAGTCCAGCCCAGGTGTGGACTGACAAATTTGTAATAGCCCCACCTTCCCTAGAACGGGTGCCAATGGCCTAAAAAATCTGAACGCCCTCCTTCATGCACCATCTCTCAAGCCATACGTTCATCCTACTTAATCTATCTTCTGTGCTCTGACTAGTGCGTGACACTGGTTGCAATTCTGAGATCACTACCTCTGAGGTCCTACTTTTTAACATGGCTCTGAACTCCTTCAATTCTCCTTGCAGGACGTCAGCCATTTTCTGATAACCTATATCCTTTGCGCCTATATGTACCACGAAAACTGACTGTTCACACTCCCCCTTGAGAAATTGCTGCAGCCAATCTGAGACATCCCGAACTCATCCAACTGGGAGGCATAATATCATTCGGGACTCTCGTTTTTGACCACTTTACCTGGTAAGCCATCTCCTCCAACAGTATTTGAAACAGTATGATGGAGATGACTGGAGTGGACAGCTGCGCTTCCTTCCTGCTCTTTCTCTGCTTTTTGGTCACCCATTCTGTTTCTCCCTCAGCAATCATAATCTGCAGTGTGACCAATTCACAAACTTGCGGACCCGTTCACTATTGTGCATGCTCCAAAGTGAGTACATATGCAGCTCCAGAACTGTCGTGCCGTGTAACAAGAGAGGCATCTCGACACAGTTCCAGCACTTAAAGAAGCCATGGACATCAGCTGTGTCCCTGTGCTCCCACATTGTGAAATTGGAGCACAACACACGTGTGAAATCTATTGCCATTTTAAACTTAAATTTAACTTTAGTCTAAGCTTATGTGTATGACAAAGCAAAGTTTCCACCAAATCACTCGATAAAATAATTTAAAAAAGAATGTCTTTACTGATCAGCTCAAAACCATTTTTTTGTGAGGGGAGGAGCGCGGGTGGGAGACACGACACGTGCCATAACTTGGGTCCAGCCGCTACCAAATAAAATAATTTCATTCACCTACCCGAGAGCCCTCTGATGCTCGCTCTCACATCTAGACAAACGGAGGCCCCGAAGTCAAACGTCTGTTTTTTAAATGGTTTCACTCAACTTCCAAACAGCCCTCTCGTTCCCGCCCTCACCGCTCCACAACTGCAGGCTCCAATGCCCGAGGTAAGTTTTTAAATGGTGTCACTCACATTCCCAGCATCCCTCATGACTTTACGATCAACTCTCGAGAAATGGAGGCTCAGATAACCGCGGTAATATGTTATACGGTTTCATTCACCTTCTTAACAGTCCAGCAGTCCTCGCTCTAACCTCTTGACAAATGCAGTCTCGACGCCCGAGGTAAGCTTTTTAAACGGTATCACTCACTTTCACAGCAGCCCTTTGATTGTTGCTGTCACCTGTCGACAATATCATTCAAACCATTAATTTTGGAATGAGGAGAAGTTTGGACATGCAGAGAATGGCGGACCTCAGGAAATTACGATAACAAGTGGTTGAGACCAAATTAAGATGTATTTGCATGAAGGCGGTCAAATTTTATCTCTGGGCAAAAGTTCTCTTTGATAACACGAAGGTGGTATTACGGCATTGAGTTCAATGATCTGTCAGAATCATAATAAAAGGCGGAGCAGGTGAGATCAGTTGAGTGGCTAACTCCTCCTCCTATCTTCTAAGTTTGTTTCTTTCACTAATGATTGCCTCCGTGAAGGACAGAAACATGTCAAACAGCAGGACAATATGGGCAAAATCGTGTCTTTAACTGAGTCATAAAGAGGAAGGGCTGGTTTTGGACTAGGGCAGATAAAGTTGAAAATTGCACGTACCAGGTTTCTGCCCAACAGGTTTATTTGGATTTTCAAGCTTTCAGAATATATCGTAAAAGAGCACACCTATATTGATGTGAAGTCTCTAATCATTTGGAACGGGAATTCTGTTTTCGATGGTTAAATATATAAATTCAAACATTTCTTTCAAGATGCAGTCCCAATATAAGTTAGAGTTATTTTTAAAATCGCCATCTCAGCTCAGATAATATATTAAAATTGTAGCATTTAGAGTCTGTCTGTGTGCCAACCATGATCAGACCGGTTCTACTTCCAAAGTAGTAATTTATCAAATTTGACATTGACTGACTGCCGACAGATTGTGCTTGTTTGAACAGAATGTATGCTTCTCGAAATGCAAACCTGCAAGTGCAATTTTACCTTATAGACTCATATATGCGTGTGATTGAGTGTGAGTAATATAGAGACATTGAGTGTACATGCGTGTGTGCGTGAGTATGTGCACGAGTGCGACGGTGTACTGCTTCCCACCACTTGGGAAGGGAGTGATTGAATATGAACTCCAACGCATCACATCTACGTCCCACACCTCCGCACTCAAATCCCAAAACTCAAATGACATACAATTGTACCGAAAATCAGGTTATTCAGATTTCCTTTCAACAATTGTCCACAATTAGGCTCATCGGTCTGTATTACCCTCGATTCTTCTTAGGTTTAATACCACACACGGACAGAACATTTTCTGGTACACATTTTGCTGTGAAGAGTGACCTGGGTGTTCTTGTGCATGAGGCATAGAAAGTTGGTCTGCAGGTGCAATAGGAGAAAGTGAGAACTGCAGATGCTGGAGATCAGAGTCGAAAACGTAGTACTATGAAAGCACAGCACGTCAGGCAGCATGTTTGGAGAAGGAGAATCGGCGTTTCAGACATATGCTCTTCATCACGTAATTTCTGATGAAGGGCTTATGCTCAAAGCGTCGATTCCCCTGCTCCTCGGATGCTGCATGACTTGCTCTGCATTTCCAGCACCACTGGAATACTGACTCTAATCGCTGGTATTATGTTCATTGGTGTTTAGAACAGTGAGGTGGGCTCCTTCACAAACATTTAGAATTGTGTAGCCATTGGATAGTATGGAAACAGAGAATATGCTTTTAATGGTCCATATAAATGGACATGATGGCACAGCCTCAAAATAAGGGAACTAGATATTGGACCGTATTGAGAAGGAAATTCGCCACCCAGAGGATTGTGAATCTGTGGAACTGCATGCACAATGATATAGTTGAGGATTCCTCATCGAAAGTTCTTATTTTAAAAGATAGGATAGTTTTTTTAACGTCAATCAATTAAGAGTTATGGTGAGAGGGTAGTAACTGATGCTGAGGCCCGATAAGGTCAGCCATGATCTTGTTGAATGGCATAATGGGCTCGAAGGGTCAGATGGTCGACGCCGACTCCTGTTTCTTATGTTAAAATATTCATATGTTCTGAATTATTTCCTCTCGGTTCAACCCATTAACACTCCAGCAGTCCAGTCTATGTTTGCTAATTAAAATCCGCTAAACTAACAAACGACACTTTTTACAGATAACTGACAAGTATTTGAAGAAACGTTGCAGCTCTGCTGAATCTTTTTCAGTAAATAACCACGATAGTAAACATATAAACACTCACAAAACAACGTGCAATCAATCAAGTAACACCTCACTTTGGTATCAAAGTTGTTAATAGCAATAAAACCAAATATTTGGAAATCATCAGTGGCTGAAGACACCCGTGTGGCCTTCATGGACTGCGAGTAAGAGACAGCATGCATCCTCGAATATCATGGATTCCCTACACTGTGGAAACAGGACATTTGGGGCGCAACGTCGTCACCGACTCTCTGAAGAGTAACCCATCCAGATCCATTCTACTCTACTGTTACTCTACATTTACCCCTGACTAATACACCTAATCTACACACCCATGAACAATATGGGCAATTTTGAAATGCAATTCAACTAAACCGCCCACATTTGTTTCCTGGGAGGAGCAACCAAAGGAACTCTACGCAGAAACGTGGAGAATATGCCATCTCCACACCGTCAGTTGGCCGAGGCTAGAATGGAAGCCCTTGTCACTGGCGCTGTGAGGCAGCAGTTTGGGAAGAGGGTGGGACAGCCAATATTCTGTCTTTATTCATCACAAGAGTATTTGAGCACAGGATCAAAGACGTCTTGATGTTTCATTGGCAGAAAACAATATTGAGACTGTGCCTTGAGTATTATGCACAGTTATGCTAACCTTGGCAGGAAAGTATATGCTTCCACTGAGGTTAACAGCATTGTTTCCTACGGTTATCTGGAAAATCAGAGAATATTCATCCCGTGTGGGATCGGGTGAACTGCACAGGCTGAAACATCCCATGCATCCATCTTCTTTTATGTACTGACAGAAACTTCTTTTCATCATGTCTGGCTGTGGCGACTTAGGACATACCTTTCATCTTGTGGACTGCCCTCCGTTTCATGACCTATTCTGTCTATTTCTTGCATGAACTAAACACAGGCGTTGCTTCATTTTCCGGTTCAAGTCTCCACTTAAAATCAGAATGTCCTCTTGTTGTATTATTCTTTTCTCAGCATATTGTTAAGTGAATCCCTTCATTCTTGGAGAGAGATTGATGGAGTGAAATGAGTTAAATAACTCGTTTCATGGAATCGCTCTCATGAATGTCAGTCTCCACGGACCGTAATTGTACAACTGGAATGTGCCCCTCTGGAATTATAAAGCCATTCTTCGATATGTTTGTGACACTGTCAGTGAGAGCAGCACACCCAACGCGAATAGAGATTAGCAACACAAGTACCTAGATCGCAATTTGAGAACAATATATCACAACGATGAAAACGTGAATTGAAATCTAGCTACAGTCAACGGCATAGATCCAGCAATGGACTGTGATGCAGGGACAGTGAATTGGAATATTACAACAATAGCTTGGAATGGGGGAACAACGACTTGGTACGGTGATGCAAAGACATGGAAAGTGAGCAACTTAGACTGGAACAGCAAAACAATAGGGAGGACTTTCTTTGGGATGAAACTCTCGACTGTACAATTTGACCGATTGAATCTAATAAATCGCATTGAAAGGGCTCTTCAGTTCATTCAACTGGGTTATTATCCCATTCTAGCTATTGTTGGTCTCCTTGGTAAGTCTTTCCAATTTGTATCCACACTGGCATTACTGTGCAACCATTGCTGCATCGGATGATTCCGCGGTTTATGATTGCCAAACTCTGAGCAAATATATGACCGTGCTTGTTGTTCAATTGTTGCTTCTGGTCAGCCTGACGAGTCTCTGATTCCCGCTGTCAATAATTTAAATGTCGCTATTTCAGTGCTCTTATTGAATAAATACTGACACATTATTGTAATCGGCATGCATTTAAATCAGTTGTTAAAGTGAATCTACACTCTTTCCTTCTGGTTACAGATATCCATGCTTTCCCTTTGGTGTCATTGCATAATCCAGGTCGTGGGCATTGATTTGAATGGTATTATCGAAGTAATGTTTTGGAGTTGCAGCAGTGCATATTGTTGATAGTGGGATTGATTTTCAAAGTTGTCAGCTGGGTTTTTGTTGAGTGCACTACATTGGCATGATGCTGTCAGGTCGTAGAGTGATGTCAGAGCGGCACTGATTCAAGCAAGTAGAGATTATTCTATGACTAAACAGAAGTGAGCGATTGCCCATTTCGAGCCTGCGCACAGTCGCTACCATCTCTGCATGAGGACAGTTCAGAAAAGGTGACTTTGTCCGTTGATTGCTATTCAGTCTTCAGAATGCAGGATGGATTTTTAACAATTACACATGGATACACAGGAATTCTAAGGTAAAGGACAGACTGGCAACATAGAACTAACCCAAGAAAAACAATCATGACCAAATTGCGGACATTATAACTGACTGACGTGACTTCGAGTGACTTTAACAACGTCACATCTATTTCCTGTGGGATTTACCTATTTCAGCAACATGCATTATAATATGCAGTCATAGAGTCATACATGACGAAAACCACTCGATTTACCTTATCCTACATTTTCATTTGTAATCAAATTATGTAAGGTCAACTACGAGCTGCAGCAAAAAACCCTAATACTGTGATGAACATTTGGTAGAACTATGCAACAGTGTCCTATTCTTTTGTCACATTAAGTAGTATGGAAATATGATCTCTTTGATCTGAGCAGAACCAATAACTTCACTGTTTATATTCCTCAGCTAACGTAATAACCATCATAATTCTCTACCGGAAAAATTGTGGTCTCTCCCAATGTGTCACTCGCTACCTGATGGCTATGGCAATGGCGGATTTACTCGTCGTCATTACTGATCTAATACTGCGACGCATTCCATTCCTCTATAAGACAGAGCACCATTTCTTTAGAAGATATTCCTGTTTGTAACATCCACGCTGTCCTGCTCCATGCCGCCACTGATTGTTCTGTCTGGTTCACAGTTACTTTCACCTTTGATCGATTCGTGACTATTTGTTGCCCAAAAGTGAAAAATAAATTCTGCCGTGTGAAAACACCGGCTGTGCTTCTTGGAACTGTGACTGGAATGAGTTGTTTGAAGAACATTTCTTGGTATTTTATGTTTACAGGTCAGTATAGTCAGACAGATGGACCCTGGTTCTGCTGGCTGCCACGACGTATCAGGTATTCTTCATTGTGGGGAGCAATTGAGTTATTTCATTATCTACTCACCCCAGGAGTTGCATTTATACTCATTCTGCTTCTCAATGGTTTAACGGTCAGGCATATTATCGTGGCCAGCAGATACAGAAGGAGGCTCCATCATCAGAACCACAGAAAGACCACCAGAGACACAGAGATGAACAATCGAAGGAATTCAATAATATTGTTGTTCCTTCTATCAGTAAATATTATTCTGTTATGGTTAGTATCAATGGTGTTTTCCATAAATAGACGACTGTTTTTTCTGAGATACCTATCTAAAAAGCTGCCAGGTTTTGTAATGGAACTGGGCTACATGCTCCAGCTGCTCGGTTGTTGTACAAACACTGTGATATATGTCTTGACACAAACTAAGTTCAGAGAACATTTCAAGAATATTGTCAATTATCCTTTTGCTGCAATGTTGAAATGTATCAAATTTTGAAAACGATTAAAGAATTGCTCTATCAGAAATCAATCCTGCAACCACCTTCGCTGATGTCTTCCACGCAGGCACATTTGAATTTATGATTTTGCTTTTTATTTTACTGCGGCTCATTCTGTCACTGCACTCATTCATCTGTACACTTGCTCAAGAGTGTGCGTCGTCATGCATGTGTGCATTTGTGTGTATGAGTCTAAGCATAAGAAAGATAAATAGAGAAACAGGTTTGCCTCCAAATTTTCTAATCAACAGTGATCGTGACATGATGACATATCATCAGGGTTTTTTTATGTGCGAAACTTGGATTTGAATCTTGTTCCTGCAATTTGCACAACACACACATAAATCCATGAAAGCAGGGTTCATGCCTGTAGACAGGGGGGAATTAAAAACAAAATGAAAGCTCAGGTCGGTAAATAAGCAGTACTAGACGTTTAAGGAGGCTTTTATGTTTCTGAAACGGCATACATTTCGCCGAGATATTCTCTAATGAAAAGGATGCATCATCCAGAACGATTTTCCTTGAAGAGTGATTGCTCGCAATAAGGGACATAGGTTTAAGTTGAGGGATGCTACATATAGGATCTATGTCAGACATACTTTCTTTACTCAGAGAGGAGGAGGAGAGTGGAATGCACGACCTGCAACTGTAGTAGCCTCGCCAACTTTAATGGCATTTAAATGTTCATAGGATTGGCATATGGATGAGAATCGAATTGTCTCAGTGAGATGTGCTTCAGACTGGTTTCACACATCGGTGCCACATCGAAAGCGATAGGCTGGCACTGTGCTGTAATGTTCTATATTCTACCTTCTCTGACTAACCATGCAACTTAAGGGCTGTATCAAAGTGAACAACGTTGTGACCTATATTACAAAATATATTGGCATGAATCGTTTAAAAAAATCAGCAATGAATGATCTTTTAATAAATGGGAGAAAGGAGTGCAAAAGTAAATGATCAAGAAATGTTTGCAAAGCAGATGATTTCACGTTCCACGTGAGCAGAGCAAAGGAAGAAAGTACACAGAAAGTATTCATCTCTGAGTGGTGAACGTTCAGAATTAGCAATGAGAATGGAGAAATTCACATGCGTATTGAGCACACATTTTTAAATCTATGATTAAATGTGAAGATATTCGAAAATAAGCAAAATTAAAGAAATTCACAAACTGAGTCCAAAACAATCATCATCACAGTGAAGAATGTATATTTACAATACTTTTGTAAAGAACAGATAATGCATGCCTGCAGGGAGGAAACAGGAGAGTGGCATGAAAAACTTTTGAAGAGCTGTTGCAGGCACAGTCGTCGAAATGGCCTCCGCCTGCGCGACAGTGAGTCCAGTGATTCCTTTGCTGAATTGACCAATGTAAATGTTGACAAATTCTCGCATTTCATAACTTGCATGGTAACGTAATGAAAAGTGACAGTTAAGATCATGTAATATTAAGCGTAATTTTGTCAAAGTCTCTTGATTATAGACCAAAGAACCAGAGAATCCGATATTTAGTATCCTCTAAATCGTACAAGAAATCGGGTTAAGTCAGGCAGAAGAGTAACAATCAGTGGTGTGCTCCTGCAGGAATTTGGTCTAATCCGGGAATATTTCCACTGTCTCGGGAAAGGCTGTGAGCAGGAAAAGTCTCCAGTTGGATCTGCTGAAAATACAGATTCTGGAACTGGAGCAACTTCTGTGGTCAGTGTAGAACAACTGTGAAGCTGGGAGAAATGCAGAAAGCAAGGCAGCGAGATAGCCACATCACAGGTTAAGACTCCACAAGCAGAAAAGGGATTGTTCGCAGAGAAAGACGACTGAAAAGGCAATGCGACACTCCCCCGTGGGCATTTTCTTGAGGAAAGATACACATCTTCAGATAGTGTTGAGAGAGATGTCCTCTCGGGTTAAGCAGCTAAATCCAATTTCGTTGCACCCTGATGTCTGTGTTGCAAAGGGAATGAGCCAAAATCAGTTGAAAGACAAAGTTTAATCTAATTATGGGGTGGGGGTGGATCGGCGAAAACGAGGATCAAAATGCGATAATGCCTCCCCGATGTTTGATGAATGAATGCCTCAGAGCTGCTGTAGCGCATCTTATTGGCAGAGATCGGGTTACACGATGGGAAAAATGACGGTCGGAAAAATCACAATCAAAAATGCAGTACGCAAACTGCAAGGAGGACTGCAAAGGTAGGGATTTCTAGATTACTACGAGTGCATCATGACTAAAGTGGAAAAAAAACAGTTATGTCACTGGCCGAAAAGATGGTTTGTCCGTTAGGGTTTCAGATATATGAGATATTGGACCCGAGTCAGAAACGGGTGTATGTTTAATTGGGAGCAAAGAAATGACGGACGAATTATACTCATGTTTCACTTCTGACGTCATATGTGAAGTTGCAAATACCGCACTGGAAATCATGTAAAACTAGGGTTCGGTAAGAAGAATAAACTAGAGTAATGCGACCTAGAAGAGAACTTTGCTTGAAATAATTGATAGGACTGAACGTTAATGAAATCGCTGAGCCACCATGCTTCTATAGACAAATATCCAAGGACTGACAACCAACATCCCAGAGCATTTCCACAAAGAATTTGCAAATAGTGAAGCTATTGCTGACATGGGCCCAATTCTGTCGACATAGTTAAAGGTTTTCCTTCATCCCAGCATTCCTCTGTTCGCTCCTCAAACACACTCACCAACATCTCTTTATCTTCTCCTTCCTCCTGTCCAAACGAGACTGTGGTTAGAAACTGAATTAACATGGCTGTGAGAAATAAAACAATGAACGTAATGTTGAGGGGAAGATTCGTGGAGTGAGTGCAGTGTGAATAAACACGTTAGTTCAAAACACCTTCTTTTCTTTACCCTCTGAGTTGAGAGGTGCCTGGATTGCACTGGACCTTTGTTCCAGAAGTTTTTATCTTGTTCAGGTCATGGGCAGCCAATGAGATTTTGAAATGCTGCAAGTTAATCGAAAAAATGATACTTGACCCTGGGAGTCTACGGTCGAAAGTAAAGCTCAGCGGTGAATCAGACCTGCAAAGAGAAATTTTGCCAACATCTGCAGTGCTTTCAAAACCACTTAGTCAGAATCTAATTGGCACAATAACAAGGTATTGTGAGGGAGATGGGAATCAGGTATAACAGCTGACGAAACTCAAAAACAACAGCCATCTACATTTGACAATCGTTTTCTGGATACCTCAAAATTGAAACGGTGCAACCCACTCCCAGTTCGTTAGTGGATCAAAATTGAGAGATACCAGTCAAACATGTATCCCTATTTTGCTTGGATTGTCATTCAGTTTTTCTAACACTGCAGACATTCTTATTTTTTTCATTATTGGATTTCTTGCATTTCAACCACATGAGGGGAAGAGGAGAAATTGCACTGTGTCCTCTTTTGTGAATGCCGATTTATGCCCTGTCCTTACCCTCATGAATAATTTCAAGTATCCTCTATAGTGCCACGTCAAACCAAAATATGATACACGAGCCAATAAAGTGATCTCTTCTCGTCCAGTTAAATAGATCCGCTTTATGGTGGAAAGAGATTGCCAGAGGTTTGGACGGAATTACAATTCTCCTGCAGCTCAATGGTGGTGAGTTTCGAATCAAGCTGAGGTGGGGGAAAAGCTGTAGGATTCGAAAAAGCAGAGATCATGAAGTGTCGTGGGAGAATGGCATTTTGTTGGAAAAGAATCCACTGACTGGTAGGGAGGTAAGTCACAGAGTGAGTCCAGAAAAAAGTAAGAGTGTTTTAAAATTAAGACATTACTTGCTCAGGAGTCGCGAAAGGTCTTTGAGAGGCTATGGGCCTACTGCTGCATTAATACATGAGAGAAAACAATCCAATGAGATCAGAATTTGAACCAACGACATGCGAGAGTCCACCCTTAGGGTACAGCAATTTGCACAAAGAGTGAAACACAGTACTTGAGATCAATAGAAAAGATGTGCCGTAGAATCTGGCAAAAGACAACTGTTTGGAAGACACCATTTTTGTAAGACAAAGCTTGTTAGGTTCGGATATAATTTTCTCAGCCACTAACTATTCTTCTGTACAATCAACGGCTATCATTTTCGATTGCTCCCTGATATCCGGCAAAAGATTAAGGTCATCTGCAAAATAACTCATCAGTTGGACAGAGCAATTGAGATACCATCAAGCATACAATGTGTAGCTGCAGGAATGAAAGGAACTGGCACAGAGAGAAGCACACCTGCGTTGGTCTGAAGGTGGGAAATCTGAGCATAAAATTCTGGAGAGTACATCCCATTGTTTGGAGCTCAAGGAGGCAGCATCTTTTCATCTCTGAACTGAATTCATTGAGTAATTATTAAGGTAAATCAATGTTGGCCTTTATTTCAGATGGAGAAAGTGAGGACTGCAGGTGCTGGAGATCAGAGCTGACCTCCCCCTCCCACTCCACCAAGGACCTGCAGGTCCTTGGACTCCTCCATCGCCAGACCATAACAACACGACAGTTGGTGGAAGAACGCCTCATCTTCCATCTAGGAATCCTCCAACCACAAGGGATGAACACAGATTTCTCCAGTTTCCTCATTTATCCTCCCCCACCTTGTCTCAGTCAAATCCCTCGAAATTAACACCGCCTTCCTAACCTGCAATCTTCTTCCTGTCCTCTTCGCTCCCACCCCCACTCCGGCCTATCAACCTCACCTTGACCTCCTTCCACCTATCGCATTCCCAACGCCCCTCCCCCAAGTACCTCCTCCCTATCTTTATCTTAGCCTGCTGGACACACTTTCCTCATTCCTGAAGAAGGGCTCATTCCCTAAACGTCGATTCTTCTGCTCCTTGGATGCTGCCTGACCTATTGTGCTTTTCCAGCAACACATTTTCAGGTCTTTATTTCAGACGGAATGGCGCATGAAAGTAGGGATGTTGTGTTGGAACAGTACTTGCACGAGTTCGATCGCAGCTGGAATACTGTGAGCAGTTTTAGTTTCAATCCAATCTTGAAAGAAACAAGTATACTGGCAATGGAGGTAGTAGAGAGAATTTCTACTGAGCTAATCCGGCGAATGATTGGACGATATTATGATGAGATATTGAGATGATTATGCCCGTTTCTTTTGTAATACAGAAAACTGAGAGATGTCACTGTTGAATCACTCAAGAGAGTGTTTAATAGTGGAGATGCCGAGACTTTGTTTCTCCTTGTGGGATAGTGTGGAACCAGGTGGCAGAATTTAAGAATATGAACCATCGAATTTAGACAGATGATGAAGAATTTATCTCTCTGAATTTGGGAATATCATTGGAAAGACCAGCTGCAGACAACTATTGAGGTTTCACCGTGAACTATCGTCAAAGCTGAGAAAGACAGATCATTACACCAGAAAAGGTGTCATGTGGTATTGAGATAAATTAGCGAAGTGATCTGAGGATTATCAGACAATCCGCTGAATGACGGAACAGGCTCGAACGACTGAGTGGCCAGCATCTTAATGTATGGCTTCTAATTTGACTGACAGAGATGTACGTTATAATTCTGTCTTTGTTTGAACTGTGGTCAGTAGGCAAAAGGGAAATAGATGAAATTTTGTGATCGCTGCGCTGTGCATGGTTAATTGCTGTTCAATAGGTAGTCTATATTTAGAACGATCTCCAACAGTTTATGACGGAACAAGATTCAATCTCAATTGTGAGGATGCCTCCATGATAAGTCAGTAACGCCCCATCCTCTTCACCCGAGCCATCCAGGTCTTTTCACAGTAGCAAAATAAGGCATCCTTGTGATATTATTGTTAAATGTTGGCAGGAGCGTCAGAGAGTGTCTGAGCTCGATCGCATTGGACAAACAAAAACGTTCTACCCATTAGATTGCAACAATCAAATGTAATCAGCTCAATACTCTGCTCCTGTTCCCAGCACTTTGCCAAACGCTTTGCCATTGTTCATCCACAGATGAATACTTCCTGAAATTGTTGAGTGTTTAAAACATAGAACATAGAACAGTACAGCACAGAACAGGCCCTTCAGCCCACGATGTTGTGCTGACCACTGATCCTCATGTAGGCACCCTCAAATTTCTGTGACCATATGTATGTCGAGGAGTCTCTTAAATGTCCCCAATGACCCTACCTCCACAACTGCTGCTGGCAACGCATTCCATGCTCTCACAACTCTCTGTGTAAAGAACCCGCCTCTGACATCCCCTCTATACTTTCCTCCAACCAGCTTAAAACTATGACTCCTCGTGTTTGTCATTTCTGCCCTGGTAAATAGTCTCTGGCTATCGACTCTATCTATGCCACTCATTATCTTGTATACCTCAGTTAGGTGCCCTCTTCTCCTACTTTTCTCCAATGGAAAAAGTCCGAGCTCAAGTCAACCTCTCCTTATCAGATAAGCCATCCAGTCCAGGCAGCATGCTGGTAAACCTCCTCTGAACCCGCTCCAAAGCATCCACATCTTTCTTGTAATAGGGCGACCAGAACTGGACGCAGTATTCCAAGTGCGGTCTAACCAAAGTTTTATAGTGCTGCAACAAGATCTCACGACTCTAAAACTCAATACCCCTGTTAATGAAAACCAAAACACCATATGCTTTCTTAACAACCCTGTCCAGTTGGGTGGCCATTTTAAGGGAGCTATGTACCTGCACACCAAGATCCCTCTGTTCCTCCACACTCCCAAGAATCCTATCCTTAATCCCGTACTCAGCTTTCAAATTCGACCTTCCAAAATGCATCACCTAGCATTTATCCAGGTTGAACTCCATCTTCCACCTCTCAGCCCATCTCTGCATCCTGACAAAATCCAGCTGCAGCGTATAACAGCCCTTTATACTGTCAAAGACACCTCCAACTTTTGTGTCATCTGCAAACTTGCTGACCCATCCTTCAATCCCCTCATCCAAGTCATGAATAAAAATTACAATCAGTAGAGGCCCAAGGACAGAGCCCTGTGGAACACCACTCACCACAGACTTCCAGGCAGAATATTTTCCTTCTACTGCACTCGCTGTCTTCTGTTGGCCAGCCAATTCTGTACCAGACAGCTATGTTCCCCTGAATCCCATTACTCTTGACCTTGTGAATGAGCCTACCATGGGGAACCTTATCAAATGCCTTGCTAAAGTCCATATGCACCACATCCACAGCTCGACCCTCATCAACATTTCTAGTCACATCCTCAAAGAACTTGATAAGGTTTCTGAGGCATGAGCGGCCCCTCACAAAGCCGTGTTGACTGCATTTAATCAAGCCATGCTCTTCCAGATGGTCATAAATCCTATCACTCAGAAGCCTTTCTAACACCTTGCAGAGGACAGACGTGAGTCTTACTGGTCTGCAATTGCCGGGGATTTCCCTATTTCCGTTCTTGAAGAGAGGAATTACATTTGCCTCTCTCCCGTCGTCAGGTACGACTCCAGTGGAGAGCAAGGATGAAAAGATCTTCGCAAGTGGCGAAGCAATTGCATTTCTCGTTTCCCAAAGCAGCCGAGGACAAATCTGGTCCGGGTCTGGCGACTTGTCAATCTTAATGTTTGACAAAAGTTTCAGCACATCAGCTTCCTCTATCTCTGTCCATTTCAGTATGCACACCTGCTCTTAAAGGTTTCATTCACGACAAAGTTCGTTTCATTCGTAAAAACAGAAGCAAAAAACTCATTTAGGGCCTCCCCTACCTCCTCAGACTTCACACACAAATTCTCTATGCTATCCCTGATCGGGCCTACTCTTTCTTTGACCATTCTCTTAGTCCTCACATAAGTGTAAAATGCCTTTGTGTTCTCCCTAATCCGTTCTGCCAAGCCTTTCTCGTGTGCCGCCTGGCTCTCCTCAGACCATTTTTGAGCTCCTTCCTTGCCTGCCTGCCTGTAATCCTGTAGAGTTGAGCTTGAGCCTAGCCTTCTCCACCTTACGTAAGCTACGTTTTTCCTTTTGACGAGAAGCTCCACCGTTCTCGTCATCCAAGGTTCATTTATCTTACAACTTCTTGCCTGTCTCAGAGGGACATATTTATTCATCACTTGAAACAACTGTTCCTTAAACAGTCTCCACTTGACTATAGTGCCTTTACCATGTAACAATTGCTCCCAATCCATGCTTCCTAACTCATGTCTAATCGCATCAAAGTTTCCTCTTCCCCAATTAAATATCGTCCTATTTTGCCTAATCCTCTCTTCCGTAGCTATGTAGAATGTCAGGCAGTTGTGGTCACTATCACCAAAATGGTCTCCCACCACAAGATCTGATACCTGCCCGGCTCATTGCCGAGCAGCAAATCTAGAATGGCGTCTCCCCTCGTCGGCCTGTGAACGTTCTGAGTTAGGAAACCCTCTTGAACACACCTGTTTCTCCAACCTCCATAGAGAGTGATCTTCATATTCCACGAGCATCTGGAAGAAAACAATGGTCCTCACGGCCACACTGATCCTGCTGCCAATTGCCTAAAATCACCAATTCTACCACTTATCCCACCAGGAAGTGGAAAGTCTTCTTCCTATCTGCCCCTCATTATTGTCTACGTGCCAATCGTGTGTTCTCTCAAACTCTTCTTATTTCAAGATAACGAACCCAGTGTGTTCGGTTTCTCATCATAACTGAAACTCGCCATGCTAGGTAACATCATCGTAAATCTCCTCTCTGTCCCATCTCCAGTGTGACCATATCCCTCCTTTTGTGTGCATTCCGGAATTGTAAGGAAAACTAAGTGTGTGACCAAACCAAATCAATGTTATATGTCTTGTTCATAACTTGCATATTCTTAACGTGTATGCCTCGAAACTAAAAGTAAGTACCACACAGGCATACATGATCAATAACGCTCTCTGACCAGGCATGTTCAGAAACCACAAGACATGCGCATAAAAGTTATATCTTGCCTTTTTTGATCCCGGGGTCCACAACTTCATTTTGCTTTTACATGCCTTTTTTGTCTTGCCGGGGGTCATCACATCACACTTTCGTGAATTGTTATTCATTATCCGGGCGATTTGAGCTCCGGAGAACGTGGATGTCAATATTCAGAACTGTGTTGACACAATGGAATCTTGCAGGAGAGACGCGTGCTGCTGAGTGAATTGGTCGCGATGTGCAGAACATGAATACCGGCCTCTTGGCCTTTGACAAAACAATCGCCTAACGCATACGTGACCTAAACTTGTATGATTGCAATAGAGGAGTGGGAATCCAAAAAACCTCCTAACCAAGACTGGAGTGAGGAAGAGCTGTTTCTCTTCTGTAAAATGTAAAACTGATGAATATTGTGACTTTTAAATACAAAATGTTCCTCGTCTTTACAATCCAGCATGAGATTTTGTTGCGCCTTCCTCCAAAGGGAAGCAATGATGCAGTGGTATTGTTATTGAGTTCTTTCCTGTGACAATGTGGAACTGTTCAGCAGATCTAAATTGAATCCTGCTATGGTAAAATGTACGTTGAATTGAGTGAAATCTGGAGCTGTCATTTTATTGAGGACGATAAATCGAATGTCTGGTTCACTCATGTCGTTGATGGAAGGGCACCACCAGTTTAGCCTCCATGCGACGATGGACACACAACAATGTGAGTTACACCGAACTTCAATCTTTTAAGAGGAATCAATGTTGATGTCGCCAGTGATGCTCTTATTCTGCGAATTTGTTGTGAGATAGCTATGACAACAGCACTCGATTAATAAATTCTGAATAATGAAACCAACGTCAAAAGTCGAAAATTACGTTGTGAAATCCAAGACTACCATCAAGAATCCATTTGGTGTCAAACACAGCTTGTTATAAATTGCTTCTTTTTAATATGAATGGAAGGAAAATGGATTAGACATTGCTGCTTAGACGAAGGCAGGTTAGGAGGATATTGATCATGACTGCCTAGCTCAAGGCCATTTTTGAGATGAGTTCAGGCAATTGACTGTTCCAGAAAAAAACACATTATTTGAAATAAGAGAGTTCCATTCATTTACGAGTAAGACAGGAGTGCTCAGGATATCAGACGTGGGGAAAACACTTAAGAACTAACCTAGTACAATTCTGGAATAACCACACTCGGATAGAGGAATTTTTTGGAAGCCAAATCCATGCTGTAAAGGCGATGCAGCGGCTAAAGTTTACGAGACGGATGCTACACTTTCGTAACTGCACAGGGGCTGTGTTAATTGAACGCTGGGCAGTTTGACATTGCACCAAGAATGGATTAGTTACGAGACAGAAGAATTCCGTTTTTTCAGGGAAGGTGTAACCAGATTTCTTACAGAGGGATGTCTTCATTGAACAGCATTCACCCACACGATGGAATACCAATCAGAAGGGAAAGGATGATGAAATAAAAAAGTGCACATACCTCGGTTAGAGATGAGGACGTTCCTCATGTCATTTTAACAAAAAAGAAATATTTTGCACCCAGACAATGTTTTTCTCTGATATCAGGAAACTAGCCTCTGCTTGCGGGGTTGCATTGTTAAAATCTGAGTATTGAATGCATCGTGAAAGATTTGCTGTTTCTAAACAAACTTAATAAACCGTCAGTAAATTGCAATAAATCATCACTGCCTATGTTAGTGTCATAGAGAGGCATTCATTCATACAGAATTGAAAGAGATTATTTGGCGCGGCATATCTACACTCACCAAGAGTAATCAAATGACACTAACCACTTTTACTTGCAGTTGGTCCACAGTCTACCATGCCCTCGCACTTCATGTGCACATTCACATTCTTCTAAAACATTGCGAGAGTACCCGGCTCCACCACCATCTCAGGCAGCACGGTCAATATTTCTGCATCCCTTGATGAATGAAAACTTTTCAGAACTTCATAAACCAATGACAATTGACTCTGAACTAATGCCCTCTCGTCTCAGACACGTTCGCTATGGGTAAAATATTATTATGACCTATCATTGAGGATTCTGGGTAATCCAAGATGGAGGACGGAAAAAAAATTGGCTGTCACAGCTGCTCCTTCATTGATGTATTTTAGGTGTTGGAGGTGATTAACTCGAATTACAGGAACAGCAATTATAGTTTTATATGCTGTTTCACTGTTTTGTATCTTTGGAAAAAAACAGTCAAAGCAACAGCAGTTTTAAAAGTGGAAAGGACACGCAAAGGAAGCACATGGTGAGGTCAGTGCAGGAGAGAAAGAAAGAAAGAAACTGACAGTGAACCTGCACAGTTACTGCCTTTGATTTTTTTTCTTCCTGTATCACTGGACTTTGGAGTGGGTCTGGGAAAATTAACAAACAGTGAAATACACAACTAATCTTGGAGGAACTGTTTGGGTGAAGTTCACAGCACAGAAGCAGGTAAGTGTTTTTTTTAAGTGGGACCTACAGAAAGTTTGTAGTAGTGAGTAGGCGGGGTTCTTTCTTGATTTTTTTTTTAGATATGTCTCTTGATTAAACTTAAAATATAAGCCATAAGTATTAATTTAAACTGGGGCAATGTTTTTTTTGGAGGAATAAGACCGTGTTTTTTTTTCTGGGTCTCTAGATTGTGATGGAGCAAACATGGCCTTTTATAGCGTGACATGTAATTCTAGTCAAATGTGGGAGGTGAAAGAGCGTTTGAGGGTTATTGCGAATGTTATCTGTAATAAATGCTTTTGGTTGCGAATCGTATCGGATCTAATGGATCAGTTGGAGAGACAATTAGAATCAATGAGGAATTTGGAACAGCAACATGATGTGATGGATGGCCATTATAGGAAGGGGGAAAGTCTCAGATATGGTCACATTGGTGGGTTAACTCCAGGTAAGGTAAGAGAATTAGGCAGATAGTTCAGAAGCTTTCTGTGGCTATACTAATTTCAAACAAGTATGCTGTTTTGGAAAATGTGGGGGTTCATGGATTCTCAGGGAAACGTGGCATGAACAGCCAGGTTTCTGGTATTGAGACTGGCTCTACCACATTGAGGGTTAAGTCGAGTTTCAAGGATCAATTTTGTTAGGCGATTCTCTAGTCCGAGGTATAGACAGACATTTCTGTGGCCAACAGCGAAAACTCAGAATGGTGTGTTATTTCCCTGGTACCAGAAACAAGAAAGTCTCAGAGAGGGTGCAGAATGTTCTCGTGGGGGGTGGGGGGGAACGGGACAGACCAGCATGAGGCCATTGTCCATATTGGAAACAATGACATTGGAAGAGAAAAGGTTGAAATTCTGACGGGACATTACACAGAGTTAGGCAGGAATTTTTAAAAAAGAGGTCATCGAGAGTAGTAATATATGTATTACTCCTAGTGCTACGAGCAAGTAAGGACAGGAATAAGAGAAGAACAGATGGATGCATGGCTGAGGAGATTGTGTATGGGAGAAGGATTCACATTTTTGGAGCATTGGAATCTCTTTTGGGGAGAACTGACATGTCCAAGAATGACCGTTTACACCTAAATTTTAAGAGGACTAATATACTGGCAGAGAGATTTGTGAGAGCTGCTCGGGAGGATTTAAACTGATAAGGTGGGGTGTGGGACACTGGGAGATAGCGAGGAAAAATATCAATCTGAGACTGGTACAGTTGAGAACTTAAGCGGGTCAAACAGTCTGGGCAGGCAGGGGCAAGGTAGGACAATTAATTTGAACTGCAATTATTTTAATGCAAGGGGATTAACAGGGAAGCAGGTGAAGTTAGGGCATGATGACGAACATGGGAATGGGATACCATAGCAATTACAGAAACATGGCTCAAGGATGAGCAGGACTGGCAGCTTAATACTCCAGGATACAAACGTTACAGGAAGGATTGAAAAGGAGAAAAGAGAGGAAGGGAAGTTGCATTTTTGGTAAGGAATTGAATAACAGCTGTGCTGAGGGAGTACTTTCCTGGAAATATATTCAGGGAAGTTACTTGGCTGGATCTGAGAAATAAGAGAAGAATGATAACATTATTGGGATTGTATTATAGACCCCCTAATAGTCAGAGGGAAATTGACGAAAAAACCTGTAAGGAGATCGCAGCAATCTGTTAGAATAATAAGGTGGTTATGGTACAGGAGTTTAACTTTCAGAATATAGACTGGGACTGCCATACTGTTAAGGGTTTAGATGAATAGGAATTTGTTAAGTGTGCAAAAGAAAATTTTCTGATTCAGTATGTGGATGTACCTACTTGAGCAAACATACACAAAACCCCCCTCCCCCTTAATAAGAGAATGGACATAGTGCGGTATTCTTGCTCTCTCCATCGCTGTCGACCTTTCTTTCTATCCTAGGCACACAGACAATGTCAATAAACGTTCAGAGAGATGTCTACATTTAATATTTGTATCGCAGTGCTCATGTCTCTTTCTGGAGTCTTAATTTGAAGAATTAAGTGGTAAGGTTATTGAAAGTGAGTAAGCCACTTCAAGTTGTGGTCGTCATTGATTCCTGGAGTACAAAAGACGCCAATTCAGCCATTGACAGGCTAAAAATGCATTTCTACTAATGATGGTGCTACTTTCCCATTTTGGCTCAAAAAATCGAATGATTTTGCAATTCAAGGCACATGAAGTACCTCTTAATTGTCTTGCGATTTAATGCCTCATATCGCCTCTATGAAAATTTATTGTAGATTCGTACCAGCCTCTGAGTGAATACGTTTTTCTTCAATTTCCATTAAGCCGCCTAGCTTTCCCTTTAAAATGATGGCTTATTCTCGACAAAAAGCGAATTGTTACTTTCTGTTCGCCGTATGCTCACTACCTGATGCACAACCATCACGACCCTCCTCAAATGTTACTTTTATTGAGAAAAGTATCCGAGTTTATCCATCCTCATTTCACAGCTGAAATGCTCTTTCCCAAGCAACATCCTTGAAAAGGGTTTGTGTTCTTCCATTTCAGTCACATTCTTCCTATAATACAGTGAAACGGGTGGACACAGTACTCTAGCTGCTGACTAAACAAAGTTCCACGGACTTCCAAGAAGACCAGCTACTACTCAATTGCTGAATCCCAAATTCAGTCCTCGATCCAGAAGGTGCAAAAGGTGTTTGATGGAATACACCCCACTTATATGGATGAGCGCAATACCAACATAACTCAAGAGATTCTCTTTAACAACGGCAGAGCTCCCATTTTAATGGAATCATTATATTAGCATTCACTCTGTCCACCGCTGATACACGGTAGCATCATTATGCACCATCTGTAAAATGCCCTGCAGAAATGCAACATAGCTCCTAAGACAACACATTGCAGACGCACAGCAACTACCATTTCTAGTACAGTTGACACCATCTGCAAGTTCTCCTCCAATCCACATATCAACATAATTTGCAAAAACTTTGTTGTTCTTTCACATCCACTGACGCAAGGTCCAGGAAATATAATTCTGTAATATTAACAATAACCACTACACGTGACTCCAAATGCTAATCCAACAACATCACACTACTTCCAAAAATGACCAACCTCCCAAATCTTCATTACCACAATGTCTTGGAATTGCCTAACTCTAACAGTAACCCTAACCATAATCCCGATGTTCGCTGTAAATTCAACTCAATCTATGCCTTGAATGCACCAGGCCGCACCAAACATAACATTAACATGAAATATTGTTCTGAAATTAATAATAAAATTAATATGAGCGCCAGCGTACAAAATAAGTGCAGTCATAGACGATTCGTCCTTCGCTCCTGCACTTCCATTTAATTGATCACGTTCAATCATGCAAACTTCTCATCTGATTTAAGCTCGCAAGGGCTGCATCCAACCATATTCCATGACTAGATTCCTATAGGATAGAATTCCAGAGATTCGCAACAGTCCAAGTGAAGGAAAACTTCCTCATATATCCATTTAATGGAATATCCCTTTTTCTTAATCCATGGCTCATCATCCTGGACTTCCGGACCTGCTCAGTACCATCAGCGTGGTATATGTTACAATGAGATCCCTCCTCATTCTACTTAATTCCAGTGAGTGCAAACCCAGTCGATCTAGTTTTTTTTTTTGCCATATATGAGTCCTGCCAATTCGGGAATCAGCCTGGTGAACTTTTGCTTGTATCCCTCAATGGCAAGAATGTCCTTCGTCAGACGAAAGCATCAAAGACTTAACGTGTGGGCTCATCAAGACACTCTTTAATTGCAGCAAGACGTCTTTGCTCTGCCATAGAAAATCGTCCCGCTTAATCGGCCGGCATACCTTTGGCTGTCTTCACTGTCTGCTGCACCATCATGCATGGTTAAGCTGACTCTGTTAAATTCTTAAACGTATCAGGGAAATTAAGCATAACATTCAGGAAAGGATGGAGGAAGTGTTGAGTATTCTAAAAGACATTAAAATATCCCAATTTCCCAGGTCTGGATAGGATGTATCCCTGATTTCAGAGGAAAGCAAGAGATGATATAGTTGCGGTATTAATAGACATCTTTGCAGCACACTTGAACAGGAGTGCAGATGACTGGAGAGTTTTTAATGTTGTCTCCTTGTTTCTCCTTGTGTGACAAGAACTCCAGGTAAATATAGACGGGTGAGCCTGACATCAGTGGTGAGTATGCCGCTGGAGAAGATGCTAAGGGGTCCGATGTATTCCCATTTGGAGGAAAATAAGCTTATCAATGATAGGCACCACGTTTTGTTTCAGGGAAGGTCATATCTTACGAAGCTAATAGAATTATTTGAGAAATTTACGATGTTCATTGATGAGGGAAGGGCTACAGTTGTCAAATGCATGGTTTTCAGTAAGGCACTTGGCAAGCGCCTGATTTTATGCTGATGGAGAAAGTGAAGTTAAATGGAGTGCAATTTGCGATAGCAAGTTGGATTGAGAACTGGTTGGGCAACAGAAGACAGAGAGAAGTAGTAGAAGTGAGTTTCTCAAAATGGAGAACTGTGCCCAATTGTGTTCTACTGGGTTGCATACTGGGAATACCCTTGTTTGTGGTAGTCATATCACTGATCTGGTGGAAGATGCACGTGGTCTGATTATCAGGTTTGCACATTACTCTAAGATTGGTGGAGGAGCAGACAGTGAAGGGAGCTGCCAGATAATACAGCAGAATATAGATCAATTGGATAGTTAGACGGATAAATGGTTAATGGGATCAATACGAGCAAATGCAAGGAGATTGTTAACGTCCATTGCACCCTGAATGTGGCAATGAAGTATACAGAGTGGTCAAGCAGGCACATGGCATGCTTTCCTTCATGGAATGGTGTATTGAGTACTGGAGTTGATAGGCAATGTTACAATTGCATGAGAGCTTGGTTCAGCGGCCAGTTCTGTTCCCAATTTCTCGAAAGAATGTGATTGCTTTAGAGAGTGTACAGAGGATATTCACCAGGATGTTGACTCATTTGGTAGGTGCTACTCATGAAGGAAGGTTGAGTAGATGAGTTTTATTTTCATTAGAAAGATAGAGATTGAGTGGGGGTCTGATTGAGTTATGCAAAATCATGAGATATATAGAGCGGATGGATGGAAAAAACTATTTTCCCCCAGGGTGGAGGACTAAATTACGAGGGATCATGAGTTTAAAATGATCGGGGAATGTTCTAAGGGAGATACGCGTGGAATGTTTTTTACACACAGATTGGTAGGTACCTGGAACGCTTTCCAGTAGGGATACTAGAGGCGGGTGCTGTAGCGGTTTTTAAGATACATTTCGACAGATGCATGAATGGACAATTTGTCGAGGGATACAAATCCCCAAAAAGTAGACGATGAAATTACACAGAGAACGTGGATCAGCGCATGTCTGGAGGGACAAAGGGGCTGTTCCTGTCGTGTAATTTTCTTGTCTCTTTGCTCCTTCTTCTTTAACGCAACTGCTAATCATTAATTGACACAATCCTCATCCAAGTCCAATACTAACTGCAACAGACATTATGAGTAAAACACTAAAATTATTCGTGATTCATACTTCAGCTTAAAGTTGACACTAAAATTACATTAATCCGAGACACTGCAGTGAAGTTAAATAAGTATTGAACGCGTTATTATATTTTGTTACTAACGTCTTGATGGTCATCTCTACCAGATTCCTTCACACCATGGATGACTATCTCAAACGTTGAGGTACTGCGACTGCTGCCAAATGCCTCTGTTTCTCATTAGAGTTGCGACAATGCGTTGGCAATCACGTTTTCCTGTCCTTCCACATGCACAATTTTCAAATTGAACGGGGCCAAATACATGCTCCAACGAATCAAGTCTGACTTTTTTGTCCTTAAGTTTTTCCACAAACTTCAATGGGTTATGATCGGTTCATATGACTGCCTTATATACGTTACCAGAAACATAAACACTGAAATATTGTAGTGCCAATACCAAGATCAAAATCTCCTTCTCAAAGTTTGACTATTCCTGCTGCTGACTGTTAATATTCCAGTGAAATACCCGATAGCACTTTCTATCTTCTCATCTTCCACCTTCGAGAGCACAGCATTGACGCCCACAACACCTGCGTTGATAGCCACCTTGAACAGCTTTATGTCGTTAGGTACGGGTGAAACTGGGGGAATGCAGAAGAGAGCTTTCAGGTTGCCTTCTGACAATCTGCTGTGCACTGAAACTTGTTGCCTTTCTTGAGCAACTCATTGCATGGGGCAGCCACACGACTAAAATTTTGGACAATTTTTCGATAAAATCCACTCAATGACCAGAACCATAGTAGAGCTGTATTTGCTGATGTTTTGGGAAACTTTCCGATTTACTTTGATTTTGGATCCCGTGGAGGCGTTTGTCTATGTCCAATAGCATTCACCAGGAAATTGAGTTACAATTTGGCAAATTAACGTTTGGCTAGTTTTATCGCCAAGCCTCCATTTGGAAGTCGAGTGAACAAGTCTGATAAATGTTGTAAATTTTCATTCAATGTGTGTCTGAAAATCACCAGGTGATCTATATAAGCAACACAATGGGTGAATCCACCAGTGACATTATTGGTTTGAACCTGAACTACGGTTGTCCTATTTCTGATGGCAAATGGCATAACTTTAAACTGATACAGTTCATTCAGTTTTGCAAGAGCCGAAATTACCTATGCTCTTTCTGACAAATATACCTGCCAGTATGTACTAAGCAAACCCATGTCTAAGTTTCTTATCTAAGCTTTTTAACACGGTCTCCCAAACGTGGAATCAGAGATACGTCAGTCTCTGTAACTGGGATGACTTTTCGATAGTTCTAACATAACCATTGGTAACCATCTCAATTTGGCAACCATAATGGTCGGTGAGCTCCAGTTACTATAATTCACTTGGAATATGTCGACTTGGAACATGCATTCATTCTCATTTATAAACTGCGTCAACATTAGAGCTTTACGCCCATTGGGATGTTTCTTAAATGTAGCGATATCTCCTGTGTCTACATCCTGCACAATTATGTTATTACTTCAAAGCCTAATCACTAACCTCTCCATGCAATAGTAAAACTTTTTTCAGTTCATTTCGATTTTCCTCTTTAAGAAAACTCAATATGTATCCTAAATTTTGACAAAGTCCTCATTTTCCAAATTGAATTGAGGAATGCCCAATTCAGAATCCTCTGAACTTGACTCTTCTCCTCTTGTTTTCCTTCCCTTTGGAAGATATTTACATGACACGCTCTGTGCGATTCTTTTCTATCTGGACTTCCCATCAGTTATTCGACTTCACTATTTTTTCTTTCAACTGGATGCGGTCTACCTAATCTTGCTCTTAAAGTTTCACTTATCAGTGGAAATAAAACCTTCTTATTCCCAAGAGCGAAAATTGCGAAGTTTTGATTTCGTTGCTCCTTCCTTTTTCATTGTATGTTGTGATACTTTTACATGCTCTCCAGCCAACTCCCTAGCACTATTTCATTGAACTCTCACAGTTGAAAAAGAGCTCAATGATATGTGTATTTTTAAATTCTGACTTAGCAATTTCCCCTTCATCCATTTTAACGGTCCTATCACTTTCATGCCCCAAAATTGCTTCGAATTGACTGGATTTCATCGATTCGTTTGGAAAATGTCTGTTCGCAAAAAGCACAAACAAATTCTGTTCCTCCAACCATCTGCATAATCTTGGCTTTCTGCCTTCAACATGGTCTTTAATATTTAGCGCCACCTTTCTCGCGCTCCCTGCAAATGTGGATGGCCTACAGGAGAATTGAATTGTTTTATTACTAAGCTGTCTATAACTTCATTTACGAATGTTGATGTGACGTTTCACGATTGTTCGGATTATATCTCTGTCAGTAGTCTGTAACGAGTTTAAAAACATTGAATATGTCCACTCCAGTCCTTTCAGCTCTGATGTTGTGTAATGGGACGGTCTCCGGATATCTAGTTGATACATTAATCATTATTAATAAATACATAATTTCCACATTTTTGATGTTGGGGATCTGCGAAATCTGTTAAGACGCTTGTAGAGGTCTTCTCAAATGCAGGAATAGGTGTTAAAGGTGGGGCTATTAGTGTCTGTGTCTTTCAATTATTTGATGCAAGTCATACTCTTCAAGATTAGAAAACTCAGTATTTAATACTATCAATAACTCGTAATATACCATTACTTTTACTTGTATTGTTTTCGGAATTTTCACTGTGCAGAATCTTGTAAACAGCCTTTGAAATGTTGTGAAAAATGGACCAAATCCAACTATTCAAACTGCAATTCACCTATATCTTTGCGCAGTTCACATTAGTACAAATGTTTTGTCTTTTAGATTTTGTTTTCCTCACTGCAAAATGACCCGAAGTAATAGCTCAGGCAGTACTCGCAACACTTTTTTCCTACACCCTACTGTAAATACAATTTGATGAACTTCTGATCATTTCACATCTGCCTGAATATGTGATGTTCTCCATTTTCTCACGAAGATATTAGTTTTAAGGTAATAAGATTCAGCTATATAATCTAATTCGGTTTCTGTGCATGGCCTCTGATACAAGTTATTAAAATTTTCTTCTATCCACTGTAACTCGGTCAATTTATCAAAGCAAAAGATGTCTGCATTGTCATTTGTCTGCTTTTGTCTTGTCTCAATCATTTGATTAAACAGGTTGTCTGCTAACTCCATTTCAAAGTTTTTATTTGTAATTTTTGATATCTCCTGTTTTAAATAAAGTAATTGTTGATCTCGTACCACACAGTCAGTAAAGATTTCAGGATATGTGTCCTGACGTAGTTCAGTTGCCCTAGTTTCCATGTGATTTTCAGTCGGTGGCACAAATACGAGTGAATCAGCGATATCACTAGCAGGGACAAATTATATTTCAGGAGCTGATAGTTTATCTCCTACTCGTACGACGAATCCTCCACTCTTCTCCGGAAACTCTGACCCCATATTGCAAAACTGAGACCTTTTTGTCTCTCCGTTAATTCCCGTTACTCCTACCTTTTCTGGAAATATACCTTCAGAGGTACATAATTCCTAATCTTTCAAAGTCAGAGACTGAGGGGAACCCGCGTCTCTGAACATTATAATGTCTTTACTTGCTGCCCCTGGACTATGCGAATGAACATTAATTTTGCAGGTACGTGGTTTAAGAAGACCTTTCACTTCCTTCTGAAACAACATCTGATCAGCCTGTGCATTCCGATGCAATATCCACTGAGCTTTCTCTTACAACCCTGAGAAAATTCAGTGGCTTATCCTGTTTCCCCACATTTTCCGGTGCATTTCCCAACCGATAAATATTGTGTTTTCATGGGCCTACTTTACTGCAGTGAAAACAGCGGAGATTTTTAACTTCTCTGTCCCCTACACGTGTTTCTTTTTTTATGCTGTTGTAACTCATCCTTGTGATCTTCTCCGAAATATACCTTTCCTTTTCCACATGACGATTTGTCATTTCGTCAATTTTGATTTCTTCGTTTCCTGGTGCAACTCATGATCATCAACCATTTCAGCTGCTAATCTGGCTGTTTTAGCTTTCTGCTCTTCCATATAATTTCTCAGTAATTCAGGAAGTGAAATTTTGAATTCCTCCAAAAGAGCTGTTTGTCTAACAGTGTATTTGCTTTCCTCCAATTTTTACTGCCCTTGCCCACCTTTCAAAATTACTTTGCTTAATTTTTGCAAACGCAATGGAGTTTTGACGAGTGTCCCGTATTAGATTCCTAAAACGTTGTCTGGAATCTTCTGGCACAAGGTCATATGCACTTAAGATGGCTTTCTTCACATTCTCATGCGCTCCGGTTCCTCCCCTGATCGAGATGGCAATACATTTTGAGCTCTACCTAGAAGTACCGTTTGGATCAGCAAACCACATGATGACTGGCAACTGCATTTGTTTAACTGAATTTTCTGATCAGATGAGAAAAGGCTTCAACATTTTCTCATCAAATATCGGCAAAGGAAAGTATTTTTAAACACATTGCCACCAGGATTTTGGCTGCCATGGTTTTGCTCATCCTTCTGTCTCTCACACACTGAGCTAACATTTAGCTTTCAAATCCATAATTTTCAGCTGAATTTCCTGTCGAAATGTCAATTTCTGAAGTGCATACGCGCTCTCTATTTCCCTGTCTTCTGATAAAGCCATTCATTATTTTCTTCTGTGCTCTGCTTTTAATCGTAAAACTTACAGTTTCATTTTTTGTTGTACTTTTGCCTGTACCCAAGCTGCTTTATTTTCCATTGAACTTCAGCCATCTTCATATATTATCATGGTGTGCACAGCAAATTTAAATGCTGAGCTATTGTTCTAATTATTTCTTCTTTCCTCATTTTATGTAGGCAGCTGCATGTGCAACGTCTCTGTTAATTCATGCAATTTGGCCTTAACTATCTTTTGTAAAAGCCTCAAGGGCAATTTTTCCATTCCAAGAATTCCTTGTTGACTGAAAGAGGCATTGCTATCCTAAGCACTCACGAACTAAGCAATTTCAAATATCAGAATAAAAGACACAAACACCTACCACTCGCTGCCTTCGAGTCTGCAATATCTCGTCCCAATTTAGAACAACAGAGCAAACTCGGAAAAGAGCCACCAAAATGTCATGGACTAGGCCAGTGCCCTCAAAACATTTGAAGAAGTTAGTCTGGAACCTAACATTGGTCGTTATTTTCAGCAGGTGGACAAGTGGGCATTCCAGGAGAGAATCAATTTGTCAAACCGTCTAGTTTTAAACAAAACAGTAATTATTATACGAAATTACTGAATGTAACACGAAGGTTAAAAGAAATATACCAAATAACGTATTCTATACAAGGCCCAAGAGATCATCCCACTTAATGTTGTTCTTCTAAAATACTTGCAACAATCCCCAAAATAACCGCTTGGCACAAAAGGTCATATTAAATAAGACAGAAAACCAGTTGGGACATGCTTCCAGCAGCCATCCTTCGATCCAGTTAAAACTGAGCTACTAGAGCAAGCTGAAGTATGAGAACTGGCCACTCTCTTTTCATTATAGAAGTTTCTTTTTAATTTTAAACGCATTCTGCTTGAGGCAGTATCAGTTAGTTATGAACACGTTGGCACTAACACCCTTCCAAACTCAGCCATTTCAGAACCTGTGCCTTTACAAACACTCTGCAATAAACTAAGCACAACGTAACCTTGTTGAAGGCTTCGTCCGAACACCTACACTTTTACATGCTACTTATGTAAGCAAAATACCATTACGCACATATTGACGCACAGAGACATGCAAGTAGAGATGCACACAGTTTTGCATCACATACATTTGTATTCAGGAACATACATTCATTCACTTAACAACACATGCAAACTTTCTCACAAATATACAAGTGCATTCAGCACACTAAATGAATCACATATATACTCATTTGCATCCTTCCTCTAATGTGATGATTACAATAAAAGCAGTACTTCATCCTCATCCTCCAGAGGAAAAGTGATTCAATTATAGGATCATTCCCAGTATACAGCACAGCCACTTCTTCGACTCATTAGTGGCAAAACGTGTAATCTGTAAGAGGCCCTGCAGAAATTCATCTATACCTGCATTTGGGGCCGTACATACACACGGACCCACGCACAGACAAACATATACGCACACAATTCCAAACAGAGACCTCCAAGTACACATGGATATGCATGTACCTGACAACACACGCTTATTCATACAATCATTCACGTGCACACGTTAGTGTAGACATATATCCACTTATCAATATCCACGTGCACACTTATAAATATGCACAAATATACCCAATCAGACACCTCCATCTACATTATTGCATGCTGTTCAAAAGTACACATAAAGACTTGCGCATGCGCATATATGCACATGCACTCACGTGCATACATTTACACACAAATGCATGCATATGCGCCAACAGAGTGCAAAAAAATCAAAAAAGCAAATATTTAAGGAGGGAGAAGATTAAAACACCCAGCAAGAGAAAGGCTGTTTAAAAGAATTTCTTTCGGTGTATGAAGGGCAAAAAAGAGGCAGAAATGGTATTGGGCTGCTGAAAAATGACGCAGGAGAAATAGTATTTAGGAAAAGCGGAATGTCTGAAGAAATGAAAAAAAAAACACTTTCCGTCAGTATTCAAAGCCAAAGACACGAGAAATTTCCCAAAATATCTTAGAAGGAGAAGAGACAGATCTGAGGTTGGTGGAAATGACCAAGGAGAAAGTGCTGGGAAACCTGAATGGCCTGAATGTGGATAATTCTCCTGAACAAGGTGGACTATGCGCAAGATTCCGAAGTTGAAGAGCTGATGAGACAATGGACTGTTTAGTGGTAATTTTTCAAGAATCAGTAGAATCAGAAAGGGTTCCAGAAGCCTGGAAAATAGCTAACTTAACACCCCTGTTTAAAATTTGAGTATGAAAGAAGATGGAAAATTACATGCCAATTCGCCCAAATTCGCACTTAGTTATGGTCGAGGAATCCATCCAGAAGGATGTAATTTCTGAATACTTGGAAGTTGATGCGAAACTAGAGCAGAATCCGCATGTTTTCATCAAGTTAGATCATGCTTGAAAAATCTGCAAGCATTCTTTGTGGAATTAAAGTGCAGTTTAAAACAAGAAAAAACAATGGATGTTATATTTCTGAAATTCAAAGGGGACTTTGAAAAGAGCCACAAATTAGGCTATTGAGGAAGTTTAGGAACCATGGTGTAAGAAGTATGGTTCGAGCATTAACAGAAGCATGATTGCCTGTCAGAAAGAAAAGAGTTGGGATAAAAGGTCATTCTCAGAATGTCAGTACTTCACAGTTGGTGTTACACAAGGCTCACTCTGGGGAACACTTTTTTTCGCTTTATACATGAACGACGTAGATAAAGGAAGTGAGGGCATTCTGCCTATGTTTGCAGAAGATGCAATAATAGGTTCAGAGTCAAATAGCATTGTGGAGTGAGCGAGGCTGAAGACGGATTAGGACGATTGAGCAGAGCGTGCAAACAATGGCAGAGGAGGACAATATGGGGAAGTGTGAGATTATACGAATTGGTGGGAAAAATAGAGGCGTCGGCTATTTTCTGAATGTGGAGATAATTCAGAAGTCCGAGGTGAGAAGAGACTTGGGCGTTTCTTCCAGGATTCTCTCAGGGATAACTTACTGGTTGAGTTAATATTTAGGAAGGAAAATACAATGAAGACGTTTATTTCGACAGGAATTGAATTTTAAAGCAGCGAAGTAATTTGGGGTATTTATAAGGCTCTGATCAGACCACTATTTTTTGCGCACGTTTGTGCTCAATAGCTCAGAAAGAATGGATGGCACATTCACAACAACGGTCCCTTGAACTACATGGCTAACAGATGAGGGATGTTACAGGAGTCTGGTTTAGTACTGGATGGAGTTTAGAAGGATGAAGGGGATACGAGTTGAAACTTACAGAACATTGAAAATCTTGGACAGAATGAATGCTGGGAAGATGCTTCCATTCGTCATAGATACTACGACTCGAGGGAACCACATTTGAACAGAGATAAGGATGAGGCAGAGAATGGTGTAACAATTGAATTCCCTGCCACAGAAGACTGTTGAGAACAGGTCATTGAGTGCGTTTAAGATAGACAGAGTCAAGTCCTTGCTTCTTCAGGCCTTCAGTGGTAATGTGAAGAAAGCGGGAGAATACGGTTAAGAAAATTATTAGACATGACAAAATGGTGGAGCAGACTTGATGGGCAGAATGGCCTGATGTTTGCTCCTGTGTCTTATAGTCTTCTGATGGCGTTATACCATTAACATCTCAGTCGCCAGTGGACAGTTATGTATACAAATCATGGAAAGCCGTTAAAAAACATATGCAGCGTTGTTCTCGTATGTGATTTTAACTTAGATACTATTACTTATAACTCCCTCAATGCCAGAAGCTTAAACGCGGCATGGGTCAGATGAATACAGGATGGATGCTTCAAATAAAATGTCAGACTCCAACCAGGGAAGAGGCTGCTCTAGGCCTTTTATTGAGGATTGAACCTGGCCATCTTTTCCAAGATTCAGTGAGGGGGCAATTTGGGAGCAGTGAACATAATTCAAAAAGTTTTACCGAGTTAACCGAAGACATAAGGCTTCCCACTAGCGAAATTTCTAAATTATTGGACATCTAATTTCAATAGTATTCAAGAGAAAATGGAAAAATATATTTGGTTGAAATCAATCTTATTTCTTAATACAAGAACTGCAATAGATAAGCCATCAGTTGTAAGAAAAGTATTGGAGACGTTTCTAACAAACCCGATTTACTCGTACTTGGAGAAGAATGGACGTATTACCGATACACATCATGGCTTTATGCAGGAGATATCTGAGAACATAGAACATAGATCATTAAAGCGCAGTGCAAGCCCTTCGGCCCTTGCTGTTGTGTTGACCTCTGAAACTAATCTGAGTCATTCTCATCTACACTATTCCATGAACATACATATGTTTATACAATGACTTTTTAAATGACCTTCGAGTTGTCGAGTGTGCCAGTGTTTCAAACGGCATTTCATGCACTATCGACTATCTGAGTAAAGAAACTACTTCTGACATCTCTCCATTTCTATCTCCCATCAATTTTAAGTTATGTCCACTCGTACCAGTCATAAGATTCCGAGGGAAAAGGCTCTCAGTGATTCCACTGTCTGATTCTCTGTTGATCTTGTATGCCTCTCTCGAGTGAAAACATCCTCCAGTCATTCGGCCCTTCCTAGAAGACCTTCCCTCCATTGTAGGTAACATCCTGGCAACTCTATTCTGCACACTTCCCAATGCGTCCGTATCCTTTATAGAGTTCAACAAACAGAAATGGACGCAATTCTCCAAGTGCGGCCAAACTAGAGTTGTATACATCTGCATTTGACCTCCTGGCTCTGAAACTCAAACCCTCTATCAATAAAACTAACAAACAATACGACTTCTTAACAATGGTATGAATGTGCGTATGCAAATGTAAGGGAACATTGCACTTGATCACAGAGATCTCTCTGCTCTTCCACACTAGCAATAAACTGACCATTAACCTTTTACTTTGTATTCGTATTACTCCTTCCGAAGTGAATAATGTGCCAATATTCTGCATTCAAATCCATTTGTCACAGCTCTGTGCGTCTTTAACCTGAAACATACTTCTGCACTGTCCACACCTCTCTCAACGTTCGTATCGTATGCACATTTCCTAACCAATCCTTCTTCGCCCTCATCCAGGGCGCTTAATCAATGACAACAGCAGTAGTCTGAACGTAAACGCTTTCAGTACACCACGGGTAACTGAACTCCAACATGAACTTTTCCCATCAACAACCACTCACTATCTTCGTACAGCCAGATAATTTCTTATCCAAACAGGTAAATCATCCTAAATTCCATGCCTCCACATTTTCTGCAATGGTCTATCATGGGCCACACTGACAAGCACTTAACTGAAATTAATTTCCACACATCAACCGCTTTACCCTAATCTACCTGTTTTATCAACTTCGCAAAGAAATCAATAAGTTTTGTGAGGCACGAAGTACCATTCACAAAACCGTGCTATCGATCATCCAACAAATTATTTCTATATCAATGATTATACATCCCATCTCTTGCAATCATTTCCAACACTTTATCTGCAACTGATGTGAGGCTTACTGATCTATGAATACCAGGGTTGACTCCACCCCATTTCTTGAAAAAGCGAATAACATTTGCTATCCTCCAGTCTTCTGGTTCTATTCATGTACACGATGACAAAATAAACGTAAACACAAACCCTTGCGTTTCTCTGTCTAGCTTCCTGGAGAATCCAACGATAAATCACATCTGACACAGGAAACGTAACTATATTTACACTTTCCGGAATTGCTAACATTTACTCTTTGTGAACTTCAATCTCTTGTCATCTGAAACCTCTATCTTAGTGTTGTCCTCGATTTCAATTGCCTTTTCACTGCGTTAATACTACTCTTCTAGCTCCTCGCACTCCGTGCACATCTTCCTACAACTGTCCTTGATTGGCTGTAATCTTACTCCCGTCATTCTTTTATTTCTAACAAAACTATAGAAAGCTTGAGGGCTTTTATTGATTCTACCTGCAAAACGTTACTCATGTGCCCTCTCGCAATTATTCGCGCTGTCTTTAGGTCCTTCCTGGCTAATATGTAAATGGAAAGGTGTTTAACTTTCCATTTCAATCGCACAAATAAATATAAACGAATTGTGGTCGCTTTGACCAAAGTACTCAGCTACGTCCAAATCTAACACGTGGCTGGGATCATTATGCAGTACCATATCGAATGCGGCGTCGGCTATTGTCGGCTTACGTACATACTGTGAGAGGAAACCCTCCAGAACACATTGATATAAAAACGATACTCGAAGAATAGCGTTTCCAGTCAACATTTGCAAGTTGAAGTCCCCATAACAACCACGCTGTTACTTTTGCTGCTATCCAGAATCATCATTCCAATTCTTTCCTGTAAATCACTGTACCTATTCAAAAGTCTATAGAAAACCCACAGCAGTTTCACCTTTCATTTGGTGTTTCTTACCTCAGTTTACATTACCTCAGTACATGAGTCCACAACAAACGTCCGTTCTACCACAGTAATACTCTTTTTGACCAACAATGCCAAACCTCAACTTCCCATATCAGCTTCCCTGCAACTTCTTAAACATCTACACCACTGACCCGCCAACAACCGTTCCTAACCCTGGGGCTATCCACGTTCCAAAATGGCAGAACCTCGATGTACCACGTCCCAACCGATGCTGCAGGTTCACGCACTTTTTTCTAGATGCTTTTGGCATTGAAGTATGCATTCTTCAAATCGTCTTCCTGCTTGCTAGTACACTCCTGTCACCTTGAAAACATATTTATGACCTTACTGCATCCAACCTCTTGGACACTGGATCTGCAATTCAGATTTCCACTCCTCTGCTGAATTCGTGTAAACTCTTCAGAAGAGTATTTGCTACTCCCCCCCCAAGAGGTTAATGGTACATTCTGTTTAATGTGTAGTCCTTCGCGTTTGTAGAGGTCTAACCTAGCCCAGGTTGATCTCCAGTTATCCAGGTATAAAAAAAACCTTCCATCCTGCAGCATCCCTGTCACCACGTGCTCAACGGATCACTCTATTGCACGCATCCATCGCACGTGGCATGGGTACCAAAGTAGAGACAACAACTCTTTTTGTTCCCACTCCAAGCTTCCACACAAGCTACCTTGAAATCTTGCCTTTCATCCCCTGCTCATTTCCTACCTACATTGTTAATGCCTAAGTAGAACATGGCATGGAGTTTCTTTCCTCTTCCCCTTACGGTCCTGAAAAAACGATCCGAGACATCAGAGACACTGGGACCTGGGAGGCATCACACAAAATGTGAGTCACACTTGATCACACATAATCTCCTATCTGTCCCACAAATTATGTAGTCCACAATAACAATAGTCTCCTTCTCTCACCCTTCTCTTCCGAGCAGCAGAGACAGATTATCTGCCAGAGAACTGAACTGCATGGTGCCCCGGTAAATCGTCCTCTCGAATGCATACAAAAAGATATACTTGTTACTGTCCACAGGCGATTCCTGCATTGTCTGCCTTTTCCCTTTCCGTCCTCTGACTGTAAGCTATGTACTTTTTATCCTTTTCCGGATGTGTGACTACCTCCCTGTAACTGCGCTCAATTTCCTCTTCAGCCTCCCGAATGATAAAAAATTCAGCTAGCTCCAGCACCATTTGCCTCACGCAGATTCCAAGAAGCTGGTGTTGGGTGCACGTCCAGACGTTAAAGTCTGTGGGGGCACCAGAGGTGATACTTACCTCCCACATTCTACAGAAGGAAAAATTAACTGCCCCAACAGCCATTCCCACAGTCCAGAATTCTCAAAGATACGAGTGAAAAATATAAACTGGTAACCTTTACCAATTTGGCTCACAGAAGACTTAGTATTAGTCAAAGGAGGACGATGTTTGGGAACCACTACGTAAATCGTGCTTCGGGTAAAGCAACCACTCCAATATATTACCTCCCTTACTCAGCCTTCCGGTGTCCCCTGGTGTTCAGCGTGCACCCATCCCATACTCGAGATCGTCATGCTTTGGAGGTGCCGTTGTTGGACAGGCGTGTCCAAAACTAAAAATCACACAACAGTAGGCTACTTTAAAAAGATGGAAGCAAGATGGACAAGTCTTCAACACCGGACAATGCTGCAGACTTGACAAAGACAAGGGTCTGCAGGACAGGATGGGGAACGTGTTGGAATAGAAGTGTAAGATTGGGATTGGGGTCATGATGTTCAGAATGGCTCGCAGAAGAGTGGATCTGGGGCAGGGCCAGATATGTATGAATTCAGATGAGACCGAGAGAGCTCCAGGAGCGGGGAGAGAAGCGTGATACTGCTTGAGACCCATAAGATGCGGAAAGTATTGAACTGATAAAGGGTTTGAGAAATCCGGTGTAATCGCTAAAAGTAAATATCAGAATAATGGGCGAACACAGTCAAATGATACCAAATTCAGTTGAAATGCTCACTTATCAAACAATGGTCAGAAGATATACGAGTCTCAATTTTACAGTGTACTGTCAGGTACTTGTTTGTGGATGCAATCTGTTATATTTCTGTGCTGAGGAGGATAGTTTGCCTCTCCGTTATAGCTCCGTAATAATGTAGTTGGAAGCTGCCTACATGATCTGTTGCTTTTTATGTGCTGTTGGAGCAGCCACAGTTCCACGCAGGAGGGAGTTCTGTGACTTAAACTCAATCACACTGTAGGAATGGCGATATATATTATTTTAGGCAGGTTGGCCCACCGCAGCGAAAAAACACCACCAAGGCTACCGGTGACGCCATTTCTGCCGCTTTGGTTGCTGCCGCACGAGAAATTCACACTCCCACTGAAGACAATCACCACAGCCACCACCAAAGACACCGTGAGGTTAACTCCGTCGCCCGGGATGTCAATGAATACGCTACTTCTGTCCACGATCACTACTGTTACCAGCACATCCTTTGATGACGCTCAAATGATACCACGATCACAACCGCTCCGAAGGCAGTCTCCATCCCACTCCCAACTGCATCTCGCTACTAGGATCTTAACTGCAGCCTTGCCAACTTTTTCTTTATCATCCCCAAACCTCCACCTTACTGACAGTGTGAGATCAGTCCTCAATGAAAGTCTGATCTTCTTGTACTATGGTACCGAATTAACGGATTCCACATTTGTTCCAACATCATTTTTTTTCTTCTGCTGTCTCTCTCTGTGCTTACTTTTACCATCAAGACTCCCACACACCCTCGGAGGATCCGGTGTCCTGCCTGCAATATACTTCATGCATTGGACACCCTGTGTTGGTCTCTTACCCGCCCCGCCCCCCCGCTTCATCATCAACTGCCTATATTAAATTGACCATATCAACCTGTCAACTCCATTCACGCACTCCAACCTCTCATACTCACTATGTGCACTCCTTAACCTCTTCCGCTCCAAATCCAAAGTCACCATCAAGCCAACGGACAAAGGAGAACACAGTGTTAGTATGTTGGTCAGTCCTGTAAACCGCTGATGTCAGATGCATTCCCACGGAATCCTCCTCAGACTGCTCTCTCGACCACGACCTCAACCTCTATCACCAAACCATGATCACCTAGACCATCCCAACCTTATCATTTCAAGGGATATCCCATCCACAGCCTCCCACCTCATAGTCCCTAAATCCCGCACCAGATAGTTCTCCCGCTTGCCCAAAATTCATAAAAGTGACTGCTCCAGTCGAAGCAGCGCCTGTGTCTGCTCTTGCACCACAGAACCTTTTTTCTTATATCTTCACAGCATCCATACCCCCAAGTCTAATAACTCCCCCAAACATTCGGGTCAACACCCATACTCTCTTCCTCCTCCATGACTTTCCATTTCGCAGTTTTCATTGCCTCATCTTCACCATGGACAACCGTTCCCTACACAGATTCATTCACCGTTGTGAAGTCATGCAAGCCATCAGTTTCTTCATCTCCCATCACCTCTTTCCAGTACGCCAACAACTGCACACTCATTCAAGTGGCAAGACTTGTCTTCACCCTCAGCAACATCTTCTTCGAATCCTGCCATTTTGTTCAGATGAAAAGAGGAGATATGAGCTCCAGTGCGTTTCCCTGACATGCCTGCCTGTTCATCAGATATGTGGAACAATACATCTTGAGTAGGTAACATTGCATCAATTCCCAAATTTTCCTCCCCCGCTGTATTAGTGACTTTGTGGGGGCCTGTATCTGCTTCATGAGGAGATTTTAACAGATCATCAACTTCACAGCACCTTCTGCCCTGACCTCAAGTTCACCCGTACATTCACAGGCACATCTCTCCCTTTCCTGCACATTTCAATTTCCATTTCCAGCAAAACGGAGATCAACTGCAATCCTACCCGCTCCCACACCCACTTGAACTACTCATCATCCCAAACCCCCTCCTGTAGAAATGCTATGCCTTCATTCCAAATTCTTTGCCCTGGCCAAGTTTGATCCCAGATGGAGAACTTCCATACCCGAACATCTCATATAGCTTCATATTTCAAGGAAAGCAACTTCCACATCCTACGGGGGCAACAAAACCCGTCAGACTTCCAAATCTCGCCTGTGAACCCCACCCACCCAAATGCAAGAGGAATAGAATCCGGCTTGTCCTCACATTCCATCTCACCAACGTGCGATTAAAAAGTCTTGTCCTCCACCATTTCCACCACCGGCTGTCAGACCCCACCAACAGAGATATATTTCCCTTCCCACTCTCAGCATTTCACAGACACCATTCCTTCTGCGAATCCCTCGTTTGGTCCATAATCTCCACAATGCCACACTCCACACCAGGCAACTTGCCTTGCGACTGCAGAGATAGAAAGCCTATGCCCACACCACCCCATCACCTCTATCAAAGTCCCTAGATCCTTTCACATCCAGCAGACCTTTTCTTGCACATCCAAATACCTCATCCTCTGTGTCCGTTGATCTCGATATGATGGCTTGTCCTTTGGTAGTACTACATTTAATGTTCGTGAAAACCGCAATTCTCTATGGAAGGGAGTGAATGAGGCTGATATTCTCGAACTTGCAGAATGCTTCACATATCATCTCTTGTACACAAGCAACACGCAACCCCACTGCTTTGTAGACGATCACTTCATCTCCCCCTCCCACACCGTAAAGCACATGCAAGTTCTGGATGTCCTTCTTCGCCAAATGCTTTTCATACGATGGCTGGAGGAAGAACTCCTAAACATCATCTTGCAACTTCGAACGCTATGTCATCAACGCAGGATTTTGCCATTTCCTCATCTCTCCCCGTCCAGCTCATCCCAGATGCAACCCTTCAGCATGACACAGCCCTGTTTAACGGTTTTATCTGCCACGTCTATGCGCTCCACCTCTGCTCTGACCTATCACGATTAACTCCCTGCTGAAACTACCTATTGTCATCCCAGTTACCTTCACAGTAACGCCACTCCGACCAACTTATCTCTCATCACCCTTCCCGGCCACAAACTTGATGACTGGCTTATGTCTGAAATGTCGATCTCCCTGCTCCTCGGATGCTTCCTGACCTGCAGTGCCTTTCCAACGTGAAACCTTTCGAATCAATAAGCCTTGCGGACTATTTCTATAACAACCAAGCTTTTAAGGACAGTCATAAATCCTGCCTCTCAGAATCCTCTCCAATCTTGTGACCACCAAAATCTTAAGACTGACTTGTTTTTAATTTCTACTGGTTTCCTTATTCTCCTTCTTGAAGGAGTCTATTGCCACTGGCAATTATCTGTTGTTACTCCAGTGTATAGTAAAGATCATGGCCGAAAAAGCAATGTGTTCACTCACTTCCCCTCGAAATCAGAGTTTAATAACTCTGGCCCACGGGATTTATGCATTCCTATGCGTTCCAAAATTTCCATCACATCTTCCTTTTTAACATTACACTGTTCGAGAATGTCAGCGTCTTCCACACATCTACATACAGAATCCCACTTTTCTTGAGCCTCAAATGTAGCTCTCCCTCGTGTAATTGTTGTTGGGTTAGAGTAAACGACGAAATAAGTAGTTTTGTCGAAAAAGAGTTTTTCTAACGGGCTTGTTGTGCACAGAGATGAAAATATAAGTCATTGTTTAAGTAAGCATACTTTTATTATTAAAAAATCAAATTCACAATGGGGCGGTAAATAGGCCATAAATACAACAGTGGAGCCACTCGGCAGGGTTCAACTCACAGCTTGTGAGTTCAAGGTGTTTACAAACTTATCCTTGTCACTCACGTAGAAAATGCAGCAGTTAATGGCTGGGGTAATATGTGTGCGCTCTTTCACGTTCAGGCTTTTTTTCTGTCCTGGACATTTTTTCTTTGCTGCCGTCATCATATTCATGCCAGGTTCAAGTCTAATGTCACGATAAACAAGTTTATGCTATTACTAATTTTACAATGCACTTCAGTGAATATTTTACACTGTTATTGAGCTTATTTCTGAATTGTTGCAGTGTAAATGAAATTATTGACAAATATACTGAGGAGCTGTATCATGGCCGAAGCACGTTTTCCGACGTTGTGGACATCGGAGCCAGATATATGAAATTCAAAATTTGCAATTCACAAGTACATATTATAATCAAGCGGAGTCGCCAATGAAATCACCAAGATATCACTTGTACTAAAAATTTGATTAACCAATCTACTTCACATCTGCAATCTTGGTCGTTTTCAGACTTTGCAATGCTTCAGCGCAGGAGCCCATGTCGTACTCTGCAATGTGTCTGACTGTAAGAACATTGAGCAGAAAAACAAGAAAGAACGGGAGCAAGGAAGTTAATATGAAATCAAATGTGACAATTACGGTCCATGACGCGTAATCAACAAAGATGAGTTTCAGTCTCATTCCAAGGGAACACTGCCAATCATAAATCGATCTGCCTGTGCAAAGCGCCAGGCAAGAGTTTCCAGACAGCCCTAAGCACTCACATTTGAAAGAACAATGTTGTCATTGTCTACAGGACTAATGAGGGAAGACTGGGCAATAGGGAATGTTGTCCACTATTTCAAGAAGGAGAGTGGAGACCACCCTGGAAATTATAGAATGGTGTTCCTTTCTTATGTTGTGGGTAACGTGTTGGAAAAGATTATAAGAGGTAGGATTTCTAATCATCAAGAAACAAATATGCTGCTTACAGATTGGCAAAACAGTTTTACAGAAGGTAGTTCGTTCCTGACAAACTTTATCTGAGTGCTTTGAGAATGTGACTAAATAGGTTGATGATTATAAAGCTTTTGATGTTGTGTCTATGGACGTCTGTAAAATGTTTAATAAGGTTTCCCATTGTAGGCTGTTCCAACAAATAGGGAGGCGAGGAATCGAGGGTGCATTGGAGGTTTGGATTAGAAATTGGCAAACTGAAAAAAGACAAAGAGTTGTGGTTCATAGGAAGTCTTCATCCTGGAGTTCGGTTACTTGTGATGTCCCTCTATGATCTGTTTTGGTGCCACTGCAGTTGGTTCTTTTTACAAATGATCTGAATGAGAGCGTAGAAGGATGGGTTAGGAGGTTTTCGGAAGACACTAAGGTCTGTAAAGTTGTGAGTAGTGCTGAAGAGTGTTGTAGGATACAGAGGATGATAGATAAGATGCATACCTGGGCAAATGGAGGTTAATTTGGAAAAATATGACCTGACTCACATTGGAAGGAGCAACCGGAATGCAAGGTACTGGTATAATGGAAACAGTCTTGGCACTGTAGATGAACAGAGCGATCTTAGTGTACCTGGGGATACATAGATCGCTGAAAGTTGCAACCCCACTTGATAGGCTTGTGGAGAACGCATACGGTGTATTAGAATTTATTGGGAGAGTAATTGAGTTTCAGTGCCATGAGGTCATGCTGCAGCTAAGCAAAAATCTGGTGCAGCCGCACTTTGTGTATTGCATACATTTCTAGTGACTATTACAGGAAGGATGTGGAAGCATGGGAAAGCGCTCAGAGGAGATTTCTGAGGATGTTGCCTGGTATGGGGGAATATATGACGAGGAAAGTTTGAGTGACTTTAGGTAGGTTTCCTTAGATTGAAGACGTTTGTGGGGTGACTTAATTAAGATACATATAAAGACCAGTGGGTTAGTTGGGGTAGACAGTGAGTGCCTTATTCTTTCGATGGTGATAGCTAGCACGAGGAGATATAGCTTTGAATTGAGGAGCAATTGATATAGGATAGATATCAGAGGTAGTTTCTTCACGCAGAGAGTAGTTGGGGCGTGGAATGGACTGCGTGCAACAGTAGTCGACTCTCCAATTTTAAGGGCTTTTAAATGGTCATTGAATTCAAATATATGAAGTCAAATGGAATAGTATAGGTTAGATGGGTTTCAATGATCGGCACAACATCGTGGGCTGAAGGGCCTGTGTTGCGCTATAATACTCTATGCTCTAGTTCTAACCTCAGTTGTGATTTTTTTTTCTGTGCAGTGCATTGTTTTCGAGTTTCTCACATCAAATGGCCACAAATCGATAACAGGTGACAGCCCCAGTGAGCCAAGGAAATACAACAGTGGCTGCAAAGCTCAAACTGGTCGTGAGAGAACAAGCAGGTGTAAAAAGCAGGAATGAATCACGGAAATAAATTGCAACTCTCCACCTCAGTATAAGGTGCATGAAAGCAACCAGGGTATATTGAAATATGCGTTTAACAAAAAAAAAGTTGCCGAGGGGCGAGGATGACAACTCGACTGAGTTTAGCTGAAAGTCACAGAAAAATAATGACAGTCCATCACTTGATGAAGGAGCGTCGCTCCGAAAGCTAGTGTACTTCCAATTAAACCTGTTGGACTATAAACTGGCATTGTGTGATTTTTAACCTTGAACCTCCCAGTCCAACGCCAGCCTCGACAAATCAAGAATGCATGAAGAATGAGAAAATTGATCTAAGACATTCTAAGACGTTTGAACCGAACATTCGGTTTCTAAAGGAAGGACAGGTTATAAACCTGCAGTGAAGACAGTTTGATAGAAGCAGGTCTTTCAGAATGATTGAAACTGGAATGCAAGTATTTTATTAATAATTCATGCATGAAGAATCATGATGTTTTCAGGTTTTATGAGTTCCCCACAAATGCTTCCAGACAGTTTAGAATGAGGCAAATTGTTGGAGTCACACTTGGTACATCTCAGGAAACACTCTCCAGTGTCCTGCCATCGCCATTTCGATCTTGGGTATTGTCTCCAAACGGATGATAATTGTAAATTCTCAGACTCTCATCGCTACGTTGACAACACCTCTTCCCTGTAAGAAGCCCACCAAATTCTCCCAGTGACTTGGACTACATGGCATCTACTTGGATGAGGAGACATTCCAATTGCAAGCATTTAGATGTCCACCAATTTTGGTTAACGTGTTATTCACCCTTCTGTCATCGAGTCAGCCCTCGAGCGCACCTCCCCCAATCCCCGATTAACTGCTCTAAATTCCCTTTAAACACCATTAAAAATAGGATCAACCTTGTCCTCAGGTACGACCCAACCACTCTCCACATCCAACCTACCATCCTAAAACACGTCAGCCAATTCTAATTAGACTGCACCACAAGAATATCTTGCTCGCCCCACCCCATCCTGCATGACGCAAGTACCATTCTGTTGCACATTCCTTTTCAATCCACATGCCAAACAAACACTCGTGAAACCCAAGACACCCTGCCCTACGACCAAAAGCCAAGCAAAATCTTTTGGTGCCACCACTCCTTCACCTCCATTCCTGGCCCAAATAAACCTTCCCGGTGAGATAAATGTTCATCTGTACTTACTCCGAAGTAGTTTATTGTATGCAGTGATCTCGATACATCGCTAAGACCAAGCGTTAAGTGAGGTCACATTGTGCTGAGCATCTTAGCCTTCCCCGCAGGTTCTGACCTAATCTCTCAGTCACTGTCCGTTATAATTCGCTTTCCCACTTCTTTTCCAACGTGACTATCCTTAGCCTCGTCCTTTGTCACAGAAAATCAGACCACATATTGTGCGAAAGGCCACCTCATCTTCCACCTGTGGAGATGACAGCCTGAAGCCACAACATTGAATTTTCTACTTTTAACCAGCTTCCCATCCCATCTACCAACACCAGTCGAAAGCCTCTCCCCATCCCTTCCATTTGACTAATCAACCATTCCTTCCAGAAAATAAACAATTGCATTGTTACCCAACGAGCAACAACGTCGTGTCCTCCACTTGTAATTCACCCGTCCTTAACTGACCACGCTGCCCCCGTCTCCCATTACGCCCCTTAATCTGCAGGTCGACTTACACCCACCCCCAAGCCTCGTTGAGTGTTACACCCGAAAGGTTGACTTCTCTATCTGCTGATGCTGCCTGGCTTGCTTTGTTCTTTCAAACTCCTGCTTGTCTACCTTTGATTTCAACATCTGCATTTCGTGTTCATTTTTGTCTCTTCTGGAGTCACATGTCGGCCAATTGTTTTCTTCCACAAATAAAATCCGCCATTAAGTGAAATTGTTTTCAAAAGAATCAATTTTAACCTGCTATGAATTGATTTTTTTTCAGATTTGCTAAAGTTTCTGAGATTACGATATCCGTAGTGCTACCACACTTCCACCACGTGTGCCCACAACTTAAGGCAAAGCAACCTCAGTGGCGTGGTAGTTCAATGGTTAGCAACACTGTTACACAGCGCTCCGAAAGGTTCAGTTGCAGCCGAGGGCGACACCCATTTCTGATTTTGCACGTTCCCGCTTTGTTTGGGTGTCTTTCCATCCAAATTCCAAAGACGTGCACGTCAGGTGAATTGGCTGTTCATAGTGTTAAGTGATGTGCAGATTAGGTGAAAAATTCCGTGGTAGCTATGAGTAATAGAGTAGGTAAATGGGAACGGGTGTGTTCTCTTTGATGGGTCGGTGTGGACTATTCCACATTGGGACATCTGTGAAGGGCAATTTTGCAGCAGTGTTTCATTAAAGTGAAATTTCAGTCAATGGTTCGAGATCTGTGTCAGTCATTAATTTCCGAGGCCTTTGATGTTAGTGACTATGTAACCTAAAGGTGCAAAAACAAAGTTTAGTAATTCCACACGACTGATTGGTATGGAATGAACCTACATTCCAGCCCATCAGACTGGTGCTTTCTCGATTTCTGTTTGAACAACATTTTGTTCCCTTCAGTTTCAAAGTTCTGTGTCATGAAAATTGTCATACTTTGGGTCACAAATGCAAGTTAAACTTCGCAATGCTGGTACATTGATGGAAGAAACTGACATACGGGGAAAAAAACGGTTGCAAATGAGGCCAATTTTACATATCAATTCAATAAGACGTTATTGTAAAAGGACACAAAACACAGATTTTCCCATGAATTATTGTGCATGGGTTATTACTTTAACAGCTTCTGCCATCCATTTCAGTAACTTTTCATTTCTTCATGTCCCTCTAATTTATACTCCATCACTCGCGGTCACTCTCTCTCAGATACTCCCTTTTGAAATTTTGCACCTCCATCTCAACTGTGCGATAAACAGTCTCCTCTCAAACTTACAACTGCTTTTTCCTGCATCTTTATCCATTATGCCTGTGAGAAATTTTCATTCTTTGATCTCTCCTAATCTGTTACTGGTCATGCTCGCTCAATATCCACACCGCGTCTGTCTTCTTACAGATCAATTTCTGTCCCTGCATGTTCTCGATGTTGTTCTCTTCCTTCCTTACAAAACCATCCGATTGTTGTTTCCCCGTATTTCATGCCTTCTGCAAATCTGTTTTAGGCTTAGTTATATACAGTATTATACAACGCCAGATTGATAGTCAATTTAGTAAACTCCTCGTAAACGTAAGCCTCAGAGATGGGTGAGACGATTTCTAGCTTCGTCTGTGTAATATTGGGACTGGAAAACACATTTTTCTTCATGAAAATATTTACACCATATTTTCTTCCCTGCACAGTGACTCTGTGGTTCACACAGCGGTTTCACGCGCCAGACATGTTGGTTCAATTGCATTATCAGGTCACCATATGGATATTGCACATTTTTCCCTGTCTGTATGGAGTTCTTCTGGGTTCTCTCAGTTCCTCCTACAGTGCAAATATATGTACAGCAGGTGGGTTAGACATGCTAAATTCCCCGTAATATCCAGAATGTGCATTGTACATGTGTTAGACATGGGAAATTCAGAATGACATGGTTTGTGTAGCTAGTTGGGATGCACTGTGCAGGATTGGTGTGGTCTCGATGGGCTGAATTGCTTTCTTCTACACTGAAGGTATTCAAATATTCTAATTCTGATCGTGAGACATATAAATTAAAGGTAGCAACAATTGGAGATTCTCTGTTCCCTGACTCTTGGGCAGAAGTGTTTTCTCAACACAAATGCACATGGAAAACAACACTTCATTAACACGTGGAACATACCAAAGAAAAATTAGTTGCTCACTTCGTCCTTAAGCCTGCTTTGCTATTCACTAATTTCATTACTGATGCATTTTTATCGGCATTTATACATTCCTGTGTATTTCTGAATATCCCTACTAATCATTCACCTCACTGGTTAACAACAAACTAACTTTCCTTTCATGATATCTTTTCATAAAAAAAAATTGTATTCTCTACCCTTTGAAGCGCAGAATTCGGAAGTAACAGACACCCCCGAGAGAACGAAAAAATACCACATTTCTGAAATAATAAGTACTTTTTTAGTACTGCATAAACCAAACTCGTTGCAAATAAAGTGCGATCTTATTTGGAAAAAAAACAATATAACATTGTGAATTGAGTAACGGCCTTTGGTCAAAATGTAGGCACAACAAGCAGGTGTGAGATAAACTCAGTGAGAACCTCTGTTAAGAACAGCAACACAGCTCACACCGATGTTCAGCATTAGCAACTTAGAAGGGAACACAGTACGGATCGCAACAGCTCCTGGAGTCGGGTAGTAAATGCATTCTACCACAACCGTTATTTCATGTTCCATTTCTTATATATGCATCTGCTTTATTTGGTCTGGAAACGATAGTTCAGAAAGGTCCTCTGAATTTATCCTTTTAAATGGGCCTTCAAATAGACATGGAATAAATTCCCAATGACATTGATATACACCTCATCATTACTGTTAGTTCCACTTCCTTGAGCAAACACGCTATTTTAGTGGCTTTGAGAACCTTTACAAAAACATGCTTTACATTGATCAAGAAATGTAAAATAAACAACATAATTTCAATGTCAAAACTTTGCTAATCAAACGCACACAGTGGCGTTCATTAGGGAGAGACCCATCAACAAAGAAAGGACAGTTTCAGGTTCTCCATTTATTTTACAGAGAGTTCCAATGAAGAGTCCCGTGACTCGAAATTTACCTCTGTTTTTTGAGCTCCAACTATACTGAGATCTATTGGCATGACCTCATTTTCTCCAGGTCAAGAGCGAAACTCTGACTAAACAGCATCGAGCTGCAAACCTCACATTTTCAATAGGCATTGCTAATCAGAGTCCGCATTGAAACAAGAGAATTGTGTAAAGTGAAATGACCAGCTTCGTTCGAGTACCTGCCCTTTCTCTTTCTCGGAGCCAACGTTAAAAAGTTCCATAACAGCCTCACCACGTCATTTTATCTGAACAGTCCTTGTATATGCCTGAGTGAATAACCCACCGCCCCGCACCCCAAGCTTCTCAGTACCTGCCCAGTTGTGACGACTCCAGTCTGGACTGGTAGCACCTCCGCCTCAACTTGTGAGAGGAAACTGAATCTTGCCATTTTTCCGCCAATCCTTTGTCCGATATACTTTGCCAATTCCGACGGGCAGGTGGCACTGCGAGTCATTTTAATATAACTTCATGTGTGATTCTCGCTGTTGAGTTGCTTATGATCAGGCTGTTGTCCACTTTCAGGGTTTCATCCCTGCTTTACACCCATATTGCTGGTACCAATGTGCTGCACGACCTCTCCACCCATCCTTCATTCCATCAGAATATTATGTTGTCGCTCTGAGACATCATTTACCAAAACATCAGTAAATCTACATATTCTGCTGCTGTCTGGTACGGAAGCGTGGAAAGCCATTCTCACATTCGGTGCAACTGGATCACGACAGCAATTTTCACACATCTTGCTATTGCCTTCGGAGCCTGCAACATTCATGAGTGTCCCTGTTCTATCCAAATGTCTGAAATGGCCAGAACATCGAAGCCCCATGCTGCAAGTTCTCCGCCTTATTTTGGATGCTCCTGGTGTTGAAATCAACACAACTCAAACAACCTTCCTCCCTGCCGTGAAATTATGCGACTTTGTAACCTCATTTAGGACATAATTTGTCTCAATATCCTGTACACTGGAGCTATAATTCCGTTTCCCATCGCCCTGCTGAAGGTGTCTAAACTCTTCCAAAGAACATTAGCAAATACCACCTGAAGCAGGGGGTTACCAATATGCTGGGGGAAGCAGGTGGTATTTGCTAATGCTCTTTGGAAGAGTTTAGACACCTTCAGCAGGGCGATGGGAAACGGAATTCACACAGTTCTCCTGGAAGAATTATGCACCCGTACCCTTTATTTCTCTGTTCTACAACATTACCTAATGCCCTAATTATAGTTGTATGAGTCCTGCCCCCGGTTGTTTTACAAAAAATACAACACATTGCATTTATGCAAATTAAGCTCCTTCCATCATTCAGCCTCTCAAGCCTGCTCCGCCATTCATGATGTTAATGCTAATAAGCCCATCCCCTTTTAACCACCACCTATATTTATCTTCCATATCTATTTACTGTATCTACAAAATAATATGGAAAGTTTCAAATTCAATCACTTTCTTTGACAGTGACATACACAGACCTACAATTCCCCTGTCTGAACAGAAAGTGAAAGAAACACAATAAGGTTACTGCTGGGCCTGTTGTTTGAAATGCTTGCTCTGCTCTTCTCTTTGTGCAGGAATAATTGGAGGTCATTATAGTTTTCCTGAGTTTCCCGCCATTATTTGTCTGAACTGATCAGTTGTAGCTAATCTGTCCTTTTGTGTTGGACATCTGTGATTTTCAGACGTGAGATTTCAAATGGCAATGTGTATCCCTTACTGCTGATTCGGTTATCATGTTTTGAGATTATTAGAACAAACATCAACTTTATTGCAGTTCGATATTCTGTTCCGGAAATTGACTCATTCCAGGGTAAGGATATCCGAGCAGCAATGGGTAAAAAAACACGACTTACCCAGGTAAGAATCAACCTCGCCGGAGGTGGGGAGGGAGGATGTTTGAAAGACGAAGAGATTTAACATCTTCGCTGTTTGCAAATGGAAAACATTTCACGTTCATTAGTGTTAGTGTGTTGTGAGTAAGTAAAAATGTCTGGTGAACTTCGCAAATCTAATTCACTCCTCAAATGGAGTACACAGCACGAATTAGGATTGTCCATAATCAGGTATTTCATACTTCTGAGTTTAGAGTTGGGAAACGGCTGGGGAAATGTAGGAAAAAATGAGATAGTTGTACCAAATTGTGCAGGGGATTTCTCCTTCAGAGCAGAATTACTTTCGCTCTCCATGTCATCGAATCCTTCCCCAAGATTGTAATGAATTTGTGTACATTGTGTTTCCTTCAATGTGCCAGCTTTGCAAACAAAAGTCAGTGCCAGTCACTCATAGCAGGTACAGTCAGTTCGAGGAGTCAGTCACCTCACTGTCTTCATATCCGCGAGTGAATTTCTGTATTGCAACGTTGACGTTTTTTTTGCACTGGGTACTCCGCTGCATGAAATTCACACAATATCAAAACGGGAATTCTGACTCTATCTACCTCTCTTCCAGTATATATATCGGCACATCTGTGTATTGTCTTTTTGGAAAGTGGTCCCTCTGGTAGTGTAGCGCTATCGTAGCACTGCAATCCCATAGTGTTTTGCTGGGTACATCAGCTTTGTCTCCATATCACATCTTTTTGTTTATTTGTTTTCATTTCAACGATGCAGTTTGTACCTTAAACCTTTGTGAATCAGAGGGTCGTAGCCCTGCCCCCTGGAATGTTGGGAAATAAAGACCAAAAATTTCGATCAGAGGGTGGACCCTCAAACACGTTTAACTCCATGCTCGCTCCCCGGCCCCAACAAGGATTCCTTTCTTCAAAATGTGAGAGAACCCACCTTCTGTGGCAGGGCATGGATTCAGGATGGAATACTTGAGTGGGTTCTACCCCCAAACCCACCCAAAACGCTGGCCCGAATCATTAAGCAGGACCACTCCAGGAAAGCGAACCCCAGTAACAATCAGACAAAGTGAGAAATCGTCACCATTTAGAAGGGTACATTTCACTAACTCTATTGTGGCGCCGTCTTCGCGTTGGTGTTTAATTTTCAGGCAGTAAGGAAAACATGGCAACATGTTCTCAAACCGCACAAACTTAGATCAACTTGTCGGAGAAAGGGATGGATGTCTTGGTTACAAGGAAGGGCTCCTAGTGACTACCTTACCTGCTTTGCTGTGTTCACTATTCTGTCATTGGATCATAAAATCTCAGCTCAGTGTGATTTCCTGAGATATGATAACAGGATTGCATGTGATTTCGAAAGCCAGAAAGCAGCAATGGCTGTCTTGCTATTCCTCCATCATTTCTGCTTTTCTCCTGATATGATGCGAAGCACTTTGTAAAACTCTCTTCTTCAGAACGTTGGAAGGGTAGAAAGGTTGTCCGACGGAGTCCAGCAAACACCATGACAACCAACATTTGTCACTTACCTTTGTTTTGATGCTGATGCAAATTAACTGTTCTTTGGCTATACAGAGCGTCACCTGAAATGTTACCTGCTTTGTGATTCCAATGGGAAAGTTGCATTCTTTTAACGATATTACATGAATCTAAGCTGTTTGTATTTGTATAATACGAGATTCTGGTTCAACTCGTCAAACGATGAAAAGTGTTCATTTATGTGGGGAGACAGAAAGCAATCAAAGCAAGCTTCGATCAGAACTCATCGATTTAAGCGGGGCTATCGTCAGGCTCTCCCTTACCTCGAGAGAGTGCGTTACCGGAGACCTGATTAGATTTGGGTGGGCGTGCGTTCCACTCCAAACCCGAGTCCTGTGTGGCATACGAGAGGATATACTGCAGATGCTGAAGGCCGTCAAAGACGGGGTGCAGAGTGATTAGCACTACTACGTCACAACGCCAGGGACTTGTCTCAATTCCACCATCGGCGATGGATTGCGTGAATTTTCCGCATCTCATGTCTGTGTGGATTTCCTCAGGTATTCCGGTTTCCTGCGACAGTCAAAACATTCACAGATTATGTGGGTTGGCCGGAAATGCAAGGTTGCAAGGAAATAGTGGGATGCTCTTCGGAGGGGCAGTGCAGATGTGACGGACCAAATTGGCTCTATTTACTCTGTCGGGAATCAATAACAGCCAGACTGCGTCATAAAGTCAGCCAGGCTCTTATCATTTGCAGGGACAAAAAGCAGAGTTAACAGTTCAGAACTGACACAGAAGTCACTGCTCTGAAAACCTGCCCTTTCTGTCGACATTGCAATCAAAATTGACAAAGACGCTTGTATTTCTGCCGACATAAGAGTGTATGTGAACTGTCCCAGCCGTTTCCCCTAACTCTGGGAGAGCCCATATAGCCGCTTATGACGCGTTTTTATTTCCAACAGTGTCTAAGCAAAGCGAAGTCTCAAAATGGCCTAAACTGTCTCTCTGGAAGTACTTTCCAGCCCCGAAACTGTTCAGCTCTGGTCAGCCACAACTCCCTGCTTGTGGCCAAATGTGTTCCTTTGCAACATAGGCAAGAAACACATCAGTTCAAATGGCCCCAAACATGCTTGCTCATTCTAGTCTGAACGTCCCTCATTGAAAATCACCACAAACTTTGCGATTAGCGAGATGTTGATGGACCACATCGATCTGGAGCCAATATACCGACCACTGCAACGGACAGCTGGAACCGACAGCGGAAGTGTCAGATTCAAACCACTTTAATTGCCGGAGGAAAGATCACCGAAGCGCTTCACAGGAGGCTCCCAAGCACTGAGGATGTCACCTAGATCGGGGATGAAACGTCTGCAACACAAATTTCCAGCTCGGCGAAAAGAACCACAACAACGAGCACCCGAGCTACAAATCTTCTCACAAACTTTGAATGTTGATGGAGTGTAATGATATTACATCTCAGCCCAATCCTGGACTGGGCATTCCGTCTTGATCTTCGAACTCATTTGACTGCAGTTAATAATAAACAAACTGCGATTCCTCTACTTCTGAAACTTCCTTTGCAGTTATCGAGAGAGAGAGAGAAAGAGAGTGGGAGAGAGAGAGAGAGAGAGACTGAAAAGTTATTATGAAATCTTTATGAAAGTCCTCAGTGCTCAGAATTGCTATTCCCAATTGCAATTCTCTGGCGATCAGCCCCTATCAGATCAAACTGATTAGCCAGTCACGGCCAATGCCATTTTTTTTTTAGATTAGATTACTTACAGTGTGGAAACAGGCCCTTCGGCCCAACACGTCCATACCGCCCCGCCGAAGCGCAACCCACCCATACCCCTACATTTGGCGCAAGTCCACATGGACGCTTGTTCAGAAATCTTTGTGAAATGATTTGATTTGTCTCTCCAGGAGGGAACACATTCTGAAAACGGTACAGCGGCGCCGAAACGTTTACCTTGCCTTCTCTGACTCCTCGGGTGATTTCAGAGCTGCTGAAATCCTCTGGTTTACAAAGATCTCGTCTCCACGTGTTTTGAAATTGCCCGCCCTTCTCCAAACAAAGAGTATCAGAATCATTTTTGGTGCTCGCTGAACTGCGTTTTTTTTTCAAAAAAATCCGTCCTGCCCTCAACTAAAATATGAGAATTAGTGTGTTGATTGCTTGTCGTAAACATTCCTTTTTCAATCAGAGTCTCTCCCATTTCTCTGCAATCCAGTTTTGTAGACAATGTACTGCCTCAAGTGTGTGGAAATCTCCACAAGGCTCCAGTCGCAATGGAGGGATGGTATGGACATGGGAACACTGCTGCAGGAAGTCTGCAACTCGCACTCCCCTGAATCCAATTTGATGGTGAGTTCCAATGAGATTGAAATGGAAGGTACTGGGAAAACAACGTCGGGAGCATCGTGAGCAGGTTTGGTCTCCGTTATTTAAAGAAATACAACATTTCGTTGGAGACCATTCAGAGAATGTGCAACAGGATGGTCCCCAGGTACTGAGGGATTGCTTTATGAGCAATACTTAAATAGGATGGGACGTGAGAAGCTGGGAACACAAATCAAGGTGGGCTTACACAGTCTATCGTAGAGCCTGTGGAGTGCATTTGAACAGAGAGACCAAGTGGTGTCGGTACGTAGATAGTTGTAGTGACATCACTGGTAGACAGGGTACTGAACATTGGTTTTAATGCACATTCCTTCATTGGTCAAAGCATTGCGTGCAGGAGATGAGGTGTCATGTTAGAACTGCATAAGAATTTGGTGAGGTCATTTATCGAAAACTGTATACAATTCTGGTTGCTCTGCTGCAGGAACAATAATATTAAACTTGGAAAAGTTTAATAAAAGATTTAGAAGCATGTTACAGCGACTGCAGGGTTTATGTTTTGACTAGAGGCTGGACAGGCTAGGATTCCTTTCCCCGGAGTGCAAGCCGATGAGTGGGTACAATATAGAGATGTATTAAATCAGGAGGAGTACAGATGAGGTGAAACACTGATGACCAATCTATGTTTGTTGGGTGGACCAAACCTAGAGAGATTAATATTAAGAATAGAGGCAAGCGAAATAAATGAGATGAGTGGCGTAACTTTTCATGCATATGGTGTTGCGTGCATGTCGTCAGCTGACAAAGGAAGTGGAGGAGGTTGGTGCAATTCTAACATTCAAAAGACATCTTCATGTTATCAGCTGAACATGTTTCGTTCTTTACAACATCTTATGACAGTGCGTGAATGTTAGCAGAGACAACAAGGAGATGGTCACAAAAGCCGTCAAGTTTCTGAACATTTACGATCTGTGTGGGGTGAGTATCACAGACTCAGAATTCACCAAAATCTTTCACTCTGATGGCCTGCGGACCTCACTTCCTCCGAAATCACCTCTTCATTTTCGTCAGCGAGAGAGGGGGAAGGTGATCTGCAATTCAGTTCAGGGAAAGCACAGAGTGAGTGGATCAAACAGTGGCACCTGTTCTCCGCCCCTTCATGTTCAAACAACTGAAAGTTTCAAGGAACTTTATCCCCTTAACTTCGCGAATAGTCAAAAAGAGTGCCCGAGAATTACAGTCGTTACTTATCAGATTGCTACTGGGAATAGCCTGCGAATTTGGCCCCATTCCATTCTGGGAGAGTTTACCTCCCACCACCCTCCCCGCCACACACACACACACACACACACACACACATTCTCCCTGACAGGTGCATTCACTTACACCCTCTCTCTTAAACTCACACTCACACACATACACTCACAGACATACACATACACACACGCAACTCATTTTCAAACACTCACACACTCTCTCACTCTTGAACACAGTGTGGCTCACACACATGCACAGTTACATACCCACACACACTCTCTCACTCTCACAAACTCACACAAATAAGGACACACGCGCATGGTACACGCAAAGAGAGACTCACCCGCATATACATACTAACACATACAAACACAGACACACATGAACACAGAGACACACAGATAAGTATGCACACGAACAGAAAAAAGGCTATCAACATTTGGAAAAGACTTGCACAAACCGCAGTAGATGCTCCATAAATTGTCAGATTGAAATATGAGAGTATTTGCCTCGTTGAGGGAGACATGAATCCTGAGTGCAGGCATGTGCAGCTCAGCAGCAAAACATCATGTTGACTGGCGGGAGCGGTTCGAGCAGTTCAAAGGATTCCCTTGTTCCTGTGTTTTGCTCGTGGAGATAATGAATTAGTGTTATTCCAACTGGGAAGGGAATATCTAAAGACTAATCGGTAGTATTGCGTATCAAATTGATGTGAAATTGAGCGAGTGTTTTATTTGATAAGACCACGCGAGCAAAGGACACATGTATTATTACATTAGAACATTAAATAAGGGAGGAAGTTGCAGAGCGAGAGAGCCATGGTTCACGAAATGGAATGAGAAGGCTAACGTTAGAATAAGACGTGTAGGCTCAGTTAGGCCGCTTGAGTGTTAATGTCAGCAAGGAAATCCCGAAATAGAGAGTGAAGAAGAGCGAGGAGGGGACATGAGAAGTCGTTGGAGGTTTGGATCAAAGAACACCATCAGGCTTTCCCTCGCTATATCAGGGATGAAAGAATGACAATAGTTAGATTTGGGCCAATCGACAAAAGTAGTCCATAGTTGCGCGTGGAGTCAGAGGAGATAGGCGAATTCCTAAATGAAGATTCTTTGTCAGTATTCACACTGGAAAAATGTTGTCGAGTAGAATACTGAGATGCAGTCTAATAGACGGGATGGGATTGAAATTCAAAACGAAAAGGTGTTAGCAATTCTGGATCGTGTGAAAATAAATTCTCTGGAAAACCAGGGAGGTGTTTGCCGAGATTTGGCTTTGACCTTTATATCGTTATTTCGACAGGAATGGTGCCAGAAGATTGGAGGATTCCAAATGGTGTTCCCTTCTTCAAGAGGTGTGTAGAGACAACGATGGTCATTCCAGACCAGTGAGCCTTATTTCGGTTTTGGATAAAATGTTGGAAAGCTTTATTAGATAGTACTTATAATCATTCAGAAATAAAAAAAAGGTGATTAACGATGGGCAACTCGGTTTTGTCTTACTGCATTCTTTGGGAAATTGGCCAAAGTGGTGGATGACGGTAAAGCAATTTATGTGTTATATATGGATTGCAGTAAGACATTTGATAAGGTTCCCCACAGAAGGTTATTGCATAAAATGAGAAGGTTCGAGATTTAGTTACTTGGCAGGTTGGATCAGAAATTGGCTCACTGAACGAAGACAGCCTGTTGTGGTTGATGGGAAATGTTCATCCTGGAGTACAATTCCTAGTGGTACACTGCAAAGATCTGTTATGGGCCCACTACAATTTGTCATTTTTATATATGACATGAATGAGGGCATAGAAGTATTGGTTCGTTAATTTGTGGATGACACTTGGTTGGTAGAGTCGTGGCTAGGACCAAATAATGTTGTCGGTTGCAGAGCGGCACAGATACGCTGCAGAGCTGAGCTGAGAGTTTGCAAATGCAGTTTAATGCAGAAAAGTGGAAGCAGACTCACTTTGAAAGATGTAACAAGATTGCAGAGTACTGGGTTCATAGTCAGATGCTTGGTAGTATCGATGAACTGAGAGACCTCGATGTCCATGAACATATATCCCAGAAGGTTTTCACCCAATTTGAGAGGGTTATTAAGAAGGCATGCAGTGCGTTAGCTTTTAATATTAGAGAGACTGAGTTTCGTTTCATGAGGTGATGCTGCAAGTGTACAGAACTCTGGTGCAGCTGCACTTGCAGTATCACGTACAGTTCTGGTCACCACCTTATCAGATGGATGTGGAAACTTTGATAGTTTTCAGAGGAGATATACCAGATGTTTCCTGATGTGCTGGAAAGGTGTTAAGATGAAACGCTGAGAGACTAGAGACTGTTCCCGTTCGGAAGATTGAGAGGTCACTTAATTGGGACATATAAGATAATCAGACGTGTCAGTAGGTTGGAAAATGTGTGCCTTTTCCTCGAATGGCGTTGGTTAGAACGATGGGGTATAGCTTTAAATTGAGGCTTGATAGATATAGGACAGATGTCAGAGGTAATTTCTTAACTCAGATTGTACTTGTGGCGTGGAATTGTGTGCCTGCAACAGGAGGACACTGGCCCAGTTTAAGAGTATTTCAATGGTCATTGGATAGACATAGAAAAAATGGAATAGTGTATTTTGAATGGGCTTCAGTCTGGTTTCACAGGTCGCTGCAGCATCGAGGGTCGAAGTGCCTGTACTGCGCTGTAATGGTCTAAGTTCTATCGTCAACATTCGAACATAAGAAAGATAAGTTGCATACTCCTCAAGCCTGCTTCACCATTCAATAAGAATCTGGGTGAGCTTTTCGGGGCTCAACTCAATTTCCCCGCCCACTCGCAAAAGGCATGAATTTCTGCACTGTTCGAAAATCAATCTAACTTTATCTTTAAAACTAACAACATGGTAGACATAATTGCTTCAGGTGGCAGGGAAATTTACAGATTCAGAAGCCGTTGTGTAATGAATCAGTTCTTCAATTCAGTCGTAAATCTGCTTCCCTAAACTTAGAAGGTATGTCACCTCGTTTCAATTTGACCTACATGTGGAAATAACCTCTCTGCTTCTATCTTAACTATTCCCTTCATAATTGTACATGTGGCTAAAAGACCTCTCCCAATTTTTTAAAAAATCCAATATGTATCGGTTCAGCTACTCAAACTGGTCCTCACAAGACAAACCTCTTCACTCTCGAATCAATTTACGGGACTTCTCCTCGTCCCGTACAGTGCCATTACATTATTTCCGACGTAAGAAGACGAGAATTAGACATAAGCTTCTAGGTATGGCCTCGTCTGCACGCGATGTAGCTGCAACATAAACTCTGAGTCTTGAAAATCCATCCCTCTCCCAATTAGGAACAATATTCTATTTCCTTTCTTAATTACGTGCTGCAATTGCAGATCAACCTCTTGGGATTCATACACAAGTACACACAGGTCCCTCTGCATCGCAGTATGCTTCCACGCATCTCCATTTAAATAAAAGACTATATTGCTGTTAGTCCTGTCAAATGGATGACTTTTCAATGCCAGCATTATACTGCACCTGCCATACTCTTGCCCACTCACTTAACCTCTCTGAATCCTTCTGCTCTTTTTGCTGTCCCGATCGTCGTAGTGTCATCTGGGAACGTTGACACGATACACTTGACATAAAATTCCTTATTATTGATCAGTTGCAAGCAATTGCGATTCCAACACCGATCTCTAAGGCAAACCAGTAGACATTGTTTGCTAAAATAAATAAAACAATGATTTTTCCACAATTATTGTTTTCTATTCATTAGCCAATCATTGACACATGCTACCTTCTTACTAATAATGCCGTGCACCTTAACCTGTTGCAGCAGACTTTGTTCACCTCCTTGATCAATGTCACCTGGAGATTCAGATGCGCCACATACTAAGGTTCTCCCTTGCCCACCGTGCCCTTAATGCTCTCTAGGAATTCCAGCTCTCACAATATGTCGTGTGAATATATGCAAACAGTATTTCAATCAGGTATGATTGACAAAGTATAATGTGGCATTTATCACACTGAGACCACTGTACCCAATACAGAGAGTTCTGAATGTGACATTACTAAAATTGCATTTGACAATGAGGATGTTCTTGAGAATTGGGCTAAATTATTGATTAATCTTCAGAGGAAAATCGACATGAGCTGAAAGCCTTGTAACAATTTCCTTGAGAGATTTATGGGATTAAGCAGGAAACTGATCACACATCATTTGGAAATAGAAAATGCTGTTCTCTTGAAGCAACACGCTTTTCGGCCCAATCCTCGAAAATAGATACAGCTGCAAAAAGAGATTGCAAACATGTTCACTGAAAGTTTAGAAGTTGCGAACAGCAACTTCAGTCCGCTGCTACCCACTATCCTGGCAAACTAGCGTGATGTTTTCGGTATGTGGTTGACTAGAAAATTGTGCTTACATCAATGTCACCTTTGTGGATTTGTTCACAGACACTGCAATTCTGTGCTTGGGTTAAATACGCAGGTATAGTTGGAAATATCAATGAAAATTTTGACTTTCCTCCTGAGTTTCGTTCATAGAAGACACAACCAGTGTAAAGTAAGAAAGCACTATTTCACTCTCCGTCCTTGTGTCGAACATGGACGATTTTCGGACCGCAGTTTGGCACCAAACGCCAATCCTTTCTTAACTCTTTCAACACCTGGCTTTAAAATAAAGTCATATGGATCTGTACAAGCAAACTGAATTGCTTCCATTTGTTAAATCATGCGAGCACGGCCGAGATGGACCGAAGAGGCTGTTCCTCTGCTGTATACTTCAAGGTCCTTGTGAACAAGGCTCAATTCATTGAATTTTTCCCTTCAGAAACGGGAGCCATGAATAGAGATCTTGATCACACTCTGTCTGTTATTGTCCTGTCCTGCCAGGCTGCTCCTGATTCTGCATCCCAGAAAAGCATCCTTTGCTGACCTGCTCTTCAAACCTGAACCTGTCAAATCCAGGATCAGAATGGCAAGTTCTCTGCCCGTTACTCTCCCGCCTCCTCTAACTCCCTTCTTGTGACATTGCATTGATCTCCACACTCACTTTCGGGGAAACTGCAGATCATCTCTAAAGGGTGATGGTGATTCCGTGGTGTTCAACTCAAATGTAAGACTCAAAGCTTCACCCAAATGGATAACCAACGTTGGAAACATTGCCCAATGACGTTGGTAACACAGATGTATGTGAGTAAGTGTCTCATTTCAAGCCCACTGCTGTCGTGACCTTTCCATATCAGTGCATCATTTAAAGTGCTTGTTGCACAGAAATCACGACTCATCTCAGCCTCAGCTTGCAAACTTTGCATTTCCTTCAACATCACAGCTTTTTGCGAAGTTTTACGACTCGCAAATCAGTTCATTTTTCACAACTGTCTGCATTTTGACCTTTCTTTCGTATTTCAGAAAGCTTGTCTTTGCGAGGTGCATAGCTGGATCTCACAGCATCGTGTAAACGTGAAAATATCTTTCTGCTGCTATGTATCACAATGGCAGTGAACCAAAATTTAAAAAGCGACAATGTGTTTGCTCTGACCTCTCATTGAGGGAAACCACCAATTATTGTAGGAAAAAGATGAGGCAAAAGAAGCTAAGCCAGTGGCATTACTGAAGGTTGTAAAGAAAACCACAAGAAAAGCCGAGAAGCTGCAGGACAGTGCGCAGCCGAGGCAGAGGGTGGGGGTGGAAACTGATCGCTGTAAATAATTCGCATATGGGTGTTAAATTAACTCTGAACGAATTGGAGAGAAGAACAAGAAGTTATAATTTTGTGAGATACACGACCAACCAGTGGTTGATTGTAAAGGATGAGCGAATTTGTACTCTTTCTGATTTATTACCCGAGAATATGGGAATTTGTGGAAACATGAACAGAAATTTAGCGTTCCCAATGTAAGATCATGTTGGACTGTTAACTGAACATTGGGGAATTTACAGTGGGAGTGATTGACAGAGTGTCAGTTCCAGCAATTCAGTTTGTTCTTGGTAATGAGTTACAGAGGTTCAAGGTAGGAGTGACTCCCCTTGTTATGGAGAAGCCAAAGGAAGATCAAGAAAACGTAAATATACTGACATTTTCTCAGACTGTCAATTAACCAGATCTCTCTATCAGAACTCACAACATGATCAAAAACTAAACAGACAGTTGAAGGAATTGAGTTGCAGATAGCGGACACGCTGTTTGACAGTATGATGAGGGACGAACCTGAAATGGCAGATGGTTAGATAAAAGTGTTTAGGTCCTGAAAGGTTGCGAGACCTGCAACAGCAAGACAATACAATAAAGATATATATATATTACATGTATATTCCTGAAAGGAGGCAAAACAAATTCATGTCTATGATTATCTAGAAGATAAAATCCAAAGGCAGAAATGGAGACCATGGCAGTTTGAAAAAGAGAAGAAATGGGCCGAGGTGCACCAGATTGCATTGCCGGCAGTATTCGGACACGAGGTGTTATGGGTAGCACATGACCTACATGTAGGAGGTCACCTAGGGTTACAAAAGACTCAGGCGCAGGTACAAAAGTATTTCCATTGGGCTAGACTGCACAAGGATGTGATTACTCATTGCAATACGTGTCATACATGACATATGATAGGAAAGCCAGAGGCGGTATTAAAACCAGCACCGTTGTTCAAATTCCCGCATCTGAACAATCTTTCACTTGGGTGTTATTGACTCTGTAGCTCCGCTCCCGAGAGGTGAAGTGTTAATCATAATGGAGGCAATTCCATTACAGAGTATCACGACCAAGAACGTGGATAGAAAAGTTGGTACGTTTCTTGAAACGATGTGGGATACCCAGAGAGATTCAGTCCGACAAAGGGTCTAAATGTACTGCAAAGATCTTTAAGGAGGTGATAGATAACTTTAGTATACATCACTTTAAATCAAGTGCGTATCACGCTGAATCTCAGGGAGTATTAGAAAGGTGAGCATGGAGACCATGTTGCGAGCACACTGTCAGGGTTATCCTAAATAATGGGATAAATGTATTCCATTCATAGTATTTGCCATTTGTGTTTCCCCAAAGGAGAATACTCAGTTTATAACATTCGAGTTAATAACCACACATGAAATGAGTGGGCCTTTGAAATTAAATAAAGAGAAATTGGTTGCTGCAAAATCAGAGATCTCACGCTTATATTATGTATCATAGATGAGGGAGAGATTAAATCGAGTCGGTGACTTAACTGAACAGCACCGAATGAGAACACAACCAACAATGAAGCACGTGGCAGATGAAAACTCGGAGATTCGGACTTTTTTTTTTCCGCGGGGCCGAGGGGATGACGTATTTGTGCTGTAACCAGTGATAGGAAATCCCTTCGAAACCAGGTTAAGTGGCCCCTATCAAATTCAGAAAAAGATGACTCATGTGAACTATTTAGTAAAGATGCCAGATATAAAAAAAAGACCTGTATTATGTTAGTCACGAGGACATGTTGAAACTGGATCATACGTGAGAGAAAGAACTGGAGAAGCAGGTGTTTTTGCTGCGCCATAGAGTGAGATATCAAATCCAGATATGGTGAATTTTGATGTGCGTCAAAATAAGTTAAAACAATGAATAAGTCCCTGATGAGTAAGACAGGTTATTACAACAGGAAAGAACGCAGTTGAATTGTTTCTAACTGCAGTATGAAAACATTTGTCGCAATCAAATGGGGAGGAAAATTCTATTGCACAGGGAATGCTGTTCCAATAAAGGAACATGTTTATCGGGTATATTCCTTCAAAGTGATACTGGTCCTGAACGAGGTGGAGACCATGCCCAATGAGGATATTATTGAACCAAGCCAGAGCGAGTGGGGTTCACCGAAGTCATAGTTCCCAAACCGGCCGTATCTCAACGATTTTGCAAGGAAAATCAGAAAGTCAATGCTGTAAGAGAATTGGACACATATCCAATACCGTGATTGGATTTCTGTACAGAGAAAGTTGTAAAAGCTCGCATCGCCAAGTTAGACTTCCTGCTTGGTTATTGGCAGGTACCTTTATCAGAGAAGGCGAAATAAATGTTTGTGCTTTTCAAACCCAAAAGGGCTATATCACGTCAAAGTGATACCTTTTTGAATGAAGAACGCAACTGCCACATTATAAAGACTCATGAACAGCGTTGTGACTGGAGTAACTCAGTGGACAGTCTATTTGGCCGATGGAGTGATCTTTAAGTCCATGAAAGATCAAATGGCACAGTTAGACGAGCTCTTTTAACGATGAAAAGTAGCAAAACTGACAACACACTTCAACAAAATTGAATTCGCAAAAGGAGAGGTGACGTTCTTGGGACATAACATTGGTCATGGAATGTTGACCCCACGGAACGCCCAGACCAATGAAATCAAGGAATTCCTTCGACAAATCTCGAGGAAAGAGTTTCTTCGATTCTTGTAACTAAGCAGATTCGATCAGTAGTTGGTCCAAAGGTCAGAAGTATCGTGGCAGCATTAACAGATTTCATGAAGAAGAACAGAAAATTTCGGTAGACAGAACAAGGCCAGGAGGCGTTTGTGTAGTCAAAAGCAATATTAACTATTGCACAAGTTCTAGCTACACCAAACCTTTCAAACCCCTCAACGTTTCGATCGGTGCTCGTGACATAAGAGTTGGATATGTATTACTACAGGAAGACGGTCATGAAATTGAACTGCGTGTTGTTTACTATTCAACAAAATCCAACATCCAGCAGAGATAATAATCCACAATCGAAATAGAACTATTGAGATTGGTACCGGCCTTACAACATCTTAATGTGCAGGTTACGAACAACGTGCCAGAGCTGGTTCTGTCCATGGATCACAATACAGTGACATTCTTGGAACGCTTTAAAGAACGCTTTAAATGTTTCGTTGGAGTCTTATGTTCCAGACATTTAGTTTACAAATCCGAAGTGTTGCAATGCATAAGAATGTAATTGCAGATGCGCATACCAGATTTAACTAATAAACGTTAGATGAGATTGGTTTCCTTCCAATGTCTATTTATTGATTCATGTATATGTGTGTGTATGCATGTATATGTGAGTGTATATGTTAAGATGAACTTAGATTAAAGTTATATTTATGCCGTGGCCATATGGTTAAGGAATACAAATAAAAATGAACCCATCCGTTCATCATGATAGTTCAGTTTCATCTGAAGTGGGGAGTTGTTATGAAATTGTAGACATGTACTCTACTTTTAAGCGAGCTGAAACATCAGGCTGGCACAGACTGTGCTGAAGGATTTTAAAAAGTAACATTTGGTTGTAAAACAAATACGGGGAGCTGCATTGTCATAGTATAAAACAAATTCAAATGCGGACAAGCAGTTTAAATTATGCCCCAGGCACCAAACCCCAATAGAATTTTGATTTTAATGTTTTGGATGAGATCAAAGCATTGAGCCGGTTCGATGTTTTGCATATTCTTTGCCAGGGATTGAACAGATTGTGTCTCGGATTTCATGACTTTGGTAGGTTGAGAACGATTCAGTCTGTGATTTCGACAGATTTGAGTATATTTATGGTACGAGAAAAGCTGAATTGTTTTAAAGCTTTGCAGGTTGGTGCCCTTGCTATTTAAATGAAACGTAGTTGAGACAATTTGTTTGCTTTAAGTGACTTGTGGTAGGTTAAATTTAAAGTGAGACGAATAGCTCTTAAAATTTCGGAAGAACTTTTGAGATTTGAAGATGATTCTCAAATTTGCCACGGAAGTTTAGAAAGAAATCAAAAGGTCGTATTTTTAGAACAACAAGCAACAGCCAATCACCAGCAGACTGCAGCAAAATGCTACCTGAGAACGGTACCTGGGCAAAAGAAAGTTTTACAGCAGAAGACCAAAGAGATCTACAGGAACCGACAGAGGAACTTTGACACGCAATGAGGACAATTGTTTTTGAAAATTGATTTCCCATAAATTTAAGAGCGAATTTATCATAACAGTGTTGTAGAATGTGAAGGAAAATAGTTTTAAAAACAGAGCTGTAGCAATGAGATGCCAAATGTATTCGTTCGTAATAAAAAAAAGTTATTATTTTCTTCTTTAAATTGTGGTATGTGAAAAAGCACTTTGCCACTCGAAATTTAAAAGATTATCACATGAGATGAACTATTATATGTGTCTGGTTTAAATTAGCAGAAGGGGTTACTCCTTTTCACAACACTAAAAATGCTAACTGTGAGAAAATAAAATACTGGAGAAACTTAGCAACAGTTAGGCAGAAAAAAAGAAGAAGATTTTAGAGACGAATATGTTTCATCTTCATTACTGAAAGGAACTGAAACAGTTTATTTTATAAAATAAGCAAGCACTGTTGCATATGAGTCTGTATGCGTGGAGAAGAAGGTCGGTGGGAGTAGATTACAACAGGAGAACGTATCACGATTGAGCCCAAAGCACAAGACAAAGTGGATGAAACTGGACAGAAAGGAGATTTAGAAACTTAAAATAGGCCTAAATATGAGATGCGAAAATGCGAAATTCTGTCGGCTTTACATGTTACAATACAAAGCCGACACAACTAGATATGGTTGTGTGGGATTGTCATCAACAGAAGTTGTGCTGTGAAGTTACTCAGCTGAAAATTGAGTCTAAGATGCCATGTAATGCCTCAAAACAAAACGAGATATTTACCCTCTGCATGCATTGAGCTTTTTCGACATTAGAGCATCAGAGTTAAAGAAGAAAGGAACTGTGCAGCTTAAGGAACAGGAATTCTCAGAACTAAGCAGCCACATAATACCTTTCTAGATTAAACATCTTTGCCTCAATATGCTCCGCATCCTGACATTCCCTGTCTGTTTACCAATCTAGCAAGATGCCTCTTAAACCCAGTCATTGTTTCCACCTTCATCACTGCTCTGCATGTGCGTTCCAGACAAGAAGCACTCTCCCACATTTCAATTCTTCTGAATCGCTCTCATCTTAAGCCTGTGTTCCCAAGTAATTGATATCACAAACATGGGAGAGAAAAACCCTATAACTATCCTCGCATAATTTTCTATTCTTATGCTTTTATCGGATTGCATGTCATCCTCCAAATTTTAACTGACTGCAATTCAGATGTATTTTTGAAATGTATACCCACAGCTAATAATTTGCCAAGCGGGCAACATCCTGATTCGGCAGCTATGCAGCCCCTCGCAATCTTCCACATCCCTCTGGTCATGTGAGGACGAGAACTCTATCGGCCATTCTAAATGTGACCTATGTAAAGTTCTATAAATCTGCAACATAACTTGACAATTTTGTTTACGTCCCACGAATGAAGTCAGGCAGAATATATGTAGTCTTGAAAACATTACCTATTTCTGTTTCCTCTTTCAGGAAATTGCAGACGTCTAAGCTACATCCCTTTGGTGGTTGATGCCACGTTTGATGCAATTTGCGGATATTTTCCTTCTGCATTCGAGATCTCACTCCCAACTCTCGTTTCTCTGCGCAGGTCTCGAGACCATTGACGCCCTGCCGTGTCTTTGGCAATGTTCGTGACAGTCCTTAACTCCCACAATCTTGATAAATTCTGTGTCTAATGACCGTCTCCGAAAACGACCAAATGAAGGAGCAGCGCTCTCTAAGATAGTGCTTCCCACATTAGCTGCGGGTATAGATTTGAAAAATAAACCTTAATTGCGTTCAGTGATTAGCAAACTTACTAATCAGGGCACCTGCATTCTTGTCCATAAACTTTGCAGGTAACGCAGCACTGATCATTAAGGAACACACTTGTCAAGATTTTCAGCCTGAAAATTATCCTTCCGTTATACATTCAGTCTTCTATGACTAAGTATTCTCTGAATCCATGTTAGTATCGCACTGTAGATCCCAAGTGACTTCACACTTTGTAGCAGCTTGACTTGAGAAGCTTTGTTAAAAATCTTCCAATAGTCCATAGAGGTAACATATCTTGCGCTGTGATCACTGATCATCTTTGTCATTTTTAAAAAAAATCTCAATTCCGTTTGTGACATACGACCTTCTCTGCACACAGGCTATTTGTCTATTTCTAATAACGATGTGGAGGTGCCGGTGTTGCACTGGCGTGGGCAAATTTAAATATCATACAATACCATACAATCCAACAGGTGTTTTTGGAAGCACTGGCTTTCAGACGGCTGCTCATCAATCATGTCGTTTTCAGAAAGGATCAGTAGACACACAATTTATCGCAAAAGATTACAGTATCATGGAAAAGAACATAATTTGAAAAAACCTAGATTGTTGTTAATTTTTTCATGTAAAATCATGAAATGTCTCCGAAAGCCATTGCTTCCAAATAAGCCTATTGGACTCTAATCTGGTGTTCTGTGACTATTGCGATTGAGTGCATTTTCTGATTATAAATGTGAGTTACTCCTATTTCGAAGAAACTTCTGCCACAATTTCCCTGCTATTGTCACAAGGCCGACTAGACTGTAATTTCACGAATCAATCCTGTCGAAAATATTTTATAGAAGAAACAAATATTTTTAATCTCCAGACCTCTGGCACGTCTCCTGTCAGAGAACATGATTCACATACTTTGGGCAAAACGCCAACAATTTCCTCAGTTGCATTCCTCTGAATTCTGCGATGTTTGGAATGAGGTTGTGGGGACTTGTCTACCGTGAAAGATTACAATGAGGGTAATCCGGTGCACCCTGCGTCAAGCAAGTTTGTCTCTTCAGGTGGCTAAACTATCTGATAAGTATCATACAATGTAGAAATTACTGTAACTCAGAAGAGGTCCCTTCAGTCTCCCATCTTTAAACAAACTCTCCAACTGATCAATACCTACTACTATTCTTCTGGGTTTCTCCCATATAACTGCACATTTTCTTCTTCTCAAATGTTAATCCAACATTCCCTTGACTGATTCGATGTCAGCTCCTTCAAAGACTCTCTTAGATCATGGATGAAAAGTATTGAACACTCACTGGAAAAAATATTTCATGTGATAAAAATGTGTCAAGCAGGAAATGTCCGAGCAATTCAATTGCAAAACTTACGTCAATTTGTTCCTGGGATAAAGTTGATTCGTGCAAATTGACCTAAAGAGTAGAAGGAGACATAGCACACGATGATCTGAATGAGAGATTGGAGCATAAAATCGAGGGAGAACAATCAACGACAAATGACGAATTAATATCATATGTGAGGACCAAATAACTATCTATGAGTTTTAAAATCACTTCTTTACTTTTGTCATCTCCATCTTTATTAAATCTTCGACGCTTACTTCATTTGACAAACTTATGTCCTTACATTTCCAAAAATAAAGAAAGTGCACCAAATCAGTCTGTTCCTTCTCCCTGTTTAAAACTGACACATTTCATTGATATTGTCTGCCCTCAATTCAAACACATGACATATCCTGCAATGTAAGCTAGATTCGCTGTAGTGTTAAAACTGACCATTTAGTTCAACCGACAGCGACTCCCCGAAATCCACACCCTCTCTCTGAAAAGCATCCGAATCAGATTCACCCGCAAACTATCCCTGTAACCCTGTTCTTGCTTTGGCGAACCTATATATGCTATGATATTATGGCAATTTAACATGACCAAGCCACGTATTCAACAGGTTTTTGGATTGCGGCAGCAAACCAGAGCACACGGAAAAAAGAAACACACGCAGACATGGGGAGAAGGAAAATACCCAACACAGCCAGTCATCTGCGGCTGTTCTTGAAGACAGGCACTGGCGCCGTGAAGGCGCAGTGCTAATCACTGAATCAGAGTGGTACCCCAAGTCTATATGACAGGACAAAAACTGATGTCTCCAGAATGCCATCACAGCAACCATCTTCCCACACTTTCTCAAATTTTCAATCTTGTAGTCGATGTCATGTTCAGATTCTCACTTCTGTATCATCGAATGTATTAATGGTTTTCTGGTCAGGACGGTAAATACACTTGAACATATTTAGGTCTGAAACTAAGAACAAATTCACTAAGAAACTGAGTGAATTTGGCATAATTTTTCGTTCACGTATTTAAAGTGATTGTGCCTCAAAAATTATCTATTTTAAAAGCAAAAACGTATTTCCCGAAATATTGGACTTGACATGTTTCCAAAACTTTCGACAGATATAAAAGTTTAGTGGACGTGATTATAATGTTTATTTCCTCTCGTTTTCCACATAAAGGCAGATATTTCCAAATTTCCAGAGCCCTGGTTGATCTTCGTATTTATGTAGGATGGACTCATTCTCTTCGGCCCCTCTGCTCCTTCCATAATTACTTCCATGATCAATCTGAAAAAGTCCTAACCAGATTCATTACAAAAATTCACGGGTTAATGTTAGAGATCAGGCCAGACCCACACAAAACGTGTCAAGGCGATAGCCTAAACCCTAACATTTCGAATTGTTTTAAGTAAATGTACCTTGGATATTCCAGGCGTGATGCAGCTGCCCCAACCACTTAGTTTTAATTAAAACAGTCTGGATTTACAGACTACTGTTTGCAAAAACAAACTTAAAAGGTACTACATTTAGAATAACTTGGCCTAGCTGGAAGTCCACTCGAATATATAACAACATAGTGATACTTTTCCAAGCAATTGCAACATTCCAATCAATACACAACTAGCAAAGAAAACAGTCGTATCAAACATAGATTCTTACAGGAGAAATGTCAGAGAGAGACATAATGGACAGATTAGAACTGCTTCTTTCTTCAGCCATCAGCTTCTCTAGGTTTGCATCTGACATTTGTTCAGCAGCTGCAATCAGCACAGCTAGACAAACCCAAATCAAACCGAAATTTGAACTGAGACAACAGGCCACTCCCCTTCCATTGAACACGTGCTTTATAAAAACAAATCAACACATGTTCCAGTCATATCCGAACCTCTACCTTTATGACCCCTGTGACTATAGCCAGGTGCAGTATAGATGTGTGAAAGGAACAGAATTGTCAGCATTGAAAGTTTAGGATTGAAAAGGGTTAACTAAAAATGGTCAAATAGTAGCAGGAATTAATGTCAAATACCATGGATCCTAAGTCTCTAAGTAGAGTGATTACTTTTTCTCTTAATAAGAGACGCCTCTCGCTCTGTTGTCCCAAAGTAACACATGAGACATGATAAGGATTCATCAGCTGCACAGAGAGGGAAAGAAAGACCAGTAACTAAGAGCAACAGACTGGAATTTTAAAGCAATGCATCAAAGTTTGTCATTGGGTTTTTCCCAGACTTATCAATGTTAGCCATCGTTAGCAATGTGGATAAAGTTTATACTTCGTGTGATTCAAGCTGGTTAACACCCCATCGTCGCTGTTGTTGGTCTTCCTGGTAAGTTACTCCATATGACTATTAATTCAATAAAGATGATGAAATATATTAATGACCTCGTTAGTAAAACTATGAAAACGTCAGACCAATTGTCAACTTTGCATGCTGCAAACCCCATTCTTTATCAAGCAAGGGCAACGCCATTATCTGAACAGGAATGAAACCATAAAAAGCGATAAGTGATATTATTTCAATTGAATGCATTTTTTGTCGTCATATTGTTCCCTTCCCCGATCCCATTCACTACCTGCTCTACATTATCAAAAGTTTGAAATTCGTTGTCACTCCAACTGCTGAATAAATCTTCTTATCTCTCTTTGTTGAGTCGAGACGCGAATAGAAGGCCAATGGATTCCAATTCGCCTCGTAGCGGCTAGTTAGATTATATAAATATGTATAAATTTCCTCTAGTATAATTGTACAGGCCACTTATTTGGTGGAATTCAGAGCAGACAAAAAGATGTTGGCATTCTGCTGTTGTCCATAAACTATTATGAAAGCCAACGAAAACGATACGAGTCCATGTCTTCTGGCGTTACCATCCTACCAAAAGAAATCAACTCTACTTCCATATGCATTCAACTCTCTAACGGTAAAGTCACTTTTTTTAGTCTGTATGAGAGTTCAGCCCCTGAACCTTTGCTTAGCTTTGCAGACAACGATTTTCAGATATTAGAGTTGCTAGACTGCAGAAAATGGTTCGAGCTACAAAGCCAACCACTTATTTGGAGAAATTATCAGTTTATTCTGCAGGGTGAGGGGACAAATTGGCCATGTTTCTTCAGAACAGAAGATGAACAGAAGAGATGGAACGTAGAGCAAGGGAAGTTTCTAATAATTATCCAGATGGCATCCCATGCATGTACAGCAGTTGATATCCTTCTCTCATTGCAAATTTCGGGGACGTGCTGTGAATGGTTTCCTGCATTACTGTTGAGCTGTTATGGAGATTCAATACACATTTGAACGTTAAATAACAAATTGAGCAAACAATGCAACTGGGACAATCCTTCTGGTAAAAGTGAGGAGGAGGAAATTTGGTCGCTGACGTACTCTATGTTTTCCACAGAATCTTTTCGAACGTATGCATAATCCAGGGGTGCCATGTATCACAACTGCCATCCGAAAACGAGGTGCTTTCAACGGTGTTCCACCCAGTTTAATAATCTTCGAGTCCCACACGACGATGAACATTTTGACCATGGCCACAGTGGTCACAGTTTCATTGAATTTCCATGAACCCAAAACTCCAAGTCAGACGTGGAAATATCCCAGTATGACGTCCAATAATGTTTCTAACTGGTGGAGGTCATGATGCTTTTGCGAGGGACGAATATTATTTCTGTTATAATCGAGAACTGTCGACACATTTCCAGTAACATTAGTGAAGTAAATAATTTTGTTTTCTTTTCGTATCAATTCGGTCATGGGGTGTGCACGATGTTCTCTGGACCAAACTGTATCTTTAAATCCTATTCGCCGCAGGAAGGGTGGTATTTTGGCGTTCATGATCTGCTGCTCTGCTCCATCAGGATGGACGTGTTTTTTTTTCTATTTAGACTCTGCTGTTACAGGACGTTTGATGAATTATTGCAGCGCAATTGGTAAATTGAATGACTGAGAAACTGCCTTTTGTCACTATTAATGGAAAGAATATAGTTGAGAAAGAAACCGAATCGGAACACACATAGAGAGGAAGCAATTTGGCCCTTTAGATCTAAAATTCTTTTGCATTTATATTTGAACATTAGATTTTATTTTCACAAGTTCTGAAGTAGAGAGTTATCGGTGTATGGAGAAGACGGGGGCAAAGTGACCAGAGAAAGCACCACCTGCTGTAAAGCTACCCAGGTGCAAAGATTTAGGTGCAAAGTAGTGAATAAGCATTGCTTCATACAAGAGTTTTCGAAAATGAAGGAACAAAGCAACAGTTAACATTAAAGTTTTCTTACTTTAAAGTGAGGAACTGAAAGAAAGGTTTGAATGTTGAACATATTGTAATGAGTCCTCTTTTCGTTCAAACGATCATGAGTCCTCTGTTTCTGTTACATGTCCTACTTCTTTTCTGCATCCAAAAGTAATCCATTCACAACCTCAAGAATAATCTATCTGTATCCACAATAAAAAGAATTGTATAATCCATCCGCACCAATCTCTGACATTTTCAAAAAGACTGTCATAGATCAGGTTAGTGGAACGAGATTTGAGAAATCGAAGTTATATAATTAATGTGGAGTTAGTTGTGAGGAATTACTTAGAAAGGATGCAAGGTCACAGAGACATAAAATACCATCAGATCTGAATATTTTCATGCAAGATTTGTAAGCCATTTTTGTACAGATACATTAAGCAATAAGTCAGTTTTTTTAAAAACCAGTTATTGTATGCAGAATTGAATTTAGATTTAGAGGGCAGAGCTTTAGTATCCATGGCTCAGCGGATTTGGTGAGCTGGAATTCAGATATGCAGTATAGAATGATAGCAATTGTGTTATTTGAATTCCCACATCAGTTCAGGAAATTTTAATGTTGAACTCATTGAAGCACATTGGCCGCAAGAATTATCTAATCAATGGACAGAAGGTGATAATCAAGGTAGCCGTTCTACATTGGCGACCTTTCACTGGTAAAGTGCCAAAGGGATCGATGCTGAGGCTGATATTGTTTACAACAGAATGACAGATGTGACGTAAGGAATCGTATTCACTTCATGTTTGCAAGTAACACAGAAATGAATCGCCAAGAAGAGTCTTGTGGATTTCACACGAAGTCGATGATTGGATACAGCAGATGAAGATACTGTTGTGGTTCTGTTCGCCGAGCTGGGAATTTGTGTTGCAGACATTTTCTCCCTTATCTAGGTGACATCCTCAGTGCTTGGGAGCCTCCTGTGAAGCGCTTCACAGGAGGCTCCCAAGCACTGAAGATGTTACCTAGACAGGGGACGAAACGTCTGCAACACAAATTCCCAGCACAGCGAACAGAACCACAACAATGACCACCCGAGCTAAAAATCTTCTCACAAACTGAAGTAACAGCAAAATAAGTTTGCTAATGGAAAATTATGTGGGAATAAGTCCAGCTCGAAGCTGTTCAATTGCGAAAATACTTCAGAAACTGCTGCACAAAAATGTTTGTGCCCCTCGAGTTTCTTCTTTCTGTGGTCTTCTTTCTAAGTTGCGTCTGTAATTAGCAATACCAATGCACTGTTGGTCATTAATTCAAAGCACGTGGTGAAACAGATCTACCAGCCTCTATCTGATGACAGCTGCAACTTGATGAGCAGTTGTGAACCTCTTATGAAATCAAACTGACCCTATTGATTAAAGATGCACTGGAGGCATGCCAGAAAAGGTTCAGAACGTCTATCCCGTGAATTGAGAGGATTCTTCTTGAGTCGATGCTGAATAGTTTGGGCATGTATCCATTTGAATTTGTAAAAATGAGTGAAGACCTTCATGAGGGAAAGAAATATAAGATGATTTGTAAGCTTGACAGGGTAGTTGTGAAAACATTACTTCCCAATGACGGAGATTCTGTGACCAGATAAAATATCTTCAGATTAAAAAATCTCAATTTTTGACAGATACATCTAGGCCTTTTTCTTTCGGAGAACAGTGAATGAAGGATTTTTCCAAGCTCTGTCTGTAATTATATTCAAGGCTGATGGTAGACAGATGTTCAAGTACGAAGGGAATGAAGGACTATAAGGATAAGATAAGGTGGTGTACTTTAGAATGCAGTGATTTATGAACCCACCGCTGAGCCAGGAATTATCTTTCAGTTCCTCGAGGTGGAAGTCAATCTTTGCATCTACAGACAGCTATGGAGATAAGGATCAGGAGTGGGATTAGGGGGGTAAACGTTGAGGGAGCAGGTACAGGCAGGTTTGCTCAAATGGTTTCCGTATTTACTGAAAAAATATGTGATTCTATTATCATAACAGCCACGATAATATTGAATAGTGGAGAATCAACTAAGTCGTCTGATTGGATTTCCTCTGCAGCTATCTGCCAATGTCCTACTCTGACGCTGTGGGATCTTGACAGGGTAAAACTGTGGAAAATGCTTCCATTTACGTTTGAATACAGGACTCGAGGTTACTGTTTTAAAATCAGGCATCGCCATTGGAAACAGCGATGCATTCTTCATTCCTAATGCAGCGATAAATTCGAGCTTTGTGCTTGACAGGATAGTGGAAGAAATAACAGTTCATTTTTTAAAAAGCACATCTCAATCGGCTGTTGTTACATAAAGCAGTGAAAGTTTTCAAGAACAGGTGGGAATGCAGATGTATTATTACTGTGAGGTCAGCAATGATCTTATTCACTCGGGTGTAGGCTTCACGAACTGAATGACTTAATGGTCGTCCTGATGCTTGTGTTTGATTGTAATGAAACAAAAAAAAACAACGCTCCCACAAACTTTTAAGAAAATAAAGAAAGGTGAAAATTCTCACCTCTGAAATAAAAACGGACGAGCCATGAACAAAAAAAAATGTAGCTGGACTCATCATAAGGTGAAAACTTCTTTTACTTGTTGCAGTGTTAGGACAGTGGATGAATTTAAAAACTTCGATCATTGCACCTCTTTCTCTTCCAAACTCCCATGCAAACGAGATCCACTTTCCTCATGAAATACATAATACATTCCCGACATGAATTAAGTACACTGTCTCTGCGCTATATTTTTAGCACTGACGTTATTAACATAATTATTGAGCGGAACTGCAAAGAAAATTCACGATGATATCTCACTGATGTCCTCATTTCTATCAGAAATTTCCTTTACTCTCATTTACAAAACACAGCCAATACTGATGCAATGAGGCCTACAGGCTGTGTTTACTTTCCTGCTCTTTTATAATTTTGACTGTATCTGTTGCTCATGATGCCGTCTTCTCTACAAAGGGGCGATAGGATGCCAACATGGAGATCCTTCAGAGAACATCTCCGTGACAACCTTACCAATCATCTCCACAGTGCTGTGGCCGAACATTTCAGCTGCCCCTCCCAGTCTGCCAAGGACATGCAAGTCCTGGGCCTCCTCCATCGCCACTGCCGACGGCTGGAAGAAGAAAGTCTCATCTCTATCTCAGAACCCTTGAACCCCATGGCATCAATGTGGACCTCACCAATTTCATCATTGCTCCACAAAATACCTTACTGCTATTCCAAACTTCGAGCTCATCACTATCCCCATGACTTGTCTGACCTGTCAATCTTCCTTCCTACTGTCCGCTCCACACTCTTCTCTGACATTTTACCTTACCCTCTCAATCCTCTGATTGCACTCTCAGCTACTTTCTCTCCTCCCACTTATCACTCCACCCCTGATGCTGCCTGACTGGCTGTACTCTTCTAGCACTACGCTAGTCTTGACTTTAATCTCCAGCATCTGCAGTACCCACTTTCGTTTATGTGTGTTCATATTCTATTGTTAAATATATTTTACCTGTCAACATATTACAAGAGCATTTGCAATTGCAATAATGTCGCCATGTTCAAATGCAGAACATCTGAATTTTATCCAGGCTTGAGTTGAGAAATGGCAAGTAACATGTGTGCCACATAAATGACCATCATCAGTAACATATAATCTGACCACCGCCCCTTGGCATCCTATGGTCTTACCATTATTGAACCACCTCTATCAGCATCCCGGGGGCTATCATTGATTAGAAACTCAACTGAACACTCCGCATAAACACAATGGCTACAAGAACAGGTCAGAAATTAAGAAAACTACGCCGAGTAAAACAATAAACTTCCCAACACCTATCCCCCTCAAGCCCACAACAGACCGTATGCGATGCACAATTCAGCAGAGCAATGTAATGTATCCAACTCGGCTGGATGAGTGCACTTCCAACACATAAGATGCTTGAAGCCATGCAGAACAAAGCATCAGCATGGATTGAGAATGCTTCCACAAGCATACACTCCCTCACTCACAGTCGCAGCAAAGTACTACAACTACAAATTGATAGGGAAAAATACCCCAAGGAGTCCTCAGGCAACGCTTTCAAACCCCGTGACTACTTCCGTTCCACAAGACAATGGCAGCAGACTCACGGGAAACACCATCACCTGTACATTCCTCACCAAGCCAATCGCTAACTTGAATTGCAAAACTATCTCGCTGACTCCATTGTCGCTGGATTATATTTTTGAATTCCCTTCATAATCTCGTTTTCGGTTAGCTCACAGCACGTCAAATATACGTCATCACCTCTTTCTGAAATGAAACTGGAGATGGGCAATAAATGCTGGGCAGCCAGCGACACCGACATCCTGCAAATAGATAAAATAGTATTCTTACCGTTAAGATATGTGATACATTTGTGATTCTATTTTTTCAAATAAATAATTATTTTAATTGCCTACCATTTCCGCTTATAAGTTTGCAAATTGCTAGTCGCACTCTCCAAGAGTCCTACACAGAAGTTAGCTCCTGTCTTTCATATTTAAATTCACGGATAATCCCTTGCGGTTTTAGTTTGTACTTCTTTGCAATTTGCATCCTTCGTCAAAATTTACCCAAGTGATTGAGTTTACAGGCATTGACTGCAGGATCGTCAAACTAATTCCAGTCCTCTGGCCTACCATCATTTATCAGTAGTCTTTTTTTATTAATATATTCGATACTCCGAAAACGACATCCATTAATCATGGGTGACCTGTCATATCATTGAGGTCTTTTTCACATTTTAAAGCTGAGAGTTATGTCGCATTAATTCACAGATATGCCTTTGGTCATAAACTGACTTTGCCGGTAGTCTATTTTCCAACCCGACTTTAATAAATAAGTAATTCAAACACCGGCCAATCATTCAAGATGAAGGTTCGGGTTGGAATGGGGAAGGGGGCTTCCTTGTTTGGGTGAACATTAATTAACTCCAAATGACAAGCTGAAGATCAAATAACAGAAGCAGAGCATCTTGCAAAGACGAGCAGCAACGTGACTTCAATGCCCTGTTTAGCATGGACCTCGTCAGCAGACAACGGGAAGTGAATGACAGTATAAATTACATCATTTCGTTTTTTTTAATGAAAATCGTAACGCCAACACCACTGACTCGAAAGTGTATAAATTTATGGTCAGGTTGAGACATAAAGAAAAAAAAATGGTCATTCATTCTGAAAAAAAAGAGATTTTCAATATTAATGGAAAAGAAAAGATTCAGAATGAACACGAGAGACATGTGGGAATGTGATTCATTGGTGGGCCCGACGAAGGTAGAGGATTTTCACATGGAAGTCTTCTCACAAGGAAAGCCAGTGTTTGTCAATGAGGGCAGAAGTGATGGGTGAACATGATGCTCTGAAATTCCGGTTCCCCACTGCTGAGTTGCAGATGAGCTGAAGTTATTGGATGCTGTTGGTTGTAATATGGTTGGGACGAGTGTTGGAATAACTGTGTGTGCAACTGCACCTGACGTGCATGAATGTGCCATTCGCAGAGAAGGTGAGGCATCGACAGAGGTTGGAGATGTAATGGTGGTCCAATTACGTGGCTGAGCTAATAAACGTCAAATATTATCATAAACTTATCTTTATGCAAAGCAGAAGACAGAGCGCTGCATACTAACCGGTCCAGGGTCAGTCATCAACTGGGAGACAGTTCAAAAGCACACATATCACTGACAAGATTAGGAAGCTCCAATGGCGCATGGATCCCATTAGGAGGCATCAAGATAAATGAATTTATGATGACACATATTGTCGTGAGTGAAATCATTTATTGGGCTGTTGGTATAAGGACCGATCCATTTTGATAATGGTAAAACTTCCACCACATTACATGTATGGACGCGCAGATGAAGCTTTGTTGCATTAATAAAGCTCCTTTGGGGCCTTGGACGGAGATGAAGTGGAGATTTGGACGCAGGATTTGCAATTTCTGAGCTGGCAGGCAAAGGTGCCGGGAAGGGAGTGTGTTATGGGGTGTGGGGTTATGGCTGTTATGGGGTGTGGAACTAATCAGGTAGTCGTGAGTGAGCGGCCTTTATGGAAAGTGTAAAGGGGTGTGATGGAAATATATCTCTGTCCGTGGTTTCGTTTTGTCAGGACAGACGTGTCGGCAGATGATGTAATGCAGACGGAGATTGGTGGGGTGAACGGTGAGTACCAGTGGGGTACCTGTTGCGGTTGGAGGGGCGGGTTTCGAGGGTAGAGGTGCGGAATGTAGATAGATGCGTTGGAGGTCATCTTCAACAACGTGGGAGGGGAAATTGACGTCTTTAAGAAGGAGTCCATCTGGTGTGTTCTGTGATGTAACTGGTCAGCTTGGAGCAGATGAGTTGGAAGTGGAGTAACTGTTAATCGGGGATAGCATTTTTGAAGAAGGCTGATTGAGAGCAGTGACATCTAGCTAGATGTGGAAGTCGATGGTTTTGTAAAAAATGCCAATGTTGGGACAGACACCATTATTGGAGATGGAGAGGATCAGGAAGGAGAGAGAGATGTCAGAGGTTGCCCAGGTGAATTTACAATCGGTTTGGGATGTGTTGATGAACTATTCAACCTCCTTGTAGGAACACGTGATCGCGCTAATACGGTCATCAATGTAGCGGAGGGAATGGTCTGGCATGATACCGGTATATCAGTTGAAAACAGACTGTTCGACATGGCCGACAAAGACAGAGGCATACCCAGGGCCCATGCTAGTGACCGTGGCTCCCCCTTTCGGCTGGAGGAAGTGGGAAGATTCAAAGGTGAAATTGCTGAGGGTGAGGATCAGTTCAGCCAAATTAATGCGAGTGTCAGTGGACAGGTACTGATGGGGACCTCAGAAGAGGAAGAAGTTGAGAGCTTTGCTGTCGTGGTTATGGTGGATGGAGATGTTGAGTGATTGGATGTCCATGGAAAGGATGAGGCATTGGTGCTGGCAACTGATGTCTGGGGCATTGCTGGAGGTCGTGAGCGGCGCCCCAGACATCTGTGAGAAGTTCCTGGTCTCAGTGGATAGAACAGCGTCGAGGTAAGTGGAGATGAATTCGGTATGGCAGGAGCAGGCTGAGGCGATGGGTCGGCCAGCGTAGTCAGGCATGTGGATCTTGAGTAGAAGGTAGAACTGGGTGGTGTGGGGTTCCTGAACAATGAGTATGGAAGCTGTTGTTAACAATTACCCTGAGCTGATGAGGTTGTGTATGGTTTGGGAATGGAACGTTTGCTGATTGGGTGAGGTCATGAACAATGGGGCAGTAGAAAGAGGTGTCTTTGAGTTGGCATTCTGGCTTCATCAATGTTGCATTCAGTGGGCCAAACTAGTACTGCACACCTCTTGTCGGTTGTTTTGATGGTGAAGTTGAGGTGAAGCAAAGAGAATGGAGGATTTGTGTTGTTAGGGTGAGAGGTTGGAGTGGGGTGTGTAAACAAGCTGGTTCCATTAATTTCTCAGCGGCAGTTGGAAAAAAAAATTTGAAAGCAGATAAAAGTCCTGCCTGGGAGATCAGGTAAATGAGGTGTGTTGGAGGTGGGTGAAGGCGTCCTTGGATGGTGGGCAGAAATCTTCATTGAAAAATAAGCTCGGAGGTGGAGTCGGTCTAAGAAGTGTTCAATGTCATAACATGTATTGAATTCGTCAATGCGTGGATGGAGGGGGATGAAGGTAAGTCCTTTGCTGAGGACTGAATGTTTGTCCTCTGTGAGGGGGAGGTCGGCGGAGATCGCTAAAACTCGGCAGGTTTGGGCGCGAGGAACTGGTATAGGGCTGGAGCTGGGTGTCGGGGTGTAGACTGTGACAGGAGTGGGAGTCGTAGTAGTGTAATGTAACAGGGTGATGTCATTTACAGAAGTGATGTTCACCTCAGGGTTCCGGGTGGGCCTGGGGAGCTGACAGTGGGATCTGCGGGGGTCAAGTCCGCGGTGTATATGTGAGTGGCGTCAGTGAGTTTGAAAGTGATTGCAACAAGGGAAGATTTGGGGGTGAAAGTGGCTGAACGTGTGCTGTTGTGATGTCGTTATGGGTTCGGCAGTGACGTGACGTGTAGCACAGGCCATGTGTTTGGATGTGGAAGTGACTGCAGTAGCTGCTGCAAAGGAGGCAGAAGTCGTGGAGTGCGTGACATGGACGATATCAGATGGGGAAATGGCTGCGGTGGTGGAAGTTTGATTCAGATTAAGCTTTGTGTTGATCTCAGCAGTGATGAATCTCATGGTGTTTATGTCCGATTGTCGTGCAGGGGACAGAGATGATGTCATCGATCGCACAGTGATGGTAGCTGGCACCACCACGTTCCTGATGGTGGCTGAGCAGTTCTAGAGGCTGGGGAAAGATCCTGGAATATTTGAGGAATAGCTGGATTGCATCTCTTCCCACACTGCCTCTGGAAAAAATGGTATCCCCATTCCCAATTCCCCCATGTCTGCCGCATTTGCTCCCAGGAGGACCAGTTCCACCATAGAACCGACCATATGGCCTTTTTCTTTGAGGACAGCAATTTCACATCCCATGTGGTTCAAGATGCCATCCTACGGACTTCATCCACATTGCGCATCTCCATCCTCGACTTCTACCCACCAAACACAACAAAGAAACAACTCTCCTGGTCCTCACCATGCACCTCTTCAGCCTCTGTATACATTGCATCATCCACCACTGGCGAACGGACCCCACCACCCGCAATATATTTCCCTCCCCACCGCTGTTCACTGCCTGTAAAGACCATTCCCCCTGCGACATTCTGTTTAGGTCCACGCACACCTCACAGCACCATCCCCTGCGACGGCAGAATTTACAAATTCGGCGCCCACACCTCCAATTACGGCTGTCCAAGGCCCCAAGGGAGTCATTTATTGCGTCATTTACTGTATCCGATGCTCCTATTGTGTTCTTCTCTACCTCGGTGAGACTGGGCGCCTACTCGCAGAGCACGTCAGAGAACAATTCTGGGGCAGCTGAAACAATCAACCCCACCGCCCCGTGGTCGAATATTTCAACTTGTACTCACACTCTGCTGAGGACATGTCGGTCCTGGACCTCCTCCATCGCCACTCCATTACCACCCGACGCCAGGAGGCGGAACGCCTCATCCTACGACTCAGAGCCCTTCAAACATATGATATCATTGTGAACTTCACCATTTTTGTCATTTCCACTCCACTCAGCATACCGCAGTTCCAACCTTCCGTCTCAGCATCGTCCTCATGATCTGTCCCACTTGTCGATCTTTGTTCCCACCTGTCCGCTCCACACTCCTGTCCAACCTCGGATGCTGCCTGACCTGTGTGTGTTTCCAGCACTATTCTAATGGAAATACAGATAGTCAGTCCACCGAGAGTTGGTGGTCTGATTTCATCGGCTTTCAGGAGGTTACTGCAAAGATATTTCTGGCGTTTGGTGACGTATTCTGGAACTTCATCGAGTCCAGGATTGTTCCAGTAGATTTTTTTTAAAATGGGCCAATTGCGATGACATTGTTACAAGAAATAGTCAGGCAGAAATCACGAACATACAAGCCAGTTAATGTGCCAAGCGTGCTTGGAAACTTCAAGGGCCATTATTATGGAACACACAAAAAGAGCATGCAAGTCATAAAAGCATAAAGCAATTAAACGGTATCAACAATATTTTCTGACAAATAAATTATGTTTGACAAACGTGTCGATTTATTTGAGAATATGATAGGTAGATAGAAGTGAATTGTTTGACAATGAATTTACATTCGCAGAAGGCATTGGGTAAGGCAGACACCTATCCGTTTATTGCACATTTCCAGAGCTGTTGGCAATGTATTTGCTTAGAGTGAAGTTCTGTATTAAGACGCAGATTTCCGAGAGTTGATCTTTATCCCGTTTGAAACATATAACCTTAGGAATAACTTTGGCAGCAGAAAGAACCGTCTAATTTTGACGGTGCTGGAGTTAGGGAACAGATGGATTCAAAGATTAGGCAGGACTGAGGATTTGAGGCTTGCGGTAGATCATGGTGAACTGTGCAGCAGGGGCTGAATGGCATATTCAGAGATTGGTCATTTAGCAGTTGAATTCCTGGAGGTTACGTTGTAAAATGTTGCATACAGGGTGATCAGTGTGTATGTTAAACTAAGCCTGGCGAATGACAGATGTTCCGTGCACAATGAATCTTGGTTATTCGAATGACCGACAAATGAAGCAGGAGTTGCAGAGGGAAGAAGCTCTGTAAAGCGGGGCGAGTCAGATGTTCGCCAGCCAACCTGTGTTTCCCAAGCGCAGTTTCTCAGTCTACAGGCCACATTACATTACAGTCTTTCACGGCTCTGAAGACCAATCTCTTGCTCCGATTCATAAGATTGATATATGAAATGCTCTCCCATTGCACCAATGAAGGAAATGTGGAGGGTTGAATAAAACAGAGGAAAGTAGGATTGAGGATCAGGATTAGATATTTGACGCTTCGATGAAGCTCTTTCAATGATTTAGACCATGGCTGATCTAATTGTGATCTCAGCCGTACTTTTCTGTCTATCCATGTCATTAATTATTCTGTCAAAAATCTAACCGAGCCACAAAATAAAGTACAGGCACAGAATGCATGAACTTGTTCTCCACCGAATTCTACAGTCTGGAGATCATTATGGAATAGCCTTCAAGACTGCCTGACTGATTTTTGGAATGATTACGCTATCCGTTTCGATACTCATCCACTGGTCACAGAAGATCTTAAACATAACCAGTTCTGTGACATGGCCACAAACTTGACCGGAAACTGTTAGAAAAACAGAACCCTAGCGGGATCTGTGGAGAGAAAACATATTAAAACTTGCAGCTTCAGAGACTCGTGTTCAGAAGAGCAGAGTGTCATGGTCAATAATTTAACTGTGTAAGGTTCACCGAAATGAACAAATCAACCAGAGTTCTTTAGTCAGCAGTAAATCACTGGTTTATTACAAACATCACATTCCTCAACAAAGGCGCAAAGACATCTGACTAACATTTTAGAATAGTCAAGTATGCTGATGTATATACAATTCGAAAAATTGCTGACGCATATGCACACACTGACACGACACATACAGATACGCTGATACTGACAGACTCACTCACTTGCATATATCCGGAAGACATACTGCCATAGATACACACGTGCATACAGACACGCACAAACACATTCAAACATTTAGATGCACAGATTAACAAATGCTGATGCAGTGACACACACGTGCACACATACACAAACACACACACACGTGTCAGCACAAGCACAAAACTGAAAATTCTGCACAGTGATTACTTAGAAATACTTTGTAGAAGAAACAAAGTACGAACAAGGTGAAAATTGTCAGATTGTGACAAATGCCATTAAAATGTTATTCATACCATGCAATTGTCTGCCACTGGAGGTTCAGTCATGTGCATGTACATTCGGTTCACTTCCCTTTGCTACATACAGTGAGAAGTTTCCAATGTAAAATCTGTTGGACTCATGAAGAACGACAAAATTTTCAGGAAACAGAGGGAAAAATAATTCACTTTCAACAATTTGATATTTTGAACAAATAAATTACATATTGCATTCCTTAAAATCATGCGGCATCGATGAATCTCCAATCGGATTTTTCCCAATCATTGATCCACGATCAGCGTAAAACGTTGGTAAGTCATCATTAGAAACAATGCTTTCTGTTACACAGAATTGAAAGCTGAGCAATTCCTCTGTCATACCATTTGGTGTGCTCGCAAACACTTTTACATGTGCCATTGAATTTTTAAAAATCGTTTTGAGGAGTACTTCCGCCACTTGTTTTTGATGGCAGCTTAGGATACGTATTGTCTAATTATTTCTTTCCTTTGCTGCTTTAAGTACATTTTAATTCAGTCTAATTTTTTTTCAGATATGGTACCCTTGAAGCACGTGTTGTATTCACCTACCTTGACACTGTACACAAATTGAATCTCCAGTTACATATGTTAGAACAGCGATTGTTTCATTTTCCAGTCTCAACATCAATTCATGTTTTTGAGACATTTGGAAAACGCTGCATCGTTCCAGGACAAAAATTAATCTCTGAGAAAAAGTACGTGTGATTCTTCGGGACAGATCATGAATTAATCTCGCACAATTAGGCATTACTATCCAGGTTGCGACCGTCATTGCGTTTCAGTTGCAACATTACAAAGCACTGAAACTGCAGGAAATTAAAACTTGGAGGATGCCTACCAATTGAAATCCAGCTGCTGATAAATGCATGCGCATCATCCAACTTCCCTAAAACATAGTAATAATGACTAAACAGTGGCTCTGACCGCAGTAATAATTAAGTGCTTAGACAGTTAGGTAAGGGCCCACATCAACTCTTGCCAACCAGCTGGCCTCAGTCCACTCAAATTTGCATACCGATGTAACAAATTCACATTTTCCCAGCACTGAACGCTGGACGGAGGAACATTCGGAGAGCACGAGCCTAACCATTGGCTATAACTCTGCCTTTGTGATGCAATGATAAACTCTCCCTGCATGTTGGCAAAACAAAACTGATCACTAATATGAGGAAGAAAGGAAAAAGCTTGTCCCGATCTACATCAATGGAACTAATGAGGGTGGAGCGCATCAACTTCCTCAGATCGACGATAACCAATAATCTGTCTTGGGCTTCCCACATATATGTGATGGTGAAGAAGGCACAATTCAGATGGATTCGGACATTTGGCAGCTCTGCAAGGACCTTCAACAACAATGCAGATTCAGAATGGAAACCATGTTGTCCAGGTACAGATCAGCTGGGTGTGACAACCGCTCTGCCCAGGTTCATAAGCACCTACAGAAAGTTTGTGTACATCTTAGAACATTGCGGATGTCACCCTCGCATGAATGCACAATATTGCACATCTTGTTGCGACGGAAAGGCTGCCAACATCAGCACTGACATCTCCCATACAGGTAATGCTCTCCTATAACATATTCCGTTCGGCAGAACATACATAAGATTGGAACAAACGCACGAAACGTTTCAAGAGCAGCTTCTTCCCTGACGCCAAGAGACTGATGAAAGGAATCTTTACCTTCAAATTATGTTGATCTTTTTCATCTTGATCTTGCTTCGTGCACCACCTGTGCAGTGTCACTTCTGTTTTTCACTCCGTCTAAGCACCCTATGATATATCTGCCCTTATTTGCTATGATCTGCCTGTACTGCTCAGAAACACGACTTTTCACAGTACTGAGGTATTCCAAGAATTCAAATCAAATAAATCAAATTAACTATTTCATAGTTACATTTAAGGAACAGATGGACGTTCTCATTGGTGTTTTCATCTTCGAATATCGCAAAATTAACATTATCTGAACGGGAAACCAATTTGTATTTATGTTACTTCATTTGTTTTGTTTGGGAGTCCCTGCTTTCCATAGTTGAATCCATACTTTCTCTATTACGAACATGATTGTACATCAAAAAAAATATGACAGTGTGCATAAATTCCACGTGAATTTTATTTCATGTCAATGTTCTGTGTCGAACATGACTTTTCGAATAAAGCTGAAACAAAGTTTTCTGAAAGCTCTCACTATCCACGACTTTTTCAATTTCATTCTCTGATAGGCCAGGGACTCAGCACTTGTAAAATCCTGTGCTAAGTAGAATAATAAAAAATCTTCCCTTCACTCCATGTTTGCTGAGTCTGCAATCTCGGTCTTTGAGTCCAAGTTCAAGAATTTCCTTCCATGGGAAGGCAAACGGCCCAGAAACAATATTGTAAATGTTGCTAGAAATGTGTCTCCCTTGAAATACACTGTGCATTCTTTTTCGTTCTGTATTTGCAGTCGTGTTCTAATTCATTCCTTATCGGTAAACGCTCTCATTTTGACTTGGTACACTTCCACCAATCGCATTTCCAACGCCCCTCCCCCAAACCCCTCCTCCCTACCTTTTAAGCTCGCCTGCTGGACACACTTTCCTCATTCCTGAAGAAGGGCTTATGCCCGAAACGTAGACACATTATAAAAGCATAGTGTCATTAAAGGCAGTCAGCATCGTTTTTTGAGGGATAGGTCATGCTTCACTAAAGTTATTGAGTTCGTTGAGGACGTAACAAGACAGGTTGACGAGGGTCAATAGTGCTTGTGGTGTTCATGGACTTCAGCAAGGAATTCAATAAGATTCCCCATGGTAGCCTCATTAATTAAGGCAGGAGGTTGCGATACATCGAGATTTTGTTGTTTGGATTCAGAATTTGTTGGCTGACTGAAAGCAGAGATAAATTGTAGTTGGAAAGTATTCTGACTGATGGTCAGGGTTTTCTGACTGATGGTTTATTGCAGGGCTCCGTTGTTGGGCCTTTGCTCTTTGTAATTTTAACACATGACTTGTATGGGGATTTTGAGGGGTGAATGAGTAAATTTATCTATGATACAACGGAGGTTCCGTTGATAGGTTCGAAGCATTTTGCAAACGGCAGCGCGACATAGACATGATACAAAGCTCGGCTGAGAAATGGAAGATGGAATTCAACCTGGATGAATGCGAAGTGATGTACTTTGGAAAGTTGAACTTGAATGCTGAATGCAGGATTGAATACAGGATGCTTACCAGTGTGGAGGAACAGAGGGATCTTGGTGTTCAAGCGAATAGATCCCGTAAAGTTGCCACCCGAGTGGTCGCGTTTTTAAGAAAACATATGGTGTATCTGTTATTAATAACGGATCGAGTTTAAGAAGCGCGAGGTTTGCAAATGCTCGACAAGACCACATTTGTGAACTTTTCTGGTCGCCCTATTATGGGAAAGATACGGAGGCTGTCAAGCAGGTGCAAAGAAGGTCTGTCAGGATGAAATCTGTCTTAAGGGCTTGTCTTACGAAGAGACATTGACCGAGCTCAGCGTTTTCTTTCTGGAGAGCAGGAGGCAGAGAGGGGTCCTGATTAAGGTATACAAATAAATGAGACTAAAACTCACACAACACCAGGTTAAACTACAACAGGTTTATTTAGAAGCACAAGGTTTCGGAGGACTGCTCCTTCATCAGGTGATTATGGGGAAGGATCAGTGCTCTTAAAAATTGGTGCTTCGAACTAATCTTGTTGGACTACAACCTAGTGTTGATTGATTTTCAACTATGTACACCCCAGTGCAACACTGGCGTCTCCAAATAAAGGTGATGAGAGGTATGAATTGTGTCAGTAGCTAGGTACGTCTCCACATTCTGGATTAGTGGTGCTGGAAGAGCACAGCAGTTCAGGCAGCATCTAAGGAGCAGCGAAATCGACGTTTCGGGCAAAGGCCCTTCATCAGGAATAAAGGCAGAGAGGCTGAAGCGTGGAGAGATAAGCTAGAGGATGGTGGGGGTGGGAAGAAAGTAGCATAGAGTGGAATAGGTGAGTGGGGGAGGGGATGAAGGTGATAGGTTAGGGAGGAGAGCGTAGAGTTGATTGGTGGAAAAGGAGATAGGCAGGTAGGACAAGTCCGGACAGATAAGGGGACAGTACTGAGCTGGACGTTTGGAACTAGGGTGAGGTGGGGGAAGGGGAAATGAGGAAATTGTTGAAGTCAACATTGATGCCCTGGGGGTGAAGTGTTCCGTGGCGGAAGATGAGGCGTCCTTCCTCCAGGCGTCTGCTGGTGAGGGAGCGGCGGTGAAGGAGGCCCAGGACCTCCATGTCCTCGGCAAATTGGGAGGGGGAGTTTAAACGTTGGGCCACGGGGCGGTGTGATTGATTGGTGCGGGTGTCCCGGAGATGTTCCCTAAAGCGCTCTGTTAGGAGGCGCCCAGTCTCCCCAATGTAGAGGAGACCACATCTGGAGCAACGGATACAATAAATGAAATTAGTGGATGTGCAGGTAAAACTTTGATGGATGTGGAAGGCTCCTTTAGGGCCTTGGATAGAGGTGAGGGAGGAGGTGTGGGCGCAGGTTTTAGAGTTCCTGTGGTGGCAGGGGAAGGTGCAAGGATGGGAGGGTGGGTTGTAGGGGGGCGTGGACCTGACCAGGTAGTCACGGAGAGAACGGTCTTTGCGGAAACCGGAAAGGGGTGGGGAGGGAAATATATTCCTGGTAGTGAGGTCTGTTTGGAGGTGGCGGAAATGTCGGAGGATGATTTGGTTTATGCGAAGGTTAGTAGGGTGGAAGGTGAGCACCAGGGCCGTTCTGTCCTTGGTACCGTTGGAGGGGTGAGTTCTGAGGGTACAGGTGCGGGATGTGGACAACATGCATTGGAGGACATCTTTACCGATGTGGGAAGGGAAATTGCGGTCTCAAAAGAAGGAGTCCATCTGGTGTTTTCTGTGGTGGAACTGGTCCTTCTGGGAGCAGATACGGCGGGGGCGGAGGAATTGGGAATGCGGGATGGCATTTTTGCAGGAGGTAGGGTGGGAAGAGATGTAATCCAGGTAGCTGTGGTAGTCAATGTGTTCGTAAAAATTGTCAGTGTCAAGTTGGTCATTGTTAATGGAGATGGAGAGATCCAGGAAGGGGAGGGAGGTGTCAGAGATGGTCCTGGTAAATTTAAGTTCAGGTGGAATGTGTTGGTGAAGTTGATGAATTGCTTAAACTCCTCACGGGAGCACGAGGTGGCGCCAATGCAGTCATCAATGTAGCAGAGGAAGATGTGTGGAGTGGTGCTGGTGTAATTATGGAAGATCAACTCTTCTACGTAACCAACAAAGATACAGGCATAGCTGGGGCCCATGCGTGTGCCCATGGCTACCCTTTTGGTCTGGAGGAAGTGGGAAGGCTACGTCTCCACCCCCCACCCCCATTCCACGGCACGATTGACTGTGACGAGGGGTCATAGTATTAAGATATTAGGAGGTACATATGGAGGAGACGTCAGACGTTCTTTACACAGTGAGTTGTGAATGCATGAAATGCGTTGCCAGCGCTTTTGATTGGATCAGAGTCATTTCGGCTTTTTAAGTGACTGCATTACACGCTCATTGTCAGCAGTGAATTGAGGGATACGCAGGTAAGGTTATTTTATTTTAGATTAGAAATAATCCTCGACAGAACATCGTGGGCCTTTTGGGAACTGTACATTACTATGTTCTAATTGTAAGTCACATGGAATATGACAGCTTGTCTTGAAAGAATGGGTTTACAAAATGCAACTTTTTTCAACGAACTTATTGAAGATTTTGCAAGTGGTAAACGAAAGACTTAATGCGAGCAACCATATTCATTTGTCTTTAACCAAATTTTGATGGCTTTGCGTAACTCTTTTTCACACATTTAGTTGGGAATCTGCAACTGTATTTGATGCTACTGGAATAAAAATTCTCGGAGAAGTCTTTCGAATGCTCTCAGTAGTACTGTTTCTTTATCAGTCGAAGCATTGATTTGATGGGACTCTACATTGCACTCTTGAGCTGCTTTCTAAACTTGGACTGTGTTGATCCATATATAAAGTTGTGCAGCAAATTAAATTGCACAGCATGAATCCAAGCGTTTGCAATATGAATCCGATTTTTTAAAAATCTCTTGTAAACGTGTAAAGCTGACTGATCTAACAAATATGTCATGGTCTGCAAGCAATGATTTAAAGTTGTACACCTGACGATAGCTTGGCCAAACTAGACAGAGATGGTGCACTGACATGAATGGGATTGCAAATGGGCAATTACAGAGCAACTTCGAGTTAACGAGGAATTAAATCATTTGTGTTCTGAAACATTATTCATGGGACAAGGCATTGATTAGTTTTAGAAAAGTGAAGAACGGAAATATCTAATTTCGCTACGTGATTGATCATTATAACGAGACGATATAAGTTACACAATAATTGTAGATTATTCTGAATTATTTAACCCTGATGATTTATATTGAAACAATGCGAAAGAGGGGATCAGTTGGTGAATGGACTGAGAGCTGAGACAAATAATACCATATTGAAATGAGAATGAAGTGTATGCAGAAGTTGGGGAATTCTGTTCTGCAAGGAATAGCGACGAGTACATTGTGATTTGCAATTTGCATGAACAGTGAATTTGAAAAGCAGAAGCTCATTTTTGCAACACAGACATATAACCTGAAAACACCATTAATTCAAACAGAAAATGAAACAAAGTGTCCACATATTTATTGAAGTTTCAGACGAAACGTTTGAAGAAACAAGCAAGTTTGAAATAAAAATAATCTGTTATGTTTTACTATATTCCGAGGACAAATAATTCGAATTCAACGCCAGAATTTACTTACATTTAAATTACAGTAAATGACATAATATTTAGATCGGACATGACATTCCATTGTTTCATGGACGACTCGATTGTAGGTCAACGCCACATTATAGACTACCAGGGAAAACTTCCACCTACTACCATAACACGAATTCATCTACATTTCCATTAAATCATTTAAGCAATCCGCTACAAACATTTTTGCAGAAAGACAATCCAAAGATTCACACTTTTCCGGGGTAATATTTCCACTTATTTCAACCTAATTTTCAAAACTGTGCCATTCAGTTCTAGATGCAGTTGTGAGTGTAAAGATTCTCTTCACTTCTTATTTCCGTCTCCTCTCAGGATAATATTTGTTTGAATTAATAGAACATAGAACATAGAACATAGAACATAGAAGAATACAGCGCAGTACAGGCCCTTCGGCCCTCGATGTTGCGCCGATCAAAGCCCACCTAACCTACACTAACCCACTATCCTCCATATACCTATCCAATGCCCGCTTAAATACCCATAAAGAGGGAGAGTCCACCACTGCTACTGGCAGGGCATTCCATGAACTTACGACTCGCTCAGTGAAGATCCTACCCCTAACATCAGTCCTATATCTACCCCCCCTTAATTTAAAGCTATGCCCCCTTGTAATAGCTGACTCCATACGTGGAAAAAGGTTCTCACTGTCAACCCTATCTAACCCCCTAATCATCTTGTACACCTCTATCAAGTCACCCCTAAACCTTCTTTTCTCCAATGAAAACAACCCCAAGTGCCTCAGCCTTTCCTCATAGGATCTTCCTACCATACCAGGGAACATCCTGGTAAACTTCCTCTGCACCCGTTCCAGTGCCTCCACATCCTTCCTATAGTATGGCGACCAAAACTGCACACAATATTCCAGATGCGGACGCACCAGAGTCTTATACAACTGCAGCATGACCTCAGGACTCCGGAACTCAATTCCTCTACCAATAAAAGCCAGTACGCCATATGCCTTCTTCACTGCACTATTTACCTGGGTGGCAACTTTCAGAGATCTGTGTACATGGACACCAAGATCCCTCTGCTCTTCCACACTACCAAGTATCCGACCATTAGCCCAGTACCCCATCTTTTTTTTACTCTTACCAAAGTGAATCACCTCACACTTAGCTACATTGAACTCCATTTGCCACCTTTCTGCCCAGCTCTGCAGCTTCTCTATATCCCGCTGTAACCTGCCACATCCTTCCTCACTGTCTACAACTCCTCCGACTTTCGTATCATCCGCAAACTTGCTCACCCAACCTTCTAACCCTTCCTCCAGGTCATTTGTAAAAATGACAAACAGCAATGGTCCCAAAACAGATCTTTGCGGAACACCGCTAGTGACGGCACTCCAAGATGAACCTTTGCCATCAACTACTACCCTCTGTCTTCTTCCAGCCAGCCAATTCCGAATCGAAACCTCTAACTCACCCTCAATGCCATATCTCTGTATTTTCTGCAGTAGCCTACCATGGGGGACCTTATCAAACGCCTTACTAAAATCCATATATACCACATCTACCGCTTTCCCCTCATCTACCTCCTTAGTCACCTTCTCAAAGAATTCAATAAGGTTTGTGAGGCACGACCTGCCCTTCACAAAACCATGCTGACTATCCTTGATCACATCATTCTTATCCAGATGTGCATAAATCGTATCCCTTACAATTCTCTCGAAGACTTTGCCCACAACAGAAGTGAGACTCTCTGGCCGATAGTTACTAGGATTATCCCTACTCCCCTTCTTGAACAAGGGAACCACGTTTGCTAGCCTCCAGTCCTCCGGCACTACCCGTGTAGACAAAGAGGACACAAAAACCAAGGCCAATGGCTCTGCAATCTCCTCCCTTGCTTCCCAGAGAATCCTAGGATAAATGCCATCAGGCCCAGGGGACTTATCTATTTTCACCCTTGCCACAATTTCCAACACATCTTCTCCACATATCTCAAAGCCATCCATTCTACTTATTCGTGCCTCAGTATTCATATCGACAACAATGTCCTGTTCCTGAGTGAATACTGACGAAAAGTATTCATTCAGTGCCTCCCCAATCTCTTCAGCCTCCACACGCAACTTCCCATTACTATCCTTGATTGGACCTATTCCTACCCTAGTCATTCTTTTATTCCTAACATACCTATAGAAAGCCTTAGGGTTTTCCCTAATCCTACCAACTAAGGACCTTTCATATCCCTTCCTTGCTGCTCTTAGCTCTCTCTTCAATTCCTTCCGGGCTCCCTTAAAACTCTCAATCGCCCCTATTGAACCTTCACGCCTCATCTTTACAAAGGCCGCCCTCTTCCATTTAACAAGGGATTCCAATTCCTTATTAAACCACGGCTCCCTCACACGACCCTTTCCTCCCTGCCTGATAGGTACGTACTTATCAAGGACACTCATTAGTTGCTCCTTGAACAAGTTCCACATATCAATTACGCTCTTGCCTTGGAATCTACTTTTCCAATCCACACATCCTAAGTCATGCCTCACCGCATCATAATTTCCCCGCCCCCAGCTATAACTCTTGCCCTGTAGTACACACTTATCCCTCTCCATCACTCGAGTAAAAATCACCGAATTGTGGTCACTGTCCCCAAAGTGCTCATCCACCTCTAGTTCTAATACCTGGCCTGGTTCGTTACCCAGAACCAAATACAGTATGGCCTCACCTCCTGTTGGCTTATCTACATATTGTGTCAGGAAACTCTCCTGCACACATTGGACAAACACTGACCCATCTAACGAACTTGAGCTCTCGCTTTTCCAATCAATATCAGGAAAGTTAAAGTCTCCCATAACAACCACCCTATTACTGTCACTCTTCTCCTGAATCATCTTCGCAATCCTTTCTTCAAAGATTCTAGGACTATTAGGAGGCCTGTGAAAGACTCCCAACAGGGTGACCTCACCTCTCCTATTCCTAACCTCAACACAAACTACCTCAGATGGCAAATCTTCGTCCATCTTCCTTTCCACCACTGTAATACTATCTTTGACAAGCAAAGCCACACACCCCGCTCTTTTACCCCCACCTCTGACCCTATTAAAACATTTAAACCCTTACCTGCAACAGCCAATCCTGTCCCTGATCTAGCCATGTCTCCGTAATAGCCACAACATCGAAGTCCCAGGTACCAACCCACGCTGCAAGTTCACCTACCTTATTTCGTATACTTCTGGCATTAAAGTATACACACATCAAGCCACTCTTCTGGTTACAGGCACCCTCCTTTAAGATTGATGCCATATTCCTAACCTCCTTACACTCCAGGTCCTGCACCCTAAAGCTACAGTCTGGGTTCCCATGCCCCTGCAGAGATAGTTTAAACCCCCCCCCCCCCCAAGAGCACTCGCAAACCTCCCCCCAAGGATACTGGTGCCCCTCAGGTTCAGGTGCAGACCATCCTGTTTATAGAGGTCCCACCTTCCCCAGAAAGAACCCCAGTTATCCAAGTACCGAAATCCCTCCCTCCTGCACCATCCCTGTAGCCACGCATTTAACTGTTCTCTCTCCCTATTCCTCGACTCTCTATCACGTGGCACGGGTAACAAACCAGGGACAACAACTCTGTTCGTTCTAACTCTGAGCTTCCAACCTAGCTCCCTAAAAGCCTGTCTAACATCCTCAGCACTCCTCCTACCTATGTCATTGGTGCCAATATGGACCACGACTTCAGGCTGGTCCCCCTCCCCCTTAAGGACCCGGAAAACACGATCAGAGACATCACGTACCCTTGCACCTGGGAGGCAACATACCAAACGTGAGTCTCTCTCGTTCCCACAAAACCGCCTATCTGTGCCCCGAACTATCGAGTCCCCAATTATTATTGCTCTGCTCTTCTCCACCCTTCCCTTCTGAGTAGCGGGGACAGGCTCCGTGCCAGAGACCTGAGCCCCGTCACTTACCCCTGGTAAGTCGTCCCCCCCACAAGTATCCAAAACGGTATACTTGTTCTTGAGGGGAACGGCCGCAGGGGGTCCCTGCACTGGCTGCTTCCTCCCAATCACCCTCACTGTCACCCACCTATCTGCCATCTTTGGAGTTACTACTTCCCTATAGCTCCGATTTTAGCAACATGTATCTTTTGATTAGGCCACATCTTCCTCAAACAAATAGAAACTTAGCCTTCAAGATGTTTCCAAAATTGACAGCCTCATCACTATAGGTGTTAGACCGATTTAACATATTGACCTGTCTTCAGTACACACAACCGTTCCTTGAATAAAGTGAACAGTGTGACTACAGTAATCCCGACGCACTTTCTGTAATGCTTTTTGTCACTGTAGATTTTGTATAATTTCAGTACAAGATGTGCCACAGCTCACTGTGAGTAACACTGAAAATCAAACTCTAGTATTACCAATGACATTATACGATTTAAAGATTTTGTATCATGCAATCAGTTCTCCAAGTTGCCTCACTCTCAGGTCCAGGTTGGTTTCAATTACAAACGAGCGTTCACTTCATTTTTTGGTTGCTGGTTATTCAGGACAGCATAAGGACTGCTGCCCTGCAGCACTGCGGGGCACGTATTCAATTTGAGCCTGAGGCGAGTCCATGAGTGGAGCTTACATGTGTTTGCATGGGCTTCTTATGTTTATCTGGTTTCCACCCACATTAACACGATTTACAGACTCGGTGGAGTCGTCAAGTTAAATTGTTCCCCAATGGCGAAGATGTGCAGATATATTTAACATTTGGATTGTCCGAGATACACTTTGGAGGTGCAGTTTTATGGACAGAGTATCTGTACTGTGGTGAACCTATGAAATCGATGCCAGTTACAGGTAAACAACTATAAGTGGTCGGCATTTAACATGATGAATTTGCACTATTAACAACTTATAAACTCCCATTTGCATCCACAGTCAAACATATTGAATATAAATAGGTTGTGTGGGGAAATGCAGTTCAGTTGTTTTTGTTATCCCATTCTGCTGTTGAGGTGGTCCTCATGGCTCTTCTGCTGGAAAAGGGGTTTGATTCAGTCGTCTTTTCCGAAACGCTTCCACTGCTTGGGATGAGAAACGTGATGGCTGGATCGCACACAGAAAAGTTCCTGCCTCAACAGCGAAACGACACAATTTACACAAAAAAGTGAACTTGTTTTCTTCTGATTTCCACTGACTTTTGACAGAAGAAAATTAAACAAGAAAAATTATTTTCCATGCTGAGGAAGGGCTGAATAAATTGCTCGCAGGTAGAACTGTGAGTACTACTTTTATCTATGCATTTCTTGCAGGGTCTATCACGTTTATTACTTGCAAAGTATACCATGTGAAGCACTGTGTTTTGAAACAGCCCTTTATCTCTTGCAATCACATCTTCCAAACATTCAATGCATGAAATCAGACATGTTCTATCCACACAATAATATACCAAAATTCTTGAATTACTTAATGTGCAAACATGTAAGTCTTTCGTGATAATAGCGTTCACAGCTGGATACACGTCATTAGGACCAAACTGATCCATACCGACCAAAATGTCCGTTCGTGTTAACCCAATTTTCCTGCACTTTCGGTAGCAGCTCATTGCATATCTGTAACAATTTCTGTTAATAAAGAATTACCCCTCAAGTTAACTCTTATTCTTTCTCCTCTTCAAAACTGCACCACTCACATTAAACCGATGCTCTCTACTCCTCGATTCACCAGCCTTGGGAAAAAGCTTGAGAGCTTTCATCCTATCTATGTCTCTCTTGATCTTGAACAAGGGTATAACGTCTCCCATCAGTCTCCTATGGCCGAAAGAAAAGAGACCTAGCTTGTCAAACCTCTCCGAATTAATCAGACCATTGAGGCCAGACAACACCCATTTAATTTGCTGGTGTAATCTTTTCAGTTTTATGTAATCTTTTCGATAAGTATGTGACAAAAAAACTGAATGCATTGCTCTTGTGCAGTCTTAATGACGTCACGTACAACTGCAACATAACCTCCAAAATTCTAGAATGAATTTCCTGATTGACGTCTTATTATTGCATTAAACTCTTTCTTTATATAAAATATTCACAATTCAGATCACGATTCCTTTCACAGCTTTCATCTTGCTCCATTGGAAAATAAACTACTCAATTAAACTCAATGTTTGTTCCTATAACCAACTAATCGTTATTATTTATAACAAATTCTGAACACTTACAACGATAGTTCATAATTTGGCAAAAAAAAAGTGTCCACTTGTGTGTTTATCAAATGTCTTCAAATCAAAGTCAACTCCAACCACTTGGTCACTTTACCACCGAAATTGTCCCTATCATAATGAACTCAAGTAGATTGGTTAAATATCGTTTCCATGTGAAAAAATCGTCGATTTTCTTCCGGCGAGGTGTATCCTTTCCACGGCCCGAGCATTTGCAGGTTAGCTGGATTTGCTACACGTTTCGGGAATGTGTCGGTTCGGTGCACTAGCCATGGGAAGTTTCGCATTGCATATAACGGATAGGAGAATGATGTAGGTGGGATGTTTTGGTATGGAATTGTTGTGGTGAAGGATATATTTCCTCACAATAGGGATTCTAAGAAGCTGCAAGATATGGTGAAGTGTAGTGTCATAGGTGTCGTTCAGCACCATGCCAAACTTGTTTAATGCCTGAGCTCTCAGTCCATTTTGTTCATGTCTGATCATTATAATAAACCAAACCTTTGAGTACCAGAGTTGACACAAATGGATCCAATGTTTTAAACCCATGGACAAACAACAAAGTATCATTTCTTGTATAAGTTTGACTTTCGGTCGCACAGCCATGATATTTGTGACTGACTCTCCAGGCTTATATACCAAAGCTGGTTTTTTTAAGCAGAGCAACATGCAGTATTAGGCAGCGTTTCCATTTCTTCAACTTCTGGCAGAAAAAAGGTAATGAATTGTTCAAAATGGAATTTCATAGTGATTAAAATGGAGTGGTTTCAATTGCAAAAAGCAGAATATAATTCACACATCACAAAGGAGTGATGTCTCGGAAGACCACCAGAGGCCTTGATAACAGGGATTGCCTGACGGAGTGAAGAGGTGCAACGGCCTAGTCACTATTTCTTGAAGGAGGACATTTACAATATTCTATCTGAGGAGAAGCAGTGACCTATACTGAAGAGCAGGATCTCGTGGGTGTGGTGGCAACGAGTACTTAGGGCCTGAAACGTGCATCACTGCTGTTTATCTTCCCTTCCCGCCTCCTCTGAACGAAAAATGAAGTTGAATTGGTCCTCTGATAAGCCATTGCAAAATTGTTTCGTAGCAGAGATAGAAGTAAAGTTTTGGCTCGCGATGCTTTGAAAAGGAGCGTCTCAGCAAAACAAAAACACATGCAAGCTCAGGATAAGTCATGTTAACGTTACATTATAGTTTTACAGCAGTTGGGATGACACCGGCATGCTCCTTCTGCAGGATGTGGGAGCACAGGAGTCTTGAAAATATCCCTGATTACTGCATCTGTGTGTTATGACAAGGCGAATTTCGATTGAATTCGTCAGAGCTCGCAGGGGTTGATTGCAGTAGCCTATTTGCAGACGAAGGAAAATCGGGAAAATGTGAGGCCTTTGAATTTGATATTGCTGCAGTTCAAGGTCAACGTGTTCCCGTGTGGGTAGATAGCAATGTAAGGAGGAATCGGACCCCCTGGAGGACTCGAGATATTCACGCTTTGATAGAAAAAATTAAGGATGCATAACTCAGCTACAAACAACTGGGATTAAGGAAATCCCTGGAGGTATACAGGGAACAGAGGAGCTTGCTGAAGAAGGAAAACAGGAGAGCGAAAAAGGGACAGGAGATAGCCTCGGCTGAGAATAGTAAGCTGAATCCAAAAATGTACTTCAAGTTTAAGAAAGAAAACTGAATTATTTGAGAGAATACAGCCCTTCCAGGGTCAACGTGGACATGTATCGAACGCGAGAGATGGGCGAGGTTCTCAATGAACATTTCTCCTTTGTGGATACCATGTAGAAATACATGAAGACTTGGGAACACGTAGGCATCACTGTTAATATCTTGAGTACAGACAATATTGTCGTCGAGGAAGTGTTAGATATATTAGAATGCATGAATTTGGGTACATCACTTGGTCCTGACTAGATATATTCAAGTGCACTGCAAGAGAATAGAGAAGAAATTGCGGGGTCCTGCCAGACACCTTTGCAGACAGAGGTGACAGCAGACCGGAGTGTTTGCGAATGTTTTGCCACAATTCAAGAGGATCTACAAATAAAAGCCTGAAAAATACAGACCAGTACCCCTAACATCTATGTTACATAAGTTACTTGAGGAAAACTTGTGGGATAAGATATGCACGCATTTGGAAAGCCTGGGATTGATTTGGATTAGTCAGCATGACATTGTGAGAGGGAAATCGTGCTTTACAAATGTAGGAGAGAATTTTGGTGAAGTGAACAGGAACGGTGACGAGAGGCAGGGCGCGAGACGTAGTCTGTATGGTGCTCCGTAAGGCATTTGGTAAGTTTCCACACGGCATGCTGCTTTAAAAGGTTAGATTGCATGGGATCAAGGGTGAGCTTGGAAATTGGATACAAAATGGCTTGAAGGTAATAAGCAGAGTGTGATACTCGATGGATGCTTGATGTACTGGAGGCTTGTGAGTAGTGGAGTGTCGGAAGTTAGTGCTTGAAACGTCACTGCTTGTTCTCTGTATCTGGTTTGGATGAGAATGTTCAGTAAGTTTGCTGATGACTCTAAAATAGGCAGTATCGGTTCATGTAGAGTTAAGGATAGATAAGTGCGAGGTATTGTATTTTTGGAAGTAAAATCAAGGTTGGAGCTTCATGGTGAATGGAAGGGCCTTAAGAAATATGGTGGAACAGAGGGATCTTGGAATTAAATTTCACACTTCTCTGAAAGTGGAGTCAGAGGTGGACAGGTGAATGAAGACGTCTGTTGGTACATTGGCATTCATCAGCCAAGGAACTGAGTACAGAAGTTGCGAAATTGTGTTGCCATTGCACAGGACGTCGGACAGGCCGCAATGAGAGTACTGTTTTCAGTTTTAATCAACTTGGCATAAAAACGATATTGTTAAACGAGATAGAGTGGCGACGAATTTAACAAGAATTTTGCCAAGGTGCAAAGATCTGAGTTTTAGGGAAAGAATGGAGAAGGTCGGATTTTCTAGCCTCTGAAACAGAGTGTGGACCTGGGAGAGGTGTTTACAATCATGAGAGTCATGGATACGGTGAATGCACTCAGTAGTTTTCCTAGGTTTGGGAAATTGACGACCAGAAGGTAGCAGTGTATGGTTAGAGGGAAAATTAATAAAAGGAAAGCTGAGCGCCACGTTTATCACTCAGATGATGGTCGGAATACAGAACGAACTGCCAGCGCAACTAGATTACATGAATACGTTGCCATCATCAAAAATAAATTTGGATAAATAGAGAGATATGAAAGGATTAGAAGGATTTGGGTGAAGTGCAGGGAAATGGGGATAGTCTGTGCGGAAATTTTGGTTGTCATGGAAAATTTGGGGCAAAGACCCTGTCTCCGTGCTGTCGGACGCCTTTACTCCATGATTCTATGAGAGAAACATGGCTACGTGAGGGACAGAACTGGCCGCTTGACGAACCAAGGTCAAACTTTTGGTGGAACAGAGATTGAGGAAAGAAAGAGGGGTGATGCATTTTTGACTAAGGCGAGGACCACAGTAGTTATCAGAAATGACATAACTGTGTCGAGCTCAGAAATAAAGCAATGGTGTCGTTATTAGGGTAGTACTGTAGGACACCTAAATAGTCATGAGAAATTAGAGGAACAAAAAATGCAGAGTAATTGAGGAGATTGGCAGTGGCAATAGGGATGTCGTAGTAAGAGTTTTATATATCCTAACATAAACTGAGAGTGACAGAGCATTAAGTCTAGATGGGGTGGACTTTTTTTACATGCATTTCTTTAATATTTCCTCCAGCAGGATCCAGAGCGTCCGCCTCGAGAATGTGAAAAAGTCGTCATACGCTTGGAAAGTAGGGTAGGACAGCTGGAAGTGGGGTTGCACTTTGGGACCAATGACTAGTTCGATAACTATAAAATAGTTGTGGACATGGATAAAACTGATTCAAAAGATTCACGGTCGAAAGTGGGGAGAGTCGAATTTCAATGGAATTGGAAAGTGCTTGCAGGAACTGATTGGAGTAGTATGTTTGAGGCCAAAGGAACTTGCACGAAGTGGGAGATAGCACGGGCTATATGTTCCTGTGTGGATGAAAGCCAAATTTAACAGAAGTACAGAATCGTGGATGACCGGAAATGATATGTCTTTGAGGAGAACAAAAGAAGAATAATGGCTAACATCCAGGCAGCTGAGATCAAGGGAATCCCTAAAGGTATATTGGGGACACATAATGTAGAAGGAAATCAAGTGCGTGAAAACGGTCACGAGATGGACTTGGCTGTGAAGATTAGGGTGAATCCAAAGGGTTTCTATACGTATTATAAAGAAAAACAAAGATTAAATAGAGAGAGAATTGGTAGCCATGCAGGGCGAAACTGGATATAAATGTGAAGAACTGCAGGATATTGGTGAAATTCTCAATAATTATGTCTCCTCTGTATTTACCGTGGAGAAAGACATGAAGACGTGGGAACTTGGGGAAGTCAGTGGTCATATCTTAGTGATAGTCCATATCACAGTAGAGGATTTGTTAAATGTATTAGAATGTGTTAAGTTGAATATATCATCTGGTCCTGGCAAGATACTTCAAAGAACACTTGCAAGACAGAACAGAAAAAAATTGCGGAGGACTTGGACCATATTTTACCACCACACTTAGCTACTGGCTAGGTTTTACAAGACTGGGGGCGTGGAATGTTGTGCCCTTATTGAAGAAGGGCTGCAAAGATAAATCTTGGAACGTTCGATCAGTAAGCCTAACATGCGTGGTGCGCAAGTTATTTCTGAAGTTTGCGAGATAAGATAAACATACATTTGCAAAGATTAGGTTTGATTAGGAATAGTCAACATGAATTTGTTCTTCGGAGATTATACCTCACAAAATTTTTAGAGTTCTTTGATCAAGTAAGCAGGAAGATTGACATGGGTAGGGTGGTCGACGTAGTCTATATGGATTTGCTAAAGACTTTTGAGAAGGTTTCACATGATAGGTTGTTCTGAAATGGTGGATGTCTGGCAAAGGTGAGAACTGGCAAATTGACTACACAACTGGTTTGATGGTTGGAATCAGAGAGTAAAAGTGGCAGTGGGCTTGTCGGACTGGAGGCTTTCGATGAGTAGAGTGCCTTCGGGATCAGTGCTACACCATTGCTGGTTTTTTATGACTTTCATTGATTTGGATGAAAATGTGCAAAGCATGATTAATATATTTTCAGATTTCACTAAATTAGGCGGTATCGCTGGCATTCTGTGATATATTAGAAATTGTTGTAGACCCTTGTTTAGTTGGCCCGAGTATTTGAAAATTAAGTATATTTTCGATGAATATGAAATGTTGCATTTTCGAAAGTCAAATCAATGTAGCATTTTCATCATTAAGGGTAAGGTCTTTGGAGTGTAATGAAACAGAGGGATATTGGAGTTCAGCTGCACGGATCGTTGGAACTGGAGTAAAAGTTACACAGGCAGTAAATAATGTTTTTGGCACACTTGACTTCATCATTCAGGGCATTGATAAAGAATTGCAGAAATTATGTTGCAGTTATACAGGACATTGTTAAGTCCTGTTTTCAGTTTTCATCTCCTTGCAGTAAGAACGTGTAATTAAACGGGAAAGGTGCAGAAGAAATTGAGACAACAAGGATGTTGCGAGTTCTCATGTGTCTGAGTTATCGGGCGAGTTTGGACATGCTAAGGTTATTTTCCTTAAAAGTGGAGGAGACTGATGGGGACTCTTATAGAAGAGTATGCGATGATACAAATCATAGATGGGTTCATTGCACTTAGTCTTTTCCCCGGATTTGGGGAATTGGGGATTTTGGGGATGCACAGCTTAAAATCAGAGGGGAAAGAATAAAACTGAATCTGAAGGACAACCTCTTTGGCAACGAGGTGGGTATGCGTAATCGAATGAGCTTCCAGTGAAAGTTGTGAGGTGAGTGCATTAACAACATTGAAATGACATTTGTACAAATACATGGATTGGAAAGGTTTATGAGGATATCGGCCAAGTGCAAGGAAACTGGGTGAGCTGAATGAACATTTTGTTCAGTAAGTGCAGTTTGGGATGAAAAACACAATTGCTCCCTGCCTCTATCCCTCGGAGGTACACACGTCAATGTGAACAAGCATAGAGAAGGTTAGAACATTAAGATGAATAATGATAGGGCAGTGACTGTGTTTTCCCAGGAATTAAGCGAAATACCACACAGCAAATTTAAAAGAGTGATGTTCGGAAGTTGAGGGGTGTTGAAGGTGATGCTGGTGGTGGTGCTCAAATGTCCATTAAGCGTGAATGATTAAATATCTTTGCAATTTATTGGATTTTTAAAAGGCCTTGCTTTACATCTTATCCTCGAAAGTGATTGCTTCCCTCCACAAAACTCTGTAGTGCGCCAGTTTTATCTTCTTTTCAAAATCCCCCTGCAATTCCAAAGGTTTAATGTTTTAGTGTTAATATTGATTCCTGCACCAGCTTGCATCGCTTAATTTGTGTTTTCAACCAAAATACTTGTGATGAATATCTTGCTACATATTACTATCGTGGGCACACTGTTTAAACAATAGCACATAGAACATAGAGTACAGATTGTGCAGTCCAGGCCCTTCAACCTTCGATATAGCACGATCTTCGGTATTGGAACCAATCTAAAGCCCATTGGGACTATATCATCCCATTATCTTCTATTTTTTATCCAAATGCCAAAAAAGTTGGCGAGTCTACAGCTGTTGCAGGCAGGGTGTCCCACGCCCTTACTACTGTTTAATTAAAGCTACTAGCTCTGACGTTTGTCCTCACTTTATAGCTGCGTGCCCTCGGGTTAGCGATTACCATCGAGGCAAAATAATTTCACTGTCTAAATATCTAATACTCTGATAATTTTGCATGTCGCTATTGAATCACCTCCCAACTTCCTTCTTGGTAAACACAACAGGCTTAAAAGCTTCCGTATTTGCAGTTAAGATCTTTGCTCCATTGAAGTAAAATTATCGGAATTCTGCTCTGCACTGCTTAAAACACTTTCGCGTCCTTCCATATTTGGGAGAACAGAACTATATGCAATAATAAAAGTGAAGCCGCATCAGAGTGTTGCACGACTGCAGCACGACCTCGTGGCTCTGAAACACAATCGCTCTACAAATAAAAGTTAACAAACCACATGCCTTCACAAGACTATCAACCTGGGTGGAAACTTTCAGGATCTACTTAACTGGACACCGAGATCTCTCTGCTCATCTGCACTCCCAAGAATCTTTCTGTTAGCTCAGTAATCTTTATTCCTGTTGCAACTTCCAAATTGAATCACCTCACACTTTTCTGCATTAAACTCCATATGACATCTCTCAGCCCAGATCGGCTGCTTGTCTATGTCTCTCTGTAATCTCCAATGTCCTTCAGCAATATTCACAACTTCAGCGATCTCAGTGTCATCAGCAAATTTACTTCCCCATTGTTCTACGTCATCATCTAGGTCGTTTATAAAAATGACAAACAACACTGGCCCAAAATCAGATATTTGCGGTACACCACTCATATCTGAACATCAGGACGATCATTTCCCATGAACCACCACCCTCTGCCTTCCTTCAGCACGCCAATATCTTGTCCAAATCACAATTTCTCCCGCAATCTCATGCCTCCATATTTTGTACAATGGTCTCTTGTAGGGAATCTGATCAACCGTCGATGCGTCGATATCCTGGAAGCTGCAATAACCATTCCTGTCCTTGACTTTTGCAATTCTCCAAACCGGCCACAACATCGGAGTCCCAGGTACGAACCAACGCTGCTTATTCACGGACATTTTTTCCAGGTGCTCCTGGCATTGAGGTAGGCACACTTCAAACGTCTAGGTTCAATTCAATAGGGAATACAGTGGCAAAGTATTCATTCAGGACCTCCACTCCTTCCTGGAACTCGAGACGCACCTTAATTGCATTGTCGCTGATCAACCCTAACCCCATTCTGGCCAACCCTTGCTTTAAAAGTAAGTGTAGAAGGGCTCAGAGTTTTCCTTAATTCCACTCACGAATTTTATCTTCTGCAAATGTCCATCTCACATCAGTACATTCGTTTGTTCCTTCCTTGTTACGTTGTAACCCTCTAAAACGATGTCTCATCATTATGTTATCAACCTGAAATACGGTTCGTTCTTCCTCTTGACATGTTGTTCCATATGCCATTTGCCAAGCTCACAACCCTTCCTTGCCTCAGTGAGACAACCGTGTCCGACACTATCAGCACCTACTTCCTCTCCAGCCTTCACATTTTTGTTGACTATTTCCCAGAGAACATCTGTTTTCAATTGAGGCGCCCCAGTTGCAGCCTAATAGTATTTCAATTTCCCCTCTCCCAATTGCATACTTGCCCATACCGTCTGCTCCAATCCCTCTCCAAGAGTGTAGTAAATGTGACGCTATAACTGAAATGCGATCCAACCAAGAAATCTGACATCTGGCATGGTTCGTTGTCAAGCACCAAATTCAATATGGATCCCACTTTATTCGGTCCATCTACATATTGCATCAGCAACCATTTCCTGCAGACACCTGACAAAACCCTTTCCATCCAAACTATTTAAACTTCGTCGTTTCCAATCAATATGATGGAAGTTAAAATTAGACATTACAAGAACTCTGCAACTTCTGAAACTTTCTGAACTTGGCTTCCCAATCTGCTCATTCATGTCTCTGTTCCGCTTGGGCGACGTTTCGAAAGCTCCCAACACAGTGACTGTTTCTAACATACAGCCTCTTCAAACACACCTATCTCGAAGATCTCCCTTTCTGTGGACATGAGACTTCCCTGGGTAATCAACACCACTCCTCCAACTCGTATAGTCCCCCCACTTCCATTCTTATCAAACATCTGAACCGTGCAAATCCAAAAACTGTTACTACATCTGTGAAATCCAAAACTCCAAAATGGTCCCGAAATCACGGTTGTAAGTGCTGATCCATGCTCTGAGTTCGTCACCCCTATTCCTGATACTGCTTAAATTAAAATCGACACTTCAACCCATCATACTGACTACATCTTGGTCCTGTCAAGTGCCTATCGCTCCTCACAGAGACTCCACACGCTCTGACAGGCTGCTAAATACCTGGTCTATCATCTGATTTGTAGCTCATATTCACAGCCCCTGCCGCACTATTTTAAAACCTTCCCCAAATAACCTATGTCTTTTCTGCAAACATGCATGGTGACTTCTGGTGGCTCACTGTCCCCACTGAGAACGTTCTGAAGCAGCTCCATGACATCCTGGGAACTGGCACCTGAGGGGCAACACATCATCCGTGATTCCTGTCTGAGACAACAGAATGCACATTCCCTCCCCAAACTATTGAGTTTCTTATCACCGAGGGCCTGTTTACATTATCCCTTAACGGAAGCGCGCCAGGGATCGTCAGAAAGCCACTGAACTAACTATTGCTGCTTTCGCCTGAATGGATATCTCCCCAACAGTATCCAACGCGGCATATTTGCTTTCGAGGCGAATCTTGCAATCTCTGCTCACTCCCATTGCATTTCCTTGTATTCACGCAGCTGCACTCTAACTGCACCTTCTGTGTGACCAGCTGATTAGTACTCACCTCTGTGATGCACTCACCATCGCGAATGAGATCATCTTCGTTTCCACTGGCAAATGTAACACGCCATACGTGGTTCCCAATTCAAGGCATCTTTTTAAACTGCAATAAATTGCGCTCCCAACACTGATCCTTGAGGCACACCACTCGCCACTGATGGCCAACCGATTTATATCCAATCTTTGATTTCTGTTCAAGAACCATACTATCACGTTACCCAAAACGTCAGGCACACTAACTTAAACAGGGATCTCTGATGTAGCAGTATGTCAAATGCCTCGTTGCAATCCAGATACACAGCGTTCACTGTTTTCCTGTGGTCTACTGCACTTCTAATGCCCTCAAATAATTGCAGTGAATCAGATAAACACGAGGTGCCTTTAATTAACCGATGTTGTACCTGCAAATTGAAAAATTTCGTCAAGATTAGCATTATACGTTCTTTGATGATAGATTCAAGCATCTCCTCCACGACTGAAGTTCGGGAACTCAAATCTCATGACCCTTTTATTTGTCTGTTTCGTTTTTAAAGCAGTGGCATCACACTTGCTGTTTTCCAATCTGACAGGAGGACCACAGTGTCCACTGAATTTTCGAATCTGCTACGACCAAATATAAATGTAATCCTGTGAATGCAAATTTACTCATAAGGCTGATTTTGTGCGTTTGCGTAAGTGTGAAGAAGAGACAATTCCTGTGTGCGTGCATGCATGCAAGCGTTTATAAGAGACAATGAGAAAACATGCGTGTGTGTGCGTACACGAGTGTGATAGAGTCGATGCCTCTGTGTGGATTTGAGAGTGAGTGTGAAGTGGTAATATGCAAATGTAAAAGAGGGCGTGTGTATGAGAGAGGTTTGGTCACTATTAGCCACACTCATACATCTATAGGCACACTCATGACAACACACTATTACAGTCATCTACTACATCAGAATGCTGCACCAACGCACACACACACTCTCTCCCTCCCTTTCCCATGCACACACATACACTCGCTCACTCTCAAACTCTCTCGCTCCATTGCACGCTCATATTTATATACGTCTATTGTGGTGAATTTGCATTTGTAGATTTTCGTTTGTACATACATTCTGTTTTGTCCTCAAAGCACACAATCTGTTGGCAGTCAGTCCATGTGACATTTCATAAATTCCCGTTTTGGAAATAGAACTTGTATGGAAAAGGGTTGAATACAGGCAGGCTCTGACCGTGCACCTTCATACATTGTCTGAGCTGAGACGTATTTTCTTTGGAAGAAAGTCCTTAAGTTATCTTGGAAATCTGACTGAAATGATTTCTGCGTTCTCCATAACAATAACTCGAAAGGTGCAACCCATTCGAAGTGATTAAAGACTTAACAGCGATATACGTTTGTTCAATACATTGCATTGGTCGTATGTAACTTTGATCTTTTAATATAAATATTGTGTCCTATGGTCCTGCCCCACTTGTTACTTGAACAAACGTCACGTGCCGAATGCTTGTTTTGGACGACACAATGATTTTAAACGTTCAACACCCGAGTCCAACATCGGCACTTCCCCAATTCATATGCAAAGCAGATTTAATAATGACACAAACTCACTCCACTATCTTCAGCATTCCTGTGGTCAGTGTCTCTCTTATGTATTCCAGACTGCATGTGCGAAACATTCCTATATGATTTTTGACTTTCGTAGAAAAAAAAACTGTATTGAATTGAAAGGGAGAAACTGAACCTGTTTGTTTAGTGGCCGTGTTTAATTTCAGTCTCAGTGGATTCTCAACGGGTCTTGGAGGGTTTCCCTTATCTTTGTATAAATGTTTCCTTTCGATGTCTTTTGTCATTGTTTCCATGTCGGCATCACTCCCTACACGAATAAGGATTGGAAACTCCAGAGACAGAGGAGAAGAGATCAGAATCTGCGAACAATAGCCTGGAATGTCAAAGCAATGGACCAGCATCTGAGAACATTCAACGGGGATTTTCAAACAAAGGACAGGAGTTTATCCTTGGGTCTTTACTTGATATCTCAGGATAGGATATCATTAGCATCGCGGATTGAGGGTGTACTTTGGGTTATTCAAGGTGGCTATTATCCCATACTCGCTATTGTTGGTATTCCTGGTAAGTTTATGTATTTGTTTATTAAATCGGATATAACTGAATTACTGCTCGCTATATTTAAGTTTAGGAAAGATTCAAGTCACTACCTTCAAATCCAATCCAAAAAAATAATTCATTGCAAATTTCAAAAAAATAATCAAAAGATTAATTGGTGATGATTAATTAGCTCCCACTACCCGTAAACAATATCTGAGGACAATCCAGACGAATCAAAAACTCGACGATCCTTTCTTTTTCTATTCTGCCTTATGTATCATTTAACCACCACAGCCATAAAACTCGAGTCTCCACCTCATCTTCTGTGAAGATACTGAATCTCTGTGTCTTCGTTAAATCAGGATTATTTTGTTCCATTACTCACTCGCCACGATTCCACTCACCAAACAATTACAGCAGAACTTGTTTATGTTACCATTGAATCTGTCAATGGAAACATTTGCACGCTTGTCAGGACATTATCGAACGACATGGCAGTTCTGGATTTTAACGGGTTGTTATTAACTCATATTCCATAAAGAAAATTGGAGGAGTTTATATAAAGAACATTAAAGCATTTGTTGTGGAAGGATCATCTGATCTATTCATTACAATTATTAAAGGCAATTTGTCATTCTTCCATGATAAGGTATCTGTGTAATTGCAGACAGCAAGGTGTTTTATTCTTTACTATTCCGTGGAACAGACGAGGGGGCAATCATTACAAAGAAAATTCCGATAGGGTGTAAACTTCGGACCTTATTAGGGATGCACACATCCCACGAAAATACAACAAAAATATAGTTAGTCCTCCTCTGTCAGTTATGAGATAAGCATTTAAGAAAGTGATGTTCTGTCATGTTTCTTTTGAAAGCAAGTGTTGTGAATTTGGAAACAATCTGTCTGCTCTGCAATGTAGCTCGCTTTGTACAGACAAAAGAAGAAGGTGTGAATGGCGTTAAGCATTTTTGAGATTGGAAAGTGTTGATTTTCAAACAGATATTGGGACTTTGCAGAAATATCCATCTCTAATTCTGTCTGCAAAAACTGTTCTCCGCTTCGTGCTTGGATTCCTGCTTTAAAACTATCCTGCCCGTTTGGCTTTGTCATGATTGTTTGTAAGAGATAACTGCGTTGGAATACTTAATTGGCATTCGTCAAAATATATACCATTTTGTTAAGTAATTTGATATGGTGACAGTTAAACTAATTCATTTATGTTTGTTATGTCTATAAGTTAAATGTAGTGTGAGAGAGAAACTGCATTTTTACTCAATCCATGTTGTTCACAAATTGAATTGCATCAAGTCTGCAACACCTCGCACTTGCTTTTAAAACCAAGCAACAAACTGGTGTCTCGGCTATATTTTGACGACAACACTGCAACCTATTTTAATTCAGTTACGTGACAGTTCAATATTCCAAGTCATGATGGACAGAGTCAGCATGGATTTATGAAGGGGAAATCATGCTTGACTAATCTTCTTGAATTTTTTGAGGATGTAACTCGGAAGATGGATGAGGGAGATCCAGTGGATGTAGTGTACCTGGACTTTCAGAAAGCTTTTGATAAAGTCCCACACAAGACGTTAGTGAGTAAAATTAGGGCGCACGGGATTGGGGGCAAAGTACTAGATTGGATAGAGAATTGGTTGGCTAATAGGAAACAAAGGGTAGTGATTAACGGCTCCATTTCGGAATGGCAGGCACTAACCAGTGGGGTACCGCAGGGATCCGTGCTGGGACCGCAGCTTTTTACAATATATGTAAATGATATAGGAGATGGTATCAGCAATAACATTAGCAAATTTGCTGATGACACAAAGCTAGGTGGTAGGGTGAAATGTGATGAGGATGTTAGGGGATTACAGGGTGACCTGGACAAGTTAGGTGAGTGGGCAGATGCATGGCAGATGCAGTTTAATGTGGATAAATGTCTGGTTATCCAATTTGGTGGCAAGAACAGGAAGGCAGATTACGACCTCAATGGTATCAAATTAGGTAAAGGGGCTGTTCAGAGAGATCTGGGTGTTCTTGTCCACCAGTCAATGAAGGCAAGCATGCAGGTACAGCAGGTCGTGAAGAAGGCTAATAGCATGCTGGCCTTCATAACAAGAGGGATTGAGTATAGAAGCAAAGAGGTGCTTCTGCAGCTGTACAGGGCCCTGGTGAGACCACACCTGGAGAACTGTGTACAGTTCTGGTCTCCAAATTTGAGGAAAGACATTCTGGCTATTGAGGGAGTGCAGCGTAGGTTCACGAGGTCAATTCCTGGAATGGCAGGATTGCCTTACACGGAAAGACTGAAGCGACTGGGCTTGTATACCCTTGAGTTTAGAAGACTGAGAGGGGATCTGATTGAAACGTATAGGATTATGAAAGGACTGGACACTCTGGCAGGAGGGAACATATTTCCGTTGATGGGGGAGTGCCGAACCAGAGGACACAACTTAAAAATACGGGGTAGACCATTTAGGACAGAGATGAGGAGAAACTACTTCACCCAGAGAGTGGTGGCTGTGTGGAATGCTCTGCCCCAGAGGGCAGTGGAGGCCCAGTCTCTGGATTCATTTAAGAAAGAATTGGATAGAGCTCTTAAAGATAGTGGAGTCAAGGGGTATGGAGATAAGGCTGGAACAGGATACTGATTAGGAATGATCAACCATGATCATATTGAATGGCGGTGCAGGCTCGAAGGGCAGAATGGCCTACTCCTGCATCTATTGTCTATTGTCTATTGTCTATGATTTGGAGATGCCGGTGTTGGATTGGGGCGTACAAAGTTAAAAATCACACAACACCAGGTTATAGTCCAATAAGTTTAATTGGAAGCACACTAGATTTTGGAGCGACGCTCCGAAAGCTAGTGTGCTTCCAATTAAACATGTTGGACTATCAGCTGGTGTTGTGTAATTTTTAACTTTCTTCCAAGTGGATGTGTTTACTCTGAGTCTCTCCAATGAGCGTCCTAATCTCCAGATCACACCTCTGGAGTTATGTGCCTTGATGTGAACCATGCAGGAAATAGTGCAAGGTGCAAAGAACAAGTTATTCATAGAACCTCTATAGTATATAAACAGGTGATTTGGCCCAACGAGTCCGCATTGGCCCTCCGAAATGTTGCCCGCCAAGGTCGATTCCCCGACACTTCCCTTTGCCTTTTCCGCTAACAAAAACACCAATTTACACATTCCGGAACACTATGGACAATATAGCATGGCTAAGTTAAATAAACTTCATATCTGTGCATTGTGGGATGTTACAGGAGCACCCAGAGGAATACCAAACGAATATGGGGAAAGTGTGCAAACTCAACACAGGCAGTCGCCTAAGACACGACTCGATGCCTGGCGTTGTGAGGCAGGAGTACTAACCGCTGAGCCGCTGTGACACCATTCGTAGATGCATAGATAGACTTACTTTTTAAGCCAAACTTATGAACTGGATATGGGAAATTTGATGGACAAATTTGATAGACATTAACGTTGACTCTCTATTCCCTGTCACGTAACTGTGGTGGTTGTCTTGATGCCTACCAGCCCCGGAAATTCAAATGGCCTCATCCTGTGCTATATAATTTAAAATGACTTCATTGTATTTCTGTATATATCCTTCGAGGCCAGATTACCCTTCTCCAGTCTGTTTGCTTAGTTTCCTAAAGAAGGGCTTGTGCCTGAAACATCGATTCGTCTGCTCCTCGGATGCTGCCTGACCTGCTGCGCTTTTCCAGCAACACATTTTTCCGCTCTGATCTCCAAACTTTTTTGCATTCCTTACTTTCTCCAGTTTGTAAAGTTGGATAATGTTGCATCAAATCAACTCATTTTGAGACACCAAGGCATAACAAGAAGGGACTAATGGGTGGCATGATTGATCAGTGGCCAGAAATTCTGCCTGATAACACCAATGGCCTGAGTTCATTGCAGCCCTGCAAAATTGTACAGAGTTTGGAGATATTCCCCACGTCGCTGTGGGTTTCCTGCGGTTGTTTCGGTTTTTTCCTCACAGATGAAATGTATGCATATGCGATGGATTGTCCAAGGAAACGATGGGCATTTTCAATAGGATATTTCTGGGAATTTTGTACAGTTGGTGTGGACTTGTAAAACTGAATGGCCTCGTTCCATATCGGAGGGATTCTATGAGGAGATATAGTCCATTCAGCACGTCAAAGATATCCTATATGCTAACTGACTTCCAATGCAAATATTCTGCAACTTTTGACTCCACTGGACTTCCGTGATACGTTTCACGTTCGCATAAGACTAATAAAATTTCGAGTGGAGTTCAGCAATTTCGCTCAGCAAGTGTTCTTTGCTGTTTGACAACGGTGATATGATTCTCAACGCAATTCTCCTGTCTTATGTCTGTCAACCTCAGTCAGCTTATAAATCAACAATGCATCTATCTATGTCTAAAGGTCACTAATCTTTCTGAGTGTGTGCCTATATATGTCGCTCTGCCTCTAAGTCTGTGTGCATCTATCTGCCCATTCTTTTTGTGATTAATGAATATTCGGGAGTAATAATTGGGTCTCTGTTTTTTTGGGTAAATTCATTTAAAAGGGTATCAAAATGTATCTCATCGCTCTCTGTCCAACCGTCCCACTTTTTGTGTTCAAAGTTATACAATTCCTCCCAATGCTACTGACAAAGGTACACTTTTTTTTCATTTTGAGAAAGCATCAAAGAGATGAATCTATGGCATTTCGCAGTCGTTTGGCTCTTCAAAGAATATCTTTGAAGACGCAGAGAACTTTTAACCGATTTCAAGCAATTAGCAGAACTACATTAACACACCAATTGTTGACCTGTGTTCCCTCATTCGTTTTAGTTGAGGACTTATGAACCCTTTCTTCCTTACAATTAGGAAATGTTAATAAAATATGGAATTTATCAAAAGTACAAAAAAATTAATTTCAAACTCTTTCACGATGCTTCACTGTAAGGGGCATTGGATCAAATACAGTGAAAATACTTATTAATGTGTCCTGTTTGTTAGGAATATTGCCTACTCAAATTATTTCGAATGTGCAGTTGAAATACAAACATTATTCCATTTGTTCATGTTCCACTCTGAGGTGCTCAGTGCAATTGTTATCTCCCTCAAAGCGTCAATGTGCATGTGCATGTGTGTGTACGTCTGGATGCGTGTGTGCCAATATTGCTGTTAATCTGAATAATGCAATGAGCAGCTGCCCGCTCTCTCTTCTCTCTGATTGAATTGCTGATGATTTTAGCCAGCTGCCACTTTCAATGCAGGGCATGTGGATGCCAGCAGATTGTTGCATTGCGTTTGTTTAGTCAGCAGAGACTGACAATTCTGCCATTTTTTCACACACAGACGATGGAATAGGTTTCTATTGTCACGTGTCCTCCACTCAGGATTACAGTGAAAAGCTTTTACAATATCTACCTTCGTAAAGCCAAATGTTAGGGACATGTACCTTGGAAAAATTCATGAATACAGCAAGAAAATACAGGCAGCTGAATAACTATAGAGAATTGGAAAAACAAGTATAAAAAACAGAATAAAAAATGTTATCGCAGCTCAGTGCAGGATTTCCATACATGATCTGTCCACCTGCAGCAGACACCTGCCCGCCATTCAAGATTATCACTGCTCCTACTCGAAGATCCGGTCTGTTACCTGAACTCAACTGTTCCAACATAACTTCAGGTGTGCTTCTCTTGCACTCTTTCTCCATCTGTGTGCTGCTGTGGGAATACTTCCCCACGTTGTGCGGACATGCAGCTTTCACCTTTTTCAGCGTTCCAGGACACATCACCCACTCGGTGGTGCGGGCTGATGCTGCTCCAAAGATCGTGGCTCACATTGTAATCCCGGCACCGTTCCTCACATGTTGCTGCAGCATCCATCGCCCACACGCTGGTCTGGGTTTCGTGCTTTTCACTCTGCTTCGGGGCTTGTTGTCCACAGGTAGCTTTAGGGCCCATTAACTAAGTATTGCTCTGGGTTTCGTGGCTCACACACTGCTCTGTGGCTCATGGTCGACTGATTGTTACGGGTTTTGTGGTCAGTACACTGTGGCCCAGCCGTTGCTACAGACCCGCTGACACTTTTCCACAGAGCTCATGGCCTCCTAACTGCTTCAGAGCCCGTGTCCAAATCTTTGTTCTGGTGCTCGTCACCCGCACACTACTCTAGGACCTTTGGTACACAGAGTGTTCCGGGGCTCGTTGCCCACATACAGCTCCAGGGCTCATGTCCCACTCATTGTTCTGCAACTCTTGGCCTATACACTGTTTCAGGCCCCGTGGTCCAAACATTGTTCCGGTGCTTGTGGCATACATACTGCTTCAGGCCGCTTGTCCTACCTACTGCCCTGGGGGTCATGGCACGCACACTGCTCCGGGACTCGTAACCCACTCATTATTCCGCAACGCTTGCCCCACACTGCTTCAGACCCGCTGGCCCATCTACAGCCCTGGAGGGCATGGCCCACACAGTGCTCCAGCGCTTGTGGCACACACAGTGCTCCAGGGCCTGTATACCACACACTGCTCAAGGCCACTTCGTCCACACACCGCTACTGGGATCGGTGCCCACCCCCTCTCCAGTCACCATGCCCCACTCACTGCTGTGGAGCTCGTGGTCATCACAGTACCCTGGTGCTCTTGACTGACTCACTTCTCCAAGCCCCGTAGACCACACATTGCTCCGGAACTGTTGGCTCACAGACTGCTCCAGAGCTCGTAACACACTCACTTTTCTGCAGTTCATGGCCCACACACCAGTCCCGAGCTCATGACTGACACTGCTCCATGCTCCGTGGCCACAACACTGCTTCTGGGATCGACTGCAGGGCCCATGGCTTACCCATTGCTCTGCAGCTCATGGCCCACACACTGCTCCCCTCACCAGGCAGACACACTGCTCCTGGTTTCGGGTCAACACACTCGTGGTCTCTTTGAAGCTCAAAGGTCATGCTGTATTTTATACACCGCGCTCACCGATCCGCATTTTTGTTGCCAATTCCTTCTCCTGCTCCAGGATTCCCCAATAGTACGAGGAGAGCGACGAAGGGAAAATGGGAAGGATGTAATGGTAAAATAAAGGAAGAAGGAAGAAAACGAATAGGCCGAGCATTGAAGCTCCCACAGGAGCGTCCTAAGCAGCCATCACCTTGACCTCAAACCAATGCATTACAACTAATTCGGACACACAGAGACACTGATTAATATCCATACTCTTATATAGACATGGACGGTCTTTCAGTTTTTAGTTTGCACTGTGGTGCGTTTGTCAACATTTCCTGCACCTACTGTTAGTCTGCGTTTCTGTTGGTCAGTTCACGCCATGTCATTATTTGACTAGCTCCATGGGAAGTATTTCAATGTTTCAGTCACTCCATGGACAGTGCATCAGTATTTGCTCAAACGCGAGAGTGTGTCAGTATTTCAGTTTTTCTTTCTGTGTGGATTGCCACACGAGTAAAATTTGCATGCCTCAGGTGCAAAATCTGGAAGAATTGTAAAATGACAGCAGGGTAGTGGATAACGGCTACAGGACATGGATAAGTTGGTGCAGTGTTCAAGTACACGGCAGATGAGGATTAAAAGCAGAGAAGTATGGAATGATGATCTTTGGTGGGATGAACATTGACAGACAAAAAATATTTTGTAAAGTTATAAAGTGGATGTAGGAGCGGAGAGCCCTGGGCATACAAGAAAATAGATTGTTGTAATGTCAAAGCAATTGGGGAAACTTTAAATATCGCTAATTAGCTCCAGTATCTGAGCTGTTCACGGGAGGAGGTGTAGGAGGGAGCCTCCGTGCTCTCATCCTGGGAGGTGATGTGGAAAATGTTCTCTGAGACCACCCTCCTTCCAACCCTTGAGAATCCATTTATCCTGACTCGACACAAAAGGGAGATAGCATTGGTGTCACAGTTTCTATTAGATAAAATTCTCTACAGCATTGAATCAGGCACTTCGGCCAATCAAGTCCATCCCACTCCTCCAAAGAGGAACCAACCCACTTTACTGCGGCTGGAATAAAACAGGTCTCAACCTTTGTCTTTGGTCAGGAGCTGATACCTGATCATTCCTAATTTAAACTACAAACGAAATCAGAATAATCTTCGCTGGCTCATCCCATATGATGCTTGAACTATGAGCTATGAAAAGCAGTCGAAATGACGTCTAATATATGCCACAGACGCTGCCAGCTTCAGAACCGCAGATAAAAATCTGAGTGGATACTCCATTTCTCGTATCCCAACTCACGCAAAAATCCCATCCATTTTTCGTTACTGTGTGCATTGGTCTATATTGTTATTAGTTATGGCAATGCATTTATTTTAAAATTCTCAAATATATCATTACATCTGTCCATGAAATGTCCCTCAGTCTCTCTCTGTTGATTACCCAAACCTTTGCCAGTTGTTCATATTTATTTCTTCATGCATGTTCTCCCTCAAACAATAATTCTCATATGCACCACTGCTCCCTGATCCCCCCCAAACACACACAAACACACACACCACACACAAACACACACACACACACACACACACACACACACACACACACACACACACACATACACACACACACACAGCAAACACCTTGCCTTGCCCTTTTGGGAACTCCATTTACTGCACAGTATCGGGCTGCAAACTTTCCCGTGCTGGGCTCTTATAGAACATAGAACATTACAGCGAAATTCAGCCCCCTCGGCTCTCGATGTTGCTCCGCCCTGTGGAACCATATGAAGCTTTCACTATTCCATTTTTATCCACATATTTATCCAAAGTCCATTTAAATGTCCATGAAGTTGGCGAATCTACAACTGTTGCCGGCAGGGCATTTCTTATCACTCCTGCTCTCTGAGTAATTAAACTACTTCTGACATCTAACCCGTATCTAAGGCTCCTCGATTTCGAGCTATGTCTCCTCGTGCTCGTCGTCACCATCCGAGAGAAAGCATTTTTCCTTTTCCTTCCTATCTAACCCCTGATTATCTTATGTGATTCAGTTTAGTCAACTCTCAACCTTCTAGTCTCGAACGAAAACAGCCTCAATCCCTCAGTCTTTTCTCACATGACCTTCCTTCCATACCAGGCAACAACCTAGTAAATCACGTATGATCCCTCTCAAACAATTTAACATCATTCATGTCATGCAGTGAACAGAATTGTACGCAATACCCCAAGTTTAGCCCCACTATAGTTTTGTACGACTGCCATATTGCCTCGTGGCTCTGAAAGTCAACCCCACCACCTTAAAATCTAACACACCGTGTGTCTTCTTACTAACTCTATCAACCTGTGTGGTAACTTTGCGAAACATTTGCATATTGACACGAGATCTCTCTACTCATCTACACTACCAAGAATCTTACCATAGCCTCTTTATTCTGTTGGTCCTTCAAAGGTTAATCATCTCACAAGTTTCCGTATTAATTTCCATTTCCAATTCTCAGTCCGGGTCGGCAGCTTATCTGTGTCCCTCTGTAAACTGCAGTATGCTTCAACACTGTCCAGAACTCCATCAAGCTTATGTCATCCGCAAATTTATTAACCCATCCATCTTTGCCCTCATTCAAATTATTTATAAAAATAACAAAAAGCGGAGGCCCATTATGAGACCCTTGCGGGACACCACGAGAAACTGAACTCCTGGATGAACATTTCCCATCAACGACCACCTTCAATCTTGGTTCATTGAGAGAATTTCTGATCGAATACGATAACTCGCCCTCAGTCCTTTGCCTCCTTGCTCTCCTGTCCCATTCAGTGCAAGTATAGGACAAATATTCTGAAAAAATTGAAATTCTTCCATGTTGGGCATGAAGTATTGATTCCTCAGGAAAATATCAACATTTTCTGCACAGTTGTCAATTTTGGGGAAACAAAACTTTGTCAGTTTAATTTATCTGGGCTGGGAGGCACTTTCAGAACTTGATGTCGCAAACTATTTCAACTGACCTGGCAATTACTTTCCTCAATGTTACCATTCTTGTGAGTTGTCTTTACAAGGTCTGAATACTTCAGTTTTTCCCAAAACGCTGTCTTTTCCAAATGTTTCCACAAATTATATATATTAATTATTTTCCTGAATCAATCTTTAATATAAATCTAAATGTCCCTCTGTATCTTTCTCTTGCTTTGGCTAAATTGTGTAACGAGTGCAAGCTTCGCGAATAACAGCAACAATGAAATGATGGGTGATGGGCTGTTTCTAACATCTCCACGTGCCCCATGTTGTCTCTCAGATAAAGGCCATCCCTTTGATACACGGTTCATTACACTGTAGTCCTTCAAATATGTCACCAATGACCAGCTACATTACAATAACCGGTGTATGCTGATCGCAATGGTACCACTTGGAACATCAGAGAACAGACCCTCAAAGTTGTGAAGAAACACATGCTTTGGCTGAACAGATCAGAATGAACCCTTCAGTAAACACGGTATCACTAAATCCTATCACATCTCTCTGGTTCATAATATGCATTATTGTGCTTCTTCCTGGAAAGAATTTACAGGTTCACATTCAGTCAAATTATATTCCATCTGCCAAACAATTGCTTACCTATTTATGTTCATGTCCAGACTCCATCTTCTCTTGACAATTTAATTTCCTGCTTAGTTAACGTCATCACCAAAATTTGTTATCACACATCTATTCCACTCCTCTCGATCATTGATCTCGACTGTAAATAGTGAAGGACACAACACTCGTTACCCTGTGACTCCACTGAATGTGTACTGTAAAACTGATCGAAACTGATTGCATCCTGTAATTCGGCTTCCTCTTTGACAACTAGCGCTCCTTCATTCTTGTGTAGCACAAATATACTGCTGAAAGATACATGAAAACATAAGAATGAAGTGTGTCAGTCAGTACTTCAGTCACTCGATGCTGCTCCACCATTTAATACGATCATAGCAACTGTCATGATGGCCTCATTTTCACTTTTCTGCTGCTCTCAATAACCCTTACTTTACACATTGTTCGAACATCCATCTGGTGAAATAGGTTACACTGACTCACCTCCCTTTGAGAGGACTGAGTTCTCCTCAGCCCTGTCTTAAGCAAGCTTTGCCGTATCTATGATCTATTGTTCTTAATTGCTGCACAGGATAAAATAGCCAATCCATATCTACATTGTTAATCGCCTTTAGCATCTTGCATAACATAAGTTGATCTCCTCTCATTCTTCTAAATTCCAGACAGTGCACACCTAAATTTGTCAAAATCTCATCCTAAGGTTAACTCTTCTTTTGCGGGAGGAATGGAGTGATCATCTTCTGAACTGCATCAAGGCAACTGATGTCAGGGCACACAAAATGAACAGAGTACATCAGATTTGCTGCATTTTCGCAGCAACAGGTCCCTATCTATGCATTGTATTCTCTCCGAAATAATCACTTTAACAGCATTTGCCTTTCTCATTATCTCGCTGTGTCTCCGTAGGAGTTTTATGAGATATATGAGGGAGCCAAAATTCTCTGTTCTAAAACATCTGAAGACTTTCTCCATTTATATGACAAGTTGTCTTTCTATTATTCTGACCAAAATGGATAACTTCATACTTCATAAATTAACATTTATCTGACAAATAATTGCCAATTCAGCTAACCTATCCATTTTCGTTTTTAAATTTCTTGCATCATTATTCCAACCCACTATTCTATCTGCTTTCCTATTTTTTTTTGACAATCTGGCTATCATACATTCTATGCCCTCATTTAATTAATACAATCGACTGTGAATAATGTTGGCCTGAATACTGAACTCATAGCATCCCAAAAGTTGCCAAACAGAAAACCAAACATCTATTTTTCTGTGTAAAAATTTATTGGTTGCCTAATTTTTTGACTGGAGGAACGAAATTTCCAGACTGCATAAAACGGCTGGTCTTTTTGTAAACACTTCTGAAGTAAAAACGCAGCTCGGCTATGCTTTGGAAAAATACACAGACACAAAGTTGCCTGGAATCATTGTTCAGACCGAAAATCCATTCGACATCGTAACTACAAAAGACCAATTAATCAGACCTATCACGTGAGACGAAAATAATATTTACTTTTGGAGTAACCCCAGCCCAGATATTATGGGGATGATAGAGACACCGAGAGATTCAGCCTAATCAATATTGATGCAGAGATATAAGACATTCCACTTAACCAACGTATATTTGAAACTGCACTGAATTAACAGGAAGCCAATCTAACTCAAAAAGTAACAAATATAATGCAATGGCAAGCGGGAACTGGCATGAAGATAAGAGCTTGCAATTAATATAATTGCAGGGCCTGAGCCATACCTGAAAGTGTGGTTTGCACTCAGACAGCAACCACAGAAAATGTTATCCCACCAGCTACCAAAAAGAAAGGAATCCCAAATATGTTGGCCCGAGAACTCTGCATAGAAATCTCGGAAGAGGGATACCTATGCCAATTGGGAACCTACCAATGCAGGCCGGTTCTTACCTGGGGAACCAATGGCAAATTCACGACCAGTAGCCATTAGAACTTCAAAACCCTGGAAACCACTGGCACGACAGATACATCCTGAAGCACGCACGGGCTCACAAAACCACCAGAAAATATGTCTAACTATATATTCAGCTGATAAATCCAATACATGGCCCACCATATCAGTGAACTCAAACCATACAGAAGGCGCACTGTTCGAAGTCATCATCTAGGCTCCGACTACGGGAAGGAACAGCCAGCTGTACTGCAAAATCATGAATTCTCCCCAGTGGTGAGCTCATATTCTCGAGAGCCAAAAATTTCCAAACTAGCTTACAGAGAGGAGAAAGGTGAGATTGGAGCGAACCAAAAGACTAAGAAGTCTGATTGAAGATTCTGTTTAAATAAAGCAGATATAGAGTCAGAGAGAGGTACAGCAGGGAAACAGACCGATCGGTCCAACTCATCCATGCTGTCCAGAAATCCCAAACGAATCTAGTCCCATCTGCCATCATCCGGCACACATCCGACCCTTCTTATTGATATACCCATCAGATTTCTCTTATATGTTGCAATTGTACCAGCCTCCACCACATCCTCTGGCAGCTCATTGCATATGCATACCACACTCTGTGTGAAAAAAAGATGTCCCTTCGTACTCTTTGATATCTTTCCCCTCTCACTCTAAACCTACGCCCTCTAGTTGTGGACTCCCCAAACTCAGGGAAATAACTTTGTCGACTTACCTTATCCATGTCCCTTATATTTTGTAAACCTCTATTAGGTCACCTGTCAGCCTCCGAAGCTCCAGTGAAAACAGCCCCATCCTGTTCAGCCTCTCCCCATAGCTCAGATCTTCCAATCCTAGCAACATCCTCGTGAATCTTTTCTGAAAGCTTTCAAGCTTCACAACATCTTTCCGATAGGAAGGAGACCAGAAATGAGTGCAATATTCCAACAGTAGTCTAACCAATGTCACGTACAGCCGCCACATGACCTCACAAATTCTGTATTCAATACTCTGACCAATGAACAAAAGCATAACAATTGCCTTCTTCACTATCCAAACTGCCTGTAACTCCACTTTCAAGGAGGTATGAACCTGCACTCCAAGGTGTCTTTGTTCAACAACACTCCCGTGGACCTTACCATTAAGTGTATGAGTCCTGCTAAGATTTGCTTTCCCAAAATGCAGCACCTCGCAGTTATCTGAATTAAATTCCATCTGCCACTTCTCAGTCAATTGGCCCATCTGGTCAAGACCCTGTTGCAATCTGAGGTAACCCTCCTCGCTGTACACTACACCTCCAATTTTATTGTCAACTGCAAAGTTACTAACTGTACCTCTTATGCTCGCATCTGAATCATTTATATAAATGGCAAAAAGTAGAGGACCCGAATTTTGTGGCACTCCACTGGTCATAGGCCTTCAGTCTGTAAACCCACTCTCCACCACCACACCCTGTCTTCTACCTTTGAGCCAGTTCTGTATCCGATAGGCTCGTTCTCCCTGTATTCCGTGAGATCTAACCTTGAAAATCACTCTCCCATGGAGAACCTTGTCGAACGCCTGAGTGAAGTCTATCTCGGTCACATCTACTGCTCTGTCCTCATCAATCAACGTTGTTACTTCTCAAAAACTCAATCAAGTTTGAGAGGCATTATTTCCCACGCACAAATCCATCTTGAACATCCCTAACCAGTCCTTCCCTTTCCAAGTACATGTACATCCAGTCCCTCAGGATTCCCTCCAACAATTACCCAACACCAACGTCAGACTCACTGGTGTATAGTTCCCTGTCTTGTCCTTACCACCCTTCTTAAACAATGGCACCAAGTTAGTTAACCTACAGTCTTCTGGCTTCTCACCTGAGACTATCGATGATGCAAATATCTCAGCAAGAGGCTCAGCAATCGCTTCACGAGCATCCCACAGAGTTCTTCTATCGTTTTTTTGTCCCAATGGAACTTAACCTGTATTTGATTCAAGACTGAATTTATTACTGTCGCTTGTGTCAATTTTTCTGATATTTTGTAGTTGTTTTTATTCCTTGCATTATGCATACCATTTCTTGTATTTAATGAAATGGATTACTTTCTCTCCCTGGAGACTTCTCTCTGCTTTCTTCGTTTCACATTTTCTGAACATTTCCAGTGTCAGAACCGTAGATCTGGAGTCAATAGAGCCACCTGAAAATAATAAGATTGCTGATTGCAAACCTGAAAATCTACAAGCCAAGCTAACAGACTGTTCGAAACCCCATGTGCTCCTGTCAAAGGATTAAGTATTTTACAACAATTTATTCAATGCGTTTTGTAAGTCCACACGCATTACATCTCCAGCATCCCATGATTGACTTTGCTTGTCACTTTCAAAGAAATTGATTCTGACTTCAAATGGATTGTTGTATGACGTTACAAAGTGAATGTTAGAAATTCATTGACAATAGATTGTAACAATTTGTCATACATTCCAAAAAAATGCCCATTTCTTTTAATTCGCTTTTCAAGGTGATGCTTCTAAGTTCTATCCATTCTGAAATACCCACGTTCCCTTTTAGTTCCTTTGGAATGGGCACCAGATATGAAAACAAAAACACTGCTCTGATTACTGTAATAAGAGGCATGAGTGGCTGAACAGACTTATTATGTTACTGGCTGATGGCCACAATGTGTTGAACATCCGCCTTTTGTTCATACAATGTTTTCTCGTTCGTCTTGCTCTTGTTCCTCAGTAAATGATTCCAGTTTGGCTTCTTTTCATACTATTGAGGGGAACGAGATCTGGTTGCTCATGGAATTTTCCTGTTTCGATGTCACAGTTTGAGACGATGAAGATTCCCGTCTTTCTCCTCAACAGCAGGCTTGAGATGCTAAATCGTCTCCTGCTGCATCCTTGAAATGCGATTTTGGGATTTATTGCTTTTCTTGTGTTCCCATGCAACGGACAAATGAATTAAACTCCTGGTATTCCAAGATGAAGGAAGCACACTTTTGAAGTACAGTGTTTGATGTTTGGAGAGGATTTAATGTCTACATTCCAGCGAAGGGGCGTCGGTAATATCCTGTCTGAGGCGTTAATTCCTACGAGAAACAACACAAATGTTAAAAAGTGATTGAACCCTCACGTGGAGTTTTGCAAATTTTACAGCTACAGGACCTGTGAAAGAAACGTGGACACATGCGGATAGCGCTGTATATCTGACGTTAGAGTGTCGATACTCAGTTGAATATGTGATTGTGGAAGGTTAATTATTGAGCAGTACAACACTGGAATGGATGTGCTTCTGATGGATAGAGGAAAAAAGGATTTGAAAGGTGAACTGCAATCGCTTTTAACAATATGCTTTAGGAAAAAGTGAAAAAAAGTAAGTGCAGATTCCTTACAGTCTGAAAGCAGAGAGGAATATGGCTTGGATATGGCAGAGCTGTGAAGCATTCATTGCAATTCTGTCATCATAGAAGAAAATAAAACATTTACAAAATAGTTCCGAAAAATACTAGGAAATTTAAGTTTGATTAAAAAATTGGAATAGAATGAAATTATTAAATAAATGACTTTGAAGATATTATTGGTACTTAAATGGGCTGAGACAAAGTCAACATAGATCTCTGAAAGTGGACTTGCCTTTGTGAAATCCACCATAGAGACATTATGGAGAATCAATGGATGAATTGCATTTGGATTTTCAAAATCATAAAAAGGATGAATTGCTAAGCCTATTTAGCAACATCAAGTCTTATGGGATAGTGCCAGTATTTGGACATGGTCTCAGACAGGGATGGACAACTGACAGGAAACAGAGAATTAGAATAAATCAATGATTTTCTTTTGGCGGGGGAGTAGAACGCTGAAGGGATATCACAGGCACTTTTGCTTGGGCCTCAGCTTCAGACAATATACATGAACTATTTGGTCTATGAAATCAAATTAAATATTTTGGAGTCTGCTGATGGCACTAATCTATGACGGATTGTGAACTGTGAAAAGGATTTTAAAACTTTCAAGGTGATTGAGAGAAGTAGGATCAATAGGCAAGTAAATGGCAAATGAAGAACAATGTGGATAGCTGTGTTGTTGTGTAATTTGATGGGAAAATAGAATGACAGTATACTATTTCAAAAGAGAGTAGTTGAAAGATATTGACCTCAGAAGTTACTCGTGCTCCCTTTTCTTTATTTCCTTCTGAGCCAAACTCTGCAGTTCATGAATTGAAGTAAGTATTGAAGCAAGGTACTAATACTGAGAATGGCATTGAGACGCCAATCAGTGTACTTCGACATACAAAGTGATTAACTGCAACAATGAGAAAGACCTAAAACTCATTGTGCACCAGCCACTGAAATCAATGTTGAAGCAGCTGAAAGCAGTTTGGAAGATAAATGGTGTGTTGATCTTCATTTCAAGGGATTTAATTAGAGGAGGAAGTTTTCGGACCGAAAGCTATACCGGGCCTTATTGAAACTTCATCTCCAATATTGTACAGTATTGTGTGCAGGGTTCATCTCCATACCTAATAAAAACAAACCTGACATTGAGGGAATGCAAGAAGGATGACTGGATTGTCCACTAGAATGGCAAGTGTTTCGTGTGAGCAGAGTTTTTGTCGACAGGGACTACATCGCTTCAGGTTTCGGAAAATGAATTTATATCTGAGAGACATATGTAACACTCTGTGATGGTGAGACAGATTTCAAGCAGTGAATGGAATGCCTTAAACAACAAGCCACAGTGACAGGTACAGTCAGGAAACTCTGCATTCAGACTAGAATAAGTGTCAGCACTCAGAGACTGAAAACACCGGGAATTCTCTATCGCATAAGACTGCGGAAATCAAGATGCTGAATATAAATTAGAATGTAGAAGATCAGCGATTATCATATTGAATGGGAATGAAACCCAATGGACCAATGGGGCTTCTGCATTTAAATGGCCAGTCACATGAAAGGGTATGTATATTATGTGAGAGATATTCGGCCATGGACTAGAATTGGACAGCTCTGTGTGTTGAATGATCTACTTCTTGTTTGTGTAGTCAGTGGAAAAGCTTTGTCAATTTGGACACAAGCTCTCAGATGTTAAGAAGGATAAGTCTGCAATGTCGACAGGACTGTGCTTCCCGCTCACTTTACCGATACCAAGAGTGGGGACAGGTATTAATTCCCGTTTTATTCTTTAAGGCGTCGGAGAAGATTAAATCAGTTGAGTAATACGCTTCACCCTATAGGGCACCATTGAAGAGTTTATCACATGTCTGATTGAGTTGAGTCATTTTAGCCAGGCCAGACCAGGAAAGCATGGTAGTTTTGCTTCCTGAATGTACATCGGTTAGTAATTTGCTGTTAGTAATAGTGAAAATGGACATTATCTTCACTATTACTGACAAGTGATTTTCGATCGCATTACTTGATGAACTGTTTTATTAACTTCCACTAGGTGCCAGAGCATTATCATTGTCTGGAATGGTAATCCAGTGACATTTCCACAACGGCACCGTTTCCACATCGACATTTATCAAAGATCACACGACGAAGCTTATTTCTGCTTGTCAGCTATGCCCAAAATACTTCCAACAATTTGTCTCCCGTGGTGAGGCAGAGGCCTGATAATTAGTCAGATTGCAATTTGTCTCCTCTTAACAGTTATTATTCTCCTCTTTGCAGACTGGATAAATTTGAGTAATTTTCCTCATTGTGGGCAGATGTCATAGTTGAAGCTGGAATGAAACAGCTTCCCTAAGGGCACGGCTTGTTGTGCGTCAGTAATGACGTCAGTGCCCGTTGCCTTTCTCTGTTTTAATGTCATGTGCATCGAATCAACCTGGTTATAAACTGACGTCTGTGTTTCTGCCGACATCATGATGAGTGTGAGATGGATCATCGACTCAAAACTTCTGGCTGAGAGTGGTGCAGAAACAATATCTTTGGCTTCTGCACTCATGTGCAGGTCTCCTCTTATACTTAAAAGAGAGATGTTGTTGGAGACGTCACTCCAAGGAGTGGGCTAATGACCCATCACCATTTATGATTTGATGTGACAATCTTCAGAGCTGAAATCTGATCTGTTGATCTTGGGATCATTCTGCCCTCTCTTTCGGATGTTAGTTCTGCTAATTGGAATTCATTCAGACAAATGTTGTTGATTTACCGTGTTGTAAACAGTTTTAGGTGCATATGGCTCTGACCTGGCATGTTCACCCACATTCATCACTGAACCATCAATCGGCTTCTGGTAATGGTAGGCGGAGGGAGTATACACGGCAAAACTTGTGGTTCGATCCAATTGTGCTTCTGCCTGCTCCTGTGGTCTCCAGTGAAAAGTCATTATCAAAAATGCTCAGTTCACGAAATTGGGAGAGTTAGATCATTGAAATTATATGAGGAGGACTTTTAACTTGGAAATTAATTGAGTGTTCCGCATACTTGGCTGTGGAGGAGCTGTGAGAGTTACAGATCTTGGAAGCATCCAGTCCGGAAACAGAAACTTCCAGCCATGCCTCACACGTTTCATCAACTGAACTTCTATCATGTGGCCACGTTTGATCCATATCCCTCGAAACACTTCCGAGTTATGTTCCTCACCAAATGTCTGTCAAACGTTGTCACTGTGCACACCTTCACCAATTTCTCTGATATTTTGTTCCATATACTCACCACCCTCGTTGTGAAAGATTTTCAGCTCAGGTTCCTTTGAAATATTTTCTATTTCACTTTTATCCTATGGACTCTAGTTTTAGACTTCTCTAATCTGTGGGAAAGACGTTGGTTATTCATCGCATCTATGAATATTTCGATTTTGCAAACATCCATAATGCCACCCATCATCTTAAAATGCACAAGGGAATAAGATATCAATCTCTGCTTAAAACTCAAAACTTTCAATCTCATTCGGCAATATCATTTTTAACATTTTTGAACCATTTCCAGTTCATTTAATTCCTTCCCAAAGCAGAGCGACGAGAATTGCACACAGACATACAAGCATACTTTACCTATTGACATACAGCACCAGAACACAATGTACTAATGCCTCTACTCAATGCTGTTACAGATAAAGACAAGTAGTCCAGATATCATGCTCAATAATCAGATTTCCTGTGACTCAATTTTATGGAATACTTCACTGCTGGGTCTCTCTCTCTTCGAAAAGATCCCTAACAATAACATTCTAAACCCTGCCACTGTTTCCCCAACGAAGTGCAACACCTCATATTTGTTACCTTTAAAATCCATTTACCATTCCTTCGCCCACTGGTGCAGTTGTTACAGATCTCAATGTCAACTATGGCACCAATTTTGATGCCATCCATCTGTCCCTGCTTCCCGTATTCTCATACAAATCATTTGTATGAATAGTGAGTAACAGTGATGCTAGCAAAGGTCCTTTTGGCACAATGCTGCTCGAAGACCTCCAGCTGGAAAATCGAAGAACTTCTACCACCCTCTGTTTCTTACCATGAAACCAATTTTGTGTCCAATTAATTAGATCTTCCTGATCTCATGAGATTCTCCCTCACCATCCAATGTACCATGGAGAAACTTATCGTTGACCTTGCTTACGTCCAGGTAGACAATGTTTACCAAGCTGTATTTAACGTTTTCCTGGTCACCTCCCCCATAACACAATCAGGTTTATGAAAAATGATTTCGTATGTACAAAGCTATGCTGATCATTCAATATCAACCCTTCCCTTTTAAGTGCATCTAATTCTTATATCTCAGGATTATATTCAACAGGTTATTTAAAACTGATGTTATGCCCATGGATTTTTAGTTCTTATACTTATTTATTTCTTAAATAATGGGCAAAACTTCATCCAATATCCAGTCTTCCATTTCATTGCCTACGGCTGTCACTGACGCTAATATTTCTGCTTGGGGCCGGAAATTATTTTGTAGGTTCCCAAAGGCTCCTGTGATGCACTTGATGATGTCCCTGGGATTAATCGACCTTGGTTTGAATTTAAAGTCCTGCAGCACCTCCGCTCTTTTACATGGATTATTTTCTAAACAGCATAATTTATTTCCCCGAAATTCCAAAGTTTCCTTCCCTATCTCTAAAGTAATTACTCATGTGTAATATTCGTTAAAGGTCTCACCATCTCTTCAGGTTCCACATATTTGTGTGCCCTATAAATTCTCTCAATATTCTTTTCCACTAATATATTTCGAGAATTCTTTCAGATTCTCATTCAATTTCTCTGCCAAATCTATCTCATGTTCCATTTTTATACCTCCTCATTTCCGTCTTTATCATACTCAAGTACCCATTACACTAATAAATTGACTGGTCCTGCAGTCTATTCCTGATATATCCCTCCTTATTCATTTCTTATACAGTTCTTCAATATATATAATCATCCAGTATTCCCTACTCCTGACCTTAACACTAATTTATTTCTTTATAGCATGATGCTATCACCACTGATAGGTCTGTTCTGCAGGCGGCACAGGATGGACACAGGTACGGTGAAGGTGCTTTATGTCGCAAAACCCATCAGCAACTGATAGTGTCAGCATGATCGTATCAGACTGTTTCATGACTGGTCAAAATAAGAAAGAAAGGTGCCAATCAGCAGAGAATATTTGCTTAACAGTCTGAATGAAAGGCCCTTTACAAGATTGTGCGTTGTATTCACAAAAATGACTGAGGAATTCAGTTTTAATACTGAGTAAATGGATATTTGTTCATGGCACGTGAGAGACATGATAACTGAATTCCAAGAACATTTTGTAGCTGGGCGTGTTACGAAACTAAAACGGATGTGAGAAAGATCTCTGAATAAAGTGTGAAATCTGGATGATCACAATGGAGGATCCAAAATCCCATGTAAGGTATTAACTTAACCTTACTGTTTTTGTTTGCAATATGTCAGTTGAGTCTCGTTTCGCGAGAGATTTTCACCACGAGGTTGAGTGGATCTAACCCATACAAATGACCACAAGGTTCTTTGTGATATGGATCTTCAAGACTTTCTCACCTTCTATCACCGACGTTCTTTGGAATATTCAACAACTGACATTACTCGGAAAACTTTGGAAGTACGTTCCCTGGAACATTCTGCAACTGACATTATCTGGAACATGCTGTCAATAAATTCCCTGGGGCATCCTATCACTGATGTTTCCCAGAAAATTCTGTAACTGACATTCTCCGAAACATTATATAACTGATATTGTTTCAAAAGTTCAGGTCTCGAGGGAAGACTGCCCGTTCCACGGACAATTCTCCTTAGGTCTCCTTAGGTAGTTAGAGGTTTGAATATGATTTCCCTGTATTTACATTTTTTTCATGAGGGATGGTCAACACCAATTTAGAATAATAAAGCCCAAAAATTTCCAAACACTTTCTCTCTTCAAATAAGTGGGAGAAAATACTCCAGGACGACAAAAGTTATCAACTTCTGTATCAGGAGCTGTAAATAAGTGACCACTGTCTGCTTTCAAGGGTTCGATTGTTTGGGAATATTCTGGAAATGATATGTTGTCATGGATGTACACCGTAGTATTTCGGGAAGAAGCGTTTCATGTTTTAAACATATTTTTAATTAAATCAGACCTTACGCTTGTGATTTCAGCATGAATTATCTTACTGCATGTCTGAACATTTGTGACATATTTAAAAATCTCATTCCGTCCTGAATCAAATATTTACCTTCGCCACCAGACTGATGAATAATTTGTTTATTTTCCTCACAGTTAACATAGCGACGATCTACATCCTGCTTTACAAAGATTGCGGATTGTCTCCATGTGTCACACGTTATCTTGGGGCCATGTCAGTGGCGGATCTACTGGTCATTATACTCGACCTGATATTGAGACACATTCCCATTGTTTATCAGGAATGGTTTTATTTCCAGAGGTCCATCCACCTGTGTAACATCCACGCGGTCCTAATTTTTTCAGCCACTGACTGTTGTGTCTGGTTCACTGTCACTTTCACCTTTGATCGATTTCTGGCCATTTCGCGCCAGAAGCTGAAAATTAAGTATTGCAGTGAGAAAACAGCAGCTGTGGTTCTGGGAACAGTGACTATACTGAGCTGCTTAAAGAACATTTTCTGGTATTTCATGTTCACAGGTTGGTATTTGCTGGAGAACGAGCCCTGGTTTTGTTATGTGTTGTACAATGTTCGTTTCTCCCGTGCCTGGGTCGTAATTCTGGTCCTGCACTACATTCTAACCCCGGCTCTCCCATTTCTCCTAATTCTGCTGTTAAATATTTTCACAGTCAGACACATTTTAGTGACCAGCAGGATCCGCAGGAAACTCCGGGCTCACACCAATGGGGATGGTCAGTGCGACACAGAAATGACAAATCGAAAGAAATCCATCATTTTACTGTTCGTGATCTCTGCCAATTTCATCCTGCTATGGTCAACGTTAATGGTGTATTCTGTGTGGACGCGGGTGAATGATTTGTGGTATTATTCTGTGCATCTCGATTGGTTTGTGCAGGAAATGGGCTTCATGCTGCAGCTCCTTAGTTGCTGCACAAACACTGTGATTTATGCCATGACCCAGACGAGGTTCAGACAGCACTTGAAGAACGTTCTGAAATATCTCTTTATCCAAATTCATGAAACAATCAAATTCACTCCTTAATCAGTCCATCCTGGGTTTTCTCATTTCAGTTCAATGTTTCAGAAGCGATGCATTCCGTTGTCATGTCAACAGACTAAGTGTAGTGCTCGCTTGTACACCTTTATCCTGCAGAGGGATTACAAGGACGCATTTATATGTTTGTCTCAAATCATGGGCCTGTGAGAAAAGGCACCAATGCATTGACTGTGTCCATAAACTCAATTTGTAAATAATAAAAATGGTCATTAAAAGATGCCAAGTAGCAGAATGAAATATATTGTCCTTTGTTTTTGAGTTGAAGAAGCTTTGCTGGAGAGAGACAGACTCGGCCTCAAATGCAGGTCCTCAGAGAACGGGAGCGTTCAGGAATTGGGGTCAACCATTCTGTCCTTGCTTTGAACTCCGTTTTGACCAATATTTCTCAATTTCTTCACTCTGTCTCCCTCTACGCTCTCTGTACCTCCCAATCTCCTTGTTTCCGATTTGGCATTTTCTTCAGTGGGGAGAGTTTGCAGTCGTTGCTTGAGGAAAAGAATGGGGCTGGATTCACAGTTCGTCGTGAGGAGCACAGTCTGGGGATATATTCACAGGCTTATCTGGGGAACAGCGTAGAGGTGGAATCACTGGACGTTGCTCGGAGCACAAGTGAGAATTCGTTGACAGTTCATTGCTCGGTGCACAGAGTGGGAGAATTTTCACAGGCCTTTGTTAGGGTAACAGTGGAGATGGTTTCACAGCCGTGCTGCGTGCATAAGGTGGGGATGCGTTTCTAGGGTGTTGCTGGGAGCACAGAGTAGGCATATGTTCACTGGCCTTTATGGGGGAACAGAGTGGAGATTGGTTGACTGGTGGTTGCGTGGAGCACAGAGTGGCGATGTTTTCATTGATCTTTGGGAGGGAAACAGAGTGAAGATGAATTCACAGAATGTTGTTATGTGAACACAATAGGAATTTTATAACAGGCCTTTGATCGGAGAACCTCATGGGAATGGTTTCAGAGGTCTTTGTTAAAAGCTCAGAGTGGGGACGGGTTAACTACTGGCACTATGGAATGCCGCATTGAACATAGCCGCTGATTAACAGAACTTGGGAATCATCCAATAATGAATATAGGATGTAAGAAGATAAAAATCACACAACGCCAGATTATAATCCAACAGGTGTAATTTTGAACAACTAGTTTTTGGAGCGCTGATTCCAATTCATCCTAATGAACAACAACTCCTGGTGTTGTGTGATTTTAAACTTTGTACACCCCAGTCCAACACCAGTATCTCCAAATCAGGATGTACAGGTTTTCGTTTAAAAGAATTTATGGCCAAGTGATTTCTAGTGCACCATGTCAGGCCTTTCTCTTTGCATCGATCACAGTAATCCCAAATATACACGTTACTGTCAAAGACTGATTGTTGATAAATGCAGGAAATATAAGAATGATGAAACAGCAGAGAATGGACAGTGACATTGGCGAAATAGATTAGCCTTTGATTTCGAGAGTGGAACTTCTGAAGAATCAAAGGAGAGATTTCATCACTCCGGGAACACGCAACATTATAATAAGGTAGTATTCGGACTCAGAAACCTGCTGGCCAGTTATAAAAAGACGAGATGATGGCAAAGGATACTTAATAGATGTTACATTTGGGAGAAAGATTAAGAAGAAACAGTAGAACTTATGGTTTTAAAGTTTGCACTAATAAAGGAAAAAATTTTGAGAACCTGAGACTTCGATAAAAAGGATAGGAAAATGGATATGACTGCTCACAAATCAGGATTCTTCTTTCATGAATAAAGGGCAGAATACAGAAGCAAGAAAGTCACGCTCAATATATACATTATCCAGTCAAAGTCGTGGCATTTTACTTTGCTTAATTACGATTTACAGTCTACGTTCTGTAAGGCATCATTGGATCAAACATGGCACATGTAATCTGAACCAATGTCACATGGTGTATGAATAGAATTGTCCAATTTAATTTCTTGCATCCGAGAAGTGATTAGTGCAAGTTGAAGTATTCTGCCCTTTGTCTATCTTTATATCTGCTCATGTTAGAGTGCAGAATAATTACTTTTTTCTAAAACAGTGTCGTTGAAAGTAGCATGCATTGCCATACACAAACAATTTATAGTGGTTGCGGTTTTTTTCTTTTAATTCACATTCAGCAAATACCTCATTTATGTCATTGACATTTCCATCAACATCAAAAGTGAGAGCTGTTAATGAGCCAACTTACCTGGCATTGTTGATCCGTTTTATAATTATACAAATAAAATAAACAGAATAATCTTATAAGTATGATAAATAGTTTTCCCACAATTCGAAAGTATTTGTATTACTTGTTTCTGAGCATACCGTTTTGCTAAGTATTTCTTGATAGTAATACCCAGCATATTTCCTGAGATGAAAATAGCCCCACTAGTACCAAAGCTGTCAGTGTGGTTTCCCTTTACTTGCTTCAATGAATAGCAAATTTAAATTGTTATTTCCTGCCTTCTGTGAGTATGAACTCAACAAAAGGATTATGTCAAATTGTGAAGTGTGGAACTGGTACTTTTGCAAAACGACCTGTCAATACATGCTTTAATGTTAAGTGGAATGCTTCCGTAGCTCACTTTGGTTCAAAATGCTCTTTCGACGTTTGCTATTAATTCAGTTCATTTCCTATATGCTTTTGTTGTGAACAGGGACAGATAACCTGTGTTCAATGAAAATGAATAGGTCTATTGGTTCCTCTTTTCTATCCTCTTCTGTTTTGAATGAACCAGTTGTATTTTGTTTCTGATAATCTTATAGTACTTTTTGAGAAAGGAGGATGATTGAATAATTTATGCTGATGAGCCAAACATCTCATCAGTCATCAATTCGCTTTTTCACGTTTTCAAACTTTACTCGTATTTTGGAACATGCTGCCTGGGCCATCATTTACGATGTGAACTACGTTTCCCGAGAGAAGGCCTTCTTGATCTACTGCAATGCATTTGTTATCGGTAACAGTGCAGTGGGCATGGTAGTGGGCATTCCATGATGTTGACGAACTGAGAGCGAAGAAACCACGATATACTTCCAAGACAGTCCAGCGTGAGTGGCTTGAAGGAGAATTTGCAGGTGTTGGCATTCAAATGTGTCTGTTGCCTTTGTTTTCCTCAATGGAATTGGAATTACTTCTACACTGGGGAAGACTGTTCGTGCCCTCGAAATATGAGTTTTGATGACAGCTCGTTACTCCTTGTGATTTCTCATCCTGAGCTGATATCTCTTTCCATGTAAAATGACAATACTATTCTTTTCAGTAGTATGTTGCGATATATCTTCAATCAACATTTTTCATTAGATGTTGCCCGCTTAACTTTCAATGGGTACATTTTTAATTTGAATATTTGGACCAAGAAGTACATAGTTTCTCATTTCTGCATTTTTATGCGGCATTTTGTACTCGCAAATTCTTACTTCTTGAGGACATTTAAGGAGAACTGGAAATTGTTGACTATTACTTCTAGCATAAGCAGTATTCATTGGCAAAATCGTCAACTTAGATTTCACCAGCAGGGAGCGCATATTACACTTGACAACAGTAATGTATTGGATGTGTAGGGTTTAAACTAATTTACTGGTCTCAAGAAAATATTGTGAAATGAACCTTGCAGGATTCCATTTAAGTCGTTGGAATGGTTCATTCATATTTTTGGGAAATTCTTACAATAATGTTCCACATTGTGTAAGATCAAACATCAGCTCCGGGGATTGGGTTGCATTGGCCTGAGAGCAATATATTGCCGAATTTAGATTTTGTGAGGTTAACTAGTATTCCAGGGAAATATACGTGAGTGCATCCATTTTGTCCGACTATGTTTGGGAAGTTTGGTTGACGCTAGAAAATGGCAATAAGTTAGTATTCTGATCATTAAGTTTTTTTTTAAATCATCCCATACTTGCTGTTTTTGGTGTCCCTGATAAGTCACAATGTCGGGTTCTACACTTTTGGAGCTTCCATGCTTGTCATATAATTGCCCCTCTGCTCGATTATTCATCTGTCTGCTGAATACAGTAACCAGTTCTTGAGTAGCTGAGGCAGATATACACTGCATAAGGACATGATACCGAAAAGGAACTGAAGTAGTACATGGAAAAGAAGACAGATGGAAGAGTCGCCCAAAGTGGTGGGGAATGAAGGCAGATGAGTTTTTCCCCTTCAAGTCTCTCTGACCAGAAAATGAAATGATAAGTATATTGTAAAAAATTTCTAAAGGTTTCGAGATTTACCATGGTCACCAATATTAAGGCCATAAATTGTGGCTCGAGAAAACCACAGTCGGGCAGGCAGTATCCAAGTGGCAGGAAAATCGTTATTTCGGGCAGGAGCATTTGTGATGTAGGGCTAATGATCGAAAAGTCGATTTTCCTTCTCGTCAGATTCTGCCTGACCTGCTGCGCTTTCCTACCACGACAGGTATCGACTTTGATTTCCAGCATCTGCAGTACTCAGTTTTAACCAATATCAATGAGCAGGAGGTGGCAAGGTAGAAGTTTGACATTGATCTGAGACATGTCAAATTAAATAGTTCGTTTAATTTCGTTTTCCCTACCTCGTTTCCCATTTAGAAAATTTTCATGGTGTTCAATGCAATTTTTCTACTATGAAGACACAATACACTGCACCATTGTTGGAAGTGGTACGGTCCTCTGAAGTCGATCCTGTTATCCTTCTCTGTCTTGGCAAACGATATGACATTCCATACTCACCTGTCGTAAGACGACGAGCAATACAAACTCACCTCTGTGCACAGTCCAATGCCTTTTTTCCTGTCCTAATTTCATCTGAGCAATTGAATTTGAGCATAACTCCAGTAAGTCAGTAGGAAACACAACACAATTTGTAGTATCCTGGGAAGCCACAAGGATAAGTGGAAACAGCAAATGCTGTGGATCACAGCGGGTCAAATATAATCCATGGAGTGACAGCAAGTTACCGTTAAGAATTTAGTTGACACTTCTTCAAAAGGGTTACCAAGACGTGAAACGTTAGCTTTCTCCCTCTCCATGGATACTCTCTGACTCGTTGTGATCTCTATCATTTTTTTTCAGTACAGAATCCAGTATCTGCAATCGTGTGCTCCAATGGATCAATGGGATCTTGGTGTGCAATTACATTGGCCATTTAATTTATCGGGGCAGATAACTGAAGTGTTTACTCAGGTATGTTAGATTATTGCTTTAATTAATTGAGGCATGAAATTTACTGAAAACCTGATTTTGCTGTAACAGTGTCGAGGAAATAGGGATTGTGAACAGTTCTTGAGTCTACATATTTCGGGGGATGTACTGGAGAGAGTGTAAATGTAATTTACTAGAGAGCTGTCTCCTGCTCTTGACTGTCAATTTTCAAGAGAGTGATTAACTAAACATTCCTCAGAGTAGAGCACTTTGAGAGTAGGCATGATTGGCATGTATAAATGCATGAGAGGTATAGACAGGGTACACAGAGAAAGAAAATATTTCTCCTTGATGGAGTGATTAATGACCAAGGAGAATGGAATTCAGGTGAGACATAGTCAGACTTAGAGGAGATGTAGAGAAAAATCCTTTCACTCAAATAATGGAATCTGAAACTCACTCCTTGTAAGTGTGTTAGAATGTAGAAATATTCTACATATTTCGGATGTATTCACATGTAGTTTGTGTTGCTAACTGCTGTAAAATTGCATTAGAACAATCAGCTGGTTGTTTTTGAATGACACAGACAACATGGAGGAGAAGGAATTTTCTTGTATTCCAATCATCTGTGGCTGTTTATCCAAGGAGAAGTTATTAGTAGGAGTGCAGAATTCAACCCATTGAGCCTATTCCATCATTCAAAATGGTGGTCATTGATCTCAACTCGAACCGAACTTCCCCTTCCTACGAGCACATTATAGCCATTCAACGAAATGCTAATTGCAATTCTGCCTTTCTCCTCCTTCTGTTGTATCACTATCCCACTATCAAACCACAGTTTGCTGCGTTGAATTACACATTTTCTCAACTCTTTTGGAAATATAGTGCTTCCTCATCTTAGTTTTCAGTCTGCCATTCTCGATTTCTACACACGAAGAAAATCAGTTCCACGTACACTTTGTATGGTGACAGGCTGAAGGTGTTCACTTGTTTCTTTAAGGCCTTCCCAATAGGTTTAGAAGTAACCACGTACACAATTGTCAGTGTCCTTGTCCCCTGTCGATCGGACGTGGTGTGTTGAGACAAGCTGATGAATAGGCCAATCTCCTGGAACTATACTGCATTGGGTACAGAAATATGGAAACATTGAAGATCTTTGAGCCTGCTCCACCATTCATCATGATGATAGGCGAACATTTCAACTCAACAGCCTAATTCAACTTTGTCCCCATAATTGTTGAACCCAATCGCCCCAGGTGTTGAATACACTAAATGCTTTGGCATGAATTACGTCCTATGGTAATGAATTTCAGCGTCTCAAGATTCTATCAATGAAGATATATCTCTTCATCATTGTCGGAAACAGTTTACCTGAATCCTCAGATGTTAACACCCCTTATTCTCGAGACACACAGAGACAATCAGGAGCATCATCTCTGTCTAATCCTGCTAGGATTTTATAAGTCTCCATGAAATTCCCCAGTCATGCATTTGAACCTCAGTGAAAGCAATCCTAACCAATCAAAATTAAAAATAACACAACACCAGGTTATAGTCCAACAGATTTAATTGGAAGCACACTAGCTTTTGGAGCAACGCTCCTTCACACACAATCACCTGATGAAGGAGCTTCGCTCCGAAAGCTAGTGTGCTCCCAATTAAACCTGTTGGACTATAAGCTGGTGTTGCGTGATTTTTAACTTTGTACACCCCAGTCCAACACCGGCATCTCCGAATCATTCTAACCAATCAATTTGTCCTCATGTCAGTGCCACCACCCCTGGAATCAGCTTGGGGAAACTTTGCAATCCTCCGACCGCCCATTTGTACAATAGATAATGGTCCTCAGCACTCAGTGGGTATCCGAATCAGCCGACAAGAGAATGTCATCAACGTAGCAAAATTTGTGCTCTATTGTGATTTCATTGCATTTACGTCAACTTTCCGAATATTCCATTTTGAAGAAATCAAGGTGAAACTCCCTCCATTTGGCTCTGTGAAAACTACAGAAAATAAAGTCTTTTATAGATTATCAATTTTATACATTTCCACCTGATACTACACCTTCGCCCAAGGGAAAAAAGGCTGTCTTATTTTCTGGAAAAGTGCTATTTTAATTCACTTTCCACTTCAAATCAAATATTCATTGTCAAGCCCAATTAACTTGGCGCCTTTATCAATTACTGGTCTGGATAGCAGACATGATGTTTAACCACGCCATGAAAGCATGTAAACGTATTTAGCACATTAGAGATGTTAATTACATGTTCTCTTATTCTTCTAAACTGAAGGTTCAATGGGCCTACAGATGTGTAATTCTTTGACACTGAGATTCGTTCCTCAGCTTTGGAGTTGATTTAGTGAACCATCAGCAGCAGATCGCACAGCTTCATAATAAAGATCTAGAACTACCATACATATTTAGCTTCACCACAATTTATATTATAAAAGTTCCTGAATATTTCATTTTTTTTGGTCATATGCCCAACCATGTAACAGGCAAGGGCACTGATATCCAGCATCTGGAGTCCTCATTTTCTCCTTTATGACAGCAGGAGGCAGGCGTATGTCAGTGTCTCACTGTTGTCCCACACCTTTTGAAGTTGCAGTATTTCTTTCTGGCGCTTTATCGGTTATGTGACTGTACAACAATGTTAAAACAGTCATTTTGTATTTCACTGGGAGCAAGTGAAGACTGCAGATGTTGGAGGTCAACGTCCAGAGTGTGGTGCTGGAAAACACAGCAGGCCAGGCAACATCGGAGGAGCAGGATCATCGACGTTTTTCACATATCACTTCATCAGCACCGAGGCCCGTGTGCCGAAGGGGCTAAAGATGAATGGCGGAGGGTGGAGTTGGGAAAAGATACCTGAAAGTGTGTTAGGTAGATGAGGTGGAAGCAATGGTGCTGGTTCAGAGAGGGGGATGAAGTGGATAGATGGGAGGGAAGGTGGACAGGAAGGAAAGATCATGAGGGTGGTTCCCATTTGGAAAGTTGGAAACTGGGACGAGGTGGGGGGAGGAGAAATGAGGTAACTGGTAAAGTCAACATTGATGCCATGTGGTTGGAGAGTCCCAAGGTGAAAGATGAGACGTTCTTCTTCCTGGCGTCGGGTGGTTAGGGCGTGTTGATGGAAGAGGACGAGGTACTGTACATCCTTGGTGGAGTGGGAGATGTTCTCTGAAGCGCTGTGCAATTAGGTGTCCTGTCACTCCAATGAAGAGGAGACCGCATCCAGAGCAAAGGATGCAATAAATAACACGTGAAAAAGGGCACATAAAACTCTGATGGATGTTCAAGGCACGTTGGGGCTATGGACGAAGGAGAGAATGGAGATGTGTGCGCGGGTTTTTCAATACCTGCGGTGGCGGGGGAAGGTGGCGGGAGGGGAGGGTGGGTTGGTGGGGTCATGGATTAACAAGGGAGTCGCAGAGGTAATTTCAAATTTCATAGGGGTTGGGAGGAAAATTTATCTCTTATGGTGAAGACCATTTCTAGGTCGCAGAATGTTGGTGGAGAATGATACGATGCATAGGACGTTGGTGGGTTGGAAGAAAAGGACCAGGGGGCTTCTGTCCGAGCTGAAGTTGGTGTGTTTCGAGGGCGGAGGTGTGAAAAGTGGGAGAGATGCATTGGACGGCATCATCTACCTCTTGAGCGGGGAATTTTCAGTCTTTGAAGAAGGAGGCCATCTGGTGTGTTCTTTGGTGGAATTGGTCCTCCTAGGATCTGACGCAGTGGAGACGGAGGAATTAGGAATAAGCACTTTCAAAGAAGGCAGGTTGGGAGGATGTGTACTCCAGGTAGCTGTGGGAGTTGATGGAAGATCTCCGCATTGAGTTGGTCACCGTCGATGGAGCTGGAGGGTTCCAGGAAGGTGCAGTAAGTATCTGAGGCGGTCCAGGTGAACTTACGGTTGGAATTGCATTTATTGATGAATTTCATGAAGTGTTCCACCTCCTTGTCGGTGCACGAGGTGGCACCGACACAATCATCAAAGTAGCAGCGGTTAACGTGGGGAATGGTGTCGGTGTAACTTTAGAAGATGGACTGTTCCACGTAATTGAAAAATAGAAAGGCAGAGCTGTGGCCAATGCAGTTGTCCATGGCTACTCATTTCGTCTGGAGGAAGTGGCAGGATCCAAAGGAGAAATTATTTAGGGAGCTGACAATTTAAGCTGAAACAATAGAGAGCAAGTGGCGGGGTACCATTGTCGATGCCAGGAGAGGAAGAATGGGAGGCTTGGAGGCCATCATCTTGACGGATAGACTTGTATATGGACGAGGTGTCCATGGAAAAAATATCAGACTTTGCGGGGCCATCTTTTCATCTGCTACATTGAAAATAAAGTCTTGAAAGAGGTAGAGGGCGAGGGTGGTCTCCCGAAAATACGGGGAGTTCATGGACAAGGGCGGATTGGGAAGTATCAAGGAATGCAGAGATGATTTAGTTGGGCTGGAGCTGGCTGAGAGAATAGGTTGGCCGGGACAGTCAGATTTGTGAATCTATGGTTTGAGGTGGAACAGGGTGGTGCAGGATTCCTGAACAATGAGGTTGGAAGGTGTGTTTGGGAGATCCCCTGAGGTGATGAGGTTTTCTCCAGTTTCTGAGATGATGCTTTGCTGAGGGGTGATGAGTTCATGATTGAGGGGCATTAAGCAGAGATGTCTTCAAGTTCGCGCCTGGCTTCAGTGGTGTAGAGGTCAGTGTGCCAGCCTATATAATCCCCAGCTGCACTTCACTCCAATTTCTCTCTTAGTCTCTCGGTTCCGAAACCTCACAGCTGATGAAGGGCTCTTGCCCCAAACGTCTATTCTCCTGCTCCTCGGATGCTGCCTGGCTTGCTGTGCATTTTCAGCACCACATTCTCGCATCTTCTATTTGACTACGAAATCCACGACCAGGTAAACTGTGCAAGAAATTATAATACTGAATTTCTCACTCTCCATTCGACATCAACGTGGATTTCACCAATTTTCTCAATTTCCCTCCCCTCCACTTTATCCCAGATCCATCCTCCTAATTCGGCACCACTGTCATGCCTTGTCGTACCGGTACAACTTCCTCCCCAACTGTCCACTCCATTCTACTCTCCGACCTCTCACCATTACCCCCACCTCCACTCACTGATCGGACTCTCAGTTATCTTGCATTTTCTCATCCCCTCCCATTTTATCTCACCACCCCTCGGCTCACAGCCCTATTCCTGATAAAGTGCTATCGTCTCAAACATCGATTCTCCTGCTACTCGGATGTTGCCAGAACTGCTGTGGTTTTCAAGCAAAACAATTTCGACATTAATTTATTAGCGTTCAACGGGTAATGAGGAAGGTGAATCGAATTTAAGCAGATACTGCTGAATTAAGGAAGCACAAAGTAAATAATTTTGATTGAACTGCACAAGCCAGTTGTTTCTCCCTATATACAATACTGTGTTGAGATTTCGTCCCCGCAGAGATGACGGCTTTACTAGATAACATGAAAAATCACACAACTCCAGATTCTTGTCCAACTGGTTTACTGGTCAGCACTTGCTTTAGAAGCCTTGCCTCTTATTCAGGCATTTGTATTGCAGGAACATAAGACATAGAATTTACATCAAAATGTGCACTGTTGCACGGATGAAATATATTAAAAATCTTAAATCATGTCTTCCAACTTTTGGAATGGCTTTCCTCGTTTTGCTTCGTAAATATGCAAATTACAGAACCCTGCTTAAGCTACATTCTAAATATAATTTCAGCTTTAATAACAAAATGTGACATTTCCGCTTAGACCATGCAGTAAAAGTGTGAGGTTTACTCTGTATCCAAATCTTGAGTTAATCAGAATTAGATATAATTCTGCAAATAAAGATTCACCCCATAATCTTATATGTGTGTGTGTGCGGAGAGACAGTGTGAGTGTGTGCATATGGGTGTGAATGCAGGTGAGAGATTGTGCTAATGTGTGTCTGTAAGTTCGATTAAGTATATGTGTGAGTATGATGGGGTATAAGACTGCGATTCGGTGTGTGCGTGGGTGTGATTGTGGGCAGGGGAATGGTTGTGTGCATATGGGAAAGACTTATGAGTGAAAGAGGGTCTGCGTTAGTCTGTGAATGCGTAGGGATGTGTGTATACTTGTGTGTGTGAGTGTGTGCATGAGAGAGAGAAAAAAATAGAGAAAGAGAGAGAGCGAAAGAGAGAGTTTGCATTTGATGCAGTGGGGTCACATGCGGTGTGGCATGAACACAATGTCCCGGTTGAGACCATCGCCCGCATACAAAACTTGACTATGAGCTCGATCACACTGTGTGGTTGTTTGTCACGAAGTCCACATTGTAGGATAGTTACGTGAAGTTCCGAGGCAAAATGTCGCGGTCCACTGAGGGTTTCCCCAACGAAGAGGGAACAGCTTTTCCTTCTCAATGTTGGCGGTGTCTATATGTTATCGCAGCCTCTGCTAGGTCTCGCCAATGTAGCATGCCTCCATGCATCTTTGCCTGCAGCGTATGAGATAGATATTGATGGCTGAGCTGCATGAGTACCTGAGTCGTACATGATGGGAGTCGCCTGCCCATGCAACGGTGGCATCTGTGTTGACACTCTGACACGTCTTGCAGCATCTCCTGTGACAGACCTGTATAGTGTTGTGCTCGATGTTGTCCTGAAAGCTGGGCAGTTTGCTGAGAGCGATGATCTGTTTAAGTTTTTGTGTTGTATAGAACATAGAACATAGAACATAGAACAATACAGCACAGAACAGGCCCTTCGGCCCACGATGTTGTGCCGAACTTCTATCCTAGATTAAGCACCCATCCATGTACCTATCCAAATGCCGCTTAAAGGTCGCCAATGAATCTGACTCTACCACTCCCACGGGCAGCGCATTCCATGCCCCCACCACTCTCTGGGTGAAGAACCCACCCCTGACATCTCCCCTATACCTTCCACCCTTCACCTTAAATTTATGTCCCCTTGTAACACTCTGTTGTACCCGGGGAAAAAGTTTCTGACTGTCTACTCTATCTATTCCTCTGATCATCTTATAAACCTCTATCAAGTCACCCCTCATCCTTCGCCGTTCCAACGAGAAAAGGCCGAGAACTCTCAACCTATCCTCGTATGACCTACTCTCCATTCCAGGCAACATCCTGGTAAATCTTCTCTGCACCCTCTCCAAAGCTTCCACATCTTTCCTAAAGTGAGGCGACCAGAACTGCACACAGTACTCCAAATGTGGCCTAACCAAAGTCCTGTACAGCTGCAACATCACCTCACGACTCTTGAATTCAATCCCTCTGCTAATGAACGATAATACTCCATAGGCCTTCTTACAAACTCTATCCACCTGAGTGGCAACCTTCAAAGATCTATGTACATAGACCCCAAGATCCCTCTGTTCCTCCACCTGACCAAGAACCCTACCATTAACCCTGTATTCCGCATTCTTATTTGTTCTTCCAAAATGGACAACTTCACACTTGGCAGGGTTGAACTCCATCTGCCACTCCTCAGCCCAGCTCTGCATCATATCTAAGTCCCTCTGCAGCCGACAACAGCCCTCCTCACTGTCCACAACTCCACCTATCTTTGTATCATCTGCAAATTTACTGACCCACCCTTCGACTCCCTCATCTAAGTCATTAATAAAAATTACAAACAGCAGAGGACCCAGAACTGATCCCTGCGGAACTCCACTTGTAACTGGACTCCATGCTGAATATTTACCATCTACCACCACTCTCTGACTTCGACCGGTTAGCCAGTTTTCTATCCAATTGGCCAAATTTCCCTCTATCCCATGCCTCCTGACTTTCCGCATAAGCCTACCATGGGGAACCTTATCAAATGCCTTACTAAAATCCATGTACACTACATCCACTGCTCTACCCTCATCCACATGCTTGGTCACCTCCTCGAAGAATTCAATAAGACTTGTAAGGCAAGACCTACCCTTCACAAATCCGTGCTGGCTGTCCCTAATCAAGCAGTGCCGTTCCAGATACTCGTAAATCCTATCCCTCAGTACCCTTTCCATTACTTTGCCTACCACAGAAGTAAGACTAACTGGCCTGTAATTCCCGGGGTTATCCCTATTCCCTTTTTTGAACAGGGGCACAACATTCGCTACTCTCCAGTCCCCTGGTACCACCCCCGTTGCCAGTGAAGACGAGAAGATCATTGCCAACGGTACTGCAATTTCCTCTCTTGCTTCCCACATAATCCTAGGATATATCCCGTCAGGCCCGGGGGACTTGTCTATCCTCAAGTTGTTCAAAATGTCCAACACATCTTCCTTCCTAACAGATATCTCTTCTAGCTTATCAGTCCGTTTCACACTCTCCTCTTCAACAATACAGTCCCTCTCGTTCGTAAATACTGAAGAGAAGTACTTGTTCAAGACCTCTCCTATCTCTTCCGACTCAATACACAGTCTCCCACCACTGTCCTTGATCGGACCTACCCTCGTTCTCGTCATTCTCAGGTTTCTCACATACGCATAGAATGCCTTGGGGTTATCCTTGATCCTATCCGCCAGGGATTTTTCATGCCCTCTCTTAGCTCTCCTAATCCCTTTCTTCAGGTCCCTTCTGGCTATCCTGTATCCCTCCACTGCTCTGTCTGAACCTTGTTTCCTCAACCTTATGTAAGCCTCCTTCTTCCTCTTTACTAGACATTCAACCTCCCTCGTCAACCAAGGCTCCCTCACACGACCATTTCTTTCCTGCCTGATCGGTACATACATATCAAGGACACGTCGTATCTGCTCCTTGAAAAAGTCCCACATTTCCACCACATCCTTCCCTGACAGCCTATGCTCCCAACGTATGCTCCTCAAATCCTGTCTTACAGCATCGTAATTTCCCTTCCCCCAATTGTAAAAACTTCCTTGTTGTGTGCACCTATCCCTCTCCATAACCAAGGTGAAAGTGACAGAATTGTGGTCGCCATCACCAAAATGTTCACCCACTAACAAGCCCACCACTTGTCCCGGTTCGTTACCGAGTACCAAATCCAATATGGCCTCCCCTCTGGTTGGACAATCTACATACTGCGTTAGAAAAGCTTCCTGGACACACTGCACAAACACCGCCCCATCCAATCTACTTGATCTAAAGAGCTTCCAATCAATATTTGGGAAGTTGAAGTCGCCCATGACTACGACCCTGTGGCTTCTGCACCTTTCCAAAATCTGTTTCCCAATCTGTTTCTCCACATCTTTGCTGCTATTGGGGGGCCTATAATAAACACCCAACAAGGTGACTGCACCTTTCCTATTTCTGACTTCAGCCCATACTACCTCCAGAGGCAGATCTCCCTCAAACTTCCTTTCTGCAGCCGTTATACCATTTCTAATTAGCAATGCCACCCCCCCTCCTTTTTTACCACCCTCCCTAATCTTAAATTCGAACTGTGTAGACGTGTTCATTGGCGAGACGAAGCGGTCAACGGAAGAGTGAACACCACATAACAATCACCAGGAAAGAGTATTCCCTCCCAATCGGTCAGCGGTCAGTGGCATTTGGTGTTGGACTTTCTGTGACCACTGTCGAAGGCAGAATTCAGGACACGCAATAATGCAGTTTGCCTAAGCAGATATGGTTTGGAAATGCCGTGTTGGACCGGGGTTTACAAAGTTAAAAATCACACTAGATCAGGTTATAGTTCAACAGGGTTATTTCGAACCACTTGTTTTTCGAGAGCTACTCCTTCATCAAGTGGTCGTGGAATGTATGATCGTAATCAAGGTGTTTACAGCAGACGTTCGCAGAGTGATGCAATTGAAATGATGCGTTGAGATATGCCTGGATTTTTAGGTCACTCGTTCATCGTTTAGAATGACCATGTTGGTTTCAGTTCTTTCATATGGAAATCGCAGAAAATGTTGTATAGTTAAATTCTGAGGTGACTTTTCATAATGGGTTCTACGTTCGCTGAGATAGTACACAGACGGAGTGAGCTTAAAAGTGGCCGAGCAGAGACTGCTAGTCAAGTTCGGTCCCCATGGGGATGGCATCAACTGGGACCTTCGGTTCATATCACACTACAGGTGACACCTCCTACAGTACACAACTTCACACACACCCACACAAACGCACGCGAACATACACACACACACCGATGCGCTTATGCAGTCCCTCTCTCATACACAAGCAGTCTCACTTTCTCACATATTCACACCCAACAGGTACCCTCTCACGGAGTTTATAACTTTACGCAAACACACATGTAGGGGGTAGTGTAATTTTTAAACGGTTAGCTGCCTTTTAGTCTTTTCTACCTCATAGTAAACACAAGCAGACACTCGAAACTGTTGCCGGACCTCCCCCATGTTTATATGAATGAAACAGTTGTAACAGCTTTCCTCGATAGTTGAGAGACCGCCCTTAACCACAGTTGTACAACATCATCCATATAAGGGAAGAACGGGAAGCTCAAACACTGATTGGCCAAGTGAATAACAAAATAATCGCAGGCACCAGAACCCAAATAAGGGAAACAGTGGGGAATCCTAGCACTCGTTGGTCAAGACAGCAGTAGTAGACCCAGCCCACATATACATGTATATAATGCGTGGAGATTACTATGCTTGTGTGTGTGTACCTTTGGGAACAACACCCGACTTTGCAAAGTTGAATGAAAAAGTTTTGGACAGACTTGAACAAAAAGTTTTGTTCCTGGGAAGGGAAATAAAAAGTGCCGTGGATGGGGCTGGATAGCCACTTATCTCGCACAATTGGGGGCTCCTCCGGGATGAAATAATTATTGCCGGGGGCGGGGGGCAGTCTCTTCGGCTCACGGATAAAGCCTAATTACAACAAAGACGCGTCTAGTATATATTTATACTTTTCACTGATCAGCTTGGTCCGTCGGCCGTCGGCCAAGAGAGGACGTGACCCGGCTCATTTAAAAATAATTTTGAATCCTGGAAAAGGAACACACGGACGAGTGCTGGGACGACTGGTTAGTGACTATACACGGGGGTACACACATTTAAAAAGGCCAGACAACTCCGTGCACGGATCAAGGTAAGAGATTCTTTTGTTCTTCCTTGTTGGCCGCGTGGTTTTGACGGTCATCTGTGAAAACGCTTTGGGCGTTTAAGACCAGGACCGAAGATAGACCATGGGAAATTGTGGTTTTGACGGTCATCTGTGAAAACGCTTTGGGCGTTTAAGACCAGGACCGAAGAGAGACCATGGGAAATCAGGCTTCTAGATTTACTAAGGAAAAGTCAGGGAAGACTGCAAATGGGAAAGAAATACCCCCCGATAGTCCGTTAGGTCGGAAGTTAAGTCTATGGACGGACAGTAGTAGAACGAAGGACTTAAAGAAAGAGACCATGATAAAATATTGTTGTTTTATATGGACCAAAGAACCTATCCGCGCCACCTCGGTAGTTTGGCCCGAGTATGGGTCTGATGAAGACTGGGTGTGTCAAATCCTAAATGTATATGTTAACAGAAAACAACCGTTTGACCCAGAGGAGAGCAAATACGCTGCCGCCTGGTTGGCGGGCGACGGCGAGAGTCCCACGCGTCTCTATCCTCTGATTCCCCAAACAGACCCGAGGAAGCCCCAGATGTCTTGGGACATCCTCACCGACGGTTTGCCACCGTCTGCCCCGCCCCCGTATATACCACCCGCGCACGACCAGGCGTCCAGCGCGGACCTCCCTTCTGCGACGGATAATTCCGAGTCCCAGCAGGCTATGACCAGTGAGGAAGGGACTGCTGGGGGGGGGCACAGGAGGGGGCGCAGAACTCACCCCAGGCACTAGAAAATCAGTCCGACTCGAGATGCGGAGAGGTCGAGAAGAGGGATTGAGAGCTGGGAGGATGGACAATATTGAACAGCTGAACCCCTTACGAGAGGTGCCGTTTGGGAACGAACGGACCGGGTTCGTAGTACAACCTTTAAATTCTGGGGATATCCGGCAACTCCGTAATGAACTACTCCGTCTACTGGACGACCCCGTCAGTGTGGGAATAAAACTGGACCAATTTCTGGGGCCCAGTATATACACATGGGCTGAACTGCAGGCCATGATGAGAATACTATTTAATTACGATGAAATTGTTATGATCCAGAATAGTGCAATAGCCATTTGGGATAGGGAGCATCAGGACGGCCCTCAGCGTGGAGAGCAGAAGTACACCTTAGAGGACCCCCGGTGGGATCATAACGACGCGGGGGGAAGGGCCAATATGACAGACCTCAGAAGCCTTATAATCAGGGGGATCCAAACCTGCGTGCCCAAACAGCGGAATTTAGCGAAAGCATTTGAAGTTGGACAGAAAAAAGATGAATCCCTGAGTGAGTTCTTAGACCGTTTGCGGGAGTCCATGCGAAAGTATTCAGGTTTAGACCCCGATGGGGAAATAGGCAAGGGCATGCTTAAGGTGCACTTTGTGACTAAGTCATGGCCTGACATTCAGAAGAAATTACAGAAAGTGGAGGATTGGGCTGAAAAGGATGTTGCAGAATTATTACGGGAAGCACAGAAGGTGTCCGTTAAGAGGGATGTAATAAGGGAGAAACATAAGACAAAAATGATGGTGGCAGCCGTACGGGAATCTTGTAGGTCCACCGGAATGGAGTAGGGAGATTATGGGGTGGAAAGAGGAACGTCGAAGAAAAGTTGGAGAGGGAGAGAAGCGAGATGGGGCAGAAGTGAGAGAGGAGGATCTTATGGAATTGAGCGCCCTCAGAAGGCCGGATGTTACCATTGCGGGAAACTGGGACACTTCAAAAGGGATTGTCCCGAGTTTAAAAGGGAAAGAGAAGGGATGTATGAAATGGAGTGTGAACAAATGGATTAGGGAAGTCAGGGGAGGATCGGAACATGGGCCTACCAAGAACCCCTGGTAAATTTACGGGTGGGCCCTTTTAGACAAGATGTTACCTTCTTAGTTGACACAGGCGCCGGCAGGTCCTCAATTCCCCTCCATACTAGGGGGGTTGGCTTCCAAGCTAAAACATTAAACATTTCAGGAGTTAAGGGTGGGGTTTTTAGTGCGAAAATATTCGAACCACAACCATTGCGGCTGGAGGAGGAGGAGCTCCAGGTAGAACTCCTTCACCTCCCCCATCTTCCCTATGGGTTGTTGGGACGGGATTTGATAGTCCGTTTCGGATTGCGAATAGAAGTGGGAGAAGAGGAAGAATTAGCCGTTACCATGTCATACCTTAGCGAGTCCCGATTGACAGAGATAGACCCTAGGGTTTGGGTCGCCAAAGGGAACCGGGGAGGACTCGCAATTCGACCTGTGGAGGTAAAATTAAAGCCCCAGAGCCCCGACGTCAGAGTGCGCCAATACCCCATCTCTTGGGAAGGGAGGCAGGGCCTGAAGACAGTTATGGAAGACCTAATAAAAGATGGTTTGGTAGAGCCCTGTATGTCACGATACAATTCCCCCATCCTGCCGGTCCGGAAGTCGGACGGGAGCTACCGAATGGTCCAAGACCTAAGGGAAGTAAATAAAATTGTCCAAGTACGGCACCCTGTGGTACCGAACCCATACAGTATTCTGGGGCGAATATCCCCGGACCACGGCTGGTTTAGTGTTATAGACTTAAAGGGTGCCTTCTGGGCGTGTCCCCTGGACAAGGACATTAGGGATCTTTTTGCTTTTGAATTGGGAGGATCCTGATACTGGCAGAAAACAACAGTACAGGTGGACCGTGCTCCCCCAAGGATTCACTGAGTCCCCGACTCTGTTCGGGCAGATTCTGGAACAATTATTGGAGGGACTAACCTTGTCCCCGGCCCTTAAGCTTACACAATACGTGGACGATCTCCTTTTATCCGGACCCGCGGAGGAGGACGTCCTACTTGGGACGAATGCCCTGTTAAATTACCTAGCTGCGAAGGGGTTAAGAGTGAGTCAGAAGAAGCTCCAATATGTCGAGAAAGAGGTTAAGTACCTCGGACACTTGATAAGCCAGGGATAGAAACGAATAAGTCCGGAAAGAGTGCGGGCAATAATCGAACTAGGCCTCCCAACGACCAAAAGGGAGTTGCGGAAGTTCTTGGGACTCTTAGGCTATTGTTGGTTCTGGATAGACGACTATGCCCCCCTTACTAAAGGCTTGTACCTAAAACTCATTGAGGAGGCACCCAACAGAATAAAATGGGAGGAGGAGGAGAAAAAGTTAATTGAAATCCTAAAAGGAAAAATGATGGCCGCACCTGTCTTAAGCTTGCCGGATTTTAGTAAGACATTTCGTCTCTTTGTGAACTCCAGAAAGGGAACCGCTCTTGGAGTATTGACCCAGGATTGGAGGGGATAAAGGAAGCCCGTGGCTTTCCTGTCAAAAATTCTGGATCCAGTCTCCCGAGGGTGGCCGGAGTGTGTCCAAGCGGTAGCAGCCACGGCAAAGCTGGTGGAGGAAAGCAGGAAGTTGACTTTCGGGGCCCCCTTGACAGTCACTACTCCCCACCAGGTTAGAACTATCCTGAATCAGAAGGCCGTGAGGTGGCTGACTGACTCGAGGATTCTGAAATATTAAGCCATATTGCTAGACCGAGAAGTCCTACAAATAGAAGTCGGGGGCTGCCAGAACCCGGCGGACGTTCTTTGGAAAGGGGAAGGGGAGGAGGAACTGGAACACTGCTGTTCAGACATAATAGAGTACCAGAGTAAAGTGAGGGAAGATCTGAGGGATATCCCTTACATGCAGGAAGGCGGTGGTACATTGACGGGTCCTCTCGAGTGATAGATGGGAAGAGACACAACGGTTATGCAGTCATTAGTGAGACTGGTTGGGAATTAGTGGAAAGTGGACCGCTACCGAATGCCTGGTCCGCACAAACGTGCGAATTGTACGCCTTGCACCGGGCCCTGAGGAATTTAGAGGGAATAGCCGGGACAATCTACACTGACTCTAAGTATGCCTTTGGGGTCGTACACACCTTTGGGAAGATCTGGAAAGAAAGGGGAATGATAAATAGTAGAGGAAAGGATTGGTCCACGAGGAACTAGTAGCCATGATCTTGGAGGATTTGTTGCTGCCACAGGAGATTGCTGTAGTACATGTGAAAGGACACCAGAAAGAGGATAAAATAGAGACCCTGGGGAATCAATTGGCAGATGAACAGGCAAAATTGGCTGGGATGGGGAAGGAAGTAATAAACTGCCTGGTAAGGATTCCCCAGATAGCCGAAATTCCCGAAGTGCCCACGTTTACTGACAAAGAAGAAACTCTTCTCGCGTCTCTGGGGGGTACAAAGGATAAGGAAGGCAAGTGGACCTTACCCGATGGCCGCCAGCTACTAAATCGACCGTTGACGCGGGACATTATTGCCCGTCTACACCAAGGGGGTCACTGGGGCGCCCAGGCACTGTGTGATGCCTTCCTGCGCCGATATGCTCACCCTGGTCTGTACACGGTAGCCAAGCAGGTCACAGGAGATTGCATAACGTGTCGAAAGATTAACAAAAGGGGGCTGCGGCAGCATGCAAGACAAGGGGGTAGGAGTCCGGCCTATAGGCCGTTTGAGTATGTCCAGGTAGATTACACTGAGCTCCCCTCCATAGGTCGCCTGAAGTATCTATCAGTAGTGGGAGATCACCTGACAGGATGGGTGGAAGCATTCCCCACTACCATGGCAACGGCAACTCAGGTTAGCAAGATTCTACTGGAGCAAATCATCCCACGATTTGGGCTACCCCGCGCTATTGTCTCTGACCAGGGGAGCCACTTCACCTCGACCGTCCTCCAGAATGTAGTGCAAGCAATGGGGATTGACTGGGATTTGCACACCCCCTGGCATCCCTCCTCCTCGGGCAAGGTCGAAAGAATGAACCAGACCATCAAAAAGCAGCTAACCAAGCTCAGTAGTGAAATCGGCCTGCCTTGGACCAAATGCCTACCCCTTGCCCTATTGCAAATTCGCACCCAGCCAAGGCGGGATTTGGGTGTCTCCCCTTTCGAAATGCTGTTTGGCCTCCCGTTCCATGGGCCGAAGGGGGAACCTCCTGTATTTGAGTCTCGGGATATGTTTGTGCAAAAATATGTGGTGGCTCTGGGGTCTGCTCTATCTCGTTTATGCCAACAGGGACTTTTGGCACAGACGCCGCCCCTCGAGTTTGCGGTGCACACCGTCAAGCCGGGTCAGTGGGTCCTGATTAAAAGCTGGAAGCAACGTAACCTCGAACCAACTTGGGACGGTCCCTTCCTGGTACTTTTGACGACCGAAACGGCTGTCTGTACGGCCGAAAAGGGCTGGACGCATTACACTCGAGTCAAGGGACCAGTGCCACAACCGACGGAGGACGAACGACCCTCTCTGACAAAGGCATCTAAGGAACAGAGACCCTGAGAACGAACTAATCGGACTTTGGCGAGTCCAAAGGAACTGTGCCGTCGGGCTACCGGTGTCGGGAAAAAAATGCGGTCAATCGTAATGTTAACTTGCTATGCCATTATCCTTGGGCTGGGTCATAGTGTGCGTGTTACCCAATTTGCCCTCTGGAAAAAACAAGCAGAGGACCGTCAGTGGTTCTCCATCTCCGTGCTTGCCAACCAATCAACACAGACATTTAGCTTAGACCTATGTGAGTTGGTGCCCTGTAGGACTAAAAGTCAACTGAATCAAACTAAGCGGAACCTAGAGAGAGAAAGGGGATTCCAGGGTCAGACGTTAGTATTACAATTGCATGGTAGGGAAGGCCTAAGTAGGCCTCCAGCCCCCGGGGTCCAGGCTATGGTGTCAGTTGTCCGTGATCCCATCACCCCTGGACGAGATTGTGGGCAGAATCAGTGCAATCCGCTTTATCTGACCATAAAGAACTTCGAAAAGAACGAGGCGAGCCTTAATAGAACAATACTGGGTATTAGAGTTGGGGGCCAGGCAGGATGGGGGGGGGGGGGATGCAGCTGTGCTGCACGTATATCACGGTCATTGAAGCTGAGTCTAGGGGCTCATCCACCACTGATAAGCAGGAAAAGATTAGAATAATTGAAACGACGGATTTGGAAAAGACCTTTGAAATAGAAATGGGATATGGGGAGGCGAATGCCTGGATGGAATGGGTAAAATATACTGTGAGGAGCATGAAAAAGAGTGCCTGCCCTAATCCTCAGCTGGTCCCATTCCCGCTGGGATGGGAGAAACACCCACGAGCCATGGACTGCATGATAAGGCTGTACCAGGACCGAGATGCCTGGAACGAGCCGACTTGTCGACCCTTGAGTTTGAAGTTTCCCCCCGTCAGGTCTGAGGGGGCGCCCCGGCCACCATCATTCTCAGGGGTAACGGGTACGCACCAGGCCTGCGTCTCTCGGACGGGACTACAGTGGGACGACGATGTGGGGACATTTGACAAGTGCAGCGGATCAATTCGGCTGGTCAATGAAACCACCGGGGGCGGGAATTACTCCCACATTCATGTGCCTAGGGTAGACCTCTGGTGGTACTGTGGTGGGAGGGTTCTGCGACCGACCCTGCCCCAAAAATGGACGGGTACTTGTGCAATCGTTCAATTGGCCATCCCATTCACCCTGGTATTCGAAAAACAAGAGCGACCCCGTTCTAGTGGAAGAACTGAGAGAGCTTTGGAGACCTCTTTCGATGATAACATATATTCAGATGCCATTGGGGTCCCCAGGGGTGTTCCTACCTCACGGACTGTTTGGAAGCTTGGTTCGGTAAATGGACGGGGGTGGTCGTTCCCTTTCTTGTCTCATGTATAGTGGTGGCAGGGGTACTCACTGCCCTTGGGTGTTGCGTTATTCCCTGTGTCCGGGGATTAACTCAATGATTGATCGAAACCGCCCTTACTAAGAAGGATGTTCCCTATGGGCAGGTTGAACGAATAAATCTCGAGATGGAACAACGTGAATCCCTCTTGGGCGGGGGTAGTATTAGAGACGGGCAGTTTGATGAACAAGCTCAGGAGTTATGAAATGCCCTGGAGAAGAAACTTACGGTTGAAAAATTACAGGCCGTAAGAAAAGACACGGGGGATTTGTAGGGGGTAGTGTAATTTTTAAACGGTTAGCTGCATTTTAGTCTTTTCTACCTTATAGTAAACACAAGCATGTCGGGGGTAGTGTAATTTTTAAACGGTTAGCTGCCTTTTAGTCTTTTCTACCTCATAGTAAACACAAGCAGACACTCGAAACTGTTGCCGGACCTCCCCCAAATTTATATGAATGAAACAGTTGTAACAGCTTTCCTCGATAATTGAGAGACCGCCCTTAACCACAGTTGTACACATCATCCATATAAGGAAAGAACGGGAAGCTCAAACACTGATTGGCCAAGTGAATAACAAAATAATCGCAGGCACCAGAACCCAAATAAGGGAAACAGTGGGGAATCCTAGCACTCGTTAGTCAAGACAGCAATAGTAGACCCAGCCCACATATACATGTATATAATGCGTGGAGATTACTATGCTTGTGTGTGTGTACCTTTGGGAACAACACACGACTTTGCAAATTTGAATGAAAAAGTTTTGGACAGACTCCTCCGTGTCTTTGTTCCTGTGAAGGGAAATAAAAAGTGCCGTAGATGGGGCTGGACAGCCACTTATCTCGCACACACATACGCTTACACACAGTGTCTTACAGACGCTCGCATCCTTCTCCTCGCTCCCCTACACACACACACACACACACACACACACCCACACACACACGCACATGTTAACACATTCGTGCAATTTTGTGGGGTGATTTTTTAAATACAGGTCTATATTTTCTTTTAATCAATAACTGCAAGAATCTATATTTGATTCAGTTTTTTTTTCAAGAAATACAATCAGTCTGACCTTTGGGGCACAGACAGACAGACTTTACGGCCACACCTTCAATGCTTTCTCTGAGTTGACATGGCACCTATTGTTCAAGTTCGAACGGATCTGGGATAAAGTACGAAAGAACTGAAACGAGCACGGTAACTCGAAAAGATGAGAGACTTAACAAGCAGTTAAAGCCTTTTTCAAAATGTCTTTTCAGTTGCATCACACTGTAAAATTTTGTAATAAATTCAGTGTCTTACGACCTGGTACTCCACAACCACCTGGTGAAGCAGCAGCGTTCCAAAAACTATTGCTTCAAAATAAATCTATTGGACTATAATCTGTTGTTTTGTTTTTGTTAACTTTGTCCGACCATACGCTGATACCCAAATACGTACCCATGAGGACAGAATCACCAAGAGCTTGGGTTCATGTCACAGTACAGGTGACGCCACTGCATTATACTCTCTCTCTCGCGCGCGCGCACGCTAGCTCTCTCTCTGTCTCACACACACACGCAAATGAACGAACACACACATACAAACGGACACACATACTCCTACAAAATCACAGACGAACACAGATCCTCTCTGATATACAAGTTCTCTCGCATAGACACAACGCATAGAATCGCGCTCTCACACCAACATAAGCACCCTTTCACAGGCCTGTACCCCATCACCCTCACACACATATTTTACAAAGTTTACCCACACACATACACACACTTTCTCACATAGACACACATCCATACGCATGTACTTGCATGCACACACTCACTCTGTCTCTCCTGCATGCACACATAAAAAATGTTTATGTCATGAATCTGTGTTTGCAGAATTTCTTTTCAGTTTGTTCAAAATGCACATTGTTCAATCAATTCATGGATGGTTCATTAAATCCAATGTCAGAACAACAACCAGTCTGACTCAAGATTGGAACACAAACATACTTTAACCTCATACTTTTTATGCATTGTCTGGTCTGAGATGATACAATTTTTAACGAAAATTTGAATTTATCTTGTGAATCTAAGTAATTTAACAGAGTTCTGGGATTTACATAATAATGAACCAAAACTCAGAAACATATTCTAAACGTTTAGCGAAATAATCTACGTTTTTTTGATATATTTCAGCCGGAATATACCACAAATTTTGTTCTAACGTCTACGTCCTATGCTCCTGCTCCACACTCACTTGATGAAGAGGCAGCACTTTGAAAACTAATGCTCACAAATGAACCTGTTGGAGCACAACCGGAGATTATGTAATTTTTTACACAAACATCAGTCCAACACCGGCTCCTCCAAGTCATTACAGCCATATAACGAGACATTGCACAGTATTTTTTCGATACTCTTGACTGTTCAGAAGGATAGGAGAACTGATTGAGATGAAAACAAAGTTTGAAGCAGAGTCAAATTGTAGACATCGAGAGATTAATGTGTTTGCAATCTAGATCGAGAGATCACATTTTAAGGCTGAGTGACGTCAGAGTTCAAACAGAGGCTCATAGAAATGACTTCCCTCAAATTGTTATGAACCTATGGAATTTCATGCAAAGCGTGCAATGGATGCTGTAACACTTAATACATTTGAGGAGGAGATAGATGTCAAAGTATTACTGTGTTAATGTGAGACCACATGCAAGTCAAGATATGATCGAAATAAAATCGTCCATGATTGTATCAAATTGCAGGGCAAACTCCGGGGGTGAGTGATGGCCTACATATTTTCCCAGTTCTTATGTCGTTATGTTACTATGAACATGTCAATCAAGAACGTTAGATACGTGTTGTGGCTGAAGTGAATGTCATTAAAATATAAAAGACAATCCAGTACTTTGTGTGCCATTGTACGTGTGTTAAATTAGAACATAATATCTAACCAAAACTGCATGAAATTTGTGCTAACGATTCTATTCTTGCTTAGTCACCGGACTAACTTGCTGTCAGCTCAACTTGTCTATTCCTTCAGAATAATACAATCACAGAATCGCACAACATGGAAACAGATTATTCAGACAAAATTGCCCAGGTTTCCGCAACGGAACTAATCACATTTAACTGCATTTGGCCTCTATCTCATGAAGCCTCGCCTATCCATATATCTGTCATGATGTTTTCTTTAGACGTTTTATTGTAATGGCATTTATCACTTGCTTTGGCAGTTTGTTTGACATGCAGAATGCCGTCTGTGTCCCTTAGGCCTCTTTTAATGTTGTCCTCTCTCCCCTAAAATCTGTGACTTATAGATTGAGAGTGCGCTAAATTGGTTAAACTACTTTGGCTGTTTAAAAACATCTCATGATTTATCAACAATTGTAAGACTATCCCTCAGCCTCCAACCTCCAGGTGAAAGATATCGCCATCAATCCTGCTTCTCCTTATAATTTACTTCCTCCAATCTGGATAACATAGTGCAATCCTTTTCTGCATTCTCAAATGTGACATACATTTCCAGCAGACAAGTTATGTTTGAGTTGTATAGAACGTTGAATAGACAACAGGTGGATTAGTTATTGCAGTTTTGATAACCGCATGGAAGAAAGGATGCGTTTGAACTGGACGTGGTTCAGATCAAATTCTGCAAATTATTTTCTAGGAATGCACAGGTCAGCTACAAGCAGAGGTGGCATTAGAATAGATGGTGTTCTTTGGAACAGAGAAGCTAAAGTTCGTGAAGACCTGATGCAGTTGGATGATATTAAGAGGTGCAACTGCAGAGTGGATGGATAACTGTTAGTCCTCTTATTTGAAGAGTGAATAGCAAGAGGCAATCATTTTCTATGAATGGCAGAAGGTTCCGAGGGGCTTTGAAGAAAGTTTATTTCACAAAGTGCATCGAAAATGTGGGAATGCATTGTCAAGAATTTCACTGAGGTGCAAACCTGACATACTGTGAACATACTTGTATGATCACCTTAAATTAGATCATATCCGAGCCCATGAGAAGTGTGTTCGAAAATGTGACGAGTGAAGATTTAACAGAACTTCGGTTGTATCCACCTGGAGCGTTGTAGTTCGTGTTCTGTGAATTTTCATTGTACAAGATTCTTTTTCTTTAAACTTGTGTTTCGCTGACTATTTCAGAAGTGATTGCCGGTTCCTAATTGCCCAGAGAGGTATTTCATGTTAAGTACATTTGTAATGTCTGGAATCAAGTATTGGATTGAGGAAAAGGAAATTATGACGCCATTGACAGGAGTTGCGAAATACACATTGGGAACAATTATTGCAGAGAAAGGGGACAACAGAAATATCGAAACTGTTTAAAGAGAAGGTTGTGCGAGTGATGCATAAATTTGTTCCTTTGAGACAGCCAAGCACGAGTAAGATTGAGGAACTTCATTAAGGATGACCAGAATAGTGGGGCTTCTCGTCAAAAAAAGGTAGCTGAGGTAAGGTGGAGGAAGCAAGGGTCTAGCACAGCTTCAGAGGATTATAGGCTTGCTTGGAAGGAGCTCAACAGTGAACTGCCGAGAGCCAGGAAGTGTAACGAGAAAGGTTTGGCAGGAAGGATTAGGGAGAACACAAAGGAATGTTACTGATATGTGAGGAATAAGAGAATGGTCAGGCAGAACGTCGGCCGTTCAGAGATTAGCCCAGGAAAATTGTGTGTGGAGTAGGAGCAGACAGGGCGAGCCCAACATGAGTCTTTTTTTGCTTCGGTTTTATCTAAGCAAACGGACCTTGCTGTGAATGAGAACTTTGAGGACCGAGGGGAAACAGGTTTGAACAGATCGAGATTGAGGACGTTGATGTGCAGAAAAAGATTGGAGGGAGTGAATGTTGTTCCTTTTTTCAAAAAGGGAATAGCAGTTACAGACCAGTCAGTCTGACGTGTGTGGTCGGTTAAATTTTTGGAATAAATTCTGAGGGACAGGATTTATGACTGTCTGGAAATGCAACACATGATTAAAGACATTCATCATGGCTCTGTGAGGGGGAGGTAATGCATCACTAATCTTTCTGGAAATGATGAAACACTTTGATGAAGGTCGAGCAGTGGATACGGTGTACATGGTCTTCACAAATTCATTTGATAAGGTTGGCTATGGTATGGCCATTCATAAAATCAAAGCGGGATAGGATACAGGGAGGTTTAGCTGACTGGATTCAGTGTAGGTTGACTGACAGAAGGCAGAGAGTGGTTGCAGATGGCAAATATTCTGCCTTGAGTTCATTTTGTAGTGGCGTTCCGCAGGGCTCAATTCTTGTGCCTCTGCTCTTTGTAGCTTTCTTAAATAACTTGGAAGATGAGTTTGTACGGTGGGCTAGTAAGTTTGCCGATGACACAAATTTTGGAGGTTCTGTTGATCGTAATGTGGGCTATTGCATTCATCAGAGCGAAATTGACAGTATACACAGCTGGGCTGAAAATGGAAGAGAGAGTTCAATCTGTATAAATGTGAAGTGATGTATTCTGGAAGGTCGAACTTTAATGCTGATTATAGGATGAAAGACAGGATTCTTGACAGTGTGGAGGAATAGCGGGATCATGGTATTCAAGTGCATAGATCGCTCAAAGTTCCCACCAAAGTATATAGGGTTGCTAAGAAAGCATATGATGTTTGGCTTTCATTTACAAGAGTTTAAAAGCCGCGGGTTTTTGATGCAGCTCTACAAAATGCTGGTGAAACCACATTTTTGGAATATTGTGTCCAGATTTTGTCGCCCTAGTATATGAAAGAAGAGGAGGTGCTGGAGCGGGTGAAAAGGGTGTTGACTGTGTTGCTGCCTGGCCTGGAGGGCTCGTCGTACGAGGAAAGATTGACTGAGCTCCACTTTTCTCTCCAGAGAGAAGGCGGAATAGAGAGGATCTGATCGAAGTATACAAGTTAACGAGATGAATGAATAGATTCGACAGCTCGACTGACTGCCACGAGAGTGTCATCATTTTAAGGTGTTCGGATGAAGAGATAGAGAAGATGGCAGAGGTAGGTTCATTACATAGAGAGTTGTGAGTGCATGGAACGCGTTGCCAGTTTTAGTGTTGGAATCATAGTCATTAGAGACATTTCAGCTACTGCTGGAAATGCTCATGGGCACCAGTGATTTGAGGGGAGCGAAGGTTAGATTTATTTATTTCTCATTAGGACTAATCCTCGGAACACCATCGTGGGCCAAACGTCCTGTACCCTGCTGTACTTTTCTATTTCTATGTTCTAGCACATTCAGACCAGGCCAAGCAAGAGCAGCAGTGTAGACATGAGTGAACCTGATTTTGTTGTTTTCTTTTGGTCCATCGGAAATCAACGATGGTCTCATGGCCTGCATTAGGCTCAAATATTTAATTGCGTTTAAATTCCACAACGCGTTGTATTCAAAGCAGGCTGCGCAAAATGTTAACCTGTGAATGTATTAAGTCTGTTGACGTATCACTATTAGTTCATCAGCTCCACAAATATATCTTCTCTGCTGACAATGTGAAAATAGAAAGAAAATATCGGCCATGGACTGTCAAGACAGAGACGATGCAGCAGGTTGGTAGCCCTTTTTCAGAGTTGGAAAGTTTCAACTTCAGTTTGAATTTTTTTGGCAAATGACATTGCATTTTTGCTTTCCATGCCTTTTTTTGCAAAACAGGCACAAAATATCAATTTATCTCTCATTTTGGTGGTTTTTCAGATGTCATGGTCAGGATTACAATGTGCAGTACCGATGCGCAAGACATAATTTAAATTTGACCCATCATTAGTTGAAGACTATGCAACGTCTATTTTTATATGGGCAGCCAGACATTAGACTTTATTCAGCAAACGTAACACTGAATCGAAGAGGAATTTCTTCTCTCATAGCTACTGTTTATTTAGGTTTCCTTACGATGTGAAAACTGTGTCAGGACGAAATGTTGTGCATCTCTAGCTGAGATTGATAGATTCCAGACTGTTAGTGGAATGACGACTGAGGAGAATTGGCATGGAAGTATACGTGAACATTGTCTGATCAGTCATGACCTTAACGAAGGAATGAGCTGAACGAATCGAATAGCCTTGTGCTGTTCGTTATCTAAATTCAAACTTAATTCTTCAAACTTGATTTAAAGATGAGTCAACGGACTCGAAACTAATGGCGTATTTTCTTCACAGATACGGCTGCACCTGTTGATTTTCTCGAACTGAATTTCGAAATGCCACGTGAAATATTTCATGGGGATATACATTCGAATCCTCGGATCTTGGAGTATTTCAGTCTTCCAGTGCTGTTAATACGGAGTTGTGTAGGTTGACTGAGTTTGCCTATTTGTGTCCGTGTCATAACAACATGTGAAATAAAAAAAAGAAACAAATAAAACTATGTGTTTATGAGAGGACATCATCATTCAGTAACAAAACCAAATGATCAAATTATTCGCTGTAATCATGATTGAATGTAATTATCGGACTTCTGTCTCTGTGGCTTGCAATTTTTGTCTTGCATTCACACAGGTATGAACATTGGGACATAGCAAATAGAAATCAGGATCAAAATTAGACCATACAGTCAGTAAAGCCAGTTCTGTGAATTTCAACATGTTCAAGGTTCATTTTATAGCAGCAACAACTCCACTTTGTGGTCGCTCTCTTTTGCCATTTATTAAATAGATATCTGCCAATCTCCTCTTTAACTTTATGCAAATTTACAGAATCCAACGCACGCACGGGGAGTGAATTCCACACGTTCATGTTGCTTTGAGTGTCGTCATTTCTCGCCATGCTTTGTTTTCGTATTACACAACCAGCCAAATCTTATCACCACTCCTTGCACATTAAGTAACATAGTCTCTGCACAATTCTTGTACATTCAGAGAGTATATGTATAAACTATTAAATCTGTCTTTGTATGGCCGACCCACTCGTATCTCGAATCAATCTACTGTGCTATCCCTCATTCTCCTCCAGTAAAACTGCATGATGACCTCAGGTCCCAGGACTGCGCTTCACACTGCAGTTGCGATCGCACTGAAACCCTTGTCCCCGTTAAGCAACTGTGTAATGAATGCCAGATTATATTGAACTTGTTTATGTCCCTCTGTACCTTGAAGCACAGATTAACACTGGTTTAACAAACGCTCTGCTCCCATAATCCACAAGGGAGAAGTCAGCACAGAGATGGCGTACTTCCCATTTGCTTACACTAATGCAAACTGAAATCTCTCCCAGTTAAGTAATACGTTGCCTTGGGATGTGCAGGACCAAACACTTAACGTCGACTTTGTCCACGTCATACTCAATCGTTCCTTTTAACCTGAGTCATGTGACCAATTACAGCAAAAATGTCATTGGCTTGTTTGTTTCTTGCAACTTAATTCTCTCCATGTTTTACTAACATCAGCATGTATTTTTTTTACTCTGTGATTCGTTCTGTCCCCTCATCAATATAGATTTCAAATACTTGGGGCCCAAGACAGAAACATCTGCTACTCCATTATTTGCATCTTGTCAATTACGAAAAGTGCATCATTTATCTCGAATTTCTAGTTTCTACATTTTCAAAAAATAATGAATCAATCATTTATCCAAGCTAATAAATTACTCCTAACTCTAAATAAGTTAACGGTGCATGTTATTCTTTTTTGCAGCACTTTCTCAACAACCTTCATGGAAGTCCACATGTTTTACGATAACAGATTACTGTTGTTTCTTTTTTGTTTCCGACGACGGGTTGTGACATTAGAGTTACACCATCGCATAACTCACTTCCTGATTTTCAAACCCCTCCATCAACTAGAAGGCGTAAATCAGCAGGGCGGTTGCATAAACCTCGTTTCTCTAAATGGTCACAGCTCCAGAAGAGTTCTGGAAACTCTAATACAATCCAAGACCAAACAGCCTGATTGCGTGTCACTGCATCCATAATCATACCCTTGCTCCACTACTGAACGTCAGTTGCAATAATGCACAACCTGCAGCACGTGCAGTGTCGAAAATATTAGCAGTTTCAAAAGCCACAATCATAACCATTGACATGGAAAGGTCGAACAGGTATGTAGGAACACAGACGTTTGCAATTTACTCTCAAGATTCTGAGATATTGGCGAGCATGGACAGGGTGCATACTATGATGAAATCCCCTTATATCAAAGATTAAGTAATGAGAGTCTTTTTCTTTTTAAAAACAAAAAATAACTTTTGAGTTAAGGTGCTGTGCATCTGAAATGCCTGTCTGGTAGGATTGTAGGAATAAGATTAGACGAATTCACGTAATATTTATTGGACTAACTTGCAAGTGCCTATTCAAAAGTCGTTTAAATGCCTCTAACGTGTCCGACTCTACTACCAATGCTCTTAGCGAATTCCATGCATCTACCACTCTTTGAGTAAAGAACTTACTTTTGACATCTCTCGGAAACCTTCCAGTTACCTGAAAATTATGAACATTCATGATAGACATTTCAGTCCTGGGAAAAACGTCTCTGCCTATGAGTCTCCACGTCTTTTACACCTCGATCGTTTCACCTCTTATCATTCTTCACTCCAATGACAATCGTCCTCGGTCCCTCAGACTTTGTTCATAATACATGGAATCCAGTACAAGCAGCATCCCAGTAAATCTCCTCGGCACCCTCCTTAAAGCGTCCACATCTTCCCTAAAATGCGGCCAACAAAACTGAACACAATATTCCAAGTATGGTTTAACCAGGACAGTATGCATCTTCATCATAACCTTACGGCTGTTAATCGTAATAACCCTGCAAAAGAAAGCCAGCACATCATATGCCTTCTTCACGATTCAATCAAATTTGGTTACAGCTTTGAGGGATGTGTGGACATCGACACCAATAACCCTTTGTTCCTCCACACTGTCAGGAATCGGGCATTTAACCCTGTATCTTGCATTCAAATTCGACATTCCAAAGGGAAAGACTTCACACTTTTTCGAGAATGCAATTTATCTGCGACTTATCAGATCAGTTATGCCTTCCGTTAATGTTTTGTTGCAACGTTCAACAGTCCTCCACCCTACCAACAACTCCAACAATCGTCGTGCCATCGGCAAACATAATAACCATCCATCCACTTCCTCAACTAAATCATTAATAAAATAAGAAATAGCAGACGTTCCAGAACCGAGCCTTGCGAAACACTACGAGTCAAGGAGCACCAACCTGAATATTTACCATCGACCACCACCCATTGTCCTTTATGGGGCAGACAATTCAGTGTCGAGATCAGACAGATTTCGCTGTATCTCATGCGTTCTTACCTTCTGAAAAGCCTACTATGCGAAACCTTATCAGTCATGCTCAAATTCATGTACATCATCTCCAGGTAATGTCGTTCCGAAACAAGATAAGTTGCTGAACTGAACTTTAGACTTATTCATTTATTCTTCAAAATTGACAAAATACACAAACATCCAAAGATTCATTGAACCCTTGGAAATTTGCAATGTTAGTTCAACATGGTTCGATGTATATCCATTTCAGTTACAGACGAACATTACACATGTTTTGCAAAATTATCAATTCCACATCACATCTTCCAAAGTATGAGAGGAAGTTGCCAATTTCATGAACATTTTTGATAAGGATAATCCTGAGGATACAAATAAAAACACTGATACAACGTCTGATCAATTAACCTTGTCATCCGGAATGACTTGTCAGGTCCTTTTGCCCTTGTGGTTTCGCAGCAATTTTGCACATGTACTTTTTTCTGATTAAAGGTTTTTGCCTTTTCAGAGTCTACCTTCTAACAAATGAATCATTGTATTGTAATGAAGAACATTCGCACATGACTGATGTGTGCAACACATTTCATGAAATTGTTTTATTATCTTTGAGCCCAAGTTTTTATTTTTATTACGTGGTATGAGACGTATTTTGTTCCTTTTATACAAGCTCTTGGATCCGTGTTTTATTTTCCTTTCAAACATCATTTCCTTTATGGTTGCGTACACTTTTGCTTCAAATACATAGCAATCTCAGTTGATGTTATTTGAGTCCTTGCTCATGCACAATCCCATGTCTCTCAACCTCTTTTCTGAATTCTTTGCATAATATAGTGCAGAAGAGGCACTTCGACCCATCTATCCTATTCTACCTTAGCTATGCCACATCTATAGGAGTGCAACTTGCAGACTTGGTCAATCGCCTTGAAAGTTATGACACTATAATTGGCATCCCAGTATCGTTAGACGTTGTTTGGTTACCCTTCTTATCTAACCTCCGAAGCAATCTGTTCCAGCATACTACCATTTCTGGGATTAAACAATTTGTCCTAAATTCTGCTGTAGCTATCATGTTTTCCACGATAACTGTGTCCCCTTTGGAGTGTCTCATGGTCGAAAGGAGATACCTGTTTCCCTTTCACCATGACCTCAAAATCATACATTGCTTCACAAGGTTGCTACATCGTAAGCAACGCCACTTTATCCACCCTCTATCCATAGCCTTCCCTTCCCGTTGTGCGCTGCTATTCTGCACTCTTCATGAAGCAGGCCCTTGTGCCAAAGGAGTTCCCTCTCACATCCTGGCAACATTAGAATGCAAATATATCAACTTTACTCTCTCTTTAGACTCCGAACCGAACAGTCTCAGTGCCCTCATGGAGAAAAATACTCTGCGAATGATCTGACTAGCATCATTCCTTCAAAGCAGTTAATGCAAAAAAAGATGTGCTTCCTTTTTTGAGTGGCAAGAAGTTCAAGACTGTCTTCCTCGGAAGAACGACACGAAATGCATTCTCAATCGTTTCTTTTTTTGGGAAATAAACTGCCCTTAGATTCATAATTTAACCTGTTTCTAAAGACATTTGACTGAGATGGCATCCGACCATTCCTATCTCTTATCCGTTGACATAATGAATTTAAAAATTTTCAGTTTTTTTGAGAGGCGACGCCTTCTGATTGACCTGTTGCCTGTCGACGTTTGGTTTTGCTCTTCCCTGCAGATCCCGAGATTTCCCATATTCACATCTTCCTCCTTCCACTGCAAAAGTTTATTATGCGAAATACTCCAGCGAACAGGACAGCCCCCATACCCCATGCCATATCACACTCCCCTTCACGAATATAATAGGTCATAACGCACAGGACTGTAAAAGTGCCTTCACGGCCCCAATAATTCACGCTCCACAGTTTATTCGAACCATTTCAACAGAATCTCTCACACGCCACACAATATCAGAAACACTTTAACCAAACAATTTCGGCAATCAATACCGTACTTCTACAACATTCTGTGAATTGATCCAGTTCTAACAGGCTCCCAACCACTGAATATTCTTCACGTTAGTGGTCATTACTGTTTATTTCTTTCTACTTCATTTGGAGATTTGTCGCCAGTTTCCTGCTCAGGAGATGATATTTCAACAATCTGCTTTACCGGGCGTGACCAACAATTGTTGGATGAGGAGTCAGGTATGAAAGTTAGGAATCACAATTGCACTACAGTTTAAAGAAAGTACTCAGGAAACGTCACCAAGCTCCTTTCACCATTAATAGCCTTTCTGTCAAAAGAAGGAGAATTCCTGTTCAATCAATAACTGAGGAACCCCTTTCCATATATGTTAGAATATGGGGAACCGATTCCAATTCCATCACTGGACGTTCCATCACTGAATGAATAAGTGAAGTGCCGTGTTCCCAAAATCAACATGGGATGCGTTAACGATGTAGCCCATAATGTGTTAAAATTTTCATCCAATGACGATCGGGTCGTGCTAATTATGAAAAGTTAATCAAGAATAGAAGCAACTGCGAATCGCAGCACACAAGACCACTTCTTACTTCTCAGGAGTGTCGAGCTTGTTCCTCCCAACGTAAATCGCTTGAACGTTGGCACTAACGTGTTCATAATCTTCCTTTGGAAAGTCTCCCTTTACTGCAATGTTGAGAAGATAAGGACGCTTCGGAACCCATAGGGAGGGCCTCAACCGGAAACTTAGGTTCATGTCACATTGCAGGTGACCACCATTGGAATATGCACACACACACAGATACTCCTACACACACAAACACATTCACACACACAGACACTCCTGTACTCATGTACACACGGACACACATAAACACAGACGCACACACTCACCCTTACAAACACACACACTCCCATACTCTCACATGCACCCCCTCACAGAATTAAGACACTCTGCATTCACTACACACGCATACACTTTCTCACACTCACAACCCCCAACCCACACAGACACACACATACAGACAGACAAAGTCCCAAACACGCACACATATATTTTGTGGGGTGAATTGGTACTTTCAGGGTTACATTGTACTTTGCTCAAAAGCTGCATGCATTCATGAAGAACTCTGAGCTCAAAAACTGCATGAATTTATGTAAAACTCCATTATCTCACTTTTTAGATTAGAATCGATCTAAACGTGATGGCATAGACAGAGAACACAAGGGACTGGATTAGTGGTGCTGGAAGAGCACAGCATTTCAGGCAGCATCCAACGAGCAGCGAAATCGACGTTTCGGACAAATGCCCTTCATCAGGAATAAAGGCAGTGAGCCTGAAGCGTGGAGAGATAAGCGAGAGGAGGGTGGGGGTGGGGAGAGAGTAGCATAGAGTACAATGGGTGGGTGGGGGAGGAGATGAAGGTGATAGGTCAAGGAGGAGAGGGTGGAGTGGATAGGTGGAAAAGAAGATAGGCAGGTAGGACAAGACCGAACAAGTCAAGGAGACAGTGCTGAGCTGGAAGTTTGAATCTAGGGTGAGGTGGGTGAAGGGGAAATGAGGAAGCTGTTGAAGTCCACATTGATGCCCTGGGGTTGAAGTGTTCCGAGGCAGAAGATGGGGCGTTCTTCCTCCAGGCGTCTGGTGGTGAGGTAGCGGCGGTGAAGGAGGCCCAGGACCTCCATGTCCTCAGCAGGGTGGGAGGGGGAGTTGAAATGTTGGGCCACGGGGCGGTTTGGTTGATTGGTACGGGTGTCTCGGAGATGATTCCTAAAGCGCTCTGCTAGGAGGCGCCCAGTCTCCCCAATGTAGAGGAGACCACATTGGGAGCAACGGATACAATAAATGATATTAGTGGATGTGCAGGTAAAACTTTGATGGATGTGGAAGGCTCCTTTAGGGCTTTGGATAGAGGTGAGGGTGGAGGTGTGAGCACAGGTTTTACAGTTCCTGCGGTGGCAGGAGAAAGTGCCAGAATGGGAGGGTGGGTCGTAGTGGGGTGTGGACCAGACCAGGTAGTCACGGAGGGAACGGTCTTTGCGGAAGGCGGAAAGGGGTGGGGAGGGAAATCTATCCCTGGTGGTGGGGTCTTTTTGGAGGTGGTGGAAATGCCCTGGTGCTCACTTTGCACCCTACAAACCTTCGCATAAATCAAATCATCTGCCGACATTTCCGTGCCCACACCTCCTCCCTCACATCTATCCGTGGCCCAACATTTCAACTCCCCATCCCACTCTGCCAAGGAAATGGATGGCCTGGGCCTCCTTCACCGCCGTTCACTCACCACCAGACGCCTGGAGGAAGAACGCCTCATCTTCCGCCTCGGAACACTTCAACCGCAGGGCATCAATGTGGACTTCAACAGCTTCCCCATTTCCCCTTCCCCCACCTCATCCGAGTTTCAAACTTCCAGCTCAGCACTGTCTCCTTGACTTGTCCGGACTTTTCCGACCTGCCTATCTTCTTTTCCACCTATCCACTCCACCCTCTCCTCCTTGACCTATCACCTTCATCTCCTCCCCCACTCACCCATTGTACTCTATGCTACTCTCTCCCCACCCCCACCCTCCTCTAGCTTATCTCTCCACGCTTTAGGCTCCCTGCCTTTATTCCTGATGAAGGGCTTCTGTCCGAAACGTCGATTTCACTTCTCGTTGGTTGCTGCCTGAACTGCTTTGCTCTTCCAGCACCACCAATCCAGTATTTGGTTTTCAGCATCTGCAGTCATTGTTTTTACCTTGGAGAACACAAGGGGTCAACAGCTTCAACATATGGTCTAGCTATTACCATTGCTAACAGCTAACCCGAGAATGCAACTTTAAAAAAAAGGTTTTGTGATTTACACATAAAACAAGTGAAATTATCACTGTATTCTAACAGATGAACTGCTTCACAGACAATCAATTTTTCAATGTATAATTACAGTTACATCACACTGTAAATGTTTGCTATTAATTCTGTGTTAGGATTGAGACCTCCACTATCACCTGATGAAGGAGCGTCGCTCCGAAAGCTAGTTTGCTTCCAATTAAACCTGTTGGACGAAAACCTGGTGTTCTGTGATTTTTAATTTTGCACACCCCAGTCCAACATCGGCATCTCCAAATCGTGACACAGCTTGAGCCGTTCAAAACCCACGAATATGTTTAATAGCCTAGCTGGACTGTGTTCAGAAGGCATTAACGAGGATGGAATGAAAGGTTTAATTTTTAAGTAGGGAGACTGGTATGCAGAGACATTATCACTGAAGCGTGGCCGGTTGAGAGTTGACATGACAGAGGTTTATAAAATCATTAGGCGAACAGATGAGGGGAATTGCAGGTGCGCTTTCTCTTGTGTGTGAGTGGGATAGGGGAGGAGGATGTTGTTGAACACAATGCAGCATATTTTTAACGCAAGAGGAGAAAAATATGTTTAAAAGCTGGCTTTTTTGTACACAAAACGTCATTACTTTGAGGAATGAACATCCACAGGAAGTGATGGATGCAGGTATAGTTACGATGTTTAAAAGTCATTTATAAGAATAAGGATAGGAATTGTTTAAGGAGATATGGGCTAAACACAGAAAACTGGGATTAGTTTATCTTGGGATTATAGTTGGCATGAATTTTCTCAATTGAAGTTCCCGCTTCTGTACTATATGTCCCTATTCCTGTATGCGTTGTTTATGCGTTGATATTGTAATGATCTAAGAACAACCGTTCATTGCTAATTTTATTTGAATGAAAAGACATGGGAGAACAACCCGAAATGTCCCTTTTTTCAGCACTAGTGCTTCCATTAGCAAATTTGGTGTTCGTACAAATTCAATAGTTAAAGAAGAAATCGCACTACAATTTCCGTCGGGCAAATGGGGATGGACATTAGTATTCCCTTAGGCAGTGACTGAAAATTAATCACATTGAATCAAGCATGTATTATTAGAAATGCCAAAGACAACCTTGCTTTATGTGTGAGAACCAAAAAAAAGGTCCGTCAGATTTTCCCCTACGTCACTGCAAGCTGGAGCCACCCTTCAGAGCTTCAGAAGATGAGACAAGAGTATTGATGATAAAGGTGATAAGACATTTTTCAAACAGAGACGATGGGGTGCTCTGTCACAGAAACCAGTTGAGGTCATTTAATTAAATGCATTAAAATCTTAGCAATGTGTATTTCTGAGAGTTACAGTGATGAGTGGACATCAAGAGAATACCAAATAAAAACAGTCCTGAGGTTGATGATCGCTCTTTTTTTCGCTACCTATGTGAATAGACGGTTCGTAGGTGGAGTCATCTCTGACTGTGTTTGGCGCCATACCTGTGTTTATTGAAGGCTGATTGACCTTGGTTACCTGCAACTCTGTTGAATTAATTTATGTTTCTTTCCTTAAAATACAGTACACAAGACAGCAAGAACGCACGTTTCCATTGTTTGCTGTTGTCTGGTTGAAGTTGTCGGGTATGGTGTTTCAATTTGTGGCTTTGTCAGAAAATCAGGATTTTTAATACAAACTTTACAAGAAAATAGCCAGTTTCAAATTTGAGGCAATAATACCTGTGATTATTTTTATGACCAAAATAAAAATGAGTATGATTTTAAACTGACGCATTTGATCAGATTCATGTATATATCACTGCGAAGGAACTTGTTAAAAAACGACACCTGAGTTTTAAGAAGTCAACTTTTAATTGACATGCTCTTTATACAATTCAAACAAAAATCGCACAACGCGGAAATTACCACACATGTCAAAGTTCTGATCGAAAATCTAAGGAAAAACTGTGCAAAGCATGTTTTCTTTAAACAGTACGGGTGTTTAAGGCATTGCAGAAAACGATGCAATGATGGACTCCCTCCGGTTCTCCATCTCGGCAAGGATTTGATTCTCACTATGGAGTCTAATGAGAGTTCGATTTGCTTTTACAATATGGCGAATGTTTAAAGAATTAAACGGAAAACTAAGGGGAATAGAAGCCAAGAAATCCAGTTGCTATAAAAAACCAAACAAAACCTATCCCTGCAGATGAAGCAAAGACAGTTACTTTTGATCAGCCGTCCCACGGGATTTTCTTAAGGTTTGCTCTGCCTCATATGCAAACAAAATTGGAAGTTTTTTTCACAAGGTCGGGATGGAAATGATTATTAATACAATATGTGCAGTTCTTTCAATACAATATAGTGTTTTAAAATTTTGGCAGCATAGCACCACAAATCTGTCAAATGTGAAGGCAACGATGAACTCAACAGTTAAATCCAGACTGATGGCAGTCAAGGATACAGTGATCTTGCGTTTGGAAGAAGACGGGAAATGGAAAATGTTAACTGAAAATACGATATGCAATAACATTATTGATAAAGGTCAATGGATTTGACGTTGCTTTGGACACCAGGTATGCAGAAAATGAATTTGAAAAGATCACATGTTCTTCGTGAGAGTATTAAAATACTCATCACATTCGCTGTAAGAGAGGTAGATAGATATAAGTGAGAGTCAGTAATACTGCAATGCATGATTGAAATCGAGGTGAAGATTCTAATTAAGAGAATGTAAACACATTCTGAGTGATATGCAAAATAGGAACTGTACATAAATGTTTAGCATGCAGTTGTCGTTCTCATGCTGTAAAGCATTGTTAGACTGTCTAAAGAACAAAGCTGAAAAATGTGTTGCTGGAAAAGCGCAGCAGGTCAGGCAGCATCCAAGGAGCAGGAGAATCGACATTTCGGGCATGAGCCCTTCTCCTGCTCCTTGGATGCTGCCTGACCTACTACGCTTTTCTAGCAACATAATTTTCAGCTCTGATCGCCAGTATCTGCAGTCCTCACTTTCTCCCTGTCTATAGAACAACAAAATTCTTTGCAATCGACACTCTGGAGGCTTGTTAGTACACAATTTATGCTTCCAGATAAAGGAAGAAGCAGAAAGTGTGCAGACACTGTTTCGATTTTTTTTTGTGGACACTGACAATGGGAGATGCATTGTATTCAGCACTAACACTGAGAAATTAAAATCAACTCGAAAGAAGCAAAAAAGACGCCTTACTTGGAAGACAAACAACAGCAGGAATTGGATAGTAAATCTTTTTCAACAACAAAACCTTTTTTTTCTCGTTTCTAAAAACGAATGGCTTCTGTAGATGTTGAATGTCTCTGGTTGCTGTATGACCAACACATGGAAACTGACACCTGTATTTATGCACGCTTCAGACCTCCAGAGAGTCAATTATGTCAACTCACCTCTTGGATTAGTTACAATCATGTAGCATGATTTTATTTTGCAAAAGGAACTAATCAAAATAAGATCAGTACCTGCACTTTTGGAATTCACTTTCATTGTCTTATCCATGCATTGGATGAAAAATGTCATGAGCATCGGTTTTTTTCTGAATTTAGACAGTTGTCTTTTGTGAAAAATAACACTGCTACGTGAACTGCTTTTCTTTTGTCATTAAGACCTTTATCGAATGTACTCTGCTCTTACTGCTGTTAATAGGTGAATCCATGTTAACATTGTAGCTCATTGCATTCAAACAATTAGCAATTTATGAAATTGCATACTCAGTTGCGAATAAAGGTTCAGTGAACACGAACAGATTGACTCGCCGTCCTGTAGATTATTATTTCTTTTCAATGATACACATACTTTTAATATGATTTTGCTGTGATGAATGTCACCTACCCACATAGTAGCCTCTGCCACACAAGCTGGAGATTTACTGCAGATCGTTTGAAGCCCGAGGAATGGACACAGACAGCCAATGAATTTCCGAGTTCCTTCCAGAAAACGTAAAACCTTGTACTAACTTTTGCAAGCTATTAATGCAAAATAATGTATGGGTGGAAAATAATATTAACACCAATTTACAGATGGTTGGGCATCATTTATCCTTTTTACTTTTTCCCTGCGTCTATTGCCCCATTTAAATGTATTCTGCTCGAAATCTTTAACTAATTAGCAATGTATACAAATGTTGTAATCTAACGGTACTGTGCACCAAAGTTTCCATTTCCCATGCCCACTAATGTCCCCACTTGTTGATACCCTGGCAACAATTCTCCTATTTACTGATGCACATGCATAAATGTACAATTTAGGGTCCCCTCCTCTAATACACCTATTGACTGGCGTCATGTCTCAATCGTCTCATGGATTTCCACAGTGCATCAATTCATCTATTTAGTTGTTTCCTTCACCAAATCTCCAACTTAGTTGTCTGCTGCCACAATTGTCGAGTTTCAGCTTTCCCTACATCAAACTTTCAAATTGCCAATCCTGCACACATCGTCTCTTTAGTGGTAACTGCATCTGTGCTCCCAATTAGTTGTACACAGTATCGAACCTCCACCATTGCCCTTTTCCATCATTTCTCCGATTTACTAATTTCCTGCTTATGTTATTCCATTTCTTCCAGTTCTCCTAATTATTGGCACGCTGCACCAATTCTCTCCTCAACTGATGCCTGGCACCAATTCTCCAAGTCAGCATTGCCCAATATTATTTTGTCCCATTTACTGATGTCCTGAACGAGTTCTCCACTCACAGTTGCCCGACACCAATTCTCATATTTACTGATGTGTTGGCCTAATTGAGCTAGTCATTACGGTAAAGCCTCACTCCCATCCTGTACTGTCCTGTCTCAATTCTTCCATTTCCTGTGACACTGCACCAATTCCCGAACCTGATGCTGCAGGACACCAATGCTCTCCTTTGTTGCTTCAGTGCACCGGTTCTCCCATTGAGGCCTTGCTGCAAGATGGAAGTACTGTCAGATGGTCAGAAATGTGTGAATGCTGTTCCGTGAGAGGGTTAATATGGTGACAGTATGTTACTATAAGAGTTTTCGACCTGATGCAAAGTCACATGGTTTTGTGATGTGTACTCAGGTATTGCAGCAGTATGACAGGATTGGAAAAGAAGGATTGCCTCATTGTCAAAGGTTTGGTATTCAGGGAGTGCATCATTGGCAGACAGTCAATACTGAGGCAAAATTCTCTGAGGAGAAGTAGAATGCTTCCTAATCTGCTATGCTTTTCCAGCACCACACTCTTGACGCTGATCCCCAGCGTCTGCAGACCTCACTTTCACTCCACGATTACTGGGTCACAAGTGGTGATATTGGAGATGTATTAGAAGGTCATAACTGAGGGAGAGGCTGTCTGTCACAGGGTTGATTCTGAGGCAGCGCATTATTATCAGGCGGTCAATTGTGATACGGTGCAACATGGCTTAGAGATCAGAATTGAGGATGGTCCACACATTTAAAGAGTCATTACTGAACGTGGAGAACGATGTGAGGTCAGTACTAAGGGTGCGCTCGAATTGACTTTCCTTCAGTGGTGAGATACCTCAGCATTAATCCTTTAATCATGCAGCATTGCCTCAGTTCTGAGCTGATTAGTTTGAAGTACCGCTTCAGGACAGATTTTCTGAAAATAGGGCACACACTTAGGAATCAACAGCTCATAAAAATCCACTCCCTCAGTCTTGTGATTCTGACCATGCGGCAGCAGCTGATATCCAGAGGGTCAGCCTTGAAGCAGTGCTTTGTTTTCAGAGAGTCAATCAGGAGAGAGGGACTCATCGTAAGGGGTCGGTCCTTATGGAGAGCATCACGATATGGATTCTGAATTGAGTGTGCAGCCTCACAATAAGCTGGTCAGCGCGAGGGTATTCTAGATCTATCAGAAGATTAGAACTGAAGAATTGCTTCATCATCAGAAAGTCTACTCTGAGGGAAGACGTCATTACCAAGAAGGCAGTGGTAAGGAAGTGCGTTATTTTCAGATGGTCAATACTGAAGCAATGCTTCATTATTACAATGTCAACTGTGAGTAAGTGCCACTTTACATGTTGGTCTGTTGTGAGGTATTACCTCATTGTCAGAAGGTCAGAATTGTGGGAGTGTATTATTGTCAAAGGGTGAATTCTGAGGAAGTGAGACGGAGAGTCTTAATTGAAAGGGTGGTCAGCAATTAAGAAGTCTGTACTGAGGTATTCGCTGCTGTATAAGAGGGTCAGTGGGAGAGCCGCATAATCAACCAGCCACGACTGCGGGTCTGCAAAAGTGTTATATTTAAGGGTCTGTCATTTTGTGAGATGATTCGTTCTGAGGTAGTACCTCAACGTTATGTTACGAAGGTGTTGGTATAAAAACTATCTGTAAGAGGGAGTGGAAGCTGGAACGGTCATAGGGAGGCACAGAGTGTGCCGAAAACTTAAAATGTAACATTTTATAGTGAAAAAAAATTAGCTGAACCTGGGTGAAACAACAAATTCAAATTCGGTCAATAAGTTTAAATTATGCCTCAACATACAAAAATCCAATCGGATTTGATTTTTTCTGTTTTAGATTACATCAAATCAATGAGACGGTCCGATGTTATGGAGCATATAAAATTAGGTATTTTGAATATTCAGTCAAAATGGCAAAGAGCATCAACAAACACAGACGGCCTGAGGAATCACTCTCTGTAAGGAACCTTTTCCAATCAATATTGTGAAGGAAAATACCGAAGGAAACATTCAGGAAAGTACAGACGAAGATAGCAGTGGCAACTCGCTAGTTTGGAAACTGATTTTTCTTTGTGAAGATAATCGCAGGGTGGGGGTAGGTAGGGGGGTTATCAGATGTAAATTGGGAGGTACATAAACTGAACAGGCAAAGGAGGATTACCACGTAGGAAGTTGTTGATAATGTTCTTGTGTTTCATGGAGTTAAAAAATAAACGTTTTATGCTTTCTTTTTACATCGCGTCATTTTAAGTATTTCTTTGTCACTCATAAAATATCAGATTAGAATGAGAGGTGAGCTTTTCTCTGGGTCTGATTACAATTAACTCAAGAGATTTCCCCTGTGTCGTAACTGTTTGGCCCTTTGCTTTGACGATTTGAATCGGTTTAAACATATTGAGTCTGAGATTTGGGCAGATCTGAACACATTTACGGTATGTATAAAGTCGAATTCGTGTCCAAGTTCTTGAAATAAATCGTAGGAGAGAAAAGGTGTTTAATTTCGGTTTCTTGTAGTGGTTTAAATTAGCATTGAGTGACATTGCTCTGCAAATTGCAGAAGAGGTTCGGGGAATGAAGATAATTCCATACTTTGCCAAGAACGGTTCGAAAGAAAGGTAACGACTATACCCTTACAATTAGCAAACAAAGTAGAATTGGATTTAACTCGGGACAAAAATAAAACAGAAGTTTTTCGGGAATTACTGAAACATTTAGTTTTGTGAGAAAAACAGACAAGTGCAGTAGAGATAGAAAATCTTCAAATACACTTGTGGAAAATGGACTTAGAAGATAAATAAAGCGAGAGAGGACCGACAGTGGGAGAAAGAAAGAGAGCAAGGAGAGAAAGAGAGAGAAAGAGAGTGAGGAAATCACAAGTTCTTAGCTGAGAAAAGAATGAGGGAAAGACAGAGTGAGAAGAAAGGGAAAGAGAAAACAGGAGATAGAATTTGAACTTGCGAAGTTGCAACTTATTCAACAAGGTCATGTTAATAGGTTGAAGATTAAAAGACAAGGTCGTGATGTATACAAATATGCCCAAACCCTGCCACATTCTGATGAGAAAGGTGTGCACCACGTCTGACTTCAATCTGGACTGTGGTGCAGGGGCCTCTCAGTGTCAGAGGGAGATGAGACTTGAGCTTGACCCAGGTGTGTGAATGTCCTCTGTTCGTCTGATATCCGGGGCTTCTTTCAAGCAGCTTTAATATTTGGAAACCCCAATATATTGGTTAAGCAGATGGCATTGTCAGAGGACTTGTGGGTAATGTTGTTTCAGACTAAAGTGGGTGGACAGCACTAGTGAGATATTTACAGTGCTGTCAGATGTGGATTAAAGAGACTTTGCAGACTTAAAACTGACTTTTTATGTGCTTATTAACTGGTGCCAGAAGTGTAAAGACAACGGTTCAGGAACCAGGTCAGACTTATTTTGAATGTGAAATAATTCAACATAGTCATTTTGATAGAAAGGAGTGGGCATTAAACATTGATAAGGACTATGATGGCTCTAAGAGACATTACTCTTCTGTAGAAATAGAAAACCTCACATCAGGAATGATAAGACTTCTAGCGGATGAACGGAAATTTCAGGAAGTGAGAATTAGAAGGTGAATCAACGTTGATACATTAGATAAAATTGCAGCAAGAATTTCGTTCTGTGAGGGATAAAATTTGGCAGAAGGAGAGATCTTACACTCCCAAATAAAGAGTGGAGAGCACTGATATGTTTTAACCGCAGGTTAAAAAAGAATGTATGGGGGTGACGGAGGTGAAAGGCCTCAGGTGGTTCCACTGTGGTAAAGTGGAATAAGTGAAGTTGCAGAGCTGGTCGTTAAAGAAAGGCACTGTGGGAAAGATGTGGCAAAAGAAACTAAGCCACTGGCATTGGTGGAAGTAGTAAAGAAAACGCCATGGAAAGTCGAGGAGCTGCAGGAGAGTGCAGAGCTTAGGCAGGGGATGGGTATGGAGTTGGTGCCTGGTCTGTTTAATTTATCCCATTCTGCACATATGGTTTACTCAGAAAGGACAGGGGAGAAGGACAACAAGTTATAATTTTTAGAGATGCAGAATCTAACCAGGCTGCTATAGTATGAGATGGACCAAGTTCACTCTTCCTGACCTCAACTGAGAGAGTGGTAATTTGAGGGATAGATGGACAGTACTTTAGCGTCCTCCTGCGTAAGGTCAGGTTCGAGTGTAAAATCAGAGCTTTGGAAGAAACAGTGGGATGGATTGATAGAGTATCTTTTTCAGGAATCCAGTTTGTTCTTGGGAATGGTTTCGCAGTTTCCAAAGTGGGAGTGACACCCCTTGCTGTGGAAATGCTCAAGGACGAAGAGGAAACGAAGGTGTTAAAAGTAAATTTTCCTGCTATTTTCACAGACTGTGTAGTAACAAAGTTCCACTGTCATAAGTCACAGCATGAAGCAAAAAGTAAAGACAAAGTTGAAATTGAGGTTCAAGTTATCTGACATCCTGCTTGACATAATGGTACAGGAAAAACCTGAAAGCATATGGTCAGACAGAAGTGTTCAGCCCTGAAATGATAATGTTCTTGCAACAGAAGGCCGAAAAAGATATACATGTTGATATGTGCGAAAAGGAAGGAGAGGATATTATTGAGCATTATTACAACAGAGAGAAAGCATTGGAGGTACAGGTATTGCTTACATCCCCACAGAGTAAGAATCCAATTCCAAATGTTGTGGAATTTGATGTGCCTCAAAATATATTAATCTTGAGGAAGTATTTGCGGACTGTGATTGGTTCGTAAACTATTTGTCTCAGCAACAAAGAACGCATTTGAACTTTTTTACAACAGGATGATGATATATTTAGAAATAAATGCGGGGGAGGGCATGCTATTGTGCACGAGGTAGACGTAGGGAATACTGTTCTGAAAAAGCAAGACCATGATCTGCATAATCCATCCAAGCCAGACAGTCCAGAAAGAAGTGGAGCCTATGCTCAACGAAGATATCACTGGATAGAGTCAGAACGAATGGAGTTTGCTGATCGTTTTCATTCCCAATCTTAACGGGACTGAAAGGTTTTTTTGTGGATTACTAGAAGGTCAACGCCATAACGAAATCAGACTGATACCCGATATCTAGATTCGAGGTCTGTAAGAAAAAGTTGGGCAAATCAGTTGCATCACAAAGTTAGACTTACTACGTGGTTATTGGCACGTACATTTGTCAGAGACAGTGAAAGAAATTTCTATGTTCAACCCTAAATGGACTTTGTTTATTCAAAGTGATGCACTTCGGAATGAAGAATGTATTCGCCACATTCGCAAGGTACATGAACATCGTTGTCCCTGGGGGTTAACAAATTGGGCAGTCCATTTTGACGACACAATGATCTTTAGTAAGTCCTGGAAAGTTCACATGGTATAGTTGGCAGACCCCTTTAAAGGACTACGATGAGCAAACTTGGTAATAAACTTAAACAAAACTGAATTTCACGAAAGCACAGGTAAATTTTTGGAACATGACATTGGACATGGAGACTTGATGATAAGGAACGCAAAGACAAAGAATTTTCCACAACCACATCGAACGAAGAGGTGTTTCGATTTTTGCAACTAAGCGGTTTCTATCAAAAGTTTGTTCCAAACCTGAGCAGTGTGGTGGCACCGTTAATCGATTTGCTGAAGAAGAACAAAGCATTTTGTTGCACAGAACAGTGCAGATAGCATTCGACCATTTGAAGTTAATGTTAACCACAAAACAAAACTTAGCTACACCAACCATTTCAAATCATTTTAAAGACGCCATCGATGTTCGTGCCATTAGAGTTGGAGCTATACCCAAACAGGAAGATGAGGATGGGATTTAGCTGCCAGTTGGTTTCTTTTCGAAGAAGATCAACATCCACCAAAGCTCATCGTTCATGATCGAAAAAGAACTATTGAGTTTGATACTGGCCTCACAACATTTTAATATAGGTGTCACGACCAATGTGTTGAAGATGGTTATGCACAAGTATCACAATGCTCTTTCATTCTTGGACCTTTTCAATGTAAAACAAAATGAGATGATCGCTGGAGTCTTACGTTACGGGACATAAGTTACAAAAAGTAAATGTTGTAATAATGTCATAGCTGATGCGTTGTCATACATTTAACTGACAAAGTATAAATGAGACTGATATCTATCATATATATATATCGGAAAAGTTGATTATGAAATTATATTAAAGTCTTATGCTTGCCGTAGTAATGTTTTTAAGGAATAAAAAGAAATGAAGCCATCTTTTCATTGTGGTTATTTATTCATTTTATTTTGAGTGCGAGGTATTACGAAGTCATAGGTGTGTACAGGATCTTTAAGAGAGTGAAAGTTGACAAGTGTGCTGAAAATTTTTTTAAAGCCTCACATTTGGCCTGAAACAAATAGTTGATCAGAATTGCTACGGTACACAACAAAATTGAATTTGGTCAATCAGTATAAATTGTGCCACAATATAAGAAAATCAAATGGAATTTGAATTTTGCTGTTTCGACGCCATCACACAAATAAGACAATCAGATGTTTTGTACCACAAATATCGGGCATTTTGTATAGTCAGATAGAGCGGCAAAGAGCACCAACAAAGAGATTTTCTATAGAGATGCTCTCTGAAAGGTAAATTTTCAGATGAAATCTGTGCAGCAGAAGATCGAAGAAAAGTCAACTCAGTAAAACCTACAGAGGAAAATACAATGGGAAGACCGACAGCTGGCTAGTTTAGAAATTTCATATTTTTTAATTAACTTATTGAGTTATTGAGTCAGTATATTGCACAGTAAAAGCTAGATAAATCAATCAAAGGAAAACTACAGTGTAGAGAGTTGTGGTTTGATGTTCTCTGTGTTTCTTTGACTTACACAATGAATTGATAATCTATTCTTTTAATACTAGGATTTCGTCGTTCTTTGTCACTCATACTTTTACCGATTGCAAGGCAAGATGAGCATTTCTGTGTGTCTGGTTTAAATTAGCAGAAAGGCTTACCTCGTGTCATAACATTGTGGTGATAGTGACGGAAAGAGTCTGATGGAATCACGGTGGCAGTGATGGAGTGAGTGTGACGGTATCAGGGTGACAAAGTGGAAGAGAGCGTAACGGAGTGGGTTGATGGTAATGGAGCGTGTGTGAGCGGTTCTGAGGGACAGTGATGAAATGAGTGTCATGTGTTCATGCTGACAGTGAGGCAGGGAGTGTGTTGCCGTATGTATACATGACGGACAGACTGTGAGGATGTTAGTGTTGCAGTGGGAGAGTGAGTGTGAGCTGTCAGGGTGACTGACAGAGTAAGTGTGAGGGGGTTAGGATGTCGGTGGTGGAGCGAGTTTAAGGGATCATGGTAACACTGATGAAGGGGCAGCCAGCGCGTCAGAGTGAAGGTGCCAGAGTTATTGTGATCTGGTTAGGGTGACTGTGACAGTGTGAGTGAAAGTTGGTCAGCGACATTGTGATGGAAGGGGTGTGATGGCATCATTTGAATTATGATGGAGTGAGTGTATGGCGTCAGGGTGACTGACTGACTGAGTGTGAGGGGTTCAGAGTAAGGGTGTTGGAATGAGTGTGAGGTGGTCAGTGTGACAGAAACGAAGTTGGTGTGGGCGTCAGATTGCCTTTGAAATTATTTTGTTAGTTTGTCTGTCTGAAAGTGAAAAGTGAGTGTGAGGGTTCAGGGTAATGAAACGAGTGAGTGTGAGTGCCTCCTGGTGACTAATTGAATTTCATGGGGTCAGTCTGATGGTAACGGAGTAAGTGTGAAGCGTTTAGAATGACAGCGAATGGGTTCGTTGGTGGCAGGTTGACACTGATGGATTAAGTACAAAGGGATGAGGATGAGGATGATGCGGTTTGTTTGAGGGATGAAGGGTGACGATGATGCAGTAAGTGTGAGAGTTTCAGGGTGACCGTGATGCAGTGAGCGTTAGTCAGTAAAGGTTGGCTGCGGGATAGGTTATTTTTGACATCACGGTGACAGCAATAGAGTGAGTGTGCGGGGGTCCAAGTGACGGTGATGGATGGAGTATAAGGGGTTCAGGATATCATTGACAAGTCGAGGCGAAGGGTTGGACGGTGACAGTGACTGGGTGATTGTAGGGGTCAAGGTTAAATACACTGAGTGCGAGTGGGTAAAGGTGATAGTGAGGGTGCAGAGTGCGACGGTGAAGGAGTGAGTGCATGAGAGTCAGGATAACGGTGATGGAGTGAACGTGAGAGGGTAAAGTAGCAGTGAGAGTCTGTAAGGGGAACAATGTGTTGGTGATGGAATGAGTGCGATGGGCTGAGTGTAACGTTGATAGAGTGAGTGTGAGTCAGGATGATTTTGAAGCAGTAAGTGGGAGGGGGTCAGGGTGGTGGTTACGAAGTGAGTGTCACTGGGTTAGGGTGAGAGTGATGGAGTGAGTGTGAAAGGGTTAGTGTGACAGTGACAGAGTGGGTGTGAGAGGGTCAGGGTGACAGAGTGAGTGTGAGGGTGTCAGGGTAGCAGTGACAGAGTTTGTGTGAAGGATCAGAGTGACAGTGACGGAGTGAGTGTGAGCGACACAGGCTGACGGCGGTAATGGTGCCAGTGAATGTCTGTGAGGGGAACAGGTTGATAGAGACGATGAGAATGTGAGGATGTTCTGGCAGACGGTGATGGAATGACTGTGGCTGGGTGAGAGTGACTTTGATGGAGTGAGAGTCAGGCAGTCAGAGTAACGTCAGGGAAGTGAGTGTGAGTGTTGCAGTGTGACAGTAACGGAATGAGTATATGGTGGTCAGGGTGACAGAGGTGATTAATGGGATGGGGTCAGTTTTGACAGTGATGGAGTGAATGTAAGGGGGTTACAGTGATGGTGACGGAATGAGTCTGTGGTCTAAAGTTGACAGAGGGGAAGGCATTGAGGCCGGGTCATTATGATTGTGGCAGAGTGTGTGGAAGCGGATGAGGGTGACTATGACAGAGTGAGTGTCTGTCGATCAAGGTGACAAAGACAGAGTGAGTGTGAGGGATTCAAAATGTTTCTGAAGGAGTGAGTGTGATTGTGGCCAGGGCGATGGTGATGCAGTGAGAGTCATCAGTCAGGGTGACGTCCAGGCAGTGAGTGTGAGAGTGTCAGTGTGACAGTGACAGAGTGAGCGCTAGGAGTCAGGGTGACGTCATAATCAGTTTGATGGGGTAAGGGTTAAGGGTGATGGTGACAGAGTGAGTGGAATACTGTCGAGCTGATGGTGAGGATGTGATGGTGATAGGATCCGCGTGATGGTGACAGAGAGATTGTGAATGGATCAGCGTGATGAAGATGGAGTGAGTGTGTTGGGTTCAGGATGATGGGGATGGAGTGAGTGTGAAAGGGTCTGGGTTACAGTGATGGAACTGATTATCTGGCATTAATCCAATGTTGATGGAATGATTATGATGCGTTGCAAGTTTGTGATCGATTGAATGTGATGCAGTCAGTGTGACAGTGGGACAGTGAGTTTGAGGGGTTTCAGGGTCATGGTGTGGGGTTAGTGAGAGAGCATTCAGGTTGTTAGTGACGGAATAAGTGCGAATGTGTCAGGGTTACAGTGACAGTTTGATTATGTGGCATCAGGGTGACAGATGGAGTGGACATCAGGGGGTCAGGAAGACGGTGACGTGATGTGTGTGAGGGATTGAGGGTTATGATGAGGGTGTGAGTATGAGAAGGTCAGGTTAACAGTTTTGGAGTGAGTGTGAGGGTGTCAGGGTGATGGAATGCAGTGAGGGTGAGGTGTTCAAGGTGTCAGTAAAGGAATTGGTGCGAGTGGGTCAGGGTGACGGGAAGGGATGCGTGTGAGTGGGAAAGGGTGATGCTAACATACTGAGTGTGATGGGTGAATGTTTGGGCGTCAGTGTGACATTGATCTAGGGAAAGTTAGGGGTTATGGGTGACAGTGACAGGGTGAATGTCAGTTTGCCAACGTGATGGTGAGGGTGTGAGCATGATGGGGTCAGTTTGACATTGATGGTCTGAGAGCGAGTCAGGTCACCGAGACAGTGAGGGAGTAGGTGTGAAGGGGGTCTATGTGACGCTGACAGATTGAGGACGAGATAATCACGGTGCCGATGACAGGGTCAATAGGAGGGTGTCAGGGTGGCAATAATGTGAGATGCAAAGGGGTCAGCATGACGATGACGGAATTACTTTAAAGCCGTCAGGGTGGCAGTAAGTGAATGAGTGTGAGTGTGTTAGGGGCAGTAATGGAGTGAGTGTGAACGAGTCTTGATGACAGTGACGGAGTGAGTGTGAGGGGGTTCAGGTGGTATTAACAGTGTGTGGGTAACAGCGGCGAGATTGTCTTTGACATCGTGAGTTTGAGGAGGTCGAGGTGATAGGGACAGAGCGCATGTGACGGTGTCAGGGCCACAGTGAGGGAATGAGCATCATGGGGCCAGGGTGAAGGTGGGACAGTGACTGAGAGGAGGTCAGGGACATGCAAATGGACTCAGAGAGTGACAGTGGTGCAGGTAATGCAAGAGAGTCTGGGTGATGATGAAGGAGCGAGTTTGAGTTGCTGAGGGCAACAGAATGGGGAGAATATGACGGGTTCAGCGTGCTGGTGACCGAGTGAGTTTGATGTGGTCAGGGTGACAATAACAGAGTGAGTATGAGATTGTCAGGGGTCAATGATGAAGTGAATGTGAGGGAGTCCATGTGACATTGACGATGCCTGTGTGTGATTTAGGGGACAGTTTGATCGTGACAGAGTGAGAGTATGAGGAGGTCGCATTTCAGAGTCCACTTAAGGACGTCATGTTTACAGTGAGGCATGAGCATCAGAAGGTGAGGTTGAAGATGGCAGAGTGAGTGTGAGTAAGACAGTACGATGTAGGTGGAGTGACTGGGTGAAAGTGAAGGAGCTAATGCGAGTGGATCATGGTGTTATTGCTGGATTGAGTTGAGGGGTTCTGGGTGTTGCTGAAGGAGTAAGCTTGAGTGGGTCAGGGTGACAAAGTGGGAGAGACTTTGAAGGGAGTATGAGTGAGGGAGTCTGGGTGATCGCAATAGTGTGACTTTGACGCTTAGCAATTTGTAGCACTGTGATCGTGAGGGCACCAGTGTGACTGTAGTGGAGTGAGTGGGAGGCGCTAAAGGGTGATAGTGGGAAGGGCTTGTGTAGGTCAAAACGTGACAGTGACGGGGTGAGTCTGAGATGCCCGAGTGACATTGGCAAAGTCAGTGTGAGGAGGGTCAGGGTAACGGTGATGTAGTGAGTGTGAAAGGGACAGCGTGGTAATGATGGAAGGAGTGAAAGGGGGTTAGGGTGATTATGATGGAGTGATTGTGTGGGGAGTCAGGGTGACTGTGAGGGAGTGAGTGTGAGGGGCACAGATTGACAGAGTCTAAATGAGTGTGAGAGTTTCAGGGTAATTTTGATGGAGAGAGTGTGCAGGAGTGAGGGTGATGATGACCGATTGACTGTGAGTTCCTCAGAATCATGGTGACAGGTTGAGTTTGAGGGTTCCAGGTGACAGTGACAGTGTGTTGAAGAAAATCCTTGGAGGCAGACAGTGATAGCTAAGTAGGTGGCACAGTGGTTAACACTGCTGCCTCACAGCGCCATAGGCCCGGCTTCAATACCCGCCTCAGGCGGCTCGCTGTTTGGAGGTTGTACATTCTCTGTGTGGGTATGCTCTGATTTTCTCCCACAATCTCAAAATGTGCAGGGTTGGTGAATTGGCCAGGCCAAATTGTAGTGTTAGGTGTAGGGGAATGGGTTGGGTTATGCTTTAGTGTGGACTTGTTGGGCCGAAGTTCTTGTTTCCACACTGTAAGTAATCTCATCTCTTTCTGACGCATTCCTTTTTGGGGAGATCAGCGTCCAAAGTATGGTGCGCTTGAATTCCGAAGTATAGCAGAACGTTATAAGATGATAATGGAAAGACGATTTATTCTGAGACATAGTATGACCGCTGATTCAAAAGTTTCAGATGGTCCAAGGAGGTATTGAATCAGGGGTCTGCTCACCGAGTCAGCCTTAAGTGATACCTCAGATTCCACAAGGGAACAGGATTGAACGTTGTCACCTGACAGACTGTTTGCAGAGATCCGGAATAAAGGTAGGAAAATGTCCTTTATTAGAGGAACAACACACAGTGGCAATATACCATGAACCACTTGAGAGGGCAGAGCTCGACCAACTAAGATACGTGCTCGATCAATAAATCACAGTGAGGAGAAATTAAGCAGACATACCAAGTCGCCTTCAAAACATAAGCTGCACATTAGCATTGCGTCCTAGTGAGAGAAACTAAACTATGCATGGGAGGCTGCGAGACAGCCTTTCACAGCTATATGCCAAGTGTTTTTGTTCTGCTGGATGACGGGCAAATCAATAAATTGGTCACTTAACTTGAAGGGAAGACATGCCCAAGAAAATGACTTCAACAAAGTGTGGGTTAATGGGGTCAACGTGACGGTGAAGAAGTGAGAGTGAGGTGGACGGGGGACAGTGGTGGGGTGAATGTGAGGGGTTGTGTCTGACAGTCACGGAGTGAGTGGGAAGGGCGTCAGTGTGAAGGTAAATGGTGGAGTGTGAGTGTTGGCAGGTTGACGTTGATGGAGTGTAAGTGTGAGGGTTTTAGAATGACAGAGGGGAGTTAAGGTTGAGGTATTCATGGTGACGGTGACTAAGGGATTGTGGGGGAGTGAGGGTGACTGGGGAGATCGGGTTGACAATGAGGGAGTAACTGTGGGGGGGTCCAGTGACTGTGACAGAGTGTGAGCGAGGGGTCTCAGGTTCATGGTGACATTGGTTTCATGAGGAGTACAGGGTGACATAAACAGTCTGAGTATGAGCGGGTCAGGTCGTTGGTGGTGGATTGAGTATGAGGGGATCAGGGTGATGATAATGGAGTAAATGTGATGGGTGTCAGTTTGCCGATGATGGAATGATTCTGAGGGCTTCAGTGTGACAGTGACGGAGTGAGAGAGGGGGCTAACGGTGACGGTGACAGGGTGAATATGAGTGGCTGGTGCAGGAAATGCACAGCAGCTCAAAATCCAAGGAACAGGAAAATCACGGTTAAGCCCTTCATCAGGAAAGTGGCTTATGGGACGGAGTTTTGAGAGACAAATGGCACCGATGTGAACCTGGGGGAAGGTGATAGGTCGATAAGGTGGAGGGAAAGTGATTAGGTCAGAGAGGAAGGTGGACCAAATATGTGAGAATGAAGATGGACAGGTCAAGAAAGCGCTGGGAGTTGGAGATTAAGGGGTGGGATAAGTTCGGGGAAGGAGCAATGAGTAAACTAGTGAAATCACATTTGTCCCATGTGGTTGTAGGGTCCGAAAGCGGAAGGTGAGTCATCATTCATCCAGGCGTCGAATGCTTTTTGTTTGGCGATGTGAGAGACCCAGGATCTGCGTGTCCTTGGTGGAGAAGGGGGGGGGGTGGAGTTGAAGTGTTCTACCACGGGGCTGTTTGGTGCTGGTGTTTCAGAGATTGGCTCTGGAGAGGTAAGCAAGTTGGAGTCTTGTCACCCCGATGTAAAAGAGACCATATCGGGTACAACCGATACAGTAGATGACATGTCTGGATGCGCAGGGAAATTTCTGTCGAATCTCGAATTATTCTTTGGGACTTTGGACAGAGTTGTGGAACGCAGGTTATGCACTTCTTGCAGTGGTAGGGTAAGGTGACGTGTGTGGTGTATGTGTTGGTAGGGGGTAGGGGTGGATTTGAGAAGTGAGACACGGAGGGAATGGTCTTTCCCAAATGCACATCAGGATGGGCCGGCCAATGTATCCCTCATTGTCGGTGTCGGAAGTCGTGCATGATGATGCAATGGATTCAGAAATTCGTGGGGTGGAAAGTGAGGATGGGCGGTTTCTGTCCCTGTTGCAACTGGAGGGGACAGTCAAGTGTGGAGAAGCGTGAAGTCCAGGAGATGCGTTGGAGGGCATCGTCAAACACGTGGGGAAGAAAATTGAGGTTTATGAAGACGAAGGCCACTGACAACGTTCAATGGTAGAATTGGTCGTCCTCGAAGTAAGTGCCACAGAGGCAAACGAAGGGGGAATAGGCGATTACTTTGGTCCAGGAGGCCAGGTGGGAGGGGGAGTCATCCAGTTCACTGTGTGAGTCGATGAGTTTGTAGACGTTGCCCGTTCTTATTCGCTCACCGCAGATGGAGATGGAGATGTTCAGGAAGGGGAGGGAGGTGCCAATGATCGTCCAGGTAAATTTCAGGTCGGGGTGGAAGGAGTTTGTGAATTTGGTGAACTTTTCAATCTCCTCGTGTGAGCACTTGGTAGCGTCAGGATAGTCATTGATGTAGGGAAGGGAATAGTGAGGAATGGTGCCAGGGTAGCTGTGGAAGATCGACTTTTCCAAAATCACGATGCAGAGGCAGGCATAGCTGGAGCCCATGCGGGAGCACATGGTTACCCATTTGGATGAAGTGTGAAGTTTGGTAGGTTTGGTTGTTGAGGGTGATTGGATATGTTTTGGAGAGACCATTCCCTCCACATACATTTCAGAGAAAGGAACCCCTCTGCCCCTATCTCACCTATATCTGCGTTTCAGAGAGAACTCTCCATCCTTAATTCCCTTGTCAAATCCAGGTTTCCCATTAGACTTCACCGTATTCCTGGCACCTTCCACTGCCATTACAAAAAGTAAACTACCTGCAAAAACCTCCCCCCAACTCCGATCAAGGCCCCAAATGATCCTTGCATATCCAAGAGAAATGTACCCTGTATTTTCACACGTGCCATTTACAGACGTGGTCTCCTCAACACTGGGGAGATTGGATGCAATTTTGCAGATCATTTCAGAGAACATCTCTGGGACGCGCGCATGAACCAACTCACTCTCCCGGAGGCAGACAATTTAAAGCTCCATCCTACTCCACCAAGGACATGCAGGTCTGGGGCCTCCTTCTACGCCAACCAGCCAATGCCTGGAGGAAGAATGCCGCATTTGATGCCTGGGACTCTCCAATACACGGGAGCAATGTGGGTTTCAACACTTTCCTCATTACCCCACCTCCAACTTATTTCATTCCCAAGATTCCCAATTGGCATGGCACTCTCGACCTGACCATCTTCCTTCTCATCTGTCCGGTCCACTCTCCTCTCAGACTTATCACCTTCCCCCTCACCTTCTGCTACCTAGAGAATTTCAAGAACATATCTCGTCACTCCCACTCCCCTTCCATTTATCTCTCTGACACATTGCCCCAGACCACAAACCCCAATTCCTGTTGAAAGGCTATGCTCGAATCATTGATTGTTCTGAGCATGGAAGCTGCCTGACATGTTCTTCTTTTCCAGTAGTACACTGTCGACTGTGTTCTCCACCATCTGCAGTCCATTCTTGCCCCTCAATGTGAGGAGATCAGAGTGACGGTGGCAAACTGCTTATGAGGGAGTCAGGGAAACAGTAAGAGAGTGAATGTGAGATTGTCAGTATGCCACTGCTGGATTAAGTTTGAGGGCGTCAGGGTGATGGTTATGGAGTTAGTGTGAGGATGACAGGATGACGGTTACTGAGTGAGTGTGACAAGATTAATCTGATGGTGATAAAGTGAGTGTGAGAGTTTCAGGTTGATGGTGCCAGAGTGAGCGTGCGGGGGACTGGATGATAGGGATGGTGTGATTGTGAAGGGACTGGCAGGCAGTCATGGAGTGAGCCTGAGGGATCAGGATGGCAGAGATTGAATGAGGGTCAGGATGTCAGGGTGACAATGAATGAGTGACAGTGAGAGGGTCAGAGTAACAGTGCCTATGAGGGTGTCAGTGTGACAAAGACAGAGTAAGTGCAATGTTTCAAAGACCAAGAGGGTTGTGTGAGTGTGAGCATGTTAAAGGATGATGGTGTGTATCATGCGTTCAGGGTGATATTCAGAGTGTGACTGTGAGGATTCAATGTGACGTTGATTGGGTGAGTGTGTGTGAGTCAGGGTGACCGTTATAGAGCATATGGGAGGGGGGTCAGTTGACGTTGACAGAGTGTGTGTGGAGGTGAGGATGACCGAGATGGAGTGACTGCGAGAGTCAGGGTGAAGGAGCCAGATTGAATGGGAATTGTTCCGGGTTACAGTGACTGAGTGACCATGAGGGGTGAGTGTGATAGTGGGGGAGTGATTGTGATGTCAGGGCAACGAAAATGGAGTGTGTGGGGATCAGGGTGTCAGGGACTGAAAGGGGTCAGGATGTTGGAGAGTGAGGGGGAAACGATGACAAATGGAAAGTAAGTGTGAGGAGAGCAGTGTGACAGTGACAGAATGAGTTTGCACGGAAAAGGATGAGAAGACGGAGTGAGTGTGAAGTGACAGGGTGAAAGTGATGCATTGAGTGTGAGGGATGAAGGGCAATGATGATGGTTTGAGTGTAACTGGAGTCAGCGAGAAAATGATGCAGTAAGTGTGATCGGTGTCAGGGTGGCAAAGATGGACCTGTGTACGAGGAGGTCAATTTGGCAGTGGTGGAGTTAGTGTGGGGAGGCAGATGGACGGTGACAGAATGATTGTGAGGGGCAGGGTGTCAGTGATTGAGTGATTGCGATGGGATAGGGTGGCTGAGTATGCGTGCGTTTGTCAGTTTTATGGTGACAGAGTCAGAGTTAGGGGTACAAGGTGGCAGCAGGTGAGTGAGTGTGCGTGGATCTAGATGAAAGCAATGGGGTAAGTGTAAGGGAGTCATCGGGACAGTGAGGGAGTGAGTGTGATCGGGTCAGATTGATGTTAACAGAGTGTGCACGAGGGGGCAAGGTTGACAATGATAGGGTGAGTGTCTGAGGCTATTGTGACGGTGACAAAGTCAGAGTGAGGGTGTCAGTTTGTCAGACAGGCAGTGAGTGTGAAGGGGGCAGGGTGATGGTAACGGACTGAATTTGAGGCAGTAAGGGTGACGGAACTATGTGTGTAAGTGTATCAGGGTGACGGTGACTGGGTGACTTTCAGGGCATCAGGGTGACAGTGACAGATTAAGTGTGAGGTGGTGTCAGGGCGACGTTGACGGAATCAATGTGAGGTGGACAGACAAAGTGATATGAGGTCAGTCTGATGGTGACGAAATGAGTTTGAGAGCGTCACAGTTAGTGTCACTGTTACTCTGATCCCCTCACATTGACTCAATCACAGTTGCCATGTCCGCCTCACCACCCAAATGAATCTGAACGCCTCAAACACACATCCTCACTCTCACCCTGACCCCATCACACTCACTCCATTAACGTCTCCCTTACCCCCTCACGAACACGCAATCAACATCACCATGAGTCCCTCATACTTAACCGTCACTCTCAACAGGACTCCTATACACTCATTCTTTCACGGGCAAGCTGATCTCTCTCACAGTCACTCATCAATGTCACACTGATAAAGAAAAGCTCATTCGCTCTCTGTCACCCCGACTATCACACTCATTCCATCACTGTCACGCTGACTCGGACACTATCAGCCTGAAACCCTCACACTTACTCCATCACCGTCACCGTGATCTCTTGACAGTCACCGTCATTATCACCCTGCCACTCTCACACACCCTCTATTACCGTCAAACTGAATCTGAAGACTCAGTCACCCCTCTCATCGTGAACTTCTCACACTCACTCCGTCAATTTTACCCTGACTCCCTCCCTCTCACTGCATCAATGTCACCCTGACCCCCTCAAAATCAGATCTTCACCATCACCATAATACTTAACACACACTCACCCTCTGTTAGCTTAACCCCCTCACACACACTCCGTCACCATCACCCTGACTATCTCACACTCAGTCCCACTCTCTCAACCTCACCCCATTACACTTACTTTCTCACCATCACTCTAACAAACTCATTTTCACTACATCACCCTCAAACTGATACCGTCGAACTCACCCTATCATTTTCACTCTGAGCCCTGTCACATTCATTCCGTCACCGTCACCCTGAACTCATCATGCGTAAGTCTGAGCACCTCACACTACCTCTGTCACTGTCATCCTGACCACAAACCATTCTCTCCACCCTGTCACACTGCCCCCTCACACAGTTAAACTGTCAATCTGACCAAATCACACCATATCATCACTGTCACTCTCACCCATCAAACTCATTCTGTCACTGTTCCACTGATCCCCTCACAATCAGTCACTCACTGTCAGCCTATGTCCCCTCAATTTCGCTCCGTCTTCGTCAACCTGATTCCTTCACACTGATTCCATCTCTGAAAAAAATCACCCCTCACACTCACTTACTTACTGTCACCCAGACCCCTATCATGCTTACCACGTCACCATCACCCTGGCCTCCTCACACTCACTCCGTTACCGACACCCATACCCGCCATGCTCCTTTACCCCATGTCATTCTGACCACGGTCACAATCACTTCCTCACTCTAACCTTGAGCCATTCACACTCACAACTACACGTCCACTATAACACCTCACTCCCACTTCATCACCGTCTTGCTGATGCCCTCATACCGACTCCATCACCGTCGCCATGACCCCCTCACACTCACTGTCAGTGTCACACTGACTCCCTCAGACTCACTCCGCCATGTCACCCTGACTCGTCACATTGAAACTTTCACTGTTACCTTGACACCCTAACACATAGCCTGTCACTTTTGTCCTGATGCTCACGTAATCAAACCCCCAGACACCCTGAAACCCCCCGCAGTCACTCATTTTCTGTCAGATTGATGACTTCACCCTCATCACGCTGACCTCATAACACATTCCATCCAGTCACCCTGATCCCTCACACGCATTAACCGCCGTCATCTCAACACGCTCACATTCACATCATCACCATCAACCTGACCTGTTTACAGTCACTAACTCTCTGCCATACTTACACCACCCAATCTCACTCTGTCACCATCATACTGATCGCCTTCACACTCACTCCATCACTGCCACATGATTCTCTCACACTCACTCATTCATTCTCAGCCTGACTCCCTCATGCTCACGACCTCACCCTGGCTCCCTCACACACACGCAGTCACAGTCACCCTGACAACATCACATACCCTCCCACACTGTCACCCTGAATCCTTAACACTCACTCCATCTCCGCCTCGCTGACCATCTCACACTCACGCCTTCACCATCACCATAACTCCCTTTAAAGGTAACCTTGACGAAGTCACACTCATTTCTTCACTGGTACATCGACACCCACCACACAAACATACTTTGTTAGTCAAACTGTCTCTCTGGGACTCACTATGTCCTTGTCATCCTGATGACCATCGCACTCATTCCATCAGCATCATTCTTTGCATCTGATACAAACCCGGTCAACCACATCCTGCCACCCAACGCCGTCAATCCGACATAGTCCCTCTGACCCCCTCTCACCACTTCCCTGACCACAACCCTGAAGCCCCTCGCAAACTTTTCACGTCGTTCACATTGACCACTCACACCCATTCCTCGACTGCCACACTGACCCCCTCACACTCACTCCGTCAATGTCATCCGAACCCTCTCATTCAAATTCCATCACAGTCATCCTGACCGCCTCACAATCACTCCCTCACTATCACCCTCACTCCTTCACACACACGCTGCCACCATCACTCTGATTGCCTCACACTCACGAGTTCTCTATCACCATCACTCCTGCACACTCACCCAGTTCTGGGCACCCTGACGAACTCTGCAGTTGTACTGGCTCCACCCCCCACCACCAGTTCCCCTACTAAATCAATGACTGTATCAGAGTCGCCTCGTGCTACCACGCAGAGGTTGACCAGATCATGAATTTAACAAAACCTTCCAACCCGACCTCAAATTCACTTTGAGCATATGGGAAACTTCCCTCGTCTTTCTGGACTCTTCCATCATCATTTCTGGCGAGCAACAAACCAGAGACCTACATAATAAGCTCACCAACTCCAATTGCTACTTTCTGCAAAAACTCCATCCTTTATTCCCAATTCCAACGCCTCTGCTGCATCTGTTCCCAGGATGACCAATTCCATCTCAGAAAGTCGAATTATGGCTGCCTTCTTCCATGGTCTCAACTTTCATTCACGTGTTTTTGACGTTGCCCTCCAGTACATCTTCTCCACTTCATGCACCACCGCCCTTGTACCCCGTCCCTCCCAATGCTACCAGGGCAGAATCTCCTTGTCCTCATCTTCCATGCCATACAATTTCCGCATACAATTTAGCATACTCCACTACTTCCACCAAATTCAAATGGAAACCACCACAAGAGATATATTTCGCTCCTTCTGAAAGGACCCTTGCCTCCGCGACTACCTCGTCCAGTCCACACCCCCACCCAGCCCACACCACCCACCTGGCACCTTTCCCTGTCACCGCAGCAAGTGCAAAACCTGCGCCGACACTACTCCACTCACCTCTGTCTTAGGCTTCAAGGGATCCTTTCTCATCCGTCAGAGATGTACCTGCTCCACAGCGATGTCATCTACAGCATCCATTGCACCCGTTTTGTTCTCCTCCTCATCGGAGAGACAGATCATTTCAAATAATACCTGTGGGACACCTGCGCACACCAACACCACCGCCCCGGGGCTGAAACCTTCAACTCCCCCTCCCACTCCATCAAGGACATGCAGGTCCTGGTCTGTTTCACTGCCAAACAGTTACCATGCGATGCTTGGAGGAGGAATGCCTCATATTCTGTCTTGGGACCTTGCAATCACACGGGATAAATGTGTATTCGACTAGTTTCGAAATTTCCACTTCCCTCACATTATCCCAGTCTGAAGCTTCCAACCTGGCACCTTCCTTTGGACTCGTATACTCTCTGACATATCACTCCTCCCTCAAGTTAATGCACTAATTGCTTTCTGAGCTGCATTTTCTTACACACCAGCCCCTCACTATTTATCTCTCAGGCCTGGCCACTAGCCTCATTCCTGATGAAGTATGTTGACCCCAAACGTCGATTCTCCTGCTCCTAGTTGCTGCCTGAACTGCTGTGCTTTCCAACAACACACTCTCGACTCATTTCTTCACTGTCACATCGACCTCTGCACATTTAATCTGTCAGTCAACCTGTTTCGCTGGGACTCACTCTGTCACTGTCATCCTGATAGCCATTGCACTCATACCGTCACCATCAGTCTTTGTGTCTGATATTCACCCTGCTACCGGAGACAGTCAAGCTCTCATTGTCACCCTCAGCCCCTCTCACCAACTTTCTGACCACCACCCTGACACCCCTTGCTCTCATTCCATCTCGGTCGCACAGACCCCTCACACTCACGCCCTTACTGTCACGCTGACTCCCTCACACTCACTCTCTCACCCACATGCTAACCTGTCCACATGCACTCCATCACTATCTCTATGAACACCTTGCACCCTTTTATCATTTCCCCCGACTCCCAAACACTCAGCCCGTCATCGTCACTCTGACGAACTCACACGCACTTTGTCATCGTCTCCCTGAACCCTTCACAATCTCTCTTTCACCGTCACCGTTTACCTCTACCACACCTCTGTCACTGCAGCATTGTCAACCTGACACACTTGCACACACTCCGTCAGTTACACCCTATTCCCCTCGCACTCAACTCTGTTACTCTCACCCTGACCCATTCGCACTCATTTCAAAATTGTTACCCTGACTCCATCACACACACGCTGTTACCGTCATCGTGTACCGCTTGGACCCCTCCGTCACCATCACCTTGACATCTCTTATTCACGTCCAGCTTTCGACAGACAGACCCCACCCACTACAACTCGCTCAACGTCTCGCACCCTGCCACGCTCATGCTCACTCCGCCAGGATCACATAAAACCCCTCAGTCTCACTTTTTCACCAACAGCCTGACACCCTCACAATCATTTCCTAACCGTCACCTTGACACCTCACACTTATTCTGTCACTGTCAACCTGATCCGCCCATACTGACTCAGGCACAGTCATTCTGACACCTTCACTGTCACTGTCACCCATCACTGTCACCATTACTGGTAACACTCTCTTCATCATCACCACGATGACCACATTACACGCTCTCAATCACTGTCAACCTGAGCCCATAACACTCACTCTATCTTGTCAAACTGCCCCCTCACACTAACTCCATTACTGTTGCCTTGAACCATTCACACAACACTTCATCACCGATACTCAGATCCCTCAACACTCACTCCACCTTCTTCACCTTGACAAGCTCAGGTTCCCGATGAAGGGTTTTGCTGGAAGCGTCAATTTTCCTGCCCCTTGGAAGCTGCCTGACCTGCCGTGCTTTTCCAGCACCACTCTAATCCATGTTCAGCTTTACTCCATAACCATCACACTCATACAATCACACTCTGTCACCACCTCCCACCCTGACCCGCTCGCACTCATTCATTCACCATCACCCTGTCCCGTTCACACTGACTGCATCGTGGCCACCATGACCATCTTATAGAACTCTGTCACTGTCACCGAAACATGCTCACACTCACTCTGCCACCTTCACCAGGGTACCCACGCACTCATTCCATCACCCTAAACTCCCACTCTCACCCTGTCATTTTGAACTTGACACGCTCAAACCTCTTCTTGTCACCTTTAAACAGTCCCCGCCTCATATGCAATTCCTCACCATCACCCTGCCCTCTCACTCTCACTCGTTTACCGTCACCCTGACCCCCTCACACGCACCCCATGGTTGTGACCTGACAGCCTCACACTCATTCCATCACAGTCACACAGACCCCCAACTAATAATTCCTCATAATCACCCTCACCCCTCACGCTCATTGCAACTCTGTCACCTGATTCCCTCACACTCAGTTCATGACCATCAGCCTGACCCCTGAAAATCTCCCCATCACTGTCATGCTAACCCCCTTAAATGCAATCTGTTTCCATCTCACTGACGACCATTAAACTGACAGCGTCCGATCAGATTATCCCCTCACATACACACACCGTCACTGACTCACTGAACCAACGTCTTACTTTCTCTACCAACATCTCGCTGGTCCCTTCACACTCACACCATTACCATCACCATCACTTTCACCCCTCACGCTCACATCAACTCTGGCTCCCTGAACTCACTTTTTACTTTCTCCTTTACCATTATGCTGCAACTTCACCCTCACTCAATCACCATCAACATCTGCCTGATCGGTTCACACTTACCCCGGCATTGTCACACGAACCCTTCGCACTCACTGCATTAATATCAACTTTGATCATTGAATCTCCCTCCCCCACTATCACCCGGATATGCCCATACTCACTCTAATACGTTCAAAATGTTACCGTCGCCATGACTTTCCTCACACTCTCCATGTTACCATCACCCTGACATTCCTCATTCTCACAATATTATTGTCACCCTGACACGTTTACACTCACTCCTTCTCCGTTACCTAGAGCACTTCGAATACAATCTCTCACTGTGACCCTGAGCCCCTCACACTCACTAGCCCTGTCCGTCTGACGCCCACCAGAGTAATTCCATCATCGCCACCCTGACCCCACTCAGACTCACTCCATCAACATCAAACTGACAACTTCACACTCACTTCATCACCAATTACGTGACGCCGTAATCTCGCTCACTCTTCATAACCCAGAACCCTTCACACTCCCTCCCTCACCATCACGATGACACCCCCACACTCACTCATTCGCCATCACCTTCACGGCCTTCACACTCATTCTCCCAGCATCACCCTGACCCCCTCACATGCATATCTTCATGGTGACCATAACAGCCTCACACTCACTTCCTCAATGTAACACTGAACGCCGCACAGCCAGTGCCATTGTCACTCTGAACCCCTCACATTAATACCCATTCAGTCACCAAGTGCCGCTCACGCTCAATCTGTCACAGTGATCTAATCCCATCACTCACATTCTCTCACCGTTACCTTTACCATTCAAACTCACTCCATCACCATCAGCCTGTACCTTCACATCCACCCCAAAACCAGTAACCTGAGCCCCTCGCACTTACTCCCTCATTGTCTCTCTGACCGCCTCATTCTCACTCCATCAGCGACAACATGAACGCCTGCTACTCGCTGAAACACTGCCTTCATGACACCCTCAAACTCACGCGTTGCCTGTCATCTGACTCCTGTCACACTCACCGTCACCATTACACTGGCACCGTCACGCTCAATCCCCCTGTCACCCACACCTCCTGAAACACACTCTGTCACTGTCATCAATGACCCGTTAGACGCAATCAGTCTGCATCACCCTGAACTAGGTAAAAACAATGACTGCAGATGCTGGATTAGTGGTGCTGGAAGAGCAGAGTAGTTCAGGCAGCATCTGATGAGCAGAAAAATCGACGTTTGGGCAAAAGCCCTTCATCAGGAATACAGGCAGAGAGCCTGAAGCGTGGAGAGGTAAGGCTCTGTCTCTGTCACCCATCTCGGCTTCGACTCACTCTGTGACCATTAACCTGAAACACGCAAATGCATGCACTCACCGTCAGCCTGACCCACTCACATTCATTGTGTCAGCGTCACAATGACCCTACTTCTTGTCGACCCCATCATCGTCATCCTAATCCCCTCATACTCGCTCCGCCCCTGTCACTCTGTCGTCCTCCCAGTATCAGTGTCTCATGTACTCCCTTCCTCCCAGTGGCCACGCTGCTCTCTCTAATTCATTGGCTTTCTCCTTCCCACCATCCCACTATCAAAGGCTCTCTGGCAACCTCTCTGCTGGTCTCCGTGCCAGTCTCCATCTCTCCATTCCTCCTGGTCTGACTCGGGCACTCCTTCCCACACACCAGGGCGCACATGTTACCTCTCTGCCACCTTCACTCTGTTCATCACTCTCTCCCCGTCTCGTTTGCTCACTCCCTATCAGTTTCCCTTGATCCTTCACTACCTCACAGTCTCGCTCAATACCTCCACCCAGGTCTTGCTCACTCGTCAGCTCTCTCCTGGTTTTGCAAGATCTCTCCCACCTTCCTTCCGGGAGTCACTTCATCTCTCCCGGTTTGCTCACATGTCACTCTCGCTCCCCCTCCCGGCTTTGGTCAGTCACTCCCTCCCACATGGTATCACTTGCTCACTTTGTCTCTTCCTATCAGACTCAGTCACCACCCCTACTCCCAGTCTCGCATGCTCACTTGCTCGCTCACAGCCTCATTCTCAGTCTCACTCTTTCCTTCCCTTCCCCGCACCTCACTCGCTTACCCCGTCCCTCCCTTCAAGCCCTGCATTCTCCCTCCCTCCCGATCTTGCTCAGTCCCTCCATCCCGCTTTACTCGTCTCGCTCTCTCCGTGCCTGGCTCTGAATCTCGCTCGTTCACTTGCACATTCTCTCCCGGTCTCATCTGGAGCCCCTCCATTTCTTCCGTCAAGCTCAGTCTCCCAGTGCCTCCCTCCCCGTTTTGCTACCTCACTCCCTCCCATTATTCCTTGATCTATTTCTCCTCCCCTCCTGGTTTCATGCATTCCAACGTCCTGGTCTCCCTCCTCGCTCATCTCCCGTCTCCGTTGCACCCTCCATCCCGTCTTGGTCGCTCGCTGGCTCCCTCACAGTCTCGCCGTGTGTCTTGCTTCCAACTGTCCGGTCTCGCTACCTCCCTCCCTGTCTCGCTCGCTCATTCACTCGCGCCCTTCCATCTAGTCTCAGTAACGTTTTCCCTCCCTCCAACACTGTCTGACTTGCTCCCTAGTTATAGTTCATACTTGCACACTGTCTCCCATTCTAGCTGGCCTGCTCTCTTATATTCCGATGTGCTCGATCCCTCTGTTCTCACTCGATTGCTCTGTGTCTCCCTCCCTCTTTGCGTTGCTCCAAGCAGATATCGATACTGCAGATGCTGAAGATTAGAGTCAAGATTAGAGAGCTGCTGGAAAAGCGCAGCACGTCAGAGGAGCAGGAACATCGACGTATCGTGCAAAAAAAATCCTTCATTATGAACATTCGCTTCCACCTGCTATTGCTCGCGAACTCTCGATGGCTTTCACTCCTTTTGTCCCAGCACCACGTGATGGCTCCACCCTTTCTGGTCTTGCTTGCTCGGTCCCTACCGATATCACTTGCTTGTTCCCTACTGTTCTTTTCTCTCCTGCTCGTTTAGTGTCAGTCATTCCCTCATTCATTCATTTCCTCTATCCCTTCCCTCACACCCTCCTGGTCTTATTCACACGGTCACTCACAATTTCCCTACTGTTCTCTGTTGCTCGGTCACTCCGTCCTGGTCAATCTCTCTTGCTCTCTCAACCCTCCTGGACAGTCTTGCTCACTGCCATTTGGTCTCTCTCGCACACTCCCTCTCCGTCTAGCACGATTATAGAGTCATAGAGATGTACAGTATGCAAACAGACCGTTTGTTCCAACCCGTCCATGCCGACCAGATATCCCAACCCAATCTAGTCCCACCTGCCAGCACCCGGCCCATATCCCTCCAAACTGTTCCTATTCATAGACCAATCCAAATGCCTTCTAAATGTTGCAATAGTACCAGACTCCAACACTTTCTCTGGCAGCTCATTCCATACACGTACCACCCTCTGTATGAGAAAGTTGCCCATTACGTCTCTTTTTTATCTTTCCCATCTCACCTTAAACTTATGCCCTCTTGTTATGAACTCCGCGACCCCAGTGAAAAGAATTTGTCTGTTTACCCGATCCATGCACCTCATAATTGTGGAAACCTCTAAAAGGTCACTCCTCAACCTCCGATGCTCCACGGAAAACAGCCCAAGACTCTTCAGCCTCTCCCTATAGCTCAAATCCTCCAACGCTGGCAACATTCTTGTAAATCCATTCTGAACCCTTTCGCAACATCTTCCCGATAGGACGGCGAAATGAATTGGACGCAATATTCCAACAGTGGTCGAACCAATGTCCTGTACAGCCGTGACATGACCTCCCAAATCCTGTACTCAATAATCTAACCAACAATAGAAAGCATTTCAAATGAATTCTTCACCATCATATCTACCTGCGACTCCAGTATCACGAGATATGACCCTGCACTCCAAGGGCTTTTTGTTCAGCAACACTTCTTAGTACCTTACCATTACGTGTGTAATTTCTTTTCCAAAATTGCTTGCAGCATTCTTCCCTCACTCCTGGTCTCATACCTCCCTCACTGGCCCGCTTGATCTTGCTGTATCCCACCGTCCCGGTCTCTGCCACTCACTCCCTTCCTCATGGATTCGCTCACTTGATCCCACCCGCTCTCTTGGTCTCGTTTGTTCTCTCCACACCATTCTCACTCACACTCTTCCTCCTTGACTGGCACACTTGCTCACTCGCACTTTTGCTAATTTCTGGTCGCAATAGTTTGCTTGCTCCCTGCCGGTCTCGATCGACTCCTTCCTTCCGAGTCCTGTTCAATCCAACCTTGTTTTCTTCCATTCGCTCCCTCACTGCCTCTCTCCCGGTGTTGCTCGTTCGCTCACTCCATCCTTCCACGCCGTTATCGTGCATTCACTCACTACTCCCCGCCCTCCCAGTGTGATTGGCTCACTCGCATACACTCTCACGGTCTGGCTGGTTCACTCCCTCCCAGCTTCGACTGCTCCTTCCATTCCTAACTCCCGGTCATGGTCGCTCTCACCCTCCTTCCCTTTCAATTTCCCTCTTGTAGAGCTCGCTTTCGTTTTCGTGCCCTCTTGGTATCCCTTACTGCCGAACTCGCAGTCTTGTTCGCCCCTTCCCAGTTTCGCCTGCACCCTCCCTGTTCCGCTCATTCCCTCCCTTCGTTTCGTTTACTCCAGGTATCGCGCTCTCTGTCCCTCCCAGACTCTCTGGCTGGTTACCTCGTGTTCTTACTCCCTCCAACCCATCTCACTCGAAACTCTCCCCTGCAGCCTTGCTAGCTTGCTCTCTACGTCCCTCAACTTGATGCTTGCTCCCTCCCTCGGTGTCTCGTTTGCTAGCTCCCTTCTGTCCTGTTGTGTCCCCTCTTCCGGATTTTGCTCATTCCCTCCCTCCCAGTCTCACTCGCACAGCCCCACCGTCTCTTATTGTTTTGGTTATTCACCCTGTCCTTCCCTCCCTGCCTCCTCAATCGCACCTTCCCTCACGATCTTGGTTGCAGACTTCTTCACTCACTTCCGGCATCACTCGCTTGTTCTATCCCTCCCATCTTCAATTCCACAGTCGCTTGCTTGATCCGTCATGATGTTGTTTCTCCCTCCCGGTCTTATCTCCTCCACTTCCAGTCTTGCTAGCTCCGTTAATCGCTTGCTTGTTGTCTCCAATCCTCTCAGTCACATTCGCTTTTTCCCTTACAGATCTGCTCCAGTGCTATGTGTCTCACTCGCACACACTCCCTCTCGGTCTCGCTTGCGTGCTTGCTTGCTTTCTATCCCAGAATATGCAGCTCGCTTGCTTCAACTCCTGGCGTTTTGCTTGCCCCCTCCCTTCCTGACGCCCAGTCTCTCTCGCTTGCTCGCACTCTCCCTTCCTTCACGTCTCGATCGCTCTCTCTTTCTCTTCCTTCTGATCTCCATTTCCCATTCCCTATCTTCCTTTGTCACTCACCAATTTGCTCACTTCTGTGCTTCCAGTGTCGCTCTCTCCGTCTCTCCTGGGTTTGCTCACTGCCTTCATCCCGGTCTTGCTCACTCGATCCCTCCAACCTGGACATGTTCGCTCGTTAACTCCTTGGTACTGTCTTGCTCAGTCGTTTCCTCCCTTCTTCCCTCTTGGTCACGCTCTTGCCCTTCCCGTCTCTCTCTTGCCCCCTTCCACGCAGCTTTGCTCATTTCCTCAAACTTTCTTTTCAACCAATGTCTCTAACTCAGGCCCACCCACACATTTCATCACCATCTCAGATGTTCCCTTTCAGACTCAGGCACTCATACTGACTCACTCAGTCCGCCTCACATCTTCAGAGCTCACCACTCACTATCACTTTCATGTCTTCAACACACCAAACCACACTCAATCCCCCGACACTCCCCAGCACATTCCTCCACAATCACGCTGACAACTGTACACACTCTACCAATATCACCTTCATTCCCCGCACACTTCTACACTGTGATGCTTACTATACCACACACTTACCTGCATCGTCCCCCATCGTCACGCTCACTCAACCACACACACAAAAACCTACTATCACAGTCAATCCCCGGTATACACTGCCATCATCACACAGATGAGACTGGACACATCCTATCCAACACGCTCACTCCCCTCACACTACCTCCCCGTCAAGCTGCCTCCCGCGCAAATGCACCCCACCGTCACGTTCAGTCGCCCACACTCTCCCCTGTACTCTCCATCACTGTCACGCTCACTGCTCCAGACAATTCCCTCCCCGCTGTATTCGCTCTCTGGCACACTGCATCACCAAGTTCACTCCTAAACACATTTCTGCACACAGTCCCCCACTATCATGCTCACTCCCGCACAAACTGCCCCACCTTTAAATTCATTCCCGCACATTCTCCACTATCATCCCGCTCAGTCGTCCATTCACACATGAACTGTCATTCACATCACTCGCACAGTGCCCAAAAGGTATTTTGCCTGACCCACATCCTCCTCAAGTGTCACACTCACTCGTCTGCACACTCTGTCAAGGTCACACATACCCCAATGCATACTCCTTTCCCATCACGCTCATTCTCCTGCACATCTACACCACCTCGTGCGCTCTACAACAATCTCGCTTGCACATTCTCCTATTATCACTCCCACTTCGCTGCACATTTCGCCACCGTCATTCACACTCCTCCGCACACTCCGCCTCTCTCATTCCCCGCAATTTCCCTGAAATACACGCATGCACACTCCTCACGGTCACACTCACTTCCCCGCACAATTGTTCGCCATCATACTTAATCCCCCACTCTCAATTCAATCATCACACTCTCTCCCTTGTTCTCCCTCACCGTAATGCTCACTGTCCTGCACAATCCCCAATGTCACACTCACACAGTCTGACTCTCTCTGCTATGAACACTTGCCTACGAAACCTTCCATAGTTCATCCCACTCTGCTTCCTGAGTATAAGTCCCACACAGTCTGGTCCATGTATAATAGCCTGTTATCCCATCCACAGATTTTACACCTCGTCACAACCTAGGGTGCCTTTGTCACATTTCCCTGGAGTAGAAGTCAGTGTTCTCACAGCCACTGTGTCCCGGAGGAACGCTGTTTCTGCCATGCCCTCCATAATGTTCCTCAGCCAACGCCCTGATGCTCCACCTCACCCCAACCCATTTAACTGAGAAACGGGAGGTGAGAGTGGATTCCTGAAAGACAGGTTTAGCGAGAGGGAGATTGGAAAGTAGAGAGTCCAAGACAGAGAGAGGATAATGAGCCACGGGAAAGGGAGCGACAGTATAATAGAGTACGACATTGGAGAAAGAGAGAGAGAGAGAGAGAGAGAGAGAGAGAGAGAGTGTGATTGTAAGTGAGACGTAAAGGGAGAGGGATAAAGGCGGGAGACGTATTGTACCGAGGCCAGGAGTCGGTGACGCGGAGAGGAGAGCATGGACAGAGTAATTTAAGACAACCCCTTACATCTTGACCATTTCCCTGAGACCCAGGACTTGGGGCAGAGTCTGTCTCAGTATGCTGCTTGTTACTTTTTAATTAACATTGTTATTGTTCATAAATTGGAGTGATTGATACAGACTGTTGGATAATGCCTTTTCTCAGAGGCTCCGGAGTTGAATACGTGGTCTTGAGGCGAGGAATAGGGAGAAAGAGGAGTTGAACACGTGGATACAGGGATGGAACTGGAGGGAGGATTTCGGTTACCTGAGAAATTGGGACTCATTCTCGGGTGTTTTGGACCTCTCCAACCAGGATGGTTTGAATAAGATCTGTACCGATATTCATGGCGCGGTCGGGGTGGGGGTGTCTTGTGTAGTGGAGGAATTTACGAATGCTCTTCGTGAGGTTTTAATATAACTGAACATGGCGAAAGGAGCCTAACTTTTAGTTCCAGGGTCTAGGATGTTAAGAATATGAGTTCAAAAATAATGTTTCACGGCCGCAAGTGTGCACTTCCAAGCAGGAAGGCGGGTTTAAATGTCTCCACTTCAACACCAAGAGCATTCAGAATAACGTCAGCGAACTTGCAGCATAAGTTCGATGTTATGGCCATTTGGGAGACGTGGATAAAGCCGGGACAGGAACCGTTGTTACATTGTACAGGATTTCTATGTTGCAGTAAAAAGGGAGAAGAAGGTAAAAGAGTGGGAGGTGTGGCATTGCTGGTCAAGAACAGTATTATTCTGGCATAAAGTACGCTTGAGGACTCGTCTACAGACAAAGTATAGGCTGAGGTTAGAACCTAGAAGAATACAGCACAGAACCGGTTCTTTGGCTCTCGATGTTGTGCCGAACTATGAACTAATGTAAGCCCATCACCCTAAACTACGCCACCCCCATCCATATGTTTATCCAAGAACTGCACAAATGTCCCTATTCTGGTTGAATTAACTACATTGGCAGGAAGGGTATTCCATGCCCTTATCACTCTCTGAGTGCAGACCCTGCCTCTAACATTTGTCTTAAATCAACACCCCTCAATTTGCAGCTATGGCCCTTCGTAGAAGCAGATGTCATCATCCTAGGATATAGACTTCCACTGTACACTATCTAATCCTCTGATCAGCTTGTATGTCTCGATTAATTCCCCTCTTACCCTTCTTTATTCAAATGAGAACAGACCCTAGTCCCACAGCCTTTCCTCTTAAGACTTTCGCTTCAGACTAGGCAGCATACCAATAAATTTTCTCTGCGCCCCTTCCAATGCTTACACATCCTTCCTGCAAAGAGACAGCCAAAACTGCACACAATACGCCAAGTGAGGCCGCACTAGCCTTTTGTACAGTTGCAACATGTCATCACAGCTCTGGAACTCAATGTCTCTTTCAAAAAAACATAACAGACTGTATGCCTTTATAACAGCACTACCACACTGGGTGACCACATTCATGGATTGATGTACATAGGCACCAAGTTCACTTTGCACATCCACATGACAAAGAATTGACGCAGTATTCTGCCTTCCTGTTATTCTTTCCAAGTTAATCACCTCACATTTATCTGCATTCAACTCCATTTTCCACGTTTTCTCTCAGTTCTGCAGTTAATCCAAATCTCCCTGCAAACTGCAATATTCTTCCACATTGTCCGCCACTCTATCGACTTACTCATTATCTGCAAACTTACTAGCCCATCCAGTTATGTTTGCGTCCAAGTTATTTCTAAAAATGCCAAACATAAATTGTCTTAAAACAGATCCTGGTGGCTCACAACTCGAAACTAGACTCCAGGCTGAAAGTTTTCTATCAACTGTGACGCGTTGACTACATACAGAAAGCCAGGTTCTAATCCAAATTGTTAAATCACATTCATTGGAATGCCTCCGCGTTTTATTCAGTAGCCTACCGTGTGGAATCTTACAAAACGCTTTGTTGAAGTGCACTTACAGCATGTCAACGTCCCTCCCCTGATCCACATGCTTGGTCACCTTCTCAAAAAAAAAATAAATGAGGTTAGTGAGACACGGCAGGCACTTGAAGAATGCATTTGACTATTTCAAGTCAAATTGTTGCTTGCTAGATGATTATAAATTATAAATCTTATAATTGTTCCCAAAATGGTTCGCACGACAGAAATTGGGCTCACTGGGTTATCTTTACTGCTCTTCTTGAACAAGGGCATAACAATTGTAATCCTCCAGCGTTTTTCATCGATTAGATTAGATTACTTACAGTGTCGAAACAGGCCCGTAGGCCCAACAAGCCCAAACCCACCCTGCGAAGAGAAACCAGACCCATTCCCCTACACCTAACACTATGGGCAATTTAGCATGGCCAATTCGCCTAAAGTGCACATTTTTGTTATTGGACCGGGAGGAAACCCACGCAGACAGATTGAGAATGTGCAATCTCCACACAAACAGTTGCCTAGGCGGGAATTGAATCCGGGTCTCTGACGCTGTAAGGCAGCATTGCTAACCACTGTGCCACCGTGTCGCCCGTGGCATTAAACCTCTGGTATTAAACCTCTAGACAATGACGACTCAAAGATCAAGCCCAATGGCTCGTCCATCTTTTCCCAAGATTCCCAGAGAATTATCAGAAAAATCCCATCCAGTCCAGATGAGAATATTCGTCCCTCTCTGATCTCCACAACGTCCACACACAACTGCCCAATTTTGTCTTTGACAGGCCCCATTCCTACACCCGTCATCTTTTTATTCCTCACATATCTATAGAAAGCTTCAGGTTTCTCCATTATTCTATGCGCGAAGTCCTGCTTATCTCCCCTGCTCTCTCTTCGTAACTCTTCCTTTAAATCATTTCTAGCTCCTCTGTCACTCTCCATTACCTCATCTGAACCATCTCGTCTCATCGTCACAAAGGCCTCCCCCTTCAACATAACATGATGTTACTCAGCAATCAGAGCAGATATTTTAATCTCTTATGTCTGTTGTACAGGAAATGGACGGAAACGTTCTGGTCGTTCCTTGCCAGTCTCCCTGGCATGGTCTCGCCTAGTCCCACTCGCTCCCTCCATTCTGGTCTTACTCGCTTCCTCCCTGTCACTCGCTCCTGGTCTCGCGCACTCACTCACAGTTTGGCTCTTTACCTGCCTTCTGATCACGATTGCTTGGTCCTTCTCGATCTCGCCTACATGAGCCCTCATAGTCTAGCTCACTCCCTCTGTTCCTGTCTCACTCGCTCCCGTCCTCCCTGCGTCGTTCTGGTCTCACTCACTCCATCTGTCCTGGTGTCGCTCCCTCCCTCCCATCCAGTGTCGTTCGCTTGGCGTCTCCCTCCCTTCCCGTGTCACATGTACACTCCATCCTGACCTTGCTTTCGCCACCGCACTCATCTCCCTCACTCGGTCCTTCTCAGGATCACTCACTCGTACGCTTCCTCCCTCCCATCTCACTTCCTCACTATCTCCATTCCTCCTTCCCTCCCAGTATCAATCGCACTCTCCCTCACTCTCTCCCGATCCCAGTTGCTTCATTGCTCGCTCCCTCCTTTCCTCACTCTTGATCTTGAACACTCGCACCCTCACAGTATTGCGACCTGCCTCACTCCTTTGCTCCCTCCCTGTTATTCTCGCTCTCTCCCACCCTTCCGGGCTCGCCCACTCACTTCTTCCTGGTTTCGCTTGCTTACTCGCTCCCTCTCGCCAGAAATCCCTTTCTGTCTCGCACAAGTCCACCCTTCTTCCCAGTCTCAATCACTCCCACTGTGCTCATGCCCTCACGCTTTCTGTCCCACTCACGCTCTACCACTCAGTCCTTTTCTGTCGTACTCACTCCCTCTCAGTCGAAGCTCTCACACTGACTTCCTCAGTTTGGCTTAATCCTTCACAATTCCCCATGCTCCATTGCCTTCACACCTTAAAACACCCAAATCACCCTCACTCTCCAGTACACTATCGCACACACTCTCCTGCAGATTTCTGCATCATCACATTCACTGCCACGCATACTGAGCCCTGTCAGGCTCACAGTCCCGTACAGACCCTCTCCATCATTTCAATGCCCGATTCTGTCCCTGACAATTTCGCTCACTCACCAGCACAATCGCCTGCTGTCACCTTCATTCCCATACACTCCTGTATTGTCTCTGTCAATCCCCCAAATCCACCACCATCATGCTACTCACCCACACATTTTCACCTTCTCCATCACACCGCTGCAACCATCTTCCGTTTCACATTCTCTCCCCCTTACATTTCCCGGCACACTCCCCACTCTCACGCTCTCTCTCCACACATTCTCCCACTCTGACGCTCTCTCCCCGCACTCTCCCACACCATCACGCTCGCACCACCCCTACACAAATCGACCATCGGACACACACCTCTACACACTCTCCTATCGTTAGTCTTACTGCTGCACACACGCCCGTCTCGCCTACTCTCCAAAACACACGCCCATCATCACATTCATTCCCTGAAAACTCACTCACGTTCATGCTCGTTCTTTCGCACACTCCCCCCACTGTCATGTTCACGCTGCCGCACACTCTCCATCATCATGCTCACTCCCCAGTACATGCCCCCACCATCACGCTCAATCTCTTGCACACTTGCCCTACTTCACACTCAGTGTTTTAAACACTCCCTCTCTTATACACTAAAATTCCCATCCATAAATGCTGGTCTGTAAACTCCCCCCTCTCGTCCACAAGAAATGGCATTTGATCCCATCCAGTCTCTGTTCCCTGCGAAACATACAGTTTGTACCACACAAGCTGTTCCACGTGTAATAGCCTCTTGGCCCAGCCCCGCTATTTCACACTCACCACAACGTTTGTGCCTCCCCTCCCCTTCTCTGAGGAGGAGGACTTACAGCTGTGTTTTTCTCTCCAGCTCAGTTTCTTCAACACAGACAAAAATAAAATTACTCTGATGTTTGGAGTTCTTTCATAAAATATTTTACTTTATACAAATCGAAACGATAGATACAATCCGTAGGATGGTACATTTTCTCACTGGCCCCATGAGCTCACAATAACATTGAAATAGGTGCCTGCAACTCACTGTGCGATAAGTTTGGACAAACCGGCACTACACTCAGTCTTTTACCAGAGTGACAGGCCGCTTCATTGCTTAGAATATGGACTGAAATTAGAAAATCCCGGATGAATTGATTAATTAACGCATTTGATTGATTGATTAAATTGGGTAAAAGAATATTTCAGCACATTCTTCAACTGCTGTCTGAATTTTGTCTGGGTCACGGCATAAATCGCGGTGTTTGTGCAGCAACTGAGAACCTGCATCATGAAGCCCAATTCCTGCACAAAGTAATCTAGAAACATAGACTCATACCTAAACAAATACATTCGGTACCATATAGAATATACCATTAGCGGTGACCATAACAGAATGAAATTGACGGAGATCAAAAAAAGTAGTATGATGGATTTTTTTCGATTTGTCATTTCTGTGTCACACTGAGCATCCCCATTGGCGTGAGCTCGGAGTCTCCTTCGCGCTCTACTGGTCACTAAAATGTATCTGACGGTGAAAACATTGAGCAGCAGAATCAGGAGAAATGGAAGTACCGGGGTTAGAATGTTATGGAGGAACTCGATTGTGACCCAGACACGGGAGGAATGAACTCCGAATGTTACCTCACAAAACCAGGGGTTGTTGAGGAGCTGATAACTAGATCTCAGCATAAAATACCAGAAAATGTTTTTTAAGCAGCTCAACACAGTCACTGTGCCCAGAACCACAGCCGCCGTTTTCTCTCTGCAATATTTACTTTTCAGCTTCTGGCAACAAATGGCCACAAATCGATCAAAGGTGAAACTGACGGTGAACCAGACAGAACAGTCAGTGGCTGCATAGACCAGAAAGGCGTGGATATTGCATACGGGGACAGACAGCAGAATATAAAACTGTTCATAATAAACAATAGGAATGTGTCTTAACATTAGATCGAGGATAATGACCAGTAGATCCGCCGCTGTCATGCCCCCAAGGTAACGTCGGACACATGGAGACAATCCACAATCTTTATAAAGCAGGACATAGATCGTCACCACGTTGACTGTGAGGAAGGAAAATGAACAAGTTATACATCAACTGGAGGTAAAGCGATCACTTTGTTTGAAGATAGAGGGAGGTTTTCAGATGTTTCACTATATCCAAGGGATTACTGAAATAATTAAAGTAGAATTATTTTAAAAGTTGGAAATGTGAACACACAGGCACATATTTATAAGAACAGATGTTTTCCAGAACATTACTGCAACAGACAGACATCATTCTTTTGATGTCACTAATACAGAAGGTGGAAACAATGGCGTCCTGAAGGATTATGTCCCAGTTCTTTGAAGACAAGAATGGAAATTTCTGACATCTATTCTAAGTGGTTTTCGATTGTCTTTCGTGACGAAATGTAAACACACGGAAAAAGTATTCATTTATTTAATTGCCTGAGAGATATTTGAAACACTGTCTCTTCTCAGTGGAACGGGATCTTTCTGGATCTTCTGTTTTGTTCAATTCACTGACAGCCGCTGAGAGATCTCCTCCACCTCATTTACAGTTATGTATGAAACACCCAGCTATTAAATGGTCTGGATATTCGGTTCCTAATATCAATCACCACGTAGCAGTGTCTCTCTATTGATATTAAATCATATTCATTTCCGTCAAATTATGCAATGAAATCCTATCTGTTTTGAGAAAATCAAATGCGCCCAGCTAGAGTCCCTTTAAATCAGCTTTTGATCTCACTATTCCCTGCCCATTGCCACGTTTATTCCTCCTATTGACCAGTTAGGAAACAGTCAGACACCGTCATACTCACAGAACCAGGCAGGATGGGTAATGTTTCACGATGCCCCATCTCCGTCCTGGAATTTTGTATACCCACCAGCAGGACAGACCCGCCAGTGGTGGCAGCACGATAGGATACAGTCAGGGAAGGAGCTTCCCTCGAATTCCAACATTGAATCCAGAACTTGGGAGGTCTCATGTTAACAGGTTAAATTTGGTCATGCAATCCGCCTGATGATGGACATTTTGTGCCCTCTACTCCGTCCATCGGTGATAACATAATTAGCATCCTGAAATCAAATGGGAGGAGGCACTAAGTGTGACTAGGATAGAAAAAGTACTCTGGCCGTGGGACTTTAATGTCCATCACCAAGAGTGTCTCCACGAGTCCACCACTGACAAGGCAGAGCGAGGCCTCAAATGCACAGCAGTCAGACTGGGGGAAGTGATGAGATAAACAACAGAAGGGAAGTATTCTCACCAACCTATTTCTGACAGATGGATCTTCTCCGAACAGTATCTTTGGAAGAAGCCTGCACACAGTCCTGGTGAAGAGAACGTCTCAGCCTCATATTGTAGATGCCACCCACATTGTTATGTGGCACTACCTCCTGTGAATTAGGACATACTTCTAAAAGACCGAGCAAATGAAACTGGGCATCCGGAAGGCCACTGTGAGCTGTCAGCAGCTGCTGCATCATAGGCCTTCCATCTGTCAAAAAGTCAGAAGTAGACTGTTCACTGGTGATCACATAAGTTTCAACATCAATAAAACGACACCATTACTGACGCAGACTATTCTGCCAATCAACAGTTTTAAGCAGGAAGAGAAGCGACGCCATTCAGACATTCGAGCCTGTTCTTCGGTCACCAGAGCATATATTCTAAATTCTCATGACTATCACGCAAGAAATGGAAGAGGGTATTCAGTCTTTTTAAGCTGCTACATCAGAATACGGGGAGGATTGTATACTGAGCCGGTGGCAGGGCTAAATTAGGGTTAAAATACCTTTCATCTATTTAACAGAAAGTAAGGACAACAGTTACACAGTGACCAGTGTTGGATCCTCAATTATTCGCAAACTCTGTCAATAGGATAAATAAATAGATCAAATGTTTCCAGCTAAATTTGACAATGATTCAGAGGTAGGCAGGAAATCACGTTGTCAAGGAGAGGTAGAGAATTTGTACATCGATAGCAATGAACATAGATTTAGCTGATGGACCATAACGTGTGTAAATCTGAACCGGCGCATTATTCAGGATGAATAAAAGGTTGTTCATTGCGTAAATGGAGTAAGATTACACGATTTAATGATACCGTGTGTACTGCAGGGTTCAATCTGACACATTCGACATCGGAAGTGTTGGTCAATCTTCCTGGTGGTCTGGTTCCTGATATTGCCAGTCGCCCCATTGCTCTCAGAACACGCGTGATCAATTGAGGTGATTGGTTAGTAGTGCGAAGTGGTGAGATTGAGGGTGTGTTGAGCCGTGAATCAAATGGATGCCTTGTTCTTAGAGGCCATCCTTTCTAGGTGGAGACACGAATACGATGTGAATAGCTGAATGTTTCAGAATGAAGAGGTTCTGGATGCAGCCAAGACAGTGTGTGTTCATCAAATTAATGAAATGGTCACTCTGCAATATTATTGAACTGCGAGACGGAACTTCCAATCACGAGAATGAAAACAAAAACTTAAGAAATTTCCAGATCAGCTGAAAAGATTACTTGTATTAAATAAAACAACGTATTGTTTATCCTGGAAAGCTGAAACCAGAACAAAACGAGAAACGTGAAAGGTTTGAAGAAAGGTGATTGGAACTGAAAGATTAAGTCTGTTTTCACTCCCACAGATGCGGTCAGACCTGTTTCATTTCTCCAGCTTTCCTATTTGTGAACAAGTTTCAAAGATTTGCGACAAAGCTGCTCTAACACCCTCTCTAGCAGAGAGCGCCATACACCGGGAAGTGAATGATAAGGCAAGGTGCACAAAAGCATTGACTCTGAAACTTCATAATGCTGATGTCACTCACAGGACAGAGTTCTTCATAATGGACATAAGAGAGAAAAAAAACGGAAACAGCTTTATTTTAAACACTGAAGGTTGCACGTACTGGAAGGGAAAAGAGACAGACAGAAATATACAATAACTACTTGGACACAAAAACGAGCATAGAGTCATTGAGTTACAAAACATGGAAACAGACCCATCACTTAAATACAAACCTCCCCTAAACACCACACTGGCCAAAAGAATAGTGTCGCAAAATGACCGGAGAATGCTTCGAGAAAATGATTAATGATACCCAGAACAGACTCCATAAATCCAACATGGAAATTTTGCAGCGATAATCATTACCCACTCATGGAGAGACACAGTACAACAAGGCATAGATATTAGACAACGACAAATACAGAAAACAAAACAAAAGAACTAGACAAACGTAAACGAAGTAGCAACACTGACAACACAGCAGCATGGATAACAAAAAGCAGACTGGGCCTTAACAGACAGTGAAAAAGCCTTGTTAGTAAGGTGATTAGATTAGATTACTTACAGTGTGGAAAAAGGCCCTTTGACCCAACAAGTACACACCGCCCCGCCGAAGCGCAACCCACCCATACCCCTACATTTACCCCTTACCTAACACTACGGGCAATTTAGCGTGGCCAATTCACCTGACCTACACATCTTTGGACTGTTGGAGGAAACCGGAGCACCCGGAGAAAACCCACGCAGACACGGGGAGAACGTGCAAACTCCACACAGTCAGTCGCCTGAGGAGGGAATTGAACCCGGGTCTCTGGCGCTGTGAGGTAGCAGTGCTAACCACTGTGCCACCGTGCAGCCCATTATAAAATTATAACTTCCAGGATGCGGAAAGAAAGATTACTCAGCACCTTTTGAAACAACACTGAAAGACAACCAACTTCCAAAAGAAAACAACCAAACCACTAGACAGGTAGTCCCACCAACATTAAACAGAAAAAAGTAAGGAAACACACTCAATACACAAGACAAGAAAGCACTAGAGACTTTGAAAAATACCATTGTTACCCCATCGGATGAAAAAGAGTATTTGACAGTCATTTTTAATCAAAGAGACTACTTTGAAACACCGAATGCACTACATGGAGAGACCATCACTTATAAAAAAAAAGTGGCGATAGACACGACCCAACAAATAGAGAATAGAATCAGAACTCTACTCATAAAAAATTCAGAAATGTGGACAAACAAATGAGGTCGACTTCCAAAAAAAATAAAAACTGACAGGTCCTATGGATTTCCCAAAATTTCCAAGCCCGGAGCCGCCCCACCCCACCCCACCCACCAGACCCATAGTCTCGCTAACTGGAACACCAACTTACAGATTGGCCAAGGAGATACACCAAAGACTAAGACATTTAGTAGGACCCTGACACCACTACATTCACTCCACCAAAATACAAGAGCATGAAATAGTAGTCTCCTTTGATGTAACAACATCAAATCAACAATCAAAGTGGCCAAGGAAACCGTGACTGTACAATTCGAAGACCCAAAGACACATACACCAATCACCACCGACGTCATTAGCAAGGACAGTATCGTCAAGCGAGTAGACCTATGCCCCACCACCCACTTCTCATTCAACAACAAAACCTACAGAAACACCAACGAAACACCCAATGGGATCTCTGATATCCGGGTTCTAAGCAGCGACAGCAACGCACAGACTCGAACAAACAGCTCTGACAACCACATAACCCAAATTTCGTATCTGCTACATCGTTGACACCTTTGTCGTCACTAAATGAAACACATTAGAGGAAACACTCAAGATCATCAATAATGCACTGACTGACATAACATTCACTGAAGAGGCGTAAACCAACACAAACTGCAATTGCTGGATGTCACAGTAGAGCGACCAGCCAATGGGGATCTTCAAACCAGCGTCTACAGTAACACAACACCGAAGGACCCACTATTGGCCTTCAGAAGCAATCATCCCAGCATCCACAAACGAAGCTGCATCAGAACATTATTTCAATGAGCCACCACACAATGCAGCATAGAGGAACTGCGCAGAGCGGAAGAAATCCACCTCTACAGTGTATTCAACAAGAATGACCACCAATGAACACAGTCTGCCCATTTCTCAGCGACAAACCCAAACAAGCAGTCAAAACGTCTCCAAAAACCTTTGCCACACTCTTCCACATCAGAAACATCTCAAAAACGACTGCCATACTACTCAGACACTTTGGTGTTATGGTGGCCCACAAATCCACCAACACACTAAAACGGCAGCTAATGATCTTGAAAGACCCGATACAGACAACAAGAAAAACTATTGTCATTTACAAAATAACGTGCAAGATATGTAACAAATACTGCGTTGGACCAACATGCAGCAAACTAATTACCAGGATACATGAACATCAGCCATAAAAACGACGTAACCCCCTTTAACTTGTGTCTTTATGTACAGCTAAGGAAGGATGCCACTTCGACTGGGACAACACATCTATACTACGACAAGTGAAACAGAGGCACGCACAAGAATTCCTAGAAACATGGCGTTCGGATCGGAACACTACCAACAAACGCATTTTCTTGGACGCCATTTTCTACCCCGAGAAAAAAACAACAGGAAATGACATCACCAAAGGAAATGACATTACTGCAGGAAATTACTTCACCAACCCAAAGAAATGCAAACATTTAAATGGAAAGCAGGAACTATCAGTTGTGCTTGGTCAAGGTGATCAACTGAAGATGTTACTTAGTATGGTTACGAAACGTCTGAAAATGAACCTTCCAGCTCTGCGAGCAAACTACATCCAGCACTTTAATCTGAGCTGCTAATCTTCTCAAAACTCGACAAGACGCATCTCTCCCTGCCGTCCATGCTTAATTCCAAAATCCATAATCCCAAACTAAACTATTCCCATCTGCCTGCTGTTATGAAACAGGCCACACCCCTTAAAACATTCCATGAATATAGCTATACTCTAAATTTGCTCTTTTCTATAAGCAAGTGTGCTTTGGATGTCCAATGAGAGAAATAGCTGGTCTGACTACTTAGTTTCAAACAGCAACAGTATGTATTTACAATGTTTCTGAATAAAACACAAAGTACATAAAACAGAAAACCAAAATAATTGATACAAACTGAACGAGACATGCTAACCCGAATATATGATGCTGTTATAAAATGCTTATAACAATCCTAATCAACACCCTTGGCACAAAAATTAACAGAAAACAAGAGCTTACAAGCTTGAAGTTAGAGAGACAAAGAAGTAAATGAGTGAGTACCAGGCTGGACTTGTTTCCAGCAGACTGTCCTCACACGAATCTCTGCTGAACTGGCCATAGCTGCTGAACTGAATGAAAAGCACTGCTGCTAGGACTGGCCACTCACCTTTCATAAGACAAGTATTTTTTGAGGAAAACCTCCTCCCTGAGGCATTTTCTGTTAGCTTTAAACAAACGGGCCCTGAAATCTACCCAAACCCTCAGAAGTTTCGTCGTCTCTGTTGTTTAAAACTACTCTGAAAAGTAATAAGCAGAATCTAGCCTTGCCAAACGAACAGGTCTTCACATTGCGCTTGCCTCATTTTTTATATCGATAAATTATCTTATTTAATCACTTAACCAAATGTATTTTAAACGTTTTAACTGTACCAAATTCAACCATTTCCTCTGGCAGGTCATTTCACATCTGAACCATACTCTGTATAACAAGAATGCCCCTCATGGGACCTGATTAAGCCTAACCGAGAACACTGTAGAAAGCTAGGAATACGAATACTGGACCCCCTGCTCAAATATTTGTACCATCAATAGCCACAGGCGACGTGCAGAAAGTCATGAGGTTGGCTAACGTGGTGCCTCTATTGAGGAAAGACAGTAAGCAAAAGCCAGCGAACTACAGGTCGGTGAACATGATATCTTTGCAGGGAAATAGATGGTGACATGTTGCAAAATGTCCAGATTACAGAGGAAAAAGCGCTGGATGTCTTGAAACGGTTAAAGGTGGATACATCCCCAGGAGCTGATCAAGTGTATCCCAGAACTCTGTGGGAAGCTAGATAAGTGATTGCTGGCCCTCTTTGTGAGATATTTGTATCATCGATAGTCACAGGTGAGGTGCTGGAAGACTGAAGGTTGGCAAACGTGATATCACTGCTTTAGAACGGCAGGAAAGACAAGCCATGAAAGGTACAATGTATAGGATCGTGGTGGAGGGTTACTTTTGAAATGGAGGTCTGTGAACAGTGGTGTGCCGTATGATTGGCGCTTGGTCCATTGTTTTTGGTAATGTGTATGAACGATTTAAATATGGTAAGAGGAGGGATCGTTAAGTAGTCTGCTGCTGACACCAAAATTGAGGGTGTAGTGGACTGCGAAGAATTCTAACTCAGAATACATCGGGAGCTTGAACGGATGGGCCAACGGGCCGAGAGTTGGCAGATGGAGTTTAATTTAGGTAAAAGTGAGGTGCTGCATTTTGTAAGGGCAAATTAGGACAGGAATTATATAATACATGGAAAGGTCCAGTGGAGTGTTGCTGACTAAAAAAGACATTAGGTGAATATTCATAGTTCCTTCTACGTGGATTTGTAGGTAGACACGACACTGAAGTTGTTTGTAATGCGAACATTTGTTGGCCAGTCCATTGAGAATAAGAATTAGATACATTGGTGAGGCTGTTCAGCAAATTGGTTGGGCCACGGTTGGAATACTGCACTCTGTTCTGTCTCCCAGTTATACGAAGCATGTTTTGAAATTCGAAATGGGTTAGAATTAATTAGAAGGATGTTGTCATGGTTAGAAGTTTTGAGCTACAGTAAAAGACTAAACAGTCTGACGTTATTTTCCCTGGAATGTAGGAGGGGTGATATTAGAGAGTTATAAAATCATGATGGCCATGGATACGTTGTATAATGATCGCCTGTTCTCCAGGTTAGAGCGGTGCAAATGTGAAGGCAATGATTAAATGTGAAAGTGGAAATGTTGAAAAGGCAGCAAAGGGGCACCTTGTTCACACGGAGGGTGGTGTGCGATTCGAATTAGTTGCCAGCTGAAGTGGTGGAGGCAGGTTTTGGAGGGATATGGGCAAAATGCAGACAAAAGGGAGTCGATGAATTTAGCACTTCAGGTTGGCATGGACGGATTGGTGGAATGGTCTGTTTCTATGCTCTCCAGCTCAATGAATGTATGGTGTATTTGTCAAAAAAATGCCCTCCTCTCATCTTACAACTATCCCCCTCATCTTGAAATTCCCTATCCGAGGGAAAACGCATCTGTCATTCAACTTTGTTTCTGCTCCTCACGGTTTTTATAAACCTTTATAACTTCATCTGTCAATTGTTTTTGTAAGATACGGACTTCCAATGGAGGTCCAGTCCGATCAAAGATCAAACTTCACATCAAAACTATTCAAGGAAGTTGTGGTTAACTTTGGAAGAAAACATTTCATTTCAGTAGTGCACCATCAGAGATCGCAGTAATCGCTAGAGAGTTGACATCAACCACTAAAGACCATGTGGTCTTATGGTCAGGATTATCCAGATGATTGGGATAAGGGAATTCTGTTTGATATTATTTGTGATCAGAGATGTACTGAACGAATCGACCAAATTCAGTCCATTTGAATTCATTTTGGAGCATGATGTAAGAGGATGGATAAATTTGATTGAGGTTAAAATAGTAAGTGAGAATTCAGACACCACCCATTTGGACATTGTGACAAATTTTAGAGAATGAATAAATAGAGCTGGCGAGTTTGCTAGTCAGCATTTGAAAGGATCACAGCATACAGTGAAACTAGAAGCGGGTTAGCAAACACAAATTCTTATTTTTGCAATTGGCCATAATGCATTGCTGTTAACTCAAGTGACAGGTGAGCCTTTAAAAGCAAGTTTTGGTGGACAGTATTAAATTGAAAAGAAATTGACTGGAGTGAACTACTTGATAAGGACTCCAGACAGAAAGAAGTCTCGTGTGTGTGCCATGTGCATGTGCTGAAAAGATATTTTGAATATGGAAGGAAAGCAAGAGGAGAAGGTTTTCAAGATTTCAGCACAGAAGGTCGAACCATGTTCAGAAGATTTTAATTTAAGCATGCCTTACTCAATTAAAAATGGACAATTAAGAAATTGTCAACAATTGGGATATATTATTGCGTTCCCTTCCACAAGATAATCGAAATGGCCTGAAAGAGTTATTACTGTCACATTGGGACATATGCAGAAATAAGCTTGGAAGTAGTAACCTAATTGTGCATGGTTTAGATATAGGAGGTGCTGTTCTGTTTAAGAAGCATCCTGATCGGCATAAACTTCTAACGTCGGCACAGGATCAGAAGCAGATAGAGTGCATGCTACGAGATGGCATAATCGAAGTGAGTTAAAATGACTGAAACACACTCAAAGTCATGGTGCCAAAGCGAGATGGTAGCCAACGGTTATGTGTGGCCTATTGCAAAGTCAACGCCGTTACAAAGACTAATGCGCATCCAATTCCACGCTTTTAGGATTGTATCCAAAAAGTGGAACAAACAACATATATTTCTAAGTTGAACTTGCTCATAGGTTACTGGCAAGTACCTCTGTCAGAAAGAGCAATTCAATTTCGGCTTACATAACGCCAAATGGACTTTATCAGTTCAAAGTCATGCTATATGGTATTAAAAACATTCCAGCCATATTTCGGAGACTGGCTAACAAGATCATTGCCGGTTTACTCAATTCTGTGATGTACATTGATGACCTGATGATTTTTAGTCACACATGGAAGGAAACTTTACAGCATTTATTTGACTTATTCCATCAACTCCAAAGGCAGGCTTGGAGGCAAACTAGCGAAAAGTGAATTTGCAAAAGCCCAAGTCAAGCTCCTGGGTTATGTTATTGATAATTGACTAACGGTCCGACGGGCTGCAAAAACGAATGTAATTGCGGGATGTCCGATACTGTCAACGATAAAAGTGGGATTGCGGTTCATGGGGTTGATTGGATTTTAATGGAAGTTTGGGTCAAACGTTAACAGAGGGGCTGCTCCAGTCACTGAATTGTTAATAAAGTGGAGCAAGAAGATTCAGTAGACAGAAGTCTGTCAAAACGCAGCAGACTGTCAAATGGCAGTTGACAACCAAAGACTGTGTTCAACTCTGTCCCAGTATGAGAGACCAGATTACATGTAAACTTTCAAGGTAGCTATTGTTACCAGTTATGTGGGTGTCGGTGCAATAGTTCTGCAAGAGGGTGATGCGGGAAGAGAAAGACACATTAGATATTTTTCCAGGAAGTTGAACGTTCATCAACATAAGAGTTCAACGGTGGAGAAAGAGACGTTAAGCTTGTTGCAGGCATTGCAGAATTTCAGTGTTTATATTACCAGCAACACATTGAGACAATCGTATACACTGGTCATAACCCATTAATATTTATGGGAAAATTTAAGGACAAAAATGCCATTGTTGAGATGCAGCTTGTGGTTGAAGCCATTCAATTTCACACTCGTGCAGTTGGAATGTCGCGAAAACGTGATTGCCGATGTGTTATCCTGAGGCGATCGGTGGTTAATATACCACGGCCTGAATTTCCATGGTGTTGTGGATGTTTGATTTTTATGGCTAGCATTGTGCAAAATTGTTCCGACTACTAACCAGTTTTTCAGCACGGAGTTCTCACAAATGTCCTTTATTTTTTAAATGAAAGTTATTCCTTGACTCAAGGAAAGTCTGCCATTCATTTTGTTGGAGGGGCAGTAAAACTTGCCGGACTCCGATCAGTCTGGTCGAGAACAGAAATGAAAAGGATTTTGAGAGGCTTTTTCTTTGTGTATAAACAGATGATACTTCAGGCCAAATGGGTCATGTTTTAGAATGAAGATGTCCACTGAAAGGGGAGTGCTCAGCTCTTTAGCTGAGCTGAGCTGAGTTGTTTGTAGTTCAGTCTTGAACTGGGAAGTTTAGCAAGGAGCTGTGTGGAAGCTCTCTCTCTCTTTTCTGCACTTCAACTTCATACTGTAAGCATGTGTTCCATTTATACTGGTTTATAACGGGGGTTTACCTATTCGGACTCTTCTGTGTATTCGTAACAGCATAAACAGGTCAAGCTGAATAGACTGAGTTCCGTATGTGTTTTTGCACTGTTCTTTATGTTTCATTGTAATTTTGTGAATACATTCTATGTATGTTTTAAAATCTAGTAATCAATCTCGTTACCTTACACTGCGATTTTCATTGTACACTTACAGAAACAAATTGCAAAGTAAGGACATCGGCTGCCTGCTTGAGATTGTTTTGAGTATTCTGGCCTAATCCATAACAATGCAAATTACAGATTAAAGCGATTTAAGCAAGTAAACATAGCCTAACAATAAAATATTTTAAAACTTATCTCGATAGTAGAGCGCAAACACTCGATATCCTACTTTTGAGGCAAATGCATCTTTTAACAATGTAATCCCGTTAGCCGAGTGATTCAGGAAAGTTAACCAGATTTTAGGTAACTCCATCCCGACCTGAAAATTGGTATTCAAAATGTGACCCAAACTCTGACCGCGGTGTATATCTTGTGTTATTTGTAACACCCCTGTCTCTGAGCCAGATCTCTGGATTTTACTTACAATTCGGAACCTTTTGTTGTTGTGTCCTGGAGGTTGAATAAGTGTTTCACAGCATGTCAGAGCAGGCTGATGAACAAATATGTAGGAGGATAATTTTGCAGCTTTAGTGGGTGTTGCACGGTGTTAGTCTCCCTACCTCTGTGCCCACAGGTCGAGATTCCAACCCACGGAAGTGTTTCATTATATGTCTGAACATGTTGATTAAAATGAATTTAGGTTTACGATTCGATGTAGAAGGAAGGGGTGTCAGGACGGACTTTCAGAAATTAGGCGCAGGAGTACTGAAAACACAGCCGTTCGTGTTGAATGGAGTCAAATTTGGACTTTGAGAGGTTTTTCAAAACAAGAGGTGCATGATAGCGTGAATAGTCAATATATATTCTCCAGGGTAGGGAAGACCAACACTACAGAACGAACGTAGGTTTAACGTTAGGGAGAGTGGAAAGATTTGTAAGGATCCTAAATGCAACCTTTTCACATTGAGTGTGATGCGTGTATGGAATGAGCTGTCAGTAGAAGTGGTGGACGCTGGTAGTACTGCACCATGTAAAAGGCATCTGCACGTGTGTATGTTTAGGAAGTTTTTATTAGGATGTGGGCTAAATTCTGGCAAATAAAACGAAATTAACATTGGACATTTGGTTGGTACGGATGCTTGGACCAAAGGGTCTGTTTCAGTCGTGTGGATCTTTATGGTTTGATGATCCAATTATCAGTATCTTATTATAACATTATATGAGCTGCTTCACTGGCCACTATATAACTAAACTTGTCATCGTAAAATTTCTGACCATGCCTTCTGTAATTTTCATCTAAGTCATTGATATGAATGACAAACAAAAGTGGACGAAGCACCAATCCACGTATACAACCGCTGGTCACAGGCCTCCAGTCCAAAGCCAATGCTCCTCGACCCTCTCTGTCGCCTGCCATTGAGCAGAAGCACACACACACAGACTTTCGAGAACACAGGCACAGTTCGGGTTTTAAGGCAGTGATCGATAATTTTGATTGACAACAGTATCAAAGGATGTGTTTGAATGCCTGAATGTTCTCTACCTCTTCCCAATTATTGTTATTTCTCAAAAGAAGAGATGACTTGCTGTAAATGCACTTTAATATTAAGAGATCCCACATTCAGGATTGAGATAAGGATGTTCCTTTCCAATTCATGTTGCGCTGTCTGTGGTCTTTTCAACCAAAGGAACAGGGTAGACTGGGTCATTGACAATGCTCAGTGCAGACCTTGACTGATGTTTAATGGACGGGAGATTAAATATTTATTGGTAATACACAGGACAGGGATGTTCTTCGATAATCAGACCAGCTATGAGCTTTCTAAACTGAGCAACAGTCTAGAGGAACCGATGTCCAAATGCATCTTTTTATCCCATTTGTTGTTCTCTCACTTAACCTCTCAAGAATGTTACAGATGTCAAGGCCCATGCTATTTAACCAATCAGGATCGCTTCAATGAGAAAGGGGAGATTATTTTCCCCTCTTAGTAGTTACATAGGAATATAGTGAAGTATTCTCTTTAGCGTCATAGAGATATATAGCAAGGAATCCGTTGCTTTGATATCGTCCGTACAAGCCATCCGAGTATAATAAATAAATCTCGTCCAACATTTGCTCCATAACTCTCTAATCTCTTCCTTTTCATAGACGCATTCAGATGCCTTTCGAATGTTGTAATTACACTCGTCTCCATTACTTCCTCTGGAGCTCATTCCATACACTTACCAACCTCCAAATGAAAATGTTGCACTTCGATCCCTTTTCAATTTTTCCCTCTCAATTTCAACTTGTGCCCTTTAGTTTAGGACTCCCCCATGCTGGCAAAAACGTCCTTACCTATTTACCTTATCCATGTACCTCACGATTTTATAAATACCTGTAAGGTCTCCCTCAAAGACAATTGTTATTTTAATATGTAGTAAATGCGGCAATTTGTCCACACAGAACACTCACAGCCAAAAGATTAATTAATAATGAAGATTATCTATATTGGAGTGTTGTTTAAGGGAAACATGTTAACGATGCTAATGGGAAATATCCCCAGCCCTCGATACATATCCAGGTAAATGTGAGCATCTCATACTGCAGGCATTTTAGATTTATTCCCGCACGTGAACGACAGTATGTTTGACTGTGCAGCATTGTTCTCAAATCGCAGTCTATGCTCGTCTTTTGAAATCTCAGGAGTCAGCATTATTGACAGTATGAACTTTACCAAACGATCTGATAAATAATGCCCGAATCGAATATTGCAGAGCTCAGAAACACTTCGACAATCAGCTATACAAGACAGGAGGAGACCATGCAACCTTTCTTGGCAATTACATAGGCACAGGTGAACCTAATTAGCTAACAGGAAATGTCGAGTAGAGATAATTAGTGCTTTCTAAGTTTGACAGCTGAAACTAGTGGAACTCCTCGGTGATCACTGGGACCTCATTAACAATTTACAATTCACATGCATGATTTGGAAGAAGGAGCTGAATTGGAGTGGAGCTCAATTTGCTAATATAACCAGATAGCCAGCAAATAAGTTATCAAGTGTAGCACGTATCCACAACGGGATACAGACAGTGGAGGATGTTGAGCAAGTGTTCAGCAAAATAGCAAAGAAAAGCATAATGTGGATGATGGGAACTTAGCATTTTGTGCAAAAGATAAAACAACATTAAATTATTTGAAGGATGTCGAATGTAGAACTTCATTTTTCAGTGGGAAAGGGTGCTCTGTTAAATAAATCTCATCAAGTTAGTCGGAAAACGCAGAACGTGATTTGGAAGGTAAATGTAATAATGCTGTTTTTTGCAAAGGCATGTCAGATATTATCTTAGAGACGTTTCCATATATCTATTCAGGGCATTGCTGAGACCCTACCTGGTGTGTGATGTGCAGTTGTACTTCGCTTAACTGAAAAAAAAACAATTGTTTTCAAAACTTTTCTTGGGACATTGTGAAGATTAACATGGTAGGCCTGAGATTGACAGATGTTTTTATTGATGATGTAAGATCCTGAGGAGAGTGAACACCTGATGGATAGTTCCTCTTGAATGGGCGTGTACAGCTGGGGAAGTAATTTAATAAGCAGACGCATTCATTGTTAACACCTATATTGTGAAGACATTAAACGTTTTATTATTATCAAATTGCAAGGGTACATGCAAATATATCTTCAATTCAAGTGGACCATTTGTGCTGAGGAAATGTATCTGTGTACGATAGCAGCAATGACATAACGAAGTGGAGCAGGGAATTTAATTGAGTCGTACATTTCAGACAATGTTCAAGTAGACCTCACATAATCCAGTTTGGGATCGAAGAGCATTATTCCGTGATTGAACACAGACAGGGAACAAATACAACCTTCCTGAAAAGGAATGGCCCATTGGTGTCTCTGTCTTTGTGTTCCTCCTCTCAACAACGTGTTCGAGCTGAAAACTCATTAGTCACCTTTACCACTCATGGAGATCTCATGATGAGGATTCATTGGAATCTCTCCACAGGCTGAAGCAAAGTGAATTCAACGACATCCAACTGTTCTAGTTAGAAATTACATTACCAGCAATAATTGTCAGAAGATTAACTTCAGAAGCTAAGTAATAATTTTGGGCAACGTCGCATATTCTCTTTTTTCATGAGTCAACTGATATTTTGCCAAAGTTCTTCCAAGGTAACAGTCTGCAGAGATTATGTTTTTCAGTCTATCATCAAACACGTGGTTGTATGTATGTGCGTGAGTGTGTGTGTGTATGTGTGCGCGTTTTAAGAAGGGAAAATATCTAAAATGTTTAAAATCTCCACAGTCGGTGTCACTCATCTTACTATCGTTGTTTGAGTATCTTTGTGTGGATCATATGATTGTCAATTTTAGCAGCCTAACGAAATCTGCCTGACCTGTGCCTGACACTGATACTGATCCAATGAGATACTAATATCATTCACCATATTTACCAGGAGACGTTTATAATTTGCTGTGGCCAGAGGAGGAGTGGCAGTATGAAAGGAAACAGTCGTCCGAAAAAGCCAGGTAACTATAGACCAATGAAGTCGACGTCAGTGCTGGGTAGGTTCTGGGACAGGATTCAAGTGAATTTGGAAAGGTAAGGAATTTTTAATGGTTGCGAATATGGTCCTCTGCATTGAAAATGTGCCTCACGAACTGTATGGATGTTTCTGAAAATTGTTGCAAAGAGGGTTCATGAAGGCAGTGTGGAAGACATTGTCTACGTGGACGGCCGCAAGGTGTTCATCAACGTTCTGCAATTCTGAGAGATTAGCAATGTTCTGTCACATTGGATCATTCGGGAGCTATCCAATTGATTACAAAATTGGCTTCAGGTCGAAAACAGAGCGTGTTCGTGCAGTTGTTCCATTTTTCACTGAAGGTTGTGATAGGTTGTGTAACACAAGCATCATTGATGAGTCCACTGTTTTTCATCATTTATATAAATTATTTGAATCGATACATCAAATAAGACCACAACACATAGCGTAGTGGACAGCCACGAAGGTTAGATTAATACAACATAATCTCAATCAGATGGACCAAAATGCAGCTGAAGTTTAATTTAGGTTAATGTCTTGTGCTACATTTTGTTAATATAAATCATGGCAGGATTTATACAACAAATCAGAGAGCCCTTTAGAATGTTGTTGAGCAAAGACGCAGATAGTTCCTTGAAAGTGGAGTCAGAGGTAGACAAGATAGTAGAAAACATGTTTGGCACACTTGCCTTTTTTGACAGTCCATTGAGTATAGCATTTGGGAGGTCATCTTGCAGCTGTAAAAGACATTGTTGAGGCTACTTTGTGACCATTGCACACAAATCTATTCGCTCTGGTAAAGGAAGGATATTGTTTATGTTGAGAGGATTCAGAGAAAATATTTCCAAAGATATTTGCAGGATTGGGTGTGTTTATGCGAAAAGGAGATGCAGAATATTCTGAGGCATTTATTTCCGTGCAGCACCAAAGGATTATGGATGAACTTATAGAGGTTTGAACAAAAAAAAATTACTGGCATGGATCGGCTGTATATCTGATCATTTCCACAGTGTGATCCAAAACCAGTCGACACACTTTTACGGTGAGCAGGGGAGATTTTACAGGAACTCAGGTCAACCTTTTCACGCAAAGTGCGTTTCCTGTACAGAATGAGCTGTTAGTGGAAGCACCAATGGCTTGTACAATTAAGCATTTAAAAGGCATCCGGAAGTTCATATTAACAGATTGAGTTCAGAAGGATATGGGTAAAATGTTGGCAAATGTGACGGCATCAGACGGACAACTGTTCGATGTGGGCAAGTGAGATGAAAGAGGCTATTTCATGCTGAATTAATCATTTGACTTTTAAGAGAGGTAAGGAGAAAATCTAATAGGATTTCTCTACCCGAGAAGATTTTTTTGCTCTCTCTATTTGCAATCATTAAAAGCTAAGTTAGTTAATCATTTTATCGAGAATTAAGTATCAGATAATGAAATACAGACAGAAAAGTGGAGCTGCGACCGCAAACAGATCAGCCACAATCTTCGTACCTGGTGGATAATGCTCAAAATGTCTCATGGCCCACTCGTGCTGTTGAGTCCTGTGCCCCTCAAACCTGGTAGACAGGAGCTGTTAGAGGCCACTAACCCTTTCAACCTGGTTCACGGAAACAGGAGACCATTCAAATCCTCAAGACTATCACACACGGTTTTGAGAGATTTGATAAAGGTAAAATTAAATCCCAAGTTGGTAGCAAAGAGGCCCGTTGCCTCTCTTTGCACAGGCCCCCCTCTGTGAAACTTGTGCTTAATTTATTCGTCATGCTGTAAACACTGATTCAGTGTGAGGTTAGACCCCAAGCCTCACCCAGAGATAGCTCACAAACTACTGATGTCTCCCTGACTTCAACATTCCCTAACAGACTTCCAGGAACATAACACGCACTGCCTTTCGAGAAGGAGAACTCGAAAGCATTCCAAACAGGAGCAGGTCGTTCAGCAGCCCAATTCCACCCTAAGCCTGTTGTGTCCTTCAGTAAGATCATTGCTGATCGGCTCCAACTCTCAAATCCTTTTTAATGACCAAATCGTTATAGAGCTCACTCTCTAATGGCTCAGAACTCCATTTAACTCATTTATGAGTAATTTCAGTCATCCTTCTCCCTCACTCTCTGGAATAAAAAAAACCCTGACATTCACTAACCCTTGCTTGAGGAAAACATACCCTTCTCCTGCACTATGGCAGACGGATATGAAGAAAGGAGGTAAACGCAAGGGTTTCATCCATCAGGGCATTGACTACAGAAAATTGCCAGTTACGATGCAGTTCTACAAGACTTCTGTGAGGCTGCACTTGAAGTATTGTGTTCAGCTTTGTTCGCATTACTGCAGGAAGGATCCCAAAAAACTGGAAAGAAGGCAGAAGAATTTTACAATTCTGTTGCCTGGACTCAAAGGCATGAGTGAAAGGGTGAGATTGGAAAAATAAATCGGATATTTCGTTTTCTTTAGACTGAGAGGAATTCGATTAGAAGTATGTAAAAATATGAGATCCATGGACAGAGTGAATGCACTTATTCATGTTTCAGCGTTTGGGAATCAATGATCCGAGGGCAACCGTTCCTGTATAGATGTGAAAGAATAAAGCAAAGTGGCTCGTACGAATTTGGAATGTGCTGTCTCAGGAAATGGTTGAGGTGGTTACATGAACAACAATGAAAGATGTTTGGGCACATACTTGCATTGGAAAGGTCTACAAGAATATGGGGCACGTTCATGGAAATCGGATTGGCAAGGATGGACATTTAATACATGAAGGTCGAAAACCTCAGTGAATGAAAACAAACTGAAAAGCTCGACTCACCTCATAATCTTTTAAAATACGAGGGAATGAGGACTCTTAAACTGAATTATTAAAAGAAAAATAATAGTTTATTTTCTGGTCACTAACAGTGAACACTAAGCAGCAACTAGTCGGAAATCCAAACACCGACCCCAACACCCCCCACCCCCACCCCGTTTTAACCACTTGCTATCTAACTCCAACCATGTTGAAATAAAACACTGTGGTAATAACAAACGTATAAAAAAACTACATTAACCTTTAACAAGACCACCCAGTCTCGGTTTACTCCGTAGTCTTCAAACTTCTGGTTTGAGCCGCCTTGTGGAGACTTCCCTCTTTTTGTTTTCGCTGTGAGTACTTCTTGCATGAATGTTTAAATTTGTTGAAAATGTTTTCTAATTTGCTTCGGAGCAAAATGTTAGACGGGGAGTTAACTGTCCGGCTCAAAATCAGAAGAAAATTCACACAACAATAGGTTAGAGTCCAACAGTTTTATTTGGTCGTAATAGCATTCGAAGCGCTGTGTCTTCATCAGGTGGTTGTTGAGCAGAATCTTAACTAAGACCTTTAAGCAAAAGGATGGTAGTGTCACGGAATGAAATATTAAGCAAATTTAGATTGTGTCTTTAATATTTTTGAATGATTTGAATGTGCTGATGTTTGACTGGGGCATTGAAGATCAGAAATCATACAACACCAGTTTATAGTCCAACAGGTTTATATGGAAGCACGAGCTTTCAGAGCATTGCTCGTTCATCAGTTCTCAACCACCTCATAAAGGAACAACGCCACGAAATCTAGTGCTTCGAAATAAACCTGTTGGAGTATAAGCTGGTGTTGTGTAGTCTTTAATTCATCATGTTCGCTTTGTTATCTTCATAGGTAAATCCCAGAAAATTTCAAAAGTTACATTCTCAAGATATCTTTTCACAAGTGAAGTCGTCTCTACACAGATAATGCTTTGCAAGCATGACGTAAAAATATGTTTGTGTGGGAGAAAGTGAGGACTGCAGATGCTGGAGATCAGAAGAAGGGTTCATGCCCGAAACGTCGATTCTCCTGGGGAGAGCGAGTAAATGCGTACATGTGTGAGTGAAATGGTGTATAGGTCTGGGAGAGGCTGTGTGTCTGTGAGAAAAGGAGAGAGAGAGATTGTGTTAGAGAGTGGGTCTGTGTTTGGATCTTGCTCATTCGTAGTGTGTGCTTGTGTGGCTGTGTGTCCCGATTGAGGCCATCCCATGGATTACAATCTTCAATATCAGTCTCTGTTCGGCCACTATGCGTTGTTGCTTTCCCAAATTCCGACCTGGATAATGGTCACCCGAAAGTCAGAGGCCGAATGCCCCAGATCACTGAGGTGCTCCCGACTGGGAGGCATCTGTTCTGGCGGACATTTTCACTTCAAGGGACCGACACTGACATGATCATTCCAAAAGTTGAATGAAGCTGCTGACAATAGTCTGGCTGCTGGCAGATTTGTAAACAACATGACGCTCAATGCAGAATCACAGACCAGCTGCATAATAAGGCCCTGAGAGCTCATGCCGATCTTGTAGCACACTCTCAAAGAACATGGGTTTCTAAAAAGCTACATGAACTGCCATAGAGTCATAGGGTCCTACAGCACGGAGAAAAGTCATTCAGACTAAACTGACCCATGCTGCCCAACATTTCCAATGCTAACCCCATTTTCTTGCACTTAGCCCCGAACATTTTCATTCTTTCCTATACATGCCCTTGCCCAAATGAGAAAAAATGCATTGCCGGAAATCCCATGCTACTTTTCATAATATCAATGTTCTATTTTTGAAATTATCTGTGCTTCGACATAATCCTTAAGTTCCACAGTAATTGAACTCTTTTGTAGCGTTGCAGAATAAACACTCTTTTTTTCAGACTCTCACCACGGTACCATCATCTCCGCGATTGGTCTGGTGAAACGTCTTTGCAGTGTCTCGTTGTGGCCAGAAGGTCATTCCTTCGAAAGGAGATAATGTCTGTACACAGTGTGTTCAGTAATGTCTCAACAATATTCTACCACTGCAGGAAGATGTCTTCACTCCTGTATTTTCAGCATTTTAAAGTGAAGTACAAAATACCATTTTATGTGACGATTATTTGTTTCCCCCTTAGAATTTCAGGTAGTGACTCATGCCCAAGGACAACCAGCTCATTTTCATCAAGAGTACCTCCCATCCTCTCACCTTCTAATAAATACAAAATGGAAGGATGGTATTGTTTCCAAATCATTTCTCTTCATTGCAGCAGCTGTGCTTCAAGCACAGCCACCCCAGCAGCAACACCAATCTTACCAGTCGAGTTGGTTGGTGGTGCCGGAGAGGTAATGGACAAGCAGTATTATTTCACACGACTCAGCCAGCGAGGCAGGCAATGACCCTGACACAGGATTGGAATCCCACCACGCAAATGTTGGAATTGGAATTCAATGAATATCAGGAATTAAGAAGCAAATAAAATTATAAAATCATTGTCGATTGTCACAATAGCCTGGAGAAAGTGAGGACTGCAGATGGTTGATATCAGAGTCGAGAGTGTGGTGCTAAAAAGCACAGCAGGTCAGGCAACATCCGTGAAACAGGAGAATAGACCTTACGGCAGAAACCATTCATAGGGAATGAAGAAATACGTTGAAAATCGTGCCTGGCACTCTGATGTTCTTCAGGGAAGGACATCTATCATTTTCACCTGTTCGGGTTTACAGGTGATTTCAGACCCTCAGGAATGTGGTCGACTCACAATTGCGCTTTGAACTGGCCACGTCAGCCACTCAATGATATCGCTCAAACCAAAGTCTCCAAGAAATGAAACCAGGCATGGAGCAAGCACTGGCTGCTTACAACTCGCGAACTGCAATGTTTATTGAAGTCAGCTCACCAACACCATCTCAAGAACAATTTGAAAATGGAATTAAATGTTAGCCCAGCATCCCATAAATGAACAAAATAAGATTTTCACACTCAAGGAAGAGAGATAAAGTAATATTAGTCACTTGAAACAGTGCATTTGTTGTATACCCTTCATGGGCATTGTATTCAAGAATATGGGATCAGGCAAAAAGTAAACAAGATTCAGCTGGTATTTTTTTCCATTCCAGCTGAACATCAACAATGTCTTGCTTGCTTCATTTTTTTCTATCCTCTCTTTATACATCTATTCAACTCGTTCCTAATCCCCTTTGCAACAACCATCCCTATCGACAACATCAATTGCATTAATTCCCAGCTGAGTTCAGTTCTGATGTACAATCAGTAGATTCGAAATCCCAACTCCGTTTTTCTCTCGACCAGAGGCTGCCAAATCTGCTCAGTATTCTGACACTTGCTCGTTCTTTTTGATTCAGAAATGTTGCATCATTTTTTGTTTTATTTACATTTTAATTTTGTTATCACTTGGGGTGTTTGCATTTTTCGCTTGGGCTGCATTTGATGAGCTCAATCAACGCCCGTAACTGTGAGGCGATTCATTAAAGTAACACAGGACAATCCATATTGTCATGGGTCTGAATTCACTCTTTGTTCAGGCTATGTAATAGTGTTAGACTTATTTACCAAAGGACAACAGTGAAGTAGTTAAGCTTAGAGACAAAATACTGATGGTGTCATAATTGCCAATACTGAAGTTCACTTTTATTTCCAACTTTTGTCATTTTAAGTTCTGACATCATCCGTGGTAGGATTTGAAATAGAGTTTTCCATGTAATAACCTGTAAGTCTGAATTACATATCCAGCGACATTACTACTCTGGCACAGTGACCCCCTCTCATGAAGTTGCTTTATAGGCAAGAACAAGTTTGTGATCAAAATATTTGTAACTCGTAGAATGCTTAGAATCGAGGTGGAATCGTAAAGTCTGAATTTTAACAGTTTGTAGATCATGGCTTATTTGGCAACAGCGCTGATGCACAGATAGGTTATGGGAATATCATAGAGCTGATAGTAGATAGGTTTGGTGATGAAGAGAATATCGAGACATAAATCAGTTCAGGGTAAATAGGGACCTCGGGATTGTGAACAAACTTGTTATCAGATGTTTGTGAAGTGGGGCGGGGGGTATTCATTTTTGGGTAATGAATGCAATTTATAATTGAAACTGAATGCAATAGTTTCTGATTTTGGCAAGTACAGATAACAGAAATAGCAATGATTTCCAATATGGGTCAGGCAATTAATAAATGGATACAGAGAGAGAAACTTACCAGGAAAACCAACAATAGCGAGGATGGGATAGTAACCCGTCTGAGTAATCAGCAGTACACCTTCTATTCGATCTGGCAATGTTGACCAAGGCGAGTAAAGAAAGTAAAGACCCCACGATAAACTTCTATGCATTGTTGTAGCATTCAACTCTACTGATAGCAGATTCTGATCCATTATTATAACATTCCCGTCTAATTATCCAACATTCTGATCTCTTTTTTCCCCTGTCTCTGCATCTGTTGATGCCTGTTCATGTCGGATTTGAGGCATCTGCTGTTAGAATCAGATAAGCATCGAAAGAAGCCCCATAAAAATAAGAAGAGTGAAATCCTCCAGTGACACATTTAAGATCCATGGAGACTGACAACGATCACAGTGGCTGAACAAACATTTTCAAATTAAGCGTTTCAAAATGGCACTTTTCACCACAAAAATAACTGGTCTCGATTGGTCTCATCTCCCATTGCCAATTGCTGTAGCGAAGTAACTTGTGAGGAAGAATGATGGATGTTTTCTTAATGTACGCTAGATGGGTCTGCTGTGTTGTTCATGTACAATGCTGTAAGCACATGAAAACCATACCATTCCCCATAAAACACAATCACTATGTTATTACTCTGCTGATTTTTCCTCTATTATATCAGGCGACAATCAACAGATTAACAGTGGGCATTTTTGCCCTCACAATGCACAGGAACATGTGGATTTTCTGGACATTCCTCTCGTTGTACTAATGAGGCGATTCTGTATGTTCAACACACAACGAAATCCAGCAATTTTCAATTCAACTCACAGATATCACAACAGAATTTATTGCCTTTAAAGCAGTAAGACGTACATTTTTTACTTCAGTCCACAGACAAAATCCATGGATTTCGACACACATGGCCTGCATCCAGCAATATTCCACAGAGGCTGGTTCTGAGTATTCATTATTTGTCATTTATAGAAACGATTTGGATGAGAAATTGGACGCAATTGTTCGTAAGTTTGCAAACGTTACTAATACTTGTCGCACAGTGGAGAATGAATAACGATGTCTGGTTTTACAAGAGAATCATGATCAATGGGGACATTGTTCTTCAAAATTTGGATGAATGCGATGTATAGAGTAGAGTGTGCATTTGCCGCTGTCTGATGCACCAGGAATGGGATGATTTTGTTCCCCATCTTCTGGTGTGCAACAGAGAGATGTCCTCCCTGATCTTTAAAGGCTCTACACTCTCCACAGTTACCATCTTGCTCTTCACGTCGATGTGTAATATCTTTGGAATTTTAAAAGCTTATCTGCCAGAAATATCTCATTTAACTCTTTTGCCTCCCTGATTTCTCTCTCAAGAATGCCCCACACTCTTTAAATTTATTAACAGATTAAATTGATCCAAACTATCTTTATTTAATGTAAGATGAACTTTGTTTGATTTTAGAATCTAAATAAACATATTCATCCATTGTTCCTTATTCCTACCACCGTTACTCTTCACCCAAAGAGGAGCATAATGTCTCTGAACTCTCGTCATCACACTGTTGAAGGCTTCCCACTTGTCAGAAATTCATTTCTCTGAGAACAGACTCCTCCAATCAAACTTTGAAAGTCCTCGTCTCATATCATTTAAATTTGCGGTAAAACAATCAATTTATTTTAATTGATATGGCTCAATCGTAAGGAGAAACACTATTAAAAAGATAATCGGCCTTACCCGTGCTCTGTAGAATTGTCCTATGTGTGAAAGTATTCGTTTACAAAATATTTCAACATTCCATCGTGCCTCAGTTTCACAATCTGTCCTTTGAAATAATGCACTGCTTTTCCATTCAATTCGCCAACCAGCACAAACACAGATACGTTCTCCCAACTCTGATCCAAAGACCAATGTTTATCTTTCCTTTGACCCAGCCAATCATCTATGTAGACTCACGTCATCTTCATGTCTTCCCTATCGAAAATTTAAATTTTTGGTATTCTTCCAAAATGTGTTTAATGTATTTTTAGAAATATGTGGATGATTGTCTCAATCCCGTGGAATTGATAACGTATTTTTTATTAGATGTCCAAACCGTCAGGTTGCGACAATGCAAAGTGTTTTTTTCAGTCCCATCACTCACCTCCAATCATACAGATGCATCAAATAATCGTTAAATCTCAGAAGAATTGCCAACTATTTACTTCCGATCTAAATGTTCATTTGCCCCTTTAATAGAAATTGACATATTAATTATGTCCTGCCAATGTCACTGAAACATTTTGACTTGGTTTATTCTTGGCAACTTAGAATTATAAATTAAGAACAGCGACAGACCATCTGGTTGCCAGGCAGGTTTTGGCAATCAACAAGATCTGACTGTTCTCTTTTCTCCATATCACTGTGTTGTTCACGACATACAGAAAAACCTGCCTCTGCCTGAAAGAAACCCTTTGACTCATGCCACCTCAACCACCAATGGTGAACACAATCCATAGAACTGCAGGTGGAATAACATAAGCACTTGGGAAATTTAAAAAAAAGAGCAGAAAATTGAACTCTTCGATTCACTGCACAGTTTTATATAATGATGGTTAATCTGATCCTGTTCTCAAGTCCACTTTCCCATAGTCTAATCCCGATTTCATTAGAAGCTTTCTTTTTATTTCTTGAATGTGTCGACTGATTCTACCTCAACTACAATCTTCTGAGAAAAATAGCTTCCCCCCGTCTCAATTTTAAGTATATCTCCCCACACGCTATTTCCAATCCTACTTGGTTGAGATTGACTCACAGGAGACAGATTTCCAATACCCTTTTGAGATTCTTTAGATCAGCTGGAATGTCCATCAGTGTTCTGAACTCTGGCGAGTAAAACCAAAAGCTTTTTGTTTGCTTGTCGTACGACAGGCAATTCATTCCTGGAATGAATCTGGTGAATCTCCTCGAAACAGCCTCCAATGCCACAAAATCCTTCCTCAATTAAGGGGAACAAGACTGGACTCAACATTTGTTATGTGGAACCAAGGTGTTATATAATTGTTAAAACATTTATTTTATAATCCAGCTTCCTTATGAAGAATACGCCAGGATTTAATTTTCCTTTCTTACGACATATTTCATTTGCATACCTAATTCCTGCGGGTCATGCACAGACACCTAGAACCTTCATCATCATCACATTTTGAATATTCTTCCTATTTGATTCAACATTTGGCCTTTATTTTTTCCACTAAAACAGACAGACACACACTCAACCTCATTAAAATCCATCTGCCAGGAACTCTCCCATTCTCATAGCCTATCAGCATTCACGTGGAAGCCCTTTACCTCTTCACCACAACCTGTTTTAAAACCTATTTTAATATCGGCTGTAAATTTTGCTATTAAATTCTGCCTCTCCTTCCAGGCCATTTTTATGCATTTGAAATGGTTGAAGGCTGAGAGCTGAACACTGCAGAACCTCACTAGTTTCAGTTCAACAGAAAGAACCATTTTTTCCCGGTGCTATGCTTTGTATCAGTCAACTCATATACCACCCAATTCAATATTCTACCGTTATCCCATTGGGATCTATCATGCTTGATCAGCCCTTCATGTTGCATCTCGTCAAGTACCGTCTTTGAAGTCTCGATATTTCACATCTGATCGATCCAGTTATCCACCTTGCTGTTTACATTCTCAAAGAAATACAGCAGAACAACCTACCCATTATGAATCCATGCTGACTTTGATGAAATTTTCTTTGTTTTTCCAAGTCTTCCGTTATTTCTTAATTTACGATTGACTGAAGTAACCTCACTACAATAAAGTTCAAACTCACTGATCTCTAGTTCACCACTTTTTGCCGATCCCCTGTTTTGAGTAAGAGTGTCACATGACTAATTTTTCTAAAAGTTGGCACCGTTCCACAACCGAATGATTACTTTTTCTTTGTTTACCCTAATTAATGCGTCGAGTATCTCTGCTGTAAACCTTTTATTACTATGGTGAAGGCCGACAGGCCCCACAGCATTATCTGCCTTTCATTTCATCAAATACACTTACCACCTTCTTCATCGTTACCGTAGTTCCACCAATATCTTTCGCAGTTGCTATAAATTTTGGGGAGAAATTATCTTCCACTACAAGAATTTGGAAATATTGTTTAGGCCTCTGACATCTCTGAGTTTCCATTTAATACTTCGCCATTTTCTTCCTAAGAAAGCCCAGCATTTACTTTGATCATTCTTTTCCATTTTATACATTTGCAAACATAGTTGGAATCAATGTTTATGTTTTGTACTCGTTTTGTTTCGTTCATATTTTGATTATCCTTTTCCCAACTGTTTGCTAACATGTGAACTCTTGTTCTTTTTATCATTCAGAGTATGAGGGCTATGGTAGACAGCACTCAGTTCCAATCCCGAGCTGCCAGTTAAGAGTCAACGATATTGTTGTGGTTCTGTAGTCACTTGGATACCAAACCAGGTCCGGATGGCAGTTTCCTTCCCTGAAAAATATTCGTGAACCTGATTCCCCGCCCTCCAACAATAAGCAACTGTCATCATTAGACTGCTAAATCCTGATTCGTATTGCATTTAAATTCCAAAGTCTGCCGTGACAGCATTTGAAACCGAGTCCACAGAAGCTTATCTGGATCTCTGGATTAGTTGTCGGCGATAACATCACCGGCTCATCACCTTCATGTTATAAAATACTTCCATGTTAAAACGTGGATGACTTTTTACCTATTTCCTGTTCCTCTTCCTCTCAGGATTATGGTTTAATTGAGTTTTTTCTATTATCTCCTGAAGTATTTCCCACTGTTCGTCTACTGTCCTGCGGCCATTAATGTTTCTGCCAAGACCACACAGGCCAAACTACTCCATAGGTATATATATTCATCATTGCCAAAAACTAAGTCTCCGATATGTGACACAGTGTTCACTCTTTCAACGTTAATTCGAACGTCCAGCATTTTATGGTTACTGTTTTCAAGAGCATTCTGAATTGCAAGGTGATTTATCACTTCGATTTCATTGCAAAATAACGAATCTAAAAAAAAAGCCAGTTCTCTGAGTGGTTCCTTGATATGTTGTACCAGGAAACAATCCCTCAAAGACTCTATGAATCATTCTTGGAGGCCACGCTTGACAATTTGCTTAATCGAGTGACCATGCATGTTCAAATTAACCGGAATTGCATTTGTGCCCATCTCACAAGCCATCATCATTCTCCAGTTAATGCTATTCCCAACGGTGAAAGAACGTTGTCAATGTGCTGAATTGTCGCTGGAACTGACGCCTGCGGAAAGGTTTCTTTCCATCCATTTCATTTTGAAGCAGAGTGATTCATCATTTTGGTCCCTCGTCCCAATATCAGTTTTATTCCAGCCTTGATATCATCCTAACCATTACAGCAACTTCATCCACGTATCCTTCTTGTCTGAATAGTGAGTACCCTTGGATATATAGTTCCCTAGTCGTGGAATACCTGCAATCACCAGGCCATTTGTTCTGTCTCTGAGTATGCTGTTAGCTCATGCAATTTATTCCAATCACTACATAAATTTATGCAATGGTTATTTACATAAATGCCATTCATTTTTATTTCTCTTTTAATACATTTTGTGCAAGACACTTTGCACACACTACTTCATATTTATTGATACCCGATAGCACTGAATCTCTTATTTACTGCAACCTTCAAAACACACTTTGAAACTTTTAAGATTCCTTCCCTCAGCATTGTCCTTAGACTGATCCGGTCTGTTTAATCTATTAACCGCTGCTTTCGACAAAGTTGTTGACCTGCTCCTTTAGTTCACAACCACAGCTTTGGTTCTTAACAGTTTAAATCAACACGAGTTGCAATATCATCTCTCTCTGCCGGCTTGTTGGTGCACCTCCAATTTCTTAGCAACGTCCCCTTTTGGTACACGGACCAAATGCTTGGGAGAGATTTCAATGATCCAAGTATCACAAATGCTCTTCCCGAAACATTCTTTGGCCTAGTATTGAACTGTATTATCTGCCTCTTCCTTGTCACACTTTCACGGAGCACGGTGAGTAATCCAAAGATTACAACCCCGAGGATCCTACGATTCACTCAGTCCTGGTCCCTGAACATTACTTCCAAGACCTTGTCAACTTGCCGAGCTTTGTCATTGGTATGAGTGTGTAACACGACCGCACTCTGGTCATTCTCCCCATTGAGTCCGCCCTGAGCATGTGGGGAGACATCCTTGACGCTGCTGCTCAGGATCTTTCTTCTCATGAAAGCATAGAATCATAAAACTCTACAGTGTGGAAACAGGCCATTCGGCCGAAAAAGTTACAAACCGATCCGCCAAAGAGTAACCCACCCAAACGCATTCCCCTGCCATATTACATCACACTTACTCCTGGTTAGTGCAGCTAACCTACACTTCCCTGAGCACTATGAGCAGAGTAACCCGCCCAGACCCATCCCCCACCCGATGTTGATTCTACGTTCTACTACCAGAACTAATGGGCATTTCCAGCAACGTCTGGTTTTTTCAACAATGCTGATTGCATATTGATCAAAACTTGTGCAACTCAGACTTGAAAATTATGTTGAATTTAAAATCTCAGAAAACTTAAATGTTTGGTTGTTCTATTATTATAGTAAATGACCGTTCCGTGAATTTTGTTCTCTTCAAGCATGCCATGTATTCACTTTCCCATTCCATAAATAAAAGAGATTTTTGTATCTATTTGATGTCAGACATGTTGGTAACGCTCTTAATTTTCTCAATCACATGGAATTGTCATGAAATCGCATTCTTCTACTTGAGTCCAGATACAGAGGACTGTTCACAACACATCCAGGTACATAACATAAGAAACAAACACCTATACAAATACATACAACCCCAAAACCGCATACTTTCACACAGACACACACACACACACACACACACACACACACACACACACACACACACACACACATATATACACACACGCACACGCACACACAAACACACACACAATTATTTTGTCGAAGAATACCAGTAACATTATGCAATTAGAATAGTAACTGGAGAGAAAGATTTAAATACAGGAAGGATGAGAGAAAATAGGCTTATTTGTCATTGAGCACAAAATAATTCAAAATTATAGAAAAGTATGCAGCGCAGAAAAACAAAAAGCTATTTTGTGTCCAACCCCTCTGTTAAATTAAACCAAACACACAAAGAATCTCGCCATATATCGTAAGCTGTCCAAAAGGAAACGGAGTGAAAGAGCACTCTGAATTTCCAATATTTAAATAAAAATACCAATTTAGTTTACCAACAGAATACGAAACAAAACTATAACAAGATGAACACAAACCAATTAAAATGATGTTCCAATCGCACAATTCTCGAACATTACATTAGCTTAATCGCAAATTAACACCATCTCTGAATTCTCCGCTGTCTTTCATCTTCCATCCGCTCATCTCACTGGGAATTATTCTTTATCCTTGTGCGCATGTTTTTCCAGGAAAAGGTACCCTTGATAGAGAAAGCATTCTAATTATTTTGAGAGCAAGATGTGCGATATGCAGTTGCTCTGCTGTTCGATGGCAGCTGTCTGAACTATTTCAAAACGCAAGCTTTTTTGCAAAACCAACATTGTGCCGTGTCACTGATCCGGGTTTGTCAAAAGAATAAATTCCAACTCGATTGGATGTTAGTGTCCTGGGCATAATTTAAACTAATTGGTTTAATTCGGATCGTTCTCAAAACTGCAACAGAAATTCTGGAATTCATTTAACAGCCAATTATTTCATGTATCTATTGTGCAACAGGCAATCTCTTAGCGTTTCCATTCGGGTAGCTTAGCCTTCAACATTCAGAAAACTCTTTCAATTTTAAAATGGCCATACAGGCTATTGACTTCGAAATGCATCCCACCTAAAAAAAATCATAGCGAATTGCAGGCTTTTTTTTTCTATTCATTTAACAATTACTGTGAAATGCTTCGTTCATAAATCTAAGTTAAACCTCTCAGATAATTCCTGCAGTGATATATAATATTGGATTCGATGTGGCCAAGTCTTACCTACGATTTTTATTTTAAATTGCGATACGGGCTCATTTTCCCCACCTGAAAGATTTGTAAATTAATAAGTCTGCAGCATCAGACACAACTTATTAATCTCAGAAATGTATCTTTAAATTTGCCCAGAGCTGTGAGTGGGTTATGGTTTGTCTGCACAACTGTCTTTGAAACATTGAATGTCAGGATCAGTGTCAGGATCGTACGAAACATAATAACTGCTTATCAGTGGAGGAGATTATTTTCTGTTGTATTTTTTCCTTATAAGTAGTTAATTGGCTGTTCAGTCCCATCATCATCTTCTTGCATCAATACTTCTCTCACCCGTACATTACTAAAGTCAATTGCATCGTTGAAGCGTTTCAGACATTTGATGTCATTAAAACTGGTGTGGAGGTGAATATGGCTTTTAAATTCTTAAGTGCCTCCTGGTATTATTCTGTCCATCCAAATTTCGTGTTTTTGTTTCAGTAAATTTGTCAGCAGTGCCACTTCACTGCTGAACTTTGAAACAAACATCCGGAGGAACCCACTCAGTCCAAAAAATCGAAGCACCCCTTTCTTTGACGATGGTCCTGGAAATTCCTTGACGGCATTGTTTTGGCGTTCTTTCAGACTAATCGTCCTTGTCCAATATCATGGCCCAAGAACATCATCTTTGCCTTCGCTGATTATATTTTCTTTCAGTTTATTTTTCCACTTTTACTTTTACAATCATTCAAAGTGATTCGATCTATCCATGAGTGTCTCAAGACACTCCATCTGGGAAAAAAAAACTGCAATTCTTAATCCGACCACAACGCGGTGCATGAGTCTTTGGAATGTGGCTGCCAAATTCTTTTCGAAAAGGAATCACTTTGAATTGATCAAGCCCTTTTGCTGCACAACTTCTAATTGGACAAATGTAGATACGTCCTTCACTTCGTCTGTTAAAGGTACCTGTCAACAGCCATGTACTCAGTTAAAATTCTTGCTGTTATCGGTTGTTAAACTTCCTCTCCACCGACCTTAAATCTTGGTATAGCGTAAGAGTCCAATTGAATTACGTTACCGAACTTTTAATTGTCCATACAAAATCGTTCATTCCGCTAAGGTTGGGAATTAACCCGTTCAACCAACTCCACTCGTTCTGATTCAGTTCGAGGACATTTTATTGAGTATCATATCCACTTCCTTCTGGATTTGTGTGGATTTTGAAATATTAAGCCGAGAGAGGGGTTATATTATCGTAATAGCATTTCCTACTACCAACTCATGCGTATTAGCATTAGACGTTCCCATTTTATTTCTGCATATATCGCCATGCAGCTAAAACAAATCGTTCAATGGGGGTCTTTATTCTGGAGGTTCGTAGCTCACTAACATTTCCCAGTCTGCAAGGACGTCGTCATTATTTAATGTAATTTGAGCGACATGAACATTCAAAACACCTGCGGGGCAGTAACCAAAACTTTTTTTTTCTCCAGTTCCCATCTCTATTATAAGAAGGATTCAACATATTCACATGTGATACAGCATATAGCTTTTTTTCTACTTGGCGGATTTAACAGGTAGTTTATCTGAACAAACGTTTTCTCAATTGTCACAATTTGATAGAAACCATTAAACCTGACCTTGAAGAGTTCGTTCACTTGATAGCAATATAATACAGCGTCCCAAAAGGAAGCCATCTAAGGTTTAGATGTTTTATTTGCCACTTCATTCTATTCTGTGCTCTCTGCGGGTGACCCACAGCCTTCCCTCACAGCCGATAAATTATCAAAGTGTGAGATCACCAACTTCGGTCCTATCATTTTTTTTCTTTGCTTAGTAGATTAGATTGACATCTCAAATGACAATCCATACTAATTTGGATACCAATTGCTCTATCATTCACGTAATCTTGGCATTACGCTCATAACATGGTCTTCAGGGTCTAAAACCACCTTTGGTCCCTTGGATTCAGGATGACTCATACTTTATTCAAAGTGCTGTTGCCTAAACTGATCATGATTTTGGATAACCGCATTGCAGTACAATTACACCCTTGGTCTGAATTAATGTCTCTGAGTATCCCACATCAGGTAAAGAAAGCTTCAAACTCTTACACCATACTTTTAGCTTTAATATTCCACAACGGAGTTGCATGCAGATAACTGATGGGCGCATCCAATATGATTAGTAAATATTGGTTGTAAATTTTAGTTTTAGGGAGGGGAACTGCACGATCAATCATAAACAATGTGAAAGCTTCTTGAAATGTGAGAATGCGAAATCAAGGTGCTGTTTGTTTTTTTTTTGTTGCTGCCTGTGGCTTATCTCCCGTTCCGCATGTATGACATGTACAGCACAAATTAACCATATCCTTGTGCAGTCCAGGCTGTTAGAAATGTTTTTGTAATTTAGCCTGTGTCGTCCACACAAATAGGTGTCCTCCGACTGATAGTTCACAGGCAACTACTGATAAAACGTCCTTGATATATTCTACCAGCTACACGATCTGGTGCAGTTCCACTCAGTTCGCCTCTGTACCTACTTGTCTGAATATTATCCTTAAGATAATATCAATAAGGAGTACATTGCCCCTTTTTCTGAGTATGCATCATGTATATGTGTACGTATTTGTATCATCTATGTGTTGTAAGGTCATTAGCCATACAGGATTAGACACCTTTGCCTGACCCACTTCCTGTAAAGTTTTCTTCCTGCAACATTACATCCAACAGGGTCCCAGCTAACCGCACTTTAATGGCTTCATCGTTTCCTTTGATTCCTTCTTCAAACTGTAACTTATCCAAATGTTATCTTGCTATGACGCAGACTGGAAAAAAGAAAGAGTTCTTTTCTTTTAACTTTTCAATTCCCTAGTATTTGTTTGTTTTCTCAAGCACAAGGGACTTCACTCCCACCTTGGATACGGCTAAATTGTTGCCAAGAATAAACTGTATTCGTATGAATGACAGGCTGTCAGTCAATGGCATTGGTACTTCCGCAGTCTTGATTTAGCTCTCCAATTAGATCCTACACAGTACAAAGCTAAATTCCTGCCCATTTATTACATAAATCATTACCCTCTCCGGGAACATCTCCAAATGTGTGAGCATAATGTTATCCCTTACGATCAGAGACGGAACAGATCCTGTAACTTTTAAAATTACAACTTCCTTCCCTTCCCCATCTGTTCTTCCTGAATAATCTTTACCAACAGATTGTAAGTTTTCTAGAAATTCGGTAATAGCTCAATACCCCGCCTCTGTCCAGGCTCTTCACTTTCCTGCAGCTTACCGGCTTTGCTTGGGATTTCCTATCCAACTTCCCCAAATTCGAATGGCTTAGCTTATTTTTAACAAATTGCTTCCCATAGTTAATTGTTTTCAATACCCCGCACAGTTACTTTAATGTTCCATCTTTCCACAGTGGAAACAGTTGACGAACTAAATTCCTTGGGGTGCTTCTTCCTCCTGTAGTTTAATATTCCCAGTGTGCTTAACGTTTATGTTTAGCTACTATCGTCCCCTTTTCCCAATTTCTATCCCTCATAAGGATGGAATTCCTAACGGATGCAAAATTAAATCTAATGCTACAATGAATAATCATCTTCCTTCTCTGCCGCCCTTTTCACTTCTTGAAATTCTGTTCATCCACATAAGTTCTTATCATCTCTGAAGGTCAGTCGGCAAACTCCTCCAGCAGAATAATCACTCTTTGAGCCTGACATGTCTTGTCTGTTGTTGAAGCCGCACCTATATATCCACATTACAATGCGTAATTCATTAAACTGATGATAAGTCTGTCCTGGTCCCTTTTTTTATGTTTCTTACCTGCTGTCCGTATGTTTCGGGTGCTAATTCATAGATACTCAAAATGGCTTGTTTGACATTTGCATAACCTCTTGTCCCTGTGAGAAACAGAACTCACTCACAAATCAATCAGCCTGAGACAAAGCCTTGGAAACAAGAACATTTTATTACAACCTTGCAAGTACTGGATGCTTCTGCCATCAAGCAGAAATGCGCACGAAAACAGAGCCTGTTAGCATTCTTATTCAATTTACAAGTTGCTGAATCACGCCTCCCTTTCCCCATCCTATCATAAACCGATTAGCTAACTTGTATTTTTTTCTAGTTATTTTCTTATCTGGTCATCCTGCTATCCTTGCCTGCATTCTTTGTTCCTTGTTTGTTACAGCTTGTTCTTTTATCCAGTTTCTCTTATACTATAAGCTTTATTGTGAAGTGCCCCTGCTGCTTCTTTTTGTGGTCAGCTACAATCCTTCCTAGTTATTTTCTAGTTTAAAACTATCTTCTTTAAAAGACCCTCTATATTCATTCAAGTCTTAGCCTTAAGTATGCTACATGCTACAAGAATACCGCGACCATTCGTATAATGTTCCCTTCCCCTCCCCCAACAACACCCCCTCACCCATCTGCAAAAAACAACATTTCTAATCACCCACAACTACCCCTTTCTTCTTTTTTTTTTTAAAAAAACTGTTGTTTCTGCACTTCCTAAGTAACCTTTAATTCATTTTCTTATGTTCTGGCCTCATAAGCGTTTTGGCGATAAGGTTCACAATTTTACATTTTACATTTGTGTTGTTCGTCCCTCGAACTCTTGAAGCATTCTTTGACTTTCACTTTGTTGAATATCACGTGCTGATTCTAAAGGCATCTGATGATTTATTTGGGTTCCATCCCCAAGGGATGTCATTAGTCGGCTCATTACTCATTTTAGGATATTGAACCCTACCACCAGACCCACTAATATCAATAATCCATAGATAGATAGATTCATTAACCACCTTCCCCAACCAGTCAATCCCCAATTCCACCATTCCCATCCTTTCTCGTTCTGGTAATGATTACCGACCTCCCTTGTCTTGGCGATTTTGTATCATACATGTTTGGAGATATCAGTAATTTTAGAGGAGACCTCAGGTATGTACGTACAACATTCCTCTCCAATTAGTGCACAGGGACCACCCTTCCCTGCTAGAATATAATCCAGAGCGATCCTGCTCTGAAGAGTCGTTAGCCTACTGGCAATCATTTCGGTCGTTATGGTTGCTACTTGGGATTGGGTTTCGGCCAACGCATCAGCAGTATTGTTGTCCAAGTCTTCCGGGGAAGCCGCTAACTTTTGTATCTGTACTCCTGCTCAAGCGGTCCCACACATAGGTATCAAAGTCCAGAGGAAGCGATCTTTTTTGGTTACTTTCTGGGTTACTCGCCTTCCTCCCTGTTTATTCCGAGGTATTTTGGGGGCTCTCTTTAACAGCCTCAAATGGGGAATTATATAGGCAAGGTAACAGCATCCACACCAATCTTTCTGGTTTTGAGGCCGTGTCTGAACTGGATGGTCCCAGCACCCATTTCCGTTACATCCGCCACTCCAAACGTACTTCTGACCGGGGATAAATGGGTAGGCCTTTAGGCCACCCACATCATCTGTCCCAGTCTACACTTAGGGAATGATTGTGGGGGTAGCTTGGCTGGTGTGGACACAAGATAAATTTCCTAATCGGAAGGGTGCGAAATGATTCCGATTAGAGAAACGAGTGGTATTTACTGCTCCTTTCGATGGGGAAACTGTAAGGCCATCGGTAGCACCCAGAGTTTTTGGGGCTAGTCGAGGGAACCACCCCACAATGTTATAATTACCCCTGTCAGATCTCCAAATTGTATCATTTGAGCCCGTCAAACTGTTGTACATCGTACACTTCTTCTTTGGTAAGTGGTATTACCGTGAGAGGGAATCTGGATTCGACATGGTGTGGGATCTCCGCACATACTCAACAGTCGGTATGCCCCTTTAGTTTCGCATAATTCTGACATAAAGTGGTAAAATGATTTTTCCCACTCCACCCCCCCCCCGACCCCGCCCCCGGCAGCTAGCGCAAATATTATCGTGACAACATAAAGCTGACTATTCATTTCAGCTCACAACCATATCTGTCTGTTTCCTAACCCTTTAAAGAACAGTGAGGAGTGAGTCCATTCAACACTTACAATTGTTTTGGGATACAGTTTTTTTAACTAATACTTAATAGTCTCTTATCTCAGTCCATTCTTTTTGCTCAGCGTGACGTTCAGAGGGTTGTCTGTAGGATGTGCGTGCCACTCTGCTAGAGGGGAAGGAGCCTCCACCGGGCCCTTAACACGAGTGTGATGACTCCACAGTTTTTCAGCAGTTCGGACGGCTGTTTCAGTGGTCAGGAGGGTTAGGATCGGTGTCTCCCAGCTTGTGTGCAGATTGGTATCTTTCTAAGTTTTTGTACAGGATACAATCACCCGGTTGCATTCGATGTACAGTGAACTCAAGTGGAAGTGTCTGGGTCAACAGACCCTTTTCCTGAAGACAGACAAAGAAGAGCCGAGCGCCACAATAAAGTACTTTAAAAACTTAAAATTGAATTCTACAGTTGGTGATTGTCCTGTCATTTCCACATTATTTCCTCTAATTAGGCTTTGGCTCAAAAATAAGCACCAAGAATTCTAGGCCTTTCACTTCGGAAACCCTGAGATTCTTGTAAGTCAATTTAACACCAGTAGGTCTAAAACTTAGGGATGATCGTGCCGCTCTCGTGTCCATCAAACATATTGCCTCCTCCCCTTCAGGTCCCACCTTTCAATTTATCAAGGTGGGTCTAAGAAGGAAGGAATCCCTGACTCCCTTAATCTTCACCTAAGGTCATTAGGGAAACGGCTTCCCTTTCTCGTGCTAATTCCGGACATTCCCGTTTTAAATACCCCACTTTCCAGCAATGGTAACACCATGAATGTTGCCTCCGTTCACGGGTATCTGACCCTTGTCTTTCGTGTCCTCCCCTACCCTTCCTGTTATCCCTTGATCCCATTCTCCTTTTTGTCATTTCTTCTGCTGCCGCCACCATCATTTTGGATTTCTGTTTCTGCTTCTCGTCTTCCCTTTTCACATACACTTTCTGTGCCTCACGTAACAGTCCTTCCATCTGTCTTTCACTCCATCCATCCAATTTCTGTAATTTGTTTTGTACGTCCAACCATGATTTAGTTACAAACTGCACTTTTAAGAGTCCCTGTGCTTTCGGATTGTCGGGATCCATTCCCGAATGCATCCTTGTGGCATCCTTCAGCCTTTTAAGAAATGCAGTGGTTTCATCCTTCTCTTGTCGTACTTCAAAGGCCTAAACAAAGTTTTGTGATCTATTTGCCAACTCTTTAATTCCAAATATTACCATTTCTCGTAGATCCAGCATTGACTCCTTATCTTTTCTGTCATTAATTTCCCAATGAGGGTCAACAGTTGGGAATTTCTGTTCTTTTGGGGCCCCTTTTCCCATTCCTGCAAATCCACTCTCCGAATCATACCTCGTTCTTCTGCAGAAAATAACGTTCCGAAAATTGCCATCAGTTCTCTCCAGGAATATAAATTAGGCCTAGCAATTGATCTAATTGTTCGGCTAATCCAACCGAATGCTCTATTAAACTTTTCATTTCCTTTTTAAAGGCCCTAACTTCACTGCTAGTTAAGGGAGCGTTTACATATCCGATTGTAACTTCCCCAATCGGAAGCTCTCGAAAGAGACTTGATTTTATATTTTCCATTATCTCTGCCCCTCCTTTATGTGTGGTGGCTGTCGTGATTCTGAGCACCCCCCCCCTCCCCCCCGCGTTTCTGCATCTTTTAGTTCAGATTCCGTTCCCTTTTCTATGTCTGGACTCGGTTCTACTTCGGGAACTGTAGGCTCGTTCCAGGGAGTAGTATATGGGGGTGGCAAACACGTTCAGGGATCCCATTGTGGCTTCCCTTGTTCATTCTTTTTCTGTTCTTTCCCTGATTCCTCCGTATTCATGAGACATGATTTTACTCCCGCGCTCCCTATCCAACAAGCCGCATAATAGGCATCTTTTTGATTGTACAGTTATTGTCGATGGACATATATACTAAGATCTTGACACAGCCTATCCTCATCGGACCCATTTTTGGGCCAAAAAATATCAAACGCCTTAATACTTTCTCTAGTCCAAACGAAACCACAATAGTTCATCATTGTAGCTTTATCTTTCTCCCGCGTCCGGGAGTTGTGCTCCCAATTACAGAACATTTTCCCCAAAAGACTGTCGGGCGGGATATATCCCCCTTTAACTTTATTTGCAGATCGATCGTTATACAGGCAACTCCCCTTGCCTCCCATTGTTGCAAATTTAATTAATCTGGCCAATTATATGCTTTTTGAGACGTCAACTGTTAATATTCAAACACCAACAAACACATGTGCATTAAAACCGAATCACAAAGTGTTAAACTTTCTACTAGCTGTACAGCTCTTTTCTCTCTCTCTCACATACACAAAGACACCATGTCTCACAGACACTTTGTGCTTCCCGCAACGACTCCTCTAGCTTTTGAATATTTTTCTGGATGTCTGGCTTTAATTTAGTTACGAAGTGAACCCTCAGTAGCCCTTTAGCTACTAGCCCTTCGGGCACGGGCTGCTTTCCTTTGACATATGCCTAATTTTATATATCACCAATTCCCCGTACTTTCGTATGTACTGACGACCAAGGCAATACTTAAAGGTCTCTTTTCTTACCTTGGTCTGTGCACAGAGTTACCTGGCCGTTTCGGTGCGCCCAGTCTCACGGCAATTCCTGCAGCAAATATCGCAGCCTCCAGTCGCCTGGATATATCCTTTATGCCTTTACCTACACGGATCTTGTGCACAAGAGTTGCATGATTGAACCCGCCGCGTCTGCCCGCCTTGTTTCCACGGTCTCCCAGTCCAGATCGTACTCGCCCAATCGCGAACGACAAGCAAGGGAGTCGGATATCACCGAAATCGGCGAGGCGAACCTCCCCCGTCGTCCCAAGAGTGTCGAGTGGTGGGAGTTTTGGATCCTGGAACGAGGCCCCCAATTGTGAGAAGCATAACTCACTCACAAATCAATCAGCCTGAGACAAAGATTGGAAAGAAGAACAATTTATTACAGCCTAGCAAGCACCAGACGCTTCTGCAATCAAGCATAAATGCGCTCGAAAACAGCTCTGCAAATTGCTCATTAGCCCTGCCTAACATCTCAGTTTGAACTTGCATTACCCACAAGTTCTCTGATGACGCCATCTGCCTCGCATTTTTTTCATATGAAATAAAGAAGGCTTTGAAATCTTTGCTTTCGAGACGTGGCAATGCTTAAACGTACTTGCCTGATGCCCATACAAGCTGCCTTCGTCTGAATCCACTCAATTTGACTGTAGGCAATTTCTAACGTTCAAAATATGTCTGTTCCATTTTGCCTATCTAGAAACATTCTCTCGATTTCTTTTTAACATCTCTCTCCTTCTCTCTCTTTTCCCTTTCTCTGCATTCTCTTTTGGCACAGCTAAATATCTTCTCTCCTTTCCTTTTCATCGAACTCCAGTTGCATGATTCGTAATTTTTTTGTGTCTACTCCACTGCACCTGTCAGTTCCTCTGATATCCTAGGTGCTTGATCAATTTCATTAAATGTTCAGCGTGCCGTTTGTCCTTGGTTAAACTAAATTTACACCTCTTTGCTAATTCCTAAATTATATTTATTCTCTGGCTTTCTTGAAGTTCAAGGCAAATTTGGAAAGTCCAGAATCTCTTTGATCCTTTTAAGACCCATTTACCTGGCTTTTAATTTTACCAAACACAGATGACCAAAAATAAAAATTCCTTCTTTTCACCTAAAGTTTGTTTAAATATCTTGAGGACTAATCGCCAAGTTCTTAAATCAGCTGTGAACTTTTGTAACACATATCTGTTCAAATCTGCCCAAATCCCAGACAAGCCCAGAACATGTTATAACTCTGAGGTCAAACCGCTCTTACAAGTAAAACCAAGCACTCGCCTAAAGTTTTGTAAACAGTTTTAGGAAGTCAAAGGTCACTGCTAACTTCCACTATTTAGAAAAAAGTAAAAACCTGTTTTCTAACAGAACACTAAACTAACTAGTATCAAACCTAGCACGGTTTCGCCAAACTGTGCAGAAAGATTCCAACCTGGGTCAGGCAGTCAGTCAAGCATTATTTCACAACAATCATTTGGTGTCCACCTTGAGCAGTGGGAAAATAGCCGACAGATTGCCAACTGCCTCAGTGCAGGTGCACGTTTTGTCCAAATCAGAAACAATTGACTGACCAGCAAAAAAAATTCAACCTCAGACTGTGCCTGGTAAAGAGAGCAAATGTATGCCGATGAATTCCGAGAATTGCGTCACACAAGCCTCTTATGGTGACGACATCTGACCTGCCTCGCAGACACTATTTATCAGGATTCTGGATTAGACCCAGGATGAAGCAATTAGCAATTTGACAGTCGTCACTAGTAACTTGTATATCGCAGTGAATATATAAAACATGATCTAGTCGCTGTCACATTCACATTCTTCAGTCACAAAATAAAATGGTACACCATATTGGTCAGAGATTAATGCATGGGTAACCCAACACCCTTTTGTGTGGTTTTAGATAGAGATCAGTCTACGGTACGCATTTGAGTAAAACAGTAGCAAATTCCAAGCCACGAATTACATCAATAATTATTCTTCGTGCATTTTATCTGGCGTAGGTCACCACAAATATTGTCCGGGTACTTAGTTACATGTTGCGTTGTGTGCTATAAACAGAAGTCATCGCCTAACGCCCGCCTTCCTGACTTCACACACCTCCCTGCCTTACACATTCATCATTTGTTGTGAATGAAAAAACTGTATGAAACAGTCTGTGTTTCACCTCAAGTTGTCCTCTCAGTAATCCCTTGTTCAACCCACTGAGTGATTGCTTTCCATTTCAGGGCGATAGATGGTGGTACCTTCCTGAGAAAGAATGTCTCTCAATATCCTGTCAATCATGGATTGGAAAACCTCATGTTATGATATTCTAAAGCTTCCTGCCATATCTTAAACAGCAACACTGAAACATTTATCTTTGCAGTAATATGTGAAAATTCGAGAAGCGAAGAACTATTTGCAACAAAAATTAACAATTGAATTCATTGTCACGTGTACCGAGGCACAGTAAAAAGCTTTGTATAGTGAGCCATACAGGCCGATCACAAGCTCAAGTAGCATGGATAAATAAATAGTTGGTAATCAGCGTCAAAAAACAAAAACACATGTAAAGGCAAACGTTTCAGAATTCGTGAGTCCATTCAGAATTCAGCTTTATATCTGAATGTATAACAGAGAATAATTAACTAACAAATATATGCAACTCCTTCCTCTGACCTATCTTATACTTAACTTCTCTAACTCTAGATTGATAACGTCCCTGAGTTAGAGTTACCAAAAATTCAAAGTTCAAATCCAGATAACTGTCGAACCTCCCCTTTGCATTTACCTCTGTCGATTATTCTCTTCTGAATGATTTCTGTTTCACAGGTCATTGATAGATCATGGAACATTTCAGAGAGCTGTATTTCGAGCATTATGCACCTACTGTTAGCTCGGCAGTTCTCCTCTCAACTGTCCAATTTTCACTACCTTATAAACAAATGCATAAGATTGTTTCATTTTATTTTTTATATTCTAAATTCAAACGTAATTGGAAGTTGGTACTGAGCAATATATTTTACAACGATTGGCAGAAATCGAATTTTCTTTTATCGCCCAGCAACTCAGCAAGTGCTAGCTGCTGTACCACATGTTACATTGTGAATTCTCCAAATCATCCTGTATTTCCTAAGACCTCCATCTCTTCAAGGTGCAGTGCATTTTGCCACTTCCATAACACGTTGCGTTTCAGAAAAAATGCACCAGCACAACCAAAAGATCCTTTCTTTTATCCGCCAGAGTATTGAGAAAAGGAGTTGTGAGGTCACGTTGCGGCAGTACAGAACGCTGGTTAGTCCACTGTTAAAATGTTGCGTGCAATGCACATCTCTTTCTTATCAGAAAGATGTTGTGAAACTTGAAAGGGTTCAAAAACGATTTACAAGGATGTTTCCAGTGTTGGAGAATTTGAGCGATAGGGAGAGGTTGAATAGGCTTGAGCTGTTTAACCTGACCGTCAGAGGCTGAGGGGTAGCCTCATAGTGGTTTATAAAATATTGAGAGACATGGATAGCATAAGTAGACAAAGTCTTATCCCCGGTGTAGGTGAGTCCAGAACTAGAGGTTTAGGGTGAGAGGGATAGGATGTAAAAGAAACGTTAGCGGCAACGTTTTCACGCAGAGTGTGATTCGTATATAATATCGACTGCCAGAGAGAGTGGTGGAGGCGAGTACAGTTGCAACAGTTAAAAAGGCATCTGGATGGGTACATGAATAGGAAGACTTTGGAGGGATATAGACCAGGTGCTCTCAGGTGAGATAGATTGGGTTGAGATATCTGTTGGGCATGGACGAGTTCGAACGAAGTGTTCGCTTCTGTATTGTACATTTCTATGACTCTGTGACTCGATGACATTTCTATATCACACAGCCAACATTAATCCAAGTTCACCTTAACTTCTTCCTATCTCTCTCTGTATGTATGAATGTGTGCATGCGCATGCGCGCGCGTGTCTGTGTCTTTGCATGTGTGTGCATCTATATATAATCTCATCTCAAATTTATCAGTTACATTCGCGATAACGCGTCTGTGATAACATTCTTACGACTCGCAACTGGTCCGATTTAAAAATTAAAAGTCTGGAACTTAAGACTCCAATGAAATAGTCTCATATTTTGTTTTTAAATTATTCTAAGAACATAAGTGAATCTGTGATCTGTGTGCACAACCATCTCTGACACATTGCTCATGACATACGCATTAAAACGTTGTAAAGCCATTAGAAAACTCAACTGTTCTTTCTGGATCGTGGAGTATTTCCTGTGGAGAATGTTGAGCTTCTTTGAAAAGTAACCAATTGGCAGTTAAATCCTCTCTTCATCTTCCTGTAGCAGTGCAGTTCCAACTCCTACGTCACAAGCATCGATGATGACATCGAAAGCTTTGAAAAGTTTGATGTAGCTAAAACTAGTTTGGTGGTTAATATGGCTTTGAAATGTTCGAATACCTCGTGGCATTGTTCTGTACGCCGAAACTTGGTGTACTTCTTCGGTAAATCGTTTAATGCTGCCACTACTCTGCTGATGTTTGAAGCAAACTTCCGATCGAATTCGCTGAGTCCTCAGAATAGAAACACCTCTTTCATCGAGGTTGTTCATGGAAATTGAGTGATGCCCTACAGCTTTGCGTTTCGTGAGGTCAATTGTCCATGATCGATGTTCTGTCCGAAGAACGTCACCTCTGCTTTCTCAAATTTAGTTTTGGTGATATTTATTAGCAGTTATGCTCCTTCTCGTCCTTCAAAGAGCTCTTCCAACTGGACCAGATAATCTGTCCAGACTTATGAAAGGTCACTACATCGTACAAATACACTGCATAGTTTGTCAAGACAGTCACAACTCTGTTCATGAGTCTTTGGAATGTGGCGCATGCGTGCTTCATTCCAAAGGGCATCCCTTTAAATTGAAATCGCCCATTTGGGGTTGCAGACACAGAAATTACTTCTGCTGTCTCTGATAAAGGTACTTGCCAGTAACCACACAGCAAGTCCAACTTGGTAATGTAACTGTCTTGGCTGATACCTTATTTTTTTACATGGCATCTTTCGGACACAGTCAACCTGAATCAACTTTTTTCTCAATTTGACATTGTCCACTAAACTTGGCTTTGATGGGATCTCCGATCGCTGGTTGCTTTACTAGCATGTCATCCCCTCCCAAGGCTTCCAACTTTCAAAGCTTTTTTCTGTCATCTGCTTCATTTTAAACTGTGCCCTCTTTCGGGGCTGGTTAGTCAACTCGCCTACACTATTTAGTCTCTCCCTCATGTCCAATATATAATCTCAGTGTACACCTCCAACTTTGGCCCTGTTTGCTTTTCTTCAAATAATTTCAAAGGGCCTCTCATTTCGTGCCCGAATATTAACTCCAAAGCAGTAAACTGAGTACATTCGTTTAAGGCACCTCGCATGGCAAACAATACGAATGAGGTAGCTTTTTCCGAATCAGTCAGGTAATCCATACAGTGACATCTCAACATGGACTTCATGTTCTAGTGCCACCTTTCTAACGCTGGCTGGGATTCAGGACGATATGCATTGGATTTAACGTGTTGTATCCCTAATCTGTCCATCAACTTTTTAAACAGCTGAGCATTAAAATGTGACCCTTGGTCCGACTTAATCTCTTTAGGTCGTGCAAAACTGTGAAGAAAGCTAATGATTCCTCGACCAATTGTTTTTGGCTTGATACTCTTTAATGGAATTGTCTCCAGAAATCTGATAGACACATCCATTACGGTTAACAAGTACTGGTTCCCACTTTTAGTTCTCGGGAGGGGAGCTGCATTTATAACCCACGTGAAAGGTTCTCCTCATGCAGAAACACTCAAAAACAAAAGGCTGGTTTTATTACCGCCTGTGGTTTCCCGACCATTTCCCGACCTTCGGCCCAACAAGTCCACACCGACCCGCAACGCACCCATGCCCCTACATTTACTCCTTACCTAACAAGGCTGGCGATTTAGCATGGCCATTACACCTGACCTGCACATCTTTGGACTATGGGAGGAAACCGGAGCAAACCCACGCAGACACGGGGAGAACGTGCAAACGCCACACAGTCAGTCGCCTGAGGCGGAAATCGAACCCGGATCTCAGGTGCTGTGAGGCAGCAGTGCTAACCACTGTGCCACCCACTAATGTTTACGTCACATCAACAACATCCTTGTGCATTCCATGCCAGTGAAAAAATCTTTTATCCCCCGATGTGACCTATTACAGGTAGTTCATCTCCTAACTGTAACACCTCCTCTCTGTGACTGGCAACACAACCTGGTGTACGTAGGCCCATTTCCGATCTGTTCTCACCTGCTGTGAACTCAATTTCAGTTTTCAGGTTCTTCTTTAAGAAAGCAACTCTCCGGAATATTCGCTGCCTCATTTTCAGAATACATATCCACAGATACTTTTTTAAAAATATTGTCTTGTCTTGCTGTTGGAAGTCCCTTAACCTTTCAGGACTAAACACTTCTGTCTGACCCTCTGCGTGTTCAGGATTGTCCTGCACCATTACGTGAAACTGGAAGTCTACTACATGAACATATAATCTTTCACCTTTCTCTTAGGTATAGCTTCAAGCTATGACTCATGAATGAGGGATCTGATTAGTACACAATCTGTGAAAATGCTAACATGCTGTTATTTTAACTACTCAGTTTCTTTGTATTCCTTGGGCTACTCCACAGCTAGGGTGTCGCTGCTACCTTGGATCCTGCCAAATCATTGCCAAGAACAAACTGAATTCTTAGAACTGTTACTCTGTCAATCACTCCCACTGTGACGTCCCAATTTTTTGTTTGGCACTAAACCTGACCCTCCAACCATATCTTACACAGGGGAACGCTGACTTTCTGTCCATCTATCCCACGAATGACCACACTCTCGGGTCATTGATCAGAAACAGTGCATATTCGCTCATCCCTTACCAACAATAGCTGCTCAGATCCTGGGTCTCTCAAAATTATAATTTCTTGTCCTTCTCTCACTGCTCGTTCACAGTAAACTTTGCCCAAACAGACTATTTTTTTAAGAGATCATGTATTAACTCCATACACAGCCCCTGCATACGCAGTGCAATCCCCTGCAGATCCTTGGCTCTTCTTGGGGTCTCCGTTACTACCTTCACTAATGCCATTGGTTTTGATTCTTCTACAACATATTTTCCCACAGTGTTCCTTTCATAACCAGCACTGTGTCTTTACGTGTTCAGCTTTATTATCATGGAAACACCTGATGCTTTTCGTCCCTTTTCCATCCTCTTGGGCTCCTTTTTTTATTCTGTGGTCCAATCTTACCAATGCACTGTACACTTGATTTAGTAATGGAGGATCTCCCCTTCTCAGATGTTCTATTGCTCACAGGAGGAAACTGGCCAAACATTTGTCTTATGCAGCTATATGCATTCGTCTGCTAATTATGAAGCGCTTCTCAATTCCAGAAATTTCTGTTCCTCCACGTGAATTCTTACAATCTCTCGAAGTGAAGTTTAAACTCCTCCAGCAGAATAATCTCTTGTGGCGCCTCAAAGCTCTTTTTCAGGCACTCACCCAACTATCAAAATAGCAATGTTTAATTCTTTTGAACTCAACTGAAGTCTGACCTGGTTCCTTCGTCATGTTTCTGAACCGCTGTCCATATGCTTCCAGTACAGTTCATAAGCACTTAAAATAGCCTGTTTCATAATGTATTAACCCATCATCTGACAACGCGGCAAATACTTTACAAGCTGTGTGTATAAGTTTAGTCTGAATTAACATTGCTCATAAATCCTCGGACAACTCCATCTGCCCAACCAATTTTCAACATGAAATAAAGAAATCTTCAACATCTTTCCCGTCATATGTGGCAGAGTTTTGACATGTCGGTATGTACGACTACCTTCTCCTATAATCTGCATCCTGTTAACTTGACATTGCTGAATAATTCGCACCTTTTCGTGTTCAAATTCTCACTCTCTTTTTTTCTCCCTTTCTTGTTTGTCTTGCTGTCTCCCTTTGTTCACTCTCTCTTTCGGTCTCTCTTATCTTCTCTCTTCTTGCTCAAGTAAGAATCTACTTACTCTCTCTTCTCTCTCTCTCTCTCCATTCTGCTTATTTTCTACCTCCAATTTCCGCAACTTCATTTTGTGTTTCCACGTCGGTTGAACATGTCTGCTTCTCTGATGCAGTTTGAGTAACCACTTTACAATTTTAGCTTTAATTTTGTCCTTGGTTTAACGCAAATGTAACTTAACTGCTAATTTAAAACTTATGGTCGTTCACTTCTCTTCTTAACTTCCATGGCAAATTTGAGATCAGCTTCAAATCCCAGAAACCCTTCAGCAATTTCGATAGCCACCTCTCACACTATTAATCTAATCAACCACGGGTCACTGAAATTTACCAAACTGTCACACCTAGGTTTCATTTAAATATTAAAGACATGAACTGGCAAGTGTTTTAATCTGAGCGATTTTTCGCACTCCCAAATTTATTCAAATCTGCCACAACCATTCAAATGCCGACGACGTGACCATAAACTTTTACAATACCCTCACACCACCCCACACCCTACCCACGAACATAAACCCACAGCGCAGAAAAGATTTTTCCATTGCTGTAATCTGTGAAACTTCGAGACGTCAACAACGAGTTAAAGTAAGAAGTCTCAATTTTACTCCTGAAAGTATAACAGCGAATAATTAACGAACAACTATTTACAACTTCCTCGAAACTATCGTTTAATACTCGCACAATCGAGCGACGATTAACGTTTACCAAACTTCCAATTTCATAAGTAGACCACTATCGTATCTTCTCCTGGTATCTTCCTCCGTAGATTTTCATCTTCTTCAGGATTTCTTTTTTACAAGTCACTCATCGATAAAGGTACCGTTAAGGCAGATATTTTTTGGGCAGTCTGTGTGTGATGGTGGCTTGGTAATTCTCTCTCTGCTGTTCAAATTTTCCCCGTCTTTTACTCCCAAAGTATCGGATCGATGAATTATTACTAATTTTGGCAAAATACTAAATTCAAACTTGATTGGGGTTTGATAATTTGGGGCATAATTTAAAGTGAAGTTGAACTTGTCTTGTCGTTAACAGGCAGCTCAGCTAATTTAGCTGTTCGAATAAATGTTACATTGTTACGTTATTCTGAACAGTTGGTGTTGTGTCAATTTGTTCTGCCACCTTTTATAAGCCTTAAAAATAAAACATTTGTTATACGTTCATAAAAATGCTGAGTGAATGCCTCGTTGTCAGAAGTTCAATTTGAGGCAGTGCTGATTTGGCAAAGGTGACCCGCTTAGAGTTGAACGACTGGCAGCAAGTACTTAATATTGTCCCTTCGATAGTGCAGAGCTCGCTCAGTAATGACGCTGTGAAAATTCAGCACTAAAACTTTGATACTTCAGAGCTATCTCACAATTGAGTGTCTAACAGTGTAGCACACCCTCAGTATTGTCCTTCCAACAGTCTCCCTCAGTATGACTCTCAGACAGTTTTGTATTATCTCATTACTGCCCCTCGGACAGTGCAACACTCACTCAGCTCTGAGTGTCCAAAAAATGCAGCATCTCGTCAGTTTTAACTTCAGAGGGTCGGCTGCTGTTCGAGAACAGAAATGTGCATCATTTACAGTGGGTGTCCTGAGGCAATTCATCATGTTGAAGGGTCAGTTCAGTAGTGGTTCTTTGTCACAGAGTCAGTTCGGAGGCAGTGCCTAATTGTCACTGGGTCAATTCTGAGACAATGCCTCATTATCAAAATTGCAGTGCTGAGGAAATGCATGAGTTAGAGAATCTTTGTACTGATGCAGAGATAAGTTCTAAGAGGATCAGATTCTCCAGCTCCGTGGATGCTGCCTGACCTGCTGCGCTTTTCCAGCAACACATTTTTCAGCTCTGATCTCCAGCATCTGCAGTCCTCACTTTCTCCTATATGTTTCAGAGAGTCAGTAATCAAGGACTGCCTACTTGTCAGAGGGTGATAATTGACATATTGAAGGGCTGTCAGAGCACCAGGGCTCAGGAATTGTCTAAGTGTCAGAGCGTCCAGACATAGGCAATGCTTCATTGTATGGGTTTCAGCATTGGGCGAGTGCCAAACGAGTATAGGATCAGTAGTGATATGTCACGTGACTTTCAACAGTTCAATTGTCTGGCAGTGCCACTTTGTCAAAGCGTCTGATAATGATCTGCTGGTTAATAGTATAGACCAATGACGGCTTCTCTGACAATGACTGACTCACTCAAGACTGAAACTTCAGAAATGAGGTATTACTTCAGTTCTGACGCTCGTACAGAGTGAGCGCCTCATTTCCAGAAGGTCCGAAGGGTGAAAGTTCCTCGTTGTCAGTCAGAACTGAGCGTGTGCCATGCCTTTGGCAGTCAGTCCTGAGATATTGCACCACTGTAAGTGCGTCAAACTAGTGGTTAAAAATGCAACACAACACCAGGTTATAGTCCAAAGGTTTATTTGTAAGCACGAGCTCTCGGAGCGCTGCTTCTTCATCAAGAGGCGCTCCAAAAGCTAGTGTTTCCAAATAAACCTGTTGGACTATAACATGGTGTTGCATGATTTTTAGCACCCAGTCCAACGTCTCCAAATCATATGTTCAGAGACAATGCCTCATTGTCATAGGGCAATCCTCAGGTGTTACTTCTTTTTGGGTGGATCAGTACTGAGAGACTGTTTCAGTAGTAGAAGGCCAATCCTGAGACAATGCTGATCTTATTACGGTCCGATATGACGAGAGTCACATTTTCAATGGTCAGTCCAAAAGCAGCATATCTTTGTTAGTCCTGCCTGCTTTCCCAGCACAGCGTCATACTGATCTGTTTCCTCATTCTGAACTGAGACGATGCAGCACAATTATACTATCAGTAATGAGTTGTTAAATCTTTATCAGACAGTATGAACAGAGGGAGTGTCTTGTCAGAGTTTCAGTCCTGAGAGGGTTCATTGTCATCGGGTGTGAGACATTGCCTCATTGTAATGGGCTCAGAATTGATGAGAGGGTTTGTACTGAAGAATTCCAGTATGTCAGTGGATCAGAATTGAGGGAATGCTTCATTGTCAGAGGCTTATTTTACGGAAATGCTTCTGTGTGAGGGATCAGAAACGATGGAGTTCCTCATTGTCAGAGTTACAGTTCTGAGTCGTCATTACTGAAATGCCAGCTCTGAGAATGTTTCTCATTCATCTGAGGGAGACGGTTAGGATTGTGGGAGTGTATCATTATGAGTGGATCAAATCAAGCCGGTGCCTCATTTTAATTGTTCTGAATGGAGTGAGTGGCACAGCTTAATAGGTTAAATACTAAGCTTTGGCATCGCTGTGTGACAGTTAGTACTGAGGAAGGATCTCACTGTCAAAGTGTCAAAACAGAGGGAAATCCTCATAATCAGAGATTAAACACTAATGGAGTAGCATTTTGCCAGTGGGTCAGTTATGAAGCAGTACCTCATTGTCAGAGTTTCTGTTCTTTGGAATGCATTCATAACAGCGAATCAAGATGAGTTAGTCCCTCTTTGGTCCTGCCGTAGGTGGGCAGCTGGAGTGGTGGGTGGGGAGAGAAATACATCAATACTCAGATATTGTCAGTACTGAGGTGTTACAGCACTATCACATGCTCAGGGTTGTCAGTCATTATTGTTCAACATTTAATACCCAGGCAGCATTTACATATTCCAGCTCTATCAGAGGGTTAGTCCTCAGTTGTTGCAGAAGTCAGAAGGTCAGAACTGTGGGAATGGAGCAATGTCAGAGAGTCCACACTCATGCAATACTGAGGTGTTCCAGCTCTATCAGAGTTCAGTACTGACGTGTTGCAGCACTGACAGATAGGCAGACCTGTGGGGATGCATTATTGTCAGACAGACAATTGCCTGAAAGTGCGTCATTACAAATGGGTTAGAATTGAGGGAGTGACATATGATTGCATGATCAAAAATCAGTTATAGCAGTTTGAGCATCAGTCTGACTGAGTGCCTCATTGGCAAATAACAAACACTCAGCCAGTGTCTCATTGTCCTGAGGTAGTGCAGGTCTATGAGGCTATGAGGGGGCCAGGACTGAGCAGGTGCTTTATTTTCAGCTGTTCAGTCCTCTGGGAAAGAGTCAGTTCAGAGTTTCAGTTTAAGGTAGTACCTGCCGTCACTTTCTGGACGGACAAGACTGAGGGAGTGACACATTGGAAGGGGTCAAATCAAGGGTAATTCACAGATTCAGGGTCAGTTCTGAATAAGTGTGCTTTTTTGAGTGGGTCAGCACTGAGGGAGCACGTTATTTTCAGAGTCTCAGCACTAAACGAGAGCCCCAAGATCGGGCGGGGGGGGGGGGGGTGTTCATTCCTGGGTGACGCCTGATTGCCAGCCGTACATTGTTGCTGATGTGTCAGTCCGGACGGAGACCCTCATTATTGGGAACTCAGTACTGAGAAAGGTCCTCATTATGACAGGATAATATACTGAAGGAATCTCAGTGGATCCGTTTAGGGGTAGTGCATAATTTTCAGATGTCAATCCATCGGTCGGACAATCTGACAGTGCTTCACACCTCAGTACTGACACTCTCATCGTGTGGCATTCCCAACATTTTACGTACTCTCACTATGAAGCACTGCCTCCGTATTGCTCGTCCTCTATTGATGCATTCCCTCAATATTGACGGTATGACAATAATGCAATCCCGAAGTTCTAACCATCTGGCATTCACGACCCTCTTATCATGTGTCAATACCTCAATTTGGAGAATTGGACCAAGACATCAGTAAATGGGAGATATGGTGCACAGTGGCAATGATTTACATCATTGGAGAAAATAACATCGTAATGTTCAAATAGGGCAGCTCTGTAAGGGGAACAGCATTCAGCAAGTGTTGCAATTTCGGAACTTCAGTTGTGAGGGAGAGATTCATTTCAGAGCCCAGTAAATAGGAAAATTGTTGCAGGTGATGAGTAAATGAGAGATTTTCAGCACAGATCATTAAATTAGAGAATTGTTGGAGAGAAGCATTAAATAGAAGATTCCTACATCAATAAATAGACTAATTGGTGCAGTGCACACCAAAATTAAGTATTTCTGGCAGCGAGAGATTCATTCCACGGAACTACTAAATAGAAGAATTGTGCTCGCGCAAACCTAAATGGAGAATTTGGAGGAGGACATCAGATAATAGGAGAATTGATCCAACATCTGAAAATGGAAGAATTGGTATAAAGTGGAACTAAATTACAGAATTGGACAAAGGCATCACTAAATGCAGTGAAAAACTGAATGATAATGACAAGGCAGATTTGCCACAGTCAAATTTTCAAAGGGGGAGTTCTTTCAGACAAACTTTCAAAGGAGGAATTGTTGCAGAAATACCACAGGACAGTTGGCGTATGGTGTCAGTAAATTGAACACCTGCTTCTAAGTGGTGTAAAGTGCTAATAACTTCGATCAATGGAACAGAACCACAAGGGACAGTTGCGGCAGGGCAACAATAAATAGAAATGTTACGCCAGGGCATCTCTAAAGATAAGATTGTCACAATGCCCTCCCTCAATACAGATCCTAAGACTATGCTGCAAATCCTCAACACAAACACTGTCAAGACAAGCACGCCGTTAATTATGACCACTCAGGATTAACCCTCTGCCAATTGTGACACTCCTTCAGTACTGAACATCCAGCAATGAGTCGCGGCCACAGAACCTTCCCAAAGACAGTATTCCATTCGCATAATTTTGACTTTCTGACAACAAGGCAGTCGCTTAATTCTGACCATCTAAATGTGCAGCAAGACCTGAGGACAATCCTCTAATTCTGTGGCACTCACTCTGGTCTGACCCTTTGTTATGAGCCACTCATTCAGTACTCACCGTCTGGGGCACTGCGTCGGAACTGACCCTCTGATATTGAGGCAATCCCACATTGACTCTCTTACAATGAGGCTCATGCCTCAGTATTGACCGTCTATCACTGATTTTCAAATCGTGCTGCACTCCCCCAATTCTGACCATACTTCAGCGAGACAGCAGCTCAGTATTGAAAATCTGTTAGGTGCGCAATCCCTCTGTTCTGACCCTCTGTCAATGAGGCACGCTCTCTAAATGCGTGACACTCACTCAAATCTTTGACCACTTACAATGAGACACCGTCTCAGAATGGACCTTCTCAAAATGCGGCATTTCCTCATTACTGACCATCTGCTAATATGACCGTCCCACAGAACTGACCCTCTGGCAATGTAACAGTATTTTGGGACTGACGTTCGAGCGGGTGACACTGCCTCACTTACTTCCGGCTTATAATAAGGCACTGTTTCAGTATTGACTCAGGGATAATGACACATTCTCAAAGATATGATCCTCTGACAGAGCTGCAATACGTCAATCCATACCTTCTAATAATGTAGCTCTCCCTCAGTTCTGACTGCATTCCATTGACGTTTTGCCTTGGCACAAATCCTACGACAAAGTTGAACTTGCTTTGAAATGAATTTCTGAATAAGGCACGCTAACTATTTTGACCCTTCTCTCATGAGAATCTTAAAATCCGGTAGTGATCACGTAATTGTAAGGCACACGCTCAACTTCCCCTTACAGTAAGGCACTCAGAAAGGAATGAGATTCAAACAGTGAGTCCATCCCTTAGAACTGACTCTCTTGTAAAACGGCACTGTGACAGGACTGAGCCTCAAACCATCCAATACTGACTCTAAATTGAAGCGCTAACAGTGCCGCAATAACTCAGTGTTGATCCTTTAGTCATGTAGAATTCCTTCATGTCTGACTCCAGTACAGTGAGGCACTGCCTCAGAACAGATTGTCGGATAATTAGGCGCAGTCCTGATGAAGGGCTTTTGCCCGAAACGTCGATTTCGCTGCTCGTTGGATGCTGCCTGAACTGCTGTGCTCTTCCAGCACCACTAATTTAGTTAATACTTCAGTACTGACCCCTTAATAGAGCTATGATATCTCAGTCCTGACCCTCTCATCATATGGCAGTCTCTTAATTCTGACCTAAATACAATGAGGTACTCCCACAGTATTTACCCATTTCATACTACACTGCAGTAATTCTTTCATTGTCTGAGATACTGAAGCACTGTCAGATGTTCAGAAATGTGTGAATGCATTATTGTGAGACGTTCAAACTTAGGGAATGCCTCACGGTTTTGGTATGTTTACTGATGTATTGCAACATCACGTGGGAGATTTGGTGCAGTGTCGCACTCAATAGGCATTTCGGGGCAGGCAATACTGAATGGGACAATTTCAGTAGGGCACACCTAAATGGGAGAATCGGTAAATGGGAGAATTGGTATCGGGAAACACTTACTGCTTAACATTTTCAGAACATCAATAAATAGGAGAATTTGTGTAGGATTCCAGTTACGTAGGAAGTTGGAGCAGAGCATGTGTAAATGGGAAAATACAGACAAGGACCAGTAAACAATGGAAATGCTGCAAAAGGAATAATCAAATCAAATAGATACACTTAATAAAACGTAAAGGATTATTTTTGCAGGATTGTTAACCCGGAGACGACAAAATTAGTGAAATCTGGTAGCAGACCACTAAAAAGGTGAATTGTGGCAGGGCAATAAAAATCGAAGAATGCGTGCACAGTGGAACTAAATTAAGGAATTGGGGCATGGCACCATTAAATGGGAGATTTAGAGTAGGGCACCTCTAAATATTAAATTTGGACTACAACATCAGGAAATGGAAGAATTAGTATTGCGATATGAATTGATGGGAGACTTGGGGGGCAACAGTAAATGGAGATGGTGGGCAGTGCCATTTCATTTTAAAATTGATTGGCGAGGCAACAAAGTAGAATTTGGAGCAGAGGACGTCTAAATAGGAGAAGAGGGTAGGGATTCAACAAAAAGGACCAAATGATGCAAAAATTAGAAAATTCGAGATTTGTTTCAGTGTACCATTAAATGAAAAAAGAATTCAGCAGGAAATCATTATGACGATCAAGGGACAACAACATTGGAGAATCAATACAGAGCATCAATCATCCGAGAATTCAAGTCGATGACATTAAATTCAATGCGGGAGAACTGGGACACAATAACACTCAATGGGAGCGTAAGTGCAGTTCCAGCACGTTTGCAGATTTGGTAAATATAAAAATTGGTGCAAGGCAGGGGAGCCCGAAATTGAGTCACAGAGAAGTTCAGGATGGAAGCAGACCCTTCAGTCCAACTTGTCCATACCTGCATTAAAGAATTCAGGCAGGGAACCACTGAAGGGAAAATAGTTGCAGCGAAATACTACTTGCAGGAAAGGCACTCGAGCTTATCTGAATTTGAGAATTTGGAGCAGAATATGAAATAATGTGAGAATTGGTGCAGTGTCGCAGTAAATGAGAGAATGGGGGCAGGAGAACACTTGATGGGAGAATTAGAGAAGCGCACCCAAAATGGAAAAATTGTGATCTGGTACTCTGTAAATTCTCAGACAACTCCGTAGCACACTCTGAGACAAGTCACTGCCATAGGACTGAATTTCTGAAAATAAGACACTTCTTTATTTCTGATGGTTTGACAAGTCAGCACTCCCTCAATACTAACTTTCTGGAGGTACTTCAATATCTCAGTAAGTACTGTCGAATTGTGTTGCACTCCCTCCATTCCGAACGCCTACAAACCGGCAGCGGCTGAGTATCTGCTCTCTTTGAATAATGTGTTCTTTTACTGTAGTGCCTCAGTGTAATGGTTGAGGTCTGCTACATGAAAACAAAGGCAGTACCGTAGGGAGTAATTACTGAGCGAGTATTCACGGATTTTGACATTGGCGCTCAGAAAAGGAAGTACTCGCTTAGTACTATACCTCTGACTTGAGCACTGCCTCTGTCGCTCTCATCATGAGGCAACCCTGAATTTTTAGTTCATGACATTAAGATTTTTTTGGGAGAGCATGAGATCGAAAGGGTCAATACTCAGACAACGCCTCTTTTTAAGAGAGTCAAAAATGAGGGAATGCTGCACAATACTGAAACATTGATATGTTGTCAGTCAGTTAAAAGGGATCTTCTGAGAAATGACGTGTTTCCTAGCCCAAATTCAGCGGTGTCCGTTTAGGGGTGCCCTACTCTGTTTCTCATATTCAGTATTGTGCAGCCCCAATTCTTCCTTCTCCTGTTAGACTGCTCTAATTCTCCCATTATCTGTTGCCCCGCTGCAAATTCTCAATATTCAGACAGGCCCTCGATTCATTCTTCCATTCTGTAGTTCCTTGTAAAAATTCTCCAAATCTGTGGTACACTGTCAGAATTCATAAATTGAAGGCATGGACGAGTTGGACCTAAGGCCCGGTTCCAGGTGCAACATCTCTATGACTCATTTACCAATCCCTGAATGTTTGAAGAATGATACGAATGAAAATAGAATAGTGTAGAAAATATATATTTCAGATTGGTTGCACAGGTCGACGGCCGGAGGTCTGTACCGGGCCGTTGTGTTATATATTCTAGGTTTCATGTTGTAATTTCGGAACTGCACCGAATCGACCATTGAAAATCATCCTTCCCCAGTTCTTCCACTTAGAATTTAATGACAGCTGTATTTAGTCTCCAACTATTGATGCCATGAATTAATTATTTCTATTTAGTTGTTCCGCAAGACACTTCTCCCACGTATTATTGCACTGTTTTTATTTTCACTTACAGCTGCGCTGTACCACATCTCCAATTTGCAGATGTTTGCAACATTTTTCATTTTTATTGATATCATTCCCTTGTTCCTCTATTTGGACGTTGTCTGCAGCAATTATTGATTACATTTCCACTTTCACTAATGTTACAATGCAATCGCAGTATGCACCAGATCATGCATTTGCTGATGCCCACTAATTCTCCCATTTACTCATACCACGAGTCCAAATCTTCTATTTACTGATGCCTTCGCTCAATTTCTACTATAACACTCTCATTTATTGCTCTCGTGCCCCAATTGTCTTTTTTGGTTCCACTGTGTTCTTGTTCTTAGATTTAATACTTCTCTGCAACAATTCTCCCACTTAGTGGTCCACCGCTAGTAATTCTCCAAATGTGGAGTATCATCCATTAAAACTCCAAATTGATAATGCTGCACAAATGTTTTCTTTCGTGGTGAACCGCACCAATACTCCACTGCATATTGTCTGGCCCCAATTCTCCAAGTGAGTTGCCCTCTCACACACAACTTCCACGTAATGGTGACCTGCTCATTTTCTTTTCAATTAATGATGCCCTGCATCGAATCTCAATTTTACTGCTACTTTGCCACATTTCCCCTACTCTGTATGACCTTGCCCATGTTCTCCCATTTACACGTGCTCTGCTCCAATTCTCGATGTTATTGGCACCATGAAAAATCTCTCATTTATGAATGTTGTGCTCCAACTCTCCAATTCAGTGATGTGCTACACCAATATTCCAATTTACTGATGGCCTAGATGAATTGTCTCTCTTTGCGTGCCATAGTCTAATTCTCTGATTTCATCGTGCCAAACCGCAATTCTATGATAAACTTTCTGGTGCAGCTCTACCATCCAGTTGTTCCTGTGAGTATTCTTCCCTTTTGGGTTGTGCTTCCCTGCGTCAATTCTCCCTTGAAGAATTCTGCAAAAATCCTCCTTTCGTCAGCAACTGCACCAATGCCGGAATTGACTATTAGCCAGCCAAAGTTCTCCCACATCGTGCACCAATTCTCTCGTTTATTCGCGCCGACATGAATTCGCCAATTATTGATACCCTGCAACAATTCTCCCATGTATTTGTTTCCTGACACGCTTGTTTTCGTTTAGTGGTGAGCTGAACAGAATCTCCAAATTATTAATACTTGAAACATTTCTCACTCTTACTGATTTCCTTCCTTATTCTCCGATTTCGATGTGTTCTGCTTAAATTATTTAATTAATGGGTAATCCGCGCCAATTTTCTAATGTAATGGTACTGTGCAACGAATCTCTCTGATACATATGCTTATAAATCCTCCCTCTTATTGGTACCTTGACATAATTCTCATATTTATTGATATCCTAGCCATTTAGAGTGCCCCACTCTCATTCTTCCATTTACACTTGGCATGCCCAAATTCTCGAATTTGATTCCACTGTGCACGATGTGATACACATAGTATTTCTCGACAACAATTTACCATTTGCTGTTCGTTGCCAGAATTATCTCATTTTAGTGTGACCTAAACCGAAACCTTAAATTAATATTACTTCCCAAATCCTGTCTCTCGTAATCAACTGCGCTTATTCTCCCATTTAGTGGTGCCATTTAGCGAATTTCCACCAATATCCATTTGCAACATTTGTATTTTTACTGGTTCGCTGCCACGTTCTCCCATTTGCTTCAGTTATCGAAAGTAATAGCACCTTGCATCATTTCTCTAATTTACTGATGCCCTGCGTCAATTATCCTATTCAGTCTTGCCCAGCAATAATTCTCCCATTTATTGATGGCCTGGTTAAGTTCTCCACCCAGTATTATGCTACACCATTTTTTGCGTTCACTGATGCCACAGCCCACATTTACAAATCTTGCCCCAATCCTCCTGTTCCGTATTGTACTTTTCTAATTGTCCCACCTACAGGTACACTGCATTAATTCGCCCATTTAGTGCAAAACTGCCCCAAATCTCACATTTAGTGATGCATGACACCAATGCTCCCATGTGGTGCTACAGTGCACCAGTTCTACCAGGTCTTGCTACACTGCATCAACTCTCCCATTAAATGTTACATTCGAAAATTCTCCAAATCAGTGGCAAACTGCACCAACTTTCTAATACAGTTCTACACTTCTCCAGTAATCCCATTTAAATCGACACTGCACCAGTTCTCTCCCGCTTAATGCTGCACCACCCCAATTCTCTGAGTTAGTGGATATCTCCCGTTGTTGAATGTCTTAAGGTGCATAAAAGTAAATAAATCTCCAGGACCTGATCAGCTGTACTGTAGATCTGTATGAAAAACTCTAGAACTAATTGCTGTGTCCCTTGTTGAGGTATTTCCATCATTGATAGTTACTGGTGACGTGGCAGAAGCGAGGAGGTTGGCTGATGTGGTGCCACTTTTTAAGAAAGGTGGTAAAGAAAAGCGAGTGAACTGTAGACCATTGACCCTGACATCGCTGGTGGACAAAGCACTGGAAGCAATCCTGACATGTGTTTGGAAAGACAAGGACTGATTCGGGATAGTTGTTATGGCTCTGTACGTGGCGAATCACTAAATTGATTTAGTTTCTTTTGAAGAAGTAAAGAAGATGTTTGATGTGGGCACAGCAGCGGATGAATTCGATATGAACTTCAGGCCGCCATTCGACAAGGTTCATCATGGTAGACTGGTTCGCAAATTTTGATCTCAAGAAATACAGGCTGATTTATTCATTTGTGTAGAGGGTTGCTTTCAGATGGGACGCTTATGTTCAGTGATGTGCCACAAGGATCAGTGCTAAGTCCACTGCAGTCTTTCCTTCATTTCCTGAATCACTTCCGTCTGTCTTCAGAAACACAATCAGGCCGAGCCGAATTGAATATTTCTGTGTTATAATCAGCACTGAGATTTTACATCACCAATATTGCTTTAAGTACTTTGGGGGTGGTTCAGGCTCTGGGCCGGAAAGCCAATGGTCGCAAATATTGCTGATTTTATTTCTCACCATGAGGATGTGCCCACAGAAATAATTAAACAACAGCAGAAGAAATACTTCCAACCATACTTGGGAAATTTTGTTGCAATAGGTCTTGAATTGTATGTAGAAATAATGAAGGATTGTCTTGTGGATTTTTACAGTTGAGACTGCGTAGCCATACAAATGCTTCCTGCTGCAGGGATTCCTGACCCTCAAGGAAGTCCCCATGGCCTCCAACCGCATCGTAACATTCGATATTGGGTAGGGGGGGGGGGGTGACAGCGGGGGTGGGCTGGGAGAAATGGGTTGGACCTGTTTGAGAACGGGGTCATGAAAGGGGATGGGAAATCGACCCTGGAGAAACCGAGTGTAGTACGCTGCGCAGTACATCTGTATTCTGTCTTCAAAAAGGCCATGAGCTTTCTCTTGCCTGCCACTGCAACACACCACTCTGTTCCTTGGCAAACATCTCTGCCTCAGGTTTACTGCAGTATTCTAATGAAGCTAAGAATATGTTGGAACAGCTTCGCCTCACTTTCCTCTTGGGTACCCTGCAGCCCTCCGCAATTAACATTAAATTCAATAATTTTCGAGTCTGATTTCTTCTGCATCCTGGCTCCCAAACCCACACATCAGTCACTCACCAATTTCTTAAATGTTCTAAACTGCTTAGTTCCTTCATTTTATTCAAAGGTCGGACATTGAAAGTCTGAACTTCAGCACTGGAGATATGTATTAGTGAGTGACTCAGGGTCTGTTGTTTGTATGTCAGGCTAATCATTCTGTGCTGTTGATATTGAAGTGAATCTGTTTACAAAATAAAGACACAGGACATACGAACAACGTTAAATCCAGGACGATATGCTGGTCAATCATGATGTCAATGTTGATTAAGAAGTAAAAGCGAATGGGACTATCAATGATTTCACTGGTTTTTGAGCAGGGAACATTCGCAACGCGGGACTCTGGTGGCCAATTTAGTTTATTGCATGGCTTTTAAGCCGATCCTTGGCTTTGACAAGAAATGTAGTTACGGCCTGAATGTGTGTCCAGATACTGCAATTAGTAGAGTACTAGCGTTTTACTGTAAGGTCATGTGATTGACACTTTCAATTGACAATTTTCCTTTGAGCCTTTGCTTTTTGAACCGAATATTGGCTCTTCATTTCACTGGCAGTGACATTATAAGCGAAGTGAGTTTTCCTCCTGTTGGGATAATTAATTCCCAGTTACTGGTTTATGAGTCAACATTGGGAGTGAATGGGAAACAAGTTTTTAGGTGTGGATTAACATTAACTGAACAGCAGCGCTTCAAATTTGACAAGTTCTGTTCACGCCCTGAGATGAATAAATGATTCAATCACAGAATTGAAGCTGTCAAATGCTAATGGAATCATAGCAAACTGTCCATACTATAAAACAATAAAAAGTAAGTAACTGATTAATCTCTGCTCTAACTCCTGAATATGATTAATGAGTGTTCACGTGTGAAGTCACAGGAGCAGAGGTCAGAGAACAGACGAAGTCAGATATTTAAAAAAACGGTGAAAATCTACCCATTATTGTCAGAGAGGAGCTAACAATCCCCCCCCCCCACCCCAGTTCCCTTCCCCCACTGTCATTGAGGCTCCGAGGGAAATGAACATCTGTATTAATTCGGATCTCAACGATGATCAAAGAGCTCCAAATAAAACTCCAACTGCTGCTCCGCGTCAAAGAAGAGCAAAGCGAGAGTGGCAATGATGGAGGCCATCTTCAAATAATATTTGATGAATCCGAACTTTCCACAGTAACATCCATGATCTTTCCCTAATCTGCATGAAGGCCGCACTTGTCGACAATGAGAAAATCCGTTACATTTGAATCAGTTCACTATTAAAACGGTCTATTCTTTGCACACTTCAAATAATTGCAAAATTGGTTTGAGGGTTAACCTGCCGATTTTGGAAACCAGTCACTTTCAGGCTCTGCAAGTAGTTCAAGCTCCTTCCACAGATTGTACACAGGAATACTCACTCAATGCCTATGTGCGGGGGATTTCCCAGGTTGGAGGCATGGCGGCTCAGTGGTTAGCAAACCCACCGCGCATTATGAGGTGCCTGCCTTCTTTTCCAGGTTTGGGCGACTGTCTATCTAAAGTTTCAACAATGTGCACGTCCATGTTCGTATTTCCTCCCACATTCCAAAGATATGTAACTTACATGGATTGGGAACGCTTAATTGTCCACAGCATTCAGTAATGTACGGGTTCGGCATGGGAAATGCAGGGTGATGGGGTGAATCTTCGAGGAGAAAGTGAAGACTGCAGATGCTGGAGATCAGAGCTGAAAATGTGTTGCTTGGATGCTGCCCGACCTGCTGCGCTTTTCCAGCAACACATTTTCAGCTCTTATGGGGTGAATCCAGCAGGTATGCTCTCAAGACAGGGTTAGTGTGGACATGTTTGTCCGAATAGCCTTTTCTCAAAACATTGGGATCCGATGACACTGGCGTTTGAAATATTTTCAGATGAACACATTGAAAGGTAACATTCAGGTCTTGATGACTCAAGTGACTCTTGCAGAGCTCACCATAATGTATGATTTAAGTTTCCCATCAGCAAATCCTCTCTTCTTAATCTACTTTAATAACGATTTATAAAATTCATCTCCCTACATAGAGAATAAAATTTCTGCCAGGCAATTACAACTTTGGTTAAATATTGTTTCTCTATTTTTTCCATCAATGCTCTTAATAGGTGTCCCCCATTCACACATTTCCTTCTGGCCAAATCCAATTTTTCCTGTGGATATTTCTTTCAGAATAGCTTTTAAACCAAAAAAAAATGCATTTAGCAAGAGCAATATGTCTGATAATTCATTTTTGCCATGCATCATCACAAATCATTCATCTGACCATGCTTGAGCAAGGGGACAGAATATCCGGCTTTGGGCATGGGAACCTAGACTGTAGCTTTAAGGTGCAGGACCTGAAGTGTAGGGAGGTTAGGAACATGGCATCAATCTCAAAGGAGGGTGCCTGTAAATAGGAAAGTGGCTTGAAGTGTGTATACTTCAATGCAAGAGGTATACGAAATAAGGTAGGTGAACTTGCAACGTTGTTTGGTACCTGGGATTTCGAATTTGTGGCTATTACCAAGACATGGGTAGAACAGGGACATGATTGGCTGTTGCAGGTTCCCGGGTTTTGAATGTTTTAGTAGGGTCAGAGTTGGGGGTAAAAGAGCAGGAGGTGTGGCATTGCTTTTCAAAGATAATATTACAGAGGTGGAAAGGACGATGGATGAAGACTCGCCATCTGAGGTAGTTTGGGCTGAGGTTAGGAATAGGAAAGATGAGGTCACCCTGTTAGGAGTTTTCTCCAGGCCTCCTAATAGTCCTCGAGACGCAGAAGGAAGGATTGCGAGGATGATTCAGGAGAAGAGTGAAAGTAAGTGAGTGGTTGTTATGGGGGCCTTTAACTTTCCTGATATGACTGGGAAAGCTATAGCTCGAGTTCCTGAGATGGGTCGGTGTTTGTCCAATGTGTGCAGGAGGGTTTCCTGACACAATATGTAGACAGGCCAACAAGAGGTGAGGCCATACTGGATTTGGTATGGCTAACGAACTAGGCCAGGTGTTAGAATTGGAGGTAGGTGAGAACTTTGGGAACAGTGACGACAATTCGGTGACTTTTACTCTAGTGATGGAGAGGGATAAGTGTGCATTGCAGGGCAAAAGTTATAGATATGGCAGGGAAATTATGATGCGGTGTGGCACGACTTAGGATGCGTGGTTTGGAAAAGTAGGCTTCAAGGCAAGGGCGCAATTTATATGTGGAGCTTGTTCAAGGAGCAACTATTGAGTGCCCTTGAGAAATATGTACCTGTCAGGCAGGGAGGAAAGGGTCGAATGAGGGAGCCGTGGTTTAATAACGAATTGGAATCCCGTGTTAAAGGGAAGAGGGTGGCCTATGTAAAGATGAGACGTGAAGGTTCAATTGGGGTGATGGAGAGTTTTACGGTCGCCAGGAAGGATCTGAAGAGAGAGCGAAGAGCAGCAAGCAGGGGACATGAAAAGTCCTTAGTTAGTAGGATTAGGGAAAACCCAAAGGCTTTCTGTAGGTATGTCATGAATAGAAGAATGACTAGGGTAGGAATAGATCCAGTCAAGGATAGTAGTGGGAAGTTGCGTGTGGAGACTGAAGAGATTGGGGAGACACTGAATGAATACTTTTCGTCAGTATTCACTCAGGAACAGGACGTTGTTGCCGATGTGAATACTGAGTCACAATTAATTAGAATGGATAGCTTTGAGGTATGTAGGGAAGAGGTGTTGGAAATTCTGGAAAGGGTGAAAATAGATAAGTCCCCTGGGCCTGATGGCATTTATCCTAGGATTCTCTAGGAAGCAAGGGAGGAGATTGCAGAGCCATTGGCCTTGATTTTTATGTCCTCGTTGTCTACAGGAATAGTACCAGAAGAATGGAGGATAGCAAATGTGATTCCCTTGTTCAAGATGGCGAGAAGGGATAATCCTAGTAACTATAGGCCGGTGATCTCCCTTCTGTTGTGGGCAAAGTCTTAGAGAGAATTGTAAGGGATAGGATTTATGAAGATCTGGATAGGAATAATGTGATCAAGGATAGTCAGCATGGTTTTGAGAAGGGCAGGTCCTGCCTCACAAACCTTATTGAATTCTTTGAGAAAGTGACGAAGGAGGTGGACGAGTGTAAAGCGGTAGATGTGCTGTATATGGATTTTATAAGGCATTTGTTAAGGTTCCCCATGTTAGGCTACTGCAACAAATACGGAGGTATGGCATTGAGGGTGAGTTGGATGTTTGGATTAGGAATTGGCTGTCTGGAAGAAGACAGAGGGTAGTAGTTGATGGTAATGTTTCATCGTGGAGAGCAGTTACTAGCGGTGTTCCGCAAGGAACTGTTTTGGGACCATTGCTGTTTGTCATTTTTATAAATGACCTGGAGGAGGGGCTGGAAGGTTGGGTGAGCAAGTTTGTGGATGATACGAAAGTCGGTGGAGTTGTTGACAGTGAGGAAGGATGTGTCAGTTACAGCGGGATACAGATAAGCTGCAGAGGTGGGCAGAAAGGTGGCAAATGGAGTTCAATGTGGGTAAGTGTAAGGTGATTCACTTTGGGTGAGTAACAAGAAGATGGGGTACTGGGCTAATGGTCGGATACTTGGTAGTGTGGATGAGCAGAGGGATCTTGGTGTCCATGTACACAGATCTCTGAAAGTTGCCACCCAGGTAAATAGTGCAGTGAAGAAGGCATATGGCGTACTGGCTTTTATTGGCAGAGGAATTGAGTTCCGGAGTCCTGACATCATGTTGCAGTTGTATAAGACTCTGGTGCGGCCGCATCTGGAGTATTGTGTGCAGTTTTGGTCGCCATACAATAGGAAGGATGTGGAGGCACTGGAACAGGTGCAGGAGGTTTACCAGGATGTTGCCTGGTATGGTCGGGAGATCGTATGAGGAAACGCTGAGGCAGTTGGGGCTGTTTTCATTGGAGAGAAAAGAAGGTTTAGGGGTGACTTGATAGAGGTGTACAAGATGATAAGGGATTTATATAGGGTTGACCATGAGAACCTTTTTTCGCCTATGGAGTCAGCTATTACGTGGGGGCATAGCTTTAAATTAAGGTGTGGTAGGTATAGGACAGATGTTAGGGGTAGATTCTTTACTCAGCGAGTCGTGAGTTCATGGAATGCCCTGCCAGTAGCAGTGGTGGACTCTCCCTCTTTATGGGCATTTAAATGGGCATTGGAGAGGCATAAGAAGGATAGTGGGCTCGTGTAGGTTAGGTGGGCTTGGATCGGCGCAACATCGAGGGCAAAAGGGCCTGCACTGCTCTGTATTTTTCTATGTTCTATTTTCTATGTTCATATATGAGCGAATATAATTCACACATTTGTTAAGGCATGTAAGAAGGCGATTTCACCGAATGTGCAAGCACAATTCTCCGAAAATGGTTTCTAACTTTCACCATTTCCCTGAATTCTCCCTGCAATCCAGGATCTTGTTAAGAATGAAATAATCAACTAATTGCCGTTCACCAAAACTGCTGAAAGCACAGTTCCACGCAATTGATTACAGACATGATTATTGGCTGTTCGCACATCAAATTACCTTCTGTTGTAATGTTTTTGAAATCTACACTCGTATTCTCAATGAATTACGATGGCAACAGTTTCTCATTACCTGTTCTGAACAAGCCCCTCATGATATTGAAAGTTTCTTCTCAATTTCTGTCAAACTTCCCCAATCTAATATCATGGCTGAAATGTCTCGCTGCCGGAGCATTTCTCCAAACTTGCCAGTGCTTGCATGACACGAAGATTGTAGGAATAGCAGAAAGCATAAGGGACTTTCAGAGACTACAGGAGGATATCGATAGAATGGAGATTTGGCCGGAAACGTGGCAGAGGATTTCAACCCAGATAAACGTGTGGTGATGTATTTGGGCAAATCTAATTCTAAAGCGAATTATCCAATGAACGGAAGAGCCTTGAGAAAAAGTTGTTGGGCAGAGAGTTCTGGGGTGCAGGTCCATTCCACCCTGAAGGTTGCTGCACAGGTGGATAGGGTAGTCAAGAATGCATATAGTAGTCTTGCCTTCATTGGACAGGTTGTTGAGTATAAGAGCTGGCAAGTCGTGTTAGAATTGTACAGGACGTAGGTCCGGCCACGTTTGGAATACTATGTAAATTTCTGGTCGTCACATTACCAAAAGGATGTGGTTGCTTTGGGGAAGGTGCAGAGAAGGTTGACGAGGATATTGCCTGGTATGGATGTTACCAGCTATGAAGAGAGGTTGAGTAGATTGGTTTGTTTTCATTAGAAAAAAAAGAGATTGAGGTGGGACCTGATTGAGGTTTACAAAAGACAGAATGGATAGATACAAGCCTTTTTCCCAGGGTGAAGGATTGCATAACGAGAGGTCACGCGTTAAAAGTGAGAGGTGTAAAGTTGCAGGGGGTTATACGCGGCAAGTCCTTCACACAGAGGGTCGTGGGCGGAGTCGGGAGAGCGTTGCCAGGAGATGTGGTAGAGGCAAGCACGTTAGTTTCATGTAAGGTGCGTCTGCACGGATGCATGTGTAGGTGGGCAGCAGAGGGATTCAGAATTGATCGACAGTTTTAGACAGTTCATTTGGATTTGTTCAGGCTTGAAAGACCGATGGGCCTGTTCCTGGGCTGTAAATTTTCTTTGCTCTTTGTTTCCTCTCTTCCTGTTTTCAACTTATACTCAGTTGCATCTGGAGTTATTATCGGGGTCCACCCTATTTTCTGATTATCTTTACTTTGATGAATTAACAGTAATTTTCTCGTAAATATTGGGAAGAATTAAGGCAGTAATTCCAATCTATGCTCCATTCCTGCCCCCATCCAACACCCGTCCCAATCCCTCTGTCTTGTAACTCACTGAGAATCAGACCAGGCCCTTTCCCTGGGGCATGTTTGCAAAAGAAAATCTGCAGTTGATTCGCACGAAGAGAAAATGCAAAGCCATCTTATTCGGAATTTTCGACCACCTTGCTTTTTTTTTCTCGTTACAGAATTAGTCCAACTTGGATAAAAAACTGAACGCCATACGCAAGGCGAGACTAACTGCCGTTAGCATTAAGACAGCATTTGTCTGACTCAGACGACAAAGAGCTACTGCAAAACCGGGGTCAATTGGAATTAACGGAAACTCTCCACAGCTCGAACCCATCCAGGACAAATGTTTCTGGTTCTTGGTGGCCAATAATTACCAGACCATCTCAGCACTACATCAGTTTCTCAGACTAGTGTCTTTCAGTTGGCAATCTGATTCAGAAGAATGATAGAATCATAAGAGTGTGGAAACAGGCCATTTGGCGCAACAAGTCAACTCTGACTCTTCGTCAAGCATCCGACCCATGTGTGCAACTACACCCTAATCTTTATAATTCTCCATACCCCACGGCTAATCCTTTTAAACTGGAAGCCCTCGACATTGGCGAATTTAAAATAGCCAAATTAGCATGGCCAATACACCCGACCTGCACTACATTGCATTGTGAGAAGAAGCCAAAGTGTTTGAAGGAATCCCACACAGACATTGGGAGAGACTGCATACTCCACAGTTACATGAGGCTGAAATACAAGCAAGGTTCCTGGCACTGTGAGGCACTGTATCATTCATTATTACACAATAGTTGAAAGAATTTGAGACTCCTCAGGCAGACAAGCAACGCATGTCCTAAGACTGTAAAAAACAATCAGTCACTTCTCTGATCAATGTTTGAAGAATGTCATTTTGCACGAATTTGTTGTTGTAATACAGGAACAACATGTCACTTCTTTTGTGCAACTAAACACCTTAATGGCCTTCAGGAGAGGTGGCAAAATCAGTATCGGACAAAGACACATCGTTTCAAATTCCGTTGAATCGCCATAAATGCGCACATTTTGAACAAATATTATTAACAAGCAGAGTGGCAATCAGATTGAGTGACAGTAAGTCAGAATTTTCTCCTGAAGCAACACTAAAATGGAGCAATGACAATCGGTATTTCTAAATATCGCATCATGATAAGAACGCAGGTATCTCAGGGTTTGCTGAGTAGAAATAAGAGACGCAGAGAGCAACACAGTCAACCGTAAAGATATCTCAGAAAGTAAGTCTAGATTCCTAACAATACAGAAACAGGGCCTTCGGCCATACAACTCCACGCCGTCCCTCTGAAGAGTAACTGATGCAAACCAATTCAACTACCTATATTTACCCTTGACTAATGCACCCTACTCTATGTGCAATGTAGCATGGCCTATTCACATGTCATGCACAGATTTGGATAATGGGGGAAAACACGCACACACCGAGTTTGTGTGCAAACACCACACCCACAGTTGCCCAGGGCCGGCATAGAATCCGGGTGTTTCGTGCAATAACGCAGCTTGCTAACTCCTGAGCAACCGTGACGCCCCAAGGTTTGAAGATGTCCGTGATCGAGAGTGATGAGGCCATGGAAGGAGTTATAAACCAGATGCAAATTTTAACGATGTTCTTTGCTTGATCACAAGCAAATGTGCTCAGTGAGCGTGGGATTGATGCACATGTGTAACTTCGGGTGTGTGTGGGTGGTGGGGTAGAAGACTACACACGATATTTTTGGATGATCTCATGTTTCTGGGCGGGGGAATGGAGTAGAGGGTTAGTATGAGAAGCTGCACAGGAATATATTGGAATAATCAAATCTAAAGTTAACAAACACGTGTACAATGTTCTCAGAAGCATCCGACCTTGAACGGATGGAAGCAGGCGATGTTCTGGAGCTCTGTGACCGAATTTCAGGATGGTGTTGAAATATAGTGATATTGTGAAATATATTGTGTGCTTAAACCAGAGACACGAATTATGAACTAGTTAAGACTATTTCAGCCTTCATTACACAGAATGTACCCTCCAGCAATGGAGTACTAACCCTGTGATAATCAGGTCCTTCCTCAGTAGTGCACGATCTCTGATGGTGCTGCATTAACTCAGTGCTGACCCTATGAACAAATGCCGTTCTGTCAATTCTGACTGATCTAAAATTAGTCATCAGCTTGATTTGATCCTCTGATAATGATGCATTCCCTTACTTCTGGCCCTCTCAATCAGAAAAAAAAATGCTATACAGTCTTATGGCTGACATTCCAGTAATGAATACAGCCTCAGATCTGATTCTCTCACAATGACACACTCCCTTAATTCTGACTCCTCACAAAGAGGCACTTCCTCAACCTGACCCTCTGACAATGAGGCACTCCTTCCGTTTTGAATTGCAGGCAACTCTGCAATACTTTAAGAGGGACCCTCCAATGGCGTAGCAATCCCTTAATTTAGACTCCCTTACTTTGATGCTCTGCCTCAGAATAGACCCTCTGATAATCGGTCCGTCCCTCTGAACGGATTGTCTAACAATGAACGAATCCCTCAACACTGGCTGTACAGAGATGAGGGTCTCCCACATTTCAGACCCTCTCACAGTCTTAATAGCACAATACTGACACTGTAAGCCACTGACAATTCCTTGATTCTGACCGCGTTTCAATGAGGCGCTGCCTCAGAACAGACATTCTGATAATGAGGCACACTCTCAGGACTGAATTTCCAACAATAATGCACTCCCTCAGTACGAACTGTCTGATAGGCCAGCACTATATCAGTTCTGACCCTATCGTTGAGTAGCTGCCTCTCAATTCTAACCTCACTACAATTTTGTATTACTTTGTGTTACTAATGGACTTAGAACTGGCAAAGATGGGATACCTCAAGACTGCCCTTTTGCAAAATGGCACTCTACCAAATCTGACAATATTAAGATGAGCACTTGATCCTTTTACAGTGAATGCAGTCCCTCAATACTAAACCTCCGACAGAGGCACCCCCTGACATTGATGCATGACCACTGAATTGATCAATAGTCAGTGTTGCAAAATCTCAGTCCTGAGCATTTAAATACATGGGATGCGGTCAATTTTGACTCTGTTACAATTAGGAAAATATACCGTTCTGACCTTCTGAAAATGAGACAATATCTCAGCCCAACGGTCAGATATGAGAGAGTAACTCAGTTCTGTCGAGTCAGCCAAAGGAAGTCATTCATTGTCAGATAATTTGCCATTGCTCTTCTCTATTAACCACCAGTACATTATCAGACTTCAGCCTGAGCACTGGATGAGTTTTGATACTTTGTTATTGATTCAATCTCTCCCTTCTGGCCCTTAGTTGGTGACAAAATTTCGAAATAATCACCCTTTGACAAAGAGGTAACTCCTCAAACTAATCTTCTGCCAATGAGACACTGCTTCAGCAATGACCCTCTAAAAAACGAGGCAATGTCTCAGGACTATCTTTCTAGTAATCCCTCAGGATTGAGACAATGATAGAGCCGCAATACCACAGTGGCAATCCCCTAATCATGTGGGTCTCCTTTAATTCTCTCGTGGAAGACAGAAACTCTAAAATAAGGCACTTCCTCAGTCATCATCCTCTCAGAAGGAACGATTTGCTCAGTACTTTGTCAAACCTCCTGACTGAGGTTCAGTACTTACTCTATCCTCAACCTCTAATCATGCAGCAGCCCTCCATTCTGACGTCCATGGGAACTGCAGGAGTGCATTAATAACACAGGGTCAACACTTAGCCAAAGCCTCCTAATCATGGGTTCAGAAACGAGGCAGTGCTACACATTGAGATGGCTTCAATAATTGGAGAAGTCACGTAGGTGACATTAAGTTTTAAACTGGTGAACTGGGGCAGGATAATATTCAATGCTTCGATTCTAAGGTAATGAAGCACTATCAGATGGTTAATACTGACGGAGTGCTTTCTTGTCAGAGATTCAGAAGTGAACAAGTGTCGTATTGTCTGAGTTTCTGTACTGAGAGAGCAACGTCAGATAATCAATGCCTCAGGATTGTCGGAGAATTCATGGGGTATCCAAGTCCAATGTCTGCATGTACAGGTGCCCGACTCCAATTTTCCCATTCAGTATTTTTCTGCCTCAATTCTCCCATTACTGCCATGTTGGGCAAATTCACCAATTATCTGATGGCCTGCTCCAAATTCTCAACTTTAGATCACATCTAGCCCAAATTTCCACTTAGTAGTTCTTTGAAACAATTCTCCAATTAAGTGGTCTGTGTGCCAGAATTCTTTATTTTTAGGCATGGGTAAATTAGACGGAATGGTGTATTTCTGTGCTATACATTTCTAATACTCTATTTAGGGCTCCACCGCCCTGCATCAATTCTACCATTTACCAATTCTGCACAAGTCCTATCCTTTTTGAGTAATATCCTGGTGTAGTTCACCCACTTAAAGCTTAATGGTAACTGGAAGATGTCTCCAATTATATCGTCATCATTTTTTCTACTTAGTTCTTCCCTGATTATTTCTTTCACAAATAGGTGCCCTTCTGAATCCTTTTTCTTAAATTTGATGATGGTTGAACCGATTCTCGAATGTACAGGTTATTGCAATTTTCTACCTTTCATTTACTCCCTGCCGCTGCTCTCCCACTTGGATGTGCTCTTCTCCAATTCTGTAATACAATGGCTGTCTCACCGATTTTCTAAAGTGATGTCACTGTGCACCAAATCTCTCAAATTCTGATGCACAACAAATTCTCCCATTTACTCATACCCTTACACAACAGTAATACTTCCATTTTCTAATGCCCTAGCCCAATGCTGCTGTTTAATGGTGTCCTACTCTAATTCATCCATTTTACAAGTGCCATGTCCAAGCTCTCCAATTTAGTTCCACTGTGCATCACTTCTTCCATTTAGTATTTCCCTGCAACAATTCTCCTATTTCGTTCTCCGCTGCCAGAATTACGAAATTTAGGTGTCCGTTCCCCTACACTGCATCAATTCCCCAAATTTCTGATCCTGTATATATTCATTTTAGTGATGAAATGCACAAACTTCCAGTGTACTGGTGCCCTATTGCGAATCTCCACCCCTGCATATTTGAAATATTTCTTGTATTTCTTGATTTTGCTGTTCCTAACTCCTATTTGCTCCCATTCTCCACTGTCTTAGCATTCTGCAGAAATTCTATTATTCACTGATGTCCAGCACCCACTCTCCAATTCAATGTTTCACAACACCAATTCTCCCATTTACTCTTGTCTTCAGCAAATGTTGCCCTTCACCAAATATCACATGAATTTAGGCCCCAGACTAATTCTTCCATTCAAGATTGACGTGTCCGAATAATCCCATTTACATCTGCACTGCCCCAGTTTTTCCATTTGTTGCCACTATACCCCAGTTCCCCTATTTAGTGCTACAGTGCACCAATTGTCGAATTTTGTGCTACATTGTACCAGTTCAGCAATTTAGTCCTACACTGCATCATCCCATTTATTTAGTGCTTCACTGCACCAATGATTCCATTTAATGCTATACTTCAGCAGTTCTCTCATTTAGTACTACATTGCACTGATTGTTTAGTTCAGTGATACAGTGTAACAGTTCTGCCAATTAATGCTGCATTGCACCAATTTTCCAATTTAGTATTACACTGCATCAACAATCACAGTTATTGAACCAATTATCGCAATTAGTGCTAAACTTTGCCAATTCTTCCATTTATTGCCATACTGCACCACTTCGCCCTTTTGGAGCTACACTGCATTATTTCTCTCATTATCTGAGATATTGCTTTACTTTCAGATCGTGAGAAATGTGGGGATGCATTCCTGTGAGGAGGTCAATACTGAGGCAGTGCATTATGACAAACAGTTTAGAACTGAGGGAATGCCACATGATTTTGTGGTTAGTACTTTCTTATTTCAGCACGACGAGAAGATCAGGACTCAGTTGACATCATCATGGTCAGACAGTTAACATTGAGGCCGTACCTCGTTGTAATAGGATCGGAATTGCGAGGATATATTGTTTTCAGAGCACCTATATTGAGGCAGTGCCTCATATTGCAAGCGTCTGAAATGAAGCAATGAGTACTGAGATATTGCAGAGCTATCAGATAGTCAGTCCTAAAGAAGTGCCTCACTCTCAGAGGCTCCATTCATTGACAGTCTTTCATTGCATCAGAATCAAAATTGAGGTGGGCTACTCAATTAGAGGTTCAGTACTGATATTGGAACACTCAGGTCTGCAATACCTCAGTATTGATCCTTTAAACTTGCAGCATACCCTAATGCCTGACCCAGTTACAGTGAGATACTGCCTCAGAACAGATTCCCTGACAATGAGGCGCACTCTTAGAAAATAACCTCTGACAATAAGACAAACCCTCAACATTGAGCCTCTGATGATGAAGCAGTAACTCATAGTCAGATATTCAGACCTGAAGAAGTGTCATATTGTCAGAGCAGGCGTCATTGTTACAAGGTCATTCCTCATGGAGATCCTCATTTATGTTAACCAGAATTGAGTGTGCCTCACAATTAGATGGACTGTACTCGGGTATTGTAGTACTATCGGCGACAGTATTGAAGAACGTCATCAGAGGCAGACAGTATGTTCTGAGGGAGGGCTCTATTATCAACATGAAAACGCTGACGGAGTGCCTTATTTTCACATTGTCAATACAGAACCAATGCTTCATTGTTTTATATATATGGAAGCGACCCTTTGCCAGAGGGTCAGTTCTGAGGCTGTAACCGATTGTTAGAGGGTCAAAACTGTAGGAGTTTGTTATTTTCATCGGATCAATACGGAGGCAGTGATTAATTTGAAGAGGATCATAACTGAAAGTGTGCTAAAGAATTACACAATCAGCATTTACAGGTTTTCAACTCTACCAGAGGGTCAGTGGGAGAGCCTCATGATCAGAGTGTCAAGATTGTGGAAGTGGCTTATTGTCAGTGATTCATTCCAAAGAGTGTGACACTTCTTCAGAAGACTAGTTCGGAGGCAGCACCTGAGTGTAATTGTCAGAATTGAGACAGTGACACCCGTTCAATTGGCCTGTTCTGTGGTCGTGCAGCACTGACAGCTTGGTCGTTCTCTTGGAGTGTTTCATTAACAAATGTTCATTATAAAGGAAGGCTTGTTTATCATATCGTCAGTACTGAGAAAGTGCTTCATTGTCAGAGAGTCCGTTGTGAGGGAGTGACTCATTGTAACCTGTCAAAGTTGATTGAATACCACAAGTTTAGAAACTTTGCCTCACTGTGAGAGGATTAAAACTGAGAGATCACTGTTAACAGAGTCAATACTGACCCACTCTCTCACTGTATTGGGGTCAGAACCGAGGAAGTGCAACACGATTTGAAGATCAAAGTCAGATGGTCAAAACAAAGGCAGAGCATACTTGTAACAGGGTCAGAATTGAGGGATTATCTTAATGTCAGAAGATCAATTCTGAGGCAGTGACTCTTTGACAGAGGGTCAATACTGAGACAGTGCTTCATTATGTCGGTAACTGAATCGAGGGGTGAGTTCTGAGATAATACAGCATTACCAAAGCATCAGTGTTGAGGGAGGGTCCAAAGACAATTTTCCATTTCCGTATACCCCACAGTAATTTTCCGATTGAATGATGTCCTGCCCCACCTGCCCTATTTAGATCTGATCCATTGGTATGAAATATTGGCGTCGACTGTGTGTTGCTGGAAAAGCACACTAGGTCAGCCCGCATTCAAGGAGCAGGAGAATTAACGTTTCTGCCATAAGTCCTTCATCAGTAATTTGGCTTGTGAGCAACGTGGTCTGAGAAATAAATATGATTGTGGTAGAGCTGGGGCGATGGTAGCTGGGAGATGACATTCTGGTGGAAGTGATAGGCCGGAGAGGAGGGTGGGCTGGACAGGTGGACGGAAGATGTGCAAGTCTGGGACAAGGTGAGGGGAGGAGAAATGAGGAAACTGTGAAATCAGTAAATTTCCATGTAGCTGCAGGATTGCAAGGCAGAAGTAGTGGTGTTCTATCTCCAAGCGTCAGGATTTTAGGGTTTGACGATGGAGAATAACCAAGACTTGCAAGTCCTTGTTGGAGTACAAGGGTGTGTTAACGTTTTCATTCACGGGTCGGTGAGGTTCTTTGGTGCAGGTGTCCCAGGGATTTTCACTATATTGTTCTGGTCTGATGTCGATGCAATCGCATGAGGTGCAACAGACACAGTATGTGGAAGTACTGATAAATTTCTGTCGGATGTGGAACGACTTGGACGGAGGTGAGGCGGAAGTCATGCTTTCAGGTTTTGGGCTTCTAGCGGTAGCAGTTCAAGTTGTTGGAGTTGGTGGGATGCGCTGGTGGGAAGGGCGTGGATCTGATAAGGGAATCGCAGACAATATTGACTCTCCAAAACGCAGAAAAGGCCGAGTGGAGGGGTCTATTTATTTGGCGGTAATAGCGGAGGATGATGTGATGTGACCAGAGTTTGGTGGAGCTCAAGGTGACGACCAATTGAATACTGTCCTTGTGGCGGTTAGAGAAGTGGCGTTGAAGGAATGAGGTGCATGAAGTAGGGAAGTTGCGCTGGAGAGCATCGTCGACCACATGGATGGGGAATTTTCTGTCTTTGAGAAGGAGGCCAAGAAGGAATGCATTCCTGTGAGGAGGTGGAATAGGTCTTGGGAGCAGATGCGGTGGAGGTAGTGCATTTCTGAATAAGGATGGCGTTTTTTGCAGGAGGCAGTGTGGGAAGATATCTAGTCCAGGTCTCTATAGGAGTCGGTGGGTTTGATGTAAATATCCGTTATTAGACGGTCTTTGGAGACAGAGATGGAGTGGTCCAGGAAAGGTGTCGTTGATCATATTGAATGGTGGTGCATGCTAGAAGGGCAGAATGGCGTACTCCTGCACCTATTGTCTATTGTCTATTGTATGCTGGTTTAATGGTGATGTTACAGTTGGAGAGGAGGGAGTGGTGGGATGTACATTGCGAGGGCGAGAGATAAGTGGATTTGAGGTCAGTGAGTCAAAACCCACAGCGCCACTCAACTCTGCTGGTTTGATTGTGATGTTGTGGATAGTGTAAAGTGTCGAACGGCTGCGCTTTACGAGGATGAGTACAGAGTTCACTGCGCCAAACTACTACAGAGCCCCCCTTGTCCTTTGGTGTGATAGTGATGTTGGGCTTGTAGTGGAGGTAGTAGAGGGCTGTGCGTTGGGAGTGTGAGATACCACGAGTGCAGACGTCGTAGCGCCAAACTGCCACAGCGCCCTCTTGTTTGCTTTTTTGATAATGATGTTGGGATGTGGGCAGAGGGAGTGGAGGGCTGCTTCCACTTATGGTTTGAAGGTGATGTTGGAGCTTGAGCAGAGGGAGTGGAGTGCTGCTCACCCAGCAGCCACTGCACCCCCGTCTGCTGGTTTGATGATGAAGTTGGGCTGGAAGGGAGGGATTAGGGGCTGTTACCACAGTGTCCCCTTTTCTGCTGGTCTGATGCCTATCAGCGACTCCCTTGTCTGCTGGTTTGATGGTTACCAGAGTGTCTGCTTTGTCTGCTGGCTTGATGGCTATCACATTGCCTGACTTGACTGCTTATTGGATGCCGACCACAGCTCTCCACATTTTCTGCTGGTTTGATTGCTAACGTAGCTCTCCTTTTCAACTTTTTGATGACTATTACAGTGCCAACCCACACCTTGTCTGCTGGTATGATGTATATGACAAACCCCTTTTTCTGCTGTTTTAATGACTGCTACAGTGCACATTTTACCTGCTGGCTTAATGGATACCACAGCGCCCCGAGTCTGTCCTATCCACCTTCGCCCAGGCACCATCCTTTCCCCTTCGTCCATGAACCGTCCTGTACCCCTTAGTCCAAGCATTGTCCTCTTCACCTTTATTCCGGGCACCGTCCTGTCTTCCTTGTCCAGGAACCGTTCTGTCTACCAAAGTCCGTGTAGCGTCCTGTACTCGTTAGTCAAGGCATTGTCCTGTCCCTGGAGCCCAGGAACTGTTCTGTTCCCCTTCTCGAGGCACCGTCCTGGCGCCATTAGTGCAGGAAAAGTGTTGCCCCCTTCGTCTAGGAACTCCCCGCTTATGCCCTTCATCTCCTCCAAGACTTTCTTTTGCCCGGCTCACAATGCCTGAGCTTCACCTTGTTCTTCCTGTCGTTATGCACATCTATCCGCCGCGGGGAATGCCTCCAAGCCTTCCGATTCTTCCTGTGACGTCGACCTAACCAATCCTCTTCCACCGACAATCTAATTCCACTGGTTGAACTTCTGCTCACGCTCAACAACTTCTTCCAATCTTTCACACTTCCTCCAACCAACCGGGATATCCATGAGCACTTTATTGAGCATCAGCTCTGTCTGTCTCTTCGTCAGGTAACTATTGCAAAACCTCAGGACTGACAGTACACAGGTGTGGTACACACATTCACTGCACATCAGAATAATCAGGGACATGCCTGTTTAAAGGAGGTAAAAACAATGACTGCAGATGCTGAAAATCAAATACTGGATTAGTGGTGCTGGAAGAGCACAGCAGTTCAGGCAGCATCCAACGAGCAGCGAAATCAACGTTTCGGGCAAAAGCTCTTCATCAGGAATAAAGGCAGTGAGCCTGAAGCGTGGAGAGATAAGCTAGAGGAGGGTGGGGGTGGGGAGAGAGTAGCATAGAGTACAATGGGTGAGTGGGGGAGGGGATGAAGGTGATACGTCAAGGAGGAGAGGGTGGAGTGAATAGGTGGAAAAGAAGATAGGCAGGTCGGACAAGTCAATGAGACATTAACTGAGCTGGAAGTTTCAACTAGGATGAGGTGGGGGAAGGGGAAATGAGGAAGCTGTTGAAGTCCACATTGATGCCCTGGGGTTGAAGTGTTCCGAGGCGGAAGATGAGGCGCTCTTCCTCCAGGCGTCTGGTGGTGAGGGAGCAGCGGTGAAGGAGGCCCAGGACCTCCATGTCCTCGGCAGAGTGGGAGGGGGAGTTGAAATGTTGGGCCACGGGGCGGTTTGGTTGATTGGTGCGGGTGTCTCGGAGATTCTCCCTAAAGCGCTCTGCTTGGAGGCGCCCAGTCTCCCCAATGTAGAGGAGACCACATCGGGAGCAACGGATACAATAAATGATATTGGTGGATGTGCAGGTGAAACTTTGATGGATGTGGAAGGCTCCTTTAGGGCCTTGGATAGAGGTGAGGGAGGAGGTGTGGGCACAGGTTTTACAGTTCCTGCGGTGGCAGGGGAAAGTGCGAGAATGGGAGGGTGGGTCGTAGGGGGGTGTGGACCTGACCAGGTAGTCACGGAGGGAACGGTCTTTGCGGAAGGCGGAAAGGAGTGGAGAGGGATATATATCCATGGTGGTGGGGTCTTTTTGGAGGTGGCTGAAATGTCGGTGGATGATTTGGTTTATGCGAAGTTTTGGAGGGTGGAAGGTGAGCACTAGGGGCGTTCTGTCCTTGTTACGGTTGGAGGGGTGGGGTCTGAGGGCGGAGGTGCGGGATGTGGACGAGATGCGTTGGAGGGCATCTTTAACCACGTGGGAAGGGAAATTGCGATCTCTAAAGAAGGAGGCCATCTGGTGTGTCCTATGGTGGAGCTGGTCCTCCTGGGAGCAGATACGGCGGAGGTGGAGAAATTTGACCCCACCCCCCATCACCAAACCATCATCTCCCAGACCATACAGAACCTCATCACCTCAGGAGATCTCCCACCCACAGCTTCCAACCTCATAGTCCGGGAACCCCGCACTGCCCGGTTCTACCTCCATCCCAAGATCGACAAGCCTGACCACCCTGGCCGACCCATTGTCTCAGCATGCTCCTGCCCCACTGAACTCATCTCTACCTACCTTGACACTGTCCTATCCCCCCTAGTCCAGGAACTCCCCACATACGTTCGAGACACCACCCACGTCCTCCACCTCCTCCAAGACTTCCGTTTCCCTGGTCCCCAACGCCTTATCTTCACCATGGATATCCAATCCCTCTACACCTCCATTCGCCAAGACCAGGGCCTCCAAGCCCTCCGTTTTTTCCTCTCCAGACGTCCCCAACAGTACCCTTCCACTGACACTCTCATTCGTTTGGCCGAACTGGTCCTCACCCTTAACAATTTCTCCTTTGAATCCTCCCACTTCCTCCAGACCAAAGGCGTAGCCATGGGCACACGTATGGGCCCCAGCTATGCCTGTCTCTTTGTTGGCTATGTAGAACAGTTGATCTTCCGTAATTACACCGGCACCACTCCCCACCTCTTCCTCCGCTACATTGATGACTGCATTGGTGCCACCTCATGCTCCCGCGAGGAGGTTGAGCAATTCATCAACTTCACTAACACATTCCACCCGGACCTTAAATTTACCTGGACTATCTCTGACACCTCGCTCCCCTTCCTGGACCTCTCCATTTCCATTAGTGACGACCGACTTGACACTGACATTTTTTACAAACCCACTGACTCCCATAGCTACCTGGATTACACCTCTTCCCACCCTATCTCTTGCAAAAAATGCCATCCCATATTCCCAAGGAGCTGGCAGCTGCTCACAATAACACTTTGTTCATTCTCGACCATGCATGAGGTAAGCTTTTTGAATTAACTGAGATGAATCAGTGACTTGGCAGAGAGTCAGTGCAGCGACATTAACTGGGAACTGGTGGAGTGCTGCAGCTCAATTCTCGCAATTTCCTGGTGCTGTACTGTGACTATCATATTGCCAATTGTCCTACCCAATTCTCCCATTTACTGCTGCACTGCAACAATTATCCAATTATCTAATGCCATGCCCAATATATCCTATTTAGACAAGCCATAGCTCAGTTCTTCTGTTTCGAAGTTCCTTGCAATGATTCTTCAATTAAGTGTGTCGCTGCCAGAATTCTTAATTTTCGGCAAGACAAGTGGCACTGAATCGTCTGTTTCAGTGCTGTACAACTCTATGAACCTGCTGTCCTGTACCAAATCTCCCATTTACCAATCCTGCACAACTGCTGGAACTGCCATAACTTTCCCATTGAGTGTTATCCTAAACAGGTTGTCTTACTTCGAGTTTAGTGGAACCTGTGTAATTTTATTTTAAATTCATTCATGGGATAAGGACTCCGATGGCTCGGCCAACAAATGTTGCCCATCCCTAATTGCCAGAGAGGAGTTAAGATTCAACCATTGAAGTCATATGTAGGACAGACGAGTTAAGGATGGCAGATTCTTTCCATGAAGGACGTTAACGAATAAGGCATTTTATCTTTTTTCCCCAAACAATCAGCAATGGATTTTTGTTGAATTGAAACTCCATTATTTGCCGTGATGAGCTTTCACATCTGGTCCCAAGACTAGGATTCTGGATGAATAGTGCAGCGATAACACCACTAGGCCATTTCCTCCTCTAGAATTCTCCAATTGTTGATGCCCTGCATCAAGTCTCCCACTTCGTTATTCCCTGATACATTTCATCATCGCTAAATCATTGTTTATGTTTTAATTTATAGTGTGCACTGAATCGAATCTGCATATGCTTGCAATTTTTTCTCCATTGTCAATGATCATTAAATATTTTAGGCTAGTTTATCACTTCGACAAATTTCTCCACAAGTCATTTTATGCAGCTGCTCATTTATTTTACCGTATTTTCCAAATGGGTGAACTGAAATAACCATGCAGTGTTTTGGCACTACACCCATGTAGAATGGAGAAAGATTAAAAAGACTGAAATATTAATGGTCCAAGACTCAGCAGCCTTTAAACTTTCCATCCCGAACGAGTAAATGTTCTCTTTAATTGTGATATGAAAAATTATATAAGGAAGGAGTTAATTAAACCTGTTTGTTCAGTGACTGTGTTAATTTCAGTCTCCATGGATTGTAATTATCCCAGTGGAGCGGTTCCATATTTTAAAGAGAAATGGCCTCCAGTCATGTTGTTATTCCATAGTATACACGGATCATTCACCTATGGCTCTCACCGGTACCAGCAGCTCCAGAGATGTGTAGGAAAGATCAGAATCTAAGAACAATAGACAGGAATGTAATAACAATAGAAAGGAGTTTGTACGGTGATATTTCGTATCTTTCCACATCTTATGAGTTTTTTCTCATTTTCATGGTGGATGTATTATGCACTTACAATTCTTCAAAACGTTTATTATCCTCTCCTGGCTCTCGTTGGTGTCCCTAGTAATTCTCACTGTTCAGTTGTTATTTCTATTAACCAAGTACGACTGTATTCCTGATTAGGTTAGATCACCTACAGTATTTTCATGGCGGATGTGTTATGCACTTACAATTACTCAATATTTTTATTACCCTATCCTGGCTATCATTGGTGTCCCTGGTAAGTCTAACTGTTCAGTTATTCTTTTTATCAACCAAGTTCGAATGTACTGTTATTTAGATTAGATCACCTACATTATATGAAAAGGCCCTCTGGCCCAACAAGTTCACACCGACCCACTGAAGCGTAACCCATCCAGACGCATTCCCCTGCTCTCGATTAACCATTCGCAAACATACCTAACACTACGGGTCATTCACCATAGCCAGTTCACCTGATCAGCATATCATTGGATTGTAGGAAGACGCAAGAGCACCCAGAAGAATCTCTAAGGAGAATGTGCACTCTAGACTCAGGTAGTCGCCCTAACCGGGAATTGACCAGGTTCCTGGTGCTGTGAGGCAGCAGTACTAATCTCCGAGCCAGCAGGCCAACCCGACGCGCTCCTTTGAATTATTCTTCAAACTTTGCGCCTGTAATTGTTCCTGCCGAATCTCTGATTCTGAATATTTCCTCAACCAACCACTGCTAACTGCATCAGTGAACTAGTTCGTTCACTTTCTTACTCTTTGCTTTGTCATTATCCATCATGGATCTCTGTTTCGCTATTGTTTTTACGCTGTCAACCACGGTTCAGTGTATTGTTTTCTTTGTTATTTAAGTATTGGGAGCATGGATGTCATTGTCTTCTCTTCTGATTGAAAACTACATTGCATTCCTCTGACTCCATTCCATCCGTGGGCAACATCGGAGGTTGAAACAGATGAGACACAGCTGGTCGCTTCTGTCATCAGCTGATTCCTGAAAATATATTCTGACCATTCTTAATTTTAATTACTAACCCCTTTGGAATATACCGAACTGGCTATTCCCATCTGTTGTTTGGTCTTTGAGCTATGAAATACACTCTTAAAGATGTCAAAATTCTGCTGCGGTCAAACCTCAAAGCTGCATAAGGAAGTCTGAGTCGATTATCCTTGGTTCACATCTGAACTCATACCAGACCCTCATGCATCCAACATACTAACCTTCACTGATCTGTATTTTTGTTGGGGATAGCGAGGTCTTTATTTTAATCTTCTCAAACATATCAACACATTTGTCAACATTTAAAAAACCCCATCTTTTCTTGACACTCACTCCATGGGCTGCACATTATCTCATGCTGAGCTGTTTTGTAGTGCAAGTACAATAGCACAATACTCGTTAAGATTTGCAAAGCTCTCCTTGCTGGACAGGTCGTGCAGTTAACCGCGAAATACACGAGTATTGTATGCACTGTCCTTCATTTTGGCCTGTTGCCCTCTCCAAGTATAAATTGACAGGGCTTGTTCTGTGAGGTTAAATTCAGATGTTGATGAAACAATCTAATTCAGCTGTTTTCGCAGTGTCTTCACTAATCTTATCTTTCCTGTGATTGAACCCTGCAAGGTTTCACTCCTCCATTTAGTCCCACACCGCGGTCTTTTGTCCCACTTTTCCACAATAAATTCGCAGTTAACTGATCGTCAGATTCTATCATTAATGTGCCTCATTGTGTCCCTTTTTATCTTTCCAAGTTTTGATCTTTCTATCCCTCGTTTATCGAGTGCTGGAATTGTGAATCTCAGAATCAATGAAGTAATGTGTATCGGACTGTTGTTCACTTCCGCAGGTGAGCCATGTGGTGCTCCACGTTGGACTGATAGTTTCAGCAGCTTTGAATCTCATATTCAAAACTGGATCTGTGCATATCATTGAACGCCTGTTTGCATCTCTCAGCTTATTGTACGGTCAGTAACACGAGGAAGCCCCTCTACAAACACGAGGTCGACTCCTCGGTGAGTAAGGTGCCAACCAACTGGGTGAAAGCCAAACTGCATAAAGGAGGACAGTAAACTTCTCCACACCACCAGAGAAAGTGACGCCATCTGCACTTTATGATCTCGCCCTCACTCTATCTCTGTTATTGCACCGAACTCCCGTCAAGGCTTATGTTTTCCGTTTCTAATTAAAAGCCATACGTTCTCTCATCCCGTATCTAACTCCTTTTCCGTCCCTCTCCCCAACTCTCCCTGTTGTCTCTAGTACCTACTCACTCGGTCACGACACCTCGCCACCTTCCTCTCAGCTGTGCCAGCACTTACAGCTGTACAGACCACTGCCATCCCCTAAATACATCTTATTAATATGTTCATTCGAGAAGTAACCATCCCTCTTTATGGAGGAAATATCAAAGAGGGCTCGGGGACAGCCGAGCATCCAATTTCCTCACAATTAACAGGGGAAGGATCCTGACCATAACAACCGTAAGAAACTGACTGATTGTGTCGAAGCTCCCAGACTGGTATCTGATACTTTTCTTGACTCACTGTGCTGGGCACTGGGACTGACTGTAGACAATGATATCAAGCTTCTTGGTTTTCTGATTGTGCAGAACAACAAGACAATACAGCAGGCATGAGAGCCGTGTAGCTCTGGCTGAGGGGAACAACTCCTAATGGCAGAGATAGGCAAGGCATAATTCCGGGAGCATGGAGGTCAACTCAAAATCAGTATGTTGAAACACTGATTAAGCACCCCAGAGGTGCAGTCCATGAGCTGAGTGTGTATCACTGAGACAGTTTCATGGCAAAAGGATTGCAATAACATTTGTCTGTGCGCGCTGAGCTACAGCATTCAATTACAGAAGCGTACTGCCAGTTAGTCGCAGATGTGCTGTAGTGAGGCTGGCATGTGACTGATGTCAGCAATGTTGGTTTTGAAGTACATGCAAGTTTTGACTGTGCAGCGTCCCTCAAGTCGTAGGTCTCTAAGGTAGAAGCCCGAGGGAGGCAGCGGCAAGTTGGAGTCTCCGGTTACCAGCTCTGACTTTCATGTTAAAGTCTCAGCATTTAATTTCCCCACAGTTGGAGGGAGAATATGAACATGCAAATTAATGAGGAATGATCGACATTCATGTGGCTGTAAGTCCTTTGGCGCAGCAAGCCTGCACTGACACATTATGCCTTTCTGAAGTTAAAAATAATGTTTTGCTGCTACATGTTTAATGTCGATTCTCTTCTCTGCTTACTCATCTCTGTGACAACATACCTCTTAACCGTTTCTATTTTATATTCTTCTCCTCTGATCGTACATTCCAAGTGCTCTCACATTCTGTCTGCACTGGAAACAAAAACATACTTATCATATCTCCTTCGTAAATCATCCCCATTTTTAATTAAAATCTATGGCCCCTATTTATTGATAGTTCTACTCTGGGAAACAAAAGCTTCTAAGTATCCTTCTTTTTATGTCTCTGGCAAGTATTAAAATGTGTGTCAGATATCCACTCAGCCACTAATGGTCAATGGAAATTAACAAAAATTATGCATTTACTCCTTCTGGACAAAACCGTTCAAACCAGGCAACATCCTGGTAAAGCTTCCCCGTACCCTCTTGAACACCTCCACATCATTCTTCCTGTATGGCACACAGCACTGTGCACAATATTACAGAGGCTGAACTATTTTTTGAGATAGCTGTAATATGACAGGCCAATTTTTATACTGTAATCTCCGTAATTAATCCCAAATTTGCCATAAGTCTTCTTGATCACCCTATACATGCCTGCTGCCATTTTCAAGGAACTGTTGTGCTCTGCGATTAGTCCCCTTCGAATATTAATATGTGTAATATTTTTTGCCATCTACAGTATATTTCAGTCCTGCAACAGACAGTCTGAATGCATCACATCGCAAATGTCTAGATTAAATTACATCTGACTTTTCTCGATCCAACTCCACAGCCTAACCATATCTTGCTGCATCCTCTGACAAAAGTAGGGTCCACAGCTCCCCCAATCTATTAACAGATCTCCAGTCACAGAAATAACCTTCCACCACTACTCTATTTCTCTGACCAAGCAGTTCTGGACCGAAATTACCGACTGACGGCAGATCCCATTTGACTTCATCGTCTGTGTGAGCCTGACATAAAGAACCATACCAAAGGCCATGGCACGCTCCATGTGGCCAACATCCAGCCCTATGCCATCATCAGTCAGAGTTGTCGCTTTCTAAAAATATTCAATCAGATTTGTGAGAGACAATTTTCCCCAGACAAAACCATATTATTGGTCATCAAGAATGTGCAGAAGGTCTCAGCAATTTACTCCATCGCTTCGCGCAGCATTCTGGGATTTATCCCTTCATGTCTTGGAGACGTGTACACCTAATTGTTTTTTGAAACACCCAGCATACCCTCCATAGTTTCTTTAAATCACAATGCTTTCGAACCGTAACATGTTCTTCTCTAGATTTACCATCCGCCATGTTCTTCACCTTTGTGAATACCGATACAAAGTATTTGTTATGGGCTTCACTCACAACCTACAGCTCCACGCGGGAATTCACAGCTTTGTCCTTGAGTTGTTTTCTTCTTTCCATGGCTACCATCTTTTTCCTGATAAACGCGTTTGGGAGTTTCCTCAATACTGTTTGCCAAACACATTGCATGATATTTTTCAGTGTCCTGATTCATTTTCCGTTTTTGTTTTCCATGTATTTGAAATGATTTCAAGGCCTTTCACTGTCTTCCGTTTCGACAATCTTCGAGGTGACTTCTTTTTTTTTCTTTTTGGCTGAGCATAAAATTTATCTTGTCATCAAAGCTTCCCAAATCTTGCCATCCTTAAAACGCTGCTCGATGACGAGATCTCATGTTCTTAAATACCCTAGCATCGAGAAGGGTCTCCTGGGCTTCTCAGACAATTCTCCTAGATTCATCATTATAGCCCACATTGCTAAGGACTCGTTAATCTTCAATTCAAATCAAGAAATATACACAAATCTCCTACGATGACACGTGAATTCTACTGTTTGCCTTTAATGTACTTGCTTTACTTATTTCCGTTTTCTTTTTTGGAAATCAATCTGCCAAAGATTGCTTCACGTTTCTTGCCAGCATCATTTCACAGAGTCTGTTTGCTTTTTAAATTTTCTTTCATATTCCACCCGTCCACATTTTACAATCCTCTGTAGCACTGTACTCACGTCCCACTGTCTGACATTAACATATCTCTTATGCCTGTATGCTTGTAGTCTTTCAGGGAGCTCTGGATTTAGCAGCTTGACCCTTTATACTTTTGAGAACACTTTTTTAGGGACACGTCAATCTCCCCTCAGAGTACCTGCCCCTGCTCTGAATCTGAATTAGCTTCCCATTATTGTTTCCTGTTCGTTGGGATGCCGTTTAACTTATTACAATTCGACGGAGTCAAACTAAACTTCCAGTATTTAGTTTGATTTTGTCGTTAACAATACACATGTTAGAATCAAATGAATGGTGATCGCTATTCCTTAGGTGCTGCCCTTTTCCTTTCAGGTGGCAATAATTATGAGTGTTGATGGTGTTGTCGAAGGACTGCCATGGTACTCACACATGTTGCTTTGTATCAGTGGTGGAGTGATTGTGGATGGGGACCAATCAAGTGGTTTGTTTAGTCTTTAACTGTATTAAAATGTTTGAGTACTGTTGCAGCTTCAGTCATTCAGACAAGTGGAGATTATTCCATTGTTAGACTGGCTTGAGACTCAGAGATAGTGGACAGGCTTTGGCAAGACAGGAAGAAAAATTAATTAACGACACGATTCTTAGTTTCTGATCTTATGAACAAACCATCGTAGCTGTATTGTCTGGCACAACTTATGAATGTTAGTGCAATTGGATTCATCAATGTGAATGACATCGGATGTCGAACGACGATGGTGCCATGTTTTATGATGGGGATTGTCTCTTATTTGTGTTGCACAAGTGTAACTTTCCATTTGCAAGCACAAGTCTGGCTGTTGGCCAAGTCTTGCTGCATTTTGACCTGGACTGACTTTGTGAACTGCGAGGTTGGGATCATCATCGAGCAAACTTCATCACATCTGACTGTATGATCAAGAAAGCTTGCAGAAGGGTGATTTTCCCAAGTATCTGTTGTCTTTGTCATTTTAAACTGTAATGGGATTGGAAGGTGCTGTGGTATAACACTGAATGCAGTTCATCTTGTAGATGGAATATTCTGCTACTACTGAGCAGTCATGGTGGAGGGGGTGAAAGTCTGCGGAAGTGATAGCAATCTAATGGACTGATTTTATCCCGTGTTATTCCTGGGTTATGATCCATCATAGGATTTGGGAAAGGGATTTTGGGGTGTCAGCAGGTGAGTTCATCACTGCAGGGTTCCAAGCCTTTGACTTGGTCTTGAATACAATGTTATTTAATTAGCTCGTCCAGGACAATTTGTGATCGGTGATAATGCCCAGGGTGCAGATAAACACTATGTTTGGCACTCAGTGATGGTAATGTTTTTGAAAATCAAAAGTACAGTTTGATGTTTTTTGTTGTATTTTTCTAGCATTTGTACGGCAAAATATTATTTGCCATTTATGAGACAAAACCTGTACGTTTTGCATTTCTTGTTACATTTGAACATGGACTATTTCAGGAATGATGTAAACAGTGAACATCCTCACGTCTTACCATACGATGGAGAGAGGGTCGTTGCAGCATGTGAAAATGTTTGAGCCTCGGAAAAATCTCTTTCCTGAGGAATGGCTGCAGAACTGTCCTGGAGTTACAATTACTGACACTGACAATAATAACTTTTTTGTTGGTGATAATTCACATCCCTCAGTTTACAACTAAGTATAATTTTAGTCGTGTTCAGATTGTCACACATTGTTAAATGGAGCCTTGAGGTTAAGACTAATTACTTCGACTATCCATTTTGAATTCCATTCTTTTGAACTGAGCTTCCATTGGGGTCCAGAGCTGATTGAGCCTGATGGAACTCTAACTGACAAATACTGAACAGGTTATTGCTGAGTAATCACCTGGTTGATGACACTTTCCTTCATATTGACATGTTAGACCGTACATTGACTGACTACAATGAAAGTGCCCTGTCTTTTTGTTTACAGAGCATAATTGAGCCTTTCATCACATTGTTGGCCGATGTCAGTGGTCTTGCTGGAATGGAGCAGCTTGGCTCGAGATGCTGCAAAGTCTGGAATTAAATTACCGTTTCCAATGTATCCAGCCATTTCTTGCCATTGTGTGGAGTCAATCGAATTATCTGAAGATTTATGGTGCTGGGGCCAACTGAAGAAATCAAATGGATCATTTGCTCTGCCCTTCTGTCTGAAGATTGTTACAAATGCATCAGTCTTATTTTTTTTCCAGGATGTGCTGCATTCACCAATAACTGGGGATTTCATTGTTGAAGAGCAGCCTCCTCGTCTTATGGTATCTTTCATTGTCCACTATATTTTATAACTATATGTGGAAGGGCTACAGAGATCGATCTGGACTATTGCTTGCGGGATAATTGATGCCTGCCCATCACCTGATACTTAAGCTGTTTTGCGCGCAAGTCGGTCTATTTAGTAGCTAAAGATAATAAAAGTTTCTCCAGTTTGTCCCATCATATCCAGGTCTAGCTGGGCTGCTCCCGGCATGTCCTTCTTCACCCTTCATTCTCCGAGAGTGGCTCCCCGGCTTAATGGTTACTGGAGAATGGGAAATGTGTCAGGTCGTGAGGTTGCAAATTTTATGAGTTGTACAGAGTATAATTTTGCTACTGCTGATTGCGCACTGCAGCTCATGGACGCCTCGTCATTAGTGGCCCGATTAACACATGTTGCTACATAACTTGTTTGGGCAGTTCTGCAAAACATGAAGTTGGCCGTTCCTTCCCACAATGACTATACCGTGCTCACTTGTACCGACATATTAAACAGCGAGCAGTACCTGCAGCAGGCAGATTAGTGATGATGAGGACAATTCTTTGTTTGCCTTTTATTCATTTCCTCATTTCCTGATACAGAGCAGTTTAGCAGCCACTGGAACAACTGTCAATGCTGAGCACTATTTTAACTCTATACCAAGGAGCTTACCCTCTCCTGTCTCTGTCCTGTCAGTGGAACAGAACCTAGCAGACAGGATGGTTATGTTGACTAATGCATACTCCTGCTCTCGGAAACCTGCTTTACAGACATTGTCTAACTTTTGCTCGAGTATTCTGTGGAAAATAAACTGCAGGACACTTTTACATTTTGTATAATGAATAGTTAATGTCATTTTATTTCTTACATGTTTTAAAATAAATCAAACATCATAATTTTTCAGTTGACACTATTGAAGTGAACAATACTTAAATTACCAGAGTGCGCAAGTAACTATCCCATAATTCAGTGACTGTAGTAAACAGCTAATTAATCACCATCTTGCAGTCCGCAAATGTGATGAAAATCACTTTGTTAAAAAAACCTAAACTCAGATAGACTGCTGCGACTGGCCCTCACCAAAAGCTTTCAAAAACTGGCTGTCTCCAAGATCTGTCCTGAGAGTTTCCAAACTGAAGCTGAACAGTTACTCATACAGTCCCTCACAATAGAGAAATTTGAGGCATTCCTGAACAACAGGGCTTGGCCAATGGACGAGCACGGAGCTCGGCGCTGCTCCAAGCACAGTTCAACATCTGTAAAAATCATTTGAAAGCATACATGTTTTGTGTGTTTATCTCGTCTGATGTGCCACCTTTACTCTGTAATTCTGCACCTTTGACCCGATCCTGAATGAATTGTTACACAGGTGATGGACTCCGCAGAAGATGGCATCCTACATTGATCCCTCATAAACCATATCCAGCGTATGCCAGCTCCATAATAACAGGATTCAAATGGAATTGTGCGGCTCCACCGATGGCCAGCATGATTCCAGCCCAACATCCTGTGTGACTCCGTTTAGAAATTTCTACATAAATGTTTTCTGTATTGTTTTAGCTACTAACAGCAAAGTCTCCTGACTGTAGTTCTGACATCCTTGGAAAATGCTTGCTTTTCGATGGTCCAAAAGCATGAAATCCACCCAATTATTCAATTCAAATTTATAACAACATTATGATGGAAACAGTGCACAAATCAAAATAGGGGTTATAACATGATGAGTCTCATTACCACAACCAAGAACAAATTATTAATAAATGCAAGGACTTTGAAAAATATGCAATTATTTTCCATTGCACCAACATTGTGTGCTAATATTCACACACAATCATTTTCAAGACTACAATATCACTGTCTGCAGTCGGACATGATTACATTTTCATTTGCTTCTGTCTGTCTCTCACAGCTCAGCAATGTTGTATGTGAATGTCAGTGTCAGTGTAATGCTAGGTTTGCAGGCCCCGTCTCTGGCAGTCTGACAGATTGTTTCAAACAGAGTATCCCTTCACCTTTTCACAACAAACTGACGCCACCCAGCCTGCGCTCACGAAAGCCAAAACTTAGTGTCGAGCAGAGGGTATGATTAGACAATATTTTTCATTCAAATTTATTCATGGAATGTGATTGGTCCAGTATGTATTGCTCGTAACTTGTTGCCCTTGAGAAGGTGGTCGTGAGCTGCCACATTGAACCGCTGCAGTCCATGTACTAACGTCCATGAGAAACGTACAATTAAATTCGGGAGAAAACTTTAAACAATGACACTATCGGAACAGCAATAAAGTTCTAAATCAGGATGGTGGGTGGTTTGGAATGGAATGTGAACATGGTGCTGGTCCCATGTATCTGCTATCCTTGCCCTTATTGTCAGTCGAGGTTTCAGAGGGAGTTTGTAATGAGACTTGGTAAGTTTCTGCAGGGAACCAAGCAGATGACAAGTATTACTGCTTTGCATGTCAGTGGTTGAGGGGTGCAGCGGCATTCATGCAGGCAAATGGGGGTTATTCCATCACAGACAATGTCAACGTGTGTCAAGTGGGTAGTGGACAAGCTTTCGGAAATCATGAGGTAAGTTATTTCTTTAGGATTCCTAGACCCTGGCATTTTCTTGGAGCTGATGAATTTGTATGAGTTAAAAGGTTTGCCGCTGGAAAAGCACAGCAGGTTAGGCAAAATCTGAGGCTCAGAGGAGTCACCGTTTTAGCTTAAGCCTTTCACAAGAATTGGTAATGAATTTATGTAGACAGTACAGTTCTGGTTAACGGTAATCCCCCGTTTATGATAGTTGGTATCCAGTGATGTTGATGGTATTGAATGTTAATGGATGATGGTTCAATTCTGTATTGTTAGATGTTATAATTGCCAGACATGTATGTAATACAAATATTACTTGTCACTTCTAATCACATGCCTCCATAATATGCATATCTGAGGAATCACGAATGGTCTTGAAGCTTGTCCAGTCATTGTCAATCAACCCACTTGTCACTTTATGTTGGAGGGATGGTCATGTATGACATAGCGGAGGATTGTTGAGCCGAGGGCAGACAACACTCTTATATCTCACTGATAATGACCTTCCCTCTGAGCTATCAAGCTTGCTTCAATCTCTACCTGCTCCAGAGCTGCGTAACACCAAATCTGAAGAGATTACTGTTAAAAAAATCAACCGAAATAGCTGAGTAAGAACTTCGTTACTTCAATCAGTTGGATGGCTGCTTTGTAATGCAGTGTGATGCCAACAGTGTGGGTTCAATTCGTGCACTGACTGAGGTGACTGTAAAGGACAGTACTCAACCTGTTCCTCACTAAGGCTTGTTGACTGTCTAGTTAAAATACCACCAAGTATCTCTGTTCAAGGAGAGAACAACCCTATCATCCCACAGGTGCATGATGGCTTACTTTCCATTTCTGATGTATAAGCTTACCCGGAAACAGCTCCCCTGGTAAACTGCTGCAGAGCTGGCATGGATGCTCTCCATCTAACCCAACCATCTTCCTTTTGACCAGGTATAACTGCAACAAGTGCAGAGGTTTCCCTAATTCCCATTTGCTCCAGTTGTGTTATTAATAGTTGATGTCACAATTTGCCAAATGCAGTTATGATGATGTTAAGTGCAGGCACGCTCACCTCATCTGGAGAATTTAGATTTGCGTTTCCTTGTTGCTTCGCTTTTAATTAAGGCTCCAATGAGGTCAGGGAATGAGTGGCCCTGGTTGATTCCAAACTGAGCTCCACTGAGCATAATAGTGCTCAGGAAGTGCTGCTTGAAGCAGGATTCCAGAGATTATGTCTGAGTCTATGTTTAGCTCTATGGATCAATTGCCGCTTATACTATTTGGTGAGCAAATGGTACTGTTTGGTAACTTCTCTTCATTTTGAGGTGGACCTGATGCTGCTCTTGGCAGGCCCTTTTGTATTCTCAATTGAACAAGGGTTTATCCCCAATGTATAACGAATCAGAATATCCTGGGAAGATAAGATCTCCACATGCTGGCTGCCACAGCAGTCCTCCAAACCAGATGGCATAGTCCCAATCACAGTGCCCGCTGTTTCTTTGCCTGGAGTAAACAAAACCAAAATGGCATAATCAGACTGACAATCCTGAATTAACATGTTCATTTGTTAATAAAAGAGGAAGTGAGTGTTAAGATTTGAAGTCAAGAGCGTTAACCATTCTTCTGCAACTTAAAGATTATTTTTTTACAACTACAAGCTGGGAACTGGGTGATGGGGTTGCAAGAGACAGAATAGTGCAGATTCTGGAATTCAAAATACACAGGCAGGAATCTGGAAGAACACACCATATCAGGCAGCATCAGAAAAATATTGAAGAAGGGTTACACGCGAAAAATCGACCACTCCTGATGCTGCCTGCTTTACTGGTTTCTCCAGCATTCTGTCGATGTTAGGACGCAAAACATGTTAACATTGCTACAAAATGACAGTTGAGACATGGTGCAGGCATTTTACATTGCCAATTCCGTTGGAATGGAGGAAAAATCTATATTTTTGGTTGAAAAAAATCTTACTGTATTATGGAATAATACAAACATTGAACGTTCAGAAAGGGAAGATGTGAAGTGGTCATCAGTCTATTGCAAAGAATTTTGCAGGTAAAAATGGTAAGCTTCTAAAACTGGATCAAACAATGTGAAGTCCTTTGAAGAGCTAAGGTGTTCTTCAGTCTATTAAACCGAAAAATGAATTTCTGCGGGCAAGCAGTTTGCAAATGCCCTTTTTGACACAATATACCAAAAGCATTGATTCAGAAGGCCAAGCAACATTTATACTCACATGACATTTTAAACTCAGTCAATTCATAATAAAAGGCATCTGAAATTAAGGATTCATTTTAGTGTTAACAACTATTTGTTTTGGCAAGCGAGGGGTGTATAACAGAGGGGCAATTGGAGAGAGAGGCAGAGTCAACAGCCATCTGAAAAAGGGGTGGGAGCGAAGTGTCACCTGAGACAGAAATATTGGCTCTCACTAGAAATCTCCATTCTCTGTCCGAGAATAAAAAACCATCCTTCTATAAATATACACAGCACGCTTAGCAAATAATCTTGACACTGGAAAACAACTGAAAAAGCATTTCAAACAGAGAATGAGGACGGGACAAGAGGCTGAAAGATTAGGAGGATCCATTGCTTATAAACTTTGAGGAACTAAGTTTTCATTTTTGTTCTTAATAATGAGGGATTTTCGAGTGAAACCTGCTTTACTGAAACAACATACCGAATGAACCTTGTTTTATTCCAGAATAAGTCGTTCGTTATGGAGTAATTGCTCAGTTTGTTAGTTTTTTTTTTCTGTTAGAGATCGAATCATAGAATCCCCAAGGTGTAGAAACAGGCCCTTCGTCCCAACTGATCCTCCGAATTGTGATGCACAAAGATGCATTCCTCCAACCTATAATCCTCCATTTACCCGTGACGAATGCACGTAATCTACACATCCCTGAAAACTATAGATAATTTAGCATGTGCACCCAACTGCACATCTTTGGACTGTGGGAGGAAACCGCAGCACCCGGAGGAAACCCATGCAGTCACGGGAATGATGTGCAAAACCCACACAGACAGTCGCCCGAGGCTGGAATCGAACCTGTGTGCCGAGCGTTGTCAGGCTTCAGTGCGTGTCACTGAGCCCCCGTGCCGACCCAAGATAATTACTTTGTTACTTGTGAGTTAAAAAGTGGTTGAAAGGATTAAATATCACTTAACGACTTATTATTACCAATTTGGGGAAAAATAAAATGGTGTGTGAGATGACTTGTCGCTCTTCTTTCCAGATTAGATGAGAGGAGTTTTTCTCAGTGTTTATCAGTTTTAATGATCAGATGAATGTCGACCTCTGTCACGTTAAATTGTGGAGATGTCCAAGTGGGTCACGTGAACGTACAGTTATTTGTATATGGAGCATAGAAGGGAAAATGCTTCTTCGTTCAAATAGATTGGCGGTTTGAATCGAAATTCAGTGTATTATTTCAATGGAGATATTACAAAGCTGAGGCACAGAGGAATCAGGCACAGATCCTTCCTGAAGAAGGGCTTATGCCCGAAACGTCGATTCTCCTGCTCCTTGGATGCTGCCTGACCTGCTGCGCTTCTCCAGCAACACATTTTTCAGCTCTGATCTCCAGCATCTGCAGTGCTCAGTTTCTCCACAGAGGAATCAAGCACGTGGATGTCAAAAAAGAATTACATGGACTTCATTTTTTTAGCGAGGCAATATAAACGTTGAAACATTTTGAAACAAAATATATTCAGGAGTAGTGAAAAATTTCTACAATTTACAGCGTAAACAAGAGACCACAGCTTGAAGAAGGGCTTATGCCCGAAATGTTGATGCTCCTGTTCCTTGGATGCTGCCTGACCTGCTGCGCTTTTTCAGCGACAAATTTTCAGCTCTGATCGCCAGCATCTGCAGTCCTCACTTTCTCCTCGAAGATTTTGAAGTACTGCGGATTCTCTTGCACGGATGCCTTCCTTGAAGAATCTCTCTTCCTCCCTCTCCAAGGATTTCAGTGAATCCCTCTCTCACTGCACACCCCAGGTCATTTCCTCTGCACAGAAGCTCTTCAGCCACGTTCTCACACCCACTCGCTACCACAGCAACATCTCCTTCCTCAGCACCTGCCTATGGAACCGACTGACCCCGCGATTCATGATGAAGGGCTTATGCCGGAAAGGTCGATTCTCCTGCTCCTTGGATGCTGCCTAACCTTCTGCTCTTTTCCACTGACACATTTTCTGCTCTGATCTCCAGCATCTGCAATCCTCACTTTCTCCTCCAAGCAAGAGACCACATTGAGAGAATTGTGCGCATACAGACCTGAAAAGTATCCAGAGAAGATTCACTCATTTGGTTGCTGTGAGAAGCGTTTATTCTCAGGAGGAAATCTTGTCAGACTGGCCCTGGATCTATTGGAGTTCAGGTAAGTGGCACGCGATCTCGTTTATTCCCATATTATTGTTAAAGGCCCTTTCAAGCTGAATATTGATACACTATATTAATGTTCGTGAGAGATTTCCAGAAATGAATATACTGCGGAACTGTAGAATATCCCAGTTAATGAGATGATGATTGTTTTAACCCACTTAAACTCTCATCCCCAGAAATTGGTGGAATGTAAGACATTGAATATTCTTACGGCAGAGGCAGACAGTTCCCTGACTAATAATAATTAACTAATATTATAGGGCGTGTGTTTCAGGCAACAGTCTGATCACCCATGATCTTATCGCATGGCAAAGTTGGTTAAAGTTGTCGAAGCACTTATTGTTAATCCTAGTTAAAAATCACGCAACACCAGGTTATAGTACAACAGGTTCAATTGGAAGCACACTAGCTTTAGGAGCCACGCTCCTTCATCAGGTGATAGTCACCTGATGAAAGAGCGTCGCTCCGAAAGCTAGTGTGCTTCTAATTAAACCTGTTGGACTATAACCTGGTGTTGTGTGATATTTAACTTTGTGCACCCCAGTCCAACATCGGCATCTCCAAATCACTCCTAATCCTGGTTTCTACGTTTCTATTGTCTTTCGACACTGAAAATTAATGAAAGCATTCTCATGAACACGAGGGAATAAATTAATTTCAGAATGACAAACTCAACTCCAAATGTGAATTTTAAACAGCACTGGGAACACACTCATAGAGGTTTCATGGCTTTATAGAAAATGCGAAACATAGTACAAAGTGAAAGCTGAATTAAAACTATTTTCGTAATCAGATCTGGCCGAATGGACGTTTTTAATAGTGCAGATACCTTTCATTTGTTCTTCTGATATAAATTGCTTTAATAAGACCAACTTTTATTGTCGGTGTCTAATTTCCATCCAGAATATAGTGGTGAACCCCAGAGAAACACCAGGTGCAGGGCACTAATAGATACGTTTCACAGAGAGGCACAAAATTCTGAACAAGTGACTGTGAAGGATCAGTGACATAGGTTCAAGTCGGGATGCTGTGTGAACTTGGAGTTTGTGTTCCTGACTATGTGATGCTCACAATGATGTATATCGTGAGACTACGTCAGTTCTTTTCAGAAATTAATTTCATAGAGCCATACAGTATACAAACAGGCTCTTCAGCCCAACAGATATATACCAGGTAAAACTAAAAAACTACATTAATCCCATTTACCTCGAGATATGCTGTGTTACTTTACATAATTTGAGGCCCGAGTTGCCAGTTGGTCTTATATTTTATACATGAAATGTTTTCTGCATATTATGTCACACAACTTCAGAGAGAGCGCCAGGCTCATCAGATCAATAAAAAATATCTGCATTGTTCAATAATAGAAAATCGAGTTTTGTTTTTAATTCGTTTCGGATTATAACCGAGATATCCCAGCATTAACAGCCCTTGAGAAGTTCCAGTCCACATGCTGCTGTTAATCCTTAGTGCTGTTGGGGAGGAATTCCAGCAGTGCATGTTACACGTCAGTGTTTCAGGGAGTCAGTATTACTGACCACTGACGGATGCAGTGTTCAAATAATCGCCTGCTTTCTTATCTATTTGTTGTATCTGTAAGCATCCAAGAACCAGAGGATATTCCTTTACACTCCCTGTCTGGTGCCATGTAGAAAATCAATAAACTTTGGGGAGCTTTTGGCGATCACGTACTCATCACAGGGTTACCAGCATTTGAAATCATACCTTTTACATGGCGGGTCCAGTTGAATATCTGATCGACATTTACACTCTGGATATTTATCCTCAAATATTGACTGTACCACTGATATCAAATGAAGCCTGTTTTAGCTATTTACTGACTGGTGAGATGAGAGAAATACTGTTGTTTTCCGCTCATCAGCTAAACTAAGTGGTGTCAACATATTTCGGAATAGAGAGAGAGACTGCTGCAGAAGCCGTCGATTGTCTGAAGGTGCTGAAGAATGGGTTTGGCTGCACGTGGGACACTGGTATTTGTGTCCGCCCTCAATGTCGTTTGTCTCAAACACCAACACTGTATTTCGACAAACAATTTCTCGTCACAGAAGCGTGAAACTGGAACAAGGAAAGTGGTACCAAGAACATTGGATATTGGTTGTGGGGGGTGGGGAGGTGGGGGAGGTGGTGGTGAATGCTATGATGACAAGTAAACATGAAACCATACTGTCTGTCAAATGGAATAGCTGAAAAGGAATTTATTATGCTACAGAGAAAGGACACCGTTATACCTGGAAGTGTGTGTTATAATGAAGGAATAGCTGTATCAATGTTATTGCTATAACTGAACTGATGGTGGCAAACAGCTGGAATATTGCTAGTGCTGTTGTTGGACAATACCTGCACTGATCATGTGAATTATTTTGTATATTCCCAGACTGCCACAGGTTGAGTAAGTGCCGATGCTCAATGAGCTGATGCTGGTTTGTAATCTACTCACTAACTGAGTAAAGTCAAAGGGACAACTCAGCAATTGTCATTGGTGGTTGCTTCAGTTTATTTCAGAACTTTCATGTTTGCTACCACATGGAATCATAGCATTAAAAATGCCTATCAAGTCTGCACCACCAAATGCCTACCAAAAGGTTTTTAAATATTTGTGTGTTTACTTGCCTCAACCACACTCCTCGGCGATGCACTCCAGATATATACAATCCTCTCAGTTGTAAACACATTCCACACATTCTCTCGTAATCTCCTTCCTTTACTTGAAAACTGTTTTCTTTTGTTCTTGACCATGCGACGAAGTGGAACTGCTGCTGTTGGTTCAACCTGTCCCTCGCCATTATGTTCTTGTTCATCTCCTCAACCTTCCCTGTTACAGAGAAAACTGAGCGAATGTTGCCCCCCTTCATAGTTTGAATACTTACTTGTCTTGTTACTTCTGACGTGCATCACCTCACATTTATCAGTGTGAAATTTCATCGGCCATCTGAACAAACTGTTTACATCCTACTGCAAACTAACACTTTTGTCCTCACTGTAAACCACCCAGCTAATTTTGAGTGCGAGCAGCAGCGGGGATAAGACGAACCCGAAAGACTGCAGCAAAGGTAAGGCAGTTTTTAAAAACAATTACTTATCGGTAATGGACAGCGGTGTTTTCCCTTTCACAGAAGGAGCGGGAGCAGCGTAGGAAGTGACGGGGACCAGAGGGACTGCCGGGTAGGAAAGCAGTGACCATATATATCAGCAAGGCAGCTAAACCCGAGACTCTACAACTGTCGTGTTTCCCACCCGCCCTCCTCCTCTAATCTCGTCAATAAGGTAAGGTTCATTCCAAACTTCCTCTATTGAATCTAAGTTTGTAATTAATTTTATAGCAACTTGAACTAAGCTTTCTACTTTAGTACTGAGTGGGTGTTCAGAAGTTGTGTATGGATGCTAGGGCAGTTGCTTTCTCCTCCTGCAGAATGTGGCAGGTGGGAGACATGGCACACGTCTCCGCTGGCTACATCTGCAGGAAGTGCACCCAACTCCAGCTCCTTGTAAACCGTGTTAGGGAATTGGATCTGAAGCTGGATGAAGTACGGATCATTCGGGAGGCTGAGGGGGTAATTGAGAGGAATTACCGGGAGTTGTTCACTCCTAAGGGTCAGGACAAGGATAGATGGGTTACAGTTAGGAGGAGGAAAGGGCCTATACAGAGAGTGCAGGGATCCCCTGTGGACACTCCCCTCAGCAATAAGTATACCGTTTTGGACACTGCTGGGGGGGGATGACCTACCAGAGGAAGCCATAGCAGTCCGTTCTCTGGCACTGATCCTGACACTGTGGCAAAGAAGGGAAGGGGGCAGAATAGAAAAGTACTCGTGGTAAGGGACTCGATAGTTAGGGGAATCGGCAGGCGATTTTAAGGTCAGGATCTGGATGCCCGGAAGGTATCTTGCCTCCCTGGCGTCAGGATCTGGGACATCTCTGATCGTTTGTATAAGGTTCTAAAAGGGGTGGGTGAACAACCATAAATCGTATTACATATTGGCACTAATGATATCGCCAGGAAAAGCATCGAGGATATAAAAAGTGATTTCAGGGAGTTAGGATGGAAGCTGCAAAGCAGGACGAACAGAGTAGTGTTCTCGAGTTTACCAGCAGTGCCACGAGATAGCGAGGTGACGAACAGGGAGCGGGCACAGCTTAACACGTGGCTGCGCAGCTGGTGTGGGAGGGAGGGCTTCAGATATGTAGATAATTGGGTTGCCTTCTGGGGAAGGGGCGACCTATCGAGGAAGGACGGGTTGCATCTGAACTGGAACGGGACCAATGTCCTGGGTGGAAGGTTTGCTCCAGTATTTCGAGAGGGTTTAAACTAGTATTGCCGGGGGGGGGGGGGGGGAGTGGAATCTGAGCTGTATACCGGAGGTGAGAGTTGATGCAGATGAGGCAATAGCAAGGAGTAGACCAGCTAGTGGGAAGGATTTTCCTGGCAAGGAACCAAGGTATCATTTAAAGTGTGTTCGCTTAAACGCAAGGAGTATCAGGAATAAAAGTGACGAACTTAGAGGATGGATGAGTACCTGGTGCTATGATGTTGTGGCCATAACAGAGACATGGGTTCCTCAGGGGTAGGAATGGTGGCTGGATGTTCCAGAGTTTAGAGCATTTAAAAAGAATAGGGAGGGGGAATAAAGAGGAGGGGGTGTAGCACTACTAATCAGAGAGGGTATCACAGCTACAGAAGCTTCCATTGTCGACGACGGTCTGCCTACCGAGTCAGTATGGGTGGAAATTAGGAAAACCAGGGGAACAGTCACCTCGTTAGAGGTTTACTACAGGCCACCCAATAGCAGCAGGGAGATGGAAGAAAGCATAGGTCGGCAGATTTTGGAAAAGTGTGGACGTAGTAGGGTTGTTATAATGAGTGAGTTTACCTTTCCCAATATTGATTGGAATCTCCTTCGAGCAGAAGATTTGAATGAAGCTGTTTTTGTAAGGTGTGTTCAGAATCGTTTCCTAACTCAGTACGTTGACAGGCCGACGAGGGGAGAGACCATAATCGGCACAACATCGTAGGCTGATGGGCCTGTTCTGTGCTATACTGTTCTATGTTCTATGTTCTAATCTTCCTGTCATTCGCAACACTATTTATCATTAAACTGCGCCCCCACCCCCTCCCCATCTATCACATTCTCACCAATATCAGTTTGGTAAATGATGTCATAAGTAAAGATTGATTTCCTTCCTGTTCTTCAGATATTATTCACAGAGGAAGCATTAAGAATTCCAGTCTCTTGATGCTCAAATTTTGGTGAATTTACAGAGTAATGTAGTTAACATTTTTTTGTAAGGGAGCCACAAATATAATTTAAAATACAAAGCTAAATTCACCTTTTGCACTCTGCCCATCGTCATCTCTAAAATTTGTAAATAATTTAGATCCAACTGGGATTTGTCACCTTGCATTGCTACATTTGTTTATAACGTGGCACTGGATTATGTTCTTTTTAATTTTCCCTGCATTTGGCAGAGCTGAAAATATTTAACGCCTTTGGGTTGGACATAGGCTTTTTCATTGTTTGTTTCCAATAATGAGTATAATGAGTACGATGATGAAAAATATTTAATTAAATTGTACATTATGGACAAACTGCCCAAGATAAAATTGTATTCTCATGTAAATCTTGAATTGGAAGCAAATTGTTAGAACAAACACTGTTGTTGCACATACTGTAAAAACAGCGTTCAAAATAATTGAGATATCACACTGGGGAGAAAAAGCATGTCGTCTTATTGAATAAAACACTCGACACTCATTCATTGAGAACTGATTAGTTTATTACACGATATATCATGGGGTATTCACCGTCCTATATGTGGCTCGGTGTTATTCCGAAGTACATCAGGATACTACAGGAATATATAGAGAAATCAGATACGAGCTGATCATTAATTACACAGTTTGGTATGCTTACAAGTTAGTAGTAAATTAGAGGTCAGTCATTAAGGACAAAACTGAAGCACTATTATCCACTCCACAAGTGGACAGAACAAATTGTATCACCATTCGTTCTCGTCACACAGATTGCTAACACAAAGCAGAGATGTCCCTAATTAGCTGACTGTTCGTGAAGTGGCAATAACCCGTGATGGAAGTGGGACTAATTGTCAAGTCTACATCAGCGTAACTGGTTTTACAGCCTGCACTAATCATTCATCAAAGGCAGGAAACACTATAACTTGACACCTTTGGAAGATAAGGCCTACTTTTCACATTAACTCATAGTAAGGAATGCACAGCCAGCAAAGTTCTGGTGGCACAAAATGGTTTCTCAGCAGGATTAGGAAAATGGCTTCCAGGAAAACCATGTTAACTTTTCCCCAACATGTCTGCACTTAATGGAGATACAGAACTACAGCATAGGTGAACAATATGAACAAGAATCAAGTGGTATTTAAAAGAGTACAAGAAATCATTTTTAATTTTGGACGGAAACTAAATCCGAATTTTCCTGAACACTGATGTTTTCCCGCCCAAACACACTTCTTCAGCGTTTGACTGTCAGTCTGATGATGCATAATGAATGGGGTGGCTTTATTCCCCCCACGGTATAGAATGGAGCTACACGGCCTCATCATAAATAGGACGAACATCTCCTCCGAATCTGAAGTCCATGCAACAGTTTTCTTTTAAATATAACTCCTTAAGTTTTAAGATAACTGCGAACATGGACAAGTCAGGACCTTGTGAGAAGCTACAGAATTTAGGAAAGGCAAAAGCAGGAGCTCGAGTGTGTTAACTGGAAGTTGCTGCTATCAGGCAAAACCACATTTCATACGTGTGAACTGTTCTTTAAATCCAGATTGTAATGTCATCTGGTGAATATCCTCCCGACTGCTCGAATTTCCATCTATTTTGTTTGAACAGGTATTTCGAGGCCGTTAGACATCAGAGAAAAGGATGGTTGTGCCTTGTGTCCTTCACTGGAGCAGATTATCTCTGCCGACATGGGAAGATTTTTTTTTGGGTAAGAGAACCTCAGAATTCATACGCAAAGAAGAGGTCTTTCATCTCATTTTGCGACGACGAGCTCTCCAACTGCACAATTTCCAAACAGAGCGATTTATTCAAGATAGAGTGATACACACACACACACACACACACACACACACACACACACACACACACACACACACACACAGTGAGGGTAGGGGAGATAGAGAGCAATAAAGAGAAAGAAATAAACAGCGAAGAGTGAAAACAGCCACAGGTTGAGTGAGAAAGGAAGGAGTGTTAGACGAGAATGAAGTTAGATAGAAAAGGAGATAGCATGAGGAAAAAGTCAGAAGATGGAAATTTTACTTAGCATGTCTCACGGCCTGCAATCTCTTTTTCTGCTCTTATTCCCTTTGAGCAGGATACTGATAGTGATTGTCATCTCAGATCATTTACTTCCAATCCTATCACAAAGCTGAATTATTGTCAGCTAAACAGAGCCCAGTAGACCAATTCATTGTTTCCAGCGTGAAGGTGAATTAGTTTATATAGACTGAACCCACAGCATCAAGAGTTGATAACCCCCACAATCACTCCCTCTCCCTTCCACCCCACCCCCCACCCCCCCCAGCCCCAGTTATCTTATGAGATACTGGGGTAGAGAATCTTAGTGAGGGGGAATCAATGATAGAGGGGAAATAAATATCTCGGCTGTGGGTCAAATAATGATTGATAAAGTTTGCATACCAATTCCATGGTTTTGTAATCCACAATTCAAATTACATAGCTCAATATCACGTGTGTATTTTAAAACAGTGTTGTCTCTGTCTACTTTTCATATTTTTGTATGTGCTGAAAAGTATTTTGTCCCTTTATTTAGAGTTGAAAAAACTCATTTCATTACTTGCAAAGGAAAAATGAGTTCCGATGGACGGTCTTCATGTGAACTGTGCTGGGACCAGAGTCCTTGCTAATCTCATATCTGCGGCGGTAGATAGTGCTTCAAATTGAATAGAAGTGGGGAGGTGTGGAACGGTGAACTATTTACAGGGAAAATTAGAAAATCAAATAAAAAGAGGCGGTAAGAGTGCTGAATACAGACGCAATTATTGCAGAGAATCTGGAAATGGCGAACAATCAAACTTCAAGTTCACTCAATAAACGAATGTGAATGAGAAGCTGCATGGTTAATACAGGACTGAAGTTGTTATATTTGAATGCATGCAGTGTAGTGAAGCAGGTAAATGAGCTTGTAGCACAAATCGAAATTCGAAGGTATGGTCTTAAGATAATCACGGTAAGTGGCTGCAAAGAGATCAGAAGTGGGAGCTGAATATTCATGGTTATTGAGGAATTTAGATGTTTCAGAAAGAAGAGAGAAAGTGGAAAAGGGGGATAGGTTTGGCATTGTTCGTGAAGGACATTATCACGGTCGCAGAAAGGACATTTGAGGAGCCATTGACTGAGGTAGCATGGGCTGAAGTAAGAAAATGAAAGGAGAGGACACCCTGTCGGGAGATTTCTATCAGCCTCCAAACAGTTCCAGAGATCCAAAGGAAAGGATTGTAAAGATAATTAGGAGAGCAGGGAAAGTAACAGGGTAGTTGTTACGAGGGATTTAACTTTCCGAATATTAACTGTAATACTATATTTTTAGTACTTAGATGGATCAGTTTTTTTGTCCAACGTGTGGATGATGGTTTCCTGTCACAGTACGCAGGCAAGTCAACAAGGGGCGAGGCGCGATTTGATTTCGTTTTGGGTAATGGACCTGGCTAGGTGTCAGTTTTGAATGTAGGTAAGCACTTTGGTGATAGTGAACATAAATTGGTTATGTTTACTTTAGAGATTGAAAGCGATCGGTACATAACGTAGGGCAACAGTTATTGCTGGGGGAAAGGCAAATATGGTGCGATTAGGCAAGAGTGAAGATACTTTGAATGGAAAGACAATTGCAGAGGGTGGACAGAAGTGAAACGTGGATCTTATTCAATGAACAGCTAGTGTCATGATAAGTATGTAACTGTCAGGCAGGGAGTGAGAGGTCGTATCAGGAAACCATTGTTTACAAAAGACTTTGAAATCCTTGTCATGAGGAAGATGACGTTTTATGTTCCCGGTGAGACTTGAATGCTCATTTCTGGCGATTGAGCATGACAAGTTAGCTAGGAAAGATATAAACAGAGAGCGCCCAGGAGCGAGGAGGCAAAATGAGAAGTCGTTGGCAGATCGGATCAAATAAAACCCTAAAGATTTCTGTAGGTATATCAGGAAAAAAAGAATTACAACAGAAATTTTAGGGGCAATAAGCGATAGTAGTGGGATATTGTGTATGGAATCCGAGGATGTGGGGAAAAAGCTAAATGACTGTCCTTTTTAAGTATGAATACTGATGAAAAACAATGTTGTGGGATCGAGTACTGAGATACATACTACCAAATCAGATGTGACTGAAGTTCACAAGTTGGCGGTGTTAGCAATTCTGGAAAGTGTGCAAATAGGTACGTTTCCTGTACTGGAAGGAATATATCCTCGGAATCTCTGGGAAGCCAGGGAGGAGATTCCAGGCCTTTGACTTGAATCTTTATATTATCATTGTCTGCCAAAATCGCGCCAGGAGACCGGAGGATAGAAAATGTCGATGCTTTGTTCAAGAAGTGGAGTAGTGAAAACCCTGATAATTATGGACCAGTACGTCTTCCTGTGGTTGCGAGTAAAATGTTGGAAAAAGTGAAAACAAACATGGTTTATAATCGTTAAGAAAGGAATAAGTTGATTCTGGTTAGTCAACGCGGATTTGTGAAGTGTAGGTTGTGCCTCACAAAAATTACTGAAATTTTTGACTTGGTGATCAAACAGGTGTATAATGCTAAAGCCGTTGATGTGGTGTATGTGGATTTCAGGAAGGCCTGTGAAAAGGTTCCCCACAGTAGGGTCTGACAGAAAATACACAGACATGAGATTGAGGGTGTTTTAACGATTTGCAACATAAATTGGTTGGCTGAGAGAAGGCAGATGATGATGGTTGATGGGAAATGCTCATCCTGGAGCACAGTGACTAGCCGTGTACGGCAAGGATCTGTTTAGGGGTCACTGTTGATGGTCACCTTTTGAAAATATCCTAGATGAAGGCGCGGAAGGATGATTTCGTAAATTTGCGGATGCCCCTAAGGCTGGTAGAGTTGTGGATAGTTTTGAAGGATGTTTCAGGTTTGAGAGGGACACAGATAATCTGCAGAACTTGGCTGAGTGGTGACAAATGGAGTTAATTCAATTTTGAAGGAGCAAAAGGAATAATGGTAATGGTAAGATTCTTGGTAATGCAGATGAGCAGAGAAACCTCGATATGGATGTATCTAGATCCCTGAAACTTGCCACCCATTTTGGAAGGGTTGGTAAGAAGTGATAGGGTTGGTTATGTTGAATTGGTGAAAGACCTGACTTTCGAAACCACGAGGACATGCTGCAGCTTGACAAAACTCTGGCTCGGCCGCACTGAGAATATTGCATACAGTTCTGATCACGGCATTATAGGAAGAATGTGATAGTTTTGGAAAGGTTTAAGCAGAGATTTAATAACATGTTGACTGGTATGGAGAGAATGTTTTCGTGGAATGGCTGAGGGACTTCAGGCTGTTTTCGTCAAAGAGATGAAGGTGGAGAGGTGACTTAACTGAAATATGTCAGATAACCAAAGGGTTAAATAAGATGGGCAGTGATAGTCATTTTCCTCGGATGGTGATGCCTCGCACGAGTAGACTCAGCACTAAATTAAGGGATGATAGATATAGGAAAAATGTCACAGGTAGGTTCTTTAATCAGAGTAGTAGGGGTGTGGAATCTACTGCCTACAACAGTTGTCAACTCACCAAGTTTAAGGGCATTTAATTAGTCATTGGGTAAACATATGGACGAAAAGTGAACTGGGTTGGATAGATAGGCTTCACACTGGTTCCACTGCTCGTCACAACATCGTTAGCTGAAAGGGCCTGTGCTGCGCTGTGAAATTATATGTTCTATGTTCGAGGATATGCATCTTCCCGAAAAGATAGGCAGGAGGGTAGAGGGATTGGGTTTGTTTTATTCCAAAAAAAGAAACAATATCAATAGTAAGAAACAACGTAGAATCAGATGATGTAAAATCTGCGTGGATAAAATTGTGGAAACACAAATATAAAGAAAGCTTAGTTGGAGTCCTGTACAGGCCTCCAAACAGTATGGGGACAACATATACCAGGAGATAGAAAAGATGTGTAGGAAAGACAAAGATACAGTGATCATGAGGGATTTCAATTTGAGGTTGGGATGAGAATATCAGGTTTGTTGTCTTTCGCAGAATTATAATTAATGGAATGTCGGCAACATGGCTTCTTAGGGCAGCTGGTGATGAAAACCACGACTGAACAGGCAATTCTGGATTCAGTGTTGTGCAATGTGCCAACTGGATAAGGAATGTTTTAGTAAAGGAAAACTGTGGAAGCGTTGATCATAACATGTTTAGTTTATTCTGCAATTTGAGAGGGAGAAGATAGAATCACCGAATAATATTATTACAGCTGAATGAAGGCAAGTAGGATGCCTAAAGAAGAAGCTGAGTAGAACAGAGTGGGAGAGGAGCCTAGATGGAAAGAAAGTGGAACAACAAAGGCAAGAGCTTCTTGGAGTAATTCAAGAGACAAAAAAGAAATTCATGTTGAGGAATAAATAGCATGATACAGCCAGGATGTGGAAACTGTGGCTGACAAAATAATTCAGGGAGAGCATAAAATCAAAATAAAACGCATAAGCTATGTTGAGGTGCAATGGGAAACAAGGAACTTAGAAAGTTCACAAAGATTAACAAAGGCCAACAACAATACAAAAAGATGGAGAAGACTAAATGTGGAGGTAAGCTAGCGGTGAGATGAAGGAAGACTGTAAGAGGCTCTTTCGAAGTATAAAGCGTAAAAGAGACGCAGTCCAGGATATTGGACCACTGGCAAATCACGGTGTAGAAGTCGTAGTGGGGAACAAAGAAATGGCTGAGGAATTTTGCATCAGTCTTCACGGTGGAAGACATGAGTAATTTCCCAAAAATTGAAGAGAGTGATGATGCAGAGCTCAGTATGGTGGGTTTCACCAAAGAGAACGTCACAGAAAACTGGATGGACTGAATGTCGATAAAAAAAACCTAGACCAAATGGACTAAACCCCAGATTTCAAAGGGGGATATCTGAAACGATAGTGCAGGTATTCGTGGGAATCTTTCATGAATGACTACAATCATGAGAAGTCCAACAGGAGTAGGAAATCGCCAACGTAAAATCACAATAAACAAGGGAGCAAGGCTGAAAAGGGAAAATTGCAGACGGATTTGCTTTACCTCATCTGTGGGTAAGGTCCTGCCATCCAATACGAAGAAAGAGATTTCTGAATACTTGGAGGTGTTCGTTAAAATAGGGCAGTGTAAAAATGGTTTCATAAAGGAGGGGCCTTGCCTGACCTATCTGCTACACGTTTATGAGGAAGAAGCAACCAGATTAGACCAAGAAAAGTCAATAAATGTTGTCTACCTTGGTCTCAAGACGTCCTTTGACAAGGATGCTATTAAGAATGCTAAGGGTCCATGTTGTTTCCAACAATGTGCGAGCATTGGTAGAAGTTTCGATGTCTGACAAAAAGCAGAGATTCGGAATTAAACGGTCCTTCTCAGGAAGGCAGCCATGGACAAATAGTGCTGCACTGGAATCAGTGCTGGGCCTCCACATTTTCACTTTGTACATTAATGATCTACATGACTCAGCAGGAGTCAGACCCCACTTCCAGAGATATATTTCCCTCCTCACCATATTAGCATTCTGCAGAGACAATTCCCTCAGCGATTGACTAGTTTGATCCCGGCACCTGAACACCCATCCTCCCCTCCAACAACTACCCTTGTCATTTCAAATGGTGTAAACACTGAGCCCACACTTCTCTGCTCACCTCCATCCAAGGCCCCAAAGGATCGATACACATCTGGCAGAGATTTCCCTGAGCACCCAAACAACTAATCCAACCTGTCCATTATTCCCGGTCTCCGTGACATTTGGAAGACAGGACGTCAACTTGCAGAAGCTTCATGGAAGACTGTGGGACCCACAAGCCCAACGGCCCAACCACTTATTGCCGAACATTTCAACTCTTCCTCCCACCCATAGAGTCACAGAGATGTTCGGCACCGAAATAAACCCTTCGGTCCACCTCGTTCATGCCAACCTGATATCCCAACTCAATGTCGTCCCACTTGCCAGCAACTGGCCCATTGAACTCCAAAGCCCTTCTACTCATATATCCATCCAGATGACATCCAAATGTTGCCTCCACCACTTCCCCGTGTAGCTCATTCCACACACATACTACACTCTGAGAGAAACATTTGTCTCTTAGGTCACTTTTATATCTTTCCCCTCTCGCACTAAATCTCGGCCCTCTAGTTCTGGACTCTCCAATCCCACGAAAAATACTTTGTCTATTTATCCTGCGCATGCCACTCATGATTTTGTAAAGTTAAAAGTCACACAACACCAGATTATAGTCCAACAGGTTTAATTGGAATCACACTAGCTTTCGGAGTGATGCTCCTTCATCAGGTGATTGTGGAGGGCTCGATCGTAACACAGAATTTATTGCAAAAATTTGCAGTGTGATGTAACTGAAATTATACATTGAAGAATCGATTGTCTGTTAAACCTTTCATCTGTTAGAATACAGTGATATTTTCACTTCTTTCATGTGTAAATCACAAAACCTTTTTTTAAAGTTGCATTCTCGGGTGAGCTGTTAACAATGGTGACAGCTAGACAATATGTTGAAGGTGTTGGCCCCCTGTGTTCTCTTCTGTGACCTGATGTTTAGAATGATTCTCATCTAAAAAGTGAGATAAGAGAGTTTTACATACATTCATTCAGTTTTTGAGCTTTTCTGAACACTGTCAAGTCTCACATCTTTCCGATAGGGAGGAGAGCAGAATTGCACAGAATATTCCAAAAGTTGTCTAACAAATGCCCTGTACAGTCGCAACATGACCTCCCAACCCTTGAACTCAATACTCTGACCAATAAAGGAAATCATCCCAAATACCTTCCTCACTCCACGTTCAAGGAGCTATGAATGTGCACTCGAAGGTCTCTTTGTTCAGCAATACTCCCTAGGAACTTAGCATTAAGTGTGGAAGTCCTGCGAAGACTTGCTTTCCCGAAATGCGCAACCTCACATTTATCTAAGTTGAACTCTATCTGCCACTTCTCAGCCCATTGGCCCATCTGATTAAGATCCCGTTGTAATCAGATGTAACCTTTGTCACTGTCTACTACACCTCCATTTTTGGAGCTATCAGTTTTATGCTCACATCGAAATCATTTATATAAATGGAGAATGGTAGTGGACCGAGGACTGATCCTTGTAGCACTCCAAATGGTCACAGGCCTCTAGACTGAAAATCTATCCCATAGCACCATCCTCTGTCATCTACCTTTGAGCTACTTCTATAGCTGTATGGCGAGTTCTCCCTGTATTCCATGAGATCTAACCTTGTTCCCCAGTCTACCGTGGGGAATCTTGTTGAATGCCTTGTTAAAGTCCACATCGATCACATCTACCACTCTGCCCTCATCAATCCATTTTGTTAATTCTTCAAGAAACTTAATGCAATATGTGAGGCATGATTTCCCACGCATAAAGCCATGTTGATTCTCCAGAATCAGTCCTGGCCTTTCCAAATACATGTACGTCTTGTCGCTCAGAATTCACTCCAGCAACGTGCCCACCACCGACGTCAGGCTGTATGGTCGATAGTGCCCTGGCTAGTCCTCACCACCATTCTTAAATAGTAGCACCATGTTAGCCAACCTCCAGTCTTTCGGCACTTCATCTGTGACTATCAATGACAAAAAATACATCAGTAAAAGACCTAGCTTTCACTTCACCGGCATTCCACAAGAATTCTAGGGTGCACCTGAACATGTCCTGCGGATTTATCCACTTGTATGCATTTCAGCATATCCATCACTTCCTGTTCTGTTATATGGATATACTTCAAGATGTCACCATCTGTTTCCCTATTTTTTACATCTTCCATATCGTTTACAATACACTCCGCCAAGAACATGCAAGTTCTTAGCCTTTCCACTGCAGCATCACTGCTTCCTCTTGTATTATAGAAAATAAAGGGGCTGGAGCACCATTACTGCTTCATCCTGTAATATAGAAAATAAAGGAGACTGAACAGCGTCTCTGCTTCCTCCTGTTCTATAGAAAATAAAAGAACTGGAGCAGCTTCTCTGCTTCCTCCTGTATTATAGAAAATAAAGGAGGTGGAGCAGCGTCTCTGCTTCCGCCTGTATTATAGATAATAAAGGAGCTGGAGCAGCGTCACGACTTCCTCCTGTATTATAGAAAATAAAGGAGCTGAAGCAGCGTCACTGCTTCCTCCTGTATTATAGAAAATAAAGGAGCTGCAGCAGCGTCTCTGCTTCCTCTTGTACTATAGAAAATAAAGGAGCTGGAACAGCTTCTCTGCTTCCTCCTGTATTATAGAAAATAAAGGAGCTGGAGCAGCGTATCTCCTTCCACATGTATTACAGAAAATAAAGTAGCCTGAGCAGCGTCTCTGCGTCCTCCTGTATTATAGAACATAAAGGAGCTGGAGCAGCGTCACTGCTTCCTCCTGTATTATAGAACATAAAGGAGCTGGAGCAGCGTATCTGCTTCCACATGTATTATAGAAAATAAATGAGCTGGAACAGCGTATCTGCTTCCTCCTGTATTATAGAAAATGAAGGAGCTGGAGCAGCGTCTCTGCTTCCTTCTGTGTTATACAAAATAAAGGAGCTGGAGCTGCGTCACTGCTTCCTCCTGTATTATAGAAAATAAAGCAGGTGGAGCAGCGTCACGGCTTCCCTCTGTATTACAGAAAATAAAGGAGCTGGAGCCGCGTCACTGTTTCCTCCTGAATTATAGAAAATAAAGGAGCTGGAGCAGCGTCTCTGCTTCCATCTGTATTATAGAAAATAAATGAGCGGGAAAAGCGTCTCTGTGTCCTCCTGTATTGTAGAAAATAAAGGAGCTGGAGCAGCGTCACTGCTTCCTACTGTATTATAGAAAATAAAGGAGCTGGAGAAGCGTCACTGCTTCCTCCTGTGTTATATAAAATAAAGGAGCTGGAGCAGCGTCACTGCTTCCTCCTGTATTATAGAAAATAAAGGAGCTGGAGCAGCGTCTCTGCTTCCATCTGTATTATAGAAAATAAATGAGCTGGAACAGCGTCTCTGCGTCCTCCTGTATTGTAGAAAATACAGGAGCTGGAGCAGCGTCACTGCTTCCGACTGTATTATAGAAAATAAAGGAGCTGGAGCAGCGTCACGGCTTCCACCTGTATGTAAGAAAATAAAGGAGCTGGAGCAGCGTCTCTGCTTCCATCTGTGTTATAGAAAATGAATGAGCTGGAGCAGTGTCACTGCTTCCTCCCGCATTGTAGAAAATAAAGGAGCTGAAGCAGCGTCACTGCTTCTTCCTGTATTATAGACAATAAAGGAGCTGGAGCAGCGTCACTGCTTCCTCCTGTATAATAGAAAATAAAGGAGCTGGAGCAGCGTCACTTCTTCCTCCTGTATTATAGAAAATAAAGGAGCTGGAGCATCGCCATTGCTTCCTCCTGTATTCTCGAAAATAAAGGAGCTGGAGGAGCGTCACGGCTTCCTCCTATATAATAGAAAATAAAGGAGCTGGAGCAGCGTCTCTGCTTCCTCCTGTATAATAGAAAATAAAGGAGCAGGAGCAGCGTCTCTGCTTCCTCCTGTATAATAGAAAATAAATCAGGTGGAGCTGCGTCACTGCTTCCTCCTGTATTATAGAAAATAAAGGAGCTGCAGCAGCGTCACTGCTTCCTCCTATATTATAGAAAATAAAATAAAGGAGTGGTGCAGCGTCACTTCTTCCTCCTGTATTATAGAAAATAACGGAGCTGGAGCAGCGTCACTGCTCTCTCCTGTATTTTAGAAAATAAAGTAGCTGGAGCAGCGTCTCTGCTTCCTCCTGTATTATAGAAAATAAAGGAGCTGGAGCAGCGTCACTGCTCTCTCCTGTATTTTAGAAAATAAAGGAGCTGGAGCAGCGTCTCTGCTTCCTCCTGTATTATAGAAAATAAAGGAGCTGGAGCAGCGTCTCTGCTTCCTTCTGTATTATAGAAAATAAAGGAGCCGGTGCAGCGTCACTGCTTCCTCATGTATTATAGAAAATAAAGGAGCTAGAGCCCCGTCACTGCTTCCTCCTGTATTAGAGAAAATAAAGGAGCTGGAGCCAAGTCACTGCTTCCTCTTGTATTATAGAAAATGAATGAGCTGGAGCATCGTCACAGCTTCCTCCTGTATTATAGAAAATAAAGCAGCAGGAGCAGCGTATCTGCTTCCTTCTGTATTATAGAAAATAAATGAGCTGGACCATCGTATCTGCTTCCTCCTGTATTATAGAAACTAAAGGAGCTGGAGCAACGTCATGCTTCCTCCTGTATTATAGAAAATAAAGGAGCCGGTGCAGCGTCACTGCTTCCTCCTGTATTATAGAAACTAAAGGAGCTGGAGCAGCGTCACTGCTTCCTACTGTATTGTTTAAAATAAAGAAGCTGGAGCAGCGTCACTGCTTCCTTCTGTATTATAGAAAATAAAAGAGCTGGAGCATCGCTACTGCTTCCTCCTGTATTCTCGAAAATAAAGGAGCTGGAGCAGCATCACTGCTCTCTCCTATTTTACAGAAAATGAAGGAGCTGGAGCAGCGTCTCTGCTTCCGCCTGTAATACAGAAAATAAAGGAGCTGGAGCAGCGTCACTGCTCTCTCCTGTTTTACAGAAAATAAAGTTGCTGGAGCAGCGTCTCTGCTTCCTCCTGTAATATAGAAAATAAAGGAGCTGGAGCAGCGTCACGGCTTCCTCCTGTATTATAGAAAATAAAGGAGCTGGAGCAGCGTCACTGCTCTCTCCTGTTTTACAGAAAATAAAGTTGCTGGAGCAGCGTCTCTGCTTCCTCCTGTAATATAGAAAATAAAGGAGCTGGAGCAGCGTCACGGCTTCCTCCTGTATTATAGAAAATAAAGGAGCTGGAGCAGCGTCACTGCTTCCTCCTGTATTATAGAAACTAAAGGAGCTGGAGCAGCGACTCTGCTTCCTCCTGTATTATTGAAAATAAAAGAGCTGGAGCATCGCTATTGCTTCCTCCTGTATTCTCGAAAATAAAGGAGCTGGAGCAGCGTCACTGCTCTCTCCTGTTTTACAGAAAATAAAGGAGCTGGAGCAGCGTCTCTGCTTCCGCCTGTATTATAGAAAATAAAGGAGCTGGAGCAGCGTCACGGCTTCCTCCTGTATTATAGAAAATAAAGGAGCTGAAGCAGCGTCACTGCTTCTTCGTGTATTATAGAAAATAAAGGAGCTGGAGCAGAGTCACTGCTTCCTCCTGTATTATAGAAAATAAAAGAGCTGGAGCATCGCTACTGCTTCCTCCTGTATTCTCGAAAATAAAGGAGCTGGAGCAGCGTCACTGCTCTCTCCTATTTTATAGAAAATGAAGGAGCTGGAGCAGCGTCTCTGCTTCCTCCTGTATTATAGAAAATAAAGGAGCTGGAGCAGCGACTCTGCTTCCTCCTGTATTATAGAAAATAAAAGAGCTGGAGCATCGCTATTGCTTCCTCCTGTATTCTCGAAAATAAAGGAGCTGGAGCAGCGTCACTGCTCTCTCCTGTTTTACAGAAAATAAAGGAGCTGGAGCAGCGTCTCTGCTTCCGCCTGTATTATAGAAAATAAAGGAGCTGGAGCAGCGTCACGGCTTCCTCCTGTATTATAGAAAATAAAGGAGCTGAAGCAGCGTCACTGCTTCCTCCTGTATTATAGAAAATAAAGGAGCTGGAGCAGAGTCACTGCTTCCTCCTGTAATATAGAAAATAAAAGAGCTGGAGCATCGCTACTGCTTCCTCCTGTATTCTCGAAAATAAAGGAGCTGGAGCAGCGTCACTGCTCTCTCCTATTTTACAGAAAATGAAGGAGCTGGAGCAGCGTCTCTGCTTCCTCCTGTATTATAGAAACTAAAGGAGCTGGAGCAGCGTCACTGCTTCCTCCTGTATTATAGAAACTAAAGGAGCTGGAGCAGCGTCACTGCTTCCTACTGTATTGTGGAAAATAAAGAAGCTAGAGCAGCGTCACTGCTTCCTTCTGTATTATAGAAAATAAAAGAGCTGGAGCATCGCTATTGCTTCCTCCTGTATTCTCGAAAATAAAGGAGCTGGAGCAGCGTCACTGCTCTCTCCTGTTTTACAGAAAATAAAGGAGCTGGAGCAGCGTCTCTGCTTCCGCCTGTATTATAGAAAATAAAGGAGCTGGAGCAGCGTCACGGCTTCCTCCTGTATTATAGAAAATAAAGGAGCTGAAGCAGCGTCACTGCTTCCTCCTGTATTATAGAAAATAAAGGAGCTGGAGCAGAGTCACTGCTTCCTCCTGTAATATAGAAAATAAAAGAGCTGGAGCATCGCTACTGCTTCCTCCTGTATTCTCGAAATAAAGGAGCTGGAGCAGCGTCACTGCTCTCTCCTGTTTTACAGAAAATGAAGGAGCTGGAGCAGCGTCTCTGCTTCCTCCTGTATTATAGAAACTAAAGGAGCTGGAGCAGCGACTCTGCTTCCTCCTGTATTATAGAAAATAAAAGAGCTGGAGCATCGCTATTGCTTCCTCCTGTATTCTCGAAAATAAAGGAGCTGGAGCAGCGTCACTGCTCTCTCCTGTTTTACAGAAAATAAAGGAGCTGGAGCAGCGTCTCTGCTTCCGCCTGTATTATAGAAAATAAAGGAGCTGGAGCAGCGTCACGGCTTCCTCCTGTATTATAGAAAATAAAGGAGCTGAAGCAGCGTCACTGCTTCCTCCTGTATTATAGAAAATAAAGGAGCTGGAGCAGAGTCACTGCTTCCTCCTGTAATATAGAAAATAAAAGAGCTGGAGCATCGCTACTGCTTCCTCCTGTATTCTCGAAAATAAAGGAGCTGGAGCAGCGTCACTGCTCTCTCCTATTTTACAGAAAATGAAGGAGCTGGAGCAGCGTCTCTGCTTCCTCCTGTATTATAGAAACTAAAGGAGCTGGAGCAGCGTCACTGCTTCCTCCTGTATTATAGAAACTAAAGGAGCTGGAGCAGCGTCACTGCTTCCTACTGTATTGTGGAAAATAAAGAAGCTAGAGCAGCGTCACTGCTTCCTTCTGTATTATAGAAAATAAAAGAGCTGGAGCATCGCTATTGCTTCCTCCTGTATTCTCGAAAATAAAGGAGCTGGAGCAGCGTCACTGCTCTCTCCTGTTTTACAGAAAATAAAGGAGCTGGAGCAGCGTCTCTGCTTCCGCCTGTATTATAGAAAATAAAGGAGCTGGAGCAGCGTCACTGCTTCCTCCTGTATTATAGAAAATAAAGGAGCTGAAGCAGCGTCACTGCTTCCTCCTGTATTATAGAAAATAAAGGAGCTGGAGCAGAGTCACTGCTTCCTCCTGTATTATAGAAAATAAAGGAGCTGGAGCAGCGTCTTTGCTTCCTCCTGTATTATAGAAAATAAAGGAGCTGGAGCAGCGTCTCAGCTTCCTCCTGAATTATAGAAAATAAAGGAGCTGCAATAGCGTCTCTGCTTCCTTCTGTATGATAGAAAGTATAGGAGATCAAGCAGCGTCACTGATTCCTCCTGTATAATAGAAAATAACCGAGCTGGAACAGCGCCTCTGCTTCCACCTGTATTATAGAAAATAAAGGAGCTGGTGCAGTCTCACTGCTCTCTCCTGTATTATAGAAAATAAAGGAGCTGGAGCAGCGTCACTGCTTCCTCCTGTCTTATAGAAAATAAAGGAGCAGGAGCAGTGTCTTTGCATCCTCCTGTATTATAGAAAATAAAGGAGCTGGTGCAGTGTCTCTGCTTCCTCGTGTATTATCGAAAATAAAGGAGCTGGATCAGCGTCACTGCTTCCCATTGTATAAAAGAAAATAAAGGAGCTGGAGCAGCGTTGCTGCTTCCTCCAGTATTATAGAAAATAAAGGAGCTGGAGCAGAGTCACTGCTTCCTCCTGTATTATAGAAAATAAAGGAGCTGGAGCAGCGTCTTTGCTTCCTCCTGTATTATAGAAAATAAAGGAGCTGGAGCAGCGTCTCAGCTTCCTCCTGAATTATAGAAAATAAAGGAGCTGCAATAGCGTCTCTGCTTCCTTCTGTATGATAGAAAGTATAGGAGCTCAAGCAGCGTCACTGATTCCTCCTGTATAATAGAAAATAACCGAGCTGGAACAGCGCCTCTGCTTCCACCTGTATTATAGAAAATAAAGGAGCTGGTGCAGTCTCACTGCTCTCTCCTGTATTATAGAAAATAAAGGAGCTGGAGCAGCGTCACTGCTTCCTCCTGTATTATAGAAAATAAAGGAGCAGGAGCAGTGTCTTTGCATCCTCCTGTATTATAGAAAATAAAGGAGCTGGTGCAGTGTCTCTGCTTCCTCGTGTATTATCGAAAATAAAGGAGCTGGATCAGCGTCACTGCTTCCCATTGTATAAAAGAAAATAAAGGAGCTGGAGCAGCGTTGCTGCTTCCTCCAGTATTATAGAAAATAAAGGAGCTGGAGCAGCGTTGCTGCTTCCTCCAGTATTATAGAATATAAAGGAGCTGGCGCAGCGTCTCTGCTTCCTCCTGTATTATAGAAAATAAAGGAGGTGGAGCAGCGACTCTGCTTCCTCCTGTATTCTAGAAAATAAAGGAGATGGAGCAGCGTCACTGCTGCCTCCAGTATTATAGAAAATAAAGGAGCTGGAGCAGCGTCAATGCTTCCTCCGGTATAAAAGAAAACAAAAGGACTTGGAGCAGCGTAACTGCTTCCGCCTGTATTATAGAAAATAAAGGAGCTGGAGCAGCGTCACGGCTTCCTCCTGTATTATAGAAAATAAAGGAGTTTTAGCAGCGTCTCAGCTTCCTCCTGTATTATCTAAAATAAAGGAGCTGGAGCAGCGTCTCTGCTTCCTCCTGTATTATATAAAATAAAGAAGCCTGAGCAGCGTCACTTCTCTCTCATGTATTATAGAAAAGAAAGGAGCTGGAGCAGTGTCTCTGCTTCCTCGTCTATTATAGAACATAAAGGAGCTCTTGCAGCGTCTCTGCTTCCTCCTGTATTATAGAAAATAAAGGAGCTGGAGCAGTGTCTCTGCTTCCTCCTGTATTATAGAAAATAACGGAGCAAGATCAGCGTCACTGCTTCCTCCGGTATTTTAGAAAATAAAGGAGCTAGAGCAGCGTCACTGCTCTCTCCATTATTATAGAAAATAAAGGAGCTGGAACAGCATCACGGCTTCCTCTTGTATTATAGAAAAAAAAGGAGCTGGTGCAGCGTCTCTGCTTCCTCCTGTATTATAGAAAATAAAGGAGCTGGAGCAGCGTCTCTGCTTCCATCTGTATTATAGAAAATAAATGAGCTGGAACAGCGTCTCTGCGTCCTCCTGTATTGTAGAATATACAGGAGCTGGAGCAGCGTCACTGCTTCCGACTATATTATAGAAAATAAAGGAGCTGGAGCAGCGTCACGGCTTCCACCTGTATGTAAGAAAATAAAGGAGCTGGAGCAGCGTCTCTGCTTCCATCTGTGTTATAGAAAATGAATGAGCTGGAGCATCGTCACAGCTTCCTCCTGTATTATAGAAAATAAAGGAGCTGGAGCAGTGTCACTGCTTTCTCCCGCATTGTAGAAAATAAAGGAGCTGAAGCAGCGTCACTGCTTCCTCCTGTATTATCGACAATAAAGGAGCTGGAGCAGCGTCACTGCTTCCTCCTGTATAATAGAAAATAAAGGAGCTGGAGCAGCGTCACTTCTTCCTCCTGTATTATAGAAAATAAAGGAGCTGGAGCATCGCCATTGCTTCCTCCTGTATTCTCGAAAATAAAGGAGCTGGAGGAGCGTCACGGCTTCCTCCTATATAATAGAAAATAAAGGAGCTGGAGCAGCGTCTCTGCTTCCTCCTGTATAATAGAAAATAAAGGAGCAGGAGCAGCGTCTCTGCTTCCTCCTGTATAATAGAAAATAAAGCAGGTGGAGCTGCGTCACTGCTTCCTCCTGTATTATAGAAAATAAAGGAGCTGCAGCAGCGTCACTGCTTCCTCCTATATTATAGAAAATAAAATAAAGGAGTGGTGCAGCGTCACTTCTTCCTTCTGTATTATAGAAAATAAAGGAGCTAGAGCCCCGTCACTGCTTCCTCCTGTATTAGAGAAAATAAAGGAGCTGGAGCCAAGTCACTGCTTCCTCCTGTATTATAGAAAATGAATGAGCTGGAGCATCGTCACAGCTTCCTCCTGTATTATAGAAAATAAAGCAGCAGGAGCAGCGTCTCTGCTTCCTTCTGTATAAAAGAAAATAAAGGAGCTGGAGCAGCGTCTCTGCTTCCGCCTGTATTATAGAAAATAAAGGAGCTAGAGCCCCGTCACTGCTTCCTCCTGTATTAGAGAAAATAAAGGAGCTGGAGCCAAGTCACTGCTTCCTCCTGTATTATAGAAAATGAATGAGCTGGAGCATCGTCACAGCTTCCTCCTGTATTATAGAAAATAAAGGAGCCGGTGCAGCGTCACTGCTTCCTCCTGTATTATAGAAACTAAAGGAGCTGGAGCAGCGTCCCTGCTTCCTTCTGTATTATAGAAAATAAATGAGCTGGACCATCGTATCTGCTTCCTCCTGTATTATAGAAACTAAAGGAGCTGGAGCAGCGTCACTGCTTCCTACTGTATTGTTTAAAATAAAGAAGCTGGAGCAGCGTCACTGCTTCCTTCTGTATAATAGAAAATAAAAGAGCTGGAGCATCGCTACTGCTTCCTCCTGTATTCTCGAAAATAAAGGAGCTGGAGCAGCGTCACTGCTCTCTCCTATTTTACAGAAAATGAAGGAGCTGGAGCAGCGTCTCTGCTTCCGCCTGTAATACAGAAAATAAAGGAGCTGGAGCAGCGTCACTGCTCTCTCCTGTTATACAGAAAATAAAGTTGCTGGAGCAGCGTCTCTGCTTCCTCCTGTAATATAGAAAATAAAGGAGCTGGAGCAGCGTCACGGCTTCCTCCTGTATTATAGAAAATAAAGGAGCTGGAGCAGCGTCACTGCTTCCTCCTGTATTATAGAAACTAAAGGAGCTGGAGCAGCGACTCTGCTTCCTCCTGTATTATTGAAAATAAAAGAGCTGGAGCATCGCTATTGCTTCCTCCTGTATTCTCGAAAATAAAGGAGCTGGAGCAGCGTCACTGCTCTCTCCTGTTTTACAAAAAATAAAGGAGCTGGAGCAGCGTCTCTCCTTCCGCCTGTATTATAGAAAATAAAGGAGCTGGAGCAGCGTCACGGCTTCCTCCTGTATTATAGAAAATAAAGGAGCTGAAGCAGCGTCACTGCTTCCTCGTGTATTATAGAAAATAAAGGAGCTGGAGCAGAGTCACTGCTTCCTCCTGTATTATAGAAAATAAAAGAGCTGGAGCATCGCTACTGCTTCCTCCTGTATTCTCGAAAATAAAGGAGCTGGAGCAGCGTCACTGCTCTCTCCTATTTAACAGAAAATGAAGGAGCTGGAGCAGCGTCTCTGCTTCCTCCTGTATTATAGAAACTAAAGGAGCTGGAGCATCGACTCTGCTTCCTTCTGTATTATAGAAAATAAATGAGCTGGACCATCGTATCTGCTTCCTCCTGTATTATAGAAACTAAAGGAGCTGGAGCAGCGTCACTGCTTCCTACTGTATTGTGGAAAATAAAGAAGCTAGAGCAGCGTCACTGCTTCCTTCTGTATTATAGAAAATAAAAGAGCTGGAGCATCGCTATTGCTTCCTCCTGTATTCTCGAAAATAAAGGAGCTGGAGCAGCGTCACTGCTCTCTCCTGTTTTACAGAAAATAAAGGAGCTGGAGCAGCGTCTCTGCTTCCGCCTGTATTATAGAAAATAAAGGAGCTGGAGCAGCGTCACGGCTTCCTCCTGTATTATAGAAAATAAAGGAGCTGAAGCAGCGTCACTGCTTCCTCCTGTATTATAGAAAATAAAAGAGCTGGAGCATCGCTATTGCTTCCTCCTGTATTCTCGAAAATAAAGGAGCTGGAGCAGCGTCACTGCTCTCTCCTGTTTTACAGAAAATAAAGGAGCTGGAGCAGCGTCTCTGCTTCCGCCTGTATTATAGAAAATAAAGGAGCTGGAGCAGCGTCACGGCTTCCTCCTGTATTATAGAAAATAAAGGAGCTGGAGCAGAGTCACTGCTTCCTCCTGTATTATAGAAAATAAAGGAGCTGGAGCAGCGTCTTTGCTTCCTCCTGTATTATAGAAAATAAAGGAGCTGGAGCAGCGTCTCAGCTTCCTCCTGAATTATAGAAAATAAAGGAGCTGCAATAGCGTCTCTGCTTCCTTCTGTATGATAGAAAGTATAGGAGCTCAAGCAGCGTCACTGATTCCTCCTGTATAATAGAAAATAACCGAGCTGGAACAGCGCCTCTGCTTCCACCTGTATTATAGAAAATAAAGGAGCTGGTGCAGTCTCACTGCTCTCTCCTGTATTATAGAAAATAAAGGAGCAGGAGCAGTGTCTTTGCATCCTCCTGTATTATAGAAAATAAAGGAGCTGGTGCAGTGTCTCTGCTTCCTCGTGTATTATCGAAAATAAAGGAGCTGGATCAGCGTCACTGCTTCCCATTGTATAAAAGAAAATAAAGGAGCTGGAGCAGCGTTGCTGCTTCCTCCAGTATTATAGAATATAAAGGAGCTGGCGCAGCGTCTCTGCTTCCTCCTGTATTATAGAAAATAAAGGAGGTGGAGCAGCGACTCTGCTTCCTCCTGTATTCTAGAAAATAAAGGAGATGGAGCAGCGTCACTGCTGCCTCCAGTATTATAGAAAATAAAGGAGCTGGAGCAGCGTCAATGCTTCCTCCGGTATAAAAGAAAATAAAGGACTTGGAGCAGCGTAACTGCTTCCGCCTGTATTATAGAAAATAAAGGAGCTGGAGCAGCGTCACGGCTTCCACATGTATTATAGAAAATAAAGGAGGTGGAGCAGCGTCACTGCTTCCTCCTGTATTAGAGAACATAAAGGAGCTGGAGCAGCGTATCTGCTTCCACATGTATTATAGAAAATAAAGTAGCCTGAGCAGCGTCACTGCTTCCTCCTGTATTTTAGAAAATAAAGGAGCTAGAGCAGCGTCACTGCTCTCTCCATTATTAAAGAAAATAAAGGAGCTGGAACAGCGTCACGGTTTCCTCCTGCATTATACAAAATAAAGGAGCTGGAGCAGCGTCACTGCTTCCTCCTGTATTAGAGAAAATAAAGGAGCTGGAACAGCGTCACGGCTTCCTCTTGTATTGTACAAAATAAAAGATCTGGAGCAGCGTCTCTGCTTCCTCCTGTATTATCAAAAACAAAGGAGGTGCAGCAGCGTCACTGCTTCCTCCTGTATTATAGGAAAGAAAGGAGCTGGAGCAGCGTCTCTGCTTCCTCCTGTATTTTAGAAAATAAAGGAGCTGGAGCAGCGTCTCTGCTTCTTCATGTATTATAGAAAATAGAGGAGCTAGAGCAGCGGCTCTGCTTCCTTCAGTATTATAGAAAATAAAGGAGCTGCAGCAGTGTCTCTGCTTCCTTCTGTATTCTAGAAAATAAAGGAGCTGGAGCATCGTCTCTGCTTACTCATGTATTATAGAAAATAAAGAAGCCTGAGCAGCGTCTCTGCTTCCTCCTGTATTATAGAAAATAAAGGAGCTGGAACAGCGTCACTGCTTCCTTCTGTATTTTAGAAAATAAAGGAGCTGGAGCAGCGTCTCTGCTTCCTTCTGTATTCGAGAAAATAAAGGAGCTCGATCAGCGTCACTGCTTCATCCTGTATCATATAAAATAAAGGAGCTGGAGCAGCGTCACTGCTCTCTCCTGTATTATAGAAAATAAAGGAGCTGGAGCAGCGTCACTGCTTCCTCATGTATTATGGAAAATAAAGTAGCTGGAGCAGCGCCTCTGCTTCCACCTGTATTATAGAAAATAAAGGATGTGGAACAACGTCACTGCTTCATCCTGTATCATATAAAATAAAGGAGCTGGAGCAGCGTCACTGCTCTCTCCTGTATTATAGAAAATAAAGGAGCTGGAGCAGCGTCACTGCTTCCTTCTGTATTATAGAAAATAAAGGGGCTGGAGCAGCGTCACTGCTCTCCCCTGTATTATAGAAAATAAAGGAGCTGGAGCAGCGTCTCTGCTTCCTCCTGTATTATAGAAAATAAAGGATGTGGAACAACGTCACTGCTTCCTCCTGAATTATAGAAAATAAAGGAGCTGGAGCAGTGTCTCTGCTTCCTCCTGTATTATAGAAAATAAAGGAGCAGGTGCAGCGTCTCTGATTCCTCCGGTATTATAGAAAATAAAGGAGCTGGAGCAGTGTCTTTGCATCCTCCTGTATTATAGAAAATAAAGGAACTGGTGCAGAGTCACTGCTTCCTCAGGTTTTATAGAAAATAAAGGAGCTGGAGCAGCGTCTCTGCTTCCTCCTGTATTATAGAAAATGATAGAGCTGGAGCAGCGTCACTGCTTCCTCCTGTATTATAGAAAATAAAGGAGCTGGAGCAGCGTCTCTGCTTCCTCCTGTATTATAGAAAATAAAAGAGCTGGAACAGCGCCTCTGTTTCCTCCTGTATTATAGAAAATAAAGGAGCAGGAGCAGCGTCACTGCTTCCTCTTGAATTATAGAAAATAAATGAGCTGGAGCAGCGTCACTGCTTCCTCCTGTATTATAGAAAATAATGAAGCTGGAGCAGAGTCACTGCTTCCTCTGGTATTATAGAAAATAAAGGAGCTGGAGCAGTGTCTTTGCTTCCTCGTGTATTATAGATAATAACGGAGCGGGATCAGCGTCTCTGCTTCCTCCTGTATTATAGAAAATAAAGGAGCTGGAGCAGCCTCACTGCTCTCTCCTGTATTATTGAAAATAAAGGAGCTGGAACAGCGTCACGGCTTCCTCCTGCATGATACAAAATAAAGGAGCTGGAACAGCGCCTCTGCTTCCTCCTGTATTATAGAAAATAAAGGAGCTGGAACAGCGTCACTGCTTCCTCCTGAATTATAGAAAATAAAGGAGCTGGAGCAGCGTCACTGCTTCCTCCTGTATTATAGAAAATAAAGGAGCTGGAACAGCGTCACTGCTTCCTCCTGTATTTTCGAAAATAAAGGAGTTGCAGCAGCGTCACGGCTTCCTCCTGTATTATAGGAAATAAAGGAGCTGGAGCAGCGTCACTGCTTCCTCCTGTATTATAGGAAATAAAGGAGCTGGAGCAGCGTCACTGCTTCCTCCTGTATTATAGGAAATAAAGGAGCTGGAGCAGTGTCTCTGCTTCCTCCTGTATTATAGAAAATAAAGGAGCCGGTGCAGCGTCACGGCTTCCTCCTGTATTTTCGAAAATAAAGGAGTTGCAGCAGCGTCACGGCTTCCTCCTGTATTATAGGAAATAAAGGAGCTGGAGCAGCGTCACTGCTTCCTCCTGTATTATAGGAAATAAAGGAGCTGGAGCAGCGTCACTGCTTCCTCCTGTATTATAGGAAATAAAGGAGCTGGAGCAGCGTCACTGCTTCCTCCTGTATTATAGAACATAAAGGAGCTGGAGCAGCGTATCTGCTTCCTCATGTATTATAGAAAATAAAGAAGCCTGAGCAGCGTCTCTGCTTCCTCCTGTATTATAGAAAATAAAGGAGCTGGAGCAGCGTCTCGGCTTCCTTCTGTATTCTAGAAAATAAAGGAGCTGGAACAGCGTCACTGCTCTCTCCTGTATTATAGAAAATAAAGGAGCAGGAGCAGCGTCCCCAGTGTCTCTCGCCGCCCCCAGTCTCGCGTCCCTCGGTCTCTCTCGCCCACCCCGTCTCTCTCTTGCTCCCGGCCTCTCGATCGCCCCCGCTCTGTCTCATCACCCCCGCTCGCTCTTGCCCACAGTCTCACTTGTCACCCCTGGTCTCTCATCGCCCCCGGGCTCTCTCGCCCCTCCGTCTCTCTCATCAACCCTGCTCTCTCGTTGCCCCTGGCCTCTCGTCGTCCCCGGTCTCTCTCTCGCCTCTGGTCTCTCTCTTGCCCACGGTCCCCCTCTCTCGCACATGGTCTCTCTATCGCCCACGTTCGCTCCCCGTAGTCTCTCTCTCACCCCGGTCTCTTTCGTCACCCCCGGTCTCTCTCGCGCCCCCGGTATTTCTTGCCCCGGCCTCTTCCGCTGCCCTCGGTCTCTCTCATCATCCCCGGTCTCTCGATCGCCCCCGGGATCTCTTGCCCCCAGCCTCTCCCGTTGCCCCCGGTCTCTCTCTCCTAGCTCCCGGTCTCTCTTGCCCTCTATCTCTCTCGCCCCTCACTCTCTCTGGTCCTCCGGTCTCCCTCGCACCTGGTCTCTCTCACCTCCCCCACTCTCTCGTCCCCGGTTTCTCTCACCCCGGTCTCTCTTGTCACCCCAGTCTCTCTCGCACCCGGACTCTCTCCCACCCCCGGCCTCTGATGTCGCCCCCGTTCTCTCTTCTCTCTTCCTGTCTCTCTTGCCCCCGGTCTCCCTCGTCACCCTGTCTCTCTCGTTGCCCACGGTCTGTCTTCTCCCTGGTCTCCCTCGTCACCTCATCTCTCTCGCCCCCAGTCTCTCTCGTCGGCCCCGTTCTGTCTCATCCCTGGTCTGTCTCGCCCCCGGTCACCCTCGTCACCTCCGGTCTCTCTCACCTCCGGTCTCTCTCGACCCCCTGATTCTCTCGCCACCCCCGGTCTCTCTCTCGCCCCCAGTCTCTCTCACTCCTGTTCTCTCTCGCTGCCCCTGGTGTCTCTCGCCACTGGTCTTTTGTTGCCCCCGGTCGCTCTCTCGCCCCCGGTCTCTCTCGTCGATGCCGGTCTTTCTCGACCACCCTGTCTCCTGTCGCCACCAGTCTCCCAGTCTCTCTCGCCCCCGGTCTCTCAACACCTCAGTCTCTCACCCGCGGTCTCTCTTGCCCCCTGATCTCTCAGTTGCGCCCGGTCTCTCTCGACCCCACTTTCTCTCGCCCCCAATATCTCTCGTCGCTCCTGGTGTCTCTCGTCTCCACCTGTCTCTCGCCCCCCGGTCTCTCTCTCACCCCCGTTCTCTCTCTCTCACCCTCGGTCTCTCTGCCCCTGGACTCTCTCTCGCCCCCGGTCTCTCTTCACCCCCAATCTCTCTCTCTCGCCCCCGGTATCTCTCACTCCCGGTCTCTCTCATCACCCCGTCCCTCTCACCCCCAGTCTCTTTCTCGCCCCCGGTCTCCCTTGTTTCCCCCCATTCTTTCTCACCCCCCGGTCTCTCTCGTTGTCCCTGGTCTCTCGTCACCCCCGGGTCTCTCTCCACCCCAATCTCTCTCGCCCCCCCCCGTCTCCTTCACCCCGGTATCTCACCCCGGTCTTTCTCATCACCCCCTCCCTCTCACTCTTTTTCTCTTTCTCGCCCCCGGTCTCTCTTCACCCCAGTCTCACTCTCTCGTCCCCTGTCTCTCTCGTCCCCGGTCTCTCTCATCCCCGGTTTCTCTTGCCACCGATCCCTCTCGCCCCCGGTCTCTATTTTCGCACCCGGTCTCTAGTCACCCTGGTTTCTCTCTCGGCCCCAATCTCTCTCGCCACCGGTCTCTCTCGTTATCCCCGGTCTCTCGTCACCCCTGGGTCTCTCTCCACCCAAATCTCTCTCTCCCCCGGTGTCTTTCGCCTCCCCCCGCCCCCGGTCTCTCTCGTTCCTGGTCTCTCTTGTTGCCCCCAGTCTCTGGTCACCCCCAGTGTCTTGCTTCCGGTTTCTCGCCCACAGTCTCTCTTGTCCCCGGTCTGTCTTGTTGCTCACTGTCTCTCTCACACCCGGCCTGTCTCACTCCCCGGCCTCTCACGTTCACAGTCTCTCTCTCGTCCCCGATCACTCTCAACCCCACTTTCTCTCACACCCGGTCTCTCTTGTCACCCCCGGTCTCTCTCGTCACCCCCGGTCTCTCTCATCTCCCCCTGTCTCTCGCCCCCGTTCTCTCACCCCAGGTCACTTTTGCACCCCTGTCTCTCTTGCCCCACCTGTCTCTCTGTCTCTCTCGCTCCCCACCCCAGTCTCTCTCGACCGTCCCCAGTCTCTCTACACCCCCTGTCTCTCTCTGTCTCGCCCCCGGTCTCTCTCGTCACCCCCTCTATCTCTCACCCCCGGTCACTTTCTCGCCCCTGGTCTCTCTCGCCCCTGGTCTCTCTCCCCCCCTGTCTTTCTCACCCCCGGTCTCTCTCGCCCCCTGGTCTCTCTCGCCCCCTGGTCTCTCTCCCCCCCTGTCTTTCTCGCCCCCGTTCTTTCTCACCCACAGTCTCTATCACTCCCGGTCTGTCTCGTTGCCCCCCGTCCCTCTAGCCCCCCGGTCTCTCTCGCCCCCTGGTCTCTTTCCCCTCCCGTCTTTCTTGCCCCCGGTCTTTCTCACCCCCAGTCTCTCTCGCCCCCGGTCTCTAATGTCGCTCCTGTCACTTGTCACCCCCGGGTCTCTCTCGCCCCCAGTCTCTCTCGCCACCCGTCTCTCTCATCGTCCCCAGTCTCTCGTCACCCCTGGGTCTCTCTCCACCCCAATCTCTCTTGCCCTCAGTGTCTTTTGCCCCCACCCCCGGTCTCTCTCGCTCCTGGTCTTCCTCGCCTCCCCTGGTCTCTCTTGCCTCCCCTGGTCTCTCTTGCCTTCCCTGGTCTCTCGCCCCCGGTCTCTCTCTCTCTCTCGCCCCCGGTCTCTTTCACCCCCTGTCTCTTGTCACCCCCGGGTCTCTCTCGCCCCCAGTCTCTCTTGCCCCAGTCTCTCTTGCTTCCCCCGGTCTCGCTCAGCCCCCCACTCTCTCTCACCCCCAAGTCTCTCTTGTTGCCCCCGGTCTCTCGTCACCCACAGTGTCTTGCCCCCGGTCTCTCTCGCCCACAGTCTCTCTTGCCCACAGTCTCTCTCACCCCCGGTCTGTCTTGTCTCTCACTGTCTCTCTCTCACACCTGGCCTCTCTCCCTCCCTGGCCTCTCTCACTCCCGGTCTCTCTCGTCGCCCCCAGTCTCTCTCACCCCAGGTCTCTTTTGCGCCCCGTCTCTCTCGCCCCCGGTCTCTCTTGCCCCAACTGTCTTCTCGCTCCCCCCACTCCAGTCTCTCTCGCCCCCTCCATCTCTCTTCACCTCCGGTCTCTCTCTATCTCCCCCAGTCTCTTTCGCACCCCCGGTCTCTCGCGCTCCCGGTCTCTCTTCCCCCCTCTTTTTCTCGCCCCCTGTCTCTCTCGCCCCCGGTCTCTCTCCCCCCCTGTCTTTCTCGCCCCCGGTCTCTCTCGCCCACAGTCTCTATCACTCCCGGTCTGTCTCGTTGCACCCCGTCCCTCTAGCCCCCCGGTCTCTCTCGCCCCCTGGTCTCTTTCCCCTCCCTTCTTTCTTGCCCCCGGTCTTTCTCACCACCAGTCTATCTCGCCCCGGTCTCTATTGTCGCTCCAGTCACTTGTCACCCCCGGGTCTCTCTCGCCCCCAGTCTCTCTCGCCACCCGTCTCTCTCGTCCTCCCCAGTCTCTCGTCACCCCTGGGTCTCTCTCCATCGCAATCTCTCTTGCCCTCAGTGTCTTTTGCCCCCACCCCGGTCTCTCTCGCCCCTGGTCTCCCTCGCCTCCCCTGGTCTCTCTTGCCTCCCTGGTCTCTCTTGCCTCCCCCGGTCTCTCGCCCCCGGTCTCTGTCTCTCGCCCCCGGTCTCTGTCTCTCGCCCCCGGTCTCTTTCACCCCCTGTCTCTTGTCACCCCCGGGTCTCTCTCGCCCCCAGTCTCTCTTGCCCCAGTCTCTCTTGCTTTCCCCGGTCTCGCTCAGCCCCCCACTCTCTCTCACCCCCAAGTCTCTCTTGTTGCCCCCGGTCTCTCGTCACCCACAGTGTCTTGCCCCCGGTCTCTCTCGCCCACAGTCTCTCTTGCCCACAGTCTCTCTCGCCCCCCCGGTCTGTCTTGTCTCTCACTGTCTCTCTCACACCTGGCCTCTCTCCCTCCCTGGCCTCTCTCGCTCCCGGTCTCTCTCGTCGCCCCCAGTCTCTCTCACCCCAGGTCTCTTTTGCGCCCCGTCTCTCTCGCCCCCGGTCTCTCTTGCCCCATCTGTCTTTTCGCTCCCCCCCACCCCAGTCTCTCTTGAACCCCCATCTCTTTTCACCCCCGGTTTCTGTGTCTCACCCCCAGTCTCTTTCGCGCCCCCGGTCTCTCGCACCCCCGGTCTATCTCCCCCCTCTCTTTCTTGCCCCCGGTCTCTCTTGCCCACAGTCTGTCTCGCCCCTGGTCTCTCTGCCCCCTCACTCTCTTGCCCCTGGTCTCTATTGTCACCCCCGGTCTCTCGTTGCCCCCGGTCGCTCATCACCCCCGGGTCTCTCTCACCCCAAGTCTCTCATCACCCCCGGTCTCTCACCCCTGGTCACCATCTCGCCACGGTCTCACTCACGTTCCCAGTCTGTCTCGTCGCCCCAGTCTCTCTTTACAACCCCTCTCTCTCGCCTCCTCGGTTTCTCATCATCGCTGGTCTCACGTCCGCGGTATCACTCGCCCCCGGTCTCTCATCACCCCCGTTCTCTTGCGCCCCAGTCGCTGTCAGCCCTCCCTTGTCTCTCGTCACTCCTGGTCTCTCTCGCCTCCGTTCTCTCACACCCCTGCTCTCTCAGGCGCCCCCGGCCTCTCTCGTCCCCAGTTTCTCTCACTGACCTGGTCTCCCTTGTCACTCCCAGCCTCGCTCGTCGCCCTTGGTCTCTCTCACCACCACTCTCTCTTACCCCCCGGTCTCTCATCGCCCCCGGTCTCTCTCGCCCCAAGTCTCTCTCGTCACCCCCGGTCTCTCGTCGCCGGTCTCTCTCGCGTCTGGTGTCTCTTGCTCCTGGTCTCTCTGGTCGCCTCCGGTCTGTTGTCAACCCCGGTCTCTCACTCCTGAACTTTCTCATGGCCAGTCTCTCTCACCGCCCCCGGTCTCTCTCGCCGCCCCCTCTATCTCTTTCGCCAAGGTCTCTCTCGTCACCCCTGGTCTGTCTCGTCGCCCCCCGTCTCTCTCTTCACCCCATGTCTCTCTTGCCCCCGGTCTCTCTCTCTCGCCCCGGATTATATCGTCACCACCAGTCTTTCCCGTCACCGCCAGTCGCTCTCGTTGCTCCCGGTCTCTCTTGCCCTCGATTTCTCTCGCTCCCCAGACTCTCACGTCACCCCCGGCCTCTGTCTTTGCCCCCCCGTTCTCTATCACCCCCGGTATCTCTCGCCCCCGGTCTCTCTCGCCCCCCCGTCTCTCTTGCCCCCCGGCTCTCTCACCGCCCCCGGTCTCTCTCTTTGCCCCCCCGTCCTCTCTCTCGCCCCCAGTCTCTCTCGCCGCCCCCGGTCTCTCTCTTTGCCCCCCCGTTCTCTCTCTCGCTCCCAGTCTCTCTCACTGCCCCCGGTCTCTCTCTTTGCCCCCCCGGTCTCTCTCTCTCGCCCCCAGTCTCTCTCTTGCCCCCGGTCTCTCTCGCCCCGGTCTCTCTGTTTGCCCCCCCAGTCTCTCTCATCCCCGGTCTCTCTCTTTGCCGCCCCGGTCTCTCTCTCGCCCCCAATCTCTCTCACCTTCCCTGGTCTCTCTCCCCCCAGTCTCTCTCTTTTCCCCCCTGTTCTCTCTGGCCCCTGGTCTCTCTCACACCCCCAGTCTCTCTCTTTGCACCCCCCGTCTCTCTCTCGCACCCAGTCTCTCTTGCCGCCCCCGGTCTCTCTCGCCCCCAGTCTCTCTCTTTGCCCCCCCGGTCTCTCTTGCCCCCGGTCTCTCTCTTTGCCCCCCGGTCTCTCTCACCCCCAGTCACTCTCTTTGCGCCCTGTTTCTGTCTCGCCCCCAGTCTCTCTCTTTGCCCCCCCAGTCTCTCTTGCCCCCAGTCTCTCTGTTTACCCCCTCCCAGTCTCTCTCGCGCCCGGTCTCTCTCTTTACCCCTCCGTCTCTCTCTCTCACCCCCAGTCTCTCTTGCCACCCCCGGTCTCTCTCGCCCCAAGTCTCTCTCTTTCCCCCCCCGGTCTCTGTCGCCCCCAGTCTCTCTCTTTGACCCCGTGTCTGTCTCGCCCCGGTCTCCCTCTTTGCCCCCCCCCCAGTCTCTCTCGGTCCTGGTCTCACTCGCCGCCCCTGGTCTCTCTTGCCCCCAGTCTCACTCTTTGCCCCCCCGGTCTCTCCTGCCCCCCGGTCTCTCTCTTTGCCCCCCTGGTCTCTCTCACCCCCAGTCACTCTCTTTGCCCCCTGTTTCTGTCTCGCCCCCAGTCTCTCTCTTTGCCCCCCGTGTCTCTCTTGCCCCTGGTCTCCCTCTTTGCCCCCCCCTCCGGTCTCTCTCACCCCCAGTCTCTCACTTTGCTCCCTGTGTGTGTCTCGCCCACGGGTTCTCTCTCATCCCCGGTCTCTCTCTCTCGCCCCCTGTCTCTCTTGCCCCCAGTCTCTCTGTTTGCCCCCCCCCAGTCTCTCTCACGCCCGGTCTCTCTCTTTGCCCCTCCGTCTCTGTCTCTCGCCCCCAGTCTCTCTTGCCACCCCCGGTCTCTCTCGCCCCCAGTCTCTCTCTTCCCCCCCAGGTCTCTGTCGCCCCCAGCCTCTCTCTTTCCCCCCCGGTCTCTGTCGCCCCCAGTCTCTCTCTTTGACCCCGTGTCTGTCTCGCCCCGGTCTCTCTCTTTGCCCCCCCCCAGTCTCTCTCGGTCCCGGTCTCACTCGCCGCCCCTGGTCTCTCTTGCCCCCAGTCTCACTCTTTGCCCTCCGGTCTCTCTTGCCCGCGGGCTCTCTCTTTGCCCCCCCCAGTCTCTCGCCCCCAGTCTCTATCGCCGCCCCATGTCTCTCTCGCCCCCGTCTCTCTCTTTGCACCCCCGGTCTCTCTCGCCCCCAGTCTCTCTCTTTGCCCCTCCCGGTCTCTCTCATCCCCGGTCTCTCTCTTTGCCCCCCGTGTCTGTCTCGCCACCGGTCTCTCTCTTTGCCCCCCACCCCCTCCCCTTCTCTCTCGCCCCCGATCTCTCTCGCCCCGGTCTCTCTCGCCCCCGGTCTCTCTCACCACCCCAGTCTCTCTTGTCGCCCCTGGTCTTTCTTGTCCTCAGTCTCTTTCGACCCCCCCCCCCGGTCTCTCTTCGCCCCCTGGTCTCTCACTTGCCAGTCTCTCTCCCCCACTGGTCTCTTGTCGGCCCTGGTCTCTCTCACCCCCGATGTCTCTCGTCACCCCCTTTTTTATTGCCACCCTTGTCTCTCACGCCCCCGGTCTCTCTCGCCACCCCGGTCTCTCCTGCCCCCAGTCTCTCTCGCTGCCCCCGCTCTCTCTTGTCCCCGGTCTCTCTCTTTGCCACCCCAGTCTCTCTTGCCCCAGTCTCTCTCACCACCATTCTCTCTCACCCCTCGTCTCTCTCTCTCACCCCCAGTCTCTCTCGCCCCCCCGTCTCTCTCTCTCGCCCCCAGACTCTCTCGGCCCCAGTCTCTCTTGCACCCGGTCTCTCTCTTTGCCCGTCCCCCGGTCTCTCACCTCCTCTGGTCTCTCTCGCCCCCGGTCTCACTCGCCGCCCCCCCAGTCTCTCTCACCGTGGTCTCTCTCTTTGCCCCCCGGTCTCTCTCGCCGCCCCTGGTCTCTCTCGCCCCCTGTCTCACTCGCCGCCCCTCCAGTCTCTCTCACCCCTGGTCTCTCTCTTTGCTCCCCGGTCTCTCTCGCCGCCCCTGGTCTCTCTCGCCCCCTGTCTCACTCGCTGCCCCCCCAGTCTCTCTCGCCCCGTGGTTGCTCTCTTTGCCCACCGGTCTCTCTTGCCCCCAGTCTCTCTCTTTGCCCCCCGTTTCAGTCTCGCCCCCGGTCTCTCTCTTTGCCCCCTCCAGTCTCTCTCGCCCGCGGTCTCACTCGCCGCCGCTCCCAGTCTCTCTCGCGCCTGGTCTCTCTCTTTGTCCCCCCGGACTCTCTCACCCCCAGTCTCTCTCTTTGCCCCCCCGGACTCTCTCGCCCCCAGTCTCTCTCTTTGCCCCCTTGGTGTCTCTCACTCCCTGTCTCTTCTTTGCCCCCCCAGGTCTCTCTCGCCCCCCGTCTCTCTCTTTGCCCACTCGGTCTCTCTCTTTGCCCGCCGCTCTCTCCTGCCCCCAGTCTCTCTCTTTGCCCCCCCAGTCTCTCTTGCCCCCAGTCTCTCTCTCGCCCTCGGTCTCTCTCTTTGCCCCCCTGGTCTTTCTTGCCCCCAGTCTCTCTCTTTGCCACCCATGTCTCTCTTGCTCCCAGTCACTCACTTTGCCCCCCCAGTCTCTCTCGTCCTTGGTTTCTCTTGCCGCCCCCGGTCTCTCTTGCAACCGGTCTCTCTCTTTGTCCCCCAGTCTCTCACTTTGCCCCCCGGTCTCTCTCGCCCCTGGTCTCTCTCGCCGCCCCCGGTCTCTCTCACCCCCGGTCTCTCTCTTTGCCCCCCCAGACTCTCTCGCCCCCGGTCTCTCTCTTTGCCCCCCGGTCACTCGTCACGCCGGGTACTCTCACCCCCGGTTTCTCTTCTTGTCCCCGGTCTCTCTCGTCGCCCCCGGTCTCTCTCGCCCTCGGTCTCTCTCTCTCGTCCCCAGTCTCTCTCACCGCCCCCGGTCTCTCTTGCCCCCGGTCTCACTCATCGCCCCCGGTCTCTCTTGCCCCCGGTCTCTCTCTTTGATCCCGGGTCTCTCGTCATCCCCGGTCTCTCTCGCCCCTGGTCTCTGTCGCCACCCCCGGTCTCACTCGCCGCCCCCGGTCTCTCTTGCTCCCGGTCTGTCTCTTTGCCCCCTGTGTCTGTCTCGCCCCGAGTCTCTCTTCTTGGCCCCCCCCCCCGCTCTCTCTCGCCCCCGTTCTCTCTCTTTGCTCCCCTGCTCTCTCCTGCCCCCAGTCTCTCTCTTTGCCCCCCCGGTCTCTCTTGCCCCCAGTCTCTCTCTTTGCCCCCTTGGTGTCTCTCACTCCCTGTCTCTTCTTTGCCTCCCCACTCTCTCCTGCCCCCAGTCTCTCTCTTTGCCCCCCCCAGTCTCTCTTGCCCCCAGTCTCTCTCTCACCCTCGGTCTCTCTCGCCCCCGGTCTCTCTCGCCGCCCCCGGTCTCTCTCACCCCCGGTCTCTCTCTTTGCCCCCCCAGACTCTCTCGCCCCCGGTCTCTCTCTTTGCCCCCCGGTCACTCGTCACGCCCAGTACTCTCACCCCCGGTTTCTCTTCTCGTCCCCGGTCTCTCTCGTCGCCCCCGGTCTCTCTCGCCCCCGGTCTCTCTCTCCTGTCCCCGGTCTCTCTCACCGCCCCCGGTCTCTCTTGCCCCCGGTCTCTCTCTTTGCTCCCCGGTCTCTCTCGCCCCTGGTCTCTCTCGCCGCACCCTGTCTCTCTCACCCCCGGTCTCTCGTCACCCCCGGTCTCTCTCACCCCCGGTTTCTCTCTCTCGTCCCCTGGTCTCTCTCGCCGCCCCCGTCTCTCTACCCCCAGTCTCTCTTTGCCCCCCTGGTCTCTCGTCACCCCCGGTCTCTCGTCACCCCCGGTCTCTCTTGCCGCCCCTGGTCTCTCTTGCTCCCGGTCTCTCTCTTTGCCCCCCGTGTCTGTCTCGCCCCCAGTCTCTCTCTTTGTCCCCCAATCTCTCTCGCCTGCAGTCTCTCTTTTTGCCACCCGTGCCTGTCTGTCTCACCTCCAGTCTCTCTCTTTGACCCCCGGTCTCTCTCCCCCCCAGTCTCTCTCTTTGTCCCCCCAGTCTCTCTCACCCCCGGTCTCTCTCACCCCCCAGTCTCTCTCTTTTTCCCCCCGGTCTCTCTCTCCCCCAGTCTCGCTCGCCTCCACCCTAGTCTCTCTCGCCCCCAGTCACTCTCTTTGCCCCCGGTCTCTCGTCACCCCCGGTCTCTCTCGCCCCCGGTCTCTCTCTCTCGTCCCCAGTCTCTCTCTCGCCGCTCCCGGTCTCTCTTGCCCCGGTCTCTCTGTTTGCCCCCAGTCTCTCTTGCACCCGGTCTCTCTCTTTGTCACCCCGGTCTCTCTTGCCCCCAGTCTTTCTCGCCGCCGCCGGTCTCTCTCGCCCCCGGGCTCACTCACCGCCCCAGTTCTCTCTCATCCCTGGTCTCTCTTGCCCCCGGTGTCTCTCGACCCCGGTCTCTCTCTTTGCCCCCCGGTTTCTCTTGCTCCTGGTCTCTCTCTTTGCCCCCGGTCTCTCTCGCCCCCAGTCTCTCTCTGTTTGCCCCCCTGGTCTCTCTCGCCTTAGGTTTCTCTCGCCACCCCCGGTCTCTCTCGCCGCCGGTCTCTCTCGCCGCCCCTGGTCTCTCTTGCCCCCAGTCTCTCTTATTGCCCCCCCATCTCTCTCGCCCCCCGGTCTCTCTCTTTGCCACCCCGGTCTCTCTCGCCCCCAGCCTCTCTCGCCACCCCCCGGTCTCTCTCGCCCCCCGTCTCTCTGCCCCCCCAGTCTCTCTCGCCCCTGGTCTCTCTCGCCGCCCCCAGTCTCTCTTGCCCCCGGTCTCTCTTTGCCCCCGTGTCTGTCTCACCCCCAGTCTCTCTCTTTGACCCCCGGTCTCTCTCACCCCGCAGAATCTCTTTTTCCCCCCGGTCTCTCTCGCCCCCAGTCTCGCTCGCCTCTCCCCCAGTCTCTCTCTCCCCCGTTCACTCTCTTTGCCCCCCCGGTTTCTCTCACCCCCGGTCTCTCTCTTCTCGTCCCCGGTCTCTCTTGCCGCTCCCGGTCTCTCTTGCCCACAGTCTCTCTGTTTGCCCCCAGTCTCTCTCGCACCTGGTCTCTCTCTTTGTCTCCCCGGTCTCTCTTGCCCCCAATCTCTCTCGCTGCCCCCGTTCTCTCTCACCCCTGGTCTCTCTCGCCCCCGGTCTCTAACGACCTCTGTCTCTCTCTTTGCCCCCCGGTCTCTCTCGCCCCCAGTCTCTCTCTGTTTGCCCCCCGGTCTCTCTCGCCTTTGGTTTCTCTCGCCGCCCCCGGTCTCTCTTGCCCCCGGTCTCACTCGCCACTTCCCCCAGTCTCTCTCGCCCCCGGTCTCTCTCTTTGCCCCCCCGGTCACTCGTCACCCCCGGTCTCTCTCACCCCTGGTCTCTCTCTCTCTCATCCCCGGTCTCTCTTGCTGCCCCCCAGTCTCACTCACCACCCCGGTCTCTCTTGCTCCCGGTCTGTCTCTTTGCCCCCTGTGTCTGTCTCACCCCCAGTCTCTTCTCTTTGCCCCCCCAGCTCTCTTTCCCCCGGTCTCTCTCTTTGCCCCCCCACTCTCTCTCACCCGCGGTCGCTCTCTTTGCCCCCCCAGTCTCTCTTGCCCCAGTCTCTCTCGCCGCCGCCGGTCTCTCTCGCCCCCGGGCTCACCTACCGCCCCAGTTCTCTCTCATCCCTGGTCTCTCTTGCCCCCGGTCTCTCTCGACCCCGGTCTCTCTCTTTGCCCCCCGGTCTCTCTTGCTCCCGGTCTCTCTCTTTGCCCCCGGTCTCTCTCGCCCCCAGTCTCTCTCTGTTTGCCCCCCGGTCTCTCTCGCCTTTGGTTTCTCTCGCTGCCCCCGGTCTCTCTTGCCCCCGGTCTCACTCGCCACTTCCCCCAGTCTCTCTCGCCCCCGGTCTCTCTCTTTGCCCCCCCGGTCACTCGTCACCCCCGGTCTCTCTCACCCCTGGTCTCTCTCTCTCTCATCCCCGGTCTCTCTCGCTGCCCCCCAGTCTCACTCACCGCCCCGGTCTCTCTTGCTCCCGGTCTGTCTCTTTGCCCCCTGTGTCTGTCTCACCCCCAGTCTCTTCTCTTTGCCCCCCCAGCTCTCTTGCCCCCGGTCTCTCTCTTTGCCCCCCCACTCTCTCTCACCCGCGGTCTCTCTCTTTGCCCCCCCAGTCTCTCTTGCCCCCAGTCTCTCTCGCCGCCCCCGGTCTCTCTCGCCCACGTCTCTCTCTTTGCCCCCCTGCGCTCTCTCGCCCCCAGTCTCTCTCTTTGCCCACCCCCGGTCTCTGTCGGCCCCAGTCTCTCTCTTTGCCCCCGCTCTCTTTTGCCCCCGGTCTCTCTCTTTGCCCCCCCAGTCTCTCTCGCCCCGGTCTCTCTCTCGCCCCCGGTCTCTCTCTTCCCCCCCCGCTCTCTCTTGCCCCCAGTCTCTCTCTTTGCCATCCTTGTCTCACTTGCCCCCAGTCTCTCTCTTTGCCGCCCCAGTCTCTCTCCTTGGTTTCTCTTGCTGCCCCCGTCTCTCTCGCAACCAATCTCTCTCGCCGCCCCCAGTCTCTCTTGCCCCCGTTGTCTCTCTTTGCCCCCCGGTCTCTCTCGCCCCCAGTCTCACTCGCCGCGCCCCCAGTCTCTCTCGCCCATGGTCTCTCTCTTTGCCCCCCCCGGACTCTCTCATCCCCGGTCTCTCTCTTTGACCCCCGGTCTCTCGTCACCCCCGGTCTCTCTCAACCCCGGTCTCTCTTGCTCCCGGTCTCTCTCTTTGCCTCCCGTGTCTGTCTCACCCCTGGCCACTCTCGCACCCGGTCCCTCTCGCCCCCTGTCTCACTCGCCGCCCCCCCATCTCTCTCGCCCCCAGTCTCTCTCCTAGCCCCCTGTGTCAGTCTCGCCCCCGGTCTCTCTCTTTGCCCCCTCCAGTCTCTTTCGCCCCCGGTCTCTCTCTTTGTCCCCCGGTCGCTCTCGCTGCCCCTGGTCTCTTTCGCCCCCTGTTTCACTCGCTGCCCCCCTTGTCTCTCTCGCCCCCAGTCTCTCTCTTTGCCCCCTGTGTCAGTCTCGCCCCCGGTCTCTCTCTTTGCCCCCTCCAGTCTCTCTCGCCCCCGGTCTCTCTCGCCGCCCCTGTCTCTCTTGCCCCCGGTCTCTCTCTTTGCACCCCCGGTCTCTCTTGACCCCCATCTCTCTCTTTGCCCCCCGGTCTCTCTCGCCCCCGGTCTCTCTCGCCGCCCCGGTCTCTCTTGCCCCCCGTCTCTCTCTCTTGCCCCCGGTCTCACTCACCGCTGCTCCCAGTCTCTCTCGCGCCTGGTCTCTTTCTTTTCCCCCTCGGACACTCTTACCCCCGGTCTCTCTCGCCCCCGGTCTCTCTCTCTCGTCCCCGATCTCTCTCACCGCCCCCGGTCTCTCTCACCCCTGGTGTCTCTCGCCGCTCCCGGTCTCTCTCACCCCGGACTCTCTCTTTGCCCCCCCCAGAATCTCTTGCTCCCGGTCTCTCTCTTTGCCCCCGGTCTCTCGTCACCCCCGGTCTCTCTCGCCCCCGGTCTCTCTCTCTCGTCCCCGGTCTCTCTCTTGCCGCTACCGATCTCTCTTTCCCCCGGTCTCTCTGTTTGCCCCCAGTCTCTATTGCACCCGGTCTCTCTCTTTGTCTCCCCGGTCTCTCTTGCCCCCAGTCTCTCTCGCCGCCGCCGGTCTCTCTCTCCCCCGGGCTCACTCGCCGCCCCCGTTCTCTCTCACCCCTGGTCTCTCTCGCCCCCGGTCTCTCTCGACCCCGGTCTCTCTCTTTGCCCCCCCGGATTCTCTTGCTCCCAGTCCCTCTCTTTGCCCCCCCAGTCTCTCTCGACCCCGGTCTCTCTCTTTGCCCCCCGGTCTCTCTCGCCCCCAGTCTCTCTCTGTTTCCCCCCCTGGTTTCTCTCGCCGCCCCCGGTCTCTCTCTTTGCCCCCCGGTCTCTCTTGCCCCCGGTCTCACTCGCCACCTCCCCCAGTCTCTCTGGTGCCGGGTCTCTCTCTTTGCCCCCCCCCAGACTCTCTCACCCCGGTCTCTCTCTTTGCCACCCCCGGACTCTCTCGCCCCCGGTCTCTCTCTTTGCCCCCCTGGTCACTCATCACCCCTGGTCTCTCTCTCTCTCATCCCCGGTCTCTCTTGCTTCCCCCCAGTCGCACTCACCGCCCCCGGTCTCTCTTGCTCCCTGTCTGTCTCTTTGCCCCCTGTGTCTGCCTCACCCCCAGTCTCTCTCTTTGCCCCCCACGCCCACTCATCCCCGGTCTCTCTCTTTGTCCCCCCACTCTCTCTCACCCCCAGTCTCTCTCTTTGACCCCCCGCTCTCTCATTCCCGGTCTCTCTCTTTGTCCCCCCACTCTCTCTTTCACCCCCGGTCTCTCTCTTTGCCCCCCCGGTCTCTCTTGCTCCCAGTCTCTCTCGCCGCCCCCGGTCTCTCTCACGCCCGTCTCTCTCTTTGCCCCCCCTGGTCTCTCTCGCCCCCAGTCTCTCTCTTTGCCCCCCCTGGTCTCTGTCGCCCCCAGTTTCTCTCTTTGCCCCCTCGGTCTCTCTCGCCCTCGGTCTCTCTCTTTGCCACCTCAGTCTCTCTCTTTGCCCCCGCTCTCTCTTGCTTCCGGTCTCTCTCTTTGCCCCCCCAGTTTCTCTCGCCCCGGTCTCTCTCTCGACCCCGGTCTCTCTCTTTGCCCCCCCCCAGTCTCTCTTGCCCCCAGTCTCTCTCTTTGCCATCCCTGTCTCTCTTGCCCCCAGTCTCTCTCTTTGCCGCCCCAGTCTCTCTCCTTGGTTTCTCTTGCCGCCCCCGGTCTCTCACGCACCCCGTCTCTCTCGCCGCCCTCGGTCTCGCTTGCCCCCGGTGTCTCTCATTGCCCCCCGGTCTCTCTCGCCCCCGGTCTCACTCGCCACGGCCCCAGTCTCTCTCGCCCCTGGTCTCTCTCTTTCCCCTTCCCCCGGACTCTCTCATCCCCGGTCTCTCTCTTTGCCCCCCCCCGGTCTCTCGTCACCCCCGGTCTCTCTCTCTTGTCCCCGGTCTCTCTTGCTCCCGGTCTCTCTCTTTGCCCCCCGTGTCTGTCTCACCCCTGGCCTCTCTCTCCCCCGGTCTCACTCGCCGCGCCCCCTGTCTCTCTCGCCCCAGGTCTCGCTCTTTGCCCCCTCCGGACTCTCTCGCCCCCAGTCACTCTCTTTGCCCCCCCCCCGGTCTCTTGTCACCCCCGGTCTCTCTCTCTCATCCCCGGTCTCTCTCGCTGCCCCCGGTCTCTCTCGTCCCCCCCGGTCTCTTTGCTCCCGGACTCTCTCTTTGCCCCCCGTGTCTGTCTCGCCCCTGGTCTCTCTCGCCATCCCCCCAGTCTCTCTCGCGCCGGGTCTCTCTCTTTGCTCCCCCCCCGGACTCTCTCACCCCCGGTCTCTCTCTCTCGTCCTCGGTCTCTCTCGCCACCCCTGGTCTCTCTAACCCCCTGTCTCTCTGTTTGCCCACCCAGTCTCTCTCACACCCTGTCTCTCTCTTTGTCCGCCCGGTCTCTCTCGCCGCCCCCGGTCTCTCTCGCCGCGCCCGGTCTCTCTCGCCCCCGGTCTCACTCGCTGCCCCCAGTCTCTCTTGCTCCCAGTCCCTCTCTTTGCTCCCCGTGTCTGTCTCACCCCCAGTCTCTCTATTTGCCCCCCGGTCTCTCTCGCCCCCGGTCTCTCTCTTTGCCACCCGTGTCTGTCTCGCCCCCAGTCTCTCGCTTTGCCCCCCCGTCTCTCTCGCCCCCGGTCTCTCTCTTTGCCCCCCCCCGGTCTCTCTCGCCCCCAGTCTCTCTCTTTGCCCCCCTGGTCTCTCTCGCCCCCGTCTCTCACGTTGCCACCCCAGTCTCTATCGCACCTGGTTTCTCTCACCGCCCCCGGTCTCTCTTGCCCCCGGTCTCTCTTTGCCCCCCGAGTCTGACTCGCCCCCAGTCTCTCTCTTTGCCCCGCCCCGGTCTCTCTCGCCCCCGGTCTCTCTCGCCCCCAGTCTCTCGCTTTGCCCCCCCGGACTCTCTTGCCCCCGGTCACTCTATTTGCCCCCCTGGTCTCTCGTCACCCCGGTCTCTCTTCCCACCGGTCTCTCTCGCCCCCGGTCTCTCTCTTTGCCCCCCTGGTCTCTCATCAACCCGATCTCTGTCGCGGCCCCCCGGTCGCTCTTGCCTCCAGTCTCTCTCTTTGCCCCCCATTCTCTCTCGCCCCCGGTCTCTCTCTCTCATCCCCGGTCTCTCTCGAAACACCATCTCACTCGCCGCCCCCGGACTCTTTTGCTCCCGGTCTCTCTCTTTGCCCCCCGCATCTGTCTCTTCCCTGGTCTCTCTCGCCGCCCCCGTCTCTCTACCCCCAGTCTCCCTCTTTGCCCCCCCGCACTGTCTCGGCCCCCGGTCTCTCTCTTTGCCCCTCCCGGTCTCTCGGCACACCCAGTCTCTCTCTCCCCCGGTCTCTCTCTCTCTCGTCCCCGGTGTCTCTCGCCGCCCCTGGTCTCTCTCGCTCCCTGTCTCTCTGTTTGCATCCCCAGTCTCCCTCACGCCCAGTCTCTCTCTTGCCGCCGGTCTCTCTCGCCCCCGGTGTCACTCGCTGCCCCCGGTCTCTCTCGCTCCCGGTCTCACTCACCGCCCCCCCCAGTCTCTCTCACACCCGGTCTCTCTCTTTGCCCCCCTGGACTCTCTTGCCCCCGGTCACTCTCTTTGCCCCCCCAGTCTCTCTCGCCCCTGGTCTCTCTCGCCGCTCCCATTCTCTCTTTGCCCCCCATGTCTGTCTCGCACCCAGTCTCTCTCTCTCTCTCTTGACCCAGTCTCTCTCTCTCGCCCCAGTCTCTCTCTCTCTCCGCCCCTGTCTCTCTTGCCCCCGGACACTCTCTCTAGCCCCCGGCCTCTCTCTCTCGCCCCCGGACCCTCGCCCCCTGTCTCTCTTGCCCCCGGTCTCTCTTGCTCACCCCCGGTCTCTCTCTCTCTCTCGCCCCCGGTCTCTCTCTCACCTCCCGGTTTCTCTTGCACCAGGTCTCTCTCTTGTCCCCGGTCTCTGTCATGGCCCCCGGTCTATCTAGTCACACCCTCTCTCTCGCCCCCGGTCTCTCTCGTTACCGCTGGTCTCTCCGGTCACCCTGGTCTCTCTCGTCCCACACCCCCCCCGACACTCGCTCCCCAGTCTCCCTCGCCCCGGACACTCTCCTGGTCTCTCACGTCACCCCCCCCGGTCTCTTCTTCCCGGTCTCTCTTGACCTGGTCTCTCTCGCCCCCAGTGTCTCTCACCATCCCCCGGTCTCTCTCGCTTCTGGGCTGTCTTGTCACTCCCAGCCTCTCTTGTCAACCCTATCTCTCGGCCCCCGGTGTCTCTCGCCCTCCCAGTCTCTCTCTCTCACAGTCTATCTCGACTCTGGTCTCACTCACCCCCAGTCTCCCTCGCCCCGGTCTCTCTCGTCCCTGGTCATTCATCCCCGGTCTTTCTTACCCCCGTTTCTCATCACCCCCGCTGTCTCACTCACCCACAGTCTCTCTTGCCCCCGGTGTGTCTCATCGCCCCCTGTCTCTTTAGCACCTGGCCTCTCTCACTTCCCGGCCTCTATCGCCCCTAGTCTTTCGCCCCCGTGATCTCTCGCCCCCCCCCACAGTCTCAAGCCCCCCCACTCTCTCTCGCCCCCTTTCTCTCTCGGCTCCCTCACTATTCTCTCGCCATCCCCGGTTATCTCACACCCCACAGGTCTCTCTCGTCATCCTCTTTCTCTCGCCTCCAGTCTTTCTCGCCCCCGGTCTCTTTCGCCAACCGGTCTCTCTCATGCCCGGTCTCTTGCCCCCCCCACCCCCGTCTCTCGCCCCCAGTCGCTCTCACCCCCCTGCTCTCTCATTGCCTCTTGTCTCTCTCACCCCCCCCCCGCAGTCTCGCTCGCCCCTGGTCTCTCTTCTCCCCCGTTCTCTCTCGCCCCAGTCTCTCTCTCTCGCCTCCCGGTCTCTCTCGTACCAGGTCTCTCTCGTTGCCCCCGGTCTCTCTCTCGCCCCCAACCTCTCTTGCTCTCGCCTCCCGGTCTCTCTCGGACCAGGTCTCTCCCTTTGCCCCTGGTCTCTCTCACCCCCCGTCACCCCCCGGTCTCTCTCGCCACGGTCTCTCATCCGCGGTCTCTCTTGTCACCCCATTTCTCTCGCCCCCGGTCTCTAGTGCCCCCCCACCCCCAGTATCTCTCACCTCCCCAGTCTCTCTCGCCCCCATCCTCTCTCGCCCCCGATCTCTCTCTAGTCCCCGGTCTCTTTTGCCAACTAATCTCTCTCGCCACCGGCCTCTCGCCTCCAATCTCTCATCGCCCCTGGTCTCTCTCGCACCCCCTTTCTCTCGCCATCAGTCTCTCTCACCCCCGGTCTCTTTTGCCCCCAATCTCTCACCCCCCCTCCCCTGGCCGCTCTCACCCCGGGTCTCTCTTACTCCTGCTCGCCTGTCGCCCCCTGCCACCTCTCGTTGCCCCCGGTCTCTCTCACCCCGTTACCCCCAGGTCTCTCTCACCACGGTCTCTCACCCCAGTCTCTCTAGTCACCCCATTTCTCTCATCCCAGTCTCTCTCGCACCCAGTCTCTCACCCCCCGGTATCTCTCAACCCCATTCTCTCTCACCCACGATATCTTGCCCCCATTCTCTCGCCCCAGGTCTCTTTCGTCGCCCCCGTTTCTCTCGCCGTCAGTCTCTCTTACCCCTGGTCTCTTTTGCCCCCGATCTCTCGCCCCCACTCCCCGAACTCTCTCACCCCCAGTCTCTCTCGCCAATTGGTCTCTCTCGCCCCCCCCGCCCCCCCGTCTCTCTCACCCCCCAACCCGGTGTGTCTTGACCCCGTTCTCTCTCGTCCCTGGTCTCTCTCGTCTCCCCGTTTCTCTCGCCCCCAGTCTCTCTTGCCCCCTGTCTCTTTCGTAACCCCGTCTCTCTCGCCCCTGGTCTCTCGCCCCCCGACCTCTTTTGCCCCCCGGTCTCTCATCCCCCCGGTCTCTCTCACCCCCGGCCTCTCTCGCCCCCCCCCGGGTCTCCCTCGCCCCTGGTCTCTCACCCCCCGGTCTGTCTCGTCGCCCCAGTCTCTCTTGTCAACCCTGTCTCTCGCCCCCCAGTCTCTCTTGCCCCCAGTCCCTCTCACCCCCCCCGGTCTCTCTCGCAACTGGTCTCTCGCCCTCGGTCTCTCTCTTGTCACCCCCTTTCTCTCGCCTCCAGTCTCTCTCGCCCCCGTGCTCTCTCACCCCCCGGTCTCTCTTGCCCCTCGTCTCTCTTGTCACCCCCTTTCTCTCGCCCCAGTCTCTCTCGCCCCGAGTCTCTCGCCATCCCCGGTTATCTCTCAGCCCACAGGTCTCTCTCGTCATTCTCTTTCTCTCGCCCCCAGTCTCTTTCGCCAACTGGTCTCTCTTGCCACCTGTCTCTCTTTCACCCCCGGTCTCTCTCTCTTGCCCCCAGTCTCTCTCGCCCCCGGACTCTCTTTCTCGCCCCCAGTCTCTCTCTCTCGCCCCCGGTCTCTGTCTCTCGACCCGGTCTCTCTGTCTCACCCCCGGTCTCTCTCTCTCGCCCCCGGTCTCTCTCTCGCCTCCCGGTCTCTCTTGCACCAGGTCTCTCCCCGGTGTCTGTCATGGCCCCCGGTCTATCTCGTCACACCCTCTCTCTCGCCCCCGGTCTCTCTCATTACCGCCGGTCTCTCCAGTCACCCTGGTCACTCTCGCCCCCCAACCCCCAGTCTCTCGCTCCCCATTCTCCCTCGCACCGGATTCTCTCCCAACCCTGGTCTCTCACGTCACTCCGTTCTCTCTCTCTCGGCCCCAGTCTCTCTCATTGCCCCCCATCTCTCTTATCTCCTTTGGTCTCCCTCGCCCCCGGTCTCTCGTCACCCCCGGTCTCTTGTTCCCGGCCTCTCTTGACCTGGTCTCCCTCGACCCCAGTGTCTCTCTCGCCATCCCCCCGGTCTCTCTCGCCCCCGGGCTGTCTTGTCACTCCCAGCCTCTCTTGTCAACCCTATCCCTCGGCCCCCAGTGTCTCTCGCCTTCCCAGTCTCTATCTCTCTATCACAGTCTATCTGGACCCTGGTCTCACTCACTCCCATTCTCTCTCGCCCGGGTCTATCTTTGCCACCTGGTCTCTCTCTCTCCCCCCCCCCCCGGGTCTCTCCCCCACGGTCTCTCTCATCTCCATTCTCCCTCGTCGCCCCAGGTGTCTCTCATTGCCGGTCTCTCTCGACCCCCAGACTCTCGTCGGTCACAGTCTCTCGCCTGTGGTCTGCCTCACCCCCACCTCTCTTGCCCCGGTCTCTCGTCACTCCCGGTCTCTCGCCCGTGGTCTATCTCACCCCCCCCCCAGAGTCTCTCGCCCCCAGTCTCTTGCCCCTGGTTTCTCTCACCCCCAGTCTCTTTCGTCACCCTCTCTCTCTCACCCCCCTGATCTCTTTCGCTACCCCCCAACGTCTCGCTCGCCCCCGGTCTATCTTGTCTCCCCCAGTCTCTCTTGTCAACCCTATCTCTCGCCCTCCTGTCTCTCTCACCCCGGGTCTCTCTCGCCCCTGCTCTCCTGTCGCCCCCTGCTACCTCTCGTTGCCCACAGTCTCTCTTGTTGCAGCCGGCCTCTTGTCACCCCCTTTCTCTCACCCCCAGTCTCTTTCGCCCCCGGCCTCTTTCGCCAACTGGTCTCTCTTGCCCCCCGGTGTCTCTCGTCCCCACCCCCCGTATCGTCACCCCCTTTCTCTCGCCTCCAGTCTCTCTCTCTCCCGGTCTCTCTCGTCCCTGGTCTCTCGCCCTCCCCCCCGGTCTCTCTCGCGCCCCCCCCCACTGGTGTCTCTCAACCCCGTTCTCTCTCGTCCCTGGTCTCTCTCGTCACCCCGTTTCTCTCGCCCCCAATCTCTCTCGCCCGCGATCCCTCTCCCCCGGTCTCTCTCACCCTCGGTCTCTCTCGCCCACAGTCTCTCTCTCTCTCCCCTGGTGCCTCACGCTCCCGTTTTCCCTCGCGCCCCCCGGTCTCTGTCGTCACACCCGGCCACTCTCGTCGCCGCCGGTCTCTCAAGTCGTCCCCGGTCTCTTTTGTCACTCCTGGTCTCTCTCGCCCCCAATCTCTCTCGCCCCTTGTCTCTCCCATAGTCCCTTGTCTCTGTCGTCGCCCCCGGCCTCTCGCCCGTGGTGACTCTCGCCCCCGGTCTCTCATCACTCCTGGTCTCTCTTGGCACTCGCCCTCCGTGTCTTTCATCGCCCCCGTGCTCTCTCGCCTCTGGTCTCACTCGCTCCTGGTCTCTCAGGCGTCCCCTGTCTGTATCATCTCCAGTCTCTCTCTTCCGTGGTCTCTCAGGCATCACTCGCCTCCCGCTCTCTCTCGCCCCCGGTCTGTCTCACCCCCGGTATCATCCACCCGCCCTCCCGGTCTCTAACCGGCCCCAGTCTCTCATCATCCCCGGTCTCTCGCCTCTGGTCTAATTCATCTCCCGGTGTCTCTCGCCCCCGATCTGTCTAGCCCTCAGTCTCTCTCGCTGGCCCCCCAACTCTCTCGCCCCCGGTCGCTCTCACCCCGCCCCCGTCTCTCTTGTTGTCCCCGGTCTCTCATCCCACCCGGTGTCTTGCCCACAGTCTCTCTTCGCCTCCCCCATCTCTCTCTTGCCCACAGTCTCTCTTGTCACCCCTTCTCTCTTGCCTCCGTCTCTCTCGCCCCCGGTCTCTCTCGCCCCCGGTCTCTCTTGTTGCCCCCAGTCTCTCGTCAATCCTGGTGTCTTGACCCCGGTCTCTCTTCGCCCTCAGTCTCTCTCTCGCTCCCAGTCTCTCTCTCTCGTCCCCGGTCTCTCTCTCCCCGGGTCTCTCTTGCCCCAGGTCTCTCTCACACCCGGGTCTCTCTCACACCCCGGTCTCCCTTGTTGACCCCGTCTCTCGTCGCCCCCGGTCTCTCTCGACCCCGTTCTCTCTCGCTGCCCCCGGTCTCTCTCGCTGACCCCAGTCTCTCTCTCACCCCGGACTCTCTCCCCCCGGTCTTTCTTCGCTCCATCTCTGTCTCTCGCCCCCGGTCTCTCTAGCCAACCCCTCTCTCTCTCGCCCCCAGTCTCTCTCATCACCCCCGGTTTCTCTTATCTCCCCGGGTCTCTCTCACCCCCGGTCTCTCTCTTGCCTCCCCAGTCTTTGTTTCTCATCTCCCCGGTCTCTCTCTCCCGCCAAGTTCTGTCTCGTCACCCGGTCTCTCTTGTGAGCCCCTCTCTCTCACCCGCGGTCCCTCTCACCCCCGGTTTCTCTCTCACCCTCAGTCTCTCTCTCGATCCCGGTTTCTATCGCCCCCAGTCTATCTCGCACTCCCTGTTCTCTCTCTCATGCCCTTGGTTTCTCTCTCACCCTCCTGGTCTCTCTGTCCCCCCCGGTCTCTCTATGGCCCCCGGTCTCTCTTCGCCCCCAGTCTCTCTAGCCAACCCCTCTCTCTCTCGCCCCCAGTCTCTCTCATCACCCCCGCTTTCACTTATCTCCACCGGTCTCTCACCCCCATCTCTCATCACTCCCGGTCTGTCATTGCACCCGGGCTCTGGTCACACCTGATCTATCTCGCCTCCGGGTCCTCTTGCCCCCGGTCTCTGTCTCGCCATGGGTCTCTATCACCCCCGGTCTCTCTCTCTCGCCACGGTCTCTCTCTTGACCCCGGTCTGTCTTGTTGCCCCAGTCTCTCCCATGAATCCCTCTCTCTCGCCCTTGGTCTTCTTCCCCACTCCCCCACACCCCCCCTGGTCGCTCTCTCGCCCTCGGTCTCTATCAACCCTGGTCTTTATCGCCCTGGTCTCTCTCTCTCTGTTGCCACAGTCTCTCTCTCGCCCCCGGTTTGTCTCATCGCCCCGGTCTCTCTTGTGAACCCCTCTCTCGCCCTGGTCACTCTCACCCCCAGACTCTCTCTCTCATGCCCCTGGTCTCTCTCTCACCCCCCCCCTCCCCCTCACACCAGTCTCACTCTTGCCCTTGGTCTCTCTCGCCCCCGGTCTCTCTTGCTGCCTTGGGACTCTCTCTTTCTTGCTCCCTGTCTCTCATCGCCCCTGCTCTCTCATTTCCCCCGGTCTCTCTTGCCCCCGGTCTTTTTTGTTGCCCCCGATCTCTCTTGTCCCCAGTCTCTCTCATTGCCCCTGGTCTCTCCTTGCCCCCAGTCTCTCTTCAACCCCGGTCTCTCTCGCCCCCAGTCTCCCTCTCGCCACGGTCTCACTCTCACTCTCGCTCCCTGTCTGCCTTGTCACTAACAGTCTCTCTTGTCACCCCTTCCCTCATCACCCCTGGTCTCTCTCTTTTACCCATTCTCTCAGGCACCCAGACTCTCGTCAAGCCTGGTCTCTCGCCCCCAGTCTCTCTCGACCCGGTCTTTCTCTCCACCCCAGTCCGTCTCGCCCCCGGTCTCTCTCATCGCCCCTAGTCTGTCTCGTCACCCCCAGTCACTCTCACCCCAAGTCTCTCTCATCCCCCCCACCCGGGTCTCTCATTGACTCCGGTCTCTCTCTAGCCCCCCGGTCTGTCTCGCTGCCCCAGGCCTCTCTTTCGTGCCCCCGGTCTCGTTCACCCCCTGGTCTCTCTCGCCCCTGGTCTCTCTCGCCCCGGTTTCTCTCTCGCCCCGGTCTCTCTCGTACCCCCCCGTTCTCACTTGTTGCACCCAGTTTCTCGTTGCCCCAGGTCTCTCTCGTCCCCGGTCTCTCTCGCTTCTGGTCTGTCTCATCGGCTTCTGTCTCGCTCACCCCCCGGTCTCTCTTGTCGCCCCCTGTCTCTAACTCTCCCCCGTCTCTCTCGCCCCCTTGTCTCTAACTCTCCCCAGTCTCTCTCGCACCGGTCTCTGACTCTCCCCGGTCTCTCTCGCCCTCGGTCTGTCACTCTTCCCAGTCTCTCTCACCACCGGTCTCTAACTCTCCCCGATCTCTCTCGCCCCCGGGCTCTAAATCTCCCCAGTCTCTCTCGCACCTGGTCTCTAACTCTCCCCAGTCTCTCTCGCCCCCTGTCTCTAACTTTCCCCAATCTCTCTCTCCCCCGGTCTCTACCTCTCCCCGGTCTCTCTCGCACCTGGTCTCAAACTCTCCCCAGTCTCTCTCGCCCCTGGTCTCTAACACTCCCCGGTCTCTCTCGCCACCGGTCTCTGACTCTCCCCGGTCTCTCTCGCCCCTAGTCTCTAAATCTCCCCGATCTCTCTCGCCCCCAATCTCTAACTCTCCCCAGTCTCTCTCGACCCCTGTTTCTAACTCTCCCAAGTCTCTCTCGCCCCCGGTCTCTAACTCTCCCCGGTCTCTCTCGCCCCTGGTCTCTAACACTCCCCGGTCTCTCTCGCCACCGGTCTCTGACTCTCCCCAGTCTCTCTCGCCCCTAGTCTCTAACTTTCCCCAATCTCTCTCTCCCCCGGTCTCTAACTCTCCCCAGTCTCTCTCGCCCCCGGACTCTAATTCTCCCCGGTCTCTCTCGCCCCTGGTCTCTAACACTCCCAGGTCTCTCTCGCCACCGGTCTCTGACTCTCCCCAGTCTCTCTCGCCCCTAGTCTCTAAATCTCCCCGGTCTCTCTCGCCCCCAATCTCTAACTCTCCCTGGTCTCTCTCGCCCCTAGTCTCTCTCACCTCTGGGCCCTCATCTCTCCGGGTCTCTCTCTCCCCTCGATCTCTCTCGCCCCCTGGGTCTCTCTTGTCCCTGTTCTCTCTTGCCCCAGTCTCTCTCGCCCCCAGTCTCTCTCACCCCCAGTTTCTCTTGTCAACCCCGGTCTCTCATCAGCCCCTCTCTCTTGCCCCCGTTCTCTCTCGCCCCTGGTCTCTCTCGCACCGCCGTTCTCTCGCCCCGCCCCAGTCTCTCTTCCTCCGGTCTCTCTCGCCCCCGGTCTCTCGTCGCCCCGCTCTCTCACCTCTGGTCTCTCATCTCTCCGGGTTTCTCTCTCCCCTTGATCTGTCTCGCGCCCCGGGTCTCTCTTGTCCCTGTTCTCTCTCGCCCTGGTCTCTCTCGCCGCCGGACTCTCTCACCCTCCCCCCTACCATCTCTCTCACCCCCCTTCAACCTGGTCTCTCTTGCCTCTGTTCTCTCTTGTACCCGGTCTCTCTCTCACCCTCCGGTTCCTCTCGCCCCAGTCTCTCTCATCGCCTCCGGTCTCTCTCGGAACCCTGCGTCTCCCACCCCTGCTCTCTCACCCTCCCTGGTCTCTCGTTGCACCCCCCCCGTCTCTCTCTCGCCTCTCTTCTCGCTCGCCTCCCCCCGGTCTCTCTCGACCCCCGGTCTCTCTTGCCCTCGGTCACTCAACCCCCTGGTCTCTCTCTCTCCTTTCGGTCTATCGCCCTGGTCTCTCTCACCCCCCGGTCTCTCTCGTCACCCTCGGTATCCCTCGTCATCACCGGTCTGTAACTCCACCGGTCTCTCGTCATTCCTGGTCTCATTCACGCCCAGTCTCATTGCCCCCAGCCTCTCTTGCCCCTGGTCTCTCACGTCAACCCCTCTCTCTCACCCCCCGGTCTCTCCCTCGCCCCCGGTCTCACTTGCCCCTGGTTGGTCTTGTTTCCCCCGGTATCTCTCTCTGCCCCGTTCTCTCTCGTCACGCCCGGTTTCTTGTTGTCCCAGGTTTCTCTCGTCCCCGGTCTCTCTCGCCCCTGGTCTGTCTCGTCGGCTCCTGTCTCACTTGCCCCCGGTCTCTCTCACACCCTGTCTCTCTCTCGCCCCCGGTCTCTCTCGCCCCCTGTCTCTCTCGTCGCCCCCAGTCTCTCTCACACCCTGTCTCTCTCTCGCCCCCGGTCTCTCTCGCCCCCTGTCTCTCTCGTCGCCCCCAGTCTCTCTCACCCCCGATCTCTTTTGCCCCCCGAGTCTCTCTTGCCCCTGTTCTCTCTCGCTCCTGGTCTTTCTGAACCCCCGGTCTCTCTCGTCACCCCCGGTCTCTCCCACTCCTGGCCTCTCTGATCGCCTCTGGTCTCTCTCGTCCCTCTCTCTCTCACACCCACCCCGGTCTCTCTCGCCCCAACCACCACCCCCCCCGCTCTCTCACCCCCCGCGTCTCTCGCCCTCCCTGGTCTCTCTCGCCAACCCCGGTCTCTCTCATCGCCCCTGGTCTCTCTCGTCGCCTCCAGTCTCTCGTCACCCCCTCCTTCTTGTCCCCGGTTGCTCTCACCCCGCCGAGTGTCTCATGTTCCTTGTTTCTCTCGTCACCCCCGGTCTCTCTCGCCCCCGGTCTCACACGTCCCCGGTTTCTCTTGTCGCCCCCAGTCTCTCTCTCGTCCACCTCTGTCTCGCATCCCCTCCCTCTCTCATCCCCCTCTCTCTTGGCCCCTTTTCTCTCGCACCCCCCCCCGCCCCCCTCTCTCTCCATACGCCTCTCTCTCTCTCAACGCCTCTCTCTCTTGTCACCTCCTCTCTCTCGCCCCCAGTCTCTCTCGCCGCCCCCTCCCTCGGTCTCTTATGTCCCTGGTTTCTCTCGTCACCCCGGTCTCTCTCTTTTCCCCGGTCTCTTTCATCACCCCCAGTCTCTCGTCGCCCCCTCTCTCTCTCACCCCTCTGTCTCTCTTCCCCCTCTCTCGCCCCCTCTCTCTCATCCCCCCTCTCTCGCACCCCTGTCTCTCTTGCCTCCTCTCTCTCGCCCTCCTTCTTGTCCCCAGTTGCTCTTACCCCCCCCGAGTGTCTCATGTTCCTGGTTTCTCTCGTCACCCCCGGTCTCTCTCGCCCCCGGTCTCACACGTCCCTGGTTTCTCTCGTCGCCCCCAGTCTCTCTCTCGTCCACCTCTGTCTCGCACCCCCTCCCGCTCTCATCCCCCTCTCTCTTGGCCCCTTTTCTCTCGCACCCCCCTCGTTCTGTCACCGCCTCTCTCTCTCTCACCGCCTCTCTCTCTTGTCACCCCCTCTCTCTCGCCCCCAGTCTCTCTCGCCGCCCCCTCCCTCCATCTCTCATGTCCCTGGTTTCTCTCGTCGCCCCGGACTCTCTCTTTTCCCCGGTCTCTTTCATCGCCCCCAGTCTCTCGTCGCCCCCCTCTCTCTCTCGCCCCTCTGTCTCTCTCTCTCCCCCCCCTCTCGCCCCCTCTCTCTCATCCCCCCTCTCTCGCACCCCTGTCTCTCATGCCTCCTCTCTCTCGCCCCCTCCTCTCTCAGCCACCCCTCTCTCGCCCCCATCTCTCTCGCAGCTCCCGTTTCTCCCACCCCTTTTGTCCGTCCCCCCTCTCTCTCGCCCGCCTCTTCTCTCTCTCTTGCCCCTCTCTCTCACCCCCCTGTCTCTCATCCCCCCACCCTGTCTCTCCCTGCTCTTTCACACTCTCTCGAATCACTGTCGCCTCATCTCCCTTTCTCTCCTCCCCCCTCTCTCCTTTTCACCCCTGTCTCTCTCTCTTTCTCTTGCTGTCATCTGCCTCTATCTCTTGCCCCCACTGTTTGCCCCTCTCTCGTTCCCTCTCTCAACTCCATCCCTGTCTCCTCTCTCTCTCTCTCAGGGAGGGAGAGAGGGAAGAGTGGAGGCAGATGGAGAAACCGGGATTGGGGGTGTGTGTCATAGAGACGGGGGAATGAGTGAGAGTGAAAAGGAGACGTGTTGAGAAGGAAAGAGTATGCAGAGATAGAGAGGGAGAGCAATGAGGAGAAAGGGTAGGGGAGAGGAAATATGGAGTCCAGGTTGGAGTGGGGGGAGACAAAGGGAGTTAAACCCAGCTCCTGAGCTCAGGGCGCGGTGCCCTCCCCTTCCCTGAGGACTAGGATTTTGGGTTGAGTTTGTCGCTCTCCAGCTCAGCTACTCCAACACAAAGACACACAACAACATCGGTCACTCTGCTGCTCGGCACGCTTTAATCAACATTTTTATTGTTTTTAAATGGAAGTGATGGATACAGTCAGTAGGATGGTGCCTTTTCTCACTGGACCCTGAGTTGTGAGAAACATTGAAATGTTTCCCTGTAACCCCCCTGTGGGATAAGGAGGGACAAACCAGCGCTACCCTCAGTCTGTTACCAGAGCGACAGGCTGCTCCATCGCTGAAACACTGAACTGAAATGAGAAAATCCCGGATGGATTGATTAATGAGGGAATTTGATGGATGGATGGATTTGGGTGAAGGGATATTTCAGCACATTCTTCAGCTGCTGCCTGAACTTAGTCTGGGTCACGGCATAAATTGCAGTGTTTGTGCAGCAACTGAGGAGCTGCAGCATGAAGCCCAATTCCGCCACAAAGCAATGGAGATGCACAGACCGATACCCAAACTCATACATTCGGACCCATATAGAAAAGAGCATTAATGTTGACCATAACAGGATGAAATTGGCCGAGATCACAAACAGTAAAATGATGGATTTTTTTCGGTTTCTCATTTCAGTGTCAGACTGAGCGTCCCCATTGGTGTGAGCGCGGAGTCTCCTGCGGGCTCTGCTGGTCACTAAAATGTGTCTGACGGTGAGAACATTGAGCAGCAGAATCAGGAGAAATGGGACACACGGGGTTAGAATATGGTGGAGGAACTCGATTGTGACCCAGACAATGGAGACTCGAACAGTGAATGTTACATCACAAAACCAGGGGGTGTTCATCAGCGAATACCAAGCCGTGAGCATAAAATACCAGAAAATGTTCTTTAAAAAGCTCAGCACAGTCACTGCTCCCAGAACCACAGCCGCCGTTTTCTCACTGCAATATTTACTTTTCAGCTTCTGGTAACAAATGGCCACAAACCGATCAAAGGTGAAAGTGACGGTGAACCAGACAGAGCAGTCAGTGGCTGCATAAAGCAGGATGGCGTGGATATTACACACGGGGACGGAGTCCATCAGGAAATGAAACTGTTCCTGATATATAATGGGAATGTGTCTCAGGATCAGGTCGAAGATTATGACCAGGAAATCCGCCGCTGCCATGGCCCCCAGGTAACGTCTGACACATGGAGACAATCCACACTCTTTATAAAGCAGGACGTAGCTGGTCACTACGTTAACTGTGAGGAAGGAAAACAAACCCATTATCCATCAGCCTGGAGGCAAAGGCACCCATTTGATCGGGGACCCAGTGAGATTTCCAAATGTGTCCCTGTATTCAGGGATTTATTAAAATAATTGGAGCTGGAATAACAAATGGGAAGATCGGAATTACTGACAAAAATGTGACATAAGTCACAAGAAACCCTCCCTCCCCAAACACACAGAGACACATCCATAAGGACAGATGGTTTCTAGAACATTCCTACACACTCGATCACTCGAGAGCAGACACAGGTCACTCCTTCCCAGTTCCTAATACGGAAGGCGGAAATGTTGCTGTCCTGAAGGATTCTCTCCCAGTTTCCTGAAGACAAACGGAGTTTGGGAATTTCTGTATTTTGGTCTAAATTGTGGTCGATCCTGTGTCGGGAAGAAATGTAAACGCAGTGAAAACGTATTCCCCCCTTTAACTGCCTGAGGGGACTTCAGAACAGTGCCTCCTTCTCCCTGGAACGGGATCTCTTTCCTCTGGATCTTATCGTTTGTTCAATTCACTGACGTCCGGCCGTTCACAAACAATGTCAGGGACAGAACGTTCCAGGGAATGTCAGTTATAGAATGTCAGGGACAGAACGTTCCGGGGAATGTCAGTTATAGAATGTTGGGGACAGAACGTTCCGGGGAATGTCAGTTATAGAATGTCAGGGACAGAACGTTCCAGGGAATGTCATTTATAGAATGTCAGGGACAGAACGTTCCGGGGAATGTCAGTTATAGAATGTCAGGTACAGAACGTTCCAGGGAATGTCATTTATTGAATGTCAGGGACAGAACGTTCCGGGGAATGTCAGTTATAGAATGTTAGGGGCAGAACGTTATGCGGAATGTCAGTTATAGAATGTCAGGGACAGAACGTTCCGGGGAATGTCAGTTATAGAATGTCGGGGACAGAATGTTCTGGGGAACTCCTTGACCTGTCCATGACCTTTCCCCCCTCCCCACCTCACCAACATGATGTCCTGTGCCTGGACACACTGTAACATTAATGGGGTGAGTGACGGAGGGTCCAATCACAGGAATGGGACCTAAAGGCATTGCCAGATCAGCTGAAAGTGTGAGATATACCACATTCTCAATCCACCTCACAGAACCAGCCCAGACACCATACACCCAGAGGAGATATCTGTTCACCGTGGAACACTGTGCAGACCAGGCCAGTGTCCTGCTCAGTACAACCCAGCAATCTGTCCAGATTCATCCATTACACTGGTCAATACAATCCAGCAATCTGTCCAGAGGGGAAGAATGCACAGACCACAGCAGTGCATTGATCTATAAATCCGGACTCGATATCTGTCCAGCACCAGAGCTGTGTCGACCACCTCAGTGCATTAATATATAAACCCGGACTAGATATCTGTCCAGCACCAGAGCTGTGTAGACCACAGCAGTGCATTAATATATAAACCCGGACTAGATATCTGTCCAGCACCGAGAGCTGTGCAGACCACAGCAGTGCATTGATCTATAACCCCGGACTAGATATCTGTCCAGCACGGGGAGCTGTGCATTGATCACCCGTGAATTAATTTGCAAACCTGGAGCAGTTACCCTCGAACTGTGTAGGACTGTGTACCCCACCCTACTGCATTGATCTGTAACCCAGGCGCAGTTACCCTCACAGCATGTAGGACTGTGTAACCCACCCCAGTGTATTGCTCAGTAACACTGTGTTAGATCACTGCCCAGTGTGGGGAAACTTGCAGCCCGTGCTGGAAGTGACAGGATGTGCAGCTCCATATCTGCATTGTGCCCTAACAAGGGTGTGCTGTGGGTGTGAACATCACTGCCAGAGAGAGATGGTGGGGGAATCAGTTTAAATATCACCACATGGGACGGGTTTGGGAAGTAGACAGAGAGGGGGAGACTGAGAGACAGTGTCATGGAAGGATGTGTTCCCAGGTTTCAGAATGCTGACATATAGACACTTCGACAACATCCTGTAACAAGAGCCTGTCTTCCCATGAAAGATGGGAAAAAGGGATATTGGTGTGAGGTCAGATGATGGAGAGTTTTGGATGAGCATTTGTTCTACAGCTTTTTAATGGAGTCCTTCATGGCTGGAGGTACACACCATCACCCAGATGCCCCTGGATATTCTGTGATTCCTGACACTGGTGCCATCTTTGAAAGCCCAATGGGCACATGATTAATCTTTCTCAGCTTGGAGCTGCCCTGCACAGTTTACCCTGAGCATGGCAGATAAGGGACAATTACACTACGGTTTCTCAACAGGGGCACTGAGGTCCTGGTGGATGGGCTAGTATAGAGGGGGACCATTCTCTTCCCAGAGGAGGCCAAACCACCAGACCCATCGCGCATGGTCTGAGTTCACCACCCAACTCAGTGCAGTATCTGGGGTCTGAAGAAATGTCCAGCAATACAAGACAAGCATCAATAACCTTCCCCACTCTGTCAGGATAAGGGTCACCGTATTCTCTCTGCTCCCTCACACTCACTGTATGTCTGTTATAGCACCGACGCCCGAACAAGGCTCATGGTCCACCACTCTCACTGCCGCGTGCTGCACCTTCTCTCTCTGTCTCTGTCTCTCTCCCTCTCTCTCCACCCCCCCTCCACTTCACCCCCTGTGAAACTTTGAATATTATCAGACGGAAACAACAAAAAGGAGCATACATCCCTTAGTAGATCAACATGTTTCAACCAATCCCTTTCAAATGGTAGGCTGCCAATTTATCGTTTCCACCAAAGGGCACACCGTCACCTCTATCCACATTGTTCTCCATCTGTCACGTATTTACGCATTCACTCCACTTGTCTAAGTCTTCTCGGTGCTTTTTTATAACCTCGTCACCCACTCACAATCCCACATCCGTTCGTGCTGTCAGCAGGCTTGGATATATTGTATCTGATTCCAGCAACCAAATGTTTACACGGCATTGTGAACAGCTGGGCCCCAAGCACCGATCCCTGCGACACCTCAGCAACCGTCCTCTGTTAATTTCTATTTATTTATTTCGTGAATCTCGGAGTCACTGGCTGGGCCAGCATTTATTGCTTGACCCTAATTGCCCTTGATGCAGCCTTGTTGTACGCTGCCGTCCACCTGCTGTGGTTGACCTCCAATGCCATTAGGGAGGGAATCCCAGGATGCTGACCCAGTGACTGTGAAGGAGCGGTGATAAATGTCCAAGTCAGGATGGTGAATGGCTTGGAGGGAATCTGAAGATGATGGTATTCCCATACATCTGTAGCCCTTGTCCTTCTAGATGACATGAGAGTTGGGAAGATGGTCTCTGAGGATCTTTGGTGAATCATTTCATTGCAGCATGTAGATAGTAAAACACTGCTGCTGCTGCTGAGCGTTGATGGTGGAGCATTGTGGATTAAGGGACAGTCAGACTGGTTGCTTTGTTCTGGATGGTGTAAAGCTTCTTGAGGGTTATTGGGCTGCACTCATCCAGACAAATTGGGAGTCTCCTATTACACTTCTGATTTATGCATTGTAGACGATGGACAGCCTTTTGGAAGTCAGGATGTGAGTTACTCGCCGCAGTATTCCTAGCTTCTGACCTGCTATTACAGTTACTGTGTTCATGTGGCGAGACCAGTGAGTTTCTGAGCAATGATTACCCACCAGGACTTTTATAATGGGGGATTCAGTGATAGTAACACCATTGAATGCCAAGGGGCAGGTTAGATTACATTTTATTGGTGATGGTCATGGTCTGGCATTCGTGTGGCCTGAATATTACTTGCCACTTGTGAGCCTGGATACTGTCCAGATCTTGTCGCATTTGAACATGGACTGCTACAGTATCTGAGGAGTCACAAATGTTGCAGAACATTGTACAATCCTTGGCGAACATCCCCACTTCTGACCTTAAAATGGAGGGAAGGTCATTGATGAAGCAGCCCTGAAGAAGTTTTCGGCCACTGCTTGAGGGACTCCTACAGACTTGGAGCTGAGTTGACTGACCTTCATCAACCATGACCATCTTCCTACGTGTCAGCTATGATTCTAACCAGCAGGGAGTTTGCCCCTGATACCCATTGATTCCAGTGTTGCTAACGCCCCTTGATACCACACTTGGTCGAATGCAGCCTTGATTTAAAGGGCTATCGCTCTCACCCCACCTCTGGAATTCAGCTCTTTTGTCCATGTTTGAACCACGGTAATGAGGTCAGGAGCTGAGTGGCCCTGGTGGAGCCCAAACTGGGCGGAATTGACCAGGGTATTGCTGAGCAGGTGCTGCTTAAAAACACTGAGACCTTCCACCACTTTACTGATGATTGAGAGTAGACTGATGGGGTGGTATTTGGCCGGATTGGATTGGTTCTGCTTTTTATATACAGGAAATACTTGGAGTAATTTTCCACATAATGAGGAAAAGCCATTATTGTAACAGTATTGTAACAGTTTGGCTCGGGGAGTGGCAAGTTATGAAGCACAGGTTTTCAGTCCTATTGCCAGAATGTTGTCGGATTATGGACCCTATGGAGTATCCAGTATCTGCAATCGTTTCTGGATATCGCGTGGACTGAATCAAATTGGTTGATGCCTGGTAACTGAATTGCTGATGACCACTGGAGGAGACTGAAATGGATCATCCACTCAGCACTTCTGACTGAAGATTGTTGCGAATGCATCAGCCTGATCTTATACACTGAAGTGCTGGGCTCTTCCATCATGGAGGAAGGGGTTATTTGTGGAATCTCTTCCTCCAGTGAATTGTTTAATTGTCCCCAACGTTTCTCGACTAGATGTGGAAGGACTGCAGAGCTTAGACCTGAACTGTCGCTTATGGGATTACTTAGCTCTGTCTATCTTACTGCTTATGCTGTTTGGTGTACAAGTCGTCATTTTTGGTGGCTTCACCAGGCTGCTGCCTCAGGTATGCCTGGTGCTGCTCCTGCCATCCTGCACACTCCACTGAACCAATGTTGATCCTCTGGATTGATGGCAATTGTTGCGAGGGTGATGTACCAGGCCATGAGGTTGTGTGGGAGTACAATCTGGCTGCTAATGATGACCCACAACACCTTATGGACATCCAGAATTGAGCTGCTAGATCTGTTCAAAGTCTGCCCTATTAAGCACCGAGATAGTACCACCCAAAATGGTGGAGGTTATTCTCAATATGCAGGTGTGACTTTGTCTCCACAATGACTATGCGGTGGTCACTCTTACCGATACTGTCATGGGCAGATACTTCTGCAACTGACAGATTAGTAAGGCTGTGGTCAAGTATGTATTTTCCTCTTGTTGGTTCCTTCACCACCTGCCGCCAGTTATATCCTTTAGGACCAGGCCAGCTCGATCAGTAATGCTGTCGCTGAGATACTGTTGATGGTGAACATTGAAATCCCCCACCCAGAGTACATCTTGTGTACGTGCTACCCTCAGCGCTTCCTCCAAGTTTTGGTCAGCTTGGAGGAGTACTGATTCATCAGTTGAGAGAGGCTGGTACATGGTGATCAGCAGGAGGTTTCCTTTATCATGTGTAAACTAATGCCATCAGACTTCATGTGATACAGAGTCACTGTTGAGGACTCCAAGAGCAATTCCCTTCTAACTGAATCCCACTGTGCCGCCACTTCTGCTGTGTCCGTCCTGCTGATAAGATAGGAGATATCCGGGGAAGGTGATGGGGAGTCTGGGACATAGTCATGCTCACATAATCATACCTTGCAGACAATGTCAGGCTGTTGCTTGATGAGTCTGTTTATTTCTATCCAATGTTTCCTGCCAGCTGTCCCATTCTAGAAATATTTCCATATATTAACCCCAATCCACTCAGATTTGATTTTGCAAATTGGGCTTGGAACTTTACCGACATTTTTCTAAAAATCACAATGTTTTACATCTATTGCTTCTCTTTCATTTGTCTCCCAGTTTGTTTCTCAAACATAATTCCCATTTCAAAAAATCTATGTTAGTGTTGTCTATGACCATTACTTGCAGCCACAATAATTTCTCCCAAACCATTTAATTACTATGTTTATTGTTTCATTTACTCTATCATTTTCCCACACCAGACTCGGTTTTCATTGTATTGTTAGAAAGTTTTGTGAAGACAAAACTGAAGTAGTGGCTTCATAGTTCTGCCATTTCACTGTTCCCCATTCTCCATTCTCTGGTTTCAACCTGTAAGGAAACTGTACTTGTTTTCTCATATTTCTCACATTGACGTAATTTAACAAGCTAATTCAGTTCACTGTTATGACCCTTATGAATATAACTCTTCAGAAATCCATCAATTCCTGCCTTAAACTGCTCGAAAATTGACCTTCCACACGATACACTCACAGGGGCATAGACTCTGTGCCGACAGAAATACAGCACGATCTGTACTAGTCCCGCTTTCCTACACCAGGCCCATAGCCTGGAATGTTATGACACTTCCAATTGCTCGTCCAAGTGCTTTTTTTTTAACAATTGTGAGGTGATCATTCCCCTCTCAGGAAGTAATCCCAGAACCCCACACCTCGAGGTGAAAAAAATGTTCAAATCATCTCTGAACCTCAAACTCTTCACTTTAAAAGTGTGCTCCTTTGTTCTTGACCCTCTCACTAAAAGGAACAGCTGCTGTCTATCCACCTTATCCATGTCCCACATAATCTTATCCTTCTGAATCCCATCCCCCTCAGCTTTCTCTGTTCCAAAGTAAACAACCCCAGCTTATCCAGCCTCTCTCCAAGGCTGATATGCTCCATCCCAGGGAACATCCTGGTGAATCACCACTGCACCCTCTCCAGTACAATCACATCCTTCCTGGAATGTGGTTCCGGGAGCTACGTACAGTACTCAATTTTGGCTGAACCAAATCTGTGTATTGCTCTTATAATCTACTCCCTGATTAGGAAACGCTACACCCAAGATCCAATTCTTAACTAGTCCATTAACCTGTCCAGGAGAAAGTGAGGAATGCAGATGCTGGAGATCAAATCTTAAAAAATGCGTTGCTGGAAAAGCGCAGCAGGTCAGGCAGCATCCAAGGAGCAGCAGAATCAACGTTTCGGGCATAAGCCTTCTTCAGGTATCTGCCCGAAACTTCGATTCTCCTGCTCCTTTGATGCTGCCTGATCTGCTGCGCTTTTCCAGCAACACATTTTTAAACATTAACCTGTCTAGTCACATTCAGGGATGTGTGGAGAAGCACAATCTGAGCTTCCCAGTGTGCTGCCATTTATTGAGTCCTCCCCTGCCTAGTTCCATCTCCCAAAGCGCATCACCTCATATTTATCAGGGTTACATTCTATCTGCCATTGATGTGCCCATCTGACCATTCCATCTGCATCTTCCTGTAACTTCGGGCCTTCCTCCTCACTGCGATCCACCCAGCCAATCTTTATGTCAAACATACACTGACTTATCACATCTTCCCCACTCTCCACTGAGCCCCCTCCACATTCACATCTATATTTTTTATGAATAACACAAACAATAAGGGACACAACACTGATCTCTGTGGTACACCAGGGGACACTGGTCTCCAGTCACACAAACAGCCTTCTCCCACCATCCTCTGTCTTCTGCCACTCAGACAATTTTCGTTGTAACTTGTTAAGTTATCCTTCATATCTGTGAGATTTTACTTTATTTTTCAGTTTCCCAGGTGGAAATTTGTCAAAGGCCTTCCTACAAAGCTAAATACTCGACCTCCTTAAACTAATTCAATCAAATCCATTGGATGTGCCTTCTTTCTGATAGAGTCATGATGATTATCCCTGATCAAACCTTGCAACTCTGATTGGAGTTCGATTTTCTCCTTCCCTTTTTTATCCAGTAGTTTCCTTAACAGTGATCTAATACTAGCTCATATATAGTCACCTGGTCTATCTCTCCCACCCTTACTGTGAAGTGAAATCGTATTAGCAGTTCTCCAGTTCTCCGGCACCTCCCCGATGGTCAGATTCTAATTAAAATATTCAGTCAGGGTCTTTCCTCCCTTGACCTCAACAGCCTCCTGTGATACAACCCATTCAGACATGGAGATTGGTCCACATTTGGACAGAACAAAACCTCAAATCCTTTCTCATGTTTTACATCAATCTGTTCAAGAGCTTCCGAGTCCATCTTCTTGAATTCTGTACCTGACTCCTCCTTCTCCCAAGTAAAATAGATGTGAAGGTCTCATGTAACAATCCATCAATGTTCTCCAGCTTGACACACAAATTGCCCCTTTGGTTTCTAATGGACACTAACTGTTTGCTGATTATTCTGTTCTACTTGTCCGTGTAGAATATAGTGGGATTGTCCCTTATCTCGCCTACTTGTACTTCTTCATGTCCCTCTGTTATTCAGTCCTTTCGATGTTTCTAAGATTCACTACAATCAACTCTCATGTTTTGAAACTCGAAACTCTGAGGTTCCCCATCAGGCAATCTTGCCATTTTACGGATTAATCTGGATCACACCTTTTGAAGTTCCTCTGTAGTCAGTATATTCTTTCTTAATTGTGACTCCGAACGATACATAATATTCTAAATTGAGTCTCACCAACGCTCGATGCAACTGGTGCACGACGTCCTCGATCTTCCAATTACATTCACATGAACGCGAACCTCATTTTTATTTTCCCATTTGCATCTGTTCTTCCTAATACCTCTTGCTTTAATTTTTCTTATGAACTTGCTGTGAGAGTTCTTTAAAAAAAGCTCATGAATATCAAACTATACGTTATCCAATGGTTCTTCATTGCCTATGTCCACAAGAATCATCTTCAAATCATTCCAAAAATATGTTTGCCACTTCTGGTTTTCCTTTCATCGGTACATTCTCACACTCCCCAGTTATGTTATTACCTTCTAAATATCTAGTAACATGTTCTTTGTAATAGAGTCCTACAGATACCTGACTGTGGATGACAAGATAACTGGTCTGTAGTTCACCATTCTCCAAATTCATCCTTTCTTCAACTGTTGGATAATATTTATAACCTTTGCCTTATCGAGATTGGTGAAATGACTTTCGGGAATGTGTCGGAAAATAAAGTAAAAATCCGCGATGCAATCAACATGTCTATTGCTGCTTCCTCTGAAATTCTTGTATGAAGTGCATCTGATCTGTCAGATTTAGAAATACTCAATCCAACTTTCTTTTCAAAGATAACCCCAACATTGATAAGAATGATCTTAGACTTTACTTACACAAGTCCCAGGGTCACTTGGTATTTCTGGGAGAATTTCTGGACATTCTTCCATGAAGATAGACACAAAGAAACTGTTTCTTTTCCCTGCGATTTCTCTGTTCTCTGCAATAAATTATCCTGAATGCACACCAACTGTTCCACATTTGACCTAGATTTTAGTTTTTTTCATACATTGATAGACGCTTTTTAGCAGTCTTCATGTTTTTCTTTCATTTGCACACTTTTTCTCTTTCTGATTTTCTTCTCAGTTTCTTGATCATCCTTTGCTGGGTACTACATTTTGCTGAATCCACTGGCTTACTGCAACACTTGGCATTTTTCTAAGCTGCCTCCTTTCATCTAATAGGAAGATGAAGGTGGAGTTGAAAGTGATAGTCGGAGAGGAAGGAGGGTGGATCAGATTGATAGGGAGGAAGGTGGACACATAGGAACGTTCAAAAGGGCGGTTCTGATTTGGAAGTTTGGAGTAGGGTAAGGTGGGATTATGGGAAATGGGGAAATGGGGAACTCCACTATGATCCCCTGTGGTTGGAGGGTCCCAAGGCAGAAGAGGAGGCTTTCTTCCTCCAGGCTTCTGGTGGCTCGGGTTTGGCGGTGGAGCAGGCCCAGGACCCACATGTCCTTGGCAGAGTGGGAAGGGGAATTGAAGTGCTCAGCCACAAGATGATGGATTTGTTCAATGTGTTTGTCCCAGAGGTGTTCTCTGAAATGATCCACAATTTGACCTCCTGCTTCGCCAATGCAGAGAAAACCACATTGGGTTTAATGGATGCAGTAGATGAGGCATTCTGTCTCCCTTCGTCACCTATCACTTTCAACCCCACCTTCATCTACCTATCGCAATCCCAGCTACCTCCCTCCTGCCGCACCCCCTTCTCATTTATCTCTCAGCCCACTTGGCCAAGAAGCTTTATTCCTGATTGAAGGGCTTATGCCCGAAACATCAATTTATCTACTCTTAGTATGCTGCCTGACTGTGCTTTTCCAGCACCACAGTCTATGACTCCGATCTCCAGCATCTGTAGTCCCCACTTTCTCCTCACACCTTCATGGCTTGCATGACTCAGGTTTATAACGGTTACTGCAAATAAAACAAAAATTGTCTTGTACTCAAACAGCATAAAAGAAAACCAAGACATTGTGGTCACTGTTCACAAAAGGTCCTTTACAGCAAAATTTTCAATTAGCTCTTCTGATCACTCAACACCAATTCCTAAATAACCTGATCTCGAGCTCAGTTCTCGACATAATGTTAATGTAAACCATCTCACACACGGGCATGAAATCCATTTATCCCAGCATTAGCATTCAATTGGTTTAACACAGTTTAGATATAATTTAAACAGTACATTATTTCTGAAGTACCCACAAATGTGTATATCTCATTTCCTGTTTTATAACATGTCCAACATTTGTATTGCAGCTTTCACTTTGATATATAACTCCCATCAATGTTTGCTCCTCCTTGCTGTTTTTGCGCTCCACCTTACTATATTCTGTGGAATCTGACCGGTGTGGGCTCCAGGGAGATTAATGGTAGAGATCATCTCGCCATATCATTTATGATCTTCTCAAACATTAATTTCTCCAGATCTCCCGTTATGCTGATGGAGGAGAGAAGGACAATGATCTTCCAACAATGCTCTGAATTCCCCCAGAGAGCTGAGACAGCTCTAACCTGGGTGAGAACTTTACAGCAGGCTGGTAATGTGATGCTGCTGCTGTACAGGGAGATCACATCTGGAGTAGTGTGTACAGATTTAGCCTCTTCTATGAAGAAAGGATGTTGTTATATTGGAAGGAGCTCCGATATGGTTCCCTCAACTGATTCCTTATAACGAAAGTTTATAACGAAAGCTTAAAATGAAAGGATGATCAGGTTGACCCAGTAGCCATTGGAGTTTACAAAAATTAAAGATGATCTTATTTGAACATAGCGAACAGAAGGAGTTAACAAGTGAAGTGAATTACACGGGTAATAGAGCAATCCATTCTGTTCTCCAGCCTGTTACAACAGGAGGATATTCAGGCCTTCGAACCTGTTACACCAAAACAGAATGAGGCTATTCAACCCCTACACATTTACAGAAGGAGGCCAATCAGCCACTCGAGCCTATAACAGTAGGCCATGCTGCACCAGAATCCTGTTAAACAGCAACAGGATCAGTCCATTCACCCTCCTCAAGTCTGTAACATAGGAACTGGAAGAGGTCACACAGTGACTGGAGATTGTTACACTGGGACAACAGGAGGCCATTCAGACCCACCGAGCCTATTGCAAGGGAATTGGATAAGGATAAAAACTATCTGAGACTTCTTTCATGAGAAAGGAAGAGGTAATTTAGACACGTGTCTGTTGTATGGGAACAAGAGAAGATCAATCAATCCCTCAGTCCCATCTCCCGGATACATGAGGAGACCGTTCAGTATTCCCACCAGTTATGGAGAAATATGAGAAGATCCATCAGCCCCTCAAAATGTTAGACAGCAACAGGAAGATTCCATAACTCCCCATCGTCTAAAGCATCACCAGAAGGAGGTCATTCTGGCTCTGGAGACGACAACATGGGAACACCAGAAAGACGTCAGCCTATCGAGTTTGTAAGCCGCAGGATGATGAGTCCATTCAGCCACACATACTGCTTATGCAGCAATTGGAGCAGATCTCTTAAAAACGTGTGCCCATTAAATAGGAATTCAAAGAAAACGTAAATGTTTTCAAAAGGGAAGAGCTTGTAATAATGGTCTACATTAGGTAGTAAAGTGTAACAATAAACTATTCTAATTAAAGGCAATTTTTTAGAGTCCATTGTTCAGGACATTTGCAAACTTAAACCACTATTTGTCAGAGTCAATATGGTTTTACGAAGGCTAAATCATGTTTGAATTGTTTGCATGAGTTATTTGAAGATGTCACAAACAAGATGGAGAGTGGGAATCCTGGAGATAGAACATATCTGGTCTTCCTGAAGGCATCGGATATGTCGCTTCTCCAAAGAGTAAATGGTAAGATCAGACAACATGGGTTTAGGAGTAATTTATTAGCTTGGATGGAGGATTGGTTGACCAATAAACTGTAGTCAGATGGAATAAATGTGTCATTTTCTTTTGGCAAATGGAGTTTGTGCCATTGATTTCAGCACTCATGCCTCAAACATTTTCAATCAATGGTAGTACTGTACTCGGTTGACGGGAGAGAAAATATAATGCCACATTTTCAAATGACAATAATATCGATGGGAAATTACTTCGGAATGATGATGCAAGAGGTTTTAAAACATATGGATCTGTTGGGTGAACGGGCCAACATTTAGCAAGGAAAATTAAAGTGAATGAATATGGGGCTATTCAAGTTGGCTAGTATAATAGAAAGACAAATTATTATCTAAATGGAGAGAAAGTTCAAAGTGCTTAGGTGCAGAGGGATCTGGGTGTTTGTTTGCATATCACAGAAAACCTGCCTGTGGGTACTGCAAGTAATGAGAAATACAAGTCTAATTTCAGTGTTTATTTATAAAAGGATAGAGTAGAAAGGTAGGGAGTGTTGGTGTAGCTATGCAAGGCATTAGTGAGGCTGCAACTGGAGTACAGTTTGGGGGTCTGGCACAATGAAGTGTTTCCATTGGAGGCAATTCAGAAGAGGTTCATTAGATTCCATATTTGAATTGTTTGTCTTATGAAGAGAAATTGAGCAGTTTAGGCCTATACTCTCGAGTTTATAAGAATGAAAGGCGATCTCATTGAGGTCTGTAAAATGCTAAAAATAATTATAAGTATAGATGTGGAGTAGATTTTTTTCATGTGGTGCAATCTATAACAAGAGACTAGAGTTTTAGGATGGAGAGATCTCAGGAAAGTAGAACAGAGGCCGCATTGGCATCAGCCTCATCGAGGGGCTGGATACCTCACAGATGCTCCTTGTTCTTATTCAACTCTTCGACTGTGTTGCACAGGAATGGGGGAGGACTGGGTATCATACAGGAAGCAGGCACTCAGGATAAATCAGTTAGAGCAAACGTTACCAATAGGGTCACACAGTGACCAGCGTTGGGTTCTCAACTATTTACAGTCTATATTAATGATCAGGAGGATGGAACAGATATACAGATACTGAGTTTGGTGATGTCCATAAGGACATGAGGCCATAAGACATAGGAGTGGAAGTAAGGCCATTCAGCCCATTGAGTCCACTCCGCCATTTAATCATAGCTGATGGGCATTCAACTCCATTTACCCGCATTCTCCCCGTAGCCCTTAATTCCTTGTGAAATCAAGAATTTGTCAATCTCTGCCTTGAAGAATTTTAGCGTCCCGGCATACACTGCACTGTGCGAGAATGAATTCCACAGGCCCACCACTCTCTGGCTGAAGAAATGTCTCCGCATTCCAGTTCTGAATTGACCCCCTCGAATTCTGAGGCTGTGCCCACGGGTCCTAGTCTCCTCGCCTAACGGAAACAGGTTCCTAACATCCACCCTTGCCAAACCATGTATTACCTTGTAAGTTTTTATTAGATCTCCCCTTAACCTTCCAAATTCTAATGAATACAATCCCAGGATCCTCAGCCATTCCTCGTATGTTAGACCTACCATTCCAGGCATCATCCGTGTGAATCTCCGCTGGACACGCTCCAGCGCCAGTATGTCCTTCCTGAGGTGTGGGGCCCAAACTGGACACAGTAATCTAAACGGGGCCTAACCAGAGTTTTATAAAGTCTCAGTAGCACATCGCTGCTTTTATATTCCAACCCTCTTGAGATAAATGACAACATTGCATTCGCTTTCTTAATCACGGACTCAACCTGCATGTTTACCTTTCGAGAATCCTCGACTAGCACTCCCAGATTCCTTTGTACTTTGGCTTTATGAATTTTCTCACCATTTCTGAAAGGAGTCCATGCTTGGATTCTTTTTTTCCAAAGTGCAAGACTTCGCATTTGCTCACATTGAATTCCATCAGCCATTTCCTGGACCACTCTCCCAAACTGTCTAGATCCTTCTGCAGCCTTCCCACTTCCTCAGTACTACCTGCCTGTCCACCTAACTTTGTATGATTGGAAAACTTTGCTAGAATGCCCCCAGTCCCTTCATCCAGATCATTAATATATAACGTGAACAGTTGCGGCCCCAACACTGAACCCTGTGGGAGACTGCTTGCCACCCGCTGCCATTCTGAAAAAGAAGCTTTTATCCCAACTCTCTGCCTTCTGTCAGACAGACAATCGTCAATCCATGCGAGTAGCTCACCTCGAACACCATGGGCCCTCACCTCACTCAGCAGGCTCCCGAGTGGCACCTTATCAAAGGCCTTTTGGAAGTCTAGATATACCACATCCACTGGGTTTCCCTGGTCTAACCTACATGTCGCCTCTTCAAATAATTGTTATGTCGCTGTGATAAGCAAGAGATTAAATTATCAAGAGAGGGTGGAGAGTCTGCAAATAGATTCAGAGAGATAAAGACAATAGATAATAGGTTGGCAGGTGGAATTTAACATGCTATAACCTTTCATTCCATATATAGGAATAATGGAAGGTAGTGTGTTACTGAAATGGAGAGTGATTACAGGACTTTATGATACTGTTTACTGGGGTGTTCACTCAGATCCATTCACATATGGGAGGTTTTACTCAATCCCTGATCGTCTGCTCCCAGACACTCCAAGTGACCCCATTGTTCAGTCAGGACCCCCTCACACTCTGCTCCTGGGTTAAGTGTAGCTTCGGAAGCTGTTCTTGAAAACCCGGGGTGGATACAGCAGATCCCTTTCCCCACACACACTCACTACTTGGTTTCAGAGCTTCCCCTCTCTGCAGCCTCTGCTCCATTTGTTGTTCATGTTGCAGGCTCAGATGCTGTAACTACAGTCTCCATGCTCCATCCAGAGTTGGGTCACCAAATCCTCAGGTCTCCATGAATGTTTGAGGCAACTCACAGCACAACCTCCAGCAAAACATCCCCAGCCCCTCCACTAAATGTTCAATTACAGGAGTCAGTCAGAAAACCCTCGGTACAAGTGTTGTGAACCAGACCAGATCCCCCCAGAATGTTTTAAGAAGGCCACTTAGACCCAAACCTTTCCTTGTTTTGAATATAGATGTGAAGTGTGCGTTCCAGATATGTTGTGACTGGTCAAACCACTCTACATTAAGCAAAATATAATCTATTCAAATACTTTAGTTAAAATACAATCAAAGAAAAGAAAAAAATGGGATAGCGTAATGTTGGAACACTTACACAAACAATAGATACCATAACTTCTTGGTTTACACCGCTTGGCACAAAGATATATTTACATCTATTCAGATGCTTACAGCAGTTTTCCAATCCAGGATAAAACAATATCAACAGAGATCTAAGAGATAAAAGCAGCTGGGGATCATGTATCATTCAGAAGCTTCTGAATGCTGCAGCTAAAAACAAAACGAGAAAACCTGGTCTGGGAGAGCTGGCTACTGCGCTTCCATTGTTACCAATGTTTTAATGATACCTAAAGACTTCCTCAGTTATTTACTTAAACTGTTTTCAGACAGCGGTTCTGTACCTCTGCCTTTAAAACCCAAGAGAAAATCACCTTTGTACAGTGATTATATACTCACAACTCCGCCATCAATAAAATGATCCATCAATATACAAAAATGGATTCATTTTAGACCTCCTAACCTTCCTCTATTAGCAGACTAAAATGCATATATATTACATTGACTCTGAGCATAGAAATGTTCTCAACAAGATTCGATTTCAGTCATTTTACACCTGCCACAGAATGCCTTTGTCTTTCTTCATCCAAGTCTCCACAACTTAGGTTTACTCGCCCTGTCAACTGTATAATTTCAAATTGAATGTCAGCAATAATAAGCTCAAACGAAACAGACTTGAATTTTTCTCCCCAAACCTCTCCAAAACTTTAAGTGGTCACGATCAGTGATAAAGATTTGTCTCATGTATGTTATTCACAATTGAAATGCTGAAATGTTGTAACTCCAACACCAAGCTCAAGGCCTCCTTCCCCATTGTAGAATAATTCTGTTGATGTTTCCACTGGACACTCCAACCACAAGTTACATAATGGAGGACTGCTCATCTCTCCAATACTCCCTCTGAATGACATAGCTCCTCATGTCTCAGCTTAAAAGAATTACAATTTTCTATGCCTCTTAATGCTGCAACCTCTTTACCGGCCTCTCCTGGCCTATGCCAATAAAACTTACTCTCACAGGGATATGTTTTAAGGTATTCTCACAGAAACCTAACTTTGATTTCTGAACTAATTCATCGTCAGCTGCCATTTCAGCTTCTAATCTTGGCATTTTAACTCTCTGCTCTTCCACACGAGTTCTCACGACTGCAGGAAGTGAATTGTTGAGCTTCTCCAAAATAAGAATCTCTCTAAGAGTGTCACTGATTTGCCCAGTTTTTGATACCCTTACCCACCTTTCAAAATTATTTTTTGTGATTCTTTCAAAGTCAATGTGCGTTTAACGAGGGACACCTTTTTAGATTCCTGAAATACTGTCTGTTGGCTTCGGGCACGAGCTCGCATGCACTTCAGATAGCTTTCAACATCTCCTCATACTCCCCAGATACCTCCTCTGATAGGGATGCAAATACCTATCAGCTTTGTTTGGATCAACTAAATCCACATGGTCACTGGCCACTGCATTTGTTTAGCCACTTTCTCAAATGAAATTAAAAAGGCTCCCCCATCCTTCTCATCAAATTTAGATAATGCCTGGATGCATCTAAAAATATCCCCATCAGGCCTTTGGCTACCATAGGGTTGCTCATTCTCACTAACCTCCTCAGCCAGCCGACCGTCTACCTTCATCACCGCCTTCCATGTCCACTTTCCTCTCCAATTGCTAACTGTTTTAGTTGAAACTCTCTGCTTTTCTTCTCTCCTTTTCTCTCTTTCTTCTCCACTTCCTTTTCTTTTATTTCTACTTTTCATCATAATTCAAACTGTTTCAATTCCTTCTCATGTTCAAGGTGCTTCATTTGAAATTGAATTCGAGCCATTTCTAAAGAGTCTGATGGTGGATCCTCCAAATGCATTTGCCGAGCTACAGCTGTAATTATCTCTCATTTTCTCACTGACAGACATAGCCCCAACTCCAGCTTGTCTGCCAATTCCTACAGCTTTGCCTTCATTTCCTTTTGTAAAACTTTACTTCTTCCACACACAGAGAACTCTTAGTGGCTGAAAGAATCATTATACACAAAACACTGTTTAAGCAAACCGAATTCAACATCTGGAACATAAGATACTAACAACTAACATACGCGACCTTTGAACCCAATAGCCTCCTGGTGCGTACTCTCCAGTGTCTACATGAGCTTATTCTGGATGCTCTGGTTTCCTCACACAATCCAAAGATGTGCAGGTCAGGTGAATTGGCCATGCTTAGTTGTTCATAGTTTTCAGGGGTGTGTTGATTAGGTGCCTTAGTGAGAGTAAATGTGTAATAATAGTGTAGAGGAATGGGTCTGGGTAGGTTACTCCTCGGAGGGTCGGTGTGGACTGGTTGGGTCGAATAACCTGCTTGCACACTGTAGGGATTGTAATTCTAAACCCAATTACCGATGTAGAACCAGGCAACAGACCCCAGTTTGCTATAGACCCACCAGACTGCATCAAACTATTTTAAGAAGGTAGCTTGGATACCAACCTTTCCCTAATAATAAGATAGATGGGAATTGGATGTCCCAGATGTGATTCCACTCATCAAACCACTCACCATTAAGCAAAACACACTATATTTAAACACTCTAATGAAAATCCATACAAAATGAAGATGAATTTAGAATAACAGCTATTGGAAACCTTAACTGAATGATGGACACAGAACCTGCTACAAATGAACTGTTCCAATATACTAACATCACCTAAACACACCCCTTGGCAAAAATGAGCATTCAGACATACATTCTTGCAGTTCTCCAATCCAGGAGGCAACAGTATCAAGTGAGGTTTCAGAGAGAATAGCAGCTACGGATAATTTACTAAAACTTCCAACCCTTCTGGGACCTAAGCACCTGGTAACTGTTACATCTGCAAGGAAAAAAACTAGAAAGCCTGGTCTGTGCCAGCTGGCCATTGTTACTATCATTTATTAAAAAAGAAACATAAAAGCCTCATAAGTTTTTTTAGTTGAGCCGTTTTCAGTAGGCACTTTGGCCTTTAAAACCTCTTACTAAAAAAAAGGCAATAATAATAATAACCTTTTCTTTTAAAAAAAAGTGACAGCATTGCCACACAATTTAAAAGACTTTTACTTTATTCAAGGGGCTTCCTTGTGTTACTGTCAAAAGATCACCTGAGAGGGGCAAACACAGGTACAGAACAAGTTACAAGGATGTGTCTCATAACTTCTGAAACACGCCTGTCCATCGACCATCACATGGGACATACCGGAAGTGAACAACAGCTTGACACATACCATTTTATTGCTACTGAGCTACACAATGCCAGCAATCAATATACTAGGGAGCCGAAACCAGAGGCCAGGGAAAGATACAGAGGGAGAGAGAGATTCACATTAAAGGCAGAAACAGACAGTTAATTAACTGAAAAGATGTTGTGGAAATATGGGGAAAAAGACAGGGAAGTGGCACTAACTGGAGAAGTGAGATCTTCGAGAGTAAAATTACAAGAATGAGAACATTGAATAAAGGCATTGTCAGATCAGCTGGAATGGTTTGTTACATCAAATTCTTAATCTGCATCACAGAACACCACAAACAACATAAACTGGGACAAGATGACAGCCCAGCATGGAGAGCTGTGCAGACCATGCTAGTGTGTTGCTCAGTAAATTGCACGATCTGCCCAGCATCGAGAGTATTGCAAACTTTACTATCATATGCTAACTATACTCGCATCAGGTTACTGCCTACAATGGGAAGATTTGCTGTGGGTGTGTGTTCATCAGAAACTGAGGGACAGTGCGTGTGTGTGCGCAAGATAGGCAAAGTTGAATGCGAAACACATTGTTTGAGAAGGAACGCACAGGGAGGAAATTATTTTAAAGAAGAAAAACTAGCAGGCTTTTTGTTAATCTACAGAGAGAAAAAGAGAGAAGTTTCATGGACAGATGAGTTAAAGTGTTTGAGAATGTCAAAATAAAGGCATTGCCAGACACAAAAGCAATATACATCAGCGTGCACATGAATGACAGATGGATGGGAGTTTGGTGTGAGTTCGAATCAGATTTCCTTCGGCAGGTTTGAAGCCGGGAGCATCAGCAGCACATTATTGGCTTCATTAAGACTGTAATACATAGCTCAAGGTTCAAACAGCCGATGGACCAATCCAGTGAGGTATATTCTGGAGTGGTGAGTATTTCAAGTTAGAAATGGTCAGGGTATGGTGTCAGGGATCAGCTCATGGTCAAAGGGATCACCCACAGTTGTGACTCGTCTGCTTCAGCCGCAGATATTGGCCAGGGATGGGATGGAAACAGTGGAAGGAAGTGGAGTTTGTAACCAGAACAGGAGACAGTGACCTCCATGCTCTTAATATTTAAATAGCAAAGATAATGTTAAAATAAATTGTAGTTCTCCGCTGCAACTGAGTAGGTCTACATAGAGACCCATGAGTAACAATGTCAGAGCAGAGAGCGAGACAGGAATTGAGCACATTTCTTGATGTAGTTATTAGTGTCTGTCGAGTGAATATATGGATCGAGAGTTTCAAGAGGAAAATAATAGTTACAAGAAATGTAGACTGTATAAAAGAACAGTAATAGTGTCATAACCGGTTTATAGAAAACAAAATCTGGGCAGCAACACTTAACAGGAACACAGATGATAGCCAGGAAAGGATAATAAATATATTGAATAATGAGAAGAGCGTAATAGATCTGCAATGATAATGACAAACAATAAAATGCAGAAAGATACCAAACATAATTGGAAAACCTCCTGTCTATTGTTGGAACATGCCAGTCTAATGTTCCCAGATTATGATACATTTTGGAACATTCCAGTCGAATGTTCTCAGATTCTGATGCATTGTTGGAACATTCCAGTCTAATGTTCTCAGATTCCGATCCATTTTTGGAACATTCCAGTCTAATGTTCTCAGATTCTGATCTCTCCTCCCCCTCTCGCCAAATCTGCTGATCCCTGTCAGTGCTGTCGGTGATGTTCCCGCTCATGTTATGGGATAACACATTGAACGGCGCCTATTTATCATTTAAAGATGGAAATCCTCCACTGGAATAATTAGAATCCATGGAGATTGGCATTAATCACAGTCACTGAACAAACACTGGGTAACCGAGCAAAGGCTACGAGAACAGATGAATGGGCACTGCACAACAATCAACAGACAGGAGTGTTCCCTCCCAGTTGGGGAACACTTCAGTGGTGCTGGATATTCAACCTCGGACTTTCTGGTGACTATTCTCCAAGGCGGACTTCAGGACAGGCAGCAGCGAAAAGTGACCGAGCAGAGGCTGATAGCGAATTTCGATACACATAAGGAGGGCCTCAACCGGGACCTTGGGTTCATGTGACATTACAGGTGACCACCATTGCACTCCTTTACACACACAGACACTCCTATCCACACCCATACATACGGACGCACATGTACACAGACACGTACACAGACACTCACACACACCCTTACAGACACACACACTCCCACACTCACACGGCACTCTCTCAGAGACTTAGACCACTCTCCACTCATGCACACACATTTTCACTCTCTCTCACTGATATTCAAAACCCCAAACCCCAGACACGCACACACACTTCCACACTCACACATGCACCCCCTCACAGACTTAAGACACTCTACATCACTACACACATATATACATTCTCTCTCACACTCACAACCCCCCAACCCAGACAGACACAGACACACATGTACAAACCGACAAAGGCCCACATGCACACATATATTTTGTGGGATGAATTTGTACTTGCAGGGTTACATTGTAATTTGCTCAAAAACTGCATGAATTCATGTAAAACTCTTTTCAGATTCGAATCAATCTACACATCATGGCATAGACAGAGAACACAGGGGGATAACACCTCCAGTATATTGTATAGCTAACACTCACTGTTACAGCTAACCTGAGAATGCAATGTTATTTTTAAAAATAGGTTTTGTGATTTACACATAAAAGAAGTGAAACTATCATGGTATTCGAACAGATGAAAATCTCAACAGACAATCAAGGTATTTTTCAAGGTATAATTTCAGTTACATCTCACTGTAAATTTTTGCTATAAATTCTGTGCCTTAGAATTGTGTCCTCCACTATCACCTGATGAAGGAGTGGTGCTCCGAAAGCTAGTGTGATTCCAATTAAACTTCTTGGACGATAACCTGGTGTTGGGTGATTTTGAACTTTGTACATCCCCGTCCAACACCGGCATCTCCAAATCATGACTGAGCAAACAGGCTCAATTAACCAGTTCCACACATCACTTTTCATATAACTACAAAGAAAAACATTTCCTGGGTTTGGATGGAATGGATGAGGGTTGCTGAGGGATGGACCAGAAATCTTTAAATCTTTTTTTAAACTTGGATATGAGAGTATTAAAAGAACACTGCAGGGGTCTATATATGTTCCACACTGTTTATGAAAGAGGCTGTTATAAGATAACAGTTCGGCTGCATAAAGAAATGACGGGTGGGCAAGTTTCTAGATTCCTTATTGACCAGTGTGAGGTTACTCCTGGTTTTAAGTGCCCTGCTACCAAATCCTTTCATAACCTTGAGACAGAACATTGAGACTGCTGCTCAGCAACAGGCCGAAGCAATTCTGTCCCTATGGACCTCTTACAGAGAGACAATAGAAGGCCATTCAGCCCATATTAGCCTGTTGCTACTTGAAAAGGTGGAAATCTAGAACATTGGCACATTTTGCCAACAAGGAGAAAGTGAAGACTGCAGATGCTGGAGATCAGAGCTGAAAAGTGTGTTGCTGGAAAAGCGCAGCAGATCAGGCAGCATCCAAGTTGCAGGAGAATCGACGTTTTGTGCCTTTCCAGCAACACATTTTTCAGCACATTTTGCCAACAGAATCATTCAATACAAAGAGATGTGTCACTGCAGCTGTATGAGGTGTTTCTGAGAGGGCACCTGGAGTACATTGTGTTGGTTGTGTTTCTGTAACTGAGAAGGGATGAACCTCCATCAGATACAGTTAACTGGCTAGTCGTAATCCACTGTGTCATTTGATGTCTCGGGTCTGTTACCCAAGGACAGGAGTAGGCCATTCAGCCTTTCCAGTCTATTACAGAGGGTCACGAGGAGGCCATTCAGCCTCTCGAGCCTGTTACAGAGGGGCAGCAAGTGTTTATTTAACTTCCAAGTCTATTACGCATAAATATTAGTTTTAAATTAGTTGTGGAATAGGAAAGACCTGATGTAAACATTAAAGTTCTAACTTTGAACAAGGCCAATGTTGAAAGTGTTAGGCGAGCCCTGTGAAAGGCTGATTGGAATACCCTATTCACAGGTAAAGGGATGGTTGGAAAATACAAGGCCATCAAAACTTGGTTTCAGAGAGTCCAGAGCCAACGTGTTCCCATTAGTGAGAGGGGCAAGGCTGGTGGGTGCAGGGAGTGCTGGATAGCCAGATATGTTGATGCTCTGGTCAAGGTAAGGAAGGAGGCATATGTCAGGTAAACAGAGCTGAGATCAAGTAAATCCAGAGAGGTGTATAAGGGCAGCAAGTGCATAGTCAATGCGGAAATCGGGCCAGAAAAATGTGGACATGAGATGGCTTTAGAAATAGGGTTAACGAGGCAGTGAAGAAATTCTACAAATCCTTTAATGGCAAAAGATTAACTAGGGAGAGAACAGGGCCCCTTAAAGGTCAGTAAAGTTATCTCTGTGTGGAACCACACGAGATTGGTGGGATACGAAACAAAAATTTCTCCTCAGTATTTAATGAGGAGGAGGTTACAAGAGCGAGAGAATGAATAAATATATAGTGATACATTGAAAGGTGTCTATATTACAAGGAGGTGTTGGACATTTTAAAACACATAAAGGTGAGCAAATCCCTGGGACCTGATCAATTGTATCCCAAATGTTTATGGGAAGCCAAGAAGGAGATTGGTCAGCATTTTGATGATGTATTTGTATCATTGATTTCCACAGGTGAGGTGTCAAAAGACTGGAGGGCTGCTAACATAGTGTCATTATTTAAGAAAATAAGGAAAAAAAACAGGTAACCATAGATCGCTGAGCCTGACGTCAATGGTGACTAAATTGTTGGAGGGGATTTTGTGGTAAAGGATGTGTATGCATTTGAAAAGACAAGAACTGAAGAGGGCTTTGTACATTGGAGATCAGATCTCACCTACTCGGTGTAATCTTTTGAGGAAGTGATGAAGATGATTGATGAAGGCACGACAGTGGATGTTGTCTTTATGGAATTTAGTAAGAAAATCAAAATGTTCTACATGGTAGATTGGTTAATAAGGTTAGACTGGCTGGGATCCAGGGAGAGCTCGCTATTTAGGTCCAAACTTTTCTTGAATATTGGAGACTGGGCATGACAGTGCACATTTGTTCATTAAACTTGTAGACCTGTGACCAGTGGCGCTGCTCGCAAAGATCAATAGTGGGTCCACTGCCTTTTGTCACTTATACAAATCATTTACATTTGAGTATATGAAGTATGGTCAGTAAGGTTGTAGATAATAACAAATTTCGTCGACCGTGAAGAATGATCTCTCAGACTATAATGGGACCTTGTTTAGGTGAGCTGAGAAGTGGCAGATAGAGTATATTATAGTTTCATGTGAGGTGTTGCATTTTGGCAAGACAAATCAAGGCAAGACGTGATAGAACTCCATAGATAGTAACGAATCCCTACAGTTAGGAAACAGGCTTTTCGGCCCATGGAGGCCACACTGTCCCTCTAAACAGTATCGCACTGGACAAACCCATAGCCTATCCCTCTGACCTTCATTTCTTATGGCTAATCCACCTTCCCTGCACATCCCTGGGTACGGTGTGCAATTTAGCATGGCCAATCTACCCTTACCTGTATATCCTTATACTGTCAGAGTAAAACATAGCACCTGCAGGAAACTTTACACAGACACGGGGAGAATGTACAAACTCCACACAGCGAGTCATTCCAGGATGGAATTAAACCCAGGTCGCTGCCCTGTGAGGCAGCAATGCTAGACTAGTGGTGCAGGTTCTCCGTTCCTTGAAAGTGCCGTCACAGGTAGACAGCGCAGTGAAGAAGGCATTTGGTGATCTTCCCTTTATTGGTGCGTGCTTTGAGTTGAAACATTTGCATGACAAGATCTGTACAGAACATTGGTTTGGCCACTTTTGTAATATTGCCTTTAATTCTGGTCTCCCTGCTGTCGGAAAGGCGTTGTCAAACTTGAAACAGTGCAGAAGAGATTTATACGAATGTTGCAGGTGTTGGAGGGTTAGAGTTACAGGGAGAGTTTGAATAGGCTGGGACTATTTTCTAGTGTTGAGGCTAAGGGGGGACCTTATAGGGGTTTATAAAATCATGAGGGGCATAGATAAGGTAAACAGTCAATGTCTTTTCCCAGAATAGACGAGTCCAAAATTAGAAGACAAAGATTTAAGGTGAGAGGAGAATGATTTTAAAAAGGGACATGAGGGACAACATTTTCACACAGAGACGGCTGTATGTCTGGATTGAGCAGCCAAAAGAGGTGGTGGAGGCAGGTACAGTTACACCATTTAAAAGGCATTTGGATGGATATATGCATGTGAAGTGTGTAGAGGGAGATGGGCCAACTGCTGGCAAGGGGGACGAGATTAACTTAGGATATTTGGCGGTATGGATGACATCTTTTCCTTGCTGTACATCTCTGAGAGTCTATTGACTCTTCAGTGTGTAACACGGGAACAGGAGGAGGCTATTCAGCTTCTGAATTCTGCCAAGTGGCTTGTTTGCTCAATTACTGAGAGTCAAATACAAAAATACATCATTCAGATTTTGATGGTGCTTTACAGAAACAGGAGAAAGGCCTTTAGTCAAGAAAAGCTGTAAAGAATGTGAAGAGGCCATTCAGTCCCTCACCTCCATTCCACAGGAGCAGCAGGTGAGCACAGAGCTATTGGACCCTGTTACTCAGGAGCAGGAAAAGAACATGTATTTTCACAAACTTGGGATCAGGAGGGAGTCATTCAACTGCTTGAAACTGGGACACAGGGACAGGAGACTCAACTGTTCGAGACTGGGAAACAGGAACAGGAGGCAGTCACTCAACTGCTCAAAACTGGGGCACAGGTAAATCTGGAGGCTACTGAGCCCTGAGGATCCTGTCACGCAGGAACAGGAGGAGGTGATTCAGTCCCCTCCAGTATGGGACACTGGGAGAGAAGGGGAGTTTGCTTGGAAAAAACAGAAATACATGGATAAATTGCATCAGTGGTCCATTCAATCATGCCCCAACATTCACTAAGACCACAGCTGATCTGATTGTGATTTCTTTATTCCATTTTACGGAGACTGTCCTCTCTGCGGCCTCTGCTCCATTTGCTGGTCATGTTGCCGACTCAGATGCTGTAACAACAGTTACCATGACTAATCCAGAGGGTCGGGTCTAACCGGTTGAGTCAGGATTTGAAGAGTCCGATCACAAGAATTAAAACACAAAATAAAGGCATTGCCAGATGTTTCGTACTCTCTCATAGTCGCAATTTAACTCACATAACCAGCCCATTCATTACATATTCAGGATGGAGCACTGTATACATCCGGCTAGTGTATAGTTGTATGTAACCCAGCTATGTCCAGAGTGAAACTCTGTGCAGCCCACACCAATGCTAGATCTATAATCCTGGGATAAATATCCAGCATGGGGAGCTGTGCAGTCTGCACTGGTTCATTCATATTTAAAACCAGGCTGTTGCATTGTTCGGTAACACGGTGTTAGATCGTAGCCCAGTGTGGGGAAACTTGCAGGCAATTTTGAAACTGACAGAATGTGCAGCTCCCCTCCATTTACAGCTCCATATCTCCACTGCGCCTTGACACGGAGTGCTGCAAATGTGAAAGTCACTGCGAGGAAAAGATGTAAATGGAAACAATTTAAAAACCAATAGTTCTGATTAAGGTGCGTATCACTCTAGTATTTAAAGATGAAATAACTGAGGTGCTATCCAATGAGATTTTGTAAATGATGCAAACAAGTAAGAGAGAGACGGTGATGTTATCGTGGTTGTACTACACGCCTTCAAATAAACAATGGGACTTAGAAGAACAAATATGCAGGGAGACTGGCGAGACTTGCAGGAGCAATAGGGTTGTCATAATAGGTGATTTTAATTATCCTAACATAGACGGGGATTTCCAGAGGGTTAAAAACTTAGATGGAACGTAATTTGTTAAGTGTGTTCAGGAAAGTTTCCATAAGCAATATATAGAGTATCCTACTCGGGAAGGGACAAACTCGACCTGCTGTTGGGAAATAGGAATGGATAAATCACGGAGGTAATGTGGGGGAGCATTTAGGGAAAAGTGACCAGAGCTGTATTAATGTTAAAATAGGTATGGTAGGGGCAAAATTGGTCCACGGATTCAAGTTCTAAATTGGGGCAAGGCGACTTTTCTTGGAATTTGATAGGGGATTTCAGGGCTTGATTGGAGTAGTGTGTTTCCAGGTAAAAGGATCCCGGGAAAGTGGGAGGGCTTCAAAAGTGAGATAGCTCGAGTTCAAGGTCTGCATGTTCCTGTGAGGGTAAAGGGAAAGTGAGGCTGGAAGAGAGAACCCTGGATGACAAGAGATATTGAGGCTCTGACCAGCAAAAAAGGAGGTGTAGCTCAGGTACAGGTAGCTGGGACCAAGGGAATCCCTGGAGGTACACAGGGGATACAGGGATTTACTGAAGAAGGAAATCAGCAGGGCGAATAAGGGAGTATGAGATAGCCTTGGCTGAGCAGCTTAGGGTGAATCCAGATTCACTATAGTAAAGAAAAAGAACAACTAGAGAGAGAATACGACGCCTTAAAATCCAAAATGGTCACACATGTGTAAAACTTCAAGAGATGGGTGAGGTCCTCAATTTCCCCTCTGTGTTTATCATGAAGAAGCACATTAATACCTGTGACCTTTGGGAAGTTAGTTGCGATATCTTGGTCCAGTCCATATCACAGTAGAGGTGCTGTTGGACATATTAGAATGCAGAAAGTCAGACAAATCTCTTGGTCCTGACCAGATATATCTAAGAGCACTGTAAGAGGCGAGAGAAAAAGCTTAGGGACAAAGATCCCGGAAGACTGGGCAGTAGCAAATGTTGTGCCCTTATTCAAGAAGGGCTGCAAAGAAAAGCCTGGGAAATATAGAACAGTAAGCTTCACATCTGTTTCTGGAAACCACTTGAGAAGGTACAGAGATATAAGATATGCATGCATGTGGGAAGACAAAGCTTGAATTGGAGCAGTCATCCCAGCTTTGTGTCTGGCAGATCATGCCTGACAAATTTTGTTCGAGTTTTTGAGGAAGTGACCAGGAATGTTGACGAGGGCAGGGTGGTGGACATAGTCTATAATGATTTCAGTAAGGCCTTTGATAAGGTTCCACATGGTAGGCTGCTCTGGAAGGTTAGATTACATGGACTCCAATGTAAATTGGCAAATTCGCGACACAATTGGCTTGACGTTATGAAGCAAATGGCTCTGGTGGAGGTTAGCTTGTCGGACTGGAGGCCTGTAACTAGTGGAGTGCCTCAGTGATCGGTCCTGGGCCCATTGCTGTTTGTTATCTATACCAATGATTTGGACCAGAGTGCACAACGCAACGTTAATAAGTTTGCAGATGACACTAAATTAGGAGACATCATTTACAGTTAGGAACATTATCAGAAATTGCAGCAGTACCTTGATCAGCTGAGGAAGTGGGCTGAGAAATAGCAAATAGAGTTTAATAGAGATAAGTCTTGCATTTAGGAAAGTCAAATCCAGGTAGGAATTTAATGACACGCCTTAAGGCGTGTAGTGCAACAAAAGGACATTGGAGATCAGGTGCACAGTTGTCTGAAATTTGAGTCACAGATACACAGGACAGTGAAGAAGGCTGTTGGCACACTGGCCTTCATCAGCGCATTAAGTATAGACGTTGGGACGTTATGTTGCTGTTGTATAGGATGTTGGTAAAGCTGTATTGGAGTATTGTGTTCAGTTTTGTTCAGCTTGCTCTAGAAAGGATATTATTGAACAAGAAAGTACATAGAACAAATTTCCAAAGATGTTCCCTGGGCTAAAGGCTCTAAGTTATAGGCAGAAGTTGGTCAGGTTAGAACTTATTTCTTTACAGCGTAGGAAACCGAGGGGGTTCTTATAGAATAATAAACCCTTATAAAATAATGAGAGGCGTGCATGTGGTGAATACTTCAAAAGTTTTTCCCAAGGTTGGTGAATCAATGACTAGAGGACATCCATTAATGTTTGGAAAGGATAAAAAATATAAAAAGGAAACTGAGGGGCAACTTTTTTACATAGACAGTGGTCCGCAGATGGACTGAGCTGTCAGTGGAAGTGATTGAGATGGGTACAATAACAACATTGAAAAGGCATTTGGACAAATACACAGATAGGAAAGAATTAGAGGGATACAGAACAAGGACAGGGGAATGGGATGTGTCTGGATGGACATTTTGGTTGCCATGGACCAGCTGGGCGAAATGGCCAGTGATACTGGCAGTCTCGTGCAATATGACTGTAAATGAGTGTGTTTTGGGGTGAAGACAGGGTGGGGGGGGAGTGAGACTGAGATAAAATATCATGGAGGGATATGTTCACAGGTTTCAGAATGAAGATATTTCGATAATATCATGCAACACGGGTCAGTATTTCGAAGAATTATGAGTGAAAGGGATATTGCTGTGAGGTCAGGCGATGGAGAGTTTTGGATTAGCATTTGTTCTGCTGCTTTGTAACTGGGAGTGAGGACAGCAGAGTCTTCGCCTCACTGGGCTGAATCTATTTAAAAACTGTCTCAGTGACATTTTCATTGAGTGTGACAGAGGGGTTGTCTGCACGAGGCCGAGCTAGTTTCCTGGTGCTCATCTCATTAACTACACACCCTACTCCATAGTGTCCCTCACTTACAATGCCAGCCCTATTCTCCCACCCATCATGACTGTAGGTACTCACAGTCGCCCGGATGCCCCTGGATATTCTGTGATCCCTGACACTGGTGCCATCTTTAAAAGATCAATGGGCACACGGTTGCGCTTTCTCAGTTTGGAGCTGCCCTGCACATTTTCCCCAAGCATGGCAATGAAGGGGAAATTACACTATGGTTTGTCGACAGCAGCACGGAGGTCCTGATGGATGCGGTAGTACAAAAGGGGACCATTCTCTTCCCAGAGGGGGCCACACTACCAGATCCACCGAGCACAGGCTGAGCTCACCACCCAGCTCAGTGCAGTATCTACGGTCTGAAGAAATGTCCAGCAAAACAGGACAAGGATCAACAACATTCCCCACTCTGTCAGGGTAAGGGTGACCGTATTCTCTCTGCTCCCTCACACTCACTGTATATCTGTTATAGCACCGACCCCGAACAAGGCTCATGCTCCACCACTCTCACTACTGCATGCAGCACATTCCCTCTGTTTCTCTCTTGCCTATCTAATGCCCCCCACATAGTTAGAGAATATTCTGCAGAATATCAATTATGGAATGTTCCAGGTATTGTTCCAACTTATTCTCAGTTTCAGGAAAATTGCTGTGCCCCAGTGTGTAACACTTAAAATGATGGAGTAGAGATGTACGTTTTTCAAATCACACACAATTAAAATCCATCATGAGACCATTCAGTATTTCAAATGTGCTCCAACATTCGATTCGTTTGGGGGTGTTCTGATGGTTTTCTCAGCTCCATGTTACTGGAACTTCCAGGCATTCAACCCCCAGGTTCCTGTTACTGAGCAGACGATTCTCAGACACTTCATATCACGGGTTTCTTCTAGCATGTGTTCAGATAGCATTTCCCATGGGGACGGACTCTCCTTACAATATATTTCATCTGATTTATGAATTCATGCAACATGCTTTCCACAGACCAATCAACCAAACACAAATTTTATGGTTATCGATATCTAATCACAATTAGTCAATCTGGTTATTTCACTTGTCTCACCTTACAGTATTCAACCAAAGACAGCTTCCAAACATTTGTCTCATTATAAAATATAATTTCTAGCAGAGAACATTTTTATCTCGAATCCACCTTTTCCCTTGTCATTAAAATTTCTCTTGCCCTTTTTTTGTGACTGATTCTGTGTGCAACATTACACAGTCTCCCACTCAGTTGGCTGGATGGTTGGTTTGTGATGCAGAGGGAGGCCACCAGCGCAGGTTCAACTCCCCAAACTGACTGAGGTTACTATGAAGGGGACACTCTCTCAACCTCAACCCATCACCCGTGTGGGGACCTTCAACATAAACCACCATGAGTGGTCTCTCTAATGCGAGTTATTTGGGACTCTAATCTATCAATGTTAGCATTTTAATTTTTTAACAAAATTTTTTATTGAAAAAGATATTTTATTGTTATATTAAACAAATAATAAAACAACTCAAATAACTGAACAAAAGCACACCCATGTGCATGTATATATAAAATAAGTTATAGTCTCTAAACGGACAGAAGCAAAACAAAAATAAACAATAAATAATAAATAAATAATACGGCTCAGCATAACAAAGTGATAGTTCTCGTACTTCGAGAGCATGAACTGATACACATTCATACGTTCATAATTCTTAATATGTGATTCATTAGACAATTTCGTCATGGCTATATAAAAGCCATTTTTAGAGTGGCAGATAAGCCTGTATCATGGTAATCCAAAAAGGGTTGCCATATCTTACATAAATCTCTGCTTTTTGGTGCACCATACTGGTGAGAATGTCCAAAGGGATATTCTCCATGACGAGCGTACAAGGACCTAACAGACCCGGGGGGATTTCAGACAACCAACACAACAGAATATTTTTACTAGCACAGGAAGTATGTGGCAGATACTAAAGGAGTATGGTGCATCAGTATTTACTGTGGAAAAGTATATGGAAGATATAAAATGTAGGGAAATAGATGGTGACACCTTGCAAAATGTCGATATTACAGAGGAGGAAGTGCTGGATGTCTTGAAACGGGTAAAGATGGATAAATCTCCAGGACCTGATCAGGTGTACCCTAGAACTCTGTGGGAAGCTAGAGAAGTGATTGCTGGGCCTCTTGCTGAGATATGTGTAGTATGGATAGTCACAGGTGAGGTGCCGGAAGACTGGAGGTTGCCTAACATTGTGCTATTGTATGAGAAAGGTGTTAAGGACAAGCCAGGGAACTATAGACCAGTGACCCTGACGTTGGTGGTGGGCAAGTTGTTGAAGGGAATCCTGAGGGACAGGATGTGCCTGTATTTGGAAAGGCAAGGACTGATTAAGGATAGTTAACATGGCTTTGTGCGTGAGAAATCATGTCTCACAAACTTGATTGAATTTTCTGAGAAAGTAACAAATAGGATTGATGAGGGCAGAGGGGTATATGTGATCTATATGGATTTCAGTAAGGGTTTTGATGAGGTTCCCCATGGGAGACTGAATGGCATGGTTAGATCTCATGGAATACAGGGAGAACTAGACATTTGGATAGAGAACTGGCTCAAAGGTAGAAGACAGAGGGTGGTGGTGGGGGTTGTTTTTAAGACTGGAGGCCTGTGACAAGTGCAGCGCCACAAGGATCGGTGTTGGATTCACTACTTTTTGTCATTGACATAACTGATTCGGATGCGAGCATAAGAGGTACAATTAGTAAGTTTGCAGATGACTCCAAAATTGGAGGTGTGGTGGAGAGCGAAGAGTGTCACCTCAGATTGACCAAATGGCCAATGGGCTGAGAAGTGGCAGATGGAGTTTAATTCAGATAAATGCAAGGTGCTGCATTTTGGGAAAGAAAATCTTAGCAGGACTTATACACTTAACGGTAAGGTCGCAGGGAGTGTTGCTGAACAAAGAGACCTTGGAGTGCAGGTTCATAGCTCCTTGAAAGTGGAATCACAGGTAGACAGAATAGTGAAGAAGGCGTTTCCTTTATTGGTCAGAGTATTGAGTACAGGAGTTGTAAGATCATGTTGCGGCCATACAGACAACTGGTTAGGCCAGTGTTGAAATATTGCATGCAATTCTGGTCTCCTTCCTATCGGAAATATGTTGTGAAACTTGAAAGGGTTCAGAAAAGATTTCAAGGATGTTGCCAGCATTGGAGGATTTGAGCTATAGGAGAGGCTGATCAGGCTGGGGCTATTTTCCTTGCAGTGTCGGAGGCCGAGAGGTGAACTTATCGAGGTTTACAAAATTATGAGGGGCATGGACAGGGTAAATAGGTAAAGTCTTTTCCCTGGTGTCGGGGAGTCAGAACGAGAAGGTATAAGTTTAGGGTGAAAGGGGAAAGATACAATAGAGAACTACGTGGCAACTATTTCACACAGAGAGTGGTACGTGTATGGAATGAACTGCCAAGTGATGTCAGGGAGGCTGATACACGTGCAACATTTAAGAGGCATTTGGATGGGTAAATGAATAAGAAGAGTTTGGAGTGTTATGGGCCAGGTGCTGGCAGGTGGAACGAGATTGGTTTGGGAAATGTGGTCGGCATGGATGGGTTGGACCGAAGGGACTGTTTCCATGCTGTACATCTCCATGACTCGATACTTCTATGACTTATATTAATCTCTGTTTTTTGGTGCAGCATGCTGGTGATAAAGTTCAAAGGGATATTCTCCATGATAAGGTTACAAAGTCTCAACAGACCTGGGGAGTTTTCAGACAGACAACACAACATAATATCCTTCCTAGCATAGAAAGTAAGGATATATTTTTTTCCCATGTGCATCTGCGTAAGATACTCTGGGCAGGTCCAGGAAAAGAGAAAACGGATCCATCTCCAATTCGGTCCCCAAGTCTCACTCTACCACACCGAACACAGTGATCCAATATATACGAAGCCTGCAGCAGGACCACATGCAATGAGTAAGAGTGTCTGTTGTCATTCTGCATTTAGGACATGCTGAAGATAAGCCCACTTTGAATTTTGAGAGAAAATCTGGGGTCAGAAAGAACCTATGAAGATTTTCCAACTGCATGGAATGTGTTCTATTACAGATCAAAATCCTTCTAGCATTTTCACAAATATCCTCCCATGTCTCCGAAGAGATCTAAAATCCCAACTCTCTCGCACAGACGTTACGAAACTGCACAGTGTTGTCTGCGGGAACACTCTCCAACAAATGGTAAAGGGTACTGACAGAGAGTGTATTCTTTATAATAATCACCTGCTTCTCTGTATCGGATCTATAAGTGGTTTTTAAAATTGTGTTTTTTAATGAAATCTATAATCTGAAAAAAAAACAGAAGAAGTCTCTACTAGGTAGTCCATACTTACGAGTTATTTGATCAAACGGTATCATTGTTTCTCCTTAAAGTAACATGTCGTGGCTCGGTGGTTTGCACTGCTGACTTACAGCACCAGGGTCATGGGTTTAGTTCCAGCCTTTGATGACTCGCTGTGTGGAGTTAGAATATTCTCAACTGTGTCTGCGTAGGTTTCCTCCCACAGTCACAAACATGTGCATGTTAGATGACTTGGCCATTGCTCAATAGCTCATTGTGTTCCAGGGTCTGTAAGTTGGGGCATTAATCAGGGAAAATATAGGATGGTCGGGGAATGGGTGTGGGTGGGTTACTCTTCAGAGGATCGAAGTGGACTTGTGGGGCCCAAGGACCTGTTTCCATACTGTATGGACACTACTAATTCTAAATCACCCAAGCAAGGTACCCCGCTCGCTGCCCACAGTTTAAACCTGGAATCCATTATCCCCGGTATACCAATTATAGGAGTAAGAAACATGGTTTTGGCTTTATTGCCTCGATCTGACGCATAGTCGTTTAAGTTTTGACAATATTGATAATCATTATTTTATGACAATATTCCAAAATGTTGTCATTTTATCTAAGAACAACAGGCTAATAAGGGTTCACTTTGTCTGAGAGGGCTCAATGTCTAGCCATATCGATGCCGAGACCTCAGCGGCACAGGCACTAACATACGATGAAAAAAAATTAATTCATTGCTTTTAATCGGGGAGATCTAACCTACACATCCCCGCGTACTATGGGCAATTTAGTATGGCCAATCTGCTCTAAGCTGCATATCTATGCACGATAGTGGGAAACTAGAACACTGGGAGGAAGTCCACACAGACATGGGGAGAATGTTCAAAATCCACCCAGAGGGTTGACCGAGGTTCGAACTGAACGCAGCTACTTGGTGACGGGAGCTATCAGTGCTAACCGCAGATCCACCATGCGCATGTGTTAGTTCTGTTAGTTACTTGTGGCTAACTAAAGAAATCTGCCTGACTTGTTCCTGTCACTGAACCTGACTCAGTCTGAGAACTTTATCATCGGCCATATCACCAACCTGGCTACATTTAAAATTTGGTGTCAGCAGTGGAGGAATAGGACGAGAGAATGAAACAGAGACACCCTCCAACATCCGTCAGAGCAGGAATTAGGATAAATCAACAAAGTGGGATTTCAGTCAAATGGGAATTCTCTTTCCCAGAAGTTTGGGGTGGTTGGACCTTTATATTACATCGAAGCTGGCTTTGTCTGATTTTCCATGGACAGGTGAATCAGGGATAATGGAGCATGGAAAGAAATGTGCAGCTGAGATCACAATGAGATGAGCCATGACCTTATTTACTGGTGGAGTAGTTTCAAATGTCCCTCAGCCCTATGTTCCATTCAGCCCTCGGACATGCTAAACAGGGACAGGTCGAGGCCACTCCAATGGTTAGGTGTAGTTTTGGAAATGTACTTGGAAAATCCAGGCTGGATCAGGAAGTGAGCACACCCCCCAACCCCACAGTCCCTGTTTCCAGGCTTCCCCTCTCTGTAACTTCTGCTCCAGATGTGGGTCATTTTGCAGACCCAGATACATTGGGAATTCAGCCACATACCCCACCCAGGGTTAAAACAACAAATCCTCTGCTCTCCCTGAATGCAACATTGTACAACACGATTTCCAGCAAAATAACCCGTTACTTTCCAAAAGCATGACATGTGAAATTAATAAATAGGAACAGGAGTCGGTCAATTGGCTCCTCAAGCTAACCCTGTCATTTAATTAGAACATGGCTGATCTACTCCAGGGCTCAACTCCACTCTCTTGCTGACTCCTTGTATCTCTCCACACCTCTCTGGGTCAGGCAATTCCAGACATTCATTATCTTCGGAGAGAAGACATTACTCTGCATCTCAGATTGAAATCGATGTTCCTTATTCGGTATCTATATCATCGAGTTCGACACTTTGCTCAAGAATGGAAAAATCTTCTCAACCTCTACCTTCTCCAACCCCTTCTGTGTCTTGTCGGTTTCAGCATTATCACTCCTCCTTCATTTAAACCCAAATGAATTATCACTTCACCATTTTAGAGATTCTCAATAACACAACCCTTTCTTCCCAGGAAACCGTCTAATGTACCAACCGAGTTACTTGCTGCATCATCATGTTTCATACACAGGAAGACTCCAGTGCCTTTACTGGTCCTTTTCTGGAGGTCTCTCCATTAAATAACAGCCTGCCTTTTGATTCTCAGTGTCATCCTCAAACTCGGATGTATGTTGCACTCAGCTCCCTCCTTCAGGCTGTCAGCATAGATTGTAACTAACTGATGGCATCAGACTTATATTTGTGGTACTCCAGCAGATAAACCTTTACCATAAAGATCCATTAATCCTGACTCTCTGATTTATGTGTTAAACAATCATCATCCAATGTTAATAAAGTATCCGACGTCCTGGAGCTTCTGTTTTGTGTAAGAACTTTTGTTGTGTAAGAACTTTTGTTTTTTAATACCTCTTGGAAAATCTCTGGAAATCCTGGTGTCCACCAGATCCCCTTTATCAAGTCCACTTGTTATATTTACAGGCATCTCCAGAAATACTTTGCATGATTTTACAGGGCAAAATATCATTTCCCTTTCACAAACCCACCCTGACTCTGCGTGAAGCTTTTCTAAATGTCCATGCTTGCCAGGTTTTCCAAACGATACTAGTCCCATCTGTTTTCATTAGGTCCATGTGCCTCTAAATGTTTTCCATTCATATGTTTGTCCAAATGAGTTTTAAATGTTGTAGCTGTCCTTGCATCTCCCACTCTTCCTCTGGAAGCTCATTCCATTCCCCACCGCCCTCTGTGTATAAAAGCTGCCCCTTAGTCCCTTTTAAATCTACCCTCTTTCACCTTAAACCTATTCCCTCTATGTTTGGATACCCCTACCCTTTGGAAAAGACCTTGGCTATTCACCCTATCCATACCTCTCATGATTTTAATACTTTCTATAATGTCACTCCTCAACATCCTACACTCCATCTGATGCTAACTTCAAGAACAAGCGTTTAAAGATAAGCACTGCAAAATTAAACAACATTAAAAATGACAGGTAATCAACACTCGGCCCAAAAGTCACACTGTGATTTGTTTTTCTCCATATTACAATACGAAGGCAGCATGAAACGCTTACTAGTGCCAATAAGAAGTCAAGCACCTAAGTTCTTTTATCTAAAGGGGGTGATAATCACGACAGTGAAAACGTATCTGTGGCCAGATGTATATACCACATGGTCAACATTCTCCCTCCTGGCCTCCGTATAGCTTTGTGTGGTTGTGTCTTTTTTTATCTTGCATTCAATAGAGAGAACCCCTTTCCCCCATTCACACCTTAAATTCGACCCGTTATACAGAATCTTTCCTTTCACCAACGCTAAATGCCCATTTTTCTTTTGTCACACTCTCTTTTCCCTGCAACCCATCCTCTACATCTGGCAAGGGATTAAAAGACCATTTTGCAATTGTATTCAGTTTTGAAGAATTGTCACACTGGACTGGAAACGCTAACTCTGTTTCTCTTTATCTGCAGATGTTGACAGACCTGCTGAGTTTCTCCAGAAATGAATAGGCGCAGAACAATTTTTCAATTAAATAAATAATTATGGATACTGTAAATAAAAATAAAAAGCCTTTATAGAAGGTTCACTGGACCTGAAAGTTTAACTCTGAATTCACTCCAGAAAACTCTTCAACGTCTTTTGCAATTTCTTCAGCAATTTCTGTTTTTGAACAATTTCCAACGACATATTGTCAAAGATGGGTGAATGAGTCTCGGTGTGAACTGGGGGGCAGTCAGTAGAATTGAATTGTAGATATTGCAGCTAAAACTTGGTTATCATCTGATGCTGTAGATTTCAATGACAATCTGTAACTTTTCCCCCAGGATAGTCCATCCGTCTATCAGTTCCATCAAGCCGATCCATGGGTCAGTGACGTGTGTGGGTGAACATGGTCGGGTCGGAATCACGTGCACTTAAACCTGATGACAATCCATTAAAGCTACCGCTCTTGACTGGTTACACTGCAAACAGCAGGACTAACATCTGATACATCTGAGAGAGATGATCCCAAGACTAACAAATCAGATATAAGCTCTATCGTCCTGTCAAATCCATGCATAAATGTCGCTGGACCATTAAACAACTTACTGGAGGAGAGGACTCCACAAATATCCCCATCCTAAATAATGGAACAGCCCTGTACGTCAGTGTAAAAGATAAAGTATCTGCACCATCCTCAGCCAGAAGTGTTGAGTCGATTACCCACCTCAAACTCAATATGATACCCTCAGAAGCACAGTTGCTCGTCTTAACCAATTCAATTCGCTGCACGTGATATGAAGCAACAGCTGAACACTGTAGATATGACAAAGGCATTTGGCCCTGACACTGTTCCTGCAATAGAACTGAAGACTTGTGCAACACAACAAGCCGTGTCCCTGGGGAAACTGTTTCATTCCAGCTCCAACTCTGACAACTCGCTGGCAATGTGGGTAATTACTCAACTATGTCCCATCCCCTAAGAAGGGAATAATTATAATCGGATGAATTACCACGCCCTCAATTCCATCACGATAGTCAAATTGGCTGGGGTTATTTTTGATAGAGCTGTCAAACAGCACAGAAATAATCGGTTCAGTGTGGTTTCCGATAGGCCCCCATTTGGAGATGGTGCTGTTGTGGAATTGTCATTGGATTGCTAATCCAGACCAGGATAATTCTCTGGCAACTGATGCAAGTTAAAAACAATTAATAAAATATCGAGATCTATTATCTGGTGTCAGTAATAGTGATCTTGTGTTCAATGTCGATTATAGATGTCGATCTCCTTCCCCAGTGTACTTTCAGGAAGTGAATCCCCGTGCTTTCCTGGTCTGGTCTAAAAGTGACTCCAGACACACAGACATGTGATACACTCTTCAATGGTCTCTGAAACGGCCAAGCAAGGCACTGAATTGTATCAAACTGCTCCGAGATCTTAAAGGATAAACCGGAGAGAACACCCGGCACCAGCCTCGTTATCAGAAAAGGGAATGGGAAACACAGTCCTGTTGACCCTGCAGATTCCTCCTTCCTAACAGCTGAGAGCTTGTGACAACATTTACAGAGCTTTCCCACACACTGCACAGAAGCATCGGGAAAAGAATATGTCATACAACTCATTGAGCTTTCCCTATTCTAATTAATGGCCGAACATCTCCTCAACGCAGTTTTCCCCATACAATATACATATCCCTTGATATGTTTAAACATTGTGAACCATAAAATGAGAACTGCTGTAGTCCATTCAGCCCATCAGTTTTGCGCCTCCATTCTATGTACAGGCAGTTCACCGATAACGCGTGTTGATTAAATACATTTCGGCTGCAATGCAATTCATGAAACTTTTTCTATAAAGTGAACTGGCGTTTACTGTGACGCGATTCCTTGTCGGGCACCAGCTGACCAGCAAATCCTGCCTCAGAAATCCTCTGTCTACAATAGGTACAATCAATGTGTTCAGCAAAAACAGGAATGCAATTGAATCTGCAGGCCTTGAAACTGAGCCTGAAACTGGGAATTGTAGTCTATATTTAGAAAGAACTTTAATTCAATCTATGGGGAGAATTTTGGGGAAAACTGGAAATCGGCATCGGCATCACATGGTCAGTCAGCCCCCGCGTGCTTTCTGGTGAAGATTGTGGTGAAAGGTACAGTGCACCAGTGAGTGACTGTCTTGTGAAAGAGTTACATTCACAGCACTGTTCCATTACAACATGTAATTTAAAGATTTATTTAGACTGTCCTATTGTGTGTTAGACCAAATTTAAATTTTGGTTTTTCCTAATATTTTTGGGCGTTCGCCAATTACCCTCTTTTTTCCATGGACCCCATTATTAATATTACACGATTTTCTACAACACAGTGTTGTACAGGAACACAGGTATTGTGTTATGGGAGAACAACCTGGAATAATAGCTGTTTTTCTATCTTCACACCATACTCCTGCTCTCTCCCTATCCCTTTAGTTTCCAGAAATCATTATTTATATTCAGCCCCTTCATTTCCACAGCCTGATCTGGGAGAGAGTACCCCTGGTTCGCCACTCTCTGAGTGCAGGCATTTATTCTCATCTCAATGCAAAGTGGCCTGTCCATACCTAATATTGTGGCCCCTTGTTTTAGACGTTCCAGCCAGGCGATTTACTGATCTGCTTCTAATCTGTCTCGCCATGTCAGAGTGTTATATATTTCACTGTGATTTTCACTCATTTTCCTAAAGCCCATGGAATACAGGTCCAGTCGACCCAAACTCTGCTCCCACAAGAAGTCTGTCATCCCAGAGATCAGTCTGGTCATCCTTTGCTGCTCTCCCTCAATGTCAGGTTTGTCATCTGTTAGGAAAAGAGACCAAAACTGCACACAATACTGCACAATGTTCGTGATGGGGTCTCACCAAGGCCCTATACAGCTGCATAAGATACACTTACTCCTGTGCTCAAATCCCCCTGAAATGAAGGTGAATATAGCATTTATCTTCCTTCCTGCTTTCTGCTCCTGCAATATTGCTTTCAGTGACAGGTGTACAGGGAGATTCAGATTCCTTTCAAAGTTACAGTTCCCCACTTGCTGGGCCTATATACAATTGTCAGCGTGCCAATGCTATTCCCAGTATTGACTTCTGGCTTCAGAACTCACTGCCCTACATGGACTCTGAGGGCAATGCAGAAATAAACAAAAATGCAGCTTAAGTTAATTTATAGTGCAACATTTTTCAAACACTCATTTTTTCAAATGGGAGGCTGCCATTCTATTGTTCCCATCAAAGTACACAACATCTCATCTCCCCATTACTCTCCAACTGCCATGTATTTGCCTAGTGACTCGACTTGTCTCAATCACTTTGGAACTTTTTACATCCGCCTCATCCACTCACAAGCTGACATCGTTTAGTGCTGTCAGCAGACTTAGGAATATTGCATTAGCGCCCCTCACCCAAAGATATTGGGAATAGCTGGAGCCCAAGACACGATCCGTACAATATCCTCCAAGCCTTCCATATAAAAATAAAACATTGTTTTATTCCTACTCACTGTTTCCTGCCAGCTCTCCCATTCTAAATCTATGATCATATATTAGCCCGAGTCCCATCGGATTCGAATTTGCACAATAGGCTCGGGGCTTTATCAAAAATCTTTCTGAGATTCCACTCGCATGGCATTGATACCTTCTACATAATTTTACTAAAAGCCACTTTCTCAAATATGATTCCCATTTCAGAAATCTCTGTTGACTTTGTCTATGCCCATTAATTTCAGTCCAATACTTTCTCTAAACTGTTTAGTTGCTATTTTCATTCTATTCCCTTTTTCTCACAAGAGTGAACTTCCCTAGTATTGCTAGGAAGTGTTCTTTTTTGTTTTTTATTCTTCTGTGAAGGCATAACTAAGGTATTTACTCCATTGTTTTGCTATTTCCCAGTCCTTAATTATCTGGCATCAGACTGTAAGAAATCTGCAACTTTTTTCTCTTAATTTTGCCATTGACATATTTCCAGAAAATATTACAAGTTCTCTATTAACAACTGTGTTAAGATATTCTTCAGAAACCCATCAATTCCTACCTTAAGCTACTCAATGATTGTCCTTGCACAGCCATACAATCACAGAAGCACAGACTCTGTACTACCCGAAATACAGCACGGTCTACTTTAGGCCCACTTTCCGACACAAGACCGTAGCCGAGAATCTTAAAGCATTTGATTTGCACAACCATGTGGTATATAATGGTTTGAGGTTACCATGACAACTCCACTCTCAAGACGTGTATTCCAGACCCCAACACCATCTGGTTGAAAAACAATTCTCAAATCTTCACTAAACCTCAAATCCTTCACTTTAAAAATGTGGACTTTGAGTCAAAGCAACAGCTGCTGTCTATCCACCCTGTCCATCTAGCTCGTAATCCTATCCTTCTGAATCACAGACCTCTCAGCCTTCTCTCCTCCAAACTAAACAACCTGAGGTTATCCAGCCTCTCTCCATTGCTGATACGCTCCATCCCAGGCAACATCCTGGTGAATCTGCTCTGCACCCCCTCCACTACAATCACATCCTTCCTGTAATGTTGTTCCCAGACTCACACACAATATTCCATCTTGCCCTCACCACAGTTCCGCATAGTTCTTATCATCTCTGCCTCGATGAAAAAAAGCTATGTTTACATTCCCCTAGCCTTTCCCAGATTGTGTGTAACCTGTGCAGACACATTCAGTGATGTGTGGAGAAGCACCCTCTGAGTTTTATAGTGTGCTGCCATTCATTGAGTACTCCCCTGTCTGGTTCCTTCTTCCAAAGTTGCATCACCTCATATTTATCAGGGTTACATTCCATCTGACATTGATCCACCCATCTGACCATTCCATCAGTATCTACCTGTAACATAAGGCCTTCCTCCTCACTGCCAACCACCCGGCCAATCTTTGTATCAAATACAAACTTATTTATTACACATCCCACCCCTCATCCATATTCACAGCTGCATCATTTATGAATACCACAAATAATAAAGTTAACAATCTCTCAACATCAGTTATATCACGTGTTTGATGAAGAAGCTACGTTTCGAAAGCTAGTGCTGCTGAATAAACCTGTTAGACTATGGTGTGGTGTTATGTTTTTTTTTATTTGTCCACCCCAGCCCAACACTCACACCTCCGAATCACAAATAATAAGGGACCCAGCACTGATGCCCGTGTTACAACATTGCACACTTGCCTCCAGTCACACAAACAGCCTTCTACCACTCCCCTCTTTCTCCTACGACTAAAGTTGATTTAGATGCAACTTGGAGAGTCACTAATGAGTCCTACGTGTTCATTGGTTATTCTGCTCCACTTGACACACTAGTAGGTTATCTGGAGATTCTCCATAATCTCGCCTTGCCTTGCCCCTATATTAGTCATTCCCCTCCACGCACAGAAGTTCCTCCTTATTGCAGTCTTAAATGGTTTGTCCCTTATCCTGCCATTATTTGCCTTGAATGTGAATTAAACAGCCTGATAAATGTCCTGTTAATTTCCAACTTGTCGTATGTTTTGTGAGTTTTATAAAGTTCACGGTGACCCACCGCTGGTTCTTTGAACATCATGGGAACATAGGCCGAGTTTCCTCATCACGCAAGCTTGCCACCTGAGGGATTTGTTTGGATAATGTCCATTGCACTTCCTCTGTGGTCAGTATATTCTTTCTCAGATTCGGTCACCAAAACTGTGCACAATACTCCAGGTACAGTCTCACCAACACACTGCTTCAACGTGTTTTTACATCTATATTCTGACTCCCTTAAAGGAAGTCAACCAAACTTTAGGTTTCCACTTACATATATTCCTCCAAATACCCTTCACATCATTGCATTTTAGAACTCACTGTGTGAGTTCTTATAGAAAGCCTTCTGATTATCTAAAATATGCCAATTCTACTGGATCCCCATTATCTATGCTATAAGAATCAACTTCAAACAATTCCAAAGTTTGTAAAGTATGAGTTCCCTTTCAGAAATGCATACTGAGTCTCTCCACTGTTGCTGCCAATGTCTAAGTATCCAATATCACATCCTATATAATAGATTCCAACAGTTTCCCGACAAATGTCAAGTTAATTTGTCAGCAGTTCTCCACACTATCTCTTCTTCCCTTTGTAGATGCTTGGATCCCTACCATTCGTCTATAGTGCTTGGATCACGTTTACTAATGTACATTTATCTGCATCAGCTTCTGGACTCTGCAGAATGTACCAGAAAATAGAGCGCAGTCATCGACAATGCAATCAATACTTCTATTTGTGATTTATTCCTGAAGATTTTGGTATGAAGTACATCTGGACTGTCAAGCTTGGCAATGCTCAATCCAGCTGCATGTTCAATATTGCCTTGTTACTGATATGAATTGACTTTATGTCTTTATTTCCACAAATCCTATACAATCACTTCGTATTTCTTGGTGATATTCTGGATCTTACTCCATTAAGACAGATGTAAAGTAAGTGGTCATTTCCTTTGCCATTTCCCTGTTATCCACCATAAACTCATCTCTCCCAATTTCAAATTTCCACATTTGACAATGTTTTTTTTTTCTTTTGAAATATAGATCATAGATTTTTGCAATCTTTGTGTTCCTGTTTGTTTGCATGCATGTTCGCTTTTTGATTTCCTGATTAGTTTCATCCCCTCCTTTTCTGGATTGCAATTTTCTGAGAATTCTTAGGAATTCACAATGTCTGGAATTCTTCTGAAGTCACTTCCTGTGATTAATATATTCTTTAATTTGTTATGTTAATCATCATTACGTCACTTATTCACTCTTTGGATGTTTTCACCTGAAATAAGTAGACATATCTTTCTGACTATGCAGTGTTTCTAAAAATCTCCTGGTCCTGACCAGATATATTCAGGAACACTGCAAGAGGACAGAGAAGTAACAGTGGGGGCCCTGGTTGGTAGCCAAAGGGTGAGGTCCCGGAGGACTGGAGCACAGCGAAGCTGTTCCCTTATTCAAGAAGAGCTACAAAGAAAAACCTGGGACCTATAGACCAGCAAACCTGATATCTCGAGTTTAAACGTTTCTTGAGAAGATTCTGAGAGAGACGATATACATGCATTTGGAAAGGCAGGGTGTGATTTTGAGCAGTCAGCACGTCTTTGTGCGTGGGGGATCATGGCTCAATAATTTGTTAGAGTGCTTTGGTGAAATGACCAGTAACTTTGACAAGGGCATGGTGGTATATGTAGTGTATATGGATTTCAGTAAGACCTTCAGTAAGGTCCCACATAGTATTGAATTTTAGATCAGATGGAATTGAGGGGGAGCTGGCAAATCAGATCATAGATTTGCTTCATTGTAGGTAACAGAGGGTAATAGTGGAAGTATGCTTGTCGGGGTGAAGGCCTGTGATGAGTAGAATGCCTCAGGGGTCGGTTCTGGGGCTATTACTGCTTGTCTTATGCATGTATATTGTATATATATTTACATATTACGCACATCTATGATTTAGCCGTGAATGTACAGGCATGAATTATAAGTTTCAAGATGACACTAAAATAGGCGGTATCGTGGACAGTGAGGAAGATTATCAGAAATTTCAGAAATTGAAGCAGTGCCTTGATCAGGTGAGAAAGTGGGCCGAGAAATGGCAAATGGAGTTTAATACAGATAAGTGTAAGTTCTTGCATTGTAGAAATTCAAATCAAGGTAGGAGTTTCATGGTGAATGGCAGGGCCTTAAGGAGTGTATTGAGACAAAGGCACCTAGGAATTCAGGTTCAAGGTTCTCTGAACGTGGAGTCACAGGGAGATAGGGCAGTGAAAAAGGCATTTGGCAAACTGACCTTCATCAGTCAGAGTAATGAGTATCGATATTAGGGAGTTATGTTGCAGTTATACAGGATGGTGGTGAGGCAATACTGGTAGTGTTATGTTCAGTGTGTTCACTTTGCTATAGGAAGGATGCTATTAAAATGGAAATAGTGCAGAAGAAATTTCCAAGGATGTTGCCCGAACTCAATGGTCTGAGATATAGTGAGAGGTTGGGCAAGATAGGAGTTTTTACTTTAGAGTGTATGAGACAGAGGGGGATCTGATAGAAGTGTTTTAGGATCATGGGAGGCATGGATAGAGTGGATGCAATCAGTCTTTTTTCCCCCAGGATGGACTAGAGGGCATCAATTTACGATCCGAGGGGAAAGAGTAAAAGGGAACCTGAGGAGCAATTTCTTTTACACACAGGGTGGTGTGCACATGAAATGAGATGCCAGCATAAGCGGTTGAGGCGGGTTGATACACAAAATTTAAAATGCATTTGGACAAATTCACGGATAGGAAAAAAATAAGAAGGATATGGGGCATGGGCAGGGAAATGGGGTTAATGTGAATGGACATTTTGTTTGGAATGGACCAATTTGGTGCTGAAGGGCCTTTCTCCGTGCTGTCGGACTCAACGACTCTCATAATTGTCTTCTCCCAATGATGGTTATATCATACTTCCCCAATTCATTGGAGCGAACTTGACCCTCCAGCCTCCGGGCTTCCATGATGTTTGACCAGAATGATCAAACATTCGATATTGTATTCAGACGCCGTGTAAAAATGTAACATATTGATGTCACTATTCCTCCAAAGCTGCTTCAGAGCAAGGTTATTAATTAGTCCTCCTGACAACACAACACCAAATCTGAAATAACCTGCTCTCTAGTTTGGTTCACAACATACTGTTCAACCGACCTAATACACACTTACAGAAGTTATTTTTCACAGCATTAGTAGTTACTGCAGAATCGATGCAACTTGAGACCATCTATTCTTACAGCAGCACCCACGATTATTTGTTACTCATTCACAGGATGAGGGGGTGGGCGTCCCTGGATAACCAGCGTTTATTGCCCATGCTAGAGGGCAGTTAAGAGTCAGCAGCGTTGTCTTGAGTCTGGTGTCACATGCAGGCCAGACCAGGTAAGGACTGCAGTATCCTTCCCTCAAGGACATCAGTGAACCATGTGAGTTTTTCCAACAATTGCTAAAGGATTCCTGGTCATCATAAACCCTGGATTCCAGATGTATATTGAATTCAAATTCCAGCATGGCAGGATTTGAATTCATGTCCCCAGAATATTACCTGGGTCTCTCAGTTAAGAGCCCAGTGATAATATCACTGTGTCATTGCTCCCCCTTGCATATACTTGCATACCTAATTTCCAGAGCGTATGATGTAATGTATTTACGTGACAGATTTGGTTTTGAGATATAACACACTAATGTTTGCGTCACCTTGCTATTTGTAAGATTCTGTGGAATGCGAAGGAAAGGGTCTGTGGCGTTATCAGCGATAGACTTGGACAAGACGTTCAGGGAGACTCACCTCAATGCTGAGATGATCTGGAGAATTGGACAGCAATGCAGGACAAGCATCAATATTCTCCCCCCCACCCCTCCACTTTGCCAGGATAAGTATCACCATATTCTTCTGCTCCATCGCACTCACTGTATATCTGTAATAGCACCTCCCCCCGAACAAGGCTCACACTCTATCTCCAAATAAGGATCAACCAAGACCACACTCACTGCTGAATTCAGCACCTTCCCTCCCCCACTTTTCTGCCACTGACACAATAGCCCCGCACACTAATACCACTGCAAGGATACAACACTGTGGTCGAATCCCTCCGGAGACCTCACTCTTCCCCCTTCCCCTATACCAGCATTAACAGCAGGGACACACGCTCCCACCTTCACTCCGTCCCTCCTCTTCTCCCAATCCAGGAGAAACAGCCTGGAATAGGACATTAAGATCTGAGCCGGGTTTTAGAGTGCCCAATATCCGTTCCCTCATTCTCTACCTCGACATGTGGGGAGGATCCTGGAAAGAGCCAGAGAGGACCAGGACACCTTGTGTGAAGATTCTCAAACATCGACGTCCCACCAACCAAGTAAGCAGCAATGTTCAGTCAAGAGCAATTCTCAATTTAAACTCGCTGACATTTCCACTCTCATCTCTCTCACTTTTCAGGCTTGGTTAAAAGCATTAATGAAAGACTAAAACTAAAAATAATGGTTATTCTCTTCAGTAAAAATATTAAAAAGAAAAAATTCAACGATATCATTTCATTATGAAAAATCTAAAACATGACGTTCATTCAAAATTATGGGCAATCCTCGTAAATACTCGACATCATTTCTCTCACTAAATCTTCTTACGAGTGTTTGTATTCTAGCATCTGCTTCTTTAATTTCAACGGAATATCGTCCCTGCTATCAGATGCTCATAGTAAATGTCCCTTCCTCTCTGAACTTTTCGTAAACTGTCAATATGTTTCCAAATAACTGGATGTTCCACATCAAGTTCGCATTGTCATCTCCTGTGGGCAGCTTCTGCATTATTGTTTGTTTTGTTCTCATTGTTTAATGTTCTTTCATATAAATTCCACATTCGAACTGGAAAAAGCGGTGGACACCGATCATTTCCTCTGCGTAATCTTCTACCTCCATAGTTATTCTCGAACCAGTCCAGCAGTGGTTGCAATTAATCTGGAAGCGCATCAGTCAAATGTTCAATAGCTTCATGGATGTCTTCAATCTGAATAAATGAAAGACTAATTATCATTTTAGTTCTGAAAGAAAGCTCTGGGTCAATGTTATACTTACTCAAGTGTCTTTTTAACATTATTACTAAACGGAATAAACATTATTTTTATTTATATTGCTTTGATTATTGATTTTATCGAAGCCTGAAAAGGAATAAATATGAGCTGCGCTGAAATAGTTCTGCGCCTAAATGGGTCTGCGGCAAAATAGGCTGCACCAAACAGAATGAAGTATTCAGTAAATTAGACAGCACAGGAGTACGCCATATAACCATCACAGGCTGTTATGCAGAAGCAGGGACACCCTGAGTACCTGTCAGGAAATGCAGAGTGGAATTCTTCAGGGATTTGTGTGAGCTCATCAACAAATTACAATTAATTCTAATGAACCGGATGAAGCAGATGGAGCTCAGTTTGCTCATGCACCAGGATAGTCATTCAATAAAATGTCAAATGGAGACAGAGCATCTGCAATTGGATACAGACAGGGGACGGCAGAGAATCTGCAATGGAATACAGACAGGGGAGAGCAGAGCGTCTGCAATGGGATACAGACAGGGGGGAGGGCAGAGCATCTGCAATGGGATAGAGACAGAGGGAGGGCAGAGAATCTGCAATGGGATACAGACAGTGGAGGGAAGACTGTCTGCAGTGGGATACAGACGGGGGAGAGCAGAGCGTCTGCAATGGTACAGATGGGGATGGCAGAGCATCTGCAATGGGATACAGACAGGGGGAGGACATAGCGTCTGCAATGGGATAGGGACAGGAGGAGGGCAGAGCGTCTGCAATGGGATACAGACAGGGGGAGGGCAGAGCGTCTGCAATGGGATAGGGACAGGAGGAGGGCAGACCGTCTGCAATGGGATACAGACCGGGGGGAGGGCAGAGCGTCTGCAATGAGATACAGACAGCGGAGGGCAGAGCAACGGCAGTGCGTCTACAATGGGACACAAACAGGGGGAGGGCAGAGCGTCTGCAATGGGAGACAGACTGGGGGAGGGATGCACCTCTGTAATGGGATACAGACAGGGGAAAGGACAGAGTGTCTGCAATGGGATACTGACAGGGGGGAGGGAAGAGCGTCTGCATCAGGATATTGATGGGTGAGGGCAGAGCGTCTACAATGGGATACTGATGGGTGAGGGCAGAGCGTCTGCTATTGAATACAGACGGGGAGGCAGAGCATCTGCAATGTGATACAGACGGGGGAGGGCAGAGAGTCTGCAATGGGACACAGACGGGGGAGGGCAGAGCATCTGCGGTGGGATACAGACAGGGAGAGGACAGAGCGTCTGCAATGAGATACAGACAGGGGGAGGGCAGAACATCTGCAATGGGAGACAGACAGGGGGCTGGCATAAGATCTGCAATGGGATGCAGTCAGGGAGAGGACAGATCATCTGCAATGGGATACAGACGAAGGAGGGCAGAATGTCTGCAATGGGATATGGACGGGGGAGGGCAGAGCATCTGAAGTGGGATACAGACAGTGGGGGGAAGACTGTCTGCAGTGGGATACAGATAGTGGAGGGCAAAGCGTCTGCAATGGGATACAGACAGCGGACGGCAGAGCGAAGGCAGTGCGTCTACACTGGGATACAGACAGGGGAAGGGCAGAGCATCTGAAAGGTAGACAGACTGGGGAAGGGATGCATGCCTGCAATGGGATACAGGCAGGGGGAGGGAAGAGTGTCTGCAATGGGATATTGATGGGTGAGGGCAGTGCATCTGCAATGGTATACAGACGGGGAGGCAGAGCATCGGTAATGGGATACTGACGGAGGAGGGCAGATTGTCTGCAATGGGACACAGACAGTGGGAGTGCAGAACGTCTGCAATGCGACACATATTGGGGGAGAGCATAGCAACAAGCAATGGCATACAGACAGAGGACGGCTGTGAGCAAAGCTTCAGCAGAAAAAAAAAGCAGTACAATATATATGATGGCATTTTTCTGTTTAAGGGAAAGGACGAAACAGCAGAAATTTATTTAAATGCAAGGAGAATGCAGAACTCAGTGTTACAGAGGGATTTGTGTGTCTTCGTACATGAATCACATCAAATTAACCTGAAGATGTAGCAAGTGATTTGGAAGATAAATGTCGTGATTCTGTTTCATGCAAGGGGTGTTGGGTATGATCTTAGTGATGTTTTTTGCATCAGTGCAGGGCATTGCTGAGATTACAACTGTTGTATTATGTGTCGTTATAACTGTCTAAATTGAAAATTAAAAAAAATTGTTTTCGAAATGTCTCAAAGATATTTCTCTTTACGCATTCTTGGGATGAAGACATTACGTTATGAAGAATTAACAGTTCGGCCTGAGAATGAGGGATGTGTTCTTGACCATATAAGATCTTGAGAAGAGTGTAGTTGGTGAATACCGGATGGATATTTCTTCTTGTGTGGGAGAATAAAACTGGGGAAATTCTTTAAGAATAAGTCAGTTTCAAAGGAAAGGTCTCTGGACAGAAAAATTGAAATGTGAATTCTCTTCCTACATGCTGACAGACAAGCTGAGCTTTTCCAGCAATTACTGTATATGTTTAAGCATATTCATTTTAACACAGATATTGTGAAGATATGAAACGCTTATTTTTACATTATGCAAGCACACATTAACACATCTTCAAAACAATTATGACCATTTATTGTTAATGAATTGATTCTGCAATAACGCACTAAACTGGACTCAAGAATGTGATGGAGTCATATAGTTCAGACAATGTTCAAGAAGAGTTCATGGAGTCCAGTGTGGGATTGATAACGTTACTGATTTAACTGACAGATGGAAAATGTAGCCTATCTGTGGATAGACATTCTATTGCTCCCTTTCTGTTTCCCTATCGCTCATCACAGCAATGTATGGAGTGAAAAAAGCCCAGTCGTCTTTCCCACCAATGGAGGATTCCTGATGAGGATTCATTGGAATCACCCCATTGCCTGAAGCAAAACAGTTCAGCCTAATTCAATTGTTTCACGAAGAAATCCCATTGTCAGAAGGCTGTGCACGCAGAATAACTGCAGAGTAATTATCCGACTCGATAGTGAGGGGAACAGACAGGAAATTCTTTAGCTGCAAATGGGAATTCGGAATGGTGTGCAACCTCCCACATGCCAGGGTCCAGGATGTCTCAGAGCGGCTGCAGAACGTTCTCACCTGGGGTGGGGGAGCGAGAAGCAGCCAGAAGTCATTGTGCACATTGGTACAAAGGACAGAGTGACACAGGTAGAAATAGTGATGACATCCTGCAGAGTGATTGCAGAGAGCTAGGGAAAAGGAGAAAAGACAGGACCATGACAGTGGTCATATCCAGTTTATTTCCAGTGCTCCGTGCTAGTGAAGGTAAGAACAGGAGGATATGGCAGATGAAGGAGTGGCTAAAGAATTGGTGCAGGGGGCAGAGATTTTTGGATTACTGGTCTCTTTTGTGGGGCAAGGTGACGTGTTCAGGAAGGACGGGTTGTACCTGAGCTGGAAGGGGACCAATATCCTGGCAGGCAGGTTTGCAACTGCTGCAAGGGAGGATTTCAACGAGATTTGCTGGGGTTGGGGTCGGGTGCGTGTGGGATCCTCAACAGCAGGGAGGCAATTAAGAGGTTGGAAGGAGATACAGTAATCAGAAACAGTAAAATGAAAAAAAAGGTCAGGCTAGACAACGGCAGGGAGCAAGGAATGCCTGTTGGATTAAATTGCAACTGTTTCAATGCAAGATGGCTGACAGGTAAGGCCGATGAATTCAGGGCATGGATCGGTGCGTGGGACTGGGATATTATAGACATTACAGAAATATGGCTAAGGGAGGGACAGCACTGGCAGCTTAACGTACCAAGGTACAGGTGCTTTATGCAGGACAGAGATTGTGGAAGGAGGGGACGGGGAGTTGAATTGTTGATTAAGGCGAGTATCACAGCAGTAATCAGAGATAAAATAACTGATGGATCATCCTGTGAGGATTTGTCTGGGGAGCTAATAAATAAGAAGGGAACGGTGATAGGATTTGGATTGTACTATAGGCCCCCAAATAGTAAACAAGGAATTAGGGGAACAAAAATATGTAGACAGACTGGGGAAACTTGCAGGGCCAATAGGAATGCATTAGTAGGAGATTTTAATTTTCCTAACATAGACTGGGAATGACATAGAATTAAGGACTGAGATGGGGTGTATCTATTAAGTGTGTTCAGAATAGTTTCCTCAAGCAGTAAGTAGAGGGTGCAACTCGGGAAGGGACAAAACATGACCTACTATAAGATCTAGGGCAGGACAGGTGGCTGAGGTGACAGCGGGGGAGCACTCTGGGACCCGTGACCATAGTTCTATTAATTTTTAAATAGTTACGGAGAAGGACAAAACTGATCCACATGTTCAAGTTCAAACTTGGGGCAGGGCGAATTTTGCTGGAATTAGAAATGAGCTTGTAGTGGTTCGTTGGAGGAGTTGGCTTGCAGGCGAAGGGAACTCCTGCAAGTGGGAGGACTTTAAAAGTGAAATGTGTACAGTTCAAGGTCTATATTTTCCTGTGAAGGTAAAAGGCAAGGTTGGTAGGAAGAGGGAACCTCGGATGTCAAGAGATATTGAGACTTTGACCAGCAAAAAGGAGGCGTGGCTCAGGTCCAGGCAGCTGGGGATCGAGGGAATACCTGGAGGTGTACAGGGGATACAGTAGTTCACTGAAGAAGGAAATCAGGAGGGCGAAAAGGGGGCACAAGATAGCTTTGGCTGAGAAGTTTAGGGTGAATCCAAAGAGGTTCTTTAAGTATATTAAAGAAAAAGGAATAACTAAATGAGAATATGACCCCTCGAGTTCCAAAGTGGACATGCAGGTCTAGAACCGTAAGAGATTTGCGAGATTCTCAAAGAATATTTCTCCTCTGCCTTTACCGTGTAGAAAAAACATGAAGACTAGGGAGGTTAACAAAGATAGTAGTGTTATCTTGGGGTGAGTCAATATCACAGGAGAAGACGTGTTGGATGCATTAGAATGTATGAAGTTGGATAAATCTCCTGGTCTTAAACAGATGCATCCAAGAACACTATAAGACGCTACAGAAGAAACTACGGGGACGCTGGTTGATGTTTTTGCATCATCGTTAGCTACAGTTTAGGTTCCAGAATATTGGAGATTATCAAACGTTGTGCCATTATTCAAGAAGGGAAGCAAAGAAAAAATCTGGGATCTACACACCAGTAAACCTAACAACTGTGGTAGGTAGGTTTTTTGAGAAGACTGTGAGGAATGAGATATACATGCATTTAGGAAGATAAGGTTTGTTTAGAAATAGTTTTTTGACAGATTCCCTACAGTATAAAAACAGGCCATTTGGCCCAACAAGATCACACCGACCCTCCAAACAGTAACCCACCCAGTGCCATTCCCCTACCCCATATTTATCCCTGACGAATGCTCATAACACTATGGGTAATTTAGCATAGCGAATTCACCTGACCTATGCATCTTTGCATTGTAGAATGAAAATGGAGCACCCAGAGGAAACCCGCACAAACACAGTGAGAATGTGCAAACTCCACACAGAGAGTCACCTGAAGCTGGAACGAAACCTGGATCCATAACACTATGAGGCAGCAGTACGAACCACTGAATCACCATGCCACCCTTGCCTTTTTCAACACAGTTCAATGACACAGGTACAAAATCTATTCTGCTCTTCATCCTTGATGCACGTTCCAATATCACATACCATGGATAATTTATTCTCCACTGAAAATGTCATATTATTATTATTTACTAATTTGTATGTTATTATTAATTTTAATAATAGATGCTTTTAACCGGAAATATTGAATGGCTTTCTGAGTGGGAGATCATGCCTCTCAAATTTGTTTGAGTTCATTGATGAAGTGACCAGAAATGTTGAAGAGGGTGGGGCGGTATACCTCATCTCTATGGTTTTCACTAAGGCCTTTGACAAGGTTACCATTGATAGGCTGTTCTGGAAGGTTAGAATCGCAGGGAATCCAGAGCGAGCTGACAAATTGTACACACAATTGGCTGATGGTAGTAAGTAGAGGGTAATACTGGAAGGATGCTCTTGGACTGGAGGCCTGTGACACCTGAAGTGCCTCAGGGGTCGCTGCTGGGCCCATTGCTGTTTGTTATCTGTATCAATGATATTCTTGCGAATGCACAAGGCATGATTAGGAATCTTGAAGATGACACGAAAATAGGTGGTATCATGGACAGTGAGGACGTATATCAGAAATTGCAGCAGGACCTTGATCAAACTGGAGAAATGGGCTGAGGAATAATTTGGCAACGTTCGATCAAAGTAGGAGTTTCATGGTGATTGGTCGGACCTTAAGGAGTGTAGTTGAGCAGAGGGACCATGGAGTTTAGGTCCACCGTTCTCTGAAAGTGGTGTCATAGTTAGACATGAGAGTGAAGAAGGCTTTTGCCACACTAGCAAGCATCGGTCAGGACATGGAGGAGAGCAGTTGGGCAGTTATATTGCAGTTATACAGGATGTTGGTGAGGCTGCACTTGTAGTGCTGTGTTCAGTTTTAGTCAATTTGTGATCGGAAGGATGTTTTTAATTTGGAATGTGTGCAGACGGAATTTATAAAAATATTGCCAGGTCTCAGCAGTATGAATTATATGGAGAGGTTGGACAAGCGAGGACGTTTTTCTTTAGAGAATAGGGGACTGAGAGGGATCTTATAGAAGTTTACATGGATAGGATAGATCCAACCTTTTTTGCCTAGAGTTGGGGAACCGAGGAGGAGAGGGCATCCGTTTAAGGTGAGAGGGGAATGAATAAAAGGGAAACTGATGGAAACTGTTTTACACAGAGAGTGGTACACAAAAAGAACGAGCTGCCAAAGGAAGTGGTTGAAGCATTTATATTAACGATATTTAAATGGCATTTGGGCAAGTACATGGACAGGAAAGGACGAGAATGCTATGGGCCAAGTGCTGGGAAATGTGGTTAGTATGGTTGAATATATGGGTCAGCATGGACTGGTTTGGGCCAATGGGCCATGGAGTGTGCGTGTGTGTGTGCGTGCGAGTGTGCGTGTGTGTGTGTGTGCGTGCGAGTGTGTGTGTGTGTGTGTGTGACTGTGTGTGTTTCTCAGCATTTTTCAAAGGAAAATATCAATGTACATATTTGCAATATACTCTCCTCATTCCTCTTTCCATCATAGTTTGAGTCACTTCATTATTGGTCATAAACGTGTGGTTTTAGTAGATGAAAGAAATCTGCCTGACTTGTTCCTAACACTGACCCTGACACACTCTGAGAACTATATCATTGGCCATATCACCAACCTCGTTATAATTATTTTTTGTGGCCAGTGGAGGAGTGGGACTAGAAAAGGGAGCAGTGAGCCAAAACAACACAGGGAATTATCGACTCAATCAGCCAACGTTAGTGCCGAGGAGTTCGTTGGAGAGGATTCTGAGGGATAGGATTTAATCTATTTAGAAAGACAAGGACTGATTAGAGATAATCAATATGGATTTGTGTGATGCAAATCATGTCTAATTAATGTGATTGAGTATTATGAAGAGGTGACAAAGAAGATTGAAGAATACACTGTGGTGTACAATTTTTACACAGACTTCAGCAAGGCATTTAATAAGGTTCCCCATCGTAGACAGATTACTAAAATTAGGTTATATGTATCTAGGAAAAGCTAACCAATTGGATACAAAATTGGATTGAAGATAATGGATTGTTTTCCAGACTGAAGACCTGTGGCCAGCGGTGGGCTGAAAGAATCAGTGCTGAGCTCACTGCTTTTTATCACGGAATAAATAACTTTGATGTGATTATCAGAGGCATCGTTAGTACGTTTACAGATAACATCACCAAAGGGGTGCAGTGAACAGTAAAGAAGATTAGCTCAGAATATAAAGGGATCCTTTACCATCAATGAGCCAAGTACTGGCCGATGGAGTTTAATTTAGATATTTGTGAGGTTTTGCATTTTGGTAAGTTAAAGCAGGGTAGTGCCCCGGGGAATGTTGCTGAACAAAGAGATCTACGGGTGATGATTCATAGTTCTTTGAAAGTGGAGTTTACGTCGGTAGAGTGGTGAGGAATGTAGTTGGCATGCTTGCCTTATTCGGTCAGAACATTGAGTATCGGAGTTGGGATAGCGTGTTGCGCTTGTACAAGACGTAGGTGAGGCCACTTTAAGAATACTGCATACATGTCAGTTGAGTCTGCTAAAGGATGGATGTTGTTAAGCTTGAAAGGGTGCAGAAAAGATTTACAAGGATTTTCTGGAATCTGAGGGTTTGAGCTACAGGGAGATAATGAACAGGTTGAGGCTTTTTCCCCCTGGACTGTCAGAGGCTGAATGGTGATATGATTGATGTTTTAAAAAGTCCTGAGGGGCATGGATAGTCTGAATGGGCAGGGGCGTACAGAACTAGACCGCATAGTGTGAAGGTGAAATGGCAAAGACTTAGAAGGGACCTGAGGTGAAACTTTTTCATACAGAGGCTGGTGGGTGTACTGTCAGAGGAAGTGGTGAACGTGGGTACAATTACACGTTTAAAATGTATCTGGATAGGTACTTAAGTAGGAATGGTTCAGAGGGATGTGGGCCAAATGCTGGTTAGTGGGACGAGATCTGATTAAGATGCCTGATTGGCGTGGACAATTTGGACAAAAGGATCCGTTTCCACTCTGTACGACTCTTATTCTCACAGCGATAAGAGGAAAAATTCTAAAAGTGCCATTTGAATTGGGAATTCTCTTCCCCGGAAGTTTGTGGTGGTTCTCTGATTACAAGTATTCACAGCTGAGTTAGTTAAAGATTTGACAGAGAAGTGAGTCACGGATAATGGGACACAGACAGGAAGATGAGGCTGAGACCACAATCTGATCAGCCACAATCTTAATGCCTGCTGGAGAAGGCTCAAATTCTGTTTTGACCCACTCCTGCTCCTCAATCCCATGTTTCTGTGTTCCATTCAACCCCTCTAGCCTGATAGACAGGAGCAGTTGGAGTCTACTTACTTTTGTAGCATGGTGCACAGAAACAGAGGAGACCATTTCGTCACTCAAGTCAGTCCCACAAGGTTTGGAAGATTTGGAAAATGTAAATAGAAGACCCTGGCTGGATATAAAGAGGCCCCTCATCTCTTCTTACAGAGTTTCCTCTCTCTGTAACTTGTGCTTCATTTGTTGATCATGTTTGAGACCCAGATTCACTGTGAATACAGCCCCCAAATCTCACCCAGCAGTGGCTCATAAAATCCACTGGTCTCCCTAATTGCAACATTCCATAAAAGACCTTTGAGGAAAATAACACCAACTAACTTTCCAATAACAGAATAGGAGAACATCAAAAACAGGGGCAGGTCATTCACATCTGAAGCCTGCCTTGCCCTTCACTAAGATCAAGGCTGACCTGCTCCAATTCTCAAATCTTCTTAATGTCCAAGTCTTCTTGAGCACTGCCATAGAACACAGAACAAAGAACAATACTGATTTGGAGATGCCGGTGTTGGACTGGGCTGTACAAAGTTAAAAATCACACACCAGGTTATAGTCCGACAAGTTTAATTATAAGCACACGAGCATTTGGAGCGACCGACGCTCCTTCAGGTGATAGTGGAGGGCTCAATCCTAACACAGAATTTATCGCAGAAATTTACAGTGTGATTTAACTGAAATTATACATTGAAAAATTAATTGTCTCTTAAGACTTTCATCTGTTAGAATGCCATGATAGTTTCACTTCTTTCATGTGTAAATCACAAAACTTTTTTCTTAAAGTTGCATTCTCAGGTTAGCTGTTAACAATAGTGATAGCTGGACAATATGTTGAGGATTTTGCCCCCCTGTGTTCTCTGTCTAGGCTGTGATGATTAGATTGATTCTCATCTAAAAAGTGAGCTAACGGAGTTTTACATGAATTCATGCAGTTTTTGAGTTCAGAGCTCTACATGAATGCATGCAGTTAGGGTCATCATCCCTCGTTTTGGTGCCGTTTATCCTATTCTAAGATCAGACTAACCTACATGCTTCCGTTCACTTTGTTCCATGTGCTTAACCAAGAGTCTCTTATGTGTCCCTCACGTATTTGACTCTACTTCCACCGCTGGCAGTGCATTCGACACACCCACCACTCTCTGCGTAAATAATCTACCGCTGATATCTCCCCAAACCTTCCTCTAATTACTTTAAAATTAAGCCACCTTGTGATAGACATTTCAGGGAAAATGTTTCTGGCTATTCACTCTCTCTATGCCTCTCATCACCTTGTACACTTCTATCAACTCACCTCTCATCTATTTTTCCTCCAGTGAGAAAAGCCCTCAATCGCTCATGGTTTCTTCATAAGACCTGCCCTCCAGTCTAGGCAGCATCCACGTAAATCTCCTCTTTACCCTCTCTAAAGTTTCCTCACCCTTCCGATAATGAGGAGAGCAGAACTGAACACAATATTCCCTGTGCGGTCTGAGCAGGGCTCTATCGAGCTGCAGCATAACCTCGCAGCTCTTAAACTCAATCCCCCTGCAAGTGATAGCCAACACACCATATGTCTTCTTAACAACCCGACCAACTTGGGTAGCAACTTTGAGGGATCTGTTGTCACGGACCCCAATATCCCTCTGTTCCTCCACACTGCCAGGAATTAACCATGTACTCTACGTTCATATTCGAGCTTGCAAAGTGAATCACTTCAGTTTGAACTCCATCTGCCACTTCTCAGCCCAGCTCTGCATCCTGTCAATGTCCTGTTGCAACCTACAATAGCCCTCCACATATTGTACCACTCCAACCACCTTTGTGTCATCGGCAGACTTACTAGCCCACTCTTCAAAGTAACAAGCAGCAGAGGTCCCAGGACTGATCCCTGCTGGACACCACTGGTCCCTTTCAGTGATCTAGCTCCCCTAGATCTCTGTGTAAGAGAATTCCTGACGTTCACTATCCTCTGTTTGAAGAAAACCTTCTCTGCTTCTACACCATGACCTATTGATATGAACAAAAGAGGTAACGTAGGGGCTCAGGTAGAAAGACTGGCCCTGAACTCAAGGCAATATTTGACTGAGGATGACATCAAGGAGCCTGAACAAAATCGCACTTAATGAGAATTAATTATGACGTCTACACTTTTTGGAGTCATTCCCGGCACAAGGGAAGGTGATTATTATAGGTGGGCATCAATCATCTCAGCCGTGGGACACATCTGTAGGACATCTTCAGCATAGCTTCCTCAGCTCTGGCATCTCCTATTTGTCTTCATAGAATCCCTACAGTGTGGGGAAGGAGGCTGTTCACCCCATTGAGTTCAAACTGAGTAGATTAGATTCCACTCCGTGTGGAAACAGGCCTTTCGTCCCAACCAGTCCACACCAACCCTCCGAAGTGTAACCCACCCAGACACATTTCCCTCTGACTAATACACCTAACTCAATGGACAATTTAGCATGGCCAATTCACCTGATCTGGACATCTTTGGATGTGGGACGAAACCGGAGCACTCAGACGAAACTCATGCAGACAAGTGGGGAATGTGGAAACTCCACACAGACAGTTGCTCCAGGCTGGAATCGAACCTGGGACCCTGGTGCTGTGAGGCAGCAGTGTAAGCTACTGAGCCACCGTGCCAGCAGAAGAGGGGGCATTCACTGAAGTTTACAAACTTTTCAGAACAAGTTGTCCCTCTTCCGCTCTTGAAACAGTTTGTGACAATGTGCTGCAAGACCTGGACAACATTCAAGATCGTGCTGTTAAAGTCTAGGTAACATTTATGTCACAGCACTGTACATTTCCACAGTCAAAGGAGGAGTTCATTCAGCACCTCAATCTGGTTTCACAAGAATATGGGGAAGCCATTCATCCCATCAAAACTACAAGGCAAGAAGAGGGATAGCTCGATCAGTCCCTCCTGCGTGTTGCACATGAAGACAGGGAGTCTGCTGTCTCCCACATGTGACTTACATGGGATCAGAACGAACCATTTCACACCCGGAGTCACTTACAAAGGAACAGGAAGAGGTTATTCAGTTTATGAAGCCACTAACGCAGGAACAGGAAGGTGTAAGAGATGCTCCAACATCACAAACAAATGGGGTCGGGGCTACACAGACAGACTGCTCCAAATTGATCCACATGGCTTAATTACTCATGATACATATGTGTTACTTTAACATGGTTTTCCGGTAGTCGGAATGAAACCAACATTTTTAGCCATTCTTCAAGTTATCTTCCATCTCCAAGAATGCAGACCCATTGTCTCCGTGGAGGTCAGAAGCCGTTGGGGAATAACTAACTGTTTCAGAATGAAGTAATGTGGCTGCTGATAGGCTTGTGTTACAAAGTGACATTCAATACAGTGTCACACAGTAACTGTCCAGTTAAGTGTTCAGAGTTCATTCAGAGCCTTTACCTCTCTGTCAATCGACATGGGGGCTCTGCAGATGCATGTGAACTGTCGCAAATCAAACATCCAATGACAAGTATGAAATTTTCACCCTATTAGCTGTTCCGGACATAATAATTTTCTGTCCATTCCCATCAAACTTCAACTTCTTATTCTCTCACAGCGCTACAGATTAAACATAGTTACTGCACTCTCTCCTCATGGTAACATCATGCCAGTGTTTAGTTTGGTAAAACTACTTTGCACTCTCTCAGTGACAAAAGGATCGTTGTTTATAAAGCAGACCAAACCTTTGCACAATGCACCAAATACTCTCTCAATAAAACACGATTAGTGGGAAAGATATTCTAACTTATATACTTCAATAATTGTGCATGAAGAACCACCTATCGTTTACTTCCTGCCCCTGTCTGAATTCTGTCACTGACTTATGACCAAGGACATCCAGGTCCTTTCCAGCAAAAGCACTAGCCAACCTCTCTACCATTGAATAAATATAAATGTACATGATGATATTTGTTGTTCACATCTGAATCATTTTTATACCTTGTGAACAGCTATTGCCCAAACACTGATCCTGTTGGCACCCAACAATCCTTCAGTCCAGAGAAAAGCAGTATTCTTCTCTATTCTCCAATACCCAATTTTTTATCCATGTGCTATATATTCCACCCCCACCTACCTATGGACTCTAACATTCACCATTCTCCTGTATTCAAACATGTCAAGCATCTTCTAAAAATACAAACACTCCACTCCCATTGATTCTCAACTGTCGATGTCACAATGGACAATCTCCACAAACAGGTTTATCAAAGATCATTTCCCTTTCCTGAATCTAGGCCGAATGTACCAAATCATATCATTATTCTCCAAGTATCTAGTTGTCACGTTCCTTATAAAAGGTTCCACTATTTTTTTTTCTCACGGCTGATATCAAGCTAGTTAGTTTTCTGTTTTCCTTCTCCATCCTGTTTTAAATATTTGTGTTTACAATAGCTGTTGTCCACTTTGCAGCATCATTTCCAGAATCTAGCTAGCTAAGAAGAATAATCAGTAATTCTTTCATTAGCTCTGCTCTCATCTCAATCACTCTGAGATGTAGCTCATCAGATGCAGCAACTTATGAAACTTCAATTCAATTAGATTTTCATTAACATACTCTTCATTAATTCTGATTTTCAGCAGTTTCCCATTTTTACCAGTCACTCTGTTCCCTAATATTTCTGGAAATTAGTTTCTATACCTTCCTCTGTGGAGATGGAACCAATGCATTCCTCTCAGATCGTTTCAGTCAGCTCGTGAATACATTGGAGGACTACACTTAAGAGATAGTGGAGATATTACTCACTGCTGCCTGTAAAGTTCCAGAATCAATCCAGTTTCATTCATTGTGAGTGATAGCACAGTCCTGTCCCTGATATGAGACTACAGGTTATACTGAAGGAGGGGATACAGCTCAATGACCACCTCGATTTTGAGACAAGCTGGATTTACACTTTACACCTGAATGGGTACAGCTTAGACAAATGTTCCTGAAAATCCCAGAGAGTATCGTACAGTGCTGTGCTCCTTCCTGTTCACACAGCTTCCCTTCTTTGTCGTCTCAGTTCCATTTGTTTACCATGGACCCAAACACACTGTAAATGCAATATTCAGAGTGGGGTCCCCAGACCCTCGGGGCTCCCTGAATGAACCCAGTAGCTGACATCACAATCCTGAGAACACCATCCACAGAACCTCCACTGACTTTCTAGATGACAGCAGCAAGTCAATTCCCCACACCCAAAGTGCATCCATTCCGAGTTGAAAATGCCTCGGTCTCCTCAGTTTCTCTTCCTGGCTGAGAAAGCTGTTCCATCTCCTCACAGTCGCACAGTAACAGTTGCTCTTTCCAAAGAAGCAGTTGACAATGTAACATTATGTTTCTCTACATCTCAGCAACTATAACTATTGCTGATGGAGTTGATCACCACACTAAGAGACGACAGATAGAGGGATCGTAACTCATGTTAAGCAGGAACATCCCGTAATAGCTATGATATTTAGGAATATGTGAAAAGGGGAAATGTTCAAATAACTTCCCATTCTATTTTCTTTCTAGTCTATCATCAGCAATCCTTTTGATTGCTTTGCCTTTCTCTCCCTCTCTCGCTTTCTCTCTCTCTTGCTGCACATGAGCCACTCAAAACAAACCTCCCGCTCACCCTTCCGATCATTCCTGATATAATAATATTTCCCAGTTGCATTCAGTTTTGATAGGATCACTGAACTCGAAATGTTATCTGTGTTTCTCCCGACAGACTGCCATACCTGCTGCGATTCTCCAACATTCTTTCAGACGCTGGAGAATTTCATTTCAAATCTCCAAATTCCACATTTCCTTTTTTCTTTCACCTTTCATGTTGTTGTTTCCCAGGATGCCAGCATCACTGGCAAGGGCAGCATTTGTCTTCCGTCCTGACTGCCCTTAACCACGCAGCCATTTGTCATGGCAATATGGAACCAACCACATTGTTGTGGGTCTGACGTAACACTTAGTCCAAATAGGGCAAAAGTATTAGGTTTCTTTAGCAAAGGTTATCCATAAAATAAGAAAAGAAATCCTGACGGCTTATGGTTGCCATGAGTGAAATTAGGTTTCATTCCAATTTTTAGTCACTGGAATTTAAATTTTATCATCGGCATTGGCGAGATTTCAAACAATGCTTTTAGAGTCATAACCTGTGCCTCTGCGTTACACGGTCATGACATTATTACTCTGATACAGAGTCCCTGTCGTTAAGTAACTATCGAGCAAGTTTGTGGGCAAACTATTTGTAACTGGAAGAGAAGTCAGAAGAGTACTGGAGCCACATAATCTGTCATTAATGAAGGGGTAGATGATGGCGAAATCAGCAACAGAACTCAGGCAGAGCTGGAAACTGGGGATATTATGCAGGTGGATGTCGGCAGGTTTGATGACAAAGATAATATGGAGACATAAAACAACTCACGGTAAAAAGGAGACTCAAGATTCTGAACAGTCTTATTCCTTCTCAGATGTTTACGAGTAAGTGGGTTGGAAATACATGAAAAGGAAGTGACGTTTGTGACTGAAATTTTATGTATTTGTTAAATATTATTAACCAGAATAACAATAACATTCAGCATCATTTATAGAATTGACAGAGATAAGCTTACCAGGAACACCAACAATAGCGAGAATTGGATAGTAACCCGTTTGAATAATCATCAGTCCAGTTCGCATCGACCACTCTAAGCCTATCCAATTCTGAGAAATCCAGAAAAGACCCCAAGATAAACTCCTGTCCATTGTTGTAACATTCCAGTCTAATGTTGTCAGATTCTGATCCATTGCTGGAATATTCCAGTCTAATGTTCTCAGATTCTGATCCATTGTTGGAATATTCTAATGTTCTCACATTCAGGTCTCTCTCTCTTTCTCTCTAACTGCTGATCTCAGTTTTGTTGAGGATGACGCTGCGCCTGATACATGGCATAACAGGTTGTAAGAATCCCCTAATAATGGAAGAGGGAAACTCTCCAGTGACCCAGTTAGGTCCAGGGAGACTGGTATTAAACACAGTCACTGAACAAACAACTCCAGTTAACCCCTTTCACGGGAACTCTGACATATCACAATAATACTTGGCCTGGGTGGGATTTTGATATCACTGATTTTTGGGCTAATGGCATATCTCCATCTGTAAACATAGAGGTGAAGGAGAGAGAGAATGCTTTTCTTCAGAAGTTCAAATATTCTACTGTGTTTTGGCAGGGTAGGAATTGCTGAGCTCCCGAGGCCATTTGGACCTGATCACCAGGCCCGCTGCATCTTTTTGTTTTATATATTTATGTTTAACTTTGACTTTTATCTGTTCAGCAATAAACGGCTGAGGTGGGTTTAGGCATTTTTCAGAAACACTTACAGTGCCATAGATGGTGTAGATGCAGTCATTTCCTTGTGGTCCTTGAAGCTGCGGCCTGTTCCTGTGGAGTGATGGTCAAACTCTCACAGAACCAGGATTCTTAGTTTTACCTTTTGCCATTTATTGCTCGGGTTTTAGCAGGGTTGGAAGGCAGGAAAGTTATCGCCGGTGCTACACACTCTCTCTGTGATTTCTCTCGGAACTGTCTTTTGATGTTCATTCCGCCGAGATTGGAGAATTGCATGTCAGACAATCTGTTTCATGAATTTGTTTTTGACATGTGTGTATTTATTGGATGCTAAAATATTGGAGCATGTACGGTATAGTAGTTAAATAACCTATTATTCTGTTAAGTTTTCCAACAGAATTAAGTTATTGCAAGCTCCTCTTCCTTTTGTGTTCTTTTGTGTTTGAATAAATTGTGTTTTGCTTAATGTCGAATATTTTGACCAAGAAAATTCTATCTGAAACACAACTCCTCATATTTACCAGCGGAATGGGCTGAGCTGGAGGAGTGATAATTCTGTCAGGAATTATATCGGATACTCAATCCACCTCACAGATCTAGCCCAGGCACGTATAAGCCCAGATGTGATACCTGCTCAGCATGAAGCACTGCGTAGAACAAGCTCATGTACTGCTCAGCAATCCAACCAGGATGGAACACTGTTTAAAACTCACCAGTCCACTAGTTATTTGTCCAACAGTGCACTGTTTCCAGGTATGATGAATGAACAGGCTATTGGTGTAAGTTAAGATGATGGAGAGGTTTGAATAAGCATTTGTCCTGCAGATTTGTAACTGGGAGTAGGGTCAGCAGAGTCTTCGCCTTATTGGGCTGAACCTAACAATAATTTGTCTCAGTGCCATTTCCATTGAGTGTGACAGAGGGAATGTCTGCACGAGGACGAGCTAGTTTCCTGGTGCTATCTTATCGAACTCAACTCATTAACTACCTACCCCACTCCATGGTGTCGCTGTCATTCAATGCCAGCCCTATTCTCGCAACCATCATGACTGGAGGTACTCGCCATTGTCCGTATGACCATGGATATGCTTGATCCCTGGCATTGGAGCCGTCTTGAAAAGGCCAATGGGTATACGGTTGAGCTTTCTCAGTTTCGAGCTGGCCTGCGCAGTTTACCCGAGCATGGCAGAAAAGGGGAAATTACACCACAACCTGTCGACAGGGGCATGGAAGTCATGGTGAATGAGGTAGTGTAGAGGGGAACCATTTTCTTCCCAGAGGGGTCGCACCACCAGACCCACCGAGCATGGTCTGAGCTCACCATCCAGCTTAGTGCAGTATCTGCGGTCTGAAGAAATTTCCAGCAATATAGGACAAGCATCAATAACCTTCCATGTTATATGTCAGGATAAGGGTCACTGTATTCTCTCTGCTCCATCACGCTCACTGTATATCTGTAATAATACCTACCCACCAAATAAGGCTCCATAATTCTCACTGCTGCATGCAGCACCTCCTCTCACTGTCACCTGCGCAATACCCCAATATGGTGATGAAATGTTATCATGAATGCTGTTTCTAGAATTCTCCGAATGATGTCATTTGTACAATGTTCCAGATAATTTTCAAAATAATTCCCAATTTTAGCAAAGTGTTCATTCCCCAGTATGTATGGCATCAGAGGAAGGAGCAGAGTTTTACTTTTTTTAAATCACTCAGGATGAAAGTGCATTATGAGGCCATTAATCCTCTCAAATATGCTCCACTGTTCAGACAAAGGGAGCACCGAAACACTTGAAGACTCATTCTGTTCTTGAAGACAGGTGCCACATTGGTGGGTCTCCAGTTTCGCGAGAACACTCCTGAAAACCAGAGAGTTATAGAACATTTCACACAATGCCACCAAACCCACTGTAACCACTTCTATTAAGACCAGCTATGAATTGCTGATGACCTGTTTACCCTTGGTCTTTTCTGTTTGAGGAAATCCTTGTTCGTTTCGATACAGACAGTGCAAGAACTTTCATCCGACTACAATTTTGTTTATATTATTGAACGATTTTGCGCCTTCCCCTGTGAGGAACGATGCAAAATACTGTTTTAAATTCTTTGCTTGTTCCCTGAAACCAAATCCCCAGTTACATCCTCCAGGTGTCCCACATATCCACTCCTGCCTTTCTTCCAAGGGTTACACACACATCATAAACGTGTTTTATTCAATAGGGGAAAACTCTTCGATAAGGGCTTTTGCCCGAAACGTCGATTTCGCTGCTCGTTGGATGCTGCCTGAACTGCTGTGCTCTTCCAGCACCACTAATCCAGTATTTGCTTTCCAGCATCTGCAGTCATTATTTTTACCTAATTGAAATACCTGGCTCTTTTCAACCATTTGGGGGAACCTCCGTATGTGGATGAGCACATGATCAGCTGAGAGTGACTCCATTCTCCCAGTTTCTCTGGGTCTGTGATTTCTGTTCGATGATGCCACATTCCAGTGGGAAGCTTCCTACGTGAGCAACTTTTCTCTCAAAAAAGAAATCCTCTAACTCTGATGGACCTTCCTTCAGCTGTGTCTGTCCCATCTCTGCCATCATTTTGTCTCCTCCTTCCCAGAAAAATGATATATTTCCCCTTGACCTAACTTTCTACTGCACTAGAATCCACATTCACAGAATCATCCTCCGCCAATCCTACCACCTCCAGCAGGACAGCACCATCAAACACATCTTCCCGTCCCATCCACTGTCAGTATTTCAAAGGGACCATTCCCTCTGTGGCACCCTCCACCACCCCGAACACTTCCACACTGACCGCCCATGGCCCTTTCCCATGCAATTACAGAAGCTGCAACACTTGCCCATTGACCTCATCCTTCCTCACAGTCCAAGGCCCCAGTCACAACTTTCATGTGAAGCAGCATTTCACTTGCACTCTTTCAATCCGGTCTCCTGTCTTTGCTGCTCACAATGCAGTCTCGTTCACGTTAGCAGGTCTATCAGCTGCTTTGAGGAACATCTCTACTCTGTCTGTAGGAATGACCCCGAACCCTCTCCATTTCAATAATCTACCTTGCTCTGAAGCTAATGAGAATGCTTTGAAGAGGTAACAAGCAGTTAGATAAAGGAGAGTTAATGTGAGTCAAGTATGTGGACTTTCAGAAGGCATCTGATAAAGTAACATACAGGAGGCTGCAAAGTTAGACAAGGGCCAGTGGCGTAATTAGCCAGGTATTAACATGGATAAAATGTTGGCTGTCTGGCAGGAGGCACAGTGGAGATAAAATGGTCCTTCTCAACATAGCAGCCGGTGACTAGTAGTGCTCCACAAGGGTCAGTGTTAGGTCCACAACATTTCACTTTAGAGGTTAATGATCTGGATGGCAGAACTGAGGGCATTCTGGCTACGTTTGCAGATGATGCAAAGATAGTGGAGGAGCGTGTATTATGCAGGAGGCAAGAAGCCTGCAGAAATATTTCGACAGTTCAGGAGAGTGTGAAAAGGAGTGGCAGATGAAATACAATGTGGGAGACAGTGAGGTCATGCATTTTGTTATGAAGAATACAGGCATGGACTATTTGCTAAATGGGAAGAAAATTCAGAAATCTGAAGTGTAAAGGGACTTGAGATTCCAAGTCCAGGATTCACTTAAGAGAAACTTGCAGGTTGAGTCGGAAGTGAAGAAGGCTATTATGAAGTTCTCATCCAACTCGAGAGTACTATAATATAAAGGTGAGGATTTGGATGCTTTCTACGTCTCTGGTTAGACAACATCGCCAGCATTTTGTACCTCATACCTTAGGAAGGATGGATTAAACTTGGTGCGTTTCGAGAGAAGGTTCAACATAAATGAAAAGCTTAACACATGAGGAATGTTTGCGGACTCTAGTTTATATTCGATGGAGATTAGAAGGATGGGGGGGATCTGATTGAAACTCACAGAATACTGAATGGCATGGACAGAGAGGACATTGGGAGGACGTTTGCACTGGCATGAGAGACAAGGACATGAGGGCTCAAGCTGAGAGCAAAGGCAAGACTCTTTCAAAAGGAGACAAGATGAAACTTCTTTAAGCAGAGAGTGTTGAAACTGGAATTCCTTACCACCGAAGGCTGTGGAAAACAGATCGTTGAATATATTTAAAACAGAGAAGGTAAGTTCTTGATGGCCAACGGGATCAAAGGATATGGAGCGATAGCAGGGAAATGTTGTTGGAAATGTGACAGTCATAATTGAATGGTGGAGCAGACTCGATGGACCGAATGTCTTCTTTTCTGCTCCTATAGTCTTGTGGGCTTATACAATTTCAGTCCTGGAAGGAGCGCTGGCTCAGTGGTTTGCAGAGGTGCTCCACATGTGTTCCATTACAGCCTCGGGTGACTGCCTGTGTGGAGATTGCACATTTTCTGAGTGGATTTCCTCTGGGTGCTTCGGTTTTCTCACACAGTTCAATGATGTGCAGGTTAGGCGAATTGGCCATGCGCAATTGCCCATACTGTTCACGAATGTGGAGGTTAGGTGCAATAGTCAAGGGCCAATGCATAGTAATAGGGTAGAGAATGGGTTTAGTTAGGATACCATTTAGATAGTCAGCATAGACACGTTGGGCCGAAGGTCCTGTTTCCACACTGTAGGGATGCTAAGGAAGTGCAGACTGCTGCAATTTTCCAATGAAGCTTAACCCAAGCTCGAGTAATACCTCACTTTACACTTTGGTACGTTCCAGCCTGAAGGGGTTAATATTCAGTTCCATAAATTCACAGCCTGACCCCATTATGGCTGTTCTTCATTTTTCATAAACTCTCCCTCCTGGGCTCTGTACGATTGTGTCTTGTTTATCTTGCACTCAACAGAAAAAATCCATTTCTAATATTTGCACATTAATTTGCACACATTTTACATCTGTGTCTCTTTCACCACAATTTAAAGCCCATTTGTCTTTTGCACTGGGCCTCCAAACACTCTTTCCCACCTCTACCAAGGTGCTAAAACGCTCAATTTCCAACCCTTTCTGAAGCAGTTTTAAACTGGACTTGAAAGTTTAACATTGTTTCGTTGTCTCGGCAGACGTTGCCAGACTCACTGAGTTCGTTCAAAAATGAAAGGTCACAGAACTTATTTTCAATATAGCAAAGACTAGTGGATACTGGAAATAAGAAACAAAAACAAAAATTGTTGCAGACACCAAGACCGTTGAAGAACAGTCACAGAACCCGAAAGATTATCTCTGCTTTCACTCCACAGATGCTCCCACACCTGTTTAGTGTTCTTGAGCAAGATTCAAACACGTGTGTCAAAAGTGCTCAAACACCTTGTCCAACATGCAGTTCCATACACCAGGAAGTGAACAATACTGCAAAGTGCACAAAATCATTTGTTTTGAAACTACATAAGGCTGAGTTCTGAATCATGGTGAGGGAGAGAGACACATTCACATTCAATAGATGAAGGCACCACTGGAAGGGAAAAGATTCAGATTCAGATGAAAATGTTAAATGCCTTTGAAGAATGTAAAATTGGAGGCATGACATCATGAAGGGACCCTAACAGGACGAGAATTAATAAAAAGCGTTCCCACATCAGGAATCAGGATAGGTCATGGAGTACAGGGGTGATGGGTGAATGGGTCCCGGTTTGAATTGAGGACTGGCAGCAGAATTGTATTGCAGAAATTGCAGCTAAGGTTGGGAATTCATGTGATGCTGCAAATCATAGCAGCAGCAGTAGTAGCAGGAGCAGCAGCAGAACCAGAATTATATTCCACCACAATCTGTAACTTTTTCCCCGGGATAATCCCTCAGTCTAACATTACCATGAAGCTAATCTATGGTACAGTGATGCGTGTGGGAGAACATGCCAGGGTCAGAAACCTATGTACCTGAACCTGATGAGAACGCATTAAAGCTACTGCACTTACTGCTTGCATTAACGAACAATAGAAATAATATCTGATAGAGACGGCGCAATGATCCCAAGACTATGACCACCTATTTTCAAACCAACTAAGAATTGCTGCTGATTGGTCTACCTTTGTTCTTATCTGATTGTTAGAAACCTTGTTCCTTCTGTTCGAGACGGTTCAAGAACTTCCCTCCTATTACAGTTTTGTTGTATCACTGAAATACTTACAGTGCCTTTCCCTGTGAGGAATGATGTAAAATACTGGGGTAACTTATCTGCCTGTTTCCTATAGCCAGTTCCTCAGTCACACTCTCCAAATGGACTCAATATGCGTTCCTGACATCATTCCTACCTAAGGTCACACAGTCATTTTGAACATTATTTATATACATGGAAAAGTTTATGATGCTTGTTTTTATATTTCTTGCTAATTTGCTTACATCAAAGCTTTTCTTCCCTTTACCTCGCTTTCTCGATTCATACAGTCATATCGCGCACAAAGAAACCCTTTGGTCCAATTTGTCCATGCTGACCAGGTTTTCCAATGTAAACTAGACCCATCTGATTGCATTTTGTCCATGTGTCTCTAAACGTTTCCTGTTCCTATGCTGGTACAAACGCCTTATAAATGTTGTAGTTTTACTTGCATTTACCATTCTTCTTCTGACAGCTCTTTCCATATACACAACATCTTCTGTGTGAAAACGTCCGTTTTTAATCTTCTGCCTTTCACCTTAAAGCTATATCCTCTCTGTTTGGACTCCTCTATCCCGGGGAAAAGTTACAGATTGTGGTGGAATATAATTCTGGTTCTGTTGCTGCTCCTGCTACTACTGCTGCTGCTATGATTTGCAGCATCACATGAATTCCCAACCTTCGCTGCAATTTCTGCAATACAATTCTGCTGCCAGTCTTCAATTCAAACCTTGGCTATTCACGCTATCCATGCCTCTCATGATTTTATAAACTTCTATAATGCCAGCCCTCAACCTCCTACACTCCATCTGATACTAACTTCAAGAACAAACATTTAAAGATAAGCACAGTAAATTTGAAACAATGTTCAAAATGACAGGTAAACAACATTCAGGCCAAAACTTCATACTGTGATTTGTTTTTCTCCATCTTACAATACTAAGGCAGAATGAAACTCTTGCTTGTACCAATAGGAAGTCAAACACCTGAGTTTCTTTGCCTAAAGGGGGTGGCGATCTCTCCAGTGAAAACGTATCTATCGCCAGATCTATGTAAGAAAATGAATTCTTAGATCACACGGTCAGCGTGCGTTTGCCTTTAGCAGAGTGAGATGAAGAATACCCTTTGAAATTTGGATTACAGTGTGAATTCAGCGCAAAAATGGAGAGGTGTTTTCAATAAGGTTTATTCCAAGAAGGAAACTTTCTGGAATCAGATGTGAATGGAGAGGCCGTGCCACATTGAGACCAGAGGCAAAGTTGCAGTACAAAAGACAGCTTGATGCTAGTGCAGGGAAAGTAGACTCGATCAAAGAGCTTCAAGTGAAGTGGGGAGAGACCATGATGTAAGAGAATGTACTCAGTAATTTGAGAGGGAGAACCTGGAATCAGGAAGGGGAGAGGAGCAGGGAAGAGGATGGAGTAGCAATGGCAGAGATTTCTGGGGATAATTCAGAAAGCACAACTTAAAGTCATGCCCAGCATCTGCTTATGGTTCCGAGAAGAAACATCCTAATTCTGGCCCTCAACGAATGCTCATCAATAGTATCGTTGCCAACCTTTGTCAACCACGGGTGCTTCCTCCTCTTATCAAGTCTTTCTTTTTGAACAGAAACAGTAATTGCTGAGAATTATGGGATATCTGCTTGAATGTCTGCCCACGTATATGAAGAACTTCTTCTCGGTCTATATCCACATCTCGCTTCAGAAAAGTTGTGAGACATAAATCCTCAATTTAAGTACCTGGTTCTTTTAAATAATTCAGGGGGAACTTCTGCATGTAGCTCAACACATAATCAGCGGAGGCTGACTGCATTCTCCCAGTTTCTCCATCCCTGTTGTTTCTGTTTGATGATGCCACATTCCAGTGAGCTTCCTCTGATGTGACCTCCTTTTCCTTCAAACCAGAAATCCCCTAACTACAGTGGACGGGGCCTTCAGCCGTGACTGCCCTTTCTCTCAATCTTCTGCCCTCACTCCATACCCTCCTTCCCAGAACAATGATAGACCTCCCTTGTCGTCACTTTCTACTGCATGAGAATCCACATTCACTGACTCATCTTCCGCCACTTCCACCACCTCCAGCAGGACAGCAACATTAAACACATCTTCCACTCTCGTCAACTGTCAGCATTTCACAGGGACCATTCCCTCTGTTACACCCACCATCACCCCAAAAACTTCCGCACTCCCTATGACACCTTCCCATGCAATTACAGAAGCTACGTCGCCTAGACCATTCACCTCTTCCCTCCTCACTGTCCAAGGTCCCAATCATACCTCCCAGATGAAGTAGCATTTTACTTTTACTCTTTCAATCCGGTCTCCTGACACAATGCAGTCTCCTTTGCACTGGGGAGACCAAACAGAGACTGCATTGAGAAACATTTCCATTCTGTCTGTAGGAATAACTCTGACCCTCTCATTGTTTCCCATTTCAATAAGCTACCTTGCCCCCTTCCGAGCATTTCGGTCCTGAGCTGCTGCAATGTTATAATGAAGCACGACCCAAGCTCGAGTAACATTTCACTTTACACTATGATGTGTTCCAGCCTGTAGATATTAATATACAATTTCAAATTCACAGACTGACCCCATTATGGCTGTTCTCCATTTTACATGCATTCTGCTTCTTGGCCTCCCAATGATCTAATCTGTTTATCCTGCACTCAATAGAGACAACACATTTCTCCCAACCACACTTTAATTTACACCCATTTTAGATCTGTTTCTATTTCACCACAATTAAAAGCCCATTCCTCTGTGGCATTGCACTTCCACATGCACTATTTCCCATCATCCCTCGTCCACTTTTGCCAAGGCAATTAGGAGCCCTTTTCAGTTCTGAACAAGGGCCACGCTGGAATTGCAACGCTATCTCTGTTTCTCTGTCTCCACAGATGCTGCCAGACCTGCTGAGTTTCCCCAGAAATTTCTGGTTTTGAACATGTTCAAACATGTGTATCAAAGCTGCCCAAATGTCCAGACCCACATGGAGTGCCGTATACTTGGAAACGAAAAATAACACAAGGTGCACAAATACCTGGGTTCTGAAACTACATAAGACTGGAATCGTTGACGCTTCAGAGTTCTTAATGAAAGTCATGGAAAGAAACAGAGGGAAGCACATTCAAGTTAAACACCAAAAGTGGTACGACTGGAAGGGAAAACATTCAGATGAATGTCAGAATTAGAATCGTTGCAGTGTGGAAACAGGCCCTTCAGCCCAACATGTCCACACCAATCCTCTGAAGAGTAAACCAACCAGACCCATTCTCCTATTTATATTTAACCCTGACTAATGCACCGAGCCTACACATCCCTGAACATTACCACTCACTTAACCTTCCCCTTTTTTGTTTGTGCTGGGATCCAAAGCACCCAGAAGAAACACACGGGAGACTGTGCAAGCTCCACACAGACAGTCGCCACAGGATGAAATCGAAACTGGGTCCCTAGTGCTGTGAGGCAGCAACACTACCCACTGAGCCATGGTGCTGCCTTAAGGAATATGTTTAGGAGCTTTGAAAGAAAATGACAAGGAAGAGGTGTGACGTCAAGGACAGACGGTCCGAGGAATGACAATATTGAAATGGAAGTGTTAGTACATCAGAAACCAGAGTAGGTCAAGGAGTGATGGGTGATTGGGTCTCGGTATGAATTGGGGGACAGACAGAAGAATTGCATTGCAGAAATTGCAGCTGAAAAAATGGAAATTCATGTGTTTCTCTCGATGACAGCTGGACAGAAGGAGCATTGTATTGAATCACAATCTGCAACTGTTTGCCCAGTTTGATCCCTCAGTTTTTCATCGCCATTAAGATGATTGATGTTTCAGGAACGAATGTGGGTCAGAATACAGGGTCAGAACCATGTATCGCTAAAACTGATGACAACCCATTTAAAGCTACCGCACTTGACCCTGCACTTAACATGCCAAACAATAGGACTAATATTTGGTAGAGAGGGCAAAATGATCACAAAGCAAACAGATCAGATCCAAGTTCTGCAATCCTGCAACATCCAGTCAGAAATGAAGTTGAAATATGAAACAACTGACGAGAGAAGAGGTCTCCACAAATATTATTTTTTGTTAAAAAACTGTTCAATGGGTTAAGGCGTCGCAGGCTATGCCCAGAAGGCAGGTAAGAGTCAACCACATTGCTGTGGGCCTGGATTTAAATGTGGGCAAGAGCAGGTATGGATGGCATTTTCCTTCCCTAAGGACATTAGTGAAACAGATGGGCCCTTTCCCACAATAAGCAATTGATTCATGATCATCATTAGACTTTTAATTCCAAACATTTGTTGGATATAAATTCGAACATCTGCTGTGACAGGATTCGAACTCAGGTCACCAGAACATTTCTGGAGCTATTGCTGAGGCTATTGCTCTACCATTCCTTGAAAGAATGGATCTTGAGTTGCGAGACTAATAGCCCAGCACCAACACCACTCGGTGTTGCCATCCCCCAAAGAATGTAACCATGCCGCACATCGGTGTAAAAGAAAGGATGCAGTGTCTGCAATATTCTCAGCCAGAAGTGTTGCTTGGATAATGCCCAGAGAATCTCGGATGCCAGTCTTCAACCAAATCGATTCGCTATACGTGACATGAAGAAACAGCTGAGCACAGTTGATACAACAACGGTAATGGTCCCTGACACCATTCCTGCAATAGGACTGATGATTTGTGCTGCACAACAAGCCGAGTCCCTGGGGAAGCTGTGCCGTTCCAGCTCCAAACTTGAGATCTCCCTGGAAACATGGAAAATTACTCAACTAAGACCAGTCCCTTAAGAGGAGAATAATTACAATCTGACCAATTACCTGCCCCTCAGTCCCATTACGACAGTCAGATTAGTGGGAATTCTTTTTGGTAGAGATGTCAAGCAGCACAGAAATAACCTGTTTAGTGTGCATTCCGATAGATTCTCAATTGGAGATGGTGCTGCTATGGAAATATCACTGTAATACTAATCCATACCAGGCTAATTCTCTGACTGCTGGTGTAAGCTAATAATAATTAATAAACTATCGTGATGTAAATCCTGTTGTCTGTAATAGTGACCTTGAAGCCAATGTTGATTGTAAGCAACAATTTCCTTCCCTAGTGTACTTTCAGGAAGTGAATCTCCCGTGCTTCCCTGGTACGGACTAAAAGTGACTCCAGACACACAGACATGTGATAAACTCTTCATTGGTCTCTGAAACGGCCAAGCAAGACACTCAGTTGTATCAAGCCGAGGTCTTAAAGGATAAATCTGGACAAAACAGCCGGCCCCAGCCTCGGTATTGGAAAATAGAATGGGAAGCACAGTCATGTTGATCCTGCAGAGCCCTCCTTCCTAACATCTGAAAGCTTGTGATGACGTTTACAGTGCTTTCCCACAGACTGCACAGAAACATTCAAGAAAGGAGAAGGTCATTCAACACGTTGAGCCTTCCCCATTCTAGTTCATAGAGAAAATCTCCTCAATGCACTTTTAGCCACACAGTGTTCATTTTCCTTAATACCTTTAAACATTGTGAAATATAAAGTAATAACTGCTGTAGTCCCTTCGGCCCATCAAGTTTGCTTCTCCATTCAATATACTGTCAGTTCTTAGATAGTGAATGTTTCTTAAATGTGATTTGGCTACATTGCGATTCGTGAATTGTGCCCCCTTTTCTATAAAGTGTACTCCCATTCACTGTGACACAATTCCTTGCCCGGCACCAGCTGAACAGCAAAACGCAGCCTCAGGATCCTCTCTCTTTAAAATGCACCTTCTGTGTGTGTTCAGCTAAAACAGGAATGCAATTCGCTCTGCAAGCATTGAAACTGAGCCTTAAATTGGAAATTGTAGTCTACATTTAGAACGACCTTTGTTTCAAACCGGCGTAGGGAACCTTGGGGACAACTAGAATTCCAAGTCGGCATCATGTGGTCAGTTGTCTCACGAGCGTTCTGGTGAAGTGATTGCAGAGTGCCGTAGTCAGTGACTGTATTGTTAAAGTGTTACATTCACTGAACTATTTCATTATAATATATGAATTAAAGATTTACTTGGACTGTGCTAGTGTGTGTGTTAGACTAAATTTAGTTTTTGCTTTTTACTGATATTTTGAGGGGTTCGCCCCTTACCCTCTTTTTCACACAGGCCCTGTCATTAATATTGCACGATTTCTTACAACACATGAATACAGCTACCGCGTTATTGGAGCATAATCTGTAATGGTATCTGATCCTCTATCTTCACACGACACTCCTGCTCTCTCCCTATTCCTTTAGTGTACCGAAGTCCTTATTTATATTCAGTGTCTTGGCTTCCACTGGCTGATCTGGGAGAGAATTCCCCAGGTTCACCAGTCTCTAAGTGCAGACAATTTTTGTCATCTCAATGCAGTGTGACCTGCCTGTACCTAATCCTGTGTCCCCTTGTTTTAGACGTCTAAGCCAGAGGAATTATCACCCCTGCTTCCAATCTGTCTCAGCCTGTCAGAGTTTTATATATTTCACTGAGATCTCCACCCATTTTCCTAAACCCCATGGAATACAGGCCCAGTTGCCTTAAACTCTGCTCCCACAACAAGCCTGTCATCCCAGAGATCAGTCTGGTCATCTTTTGCTGCTCTCCCTCAATGTCAGGTTTGTCCATTATTAGGTAAGGAGAACAAAACTGGACAAAATGCTGCACAATGTTTGAGATGGTGAATCGCCAAGGCCTTGTACAGCTGCAGTAAGACATCCTTACTCCTGCACTCAAATCCCTGTGAAATGGAGGTGAATAAGCATTTCTCTTCCGAACTGCTTTCTGCTCGTGCAATATTTCTTTCAGTGATTGGTGTACAGGGAAATCCTATCCTTTCAATGTTACAGCTACCCACTTGGTGGGTCTGTGTACACTGGTCAGTGTGTCAGTACCATTCCCAATATTGACTTTTGGCTTCAGAACACACAGCCCTGCATGGCTTAAGTTCCTTGAAAGATCAATATTTTTCAACCAATCCCTTTTCAATTGATAGGCTGCCGTTCTAAAGTTCCCATCAAAATGCACAACGTCACATCCCCTCCCGATTGTTCTCCATCTGCAACGTATTTTCCGATTCACTGCAGTTGTCTCAATCATCTTGGAGCTTTTCTTTACATCCTGCTCACCCACTCACAATGCAACATGGTTTAGTGCCATCAGCAGATTTGGAATATTTCATTTTAGCCCCTCAACCAAAGGTTTGGTGTGTATTGGGGATAGTTGGGTCCAACGCCCCAATCCCTGCTATAATCTCCAAGCCTTCCACGCTAAAAATACATTGTTTTATTCTTACTCTGTTAGCTGTCTCACTCTAATACCATGTCCAATATTGGCTCCTGTCCCAAACGATTCGAGTTTGCACAATAGGCTTGGGGCTTTATCAAAAGTCTTTCCGAAAATCCAATCCTATTGCATTGATTGTGTCTCCATATTTTTTTCTAAAAGTCAGTTTTTTTTCAAATATGATTCCCATTTGTTAAATTTCTGTTGACTTTGTCTATGTCTATTACTTTCTGTTCCAATACTTGCTCTAAAACGATTTAGTTGCTAATTTCATTCTAGTCCCTTTTTGTCACGAGTCTCACACTCCTTAGTATTGCTAGGGAGATTTCTGTTCTTTTTTGTTTTCTTCTGTGAAGACATCACTGAAGAATTAGCTTCATAGTTCTTCCATTTTCCTGTTCTCCATTTTCCGGTTTCAGACTGTTAGGAAGCTGCACATTTTCCCCTTAATTTTACAATCGACATACATTTAGAACCTATTATCAGTTCACTTCTATAACCCTCGTAAATATACTGTTCAAAAACCAATCAATTCCTGTTTTAAGCTGCTCAATGATTGAGATTCCACAGCCATACAACCACAGGAGCATAGCGTCACAAATACAGCACGGTATTCATTCGTCTCAGTTTCCTCACAAGGACCATAGTCATGTATGTTATGTCCCTTCAAGTGCATGACCGTGTAATTATTAATGGTTGTGAGGTTAGGTGAGCCAACTGCTCTCTCAAGAAGTGCATTCCAGACCTCAACACCCTCTAGATTAGAAAAAGTCTCAAATTCTCACAAAACCACAAATCCTTCACTTTAAGAGTGTGCTCTTTGTTGTTGACCCTTTGATAAAAAGGAATAGCTGCTATCTATTCACCCTATCCATGTTCCTCATAATCTTATCCTACTGAATCAGGCTCCCCTCAGCCTTCTCTGCTCCAAACTAAACAACCTGAACTTATCCAGCCTCTCTCCATAGCTGATCTGCTCCATCCCAGGGAACATCCTAGTGAATCTCCTCTACACCCCCTCCAGTACTATCGCATCCTTCCTGTAATGTTTCCCAGAACTACACACAGTATTCCATCTTGGCCTAACCAATATTCCGCATAGCTCTTATAATCTATGTCTCGATTAAGAAAGACTATGTTTATAGTTCCCTATGCTTTCTCAACTTGTTCATTCACCTGTTTAGCCACATTCAGGGATGTGTGGAGAAGCATCCTTTGAGCTTCCTAGTGTACTGCCATTTATTGAGTCCTCGGTAAAAACAATAACTGAAGATGCTGGAAACCAGATTCTGGATTAGTGGTGCTGGAAGAGCAGAGCCAGTCAGCAGCATCCGAGGAGCAGTAAATTCGACGTTTTGCGCAAAAGCCCTTCATCAGGAATACAGGCAGATAGCCTGAATGGTGGAGAGATAAGTGAGAGGAGGGTGGGGGTGGGGGTATTGTACTCTATGCTACTTTGTCTCCACCCCCACCCTCCTCTCACTTATCTCTCCACCATTCAGGCTCTCTGCCTGTATTCCTGATGAAGGGATTTTGCCCGAAACGTCCATTTTACTGCTCGTCGGATGCTGCCTGAACTGCTGCGCTCTCCATTCATTGAGTCCTCCACTGTCTGGTTCTTTCTGCCAAAGTTCATCACCTCAGAGTTATCAGATTATATTCCATCTGCCATGGATTCACCTATCTGACGATTACATCTGCATCTTCCTGAAACTTAAGGCCAACCCCTTCACTACCAATGACTTGGTCAATTATTTTTAAAGTTAAAATTGCCACACCACCAGGTTATATTCCAATCGGTGTATTCAGAGGCACTAGCTTTCGAAGCACTTCTTCTTCATCACGTGAGTATGCGCTCAGAAATCGAGTGCCTCCGAAAAACCTGTTGGACTGTAACCTGGTGTTTTCTGACATTTAACTTTGTCCACCCCAGTCCAACACTGCACATTCGAATTACAAATAATAATGGACACAGCATTAATTCCAGTGGTGCACCATTGGACACTGGTCTCCAGTCACAAAAACAGCTGTCTACCACCACCCTCTGTCACCTACCACTAAGTTGATTTGGATGCAACTTGGCAAGTCACTAATAAAAGTTAACTGTTCCCTGGTTATTCTGTTCCACTTTGCCACACTGTTAGATTATCTGGGGATTCTCTCTAATCTTACCCTGCCAGCAGGTTTCTGTCTTTGTGTTAGTCAGTCATCTCTGAGTGAAGAATTTCCATCTTATTGCCGTCTTAAATGGCCTGTGCATTATCCTGCCATTATTTGCCTTAAACGTAGAGTAGACAGCCAGAGAAACATCCTGTTATTTTCCACTTTGTCATATGTTTAGTGAATTTTATAAATTTCTCTGTGACCCACCTCTTATTCTTTGAAAGTGGAGAGATCACAGGCCACGTTTCCTCATCAGGCAATCTCGCCATTTGAGGGATTAATCTGGAGAATGTGCATTGCACTTCCTCTGTGGTCAGTATATTCTTTCTAAGATTGGGTCACCAAAACTGTACACAATACCTCAATACAAGCTCACCAACACGCTGTAAAACTGCTTCAACATGTCATTCCATCTATATTATGATTCCCTAAATTGAAGGCGAGCCTGACTTTAAGTTTCCACTTACATTTAATCCTCCACGTACACTTCACATTAACTTATTTATGAACTCATTGCGTGAGTTCTGATAGAAAGCCTTCTGAAAATCCAAATATGCCATTTCTACTGGTTCCCGATTATCTATGGTGAAAGAAACAAGTTCAAATAATTCCAAAGAAAGTCAAGTATGATTTCCCTCTCAGAAATGCATGCTGCTTCTCTCCAATGTTGTTGTTAATTTCTTAATATCCAATATCACATCCTATGTAATAGATTCCAACAGTTTCCCTACAGATGCCAAGTTAATTGTTCTATAGTTCTCAACACTATATATTCTTCCATTTGGACATGCTTGGATCCCGTTTACTACCTTCCAAGCATCTACAATAGCTTCCGGTCTCTGCAGAATATACAGGGAAATAAAACACTTTCATCGATAGCATAATTAATATTTCTGTTGCTAATTTATTTGTAATATTTTGATATGAAATACGTCTGGTTCATAAGACTTAGCAACCCTCAGTCCAGCCGCATGTTCAAGTACACTGTGTCACTGATATAAATTGACTTTATGTCTTTAATTTCTGCATAGGTTCTGCAGAATCATTTGGCATTTCTGGATGATTGTCTCGATCTTCCTCCATGAAGACGGATTTAAAGTAACTGGTTAATTTCTCGGCCATTTCAATGTTCCCAACAATACATTCTCCTCTCCCAATTACTAATTTCCACATTTGACCTTGCTTTATTTTGTTTTCTTTGAAATACTGATTGTAGATTTATGCAATTGTTTGTGCTTTTAGAATGCCTACAGTGTGGAAAAGGTCCTTGGGCCCAACAGGTCAACACTGCCCCTCCAAAAAGTAGTCCACGTAAACCCATTCCACTCCGACTCGACATTTAGCCCAGACTAATGCACCTTATTTACACATCCTTCAGACGATGGCACAAATTAGCATGGTTAATTTACTTAACCTGCAGATCTTTGGATTGTGGGAGGAACCTGGAGCACCCAGGGTAAACCCACAGAGACATGGGGAGAATGTGTAAACTCCACACAGACAAATTTCTGAGAATTCTCAAGTTTCAACCATGTCTGGAATTCTTCTGAAGTCACTTTCTATGATTAATATAAAATTTAATTTGCTCTGTTCGCCATCATTAAGTCACTTTCTCCTTTCCTTTGTGATTGTGCCTTAAAGAAATAGACGTATTTTTCAGAATTTGCAGCATTTCTATACATCTCCTGGTCCAGACGAGATATATCCAATAATACTGCAATCAGCAACAGAAAAAACTGCGGGGACCTTGTCTGATACTTTTGCATCATTGTTAACCATGGATGAAGTCCCAGAAGACTGGTGGGGAATGAATGTTGTGCCCGGATGTAAGAAGGGCTGCAACGAAGAACCTTCAAACTATAAACCAGTTAGCTTAACAACTGTGATAGGTCTGTTGCATGAGAAGACTCTGAGAGATAAGGGAGACATGCATTTCGAAAGACAGACTTAGATTAGGAACGGTCTGCACAGCTGTGTGTGTGGGATTTCATAACTTGAAAATGTTTTAGAGTCCTTTGATGAAGTGACCTGGAATGTTGGCGAAGATAGGGTGGTAGACGTAGTCTATATAATATCAGAAATGCGTTTGATAAGATTCCACATGATAGGCCACTCTGAAAGTTTTGATCGCGTGGAATCCCGAAGAATCTGGCAAACTGAACACCCAATTGGCTCGATAGTAGGAAGCAGAGTGTAATAGTGGAAGGATGCATGTCGCACTGGAGGCCTGTGACAAGTGGAGTGCCTCAGGGATCGGTGCTGGGACGACTGCTGTTACCTATATCAATGATTTTGTTGAGAATGTAAAAGGCATGATTCGTAATTTTGCTGATGACACTAAAGCAAGCAGTATCGTGGACATTGAGGAAGGTTATCAGAAATTGCAGCAGGAACTTGGTGAGCTGTGAAAGGGTGCCGAGAAATGGCAAATGGAATTTAATATAGATAAGTGCGAGGTCTTGCATTTTGGAAAATCAAGTCAAGGTGGTAGTTTCATGGTGAATGGCAGGGTCTTAATGAGTGTAATGGAACAGAGGGTCCTTGGAATTTAGGTGACGATTCTCTCAAGGTAGAGTCACGGCGAGACGGGAATGAACAAGTATTTTGGCCTTGATCAGTCAGGGAGTTGAATATCGAAGTTGGGGAGTTATTTTGCAGTTATACAGGCCGCTGGTGAGACTGCACTTGGAGTATTGTGTTCGTTTTTTTTGAAATTTGCTCCAGGAAGGATGTGATTAAACTGGAAAGCGTGCAGAAGAAATTCAAAAGGATGTTGCCAGTACTCAGTGGTCTGAGTTGGAGGAAGAGTTTGGACAGGCCAAGTCATTTTTCTTTAGACTGTAAGACACTGAGGGGAAATCTTAAAAGAAAAAGTGTATAAGATCATGGGAGGCATGGATAGTAAATGCACTCAGTCTTTTTCCCAGGGTTGGGAAATCAAGGACTAGAGAGCATCAGCTTAAAGATAGAGGGGAAAGAACAAAAGGGAACCTGTGGGGCAACTTTTTTTTAATACATAGCTGGGACACATATGGAATGAGATGGCAGCCGACGTAGTTGAAGCGAGTATATTCACAACATTTAAAAGGCATTTGGACAAATACATGGATAGGAAAGGATTCGAAGGATACTGGGCAATGGTAGGGAAATAGCGTTAGTGTGGATGGGCATTTTGATGGGAATGGACCAGTTTGGACCAAAGGGTCTGTCTCCATGCTTTAGGACTTTATGACTCTAACAACCATTGCTTGTCTCCCACTGAATGTTATATCGTATTTTCCCAATTCACTGGAGTGAACTGGACTCTCTAGCTTTGAGGCTTCCATGATGCTTGACCATATTGTTTAAACATTCGATATTGTTTGCCGACAACCATTTGAAATGCAACATATTAATGTCACTATTCCTCAGAACAAGGTTATTAATTAAACCTTCTAACCACACAACACCAAATCCAAACTAACCTTGTCTCTAGTTTGGATCAGAACATACTCTTCAAACTGTCTAATACACACTTCCGGAAATTATTTTGTACAGCATGAGCAGTCTCGAAGATAATGCAGTTTCGATTCAACTTGAGACATTTCAGTATGACTGCAGCACTCACAAGCATCTAATTTCCAGAGCATAAGATGCACAAAATTTGCACGAATGTTTTGCAGGACATATCACGCCAATGTTTGTTTCTCGTTGCTAAGATCCTTCCAAATTGATTCTGTGGAATCTGAGGGACAGGGTCTGTGGCGTTATTAGTGATAGACTTGGACAAGACATTCGGGGAGGCTCACCTCGACGCTGAAATCATCTGAAGAAATGTCCAGCAACACAAGACATTCTGCATCCCCGTTCTGTCAGGATAAGTGTCACCATATTCTCCCTGCTGTTTCACACTTACTGTATATCTGCTATAGCACCTACCCCAGAACAAATCTCATGCTCTATCTCCAAATAGATTTCATGCACTATGACACTCACTATTGAATTCAGCACCTTCCTTCCATCATTTTGCCTGTCGCAAACTCAATACCCCCACACTAACAACACCTTATGGATTCTGCACTGTGGAGTGACTCCCTCTGGACACCTCACCATTCACCACCACCCCCATCACCACCTACAACAGTACTAACAGCTTATTGCCCCCTACACTTTCTCACATTCTAGGATGAACAGTCTGGAATAGGACAGAAAGGGCCAAACCGGGTGGTCGAGTGCCCGATATCCCTCCCCCCCCCTCCCCGCCATGTTGGGAGGACCTTCGCACAAACAGGAAAAGACCAGAGTGAATCGTGTGGAGATTCCATAATATCCACATCCCAACAACTGAGTAAGAAACAATGTTCAATGGAGGGAAATACCGCTCTGTCTGTTCCACTATTTCCCTCCCTCCCAAAGCAACAAATTGCAGAACGATACAAAGAAATGTTCAGAGAAATATGTAAATGCCCCAATATACCAACACTTACAGCACGTACACAGAAATGGACCCGCACACGTGTAGAGGCATAAAGAGACATATACAGTCACGCACAAACTGGCATAAACACAGATAAAACGCAGAGGCCAAGACACGGAAGGATAAATGTATACACACAATTACACAGACACACAAACGCATGAACAAACACATATACACGCTTGCAGACACAAAGAGACACAGATATGTGTGTCTATAAGACAGCGATAGATAGGTTTTTGATGAATAAGGGTATCAATTCTTACAGAGAAAAGACAATGATGATGAGAAACCTCTAATCCATTATGAAATGGCATTCAGACTCGATGTGCTGAATGACCTAATTCTGCTCCTTTTCTAGTGCTCGTGTGGTGTTATGCTATCAGGTATTCTCTTCCTGGGACAGAAGCGGAGAATGAGTTTAATACATATTTGATTGGAAAGCGTCGGTGATAATGTTGGACAGGATTAGTGGGCTGAATGGATTATGTGTATTCCTAACTATTCTGTTCTTATGTTTCAAGAAAGGTGGCGATTTGTTATTAGGTTAATACAGTTTTATAATAACGGGTCCTGCAATGAAATACGGATGTCCCTTTCACATTAGTGTTGTGTTATCTGTGGTGCCCTCATCCTCAGGGAGCAGAGAAGACTCGGTTATTGAAGATATTCAAGGCTGAGCTCGACTGATCTCTGCTGGACAGGAGAGTCAATGCATACTGGAAACAGACAGGAGACGGATTGTTGTACATACTCGGATCAGCCATGAGCATTCTGAATGGTGCAGCTGAATGGCCAACTGCTGCCCCTAACCCATGGAGTTAGTCTGCAGATGCAGCAAGTAGTTTGGAAAGTTGTTGTTTCTGGGAAATAGTATCGGGTTTAATTGTAGGAATGTTTAACTGCATTTGCACAGGGAGACTGCAGATGCTGGAGGTCAGAGTCGAAATGTGTGCCTCTGGAAAAGCACAGCAAGTCAGGCAGCATCCGAGGAGCAGGAAGTCAATGTTTCAAGTATAAGCCCTTCATCAAGAATGTGCCCGAAACATGACTCTCCTGCTCTCTATACACACGTTCCTGGAAGGTCATTTGACACGAAGCATGATCAGTTTCAGTATTGGGTGAGAAATCTTTTTGAACCATCTACAAGTTTGAGAACAATCAGCTGGATACATATTTTCTCTTGTCAGGGTGTTTAAGAGTACGGAATAAACTTTAAGAATAAGATGTATTGATTGTTATGAATGCATAGGCGTGTACTGAACCTTTTAATGAGAGTGAAAGCTGGCAAGGACATAACAAGCACAGAGTGTGCTGAAAGGTTTTTAAAAAGTAACATTTGGCTGAAACAAATTGCTGAGGCGAGTGCTATGGTATGCAATAAATTCGAATTTGGCCAATCAGATTAACTTACGCCCCAAGAAATCAAAATCCAAACGAATTAGAATTTTAACAATATGAAACCAATGAGACAATCCGATGTTTTGGGGTATAAAATCGGGCATTTTGTCCAGTTAGCCACAGCGACAAAGAGCACTAACAGACGCAGACTGCCTTCAGAGTCGTTCTCTGAAAGCTACCTGTATCTATGAAATCTGTGCAGCAGAAGACCGAAGAAAAGCCCCAGGTAAACCTACTGAGGAAGATTCACAGGAAGATCGACATAACTCGCTTGGGGTTTTGAAATACAATTTTTTAAAAAATTTCAATGGGATGGTTTTATCAGATCAGTATATTGCTGTAGAGTGGGAAGTAGATTAATTGATCAGACAAGGATGATTACAGTGCAGAAGATTGTTGCTTAATGTTCTGATTTTTCTTGGAGTTAAAGAAGGAACAATAAATCGTCGGATTTGGTCGATCTTTGTCACTCACACTTTTATACACTATGAGGCGCGGTGATGTTTTTCTGTGTGTCTGGTTTAAATTAGCAGAAGGCCTTCACACTGTGCCGTAACATTGATTTTAACGCAGATATAATGTAAATATCAACCGATTTCGTAAAATTATGCAGACACATACAAATATTCCATAAAATTGTAAAGCTGGGATTTTTTTTTTGCTAAGGAAAGGCACTGTGTACAACAGCAGTAATGTTGCACTTGCACATAGCCCATTTTCATCCATTCCAGATAAATTTCAAGGAAATCACACATGATCTTTTTTGGTGTTCATTTAACATTATTGCATATATTAAAAAAGGGAGGGAGAAACCGTTACCTGCCTCAGAAGCAGCAGCCTACTGCTTCGTCTCTCTCTCATTTTGTTCGGCCTGACAAGAGAAAAAAAACTTGCATCATCTTTACCAATCGTGGAGGTTTCGTGATGAAAGACTCTTTGGCATTTTTCCACTATCTGACGCAAAACAAATTGAACCAAATCCAATTGTTCCAGGGAGATACCCTATTCCCAGCAGCTTGTGTGAGCGGAAGAACTTCAGAGGACAGAATAACATTTGGTACACTCTGTCATCTTTCCATTTGTTAAGAGTTCAGCTATTATGAAACTCTGGAAAGCTTTCAATTTTCTGTTTTGTCTTAAAATATATGTGTTCAGTGTGCAAGCAGGTACATGTTTGTGTGTTTGTCACATTTTTCTTGAAGATGAGCCAGGCTTACAATTATATCATTGGCTTTGTCAGTAAACTTTGAAATTTGTTGTAACCAGTGGAGGAATGTGAGTGCAAAAGGTATCAGTGACACTGTAACATTGGTTGGAACACGAATGAGAAATTCTGAAAGAGATGTACAAATGAGAATTCCCTTTCCCCAAAGTTTGTGATGTTTGGGTGTTTGCATTTATTCAAAGTTGTATCTGTTAAATATTTGACAGTCAAGTGAATGAAGGAAAATGGAGCCCCGAGAGAAAAGTGCTGCTAAAACCACAATCAGATCAACCACGAACTTAGTGCCTGGTACAGCAGTGACAGAGTGGCGAATGACCCACTCCTGCTCCTCACTGAAATGTTCCAATGTTCTATTTAGCCCCGTCACAAAAGCAGATGGAGGCCACTTGCTCCAAATACATGGTCCACAGTAACATAGGGTATAATTCAGTCGCTCCAGACTGAGATACACAGTTTGGTGTGGGTTGGAAAATGTTATTGGGAAGTGCAAGCTGGGTTCGAAAGACACCTCTGATCTCTTTACACAGTGTTTCCTCTCTGCAACTTGTGGTTCATTTGTTGGTCATGTTGTGGACCCAGATTCACTGTCAATACAGCCCACAGACATTACTCAGAGATGATACACAAAAGACTTTGCTCTCTCTGACAGCAACATTCAATGACAGAACATTCAGGAAAATTACAACCATTAACTTTGCAGTTACAGAATATGAGAACATAAGGAACAAGGTCAAGTAATTCAGACAGTAAATCCTGCTGTGCCATTGTGTACCACCATGGCGGATCCACTGTTGGCGTTAACCCCATTCAATTCTCAATTCCTCACACCCTCAACTCAATGATTGAGGGCAAAAACCAATCTACTTCCTCTGTAAATACGTTCAGTGATCTAGCTTCCTGGACTCTCTAGTCCAGATAGTTCCTGACATTCACTAGCCTTTGTGAGAAGAAAACACACCCGACACTGACGCAATAACCTATTGATATGTTCAATAGAGGTGAACACAAGAGCCAAGCTAAGAGTGACAGACCCTGATATCAAGGCAGGAGTTGACTCTGGATGGTATCAAGGAACGCTGACTCAATTAAGTTTAATGGGAATCAACCACAAAAGCTCCTCTGGTTTGGGCCATCCATAGCACAAAGGAAGATGTTCGTGGTTTGTGGACATCAATCATTTCACTCCCAGGACATCCTTTCAGGAGATCTCCAGGGTAGATTCCTTAGCACAAACGTCTCCAGCTGCTGCATCAATGTCTTTCCTCCACCATCAGATCATAAGTAGTGATGGTCACTGAAAATCAGACAATTTTCAGAACATTTTGTCTCCTGTCAGCTCCTGAACCAGTCTGTATCCATGAGCAGCAAAACCCGGAAAACATTCATGCTTGTGCGATTAAAGTGCCGGTAACATTCATATTACAGCACAGCCAGACACTGCACATTTCCACAGTTAAAAGAGGAGCTCATTCAGCATCTCAAGCTTGTTGCACATGGATATGAGGAATTAATTCAGGCAATCGAAACGAATTAACAAGAAGAGAGACAAACTATTCAACCCCTCTGCCTGTTCCACAGGAAATGAAGCAGTCTGGTCAGTGCATCTAATTGCTAAACAGGAAGATGCAAAGTCCAATCAGACCCTTGTACGTGTTCCATGCGATCACGACGAGAACATTCAGCCCCTCAAGGACTTATGCAGGAATAGGAGGATGTAATTGATGCTCCAACGTGACAAACCAATGGAGCAGAGACTACATACAGAGACGGCTCCGTGATGTTCCTCGGGGCCCCACTGCATGTGGAACGCGTGCTTTTTAACTTGGTTTCCTGGTTGTGAGGAGATAAGTTAAATATTTTATTCAATGTCTCAAGAAGGCATCTTGCACCTCCGAGAAGACAGACCCATGTTCTCGATCGAGGACAGAGGCTGTTGGTAATAGTTAACTGTTTTAAAGTGAAAGTATTGTGGCTGTTGTCGAGATTGTGGATAACATGACGTTTAGTGCAGAATCACACATACCGAATGCACTATATTAATGTCGAGAAATTGTATGCAAAGCCTGAATCTGTCTCTGTCAATCGACATGGAGAGTGGGGCTGAAGTAGGGGAAACGTTCTCAGAGGCACTTAAACTATCGAGAATTATAATCTGAGTAAAAAAAAAACAAACTATGGAATTTATCACGTTCATAGTGTCTGTTTAGAACATAATGAGTAATTGTCCATTCCCCTCAAGTTTCAATTCAATCACTTCTTATTCTCTCAAAGCGTTACAGATTAATCTTCACTCACTCCTCATGGTGCCATGATCCCAGTGATTAGTCTGTTGATACTCTTTCACACTTTCTCTGTGACGAGGAGATCATTCCTTATAAAGGAGTGAAAGTCTTCCCACAATACCCTAAATACTACCTCAACAACACTCTCAGGGATGATCACAATAATTGCCTTCCCTCACTTTGCAGTCTCTGTTTCTTTCCTGTGGTGAGAAAAAGTCATTCCTTCTCTATTCCCTGAGACTGACATGAAATTTACAAGTTCCTTTTGTCTGTACATCAACATCAATAAAGCCAACACCAGAGATGGAGATGAACATCACTCTTATGAAGAATTTCAAAGAGATAGAATACACTTAAGACAAGGTATGGTCAACTGCCCCAATGGAAATTAGCTGTCGGAGTATGGTAAACAGGCAGAGGAAGGAACTAACTTTCCATTTGTTGTTTCCTCATGGGATGTGTGTAGCCCTGGTCAGGCCAGGATGTTATACCGATCTGAAACTGAGTGGCTGTTTCAGCTGTTCAACAGGACATTTAACAGTAAACTACTTTGCTGTGAGTTTTCAGTCACACAAAGACCGAACCAGGCAACGATGACCCATTGGCTTCTCTAAAGGACATGAGACGAGCAGATGAGCTTTTTATCACAAATGATAGTGGTTTCAGTATAATTACATCAAATTCCTTCATTAGATATCAATGGATTATTATTTGATGGCAGTAGATTATGAGTCAATGACTTGAGCACGATACACTGCTTTACATCTGACAGATTCTGTGCAGAGAACAAGTTAAACATCTCAAGTGCAATTATTCTGTAACGGACACGTGGTTTGAAGAGATTTGAAGAAACAGCTGTATCGGATTTAACAAAAGCAAAAACGATGGTTCATTCAGCAGTTGTGCTGAGGCTGAGGAGGAGACTGGGATATCATAATGGTGGTATTGGACAGGATTGGTATGTGGGGAGGTTATGGAAATGCAAATCTGTGCAGGACAGAAAGGGTATGGAGTTTGAGAACAGTCTGGTTCCTTCTCGCATGTCAGTGAGTAGTTTGTAAATAGTAATTTGCTTTATGTAATTTACAGGGAAAGGAGTTTTTGATTGGAAGTGAAGACATTGATATCCATTTTCTAAATTTAACAGATCATGAGCAGAAATTCAGTTTAACCCAGTTTAACAGTCAAAGGGAATTACTTACTAGGGACATCAACTATAGCGAGGATGGGATAATAACCACCTTGAATAATCCAAAGGATACCATGGATCCTCCATGCTAATGATATCCAAGGCTGAGAAAGATAGTAAAGATCAAAGGATAAACTCCTGTCCATTGTTGGAACATTCAAGTCTAATGTTCTCAGATTCAGATCCATTGTTGGAACTTTCGAGTCTAATGTTCTCAGATTCTGATCTCTCCACCCCTTCTGTCGGTGATGCTGCCTCTCACACTATGGGATAGCACATTGACAGAGCCCATTTATCGTTTATCGATGGAATCCTCCACTGGGATAATTGGGATCCACAGAGATTGACAGGAATCACAGTCGGTGAACAAATAGCTCCAGTTAACCCCTTTCAATTCAATATTGATTTTACTAAAATTCAAAATGATGTTTAAAATTTATACATTCAGCAAGGGATATCTGGGAGTGACTGAGGGAAAGGATGTTGGAAATAGCATATTTCTTGTGTGTAATCATTCAATCTGGCTTGGATATGGGAGTAATGACAGAGGGCTGTTGGAACATAAACCAGTTTCGCCATTTATAAATGGAAACGTACAGCCTGAAATTATTCATCAGTGATTATAATGTTGACTTAACTTTTATAGTCCATAATTTAGTGGGAAAAGGTGCTCAAAGCAACATGGACTATAACAGGCAAACTGCAAACTCCATAAATATCGCCATCCTACATCACGGGACAGCCCTGTACATAAGTGTAAAAGGCATGGTTGTCATACCTGCACAGTCCTCAGCCAGAAGTGTTGATTTGATGATCCACCTCACCCTCGCCATGCTACCCGCAGAATCACAGATGCCAGTCTTTAATCGATCTGATTTGCTGTATGTGACATGAAGAAACAGCTTAACACAGTAGATACGACAAAAGCAATGGGCCCTGACACCATTCCTGCAATGGGACTGAACACTTGTGCTGCACAACAAGCCGTATTCCTGGGGAAGCTGTTTCATTCCAGATCCAACTCTGACATCTCCCTGGCAATGTGGAAAATAACTCAGCTATGTCCAATCCCATAACAAGGGAATAACTACAGTCTGACCATTTACCACGCCCTGAGTCCTGTCATGATAGTCACATTGTGGAAGTTCTTTTTGACAGAGATTTCAAGCAGCACAGATGTAACCAACTCAGTGTGGTCCCCATGAAGAGATGGTGTTGTTGTGGAAAAGTCACTGGATTACTAATCCAGTCCAGACAAATGCTGTGGCAGCTCGTGGACGTTATAATTAATAAAATATCGAGCTGTAAAACCTGGAGTCATTAACAGTGACCTTGAAGCCAATGTCGATTGTAAATACCCATTTCCTTCCTCAATGTACTTTCAGGAAGTGAATCTCCCGTGCTTTCCTGGTCTGGCCTAAACGTGACTCCAGGTACACAGACATGTGAAACACTCTTCAATGGTCTCGGAAACGGCCAAGCAAGACAATCAATTGTATCATACTGTTCCGGGGTCTTAAAGGATAAAACTGTACAGACCACCCGGCACCAGCATCAGTATTGGAACGGGAAATACTACCGTGTTCACTCTGCAGAGACCTCCTTCCTAACATCTGAGAGCAGGTGGCAGGCTTTACAGAGCTTTCCCACAGACTGCACAGAAACATAGGGAAAGGAGTAAGTCATTCAACACACTGAGCATCCTCCATTCTAGTTCATGGTGAAAATCTCCTCAATTCAGTTTCCCCACAGTGTTGATATCCTTTAGTATGTTTAAACATCGGAACATGTAAAATAGGAACTAATGTATTCTCTTTGGTCCATCAATTTTGATCCTCCATTTTATATACAGGCAGTTATCCAGTAAAGGTGTGTTTATTAAACGCAATTTCGCTGCAACACAATTAGTGAATTGTGCCCCTTTCTTTATAAAGCGAGTTCCCGTTCACTGATATGGGAATCTGTCTCTGGCTCCAGCTGAACAGTAAATCCCAGCCTCAGGATTCCTCTGTCTGCCAAATGCATCCTCAGTGTGTTCAGATAAAGCAGGAATATAATCCGCTCTGCAAGCCTTGCAACTGAGGTTGAATATGGGATTTGTAGTCTACATTTAGAAGGAAATTAATTTCAAACCGGGAGGGGAATATATTGGAGAGGACTGGAATTCCGCATCGGCATCACGTGGTCAATCAGCCCGCACGCTTTCTGAAGAAGATCTTGGTGAAAAGTGCAGGGCTGTAGTCAGTGACTGTAGTGTAAAAGTGTGACATTTACTCTACTAATTCATTGCAATATACGGTTTAAAGATTTATGCAGCCTCGGTTTGGATGGAATGGATGAGGGTTGCTGAGGGATGGACGATAATTTTTTTAATCTTTTTAATCTGTCTTCCCTGTCTGTGGGAGTATTGTCGGTACAATGCACTGTTGTATATGATTCACCCTGTTTATAAAAGGGGGCAGGAATAAAATAACAGACGGGCTGCATAAAATGTTTGGTGGAGAAGTTTCTAGATCCCTTTGTCTAATGCTGCTCCAAGTTTAAAATTCCCTGTTATCAAGTCCTTTCTTAACCTTGTGACATCATTCAGAACATTCAAACTGCTGCTCAGGAAGAGGGAGAAACAGGAGGCAGTCACTCAACTGCTCGATTCTGGGACACAGGAACAGGAGACATTCTTTCAACTGCTCAAGACTGGGACACAGGAACAGGAGGTAGTCACTCAACTGCTCGATTCTGGGACGCAGGCACAGGAGACAGTCTTATAACTGTTCGAGATTGGGACAGAGGAACAGGAGGGAGTCACTCAACTGCTCGAGACTGGGATACAGGGAAATCTGGAAGCTAGTGAGTCCCCAGATTTCTGTTCCCCAGGAACAGGAGGAGGTGACTCACTACCCACCAGTCTTGGACACTGGGAGAAAAGGGAGATTGGCTTGTTACTAACAGAAATATCTGAATACGTTGCGTGAACAAGCCATTCAATCCTGCTCCAACATTCTTCAAAACCATGGCTGATCTGATTGTGATTCTCTCATTCCATTTTACAGAGATTCCCCTCTCTGCAGTCTCTGCTCCATTTGTTGGTCATGTTGCAGATCCAGATACTGTAACTACAGTCACCATGTTTCATCCAGAATTGAGTCACCAAAGTCTCTGGTCTTCCAGAATTTCCACAGCATTTTAAAACACAGCCTCAAGGGAACCATCCCCAGCACTCCCCAGCGTACAAAAACTAGAGTTAAGTCAAATGTCAGTAAAATGCAAGTGAGAAGCCTGGTCTGAATCACTAACAGTTGTGGGGATTCCTCATGTTACTGAGCACATGAGCAGCAGAGAATGATTCACGCAGGCATTCAATGGATAGGCACAGAGCAAGTTACAACGATGTGCCTCAAAACTGCTAAAACCCCACTCTCCAACATGGAGTACAGGGCAGGACACTGGGACACACACAGAGAACACATGCACACAGACACACACGGACACACAGACACATTAGCATCTTTTGGATATAACTCGATAAGTTATGCTTAATGATGGGATCAAGGCTTGTTGTGAGAAGGCAGGAGAATTGGCTTGAAAAGCATGTCAGCCATGATCAATAGCTCAGTAGACTGGATGGGCCAAATGGCCTTTTATTCTGCTGTAATTATTTACGGTCTACGGTACATGCATTTGTCTGTGTTTGTGCGCATACTTGTGCATGTGTGTCCGTGTTTTTGTGTCTGTGTTTTTGTGTGTTTGAGTGTGTCTGTGTGTATATGTCTGTGTGTGTGTGTCTGAGTGTGCTTGTCTGTGTATGTATCTGTGTGTGTGTCTGTGTATATTTGTGCTCCTCTGTATTTTCAGAAATGGAAATGTCAATGTACATTTTTTTTTATTTCTATTCTGTTTGACATTCACCTTGCCATCATAGTTTGAGGAACTTTGTTTTCGTCATGAATTTGTTGTTTTAACAAATGAAGGAAATCAACCTGACCTCTTCTGAGGATGACCCTGATCCAATGTGAGACCTATAACATTGGCCATATCATCAAAATGGTTACACCGATAATTTGCTGTGACCAATGGAGCAGTGTCAGTAGAAAATAAAACAGTTACCCAACAACCCAAGGAACTCTGGACCAGTGAGCCTGACATCATTGATGGCTATGAAAGAGGCTCCTCATCACTCCTAACTGTGCTTCCCCTTTCTGCAACCTGTGCTTCGTTTGTTGGTCAAGTTGTAGATCCAGTTTCACTGTGAATACAGCCCCCATTCCTCACCCAGAGATGGTCCAGACAGTCTGGTAATATTCAACAACAGAGCTTCCAGGAAAATAACAGCCTCTACTTTCCAATAATAGAACTTGAGAAGGCCACAAACAGGGATATGTCATTCATCAACGGGCCACCCCCTCTCCCCCCCCCCCCCCCCCCGCCCAACCATATGCAGATCTTCTCCCACAACAAGTTCATAAGGCTATCTCTTAGGGATAGCCAATTGCATGCATTTTCAAAGGCAAGGATTGATTGGGGATAGTCACCATGGCTTTTTGCATGAGAAATCGCGTTGTACGAATTTGACTGAGATTGTTAAAGAGGTGACAAAGCAGATTGATGAAGGCAGTGTTGTAGATGTTTTCCATACAGATTGGAACAAGTTGTTCGACAAGATTCTGCATATTAAGCAAGTTAGTAAGGTTAGGTCACATGGACACCAGCGCAACCAAGCCAATTGAATACAAAATTAGATTGAAGTGAGGAGCCAGAGGTTGGTAGAGGATTGCTTTTCATACTGGAGGCCTGTTTTAAGGTACGAGGGGAAATAATTTAGAGGGAACTTAGATACAATGTTTTCATACAGAGGGAGGTGTGCACATGGAATTATCTCCCAGAGGAAGTGGTGGAGTCTGGCATCTTGATGGGTATCTGAACAAGGAGGTTTAGATGAATATGAGCTAAATACTCTCAAATCAGTCTTGATCATAATGGGATCTCTGGTCAGCACTTACACATTTGCAGGCTTTATAACTCTATCAGAGGGATGAACAGAAATTCTAAACAGGCATTTCAAGTGGGAATTCTCTTCCCCACAAGTTTCAGATGTCACTTTGTTTATATTTATTCAATGCTGAGTTAGTTTAATATTGGACAGAGAAGTGATTCTTGGATAATAGCACACAGACAGGAACGTGGAGCTGAGACCACAACTTGATCAGCCACAATCTTAGTCCCTGTTAGAGAAGGCTCAAAGTGTCTAATGACCCACTCCTGCTCCTCAGTGCCATGTTTCTGTGTTCCATTCAGCCCATCAAACCTGCTAGACAGGAGCAATTAGAGGCTATTTACTCCTTTCACAGAAACAGAGGAGATCATTCAGCCCCTCAAAACTGTCAAACCCAGTTTGGTCTGGTTTTAAAATGTAGTAGGAATACCCAGGCAGGGCTATGAAAGAGGCTCCTCATCACTCCTAACTGAGCTTCCCCTTTCTGCAACCTGTGCTTCGTTTGTTGGTCAAGTTGTAGATCCAGTTTCACTGTGAATACAGCCCCCATTCCTCACCCAGAGATGGTCCAGACAGTCTGGTAATATTCAACAACAGAGCTTCCAGGAAAATAACAGCCTCTACTTTCCAATAATAGAACTTGAGAAGGCCACAAACAGGGATATGTCATTCATCAACGGGCCACCCTCTCTCCCCCCCCCCCCCGCCCAACCATATGCAGATCTTCTCCCACAACAAGTTCATAAGGTCTAATATCCTCTTTCGTGTCCAATTCGTGTCTGAGCCCTCAACTCAGACTGGTCAAAAAGCACTCCCTGCCCCCACACTGTGACCTATTAATATGAGCAAAAGACGTGAACACAAAGGCTCAGGGAAGAGTGACCGACCCTGACATCAAGGCATCATTTAACTAAGGATGGTCTCAAGGAACCTGAGCAGGATTGCACTTAATGGGAATGAGTTGTAAACTTCCCTGGTTCGAGTGATTTAAAGTATAACGCACAATGATTGTGGTTTGGATACAAAAATCCATGCAGTCCTCGAGAAATCTGCAAACGTTCCTCAAGGTAGCTTCCTCAGCACAAACATCTTCAGCTGCATTATAAATGTCTTGCCCCCACCATAAGATTAGAAGTGTGGGTGTTCATTGAAGGTCACACAATATTCAGGAAAAAATGTCCCCCTTCAGCTCCTTAACTAGTCTGTGTCCATGTGCAGCACGATCTAAACAACATTCAGGCGTGTGCTGTTGGAAGTATCGGTAACATTCATGTAACAGTGCTGCTGGACACTGCACAATTCCACAGATAAAATGAGGAGATTATTCAGCTCCTCACGCTAGCTTCACAGGAATATGAGGAAGTCATTCAGCTCAATGAAATTATTGGACAAGTGTCGAGATAACCTACTTAGTGCCTCCAACCAATTATAGAGGAAGTGAAGGAGTCACGTGTTATGGACGACAGCAGAGCTCCTCAAAAATATTTGAAGGCGTTGGCCTCGACTCTATTAATAATTAAGTGTTCTGATACATGTACTTGGCAAAAAGGAAAGATCAGACACAAGTTCTCAGATGCAGTGCTCCAATCGAAGAGGGAAAACAAATTAAGTGAAAATTTAGAGAAAGTTGCAGCCAGGAGACTTCCACTGAAGCGTCCAACGCTGTGGAGACCTCAATAGTTTCTGGTGTTACTGAGAAACCAAAACCCTTCCTGTAATGTGGCTGCCTGAACTGCACACAGTAATCTATCTATGGCCGAACCAATGGCATGTTTAACTCATATATTGTCGCCTCGATGAATAAACACTATGCCTATAGTCCCGTGTGATTTCTTAACTGGGTATTATACTGTCCAGTCACGTTCACGGATATGTGGAGAAACACCCTCTGACGTCCCTAGTGTTCTGCTATTCATTGAATTCTTCCCTGTCTGGTTACTTCTTACAAAGTGCATCACCTCATATTTATCAGGGGTCCATTCCATTTGCCATTGATCTGACAATCTGAACTATTCCATCTGCAAATTACTGTAACATAAGGCCTTCCTCCTCACTGCCAACCACCTGGCCAAGCTTTGTGTCAAACACAAAATTACTTATTAAGCTTAACCCCCCACCCCCCACCACCCCCTCCATATTCACATTTACATCATTTATGAATACCACAAATAATTTGATACACTGCACTGCTCGCTGTGGTACACCACCAGACACTCGTCTATCTCTACCACTTGTCCAGTAATTTGGGACCACATAGCTGTTCTCCAGTCCTTTAGCACCTCCCTTGTGTGGTCAGATTCGACCAAAACATTTAGGTCAGGACATTTCCTCTCCTGTCTCCAACAGCATCCTGCGATACAACTCATCTGGACTTTACATTATCCAAAACCATCGATCCCAACTTGCATCTTATATCAAACTGTTCGAGAGTTTCCCAATCCATCTTCTTGAATTCTGTACCTGCATCTTCCTTCTCCCAACTAAAACAGATGTGAAGCTCTCGTGTTGCAGTCTATCAATGATCCCCAGTTTCACATACTGATTCCCCCCTTGGTTTCGAAATGGATCCGAATTTTACCCTGGTAATTCAGCAATGGAAGAGAACTGAACCATGCTGGAATTGATCTCAGCCAAGCTGCAGAAGCATGACCAGGAGATTCAGCATCTCGGGCCACATGTCATGGAGGTGGAAGAGTGGAATGCGCCTTAGGAAACCATGGCGGAATCCTCAGTTGTTCGGGTCGAAGCCCTAGAATGGTAGGTCCAGGCCTTAGTACAGAAGGTCGAGGACCTCGAAAATTGGAGCTGTCAGAAGAACATCAGCTTGGTCAGGCTGCCGGAACGGGAACAAAAATGCCAGCTCATCAGCTTCTTCGAACAATGGCTCACACAATTTTTGAAACTAGAAGTCAGGGCAGACTGGGTGAGCGTCGAGCGGGTCCACCGGGTCGCAGTGTGCAGGTCCGGATCGGACCAGTATCCCTGTCCGGTCCTTCTGCAACTCCAGCACGATAGAGAACAATAGGTACTGGAAACTCCTTGAGCCGTGGGGCACGTCATATAATAAAGGGGAGAATTTAACTGACGTATGGACCTTGAGGTGGATAGGATGTCGAGGGGTTTGGCAGGTTTTCCCCCGCCACCCAGGCAGCTGGAGGACCTGAACAGGTAGCTGGGTTGGTCTATGAGTGAGATGACTTCACCCTGATGATAGGGACTTCACCTTTTTTTCTAACCCACATAAATGACTTTCTAGGATTGGCATGTTGTTTGCCCCATTGGTCTTTTCAAATTCGATGCTGTCCTTTAGAATTGGGAACGATTTCTGATCATGTGGTGGTGTACATGGAGATCAAGGATGGTGGTGATGGGACAGGCTCACGGCACTGGCACGTGGATCATTTCCTCCTGAAGGATAGAAACTTCATTGCGTATTTTTTGGGTGAATTTAATTTGTTTTGGAACATGAACTTGGGCGCAACCAGTAATCCGACGGTGCCCTAGGAGACTGCCAAAGCCTATATAAGGGATTTGATTATTTCTTACTTGGTGACTCAGACGCGGCAGGAGGGAGAACAGTAGAGTATGCTTGAGGCTCGGTGAAGAGAGCTGACACACCATATTTTGTCAGACCATCTATAACTGAATTGCAGCCCTCCGGACTGCTCTGAATGCTGCACTCACCCAGAGAGCAAAGAGAGAGATTTCCTTTGCGAAACAGAATTTATTCGAGCATGGTGATAACCAGGTAGATTTGAGGCGTACTTGGCCAGAAAGAAGATTTCTGTTATTATCACCCGCGATCCCAAGAAGATTAATGCAGCATTCAGGAAGCTCTACTCTGGGTTGTTCCAGTCAGCGGGCTGGGAGGACAGATTGGCGACGATGGAGTCCTTTATTAAGACCTTGGACATCCCAGGTGTAAGTTCAGAGCAGGCATCTCTTTAGAATGCCCCTCTCATAATCAGAGAGATACAGGAGACAATGAAGCTGCTCCAGAGTGGTAAAGCCCCCGGCCCAGATGGACTTTCAGAGTGAGTTTTGGAAGGAGTTCAGAGACAAGCTGGCTGGGCCAATGTTGGATATGTACAATTAATCGTACAGTCAGGACTGCCTCCCATCCTCTTTGAGAGAAGGAAACATTCATCTTATTCTCAAGACAGGGAAAGTCCCAGAGGATTGCACTTTGTCTGTGCCTATTCATTATTAAACGTGGACTTCAGAATGTTGTCGAAAATGCTGGTTTTGAAAGTCCATTGTGAAAGAGGACCATTTTTATTAGGGGCCGTAGGTCCTCTGATAATATTAGAAGAGTGCAAAATATGGTTCCAGTGTGCCAGCAAGGTTCGATTCCAGGCTTGGTAGTCTCCCTGGATGCAGAGAAAGCATTAGATCGGATGGAGTAGATGTGCATCTTTTATGACCTTGAATGGTTTGGTCTTGGAGGGGTCTTCGCCAGGTGGGTGGCAGTGTTATATAGTGACCTGAAAGCAGCCAATTTCACGAAAGGTATAAGATCTGACAATGTTAGTATTGACAGTGGCAGCCAACAAAGTTGCCCCCTGTCACTGTTATCATTTACATTAATGATTGAGCCGTTGGCATCTGGGGGGGACGCCAATATCACTCCCAAGGAGGTAGGACCAGGAAGGAATAAGATCAGATGGCGTTCCTCTCTTTCTAACTAACCCAATGATATCTGTGTCCTGTTTAATACGAATGATTAATTTATTTGGATCTTTCTCAGGGTATAAAATCAATTTATGAATTCGGAGGCCATCCCTGTTGGGGGTCTTATTGGAGTACCGGACCTTGGGGTGGAATCTGATTCCCTTCCAGATGGCCACAATGAGGTTTAGGTGTTTTTATCATCCAAGCCTTCGATTAATTATGTAAAGCTAACTTCGTGCAGTTGCTAGAGAATATAAGACAGAATCATCCAATATTCTGTTTGGGTTAGCTCTGGTTAAAATGAATGTCCTTCCTTGTTTCTGATACCCCATGCCAATTCTCCATTTGACGTTGCCTAGGCAGGCGCTACGGAGGATTAACAGTTGGCTTTGATCTGTCATCTGGCGTCACAGAAGGCCTCCTATTAACCTGGACAAATTGCAGCTTCCACAGTGAATGGGGGCGTGTAGATTTTCCATAGTTTAAGAAATACCAACCAAGTTCCTTGCTTTCCGATGTGGCTGATTGGGCTTGTCAAGACCCATGGTCACTTTGGCTGGACATCGAGGCCTTCTAGACAAATTGTCCCCTCATTAATCTGTTGTTGATGGACAAGATGAGGACTGTTATGGAGAATTGCAGAAACCGATTGTCCCTAACACAGTGAAAGCATGGAGAATGGTTGGACAATACTGGATTAGTGGTGCTGGAAGAGCACAGCAGTTCAGGCAGCATCCAACGAGCACCGAAATCGACGTTTCGGGCAAAATCCCTTCATCAGGAGGTTGAGGGCACTTTACAAAACAAAAACTTCGGCTTTCACTCCCATTCTAGGATTGGTAGGATTCCAGCGGAATTTATGGATTCTGGCTTTAGGCTCTGGGAGTCCAGATGAATTTCCTGTTTGGGAGAATTTTTTGACAGGGAGGTCATGATGAATTTTGAGCAGCTGAGCCAGGAATATGAGGTATCTGGGAGGGAACTCTTTTGTTACTTTCAGCTTCAGGACTTGATACAGAAAAAGACTATATTAATAGTTCATCTCTGTAAGTCAGATGTGGAGACGAGAGTGCTTCAGAGTACGGGCACTCTCTCGTTCAGCGTCTTCTGTCATTTATTAGTAGATCGTGTCTCAAAGGACATTGACCCTGTTGCAATAGCACAGGAAGAGGCTATTCAGACCCTGGGGCCTGATATACAGTTACGGGAGGAGGCCAATTAGCTCCTCGAGTCGTTAACACTGGGCCCAGAGTAGGCCATGCACACCAATTTCCTGTTATGCAGCAATAGGATCAGACTATTCAGCCTCCTCAAGTCTGTAACATAGGAACTGGAAGAGGGACTGGAGATTGGTGCACTGGGATACCAGGAGGATACTCAGTCCCATCGAGCCTGTTGCACGGGAATTGGAGAAGGTTGCAACCTATAAGATGTCTTATGGGAAAGGAGGAAGACGTTTACCTCACTTGTCTCGTGTATGGGAACAGAAGAAGGCCAATCATTCCCTCAGTCCTATATCAGTGATGCAGGAGAGACCGTTCAGTATCTCCAGCCTGTGATGCAGGAATATGAGAAGGTGTGTTCAGCCCCTCAAACAGTGACACAGCAACAGGAAGATTGCATAAGCCTACACGACTCTTATGCATCAACAGGAGGAGGAAAGGCAAACCATCGAGACTGTGATGTGGAACACCAGAAAGACATCAACCCACCGATTTTGTGCACAAGGAAGAGAATAACTCCATTCAGCGCTCAGCCCTTTTACAGAGCAATCAAAGCAGGTCATTTCACGCCATGTGCCAATTATACAGGATTGGAGCGAACAAAGAGATTATAGAGAGGTAAGAATTTAGAATTATCACCTTCGTGATGGAATATATAGTAGTGAGAAAACTGTTGAAATTTAAGAAATATTGTTAATGTCGATTATTCAGGAATTAATGACAAGAAATTTGAAAAGTCAAACCACAATCCATCAGAATCAACATGATTTTGATCAAGGGGAGCCTAGAAATGAAATATTTGGACTTCCAGAAGGCATTGCTTAGCTCTGCACAAATGATTAATCTGCAGAATAAGATCGTTTACAATTAAAAGTAATTTATCAGCTTGGATAGAGGCAACACAATGCAGTGAGATGGAAAAATACGGGTCATTTTCTGTTGGCAAAATTCAACTTTTAGGAAACCATATGTCTTGGTCCCCAGGCCCCAACTATTAACAATCTATAGTCTTAAGTAGTTGAGAGGATAGAACATGTTATAACCAAATTAACAAATGACACTAACTCAGTTGAGAAATTGCAATGAAGATGCAAGAAAGTTAGAAAATGTATATGGATAGGTTGGGGCAACATTTGACAGAAGAAACTGAACAACGAAAAGTATGAGTTTATCCGTTTGGATCAGTGTAGCAGAAAGGCAAATTATTATCCAAATGGAGAGAGACTTCAGAATGATTAGCTGCAGAGGGATCTGGCTGTCTGCGTCCATACTACAGAATACTCCGATGTAGGTACAGCAGATAATGAGAAAGGCAAGTGGAACTTTGGCATTTATTTCTAAAACAATGGATTATAAAGGGAGGGAGGTGTGCGATGTCAACGGAGTACTGTGTGCAGTCTTGGTGTCCTGACTGTCGGAGGGATGTATTTGCCATGGAGGCAGTTCAGAAGTGGTTTACTCGATTTACTCCAGAGATGAGGAGATTGTCCTCTGAAGAGAGATTGAGCAGTTCAGGCCAACACTGCCTGCAGTATAGAAAAATGAGAGGAGATGTCAGAGGTCTGGACGATGTTAAAGGTGATTGACAATGTAGATGCGAAGTGGATATTTCCTCATGTGGGACAATCTCGAACGATCCTAAAACCATAGTTTTTGGATGAGGTGGGGGAGAATTTAAACAGGGGTGAGGAGAACATACTTCTGTCACAGGGTTGAGAATCTGTGTAATTCACTACCCCAGAGTGCAGTAGGTGCTGGGATATTGAGTATTTGAAGGAATATGGAGAGCGGACAGGAACGTGGAACTGAGGCCGCAATTACATCAGCTATGATTGTATTCAATGTCGGAACAGGCCTGAGGGGCTGGATTGCCGAACTGATGCTCCTCGTTCTTATTCAGCTCTTTGAATGTGTTACATATAAATGGGGGAGGACTGGTGATCAAACAGGAAGCAGAAACTCTGGATAAATCAGCCTTAGTCTGTTTGACAGAACGTCACCAGTGACCAGTGCTAGGTCCACAGCTCTTGACAATCTGTATCAATGATCAGGAGGAGTGGAACAAATGTACTGTAACTATGTATGCCGATTAAACTAAGATAAACAGGAAGCTAAATTATCAAGGGAGGGTGGAGAGTCTGTAATTGGATATGGACAGGTGAAGTCAATGGATAAACATTTAGCAAATGGGATTAAAGATAAAATATAATCTGTTATTTTCTTTAGAAGAATGGTAGGTAGTATGTTACTGAAACGGAAAAATACTACAGGACTTAGTGATGCAGTGTGTACTGGAGGGTTCATTCTGACCCGATCAGACACGGGAAGTGTTGCTCCATCCCCCTGATGTTCCCAGGGACCCAATTGCTCTCAACCACCAAATATATCCTCCGTCTCCAAATGGTGATATTGACGTCGGCATACTGGGAGATGATGGACCTATCACCCACTCCTGCCTGGAAAGATCGGGATCATAGAAGCTGAGTGAAACAATGACCCTGGCAGCACCGTCCTCCCCCTGGTGTGAAGATTCAGATCGTGTTGAAGGAAGTGACACCACTCTGTGACCAGCTCCTTGTTCAATCAGGGTCCCCTCACACTCTGCTACTGAGTTAAATGTAACTTGGGAAGCTGTTCCTGGAAAACCCAGAGTGGATACAGCAGATCCCTTTCGCCAAGCACACTCACTCCACGTTTTCAGATCTTCCTCTCTTTGCAGCTTCTGCTCCATTTGTTGTGCATCTTACAGACGCAGGTGTTGTAACTACAGTCCCTATGCTCCGTCCAAAGTTGGGTCACCAAATCCTCAGGTCTCCCTGAATGTCTGAGGCGGGTCACACACAACCTCCAGCAAACCATCCACTAACCTCCACTAACTTTTCTATAACAGGAGTCAGACAGAAGCCACTCAGCTACAAGTTCGATGGCTGCTCTTTTACAATTATACTCGAGAGGTTTCCTCGTGTTATTGACCACACAATCATCTGAGAGGGACAAGCACAGTTGTTCAGTGGACACGCACAGTCCAAGGTTCAAAGGCGTGTCTAAAGCTGCCAGAACCCCTGACCAACATAAAGCACCACATGGGGCACACCGGGAAGTGAGCAGCAGCTCAGCACACACACACCCCTGTCCAATGATCACCACATGGGGCACACCGGGAAGTGAACAGCAGCCAAACACACACCCCCCTGTCCATGGAGCAGTACATGGGACACCCCGGGAAGTGAGCAACAGTCAAACACATGCACCCATATCTATGGGGTACCACATGAGACACACCAGGAAGTGATCCACAGCCCAGCACACACCTCCCTGTCTATGAACTACCACATGGAACACACCTGGAAGTGAACAGCAGCCCAGCACACACACCCCTGTCTATGGAGCACCACATGGAACACACCGGGAAGTGAACAGCAGTCTGACACATACCATTTAATTGTTTCTGAGCTTCGCAATGCCAGCTCTCGATACACTAGGGATCCAAATGGGACCAACAGCAGGGACGTACAGGAGACCACAAGCCATACATTTTGCACATTGTTTCTGAGCTTCATAATGATTTCCCTTGGATTCCAGGGATATGAGCACCAACGACCAAGTTAAGGTACAGAAAGACGGATATTCATGTTATAATTGGATGATTACTTGATTGACAAGTTCAATAAACGTGGCTTTTCTCAGACAAATGGGATTAACTGGATGAGTAGTACTTTCGTAGGTTCAATAACAAAAATAAGAATATAAAGTAAATGTGCTGACAAATCAGCTGAAATCCACGTCACAGAATCAGACACCATAATCCAGATGATATATCTGTGCAGCATGTAGCAGTGTTCAGACCAGGCTCGTGTACTGCTCAATACAACCCAGCAATCTGTTCAGACCACACCAGTCCATGAACTGCCTCTCCAGCACTGGGAGCTACGCAGTGAACAGCAGTGAATTGTTATGTAAACCAGGAGCAGTTACCCTCCCAACATGTAGAGCTGTGTACACTGCCCCAGTGAATTGTTCAGTAACACTGTGTGTAGATCCCTGCCCAGCGTGGGGAAACCTGCAGCCCATGCTGGAAGTGACAGGATGTGCAGCTCCAATCCATTTGCAGCTCCATATCTCCATTGTATCAATGGATGCAGAATATCTCAAGAGGAAGCAGGAAAATGACTTACGGTTAAGTCGGCAAGGATGTGACAAGGCTCTAGAGGGTTACAAGGTAGTCAGGATGGAAGGGAAGAATAATCTCAGGAGAGAGAGAAGCGGGAATGAAAAGGACTTGGTGAGTAGGATTAAGGTAAAACTTAAGATGTTCTATACTTTTGTGAGGAACAAGATGATTGCTTTAGTGAGGGTAGGGCTCATCAGGATAGTGGAGGGAACTTGCACCAGGAGTCGGAGGAGATAGGGGAACATAGAACATAGAACACTACAGCGCAGTACAGGCCCTTCGGCCCTCGATGTTGCGCTGACCTGTCATACCAATCTGAAGCCTATCTAACTTAACTATTCTATGTATGTCCATATGCTTGTCCAATGACGACTTACATGTACTTAAAGTTGGCGAATCTACTACTGTTACAGGCAAAGCATTCCAAAGCTCTCTCTTTAGGTGTTTCCTGGCTACCTTGTAACCCTCAAGCGCCCCAACTGAGCCTTCACATCCCATCCTAACATAAGTCACCGTCTTCCTCTTGACCAGCGATTCCACTTCATTCGTAAGCCACGGGTCCCGCACTCTACAGCTTCCTCCCTGCCTGACAGGTACATTCATATCTAGGACACACAGTAGCTTTTCCTTGAATATGCTCCACATTTCTAATGTGCCCATCCCCTGCAGTTTCCTTCCCCATCATATGCTTCCTAAAACTTGCCTAATGGCATTGTAATTGCCTTTCCCTCAGCGGTAACTCTTGCCCAGTGTATACACCTATCCCTTTTTATCAGTGAAGCAAACATAACAGAATTGTGATCGCTATCGCCAAAGTGCTCACCTACTTCCAAGTCTAACACCTGACCAGGCTCATTACCCAGTATCAAAACTAATGTGGCTTTGCGCCTTGTTGGCCTGTCTATATACTGTGTCAGGAAGCCCTCCTGCACACACTGGACAAAATCTGACCCCTCTATAGTACTCGTACTATAGTGTTCCCGTTCAATATTTCAAAAGTTGAAGTTCCCCATTATATCCACCCTGTCTCTGTCACTCCTATCGAGAATCATCTTTGCTATCCTTTCCTCTACATCTCTGGAACTATTCGGAGGCCTATAGAAAACTCCCAACAGGGTGATCTCTCCTTTCCTGTTTCTAACTTCAGCCCATACTACCTCAGTTGATGAGTCTCCAAACATCCTTTCTGCAACTGCAATACTGTCCTTGACCAACAATGTTACACCTCGCCCTCTTTTACCATCTTTTCTGTTCTTACTGAAACATCTAAATCCTGGAACCTTCAACAACTATTCCTGTCCCGGCTCTAACCATGTCTCCAAAATAGCCACAACATTGAAGTCCCAGGTACCAACCCATGCTGCAAGTTGATCCACCTTATTCCGGATGCTCCTGGCGTTGAAGTGGACACACTTCAAACCAACCTCTTGCTTGCCAGTGCCATCTTGCGTCCCTGAATATGGTTTTGGACCTCCCTACTCTCAACCCTTTTTATACTCGAACGACAATTTTTGTTCCCATCCCCCTGCTGGATTAGTTTAAACCGACCCCAATAGCCTTAGCGAATTCCACCCCCCTCCCCCCCAGGATATTGGTACCCTTCTGGTTCAGATGAAGCCCATCCTGCTTGTAGAAGTCCTACCAACCCAGAAAGAGCCCCAATTATCCAAGAATCCAAAACCCTCCCTCCTGCACCATCCCTGTAGCCACATGTTCACCTTCTCTCTCTCCCTATTCATTGCCTCACTAGCACGTGGCACAGGCAAGAAACCAGAGCCAACAACTCTGTTCGTCCTAGCTCTAAGCTTCCATCCTAGCTTCCCGAATTTTTGCCTTAAATCCCCAAAACTCTTCCTACCTATGTCGTTGATGTCTATGTGGACCACGACTTGGGGCTGCTCCCTCTCCCCCTTAAGGATCCCAAAAACACGATCAGAGACATCACGATCTCTGGCACCTGGGAGGCAACACACCGACCGTGAGTTTCTCTCGTCCCAACAGAACTTCCTATCTGTCCCCTAACTATGGAATCCCCAATGACTACTGCTCTGCTCCTCTTCCCCTTTCCCTTCTGAGCAGCAGGGACAGACGCTGTGCCGAGCACTCTACCCACTGCTTTCCCCTGGTAAGTCGCCCCTATAGTATCCAAAACGATATTTTTATTGTTGAGGTGAATGACCACAGGGGATTCCTGCACTGCCTGCTGGTTCCCTTTCTGTCCCCTGACTGTAACCCATTTGCCTTTTTCTTGTACCTTAGGAGTGACTACCTTCCTGTAACTCCTCTCAATGACTCCATCTACCTCCCGAATGATCCGAAGTTCATCCAGCTCCAGCTCCAGTTCCCTAACGCAGTTTTCAAGGAGCTGGAGTCAGATGCACTTACAGCAGATGTAGTCAGCAGGGACACTGGTGGTGACCCTTACCTCCCACATTCTGCTGGAGGAACATTCACCTGCCCTAACCACCATTCCCACTAGTCTAAATTCCCAAAGAGACTGTTGAAAAAAAAAATTAAAAACTCGTTAACTTTCCAAGCTGTGGCACAGGTACTTTGTTTTTGGTTAGAGGAGGAGGATGGGTGCTTTAACAGATTATAAGGCAAGGTAAGCTTTTCTGGGTGTTTGGTTTAATTTACAAACGGGTTCGTTGCTGTGTCGTAACAGCACACTTGGAACATTGTGTTCAGTTCTGGTCGCATTGTTATAGGAAAGATGTAGAATCTATAGTGAGGGTGCAGAGGAATCCCTAGGGATCTTCAGAAATATTGGCACACACCACTCGATTGAGTGAAATATTGAGGAAGTCACCACACGAAAAATAAATACTGACAGATTCTGCATTTCTGTATAAACGTTGGTATGTCAGTGTTTGTGGTGTGTCTGTACTGATGTCTGTATATCTGTGTGTGCACATGCATCAGTGTATTGGCATTTCTCTCTGGGTACTTTAGTATCTGTGTGACTGCACCAGTCTCTATGTGTGCCTGTGTATCTATATGCATATCTTTGTGTATCTGCGTGTCTCTGTGCGTATCCGTGTGCACAGCGGATCTGCCAGCCTTTGTGGTGTTTAAAGTGATGCAACGTCCGCCTCTGCTGGTCTTCACACTCTACTGCATTGGTGGCAGTGGAGGGAGAAAACCATAAGGAATTCAGTCTAGGAGGTGGGAAGAGGGAGGAAGATCATAGCACCATCCAAACTGACAGCACCATCTGCACATGCACACACACACACACACACACACACACACACACATACACACACACACACACACACACACACACACACACAGAGTTGGGTATAGGGAGGATAATAATTGTACTGAGGACACTTAGAGTGGCGAATGCGCTAGAGTGATATACGTGCTCGATCGGCAATGTGAAAGTGATTTGTCTTTGAAGATTATTCGTTACACAGAGTGTACACCTTGAAGAGTATTTCCACTGCAACTGCAGCCAAGCAATTCTGACCAAATCATCTGTAAGGTGATGTGATGAATTTATTACACGTTCGTTAAATTGAAATATTCTATCATTCACCCCTACAAGGTGTAAGTGAGAAAGGATTGAAAAGTCCTGAAACTGACCCAGTGGTTGTGCTAATGTATCTAGGTATCAGACAAACTCTTTTGTGCATCCAGAGATATTTGCAAAACCAAGCAGCCGTGCAATGTGAGATATTCACGGTATTTGATGTCCTCTGATAGAAAAAAAGGGGCACTTGTGCAGTGGCATGGGGAGACCAGCAGAGGGTGGCATTGAATGACTATAACCTTAACAGGGACAGACGTAGAGGTAGAGGAGGGGAGTAAGGGTTTATCTCAATTTCATTGGATTTACCCCCAAAATCACAGAGCCATCATTTCACAGAGATGTACTCAAACACACATAGACACATTAAACACACAACACGTATACATACAGATATGGACACTGACACACAAACACTTGCACACGCCCCCGCACACACAGTGGTTTCTTTAAGATAGAAATAAGTATGTTTTTCATGAATAAGGGAATCAATGGTCAGTTTGTGAGGGAAGGAGAATGTGGCTGAGAAACATTTTAACTATGACCAAACGGCACAGCAGTTCCAAGAGGCTGAATGGGCTAATTCTATTCCAATTTCCTATTTTGTGAAGGGATTCATTTTGGAAGTCGAAGTTGAATGCAGATTTCTTGGTCAAATGTAGGATTCATAGCAGTGTGGAGGAACAAACAAATCTTGGGGTCCATGTCTGCAGGTCTCTTATTTGCCACGAAAGTTGAAATGGTGGTTAAGAAGGCGTATGGTGTGTTGGTTTTCATTAGCAGAGGGACTGAGTTGAAGAGCCGCAAGATTATGCTGCAGGTCTATAAAGCTCTGGTGAGACCATATTTGAAATTTTTTGGTCGCCTCATTATAGAAAGGATGTGGAAGCTTTAGAGCAGGTGCAGAGGGGATTTACCAGAATGCTGCCTGGACTAGAGGGATTCTCTTATGAAGAAAGGTTGAGGGAGCGATGGATTTTCTCATTGGAGTAAAGAAGGATGAGAGGTAACTTGATAGAGCTGAACAAGATGGTGAGAGGTACAGACAGAGGAAATAGCCAGAGACTTCTACCCAGGGTGGAAATGGTTGTCACGAGGTGAGCATAATTTTAAGGTGTTTGGAGAAAGGTTTTGGAAGATGTCAAAGGCAGTGAGGCACCAGCCCCCTCCCCCTCCTCCTCCCCCCGAAAACCAGGTCCCTGGTACTGTGAGACAGTCATGCTTATCACTAATACTCCATGCCCCCCTCCCCCTCCCCCCAAAGCCAGGTCCCTGGTACTGTGAGACAGCCGTGCTAACCACTGAGACACCATGCTCCCCTCCCCCTCCCCCTCCCCCCAAACCGGGTCTCTGGTACTGTGAGGAGAAAGTGAGGACTGCAGATGCTGGAGATCAGAGCTGAAAATGTGTTGCTGGAAAAGCGCAACAGGTCAGGCAGCATCCAAGGAACAGCAGAAATGACGTTTCGGGCATAAGCCCTTCTTCAGGATTCCTGAAGAAGGCTTTATGCCCGAAACGTCGATTCCTGTTCCTTGGGTGCTGCCTGACCTGCTCCGCTTTTCAAGCAACACATTTTCAGCTCGGCCCTGGTACTGTTAGACAGCTGTGCTAACCACTGAGACATCATGCCCCTCTCCCCCTCCCCTAAGACTGGATCCCTGGTACTTTGAGACAGCCGTGCTCACCACTGAGACACCATGCCCCCCTCCTCTCCCCCCAAATCGGGTCCCTGGTACTTTGAGACAGCTGTGTTAACCACTGAGACACCATGTCCCAATTCCCCACCCCATTCCTTCAACCGGGTCCCTGATACTGTGAGATAGCCATACTAGACACTGAGACACTATGCCCCCCTCCCCTTCTCCCCAAACCAGGTCCCTGTACTGTGAGACAGCCGTGCTAACCACTGAGACACCTTGCACCCTCCCCCTCCCCATCCCCCAATCCGTGTGCCTGGTACTGTGAAACAGCCATGCTCACCACTGCGACACCATTCCCCCGTCCCTGCCCCCTCCCCCAAAACGGATTCACTGTGCTCAGTAATATTGGGGAAAATGTGAATAAAAGTGATGAACTTAGAGCTACGATGTTGTGGCACAACAGAGACGTGGGTTTCTCAGGGGCAGGAATGGTTGCTGGATGTTCCAGGGTTTAGAATATTTAAAAAAAAGGAAGGAGGTAAAAAGAGGAGGGGGTGTAGCACTGCTAATCAGAGAGGGTATCATAGCAACAGAAGTTACCATTATCCAGGAAGGTCTGCCTACTGAATCAGTATGGGTGAAAATTAGGAACAGTAAGGCAGCAATCACCTCATTAGGGGTTAATTACAGGCCCCCCAATAGAAGCAGAGAGATTGAAGAAAGCATAGGTCGGCAGATTTTGGAAAAGTGTGAATGGAATAGGTAGTTGTAATGGGTAAAAACAATGACTGCAGATGCTGGAAACCAGATTCTGGATTAGTGGTGCTGGAAGAACACAGCAGCTCAGGCAGCATCCAGGTAGCTTCGAAATCGACGTTTCTGAAGGGCTTTTGCCCAAAACGTTGATTTCGAAGCTAGTTGTAATGGGTGACTAACTTTCCCAATATTGAACGGAACCTCCTTCTGGCAGATGGTTTGGAAGGAGCTGTTTTTGTAAGGTGTGTTCAGGAGGTTTTCCTAACTCAGTACGTTAACAGGCCGACGAAGGGAAAGGCCATTTTGGATTTCGTGCTCGGCAATAAGCCGGGGCAGGTGTCAGATCTTGCATTTTGGTGATAGTGACCACAACTGCCTCATATTCTACATAGCTATGCAGAAGGAGAGAAGCAGGCACAATGGGAGGATATTTAATTGGGGAAAAGGACACTATGATACTATCAGACGTGAGTTGAGAACCATGGACTGGGAGCAATTTTTCCATGGAAAGGCCACTATAGACATGTGGAGACTGTTTAAGGAACAATTGTTGCGAGTGATGCATAAATGTGTTCCTCTGAGACAGGCAAGAAGTGGTAAGATAAAGGAACCTTGGATGACGAGAGCGGAGGAGCTTCTCGTCCAAAGAAAGAAGGCAGCTTACGTAAGATGGAGGAAGCAAGGGTCTTGCTCAGCTCTACAGGATTACAGGCAGGCGAGGAAGGAGCTCAAAAAAGGCCTGAGGAGATCCAGGAGCGGGTAGAAAAAAGGGTTGGCAGGAAGGAGTAGGGAGAATCTAAAGGCATTTTGCACATATGCGAGGAATAAGAGAATGATCAAAGAAAGAGTAGGGCCGATCAGGGATAGCATAGGGAACTTGTGTATAGAGTCTAATGAGGTAGGGGAAGGCCTAAATGAGTTTTTTGCTTCTGTCTTTACGAAAGAAAAGGACCTTGTAGTGAATGAATCCATTGAGAAGCAGGTAAGCATGCTGCAACAGATAGATTGAGGAAGCTGATGTGTTGAAAACTTTGACAAACATTAAGATTGACAAGTCGCCAGGGCCAGACCAGATTTGTCCTCGGCTGCTCTGGGAAGCGAGAAATGTGATTGCTTCACCGCTTGCGAGGATCTTTGCATCCTCGCTTTTCCACCAGATTCATACTGGAGGACTGGAGGGAGACAAATGTAATTCCTCTCTTCAAGAAAGGAAATAGGGAAATCCCCAGAAATTACAGACAGTCAGTCTCACGTCTGTCATTTGCAAGGTGTTAGAAAGGAATTTGCGGGATAGGATTTATGACCATCTGGAAGAGCATGGCTTCATTAAATGCAGTCAGCACGGCTTTGTGAGGGGCAGGTCATGCCTCACAAATCTAATTGAGTTCTTTGAGGATGTTACTAGACAAGTTGATGAGGGTCGAGCGGTGGATGTTGTGTATCTGCACTTCAGTTAGGCATTTGATAAGGTTCCCCATGGTAGGCTCTTTCAGAAGGTCAGGAGGAATGGGATACAGCGAAACTTAGCTGTCTGGATACAGAATTGGCTGGTCGACAGAAGACAGCGAGTGGTAGTGGAAGGAGAATATTCTGCCTGGAAGTCAGTGGTGTTCCACAGGGCTCCGTTCTTGGGCCTCTACTCTTTGTAACTTTTATTAATGACTTGGATGAGGAGGTTGAAGGATGGGTTAGCAAGTTTGCAGATGACACAAAGGTTGGAGGTATCATTGACAGTATACAGGACTGTTGAAGGCTGCAGCCTGACATTGCTAGGATGCAGAGATGGGTTGAGAGGTGGTAGATGGAATTCAAACTGGATAAATGTGAAGTGATGCATTTTGGAAGATCGAAGTTGAAAGTTGAGTACAGGATTACAGGCAGGATTCTTGGTAGTGTGGAGGAACAGCGGGATCTTGGTGTGCAGGTACATAGATCCCTTAAAATTTCCACCTAGGTGGACAGGGTTGTTAAGAAAGCATATGGTGTTTTGGCTTTCATTAGCAGGGGGATTGAGGTTAAGAGCCGTGAGATCTTGTTGCAGATCTATAAAACTTTGGTTAGACTGCACTTGGAATACTGCGTCCAGTTCTGGTCGCCCTACTATAGGAAAGATGTGGATGCTTTGGAGAGGGTTCAGAGGAGGTTTATCAGGATGCTGCCTGGACTGGAGGGTTTATCTTACGAAGAGAGGTTGGACATTTTTCCGTTGGAAAAAAGAAGGAAGAGAGGGGACCTAATTGAAGTGTACAAGATAATGAGAGGCATAGATAATGTTGATAGCCAGAAACCTTTTCCCAAGGCAGCAATTGTTAACATGAGGGGTCATAGTTTTAAGCTGTTTGGCGTAAAGTAAATAGCAGATGTCAGAGGCGGGTTCTTTACGCAGAGAGTTGTGAGAAAATGGAATGCGTTGCCAGCAGCAGTTGTGGAAGCGAGGTCACTTGGGATATTTAAGAGACTGCTGGATATGCATATGTTCACAGAAATTTGAGAGTTCGTACATTAGGTTTACCTCACATGAGGACCAATGGTCGGCACAACATTGTGGACTGAAGGGCCTGTTCTGTGCTGTACTGTTCTATGTTCTTTGTTCTAAACAGTAAACAGTGACAAAACACCACAGATGTGTCAGGATCTGAAGGTAGAACCAGAGACAGCATATTGAGTCTGATATGGTCCTCTTCTGAAAAACCCATATTGGAATCAAAAAGTTAATTGTGTTCCTCTCTGCTCAGAACCTGCAAATGTTTTCCTGCACTTTCAACTTAGTTACTCTTCTGGACTATGGATATTTGTCTGATCTGAAAAGGAAAACAGCAAAGCTGCGATTTCTGTTGACGCGCAAGAATTTGGTTACGGTTTTTGAATGAAAAATGAAAAATTATGTGCCTGGCAGCTCCCAAATACCGATAGCTTAATGTCATTGTCATAATGCATTATGAAAATGTTGAACTCGGTGTTCATGACATCACATGATCAATCCTCTGAGAGTAACTGATTGAAGTACTGATCCCATTTGTTACCAATGTCTTATCATGCTCCTGATGTCACTGGCATCATACTCATCCGGCAAGATCTTACCTTTCCGAAAGTTGCCATATATCGATGAAAACATAAAATATCTTTGTATTTTTTAACAAGACATATTCATCCAGGGTTTTGGAAGGCACTAGCAAGGGCAGAGTTTATTTGTCATCCCCAATGGCTTTGGAATAAGTGACATAGAGTTGCCCTGTTTTACCTCTTCAATCCAAAGTGATGCAGATCCAGACAGAGCTGTTTGTAGGGGCATTCCAAGATTTTTAACAAATACTTGTAAAGGATCAGCAAATTAGTCCCTAGTCAGGATGACATGCAACTTGGAAGATACTTTTCAGAGACTGATTTTTCTCTTGTTCCTATTCCCAGAGCAGAATATTCTCTAATTCCCATTAACCACAGTTTTGCTCAGGGTTCTTGATTCCACTCTCAGTCAAGTCCTGCTTCGATTGAAAGGGAAGTTACTCTGATCTCACCTCAAATTACACGGGCAGATCTGTTGAAAGAAGAAGGTGCAAAAGACAAGAACACTCTTTGTTTGAACAATGTCTTCGCAATATTCAGAAGAAAATTGATGCATGATCTTCCTTAATGCATTATTTCAACATGACATCACTTTTCAAACAATATTCTGAACGGTGGGTGTTTGTTCTTTTAACTTGCTTCCAACTCAGTGTAGAAATGAGAAAGTGAATTATCTTCTATAGTGTGTTTATAATCCAGAATTTAATTCAATCTTTATCATCATTGCTCTAGCTCTTTCAAACAAAATTAATGAATGAGCCTGTGTCCACCCTGCAGATAAAAAAGTTCTTTCAGCTCTGACTATTTCAGCGAATGTTGTAAAAAACAAGCTGCAGTTCCACGTAAAATGAAAATGCTGCAGGGCAAGGTGCCAAACGCTAGTTCAAAATTAATTATGCCCAAGCATTATGAATAATACATGGAGAGGGGCGGAGTATAAAAGCAGGATTCAGCTCCATGTCCAAAATACTACTTGTGTCTCCCTCACAAAAGACCACAACTGATTCACTGTGTAAATTCACCAAAATAGGAAAAACAAGAGACTGGAATTCCCAATTCTGCAACAACATCAGTAGTACAGGAGGAAAATCAAGGATTGTTTCTGAAATTCATAAACTGTGATGATAAGAATGTGGTATATGTGGGGGGGGGGGGAGGGTGGGGGGATGTTAGAGGATGATAAACAATGTTGTAGATGACACAATGATTATCCAGTTGGGTCACAATGAGCAGGAACATGTTGGTTACAGGAGGGTACAAACAGATTTTCAGATGACCAGATCAATGATTGATAAAAGGTAACTGAAATGTGTGAGATGCTGCACTTGGAAGATGTAACAAGACAAGAGAGAACACAAACCATGAAGATAGGTTAGATTTGCTTTTGGAGCAGAGAAAGGTGAAGGGTGAACCTGACAGAGGTGTATTATAGCATGAGATGTATGGGACGAGTGAACAGAAAACAACTATTCCCCTGAGTCAAAGGGTCAAAGACATTGGGAAATAGGTTTGAAGTCAAAGAGAATACACTAACAGAGGATTTGTGAACTCTGTTTCGAACACAGAGCCTGATATGTGTCAAAAATGCATTACCTGGGAGGATGGTTCAGGAAGGTAACCTCACAAACATTATAAAACACTTGTATCAGCACTGGGTGGTGCAGACTCGACGGGCCTTGTCTTTATTACATGATTCCATGTGGTGGCAGCCATGAAATGTCTGATATATTCTGAAGCAGCAACCAATTGGACTTGGTTTGTTCCAACGAACTGTGCTCAGTAAGTGGTGAGATTTCAAACAAGCATCATCCCATGGAGTATCAGCACTTACTCAACCTAGGACAGCCCAGCCATCTCTGAAATCATCCAGGATAATTCACATGCTCAGTGTAAGAATCGTCCAACACAGCATCAACATTATTCCAGCTGTTTGTCATCATTATTTTAAGTTCACCAAGAACCAGACTTCGCTTCATTATTATATAGACTTCTCCAGTAAGGTTGTTAATTCTCTGAAGACTAATAAATTCCTTCCCATATATTCGTATTGACAAACAGTCTGTTATCCAGCGAGATGTTCCTCACCAGTAATATTTACTCCCAGTTAAACCAGCACATGAGATACACTGCTGGCACATCTTCCCAGCAGCAACTTGGATGGACCAACATCAACTGGACTGGAACGTCTCAAGGGCAATTAATGCTGGTCTAGCTCCATTAAAATCCCAAATGAACTAAAAAGACAATCCGATTTTATAATAATTATTAAACAACAAGGGTATTTTGTTGAACTGAAGAGTTTTTCGCTGTCTTTGAAATTGTGAGAACTGTGTTATTTTATTGTCAGTATCAAAAGACAACAGAAATGTAAAACCGAGCATCAGGAGTTAGAAATCAAAACAACTCCATCATTTGATAAGATCGTGGATGATCTGATTGTGACCTCAATCGCACATTCCTCATTTGCCCTTACAATGTTCATGCATCATTCTTAGTCAATAATCTGCCTGCCTCTGCCTTAGGAATATTTAATGCCTTATCCTCCATCGCTATCTGGGAAGAGAATTGTACAAAGACACAACACTCTGAGAGGATGACACCAAATCACCATCTTCTTAACAGAGACATTTTTCTGTTAGGTGAAATCTTGTTTTAGAATTCGACTTGAAAGACTACTTGGAATATTTTGAGGATAAGCAAGACCACATGTTGTTCGCCTAAACCCCAGCAGATCCAGAGTCAGTCATTTCAAGATTTCCTCCTGAAATAAACGCTCCTCACAAGAGTCAGCTGAGTGAATCTTCTCTGGATTGCATTTCATATCATTGTGGCCAATGTGGTTACACCACTACATTGTAAATCTGTACAAAATCGTCCCAACTTTTAAATGCATTCTGTTTCAGAAAGTTTCAACATTTGTCTTACCTCCCTAAAACTTTGATGTACACGTAACATTTTTATTTTGTAATCCAAGTGCCCGGTTCCTCTGTGCCTAAAGCCAATCTCTCCACTGAAATAACATACTCCGTTTCCATTCAACCCATCAATACCTTTTAGCACAGACACATTTTTCCAACTATGTTCCATACACCAATATTTGCCTGTTCACTTGACCCACTTTAATCTCCTTATAGACTCATGTCCTCTTCATATCTTCCTTCTCGAAGAGTTTCAAGTTTTTTTTTTGATTAGTTACAGTGTGAAGACAGGCCCTTTGGCCCAACAAGTCCACACTGACCCGCCGAAGCGCAACCCACTCAGACCCATTCTCCTACATTTACCCCTTCACCTAACACTACGGGCAATTTAGCTTGGCCAATTCATCTAAACTGCACATTTTTGGACTGTGGAGGAAACCGGAGCACCCGGAGGAAACCCACGCTGAAGTTTGCATTCTTCCATAATAAAGACAGATTATTTGGCCAAAGAAATACACTTTGGCCATATTGCAAAGTAATTGACAATGAAATATTGTTACTTCATGTCTAAAGTATAAATTTGAGACAATGCTAAAGTGTTTTGCAATCGCATCACTCAGTTCCATTACTTAAAATAGAGTCAGATGGTGTGGAACGTGTGTGGGTAGAATTGAAGAACCGTAAAGTTGAAAACCCGTGGTTGGAGTGATGTACAGGTCTACAAATCGTAGTCAGAAGCTGGGGCGCATGATAGATAAGGAGATAGAAACGATATGTAGGAAAGGCAAAGTTACAGTGCCTGGGGGGATTTCAATATGCAGGTGGACTGGGAAAATCAGTGGTAGTGGTTTGCAAGGAAAGGAATTTGTGGAATGTCTACAAGATGGCTTTTTGGAGCAGCTTATGGTGCAGGCAACGAGGGAACGGGCAATACTGGATTTAGAGCTGTGCAGTGAGGCAGACTTGATAAGGAAGCTTAAGGTGAAGGAACATTTGGAGGCAGTGATCATACTATGATTGAACCTACTCTTCAATTTGAGAGGGAGAAAGTAGAATCAGAGTTAATATTACAGCTAACGAAAGACACCTTCAAAGACACAAGGGAGGAGCTGGATAGAATTGACTGGGAGAGGAGCCGAGCAGGAAAGACAGTGGGACGATAATGGTGGGAGTTTCTCAGAGCAATTTAGGAGTCACAGCAGAGATTTATCCTGAGGTAAAAGATGTATTGTACAGCGAGGATGAGGCAACCATGGATGACTGGGACAGTCATGGCTAGCGTAAAAGGAAAATAGAAAGTAGATAACATAGTAAATAGTAGTGGGAAACCAGAAGATTTGGAAGCTTCAAAGATGAACAGATGGCAACAAAATAAGAAATAAGGACGGAGATGATTAAACGGAGAGGTTAAGCTATCCAGTGATATAAAGGACAACTGTAAGAGTTTGTTTAGACATATAAGGGCAAAAGAGAAGCAGAAGTTGATATTGGGGCACTGGAAAATGACGCTGGAGAGACAGTCGTGTGGAACAAATGATTGATGAGAAACTGAATAACTTTTACGAGAGTGGGCAAAGAAGTGGCAGATGGAGTACAACTTGGGAAAGTGCGAGGTGATGCACATTCGTCGGAAGAATACAGGCATAGACTACTTTGTAAGTGGAGAGTAAAATCAGAAGTCTGAAGTGCAAAGAGAGTTGCGAGTTCCAGTTCAGGATTGTCTGTAGATAAACTTGTAGGTTGAGTCAGCAATTAGGAAGGTGTTGTTTCTGGTGCACAGTGTAATTGAAATCTTATATTCAGCAAAATAACCGAGTTAACTCTTACAAACAATATTTGTTTTTTGAACACAATTAATATTAGAACAATAAAACATATTATAACGCGATGATAAACGTTAAAAATTATCTTATGCCTTAACTTAACATTGGATGATCACAAACCACCCCACTAGAAATTGATCAGGTTCGACTTGGTGATGTCTTCTTGTTTTGATGAACTTGGAGGTGTCTTCTCTTTCCCTTGTTATTCTCCAGTTATTGCACTGTGTGGGGTTTTGTGGTGATTTTATCCTTCCATGTCTTCACGCCATTTTGGGGAGGTAAGGAGAATCTGTCAATGGAATGATCAGGTTCATTTACTCTGATCAATCAGACCCAACCATTGGTTGGCTCAAGGGCAACATTCCATTGTCCCATTCAGGTCCAACTTCAGGTGAGTATTACAGGATCTGTAGTTTCAGGTTTGTTTGCAAACCGTCTGTGGGTATCTGCAGCCTGTCTGGATTCTGCAGCACGTGGATTAGCACAGAAACTTTAGTCAAAGCTGGGGTCCATTTCACAGCATGCTTTAATAATTGTTCATTTTTGTAACTCCATGGTAAATTTATTATTGCCCATCATAAGATTAATCTTTCATGTGGCCCGCTCGTTCAGAAGGGCCTACAGCTTGAGAGTGGTGAATCTATAGTAAGGATGGCAGTTTCCTAATCGAAAGGACATTAGTGAACCAGGTGGGTTTTTCTTGGCAATCGATTCATAACCACTATCAGTCTCTTAATTCCAGATTTGAATTCAAGCTCCCCTACTTGCTGTGGCAGGATTTGGATCCAGGACACCAAAACATTATCTGGGTTTATCACATAAGAATTCAGTTATAACACCACAAGACCACTGACTTGCCCAATCCTCAATACTGTGACTAACGTGTGCAGTATGATATGCACTAGGATTTGCCTTCATGTTATCCTTGACTTCCTTATCAAGATATGGATGATTTTTTTTTTCCGTTATGCAACTCCTGTTCAGTCTTCAGTATCTCTCTAATTTAATTGAAAACTTCTTCACCTGCCTGCCTTTGACTGTTCTTTTCTCCCACCCCCACCCACCCCCCAGTCCACCCAGGCCAAATCCTTCCTTAGGCCAGTATAATTACCATTGCCTAACTCTCATGTATGACTCAGTCTTCACTCTTTCAATCTGAATGTGAAATTCCAGCATGTTGTGTTTACTCCTCCCAAGACAAAGCTCATCCACCAACCCTCCCTTGTTACATAATATCAAATCTAAATTAACCCATTCTCTGGTTGGTTCCATGCCATCCTGCTCTCAGAAATAATCTCTCATACACTCCATGAATTTTTATTCGAGGGTTTGACAGTAAAGTTGATTAATTGAGTCAATTTGCATGTTCAAAACACCCATAGTTAAAATTGTGCCCCTGTTACAAGCCCTCACTATATTCTACCTCAGAAGTACTTTGGGAGGAACAGTGGATGAAAATTCCTCTTCCCAAGAGGTTTCTTCTCTTGCTTTTCATTTGCACTGAGATGGATTTTAAATATTTTTTGGCACACAACAGTTTGAAAAGGTCTGAGTTCTAACTCGCATGAACAAATGTTTTTTTTTTCTTTACACTAACCACATTTCACAGTAAATATTGAGGAATTAAGAGGGCTAAAAGTGGTCATGAGATATCTTTAGCAAACAGGGTTGAGGAAAATCCCAAAAACTTATTTTCACATATAAGGAGCAACAGGGTAACTCGAGAACTGTTTGGCCCACACAGGACAAAGGAAGAAAGTTATGCATGGAGACAGAGAAAATGGGTGAGATTCTTAGGGAGTACTTTGCATCTGGATTCACCAAGGAGAGGGACATGATGGATGTTGAGGTTCGGGATTGATCTTTGCGTACTCTGGGTCAAGTCGACATAAAGAGGGAGGAAGTTTTGGATATTCTAAAAGGTAGAAATGTAGACAAGCACCCAGGTCTGGATGAGATCCACCACAGGTTACTGAGGGATGTGAGTGAGGAAATAACTGGGGCTTTAACAAATATCTTTGCAGGACCCATTGTACATGGGTGAGGTCCCGGAGGGCTGGAGAATTGCTAATATCATCCCCTTGTTTAAGAAGGATAGCGGGAATTATCCAGGTATTTATAGACCGGCGAGCCTCAGATCAGTGGTCGGGAAGCTTCTGGAGAAGATACGGAGGGACTTGATTAAGGGGTTTTATTAGGTTCTCCAGGGTAGGCTGATGGAGAAGGTGATGCCGCATGGGGTACAGGATGTTTTATCTAGATGGATAGAGAACTGGCTGGCCAACAGGAGACAGAGAGTAGTAGTGGAAGGGGATTTCTCAAAATGGAGACATATGACCAGTGGTATGCAACAGCGATCTGTGCTGGGACCACTGTTATTTGTGATATATGTCAATGATTTGGAGGAAGGTATTGGTTGTCTGATTAGCAAGTTTGCAGATGATACCAAGATTGGTGGAGTAGCAGATAGTGAAGGGGAATGTCAGAGAATGCAGCAGAATATAGATAGATTGGAGAGATAGGCACAGAAACGGCAGATGGAGTTCAGACTGTGCAAATGCGAGGCGATGCATTTTGGAAGATCCAGCTCAAGAGCAACAATACAGTAAACGGAAAAGTCTTGGGGAAAATTGACATACAGTGAGACCTGGGTCCATTGTTTCCTGAAGGTGGCAATGCAGGTCAGTAAACTGGGCAAGGCAACATAAGGCATGCTTTCCTTCATTGGATCAGTTGTTGAGTCCAAACGTTGGCAGGTCATGTTACAGTTGCATAGGACTTTGGTTTCACCGCATTTGAAATACTGCATATATTTCAGGTCACCAAGTTACAAAAAGGATGTGGATGCTTTGAATAGAGTGCAGATTAGGTTCACCAGGATGTTGCCTGGTATGGAGGGTGCTGGTTATGAAGAAATATTGAGTAGATTAGGATTATTTTAATTATAAAGAAAAAGGTTGAGGGGGACCTGATTGAGGTCTACAAAATCAAGATAGATATAGACAGGGTGGATAGCAAGAAGCTTTTTCCCCAGATTTTTGAACTCAATTATTAGGTGTCATGAGTTCAAAGTGAGAGGGGAAGGGTTTAGGGTCGATATATGTGGGAAGTTCTTTACACATATGGTGGTGGCAGCCTGGAACGTGTAACCAGCAGAGGAGATCGGGGCAGGTACAATAGCGTTATCTAAGATGTACCTGAAAGACACATGAATGGGCAGGCAGCAGAGGGATATATTCTCTTAGAAAATAGGTGGCATGCCTAGAAAATAGGAGGATCTGGATCAGCACAGGCTGGGAGGGCCAAAGGGTTTGTTGCTGTGCTGGAATGTTCTTTGTTCTTTATCATTCATTCTAAAAATAGCAAGATTTCATCTATTGTATGCTACAATTTAATGATATAAATCATTTATTTGACAATACATATCAAATTATTGTCATTTCTAAATTACATTCACAGAGCCAAAGAGATGTACAGCTTGGAAACAGTTCCTTCGGTCCAACCCGTCCATGCCGACCAGATAACACAAACCAATCTAGTCCCACCTGCCAGCACTCAGCCATATCCCTCTAAATCCTTTCTATTCATATACCTATCCAGACACCATCTTAATGTTGCAATTGTACTAACTTCCACCACTTCCTCTGGCAGCTCATTCCATACACAAACCACCCTCTGTGTGAAAAGGTTGCACCTTGCATCTCTTTTATATTTTTCCTTCTCAACCTAAACCTGTGCACTCTAGTTCTGGGCTCCCCCACACCAGGAAAAAGACCTTGTCTAACTCCCCAGTCATGGGCCTCATGATTTTACAAACCTCTTTAAGGTCACCCTTCAATCTCCAACGTTCCACGGAAAATAGCCATAGCCCATTTAAACACCAGCTATAGCTCAAATCCTCCAACCTTGGCAACATCCTTGTAAATCTTCTTAGAACAATTTCAAGATTCACAACATCCTACCGATATGAAGTGGAACAGAATTGCACGCAAAAGTAGTCTAACCAATGTCGTGTCCAGCTGCAACATGACCTCGCAACTCCTGTACTCAATGCTCTGACCAATTAAGGAAAGCATACCAAATGCTTTCTTCACTAACCTTCCTACCTGTTCCTCTACTTTCAAGGAACAATGAACCTGCACTCCAAGGTCTCTTTCTTCAACAACGCTCCATTGGACCTCACCATTAAGAGTATTAGTCATGCTAAAATGTGATTTCTCAAAATGCAGCATCTCACATTTATCTAAATTAAACTCCATCCATGGCCCATGTGATCAAGATCCTCTTGTAATCTGAGGTAACCTTCTTCGCTGTCCAGTACTCCTCCAATTTTGGTGTCATCAGCAAATTTGTTAACTATACCTCTTATACCCACATGCAAATCATTCATATAAATGACAAAAAGTATGGACCCAGCACCGATCCTTGTGACACTCCACTGGTCACATGCCTCCGATCTGAAAAACAACACTCCACCACCAGCCTCTGTCTTCTACCTTTAGCTAGTTCTGAATCCAACTGGCTAGTTCTCCCTGTACTCCAATGGAATCTAACGTTGCTAAACAGTCTCCCATGGGGAACCTTATCGAATACCTTACTGAAGTACATATAGATCACGTCCACCGCTCTGCTCTCATTAATCCTCTTTGCTACTTCTGCAAAAAAATTCAATCAAGTTAGTGAGACATCATTTTCTACACACAAAACCATGTTGACTATCCCTAATCAGTCTTTGCCTTTTCAAATACATGTTCATCCTGTCCCTCAGGATTCACTGCAACAACATGCTCTCCACTGACATCAGTCTCACTGGTCTATAGTTCCCTGGCTTGTCCTTACTACTTTTCTTAAACAGTGGCACCACGTTCGCCAACCCCCAGTCTTCTGGCACCTCACTGTGGATATCAATGGTACAGGTATCTCAGCAAGAGGCCCAGCAATCAGTTCCCTCGCTTCCCACAGAGTTCTAGGCTACACCTGATCGATCGGGTCCTGGGGATTTATCCACTTTTATGCATTTCAAGACATCAGCACTTCCTCCTCTGTAATATGAACATTTTTAAAGATATCACCATCTATTTCTCTGTATATCTACATTGCCCATGTCCTTCTTCTGAGTAAACACTGATACAAAATACTCACTTAGTATCACCCCTAACCCCTGCAGCTCCACACAAAGGCTGTCTTGCTGAACCCTGAGAGCTCTATTCTCTCCCTATTTACCCTTTTGTCCTCAATGTATTTGTAAGGTCCTTTTGGATTCTCCCTAAATCTATTTGCCAAAACTATCTCAAGTCCCCTTTTTGATTTCCTGACTTCCCTCTCTAGTATACTCCTCCTGCTTTTATACTCTTCTAAGCATTCACTCGACCTATCCTGCCTGTACCTGTCATATGCTTCCTCTTTTTTCTTAACCAGACCCTCAATTTCATGAGTCATTCAGCATTCACTGTATCTACCAGCCTTTCCTTTCATCCTAACAGGACTATATTGTCTCTGGACTCTCGTTATCAGAAGATGCAGGATCAGTTCATTCCTAAAAGGAAGAAAGATCCCAGGAGGAGACATGGGCGGCCGTGGCTGACAAGGGAAGTAAAGAAACATATAAGGTTAAAAGAGAAAAAGTATAACTTAGCGAAGATAAGCGGGAAAACGGAGGACTGGGAAGCTTTTAAAGAACAACAGAGGATTAGTAAGAAGGAAATACGCAGAGAAAAAATGAGGTACGAAGGTAAACTGGCCAAGAATATAAAGGAGGATAGTAAAAGCTTTTTTAGGTATGTCCAAGGCAAAAAAATGGTTAGGACAAAAATTGGGCCCTTGAAGACAGAAGCAGGGGAATATATTACTGGGAACGAAGAAATGGCAGAGGAATTAAATGGGTACTTCAGATCTGTGTTCACTGGGGAAGACACAAGCAATCTCCCTGAGGTAACAGTGGCTGAAGGACCTGAACTTAAGGGAATTTCTATTTGCCAGGATTTGGTGTTGGAGAGACTGTTAGGTCTGAAGGTTGATAAGTCTCCGGGACCTGATGGCCTGCATCCCAGGGTACTGAAGGAGGTGGCTCGGGAAATCGTGGATGCGCTGGTGATTATTTTCCAGAGTTCAATAGAATCGGGGTTAGTTCCTGAGGATTGGAGGGCGGCTAATGTTGTGCCACTTTTTAAGAAGGGTGGGCGGGAGAAAGCAGGAAATTATAGACCAGTTAGTCTGACCTCAGTGGTGGGAAAGATGCTGGAGTCTATTATAAAGGATGAAATTACGGCACATCTGGATAATAGTAACAGGATAGGACAGAGTCAGCATGGATTTATGAAGGGGAAATCATGCTTGACTAATCTTCTTGAATTTTTTGAGGATGTAACTCGGAAGATGGACGAGGGAGATCCAGTGGATGTAGTGTACCTGGACTTTCAGAAAGCTTTTGATAAAGTCCCACACAAGAGGTTAGTGAGTAAAATTAGGGCGCACGGGATTGGGGGCAAAGTACTAGATTGGATAGAGAATTGGTTGGCTAACAGGAAACAAAGGGTAGTGATTAACGGCTCCATTTCGAAATGGCAGGCAGTGACCAGTGGGATACCGCAGGGATCCGTGCTGGGACCGCAGCTTTTTACAATATATGTAAATGATATAGAAGATGGTATCAGCAATAACATTAGCAAATTTGCTGATGACACAAAGCTAGGTGGTAGGGTGAAATGTGATGAGGATGTTAGGGGATTACAGGGTGACCTGGACAAGTTAGGTGAGTGGGCAGATGCATGGCAGATGCAGTTTAATGTGGATAAATGTCTGGTTATCCACTTTGGTGGCAAGAACAGGAAGGCAGATTACTACCTCAATGGTATCAAATTAGGTAAAGGGGCTGTTCAGAGAGATCTGGGTGTTCTTGTCCACCAGTCAATGAAGGCAAGCATGCAGGTACAGCAGGTCGTGAAGAAGGCTAATAGCATGCTGGCCTTCATAACAAGAGGGATTGAGTATAGAAGCAAAGAGGTGCTTGTGCAGCTGTACAGGGCCCTGGTGAGACCACACCTGGAGTACTGTGTACAGTTCTGGTCTCCAAATTTGAGGAAAGACATTCTGGCTATTGAGGGAGTGCAGCGTACGTTCACGAGGTCAATTCCTGGAATGGCAGGATTGCCTTACACGGAAAGACTGAAGCGACTGGGCTTGTATACCCTTGAGTTTAGAAGACTGAGAGGGGATCTGATTGAAACGTATAGGCTTATGAAAGGACTGGACACTCTGGCAGGAGGGAACATATTTCCGTTGATGGGGGAGTGCCGAACCAGAGGACACAACTTAAAAATACGGGGTAGACCATTTAGGACAGAGATGAGGAGAAACTACTTCACACAGAGAGTGGTGGCTGTGTGGAATGCTCTGCCCCAGAGGGCAGTGGAGGCCCAGTCTCTGGATTCTTTTAAGAAAGAATTGGATAGAGCTCTTAAAGATAGTGGAGTCAAGGGGTATGGAGATAAGGCTGGAACAGGATACTAATTAGGAATGATCAGCCATGATCATATTGAATGGCGGTGCAGGCTCGAAGGGCAGAATGGCCTACTCCTGCATCTATTGTCTATTGTCTATTGTCTATTGTCTATTGTCTATCTCCTTTCTGAAGGCTTTCCATTTTCCAGCCATATCTTTCCCTGCAAACATCTGCTGCCATCGGCTTTTGAAATTTATTGCCTAATGCCATCAAAATTGGCATTTCTCCAGTTTAGAACATTAACATTTACATCTAGTCTATCTTTTCCATCATTATTTTAAAACTAATAGAATTGTTGGCAAATAGCTGAAGCTCACATATCTCAGGCGAGAAATTAAATCGATTGATAATATTAAATGTGTAAGAGTTGTAAGTCTATTTGATTTTTCAAACATTTGTTCAATCTGAATATGTAATCAGTTAGTTAGAGGTCAGCCACTTTGTAAATGATAGAGCGACAATGTATGTATTTGAATGCTGAGAATCAATGTGTAATTGTGATCACCAAAATAGCCAGACATGTTCGTTTTCGATACAAAACAAAATGTGATTCCTGACTTTTGTATCATAAAAGGTTTCTCGTGTTTATATTTTTAATTCCATCAATATAGAATCAACTTAATGGTTTTCAGAGATGATGCAGTTATTGTTCAGTTGAATAATTGTAGCTCATATCTTATTATTATATCTAATAATATCTTATTATTGCCCAATTCACAAACATGGCAAACTCCTTATCATTGTTAAGGATATCATTGTTAACTCCTTATCAGTAAACCCATCACTTTGCATCATGACCGACATTAAAAGTGGATTCCAAAAGGCCTGAATTCAGGGACAGTGCTACTGGACCTCACAGCTGCCTGTGGCACTGAGTGAGACACTGGCCTGCCTCCTGAATCTGACCAGACAGTTTCCAACCTGGGTCAGGGCAGTCATTCAAACATTCTCTGACAGAGATTCATTTGGGATCCGCCTCGAGCAGGAGGAAACTAGCCAACAGGCTATCACTGCTCTCAGTGTAGGTACAAATGCTGTCTAAATTAGATACTAATGACTGACTAGGAACCAAACTTATAAATTCATCATCAGTCAGAGCCTGGCCAGGGAGCAGATCTATGGACATGGAGTGTCATAATCACATCGCACACGTTACTTATGGTGATGACATCTGGCATGATCTCCAGATTCCATACATCTGCCCCCTGAACCAGACACTGGGTGAAGACGTTCACATTTGAAAGTCTATTGCAGCATCTTGTGTCTCACAGTGAACCCTCTGAAAGTATATCCATTAAATGTACCTTCACATTAACCAGGATCAAAATAAAATTGTACAGTCTGTGGATGCTCAGATACTAATTATAGGTCATCCAACAGAATGTATCTGAAGAAACCAGGAGCAAATGGCAAGCCAAGAATCGTTTTCATAACTGAACTTGGTGGATTTTGTCTGGTCTTGGAAACCTCACATATTGTGCTGACATTCAGGTGAATGTAACAAAGCACATCAAAACTGGAAGACTTGGTCTAATGCCCCACCCCAGATTTCTGACCTCACACACCTCACATCCTCACCCGCCTCACTTCCTCCCACATTCACCAACTGATGAGAATCCACAAACTGAGTGAAACTTGGAACATAGAACAGTACAGCACAGTGCAGGCCCTTCACTCTCAATGTTTTGGCAGCCTTTTATCCTACTCTAAGATCAGACTAACCTACATAGCCTTCAATATACTAACTTTCATGTGCCTATCCAAGAGTCTTCTTAAATACCTCTAATGTATCCGACTCTTCTACCACCACTGGCGGTGCATTCCGCCCCGACCACTTTCTGTGTGAAGAACATATCTCTGACAGCCCCCGAAACCTTTCTCCAATCACCTGAAAATTACGCCCCTTGTTGATAGCCACTTCTGCCATGGGAAAAGACTTTAGCTATCCAATGTGTCTATGTCTCTCAACATTTTGTACACCTCTATCAAGTCACCTCTCATCCTTCTTCGCTCCAGTGAGAAAAGTCCCAGCTCCCTCAAACTTTCTCCCTAAGACGTGTCCTCCATTCCTGGCAGCATCCTGGCAAATCTCCTCGACACACTGTCTGAGGCTTCCACATGTTTCCTATACGGAGGCAATCAGAACTGAACACAATACTCCTAATGTAGTGAACCGCAGCTTTATTGACCTAAGCATTAACCTCATCGCTCTTAAACACAATCCCCCATAATGAAAGACAACATACCAGAATCCTCCTCAACAACCTTATCAAAGTCGGTGGTAACACTGAGGAAACTATGGACATGGACCCCAAGATCCCTCTGTTGCTCCACACTGCCAAGAATTCTGCCTTTTACCCGGTATCCTGTATGCAAATGCAACCTTTCCAAATTAAATCAATTCACACTTTTAACGGTTAAACTCTATCGGCCACTTATCAGCCCAGCTCTGTATCCTGTCAATGTCCTGTTGCAAATTACAACAATGCACCGCACTATCCAGAACTCCATCAACCTTCATGTCATCGGCAAACTTTCTAACCCACCATTCCACTTCCTCATCAAAGTCATTTATAAAAGTCATAAAGAGCACAGGCCCCAGAACCGATCCCTGTGGAACGCCACTGCTCACTGAGCTCCAGGCTGAATACTTTCCATCTGCTACCACTCTCTGTCTTCTATGGGCCAGCCATGCCCGCATCCAGAGAGCCAAATTCCCCTGCGTCTCATGCCTCCTTACCTTCTGAATGAGCCCACAACGGGGAACCTTATCAAACGCCTTCTAAAATTCGTGTTCACCACATCTACTGGTCTATCTTCATCAACATGTTTTTTTTCACATCTTCAAAGAATTCAATAAGGTTTGTGAGGCATGACCTGCTCTTCAAAAAGCCATGCTGACTACCTCTGATCATACTATTTTTTTAAGTAATTGTAAATGCTGTCTCTCAGAATCGTCTCCAATACTTTGCCCTCCACTGGTGTAAGACTGACTGTTCTATCATTACCAGGGTTATCCCTATTCCCTTCCCTGAACAAGGGGATATTTGTCACCCCCCAAACATCTGGCAATACTCCAGTGAACAGTGAAGACGCATATATTATTAACAAAGTCACACCAATCTCTTCCATCACCTCCTAGAGTAACCCCATCTGGCCCAGGTGATTTATCCATCCTTATGTTTGTACTTCAATCAGTCTGTATTTCCTCTCAACCTGTCTACACCCTGTCCAACCAATCGATTGACTGCTTTCCTTTTCAGTGCAATATACAGTGCTACCTTGCTGAGCAAGTACAGTTCCCAACGTCCTGCAAATCACGGAATCAAAAAAAAGGAATGCACCAATGCCTCCCTGATAAAGAGCTCATGTCCGAACTATCGACTCTCCTGCCCCTCGGATGCTGCCTGACCTGCTTTGCTTTTCCAACACTTTTAGACTCTGATCTCCATCAACTGCAGTCCTCACTTTCTCCATTACTGAGGGCTGTCCCCTCTGCACACTGAGGGGGGGAATTAACCATCCGAAACTTATTGTATGTGGTGCTGACTGCTCAGTTCTGGAAAGATGCACTTGATGAATACATTCTTTTTTAAAAAAGAAATTACAGTTCAACAAATATTGGGCAGCCTGATAACAAATAGAGAATGATTGAGGAACTCCGGTACACAGAGTATTCCAGGTGTTATATTCCAGCTTACATTAATGCTGGGGGTATTATAAGACAGACTGATGTGACAATGGCATGAGTCGAAATGCGGAGGTGGAATATTTTTGCCATCACAGAGACGTGTTTGAGGGAGGTCAGGGCTAACAACTCAGTATTCTGTTGTATTGGAACTATAGGCACGACAGGAGACGGTGTTAAAGAGGAGGTGGTGTTGCATTATTAATTAAAGAACAGTTACTGCAGTAAGGAGGGATGATATCTTGGACGTGTCTTCAAATGAGGCTTTATGGGTCGAGGTGAGGTTCCAAACGATGACAGGCACACTGCTGGGGATATTTTATAGAGCCTCAGAAAGATGAAAATGCAGGAGCAAATATATAACCAATTCACTGAGGTGTGTAAAAACCAATTCAGTGCGGTGTGAAGGAAACCAGGCTGGAGATGTTACAGAGATAGGAAAACAAGGCAGGAGGTGTTACAGAGAGATAGGAAAGCAAAGCTGGAGATGTTACAGGGAGAGAGGAACGCAAGGCTGGAGATGCTACAGAGAGAGGAAAGCAAGGCAGGAGGTGTTACAGAGAGATAGGAAAGCAATGTTTGAGATGTTACAGGGAGAGAGGAAAGTAAGGCTGGAGATATTACAGAGAGATAGGAAAGCAAGGCTAGAGATGTTACTGAGAAAGGAAAGCAAGGCCGGCGATGTTACAGAGACAGGGGATAGCAAGGACAGAAATGTTACAGAGAGATTGGAAAACAATGTTGGAAATGTTACAGAGAGAGGAAAGCAAGGCTGGGGATGTTATAGAGAAAGGAAAGCAAGGCAGGAGATGTTACAGAGATAGGAAAGCAAGGCTGGAGATGCTACAGGGAAAGAGGAAAGCAAGGCGGGAGATGTGACAGATAGAGAGGAAAGCAAGGCTGGAGATTTTTCAGAGAGAGAGGAAAGCAAGGCTGGAGATGTTATAGTAAAAGGAAAGCAAGGCTGGAGATGTTAGAGAGAGAGAGGATAAGCAAGGCTGGAGATGTTACAGTGAGAAGAAAAGAAGGCTGGCAATGTTACAGTGATAGAAAAGCAAGGCAGGCAATGTTACAGAGATGCGAAAGCAAGTCTGACGATGTTACAGAGAAAGTAAGGCTGGAGATGTTACAGAGATGCGAAAGCAAGATTGGAGGTGGTCGAGAGGTAGCGTGGCCTGTGCATGCTAGAACATGTTATTGAGATATTTTATAATTTATTCACAGGATATGGGGAGAGGTGTAGCAGCTGGATATTAGAGAGATAGGGAGGGGTGTAGGGGCTGGCGGAATTTACAGTGAGAGGTGGGGCTGGAGTATGAGATAAAGATTGAGGAGATACGGAGGGTTACTGAAATACAAATGGATGTAGCAGCTGAAGGAGATGACAGGGAAAGATACAGAGATACGCGTAGATAGTTTAAAAATAGAATTATGCAATGTCTTAATCGAGAAAATATTGTAGAAATCTGTGGAATAGACAAGGTACTTGGAGGAACTGAAAGCGTGAGACCTAGACTGTCCAATCACATGAGTCACAGAGTGAGCGTCATACAGTACAGAAGAGGCCATTCGATTGATAGTGACAAAAATTAAAAGCACTGAAGACACTGGAAATCCCTCCTTCCTAATGTCTAGGGACTAGGACGAGATGTGAGAGAGGTATTCAACAGACTCCTCAAGCAACAATGTGACATAACGAAACCTCATGGTGTCAGATCAAACACTGAAATGGAAACCTCCTGCTGACTCGCCTGCCTGAGCTGGTGGATCATTGTCCCTCGACATTGAACAACACTTGGAGGATGCACTGACAGAGTGAATGAACTGGGGAATGTATACGGGGTGGGCCATTTCAAACCCCACCACAAAGAATGGCTCAGCAACAGCATTGCTGATCGAGATGGTCGGGTCCAAAAGGACATTGCGGCTGGACTGGGGCTGCACTGAATCGGGAGGGAACGACTGACAGGCAGAAACGTACTTGACCTCATCCGCACCAAACTACCGGCTGCTGACACATTGATCGAGGACCGTATTGGGAATGGTGACAGGGCATACAGTATTTCTACAGAGAAAGTCCCACTTTTACATTGTCAATAGTGTGTGTACACACATGCATGAGCGCACATGTGAGAAATACTATCACCATGCTAAATGGTAAAGATTTCAAAGAAACCTAGAACACAGCACTGGCCTGTGTGAGGTGATTCTGGTCATTACCGACAGCAGCAGAATTGTACTCTAGCACAATTTTCACTGTCACTGCCTGGCATATGCCCCACTTTACCCTGACCATCAGGCCAGGGCTTAAACCCTTATTCTATGAGGAACAAAGGAGGACCGGTCAAGAGCAGCACCAGGTACATCTCACAATGAAGTGACGTTACCAAACAGGACCACTTACTCACCAAATAGCGTAAACAGCCAGTGACAGACAGATCTAACCACCAAATCATACCTAATCTCTGCAATCCTGACGCATGCAATGAGTGTGAATTGTGTGGTCAATCAAACAATATACTGGAGGAGTAGGATCCACAAATATCACCCTCCTCAACGATGGAAGGGCCCAGTACAACAATAGAAAAGCTCAGGCTGAAACATTCACAAAAATGTTCAGACCAAAGTGTTGATGGGATGATCTATTTTAGTCTTCGCCAGATAGCAGTTATCAGCTAAGTCTATTCACTGTGTGTGGTAACTCCAAACGGCTGAAGGCATGGGGAATGCAAAGGCTGTGAGCCCTGAGAACATTCCATTCAATCTTTTCCTGCTGGGATACAGCACAGGCACCTACCTGATAATGTGGGAAACTCTCAGGGTGTGTCCTGTACACACACAGACAAAACATCAGACAATTAATGACTGCCCCATTGCTCTAATTCCCAACATTAATAAAGTGGTGGAAGATGTCATCTACAGTGGGATCAAGCAGCATTGCTTCAACGCCAACCTGCTTGCTGAAGCTCAGTTTGGGCTCTCATTCCTTTGACACATTGAAGCCGTGGTTTAACAATGTACAACAAGGGAACACACAGCTGAATTCTCGAGTTGAGGTGACAGTGACTGCACTTAACATCATCATAACTGCATTTGACCAAGTGTCATATCCTGGATTAACAGCAAAATTGGAGCAAATAGGAATCGTCTGCACTGGCTGAAGTTATACCTGGTACAGAGGAAGGTGGCTGGGGAGCAGCCATCTCAGCTCCACCGCAGGTCCCCAGGAGAGGGGCTTCCGAGTAATCCTGTAAACCAGAAATGGAAAGAGAGGGTACTATACACCAGCAGGATGATAGGATTGTTGTCTTGTTAGATAGATGGGACTAGCGGCAGTTTAATTGGACAGTCATCATGCCTCAAGCAAGGGAGAGATTGAGAAAGACAGCCCTTTTTAGGCACCTCATTTAGTGCTGGAACTGAACCCACACTGTTGGCATTAATCTGCATTACAAACTAGCCGTCCAACTGATTGAGCTAACCAAGTCCTCGCTCAGCTCGTTAGAGAAGATACTGCAACATTATTCTATTCAGATATGTTGTTAGACAAATTTGGAGCAGGTGGAACTAGAAGCAAGCTTCCTAGCTCAGAGAGAGGGACAGCATCAGTGAGCTGTAAGAGTTCTCTATGCCCTCGGCCCAATAATTTTCAGCTGCTTCATAAATAACCACCCCTACTCAAGTAAAGTCACAACTGGGGATGTTTGCCACTGATTGGACAATGTTCAACACCATTAGTGATTTACTCAGATAGCAGTCCTTGTCCAAATGCGACAGGTCCTGGAACTATGCAGGTGTGTGCTTAACAGTGACAAGTACCATTTCCATTACACACATGCCAGACAACGATTACCTCTGACAATAGAAAAGTGTACCATATCATTTAATGTTCAATGCCACCACCATCACGGAACACCCACCGAGCAATATCCCGGGGATTACCGTTAACCAGAACTGGACAGACCATATAATTTCATTACCTAGTCCTGTGAAGGACTCTCCTGTACCTCAGGTGCTGACTGACCTGTTTTGCTTTTCCAGCGCCACACTTTGACACATATTAATTCATTGGCTACAAGAATATGTCAGGGTTAAGAAATCCTACAGGAATGACTCACCTCAAAATTTCAGAAAGCCTGTCTCCCATCAAAAAGACTCATGTTAAATGTGTGTGTGATTAAATACCTCTATTTGCCTGGGTGAGTGCAGCTTCACCCTCATCCACTGACACTCAGAAGCAGCAATGTCTGCCATCTACACGGTGCTCTGCAGAAATTTGCCAAGGTTCCTTACAACGTACCTCTGAACCCCCGACCATCAAAAAGGACAAGGGAAGCAGATACATGGGACCACCATGTTCGCGTTCCAATCCAAGCCATTTACCGAGCTGATTGGGAAGCATATTGCCGTTCTTTCAGTGTTACTGTTTCAACTTCATCCCTAATGGTATTGTAAATCTACCTACAGCACATGGGCTGCAGCGGGTCAATGTGACAGCTCACGCCCACCTTCTCAAGGGCAACAAGGGACAGGCAATAAATACTGGCCTTATCATATTCCATGAATATATTAGCATGAAAAATATTGTCCAGACCTGCCCAATTGTCCAGACACTGTATTTTGGGTTTTGTGAGCTCTGGCTGGTTGGGTCCAGGCAGTAACCTATTTGTTGTAAACAACTGAATTAATATGCTGTTTGAAACAATCGGACAGTCTCTCAGAGGCATGGCCTACATACCGAGCATCATACAGACACTGACAGTCACATCACACATTACTGAGCTCTGAGACACACAGAGGCAATTGAAAATATAGTCATATCTGACTAACACAGTGATATTGTTGCCACGAAAATGATTATGAGTGAATATTAGCAGGGGAATGTGAGGACTGCAGATGCTGGAGATCAGAGTCAAAAAGTGTGGTTCTGAAGAAAGCACAGCCGTTCAGGCAGCATCTGAGGAGCAAGAGGGTCGACTATTAGTTCAAAACATTATTACAAGAGAAAATAATTGTATATTTTCAAAGTCCTTGTACTTAATAATAATTTGGTATTGGGTGTGGGAATGAGATTTATCATTTCAATGCTCCTTACTGTGAGTTGTGCACTGTTTTCATCATAATGTTGTTATAAAAGTGAACGGAATAAATGGGTGGATTTTAGATTACATTACATTACAGTGTGGAAACGTAATGTAATCTAAAATCCACCCATTTATTCCGTTCACTTTCAGAACAACATTATGATGAAAAATGTGCACAACTCACAATAAGGAACATTGAAATGTTAAATCTCATTCCCACACCCAAGACCAAATTATTATTAAGTACAAAGAATTTTGTGCTTATTGGACAATCTAAAAGATGGTATTAAGAAAGGCTATCGAAACTTTATTAAAACATTTTGCTGTTAATGGTTAGAACAATGCTGCAAACATTTACACAGAGATTTCCAACTCAATTAACACACAAGATCATTGGGCTGGGATGATGCTGGCCATCATTGGAGCTGCACAATTCTGTTTGGATACTGACATTGTTGGGGCAAACATACACTGGATATGGTTTATGATGGATTCAATGTAAGATGCCATGTGCTGCAGGAGCCCATCACCTTTATAACACCTTCATTCAGGATCAGGTCCAAGGTGCAGAATTACAGAGTTTGGGTGCCATACCACAAGAGATATACTTGCAAGACATGGCTGTTTACAGGTCATTGTTACAAAAATTGAACTGCCTCTGGATCAGTGCCTTGTGCTCGTCCATTGACCAGTGTTCCCCACTCACATCTCTCCGTTGTTCAGGTATGTCTCTAACTAGTCTATTGTGAGGGATTATGTTATTAACGGCCTAGCTCCAGTTTGGAAACTCACTGGACAGATTTTAGAGATGGTCAGTGTTTTGGAGGTCATGGTGAGGGCCAGTAACACTGTGCCTGAATTCAGGCTTTTCCTCAAAGTCATTTTCAACAGCTTTGCTGCCTGCAAGATGGTGTGTTCATTCATCTGAACATCAATCAGCTGTTTGCTACAGTAACTGAATTGTGTAATAGTTAGCTGTGTGCTCTGGTAATTAAATTATTGTTCACTTCAATGGTTTTCAATTAAAAAAATGATGTTAGGTTTATTTTAAAATATGTAAGAAACAAAGTGATATTAACTCTTCATTACACAAAATGTAAAAGTGACCTGTTGTATGTATCCCACAGACTTATCAAGCAACAGTCAGATATTAGCTGTAAAGCAGGAGTCTATGAATAGGACTAATACCAGGCAACATCACCACCCTCTCTGTTAGGGTATGTCACACTGACAGGACAGAGCCAGGCAGAGGGGCCAGCTCCGTGGTATATAGTCAGTATCGTGCTCAGCATTGATGCTGCATCCAGTGGCTGCTGGATTGCTCTGCAGCAGCTTATGGGGGAATCAATAAAAGGGAAACATATAATTGACCACATCATCACCTATCTGCCTGTTGCAGATACACCTCTATACACCTCTCCATTTCATATATCGGTACGAATGGTCACTGCACAGTCCTTATGGGGAACAGGGGCTACATTCACATTTTACAGACTCCCCTCACCATGATATGTAGCCCCCTGGGCTTTAAACAGAATGAGAAACGAATGATGATGCATCCATGAGGTGCAGTGGGCCAGTCAGGAGCAGAATCATACTTTGTACAACTCATACTGTCTGAAACCTCACAGCCCAACATACCTCCCACTGTACAGTAACCATCACAGCGTGACATACCTCCCACTGTACAGTAATCATCACAGCCAGACATACCTCCCAATTTCAAGTAACCATCACCGTCCAACATACCTCCCACTTTACAGTAACCGTCAACAGCGGCACTGTGGCTCAGTGGTTAGCACTGCTGCCTCACAGCGTCGGCCTCATATGACAGTCTGTGTGGAGTTTGCACATTCCCCCCGTGTCTGTGTGCGTTTCCTCCGTGTGCTCCAATTTCCTCCCACAGTCCAACAGTGGATTAGCTATACTAAATTGACCAAAGTGTTAGGTGCTTTAGTCAGAGGGAAATGGGTCTGGGTAGGTTACTCTTTGGAGATTTGGTGCGGACTGGTTGGGCCAAACGGCATATTTCCACACTGTAGGGAATCTAATCTAACCTCCAAGGTTCAAGTCATAGTTATGATGGAATAATCACGTGGCAGAATGAGTACAGCTCCAAGAGTACGCTAGTATGTATTTACGAGCGACAGGCAACACAGTTGTGTGGATAATATCATGTTCACAAACTTGATTGATTATTTTGAGGAAGAGACAAAATTGATTGATGAGGGCACGGGGCTGAATTCTGGCCGTCCGGACCTTAGCAAGGTCGTTGATATGGTTCCTTATGGCAGCCTCATATGGAAAGTGAAGTGAAATGGGATCAGCGGTCAGTTAGTAAGATGGATAGAGAACTGCTTGGTCATAGAAGACAGAGTAGTGATGGAACAGTGTTTTTGTGACTGGAGATCTGTAAATAGATTGGCGGAGTTGCAGATTGTGAGGATAATTGCCAGTGAATACAGCAGGAGAGAGAAAACGCAGATGTAACTTTATCTGGACAATTGTGACGTGATGCATTTTAGAAGGTCTAATGCAGGAGAGAAGTGGATGGAAAAACTACTGATTGCATCAACATCCAAAGGGATCTAGGTGTACAGCTCCACAGTTCCTGGAAAGAGACAACACGGGTGGATAGGGTGATCAAGAAGACTGATGGCAAACTTGCAGACAGGCATCCGAGTATACAGTATGAAAATTAGCAGGTCATATTGCAGCTGGAGAGATAATTAGTTCGGGCACATGTAGAATATCGTGTACAGTACTGATTGCCACACGATGTGGAAGTGCTGGATAGGGTATGGAAAAGGTTTACCAGCGTGTTGTCTGGTTTGGAGTGTGTAAGCCAGAAGGAGAAATTGAACAAACATGGTTTGTTTGCACCTGGGCATCATTGACTATGGGACTCCCAGATAGATATTTACAAAACTGTCACAGGCATAGATAGAAGGGCAGTTAGAGGCTTTTTCCCAGAGTAAAAATATCAATTACTAGGAACCATAGGTTTTAGGTAAAAGGGAGAAAGTATGAGAGGTTTTTTCTTTGCTTTTCCAGACAGAATTTGAAAGTGCCTGGAATACACTGATAGAGGGGAACAGCTAATATAGCAAGGTTAAAGAGGGATCTTGGCACAGAGACGAGACAGCAGCGAATAGAATGACATAGAATGTGTAGAAGCATATACTTTCGTTTTAACTTTCGAAGGGCATCGTGTGTCAGTGCGGGCTTGCTGGGCTGAAGGGCCTGTTCCTGTGCCGGACTGTTCTTTAAGACAAGATTTGAGCGCAGCAGTGGCGAGATGCTGAATGAATGATTCCTGATGATCAACAACCACATTCATGGAGGTCGCTCCTCATCAATTTTCAGCTTCATACCCTCCCTCCCACAGTAGGGAAACTTAATATTGAGAATTTGATATGAAAGTCAGAGCTGGTAACTGGTGAGAAGATCTCTCCACTCGAGCCTGCGGCCTTGTATCCTGTACAACAACGTCTTGGGGAACACTGCACTGACAGAAACTGCATGCACTCCACCCCCACCAATGCTGGCATCTGTCACATGTCAGCCTCAACATGCCATTCCAGCACATCTCCAACCCACTACAATACACTTCTGTTCTTCAATGCTGCAGTTCAGGCAGCACTGACAACTCTCGTTGTAATGCTGCTGCAAGGACACTGTGCTCAGGGACACACACCGAGCTCATGGACAGTCCCTCTGGGCTGCTCAATCCGTGTGTGAACACATTCACTTTGATATGCCTTGAGTGTTCACAGAATTATTGCTTTACCTTACCCTGCCCTCAGCAGTGTTTATCCTCAGCCAGAGCTACCAGTCTCAGCCGCCTGCTCCATTGTCTTGGTGTTTAGCACAGACACAAACCCAGGAAGCTGAATATCATTGTCCACAGTCAGTCATGGTGCCCAGCAGTGAGACAAGGGGACTCTCAGATCCCAGTCTGGGAGCTTGGACAGGGTCAGGAAGTCTCTTGTGGTTGTTAGGGTTAGGATCCTTCTCCTGTGAGGGGGTGAGGAGCTGAATGTTGGGGAGATCCACGCCTCTCTTGGCATTTTCTCTCCTTTTGTGGGATTGGTCTTTATGGGATGTGACAATTAGCAAGAGGTATTAAGGGAGATGGAAACGGTTGGTGCAGCTGTTAGAGCTGGCAAATCTGGGGGAAAGGTAGCAATGTGTCCTGAGTGAGTGAGTGGGCAGCACAGACAACAGGCAGAGTTGGGTAGAGGGGCAGTGATGAGGTTGGAAAGACTGAGAGAAGGTGCTGGATTCAGTGAGCATGGGTAAGTTCACATGCAGTTATAGGGGTGAGGGTGAGGGTGGGAGAACATGAGCCTTGGTGGGAGGTGGGTGCAGTAACAGAGAGAGTGAGAGTGAGGTCACAAAGTGCAGATGGTGGCACTTACCCTGGTGGACTGGCGAAGGTCACTGCTGGGCATTCACCCAGAAAGCTGGCACCTCACTGACCCAGGGGTCAACCTCAGACCAAACTGGCAGGATCTGGTTTCATGGCCTCCCCTGCCAGTCCTGGAGGAAGGTAATGTCCCTCACGTGCACCATGCCATCCACCAGAACCTCAGGGGCTTGGTCTCAAAGTGAAGACCCAGATTTTCCCCCCCTGCCATGTACAGGGTGTTTCGGAGTGACAATTCTAGAGTGTAATGACTTTGTAGAGATGGCGCCTGTAACAGGGAGGCCGGTGCATTCTGGGATATCTAAGCAGCGGGCAGTTGTTATGACGATGGGGAAAATCCTCGCGTTAGTATCAGATGAGAGAAAGTCCACATGGGCAGGGAGCGTAGTTAATGAAGCAGATTGGGAATGGTGTCATGAGAAAAAACACTTAACCTTGTGGAGAGAAACCCTCCATGAAACTCGTCTAAAATGAGACTTGACCAAATCAAAAGATGGTTGAGGCCTCTGTCTGTTTGAATCAAACTGGGAATGCAGTGTGAAACATTGGGAGCAATAAACTTGGAGCAGAGAATTATACAGGAGATTCAAATCCTTAAAAAGGGGTAATAAAATTCTCCAAACTGTTAAAAGGAGCTGGGGAAAATCTCTGGCCTTATATTTAACTACGTAATCCAATCCTCACTGGATGCAGGGATGGTACCGGAGGCCTGGAGAACGGATGACACGGCAGCTTTGTTTAATGTGGAGAAAGGGACTGACTGAATAGGTCGCGGCTGGAATTCTGAGACAGTGGATAAACGGTCACTGAGGAAGTCCCTGGGACTCGAGGACAGTCGGTCTGGATTTTTTCAAGGAAGGTCATGTGTAATTAATCTGACTGTGTCGGTTTGAGGCAGTAACTTGTTACTGCATGTGACTTAATTGAATTTAACGAGAGATCCTATGGCAGGCTGTTTAAAAACAAAATCTATGGGGTCCAGGAGAATGGAACAAACAACCCAGAGACGTGTAAGGCAAGGCATTTGGGGACATCAACAATAGTGGGGAATGGACAATAAATGAGAGTATAGTCAGTGTGGGCAGATAAATGAAGGTAGCTGGAAACATCAAGAACCTCGTTAATGTAGCAAATGGAATCATTTCCTCTTTCAGCCAAAGTGCAGAGTTTAGAGCAGGAAGTTTATGCTGGAACTGTATACAAAATGGGCGCAGTCGCAGCTTTGGGAATGTGTGCAGTTCTGGTCACCGCAAGACATGGAAGGATGGAATTGGACTGGAGAGTGTGTAGAGAAGATTCGTTACCCTGTGACAGCAGAGGTGCAGTTATGAGAAAAGGCTGGAACGGAGGATACTGAGAGGAGATTTGATCAGACTGTAAATATTGTCAGGGACCTGAGTAGAGAGGGAGTTTGGTAAGAAGTGAAAAAGACAGGACCTCAAGTACAGTGATCTCCAGATTATTCCCAGTGCCACGTGCCAGTGAGCATGGAAATAGAAAGAGAGACCAGATCGATGTGTGGCTGAGGAACGGTAGTTTCCTACACTATTCTGATTGGTTACCATAGCCCTGTCAAATCAATTTCAATCCCTCCCAACAGCATTAGCCAAACACTGCATAAGGAAATCAGTCCCAGCTCTGTCACATGTTACCCAATCCAATTTATACAGTTGCTGCCTTCCCCAGAACCAGTTCCAATGTACCAGGAATCTGAAGCGCTTCCTGCTACACTATCATTCCACTCACACTCTCACCTACTTAATATTCCTAGTGCTGCACTGCCTTGCACACAGCACTGCAAGTATTCCAGGGATTGACGCATTTGAGGCCCTGTTTGCTCACCTTCCATCTACCTCGCTGAATTCTGTTTACCAGACCACGTCACATTTCACACCCAAGTCACTGAGACCAACACAGACCATGACCTCTGGCTGCTAACCATCCCCCAGACCAATATTCCGCAGACACAGTGACATTCTCGAGCCCACAATCCTGGAATTACATTGACAGTCAAAGAAATGCTAGTGATTTCCTCAATTTCCTGACTCCCCTGTGACTATCGCTCCTCCTTCCTTCTCCCTCCTCTCCTGTACAGTCAGGCTGCTTGTGGAGCCACAGACATGGCTCCGACTGTCCTCCCCTGAGCAGCCAATACCTTCATCAGCTCCAAACTGGGAAACCGAATTGAGAGAGAGACATCAGGCTATTCCTGGATTACTTGACTGTGTATCTTCGATTGTGCAGTACCCCATTCCCTTCATTCTTCCAGTCCGTCATGTCTGAAGGGTGATCAGCTCTTTGTGTGCGTACCGTCCCCCAACTCTCAGCATCACAGATGTCTCACAGAATCTCTAGTCACTGTCTGAGCTCCACGACCAGTGGACCAGAGCTCGGACACGAGCAGGGAGCTATTGCTTCCCAATGTAACAGAACATATTTTTCATCTGACAAACATGTCTTAAAATGCAACATGTCTGGAGTAACTTAATTAATTACCTCGAATGAAGTTAACATCAGGGAAATAACAAAGTGGTTACGTCCCTTATTCAACTGTGTTTAAGTGAGGATATTTTATTATAGGGAGAAGAATTTCACTTCTCCCTCTTATTTCTCAGTTCAACCCTTATTTCAGAAGTTGAAAAACTAAATTTGCTAACTAATAGCAATTTAGAGACAGTCACTAATAACGGAGTATTACCAGCCAACGAACTTACAGCCTTTACTGTGATGGCTGTTGCACTCCTTTCAAACTCGATGCAGCCAGGTCCCAGCAGCAGAAAGTTATCTCTGTGACTCCCAGGTACGTGTAATCCCCCAGCTCCCACTCCACTCCGCTCCCTCACAGGGTCACCGTCTCTGTGACTCCCAGGTACGTGTAATCCTCCAGCTCCCACTCCACTCTGCTCCCTCACATGGTCACCGTCTCTGTCACTCCCAGATACGTGTAATCCTCCAGCTCCCACTCCACTCGGCTCCCTCACAGGGTCACCGCCTCTGTGAATCCCAGGTATGTCCAGGCTTCGATCCTCAGTCCGGATTTATATCCTCCCACTTTGGTGCTTCTGTAACCTCATGTTCCTGCTTCAAGTTGCTCCATCACATGGTCACTCCCTCTGTGACTCGGTGCTGATTCAGGGCCTCCTGCTCTGCTGTTTCTCCAACTCCAAGTCCTGCTAGGCCTTGATCTTCGCTGCTGATTTATATTCTCCCGCTTTGTGCTGCTCACTGTCAGGTTCTCACCCTTTGTGACTCCCAGGTAATAGTAGGCCTCAAGCCTCAGCTAAGATGTGTAACATCCCATTCCACACTGCTCCCTCATAGGACCGCCACTGTGGGTGGAAGACAGTGAAAAGAGGAAGATGAGAGTGTGCAGAGGGTGTTACAGTGATTGAGCGATCTGTCGCGGATGGAACAGATTATCTGCCGAGGTAGTCAGACCTGAAGTGTCTAAAGCAGGTTATTGGAATATACAGGGAGAGTTGCAGGTACTGAAGGTGGCAAAGAAAATAGATACATTGTGGCTTGTTGGTGAGGGAGCCTTGTAAAGTCTAAAGGGCTTTTTGTGAGCTGCTTCCTGAGATGTGAAGACTTCAACAAATGCAAATTAACAGCCAGAAAGTGTTGTAAGGCACTGGGGACTGTTGGATGTTACAGACTTAGAAGACTCGCAGTAACTGGAGGGTTACTCGTGGTGTTCAAGGACTCTCAGAAAATAAGGCGGTACAGAGAATGGGAGCCTTGCAATTAATGGGATTGCAGGGGCTGAAAGATCTAAGATGGATAAGGAGGATGAAAAGTACCAATGCAGCACAAACAGCCGCTGTAATTCACAGAGATTTAAGGAAGGCGACCTGTGCTGTCATTGAATACAGTTATATGGCGCGTTACAGGTACTGAGGGGTTACAAATTTAGAATGGAAGAGGTTATAGGTGATTAGAAGTATAAACAAGAATAAAGAAATTTGAGCGATCACGAGCACAAGTGGGAATGGAGAAGGTGAGACATTCTGATGAACAATAATTGTTGGTAGAGACTGATGCTACATATACAGGAAGAGCTGCATTGTCTGTATGCATTTACAGGCATGGGTGTTGTAGCGCCTTCTGGAGGGGACACAGATAACATCAGTTCCAACGACTGGTGCAGTGGTTCAGGAAGCAGCTCACCATCACCTTTTCAGGGACAACTCCAAATCAACAATGCATCCAGCAATGCTCATGACCACGAGTGAATAAATAAGTAACATATCTACAAGCAGCACTGAGGTCACTCAGGAAGGCCCTTTCAGTACCACTTCACAAACCCGGAGCAACTGCCCTCAAAACCACGCTCCATCCTGCCAGCACTGTGTCTGTCCCTACACGCGAAGGACCGCAATGGGTGAGGGAGACAGCTCACCACCACCTTCTCCAGGGAGTTTCAGATGGGAAGGTAATGATGGCCAAGCAAGTGATGGCCACATCCCAGCAATGTATTTGTACAAGGGAAACTCATGGACAGTTCAAGTCCCCTTTGCTTCCTCCACACAACCCACATTCCCACCTTGTTTTGTGTCAGCAACAAACATGGAATCAGTAGATTTTGTCCATCCATCAAATGTATCAAATCCCTTTGTGAATAGTTAGGGTTCAAGCACTAATCCATTTATTCACACTTAGTTTTCTGTTAAAGAATTCCCAATCCATGCCAGTACATTCCCTCCAATCCCACATGTGCCAATTTTGCTTATCCACATCTTCAGTGGGACCTTGTTGAAAGGTTTCTGAAAATCCCGACAAACCATTCCTCCCTTTTATCTACTCTGCTTGTTCACAGCCAGACAGGAAAACAAATCCAGCAGGGTTTGTGAAATTAAATTTCAGTTTCAGAACAACATGTTTGATATGAATAGAGGATTGGCTGATAAGCAGAAGAGAGTAGGTGTAAAGGGGTCGTTTTCACGATGGGAACATGTGACGAGGGTAACTCCGCAGGGTTCAGTGTTGGGACCACGCTGTATATGTTACACATTAACAGTCTGGAAAAAGGATGTGAGTGGGTACAAGAACTAGTTTTACAAGAATGAAATGCTTGCCATATGAGGAGCAGGTGAAGTCTCTGGATCTGTACTTGATGAAGTTTCAGAGGCGGCGATGGCAGGATCTCATTCAAACTTACAAACCTTTAAGGGGCCTGGATGGATTTGACGTGGGGGGGTGGTGCGGGAGGGGGTGGGGAAGATGTTTCCTCTTGTCGGAGAGACTAGGAGCCAAGGGCACAGCTTCAGAATGAAGGAACGACCATTTAGAAAGGAGATCTGGAAGAAACTATTCAGCCAAAGGGTATTGAAACTGTAGAACGGTTCCTGCTAGAGGGAGGGTTATAGAAGAGGGTGACATTTACTCCGATAGGGCTACGAGAGCTCGAGAAGGTTACGGAGATGATTAGATGGATGGAGATGCTATACGAGCTTACATTGGCAGGGTGGGTGATAGTGAGGGGAGAATGTTACTTTTATAGGAACTGGATTGGGAGAGTCACAGGCATTGGACTGAGTTCTACAGGTTGGGAGTATTACAGTGACCTGAGAGGATTACACAGATAGGGAGGATTGTGGAGTCTCCACATGTTTCGAGGTTTTCAGGAAGTGGTTACACCAATAAGGAGGGATGTTGGAGCTGTCGTAGGTTACAGAGATTGGGAGGTTTGGAGCTGTTTAATTGTTAGAGGGATATTTTTTAGGGTCAGTAATATGGAACGCAGAGGGAGAGTTTAGGTTTTATTACATTCCCTACAGTATGGAAGCGACACTACGGCCCAACAAGTCCAGACCAACTCTCCAAAGAGTAATCCACCCAGACCCATTTCCCTCTGACTAATGCACCTAACGATATGGGCAGTTTCGAATCGCCAAATCACCTAACCTGCACATCTGTGGAGTGTGGGAGGAAAACGGGGCACCTGGGGGCAACCCATGCAGACACAGAGGGAATGTACTAACTCCATGCAGACAGTCCCCCAAGACTGGAATCGAACCAGGGTCTCTGGCACTGTGAGGCAGCAGTGCTCACCACTGAACTGTCATGCCTCCTAACCTGCAGAGCTACACAAAGAGAGGGTGCTTGAGGTGCAGGGAGGAGCACACAGAGATGGGGAGTGTTGTTTCCGCTGGAAATGTATCTGGAGGCAGTTACACAGATGCAAAGGTCGATAGGCATGGGAGATATTGCCAGAGGTCATGTGCTGCTGTAGGCCAGGAGACAGGAATGGGATCGGGTCTGCAGAAGGTTACAGTGATATCATGTACTCTTGTGGCTTGAGGAAGGTACATAGGGAGGTATTTTGGTCCGGGCTGGAGGATTTTACAGAGACAGGATGGACTGCAGTTATTGTGGAAAACTACAGAAATAGAAATTATTGTACTGAGTGCAGGATGAGATTATTGAGATGGGCATGTTATCAAGACTGGAGCAATTTACAAAAGGGGAGAGTCGTCAGCATTGGTCTAGGTTTCAAATATACAGCAGGATAATGGGAGGGGTGGAGGTTACATAAATAGGAACATTTTTGACAATTACAACCATTCAAGACACTGGTGCAGATGAGATGGATCAAAAGGTGTGTTTCCTTTCTGTATGATTCTATCACATGACAAGTGACCGTGTGAGAGGGAGAATAGGAAACAGAGAGATCCCAGGTTTCAACACCAACTTCTTAAGGGAGTCCTCCTTTCCCAGATGTTGTCCTGATTCTCACTAAGACAGCACAGGCCAGGATGGATAACTGTGAACTTCCTATATTGTCATAGGAAGGCTCAGAACTGCAGTGATGCAAGTTAACAAGAGAGTGGAGATTGAGCCTGGGACTTTCATGATCTGTTTCACCCTTCAGCACTGTCTCTGTATCAGGTCTTCCGGACCAAGCTTTGATCCCTTAAATTCGCTCTACTCTGTTCACTGTGAGTGATCTTACCTCGCTGCAGGATTTATTGAAGACTCCAGATCTCCCTGCCCTCTGGGTGAGGTGACCAACTGTGTTCAATGAGATTTTGGATGAAACACCCTGCAGTTGGGAAGTTTATTGAGTCAGGGCTGTCCTGAATATATGCAGGAGACAGAAAAACAGACAGAATGGGAAATTAGACTGATCCAGTGAGGGTTACACATAGAGAATGGCACTGAGTCCCATAGAGATCTGGAAAATTCCAGTCTCCATCCCTGGCCTGCGTTGCCTCGTCTCCCTGGAGTGCAGAATTCTGTTGGCTCAGGATCTGGAATAACTACAAAAGGTGCAGTGACCGGCTGCAATTAGACCTGCACAGTGATAGATATCACATGGAGAGATACTGAGTGATATCACCAGAGGGCTGGAAGTTGTCAGGATCAAACCACGGTCAAGAAGAAGGGATTTGACTCATGATGCACTGAGATCAGTGCTCAGGGATGATGGGGCTATCAGTGGGGCAGGCGATGGCCTAACATTACTCTCACCAGCCTGTCCATCCAGAATTTAATGGCAGGGAAAAGCATCTGAATGCTCAATACTTGTTTGGAAAGGAAATCAGTGGTAGGCAGTTGGTCTGACCTACATATGACTCCAGACCCAGAACAATGGAGTTGACTTTAAACTGCCCTTTGTATTAGTCTAGCAAGGCACTCAGCTCAAGGGAAGCTCGGGGGTGGGGTCGGAGGTGGGCCAGCCAGTGACAGCAAAATCCTACGAGTGAATTAAGAACAACATCATTGGGACCAGTGTCCTTGCCAATCATGTCGGTAGGTTTATGGACAGGTCTTTGAGCTAACATGGAGAATGCAGGGACAGGGTTCAGGTGAAAGAAGCTTTCCAAATCCAAAGAGAAAAGGTGACACATCGGAAAAGCATGGGGATGTGACTGAAGACAAGCAGAAAGGAACAGGATGGGACAGAGTTTAACTAAAACTGTACGTCAGTGAATTGGTTTATGACAGGACATTGTGGGAAAGAATAAATTATATGTATATATTTTGAAATTGCCAAAGTATCTGCAATAAGGTAATAGACTTGTGGCACAGAGATAAATCGGATTTAGTCAGCAGAGACACGTGGTTACAGTGTGAACATAAGTATAAAATGGTACACAACCTTGTGGGATCTCAGACAGAATGGGAGTGCAGGATGGGTAACCCTGGCACTTATCAATAACAAGGACATTACAGAGAAAGCATTTGGCCTCAGATGATGTGGCTGAATCAGCCTGAATGTGAATCCTGGGTCCCATGTGTCACAAATACAAGCAGAAGAAGTTTTGTATTCGGCTGCCTCGCAGCATTTCATTGTTCCTCCCTGCATTAAACAGGAATTCATTGGAATTTGTAACAAAGGCATTATAATAGTTTTAGGAGACTTCAATCTTTGCATGATCTGGGACAGTCACCCTGACAAGAGTGATATTATCAGAGCTCCTCTTTGAATGTTTTTTTTTGTCAGTGTTTCTTTGAATAACATATTGTGCAGACGGCTAGGTAAACATGATCTCAGATTGACCGTTGAGTGATAAAGCTGAGTGAAGGTGTGATGTAACACAGAGATCCTCCAGGAGATTGCAATATAGTGGAATTCAAAGAGATTATTAAGTTTTCAAATGACCATAAAACACACCCGAGCGTCAGAAGCAAAGCCAATTACATGAGTTTGAGAGGAGAACTGACCAAGGTAAACAGAGGAAACAGACTGAAATGTCAGGCTGTAAATGAATAGTGGAAAAAAAATAGTCATAGAGTGATAGAGATGTACAGCAGAGAAACAGACCCCTCAGTCTATTTCGTCCATGCCAACCACGTATCATAACCTTTCTAATTCCATTTACCGGCACTTATCCCACTAATTCCTTCCTATTCATATACCCATCCAGATGTCTTTTAAATACTGTAAGTTTACTTGCCTCCACCACTTCCTCTGGCAGTTGATTCCGGACACACAGCCCCTTCTGCGTGAAAACGTTGCCCCTTAGGTCCCTTTCAAATCTTTCACCTCTATGCCCTGAACATATGCCCTCTAGTTCTGGACTCCCCCATCCCAGGGAAACGACCTTGTCTGTTTATCCTATTCATGACCATCCTGACTTTATAAATCTCTATAAGGCCACCCTTCAACCTCTGACACTCCAGGGAAAACAGCCCCAGTCGATTCAGCCTCGCCTTGTAGCTCAAATGCTCCAACCCGGGCAACATCCTTGTCAATCTTTTCTGAACCCTTTGAAGTTTCACAATATCCTTCCGATAGGAATGAGACCAGAGTTGCACGCAATATTCCAACAGTGGCCAAACAAGTATCCTGTACAGCCGCAGGATGACCTCTCAACTCTTATACTCGATACTCTGACCAAGAAAGGAAAGCATACCAAACGATGGACACAATATTGAGGGCTGAAGGATCTGTACTATGCTGTACTGTTCTGTGTTCTAAATAGGGAGGGTTACAATGACAGGAAGAGGTTTCGGGAGGCTGGAGAGGATGGTATCTGAATGAATAGATACATTTGGCAGGTTTACTAGGATTGTCCACGGTAACAGAGACAGCAATGGTCTGATCTGGTGCAGACGACCCAGACTTGCAGTGTCGTGGGGACTGGAGGTGGTTTCACAGGGAGGGAAGACCATAGAGCCACAGGGAAATACAGAAATGTGGAGAGCTGTAGGGCCTGCAGGAGATCGTGGAGATGGGGATGTTGGGAGGGCTGGGCAGTTTACAGGGAGAAGGAAGTTGGTAGGATGGAGCGGTTTACACAGATAGGGAGGGTTTTCGGTGAATGGAGCAGATGACAGAATAAAGTGGGTTGTACAGACTGGAGGACCAAACAGGGAAATGGAGGGTACTCGTGACTGAAGATGTTTATATAATATATATATATATAGGAAGGTTTCCTTCTGCAGAATATTTAGATATGAAGGCTGTGGAGACTGACAGATATTCCAGAAGGGCAGTAACTTTGGTTGGAGACAGTTTGACAGATAAGTGAGCATTAGTAACCTCCTCCAGTTTGGTCGAAGTGGGAAGGGTTGTATGGGAGGGTGACATTTACACAGATAGGGGTGAAAGAGCTGGAGAAGGTTATGGAGATAAGTAACTGGATGGAGATACAGGAGGAGCTCATATTGATAGGGTGTGTGTTAGCGATGGGATGACATTACACAGATAGTGAGTCTTGTCAGAACTGTATCGAGAGGATCATAGGCTTTCAGTGGATTCGACAGATTGGGAGTGCTGAAGCGACCTGTGAGGATTGTAAAGTCTCCACCGAGTAATCGTGTATTTAGGACTGGAAGAGATTACGTAGATACAGAAACATTGAAGACAATATGTGCCTTCTTTTTATTGAACAGAGCTTCAATATCCCCCATCAGACAGGGATCCCTAAACCTGCCAGCTTTTCCCTTCACTCAATCAGAGACATATTGGATTCTTGAGATCACATTTTTCAAAACCTCCCATTTGCAAGTCAATCCTTTTCCTTCACACAGACTCACCCAGTTGATGGGAGCATGATGTGATGGAGCCGGTGTTGGTCTGGGATGAACAACCATAAAAATCTCACAAAACCAGCTTACAGTCCAAAATGTTTATTTGGAAGCACCAGATGTCAGAGCACTGCTTCATCAGGTGGAGCACAATCATAAGGCACAGGATTTATAACAACAGCATAGCAGTGACATGGAATGTAATATCAAACACATTTAGTTAAAGTTTTCATCTTTAAGAATGATTACCTGCACTTCAAAAGCTGGTGCTTCGAAATATGTCTATAATATCCAAGTACCCAGAGCCAATCCATGCTCTGAGCGCATCTGCCTTACCAGTCAGGCCTTGTGCATTGAAATAATTTGGCGTTAAATCAAAATTCTTTTCCCTCCCTTGACTGTGCCCCTCGAGATACTGGATAGAAAACTTGCTCTCGAAGGCTGATGCATTTTTACACTTGACTGGTCAATGGGCTTTCTCTTACTCAGAGTCCAAACTCCTGCCAAACTAGTTTAAACCCTCCGGGATAAGACAAGCAAATCTCCCCCCAGGGATACTGATGCCCCTCTGGTTCAAGTCAAACCCACCCCCCTTGTTCTGGTAAAGGAGGAGATTGCTGGAACCCTCGTGGATATATTTAATAATTTGCTGGCTACGGGTGAAGTGTCGAATGACTGGAGGATAACTAACGTAGTTCCTTTATTCAGGAATGGAAGCAGGGATAGGCCAGATAATGACAAAGCAGATAGTCTGACAGCAGGGAGAGGAAAATTATTGGACACAACTCTGAAGGACAGAATGAATCAATATTTGGAAAGGCAGAGATCGATTATGGAAACTAATCACGGATTTGGTAGAGTAAGATCCTCTCCCAAATTCAGCTGAGATTTCTGTTTGAAATTATGATTGAGGATTTTGATGAGGACAGTGCAGAAGATGTGGGTTACATTGGGTTCATTAAGGCATTTGACATTTTCCCACATGGAATGCTGGTCCAACAGACCAATGGGATCCAAGGCAATTTGGCAACCTGGATGCACAACAGTGGAGAGTAAGTTTTGTGTTTGAAATTCTTTCACCAGCGGGTGTACCACAGGGGTCTGTGCAGCAACCATTGCTGGTTATTATAGAACATAGAACAGAGAAAAGTACAGCACAGAACAGGCCCTTAGGCCTACGAAGTAGTGCTGAGACTTAATCCTAATGTAAAATATAGTAACTTAACCTATGCACCCCCAACTCTTTCCTATCCATGTGCTTGTCCAGCAGTTGCGAAAATGTCCCCAATGACTCTCCTTCCAACACCTCAGCTGGCAACACATTCCATGCATTCACAACTCTCTGCGTAAAGAACCACCTCTGATGTCTCCATTATACCTTCCTCCTAATATCTTCAAACTATGACTTCTCGTACCAGTCAATCCTGCCCTGGGGAAAAGTCTCTGGCTATTGACTCTATCTATTACTCTAATTATTTTGAACAGTATTATCTACATTAATAACTCGATGTGAAAGCACAAGGTATCATTTGTAAGTTTGCAGATGACATGAAAGGTGACACTGTTGTCCACAGTGAGGGGGATGGTCTCAGGCTACAATCTGAAGGTTGAGGCCAGAACAGGTGGTGAGAGAGGAGGGGTATTGGAGTTTCTGATCAGTGAAAACATTACGGCATTAATTAGACAGGATATTCCTGGGGATCGCCCAGTAGAGATATAATGGTGCAACGGAGAAATGAGACTGGGTTATCAGTTTGATATGACTGTACGACAGGCCCCCAACAGTCAGCGAGAATTTGAGCAGCAAATATGACGGAAGATCTCAAATATTTGTAAGAATAATAGGGCTGTAATGGTCAGGGATTTTAACTTTCCAAACCTCGACTCGGATTGCTAGAGTGTTCAGAGCTTGGATGGAAGGAATTTGTTCGGCATGTACAAGAAAGCTGTCCCAGTCAAAATGTAAATGGTCAGAGTGCAGGAAGAACTAAAACCTGACCTCGCCTTGGGAAACAAAGTAGTGAAAGGGACTGAGTGGTTAGTGGGCCAACACTTTGGCAAAGTGATCACAATCGTATTAGTTGGAAAATAGCGATGGAAAAGGACAAACCTGGTCCATAAGTTAAAGATCAAATCTGGCCTTTCCGCAATCCAGATGTTATTGGTCAAGAGCTTTTAACAATTGATTGTGGAAGCTTTGTGCAGGTAAAGGGACGTCAGGAAGATGGGAAGCTTTCAAAAGGGAGTTAAAATGAGAGTTCAGAGCCATCCTACACCTGTTAAAGTGAATGACAATGCAGACACTAATAGGAAACACTGGATGACTGGGGGTATTGAGGTTCTGGTCAACAAAAAGGGGACACATGTCACATATAGCCAGCTGGCTTAAGGGAATCCATCGAAGAACATTGTGGGTGGAGTAATTCACTTAAGAGCGAAATCAGGAGGGCACAAAGGGGACCACAAAAAGCGTTGGCAGATAAGGCTGAGGAAAATCCAAAGGAATTCTACAAGTATATTAACAATAGAAGATTAACTAGGGGCAGAGTATGGCTCCTTGAAGATGAATGGTGCCATCCAAGTGTGGAACCACAGGAGATGGGTGAGATCCTAACCAAAAATATCATGTTTGAACTTGCTGTGGAGAAAGACAAGGGGATGTCAGGGAATTAACCAGTGACGTGTTCACAAGACCCCACATAACAGGAGGTACTGGAGGTTTTTAAATGCATATAAGGGAGACAATTCCATAGGAACTAATCAAGCACATCCCAGGATATTGTGCGAAGCTCAGAAAGAAATTGTGGGTCCCATAAAGAGATTTTTCTATCCCTGACAGACACGGGTGTTGAGCAGGGAGCCTGAAGGCTGGCTAATGTTGTGCCAGTTGTTTAGGAAAGGCTGCGAGGGAAAGCCAGGGAGATAAACACCAATTAGCTTGATGTCAGTGGCGCGAACATTGTTGGAAGCGATTCTGCGGGACAGGAGTTACATGCATTTGCAACGGCAAGTATTGATCACGGACAGTTAGCACAACTTTGGAGTACTGCATAGAATTCTGATCATCTGGATTGAAAAAGCATTTCCTGAAACTGTAAATGGAGCAAAGATTGAAGATGTTACTGATACTGGAGCGTTTGACAGAATCGGAGAGGCTGGATATGCTGGAAAGCAACATGGAGTGCAGATACTAGCGGTGTTCCACAAGGATCTGTTTTGGGAACATTGCTGTTTGTCATTTTTATAAATGACCTGGAGGAGGGGCTTGAAGGCTGGGTGAGCAAGTTTGCGGATGATACGAAAGTCGGGGGAGTGGTGGACAGCGAAGGAGGATGTGGCAGGTTACAGCGGGATATAGATAAGTTGCAGAGCTGGGCAGAAAGGTGGCAAATGGAGTTCATTGTAGCTAAGTGTGAAGTCATTCACTTTGGTAGGAGTAAAAAGAAGATGGATTACTGGGTTAATGGTAGACTACTTGGTAGTGTGGATGCGCAGATGAATCTTGGTGTCCATGTACACAGATCTCTGAAAGTTGCCACCCAGGTAAATAGTGCTGTGAAGAAGGCATATGGCGTACTGGGCTTTATTGGTAGAGGAATTGAGTTCCAGAGTCCTGAGGTCATGTTGCAGTTGTATAAAACTCTGGTGCCGCCTTATCTGGAGTATTGTGTACAATTTTAGTCGCCATACTATAGGAAGGATGTGGAGGCACTGGAACGGGTGCAGAGGAGGTTTACCAGGATGTTGCCTGGCTTGGTAGGAAGATCGTATGAGGAGAGGCTGAGGCACTTGGGGCTGTTTTCATTGGAGAAAAGAAGGTTTAGGGGCGATTTGATAGAGGTGTACAAGTTGATTAGGGGTTTCGATAGGGTTGACAGTGAGAACCTTTTTCTGCGTATGGCGTCAGCTGTTACTAGGGGATACAGCTTTAAATTAAGGGGTGGTAGGTATAGGACAGATGTTAGGGGTAGATTCTTTACTCAGCAGGTTGTGAATTCATGGAATGCCCTGCCAGTATCAGTTGTGGACTCTCCCTCTTTATGGTCATTCGAGCGGGCATTGGATAAGCATATGGAGGTTATTGGACTAGTGTAGGTTAGGTATGCTTCGGTCGGATCAATATCGAGGGCCGAAGGGCCTGTACTGCGCTGTATTTTTCTATGTTCTATGTTCTATGGGGGGATGAGATAGATTTGGCAGATAAGGCTAAGGAGAATGCAAATAATTTTATACAGCATACAACTTCACAAAAACAACTGGACTGACACAAGGGCTCCTCAAAGATCAGTGAGGCCATCCAAGTGTAGACACACAGGAGATGGGCGAGGGCCTAACTGAGCATTTCATGTCAGAATGTACTGAGGACAAAGACTAGGAAACAAAGGGAAGAAACAGTGATGGCTTGTAAAGAGTCCCCGTTTCAGAAGAGATGGTGCTGGATGTCTTAGAACACAAATGTAGAGAAATCCCTAGATCCTGAACAGGTGTATCCCAGAACATTGTGGCAAAGTAGTGGCAGGGACACGAGCAGAAATATTTATATCATTGTCTTTCGCATTTCCATTGGCTGCAGGTGGCTGAGGGGTGACCTTATAAAGGTTTAGAAAACCATGAGGGGTACAGGTAAGTTGATTAACCAACTTCTTTCCCCCAGGGTAGTGCAGTCCATAACTAGTTGGGACTGAACTGCAGAAAGAGAAGGTGTTAGCAATTCTGGGAAGTATAAAATTTAGTCAGTCTTCTGGGCCAGATGGGATTTATCCTTGGCTTCTCTGGGAAGCCAGGAAGGAGATTGCTGAGACTTGGGCATTGATCTTTATGCCGCCATTGTCTACGGGAATGGTGCCAGAAGGCTGGAGGACAACAAATGTTGTCCCCTTGTCCAAGAAAGGGAATAGAGACAACCCTGGTAATTATAGACCTGTGAACCTTACTTTGATTCTGGGTAAAGTGTTGGGAAGGTGTGTAAAAGCTAGCGTTTATAATCATCTGGAGATGAATAAGTTGATGAGGGATAGTCAGCATGGTTTTGTGAAGGGTAGGTCACGCCTCACAAACCTTACTGACGTATTTGAGAAGGTGACCAACCAGGTGGATGTGGGTGAAGTAGATGTTGGTAGTGCAGATGAGCAGAGAGATCACTGTGTCCATGTACATAGATCCTTGAAAGTTGCCACCCATGTTGATAGGGTTGTTAAGAAGACATTCAGCATGTGAGCTTTTATTGGTACAGGGATGGAGTTTCAGAATCATGAGATCCTGCTGCAGTTGTACAGAACTCTGGTGCAGCCACATCTGGAGAGTTGCTTCTGGTTCAGATCACCGCATTAGATGAACGATGTGAAAGATTCCGAAAGGGTTTCAAGGAGATTTACTAGGATGTTACCTGTTACGGAGGGAAGGAGTTCATAACCTCCAGTTATGAGGAAGGCTGAGGGACTTGAATCTGTTTTTGCTCGAGAGAAGACATTTGAGGCCAATTGATTGAGACATACAAGATAATCAGATGGTGAGATGGGGTGGACAGTGAGAGCCTTTTCCCTTGGATGGCGATGCATAGCACGAGGGGAGATAGCTTTAAATTGAGGTAGATATTAATATTATTATTAATTAATAGATATGTGACAGATGCCAGTGGTACTCAGAATAGTCACGGAATGGAATGCATTGCTTGCAACAGTAGTAGACTCGCCAACTTGAAAGGCATTTAAATGGTCGTTGGATAGGCATGTGGTTGAGAATGGATTAGGGAAGGTTAGATGGACTTCAGATTGGTTTCACAGGTTGGCGCAACATTGAGGGCCGAAGGGCCTGTACCGCGCTGCCATGTTCTATGTTCTGTGTTCTAGAGGGCATAATTATGAGATGGGAGAGAAAAAACTTAAAAGGGTATGGAGGAGAAAATTTTCCAAACAGGGGATGGTGCAGGTATAGAATGAGCTTCCAGGGGACTTGGTAGAGAAAAGTACAATAAGAACTTGGGAAAGACATTTGGGCAGGTACATGGAGAGGGGAGGGTTTGAAGGGATATGGATCAAATGCAGGGAAATGCGACTCGTTCAGGGACTCTGGACAGCGTGGACTAGTTGGAGCAAAGAACCGTTTCTGTGCAGCATGGTTCTACCTCCAGTTATTGGAGGAGGAGACTACCGAGATAAGGCATGTTGTAGACACTGAAGAAAGTTACAGATATAGGGATTTTAGTCTGGAATGCAGTACGTTTCAAATATGTAGAGGGGCTATTGGGAAAGGAGGAGGTTACAGGGACAGGAAATGTTATTGTAGTTAAAAATTATTGAAGACGCTGGTCTGCAAGTCCTGCCACAGATACAGTGTTGCAGAGTAGTGAGTCTCAGAACAACAAAACTGACAGTAGGGGCAGTGACTGAGCCTGGGGTGTGCCTGTACTCTGTTCCCCCTCCAGCACTGTATCTATGACATATTTTGTGAGCCGATGTTTGGAGCTCTCTCATTCCTCTCTTCTCTATTCACTGTGAGTAATCTTACCTCACTGCAGGATTTATTTAAGGCTTTAGATCTCCCTGTCCTTTGACTCTCTGGCTGACCAACCATCTTCAATGTGGTGATGGACGAGACACTTAGTAGTTGGGAAGCCTACTGAGTCAGGACCTTCCTGAGTACCTACAGAAGGCAGAGAGATAAACAGAATGGGAAATTAGTTTAAACCCTCCGGGATAAGACAAGCAAATCTCCCCCCAGGAATACTGATGCCATACATTGTCTGCACCAACGTCAGCAGAGCCTTTGACAGGATTTAGCATGATATACTTGTTGGTAAGTTTCAACCACATAGGATCAGAGAGAGCCAGCCAACTGGATAAGTAATTGGCTTGACAGTAGGAGACAGAGGGTGGTGGGAGAGGGTTGTTGTTCAGACTGGAGGCCTGTGACCAGCAGTGTGGTATAAGGACCGGGGCTGAGTCCACGGATGTGCATCATCTACATAAACGATTTGGTTGAGAATATATGAGTCATTGTTAGTAATTTTGTGGATGATCAAATTAATGTTGTACTGGGCAGTGAACACGGTTATCAAAGGGGATCTCAACCAACTGGACTAGTGGACCAAGGAATGAAAGATGGAGTTGAATTCAGGTGGTAGATTTTGTTAAGACAAACCAGGGAGGACTAACACAGTTAATAGCAGGGCCCTGGGCAGTATTGTCTAACAGAGAGACCGAGGGCTGCAGTTACGTTGTTCCTTGGAAGTGGCTTCACAGGGAGACAGGTGGTGAAAGCTGCATTTGGCACATTTGCCGTCACTGGCCAGCAATTTGAAATATGAGTTGGAGATATTTGTAACAATGTCCTAAATATTTCCCTTAGGCAGAGGAGGCTATGGGGTGACCTTATCAATGTTTTTAAAATCTTGCGGGCCCTGAGATAGGTGAATAGCCAAGGGTAGGTGAATCCAAAGCTAGAGGGTATAAACGGGAGGTGAGAGAGCAAGGATTTGAAGAGGGAGCAAAGGGGCAACATTATCCACAGAGGATGGTGCATAGACGGAACAAACTGCCAGGGCCAAAGGAGAAACAAGAACAATTACAACATGGAAAAGACATTTTGGGCAGGTACATGGAGAGGAGAAGGTTTGAAGGGATATGGGCCAAACACAGACAAAAGGGATATGGGCCAAACACAGACAAAAGCGATTCGATCAGTTTGGTAAACCTGGTCAGCACGGACTAGTTTGACCGAATGTTCTGTTTCCGTGCTGCATGCCTCTGTCTCCAGTTATTGGAGGAGGACACTACCGAGATAAGGCATGTTATCGACACTGAAGCAAGTTATAGAGAAAGGGATGGTAAGGCTGGTATGCAGTACATTTCAAATATGTGGAGGGACGAAAGGGAAGGGAGGAGGTAACAGAGACTGGAACTGATGTAGGAGTTAGACATTTTTGAAGACACTGTTCAATGACACATGCCATAGATACAGTTTTGGAGATGGAGCGCAGAACAGAAAGATCCCAGGCAGCAGTACCACCCTCACGTGGGAGGCCTATTTTCCCCTTTGTTATACTGATGCTCACTAAGATAGCACAGGTCTGGATTGATAACTGTAAATTCCCGATGCTGTCTTAGTACGAAGTAAGTTAGATTAGGGGCAGTGATTGAGCCTGGGGTGTGTCTGTACTGTGCTCTCCCTCCAGCGCTGTATCCATGTCATGTCTTGTTAGGCAATGTTTGGAGCCCTCTCATTGCTCTCTGCGTGATCTTACCTCACTACAGGATTTATTGAAGGCTCCAGATCTCCCTGCCCTTTGTCTCTCTGGCTGACAAACCACCTTCAATGTGGTGATGGACGAGACACCCAGCAGTTGGGAAGTCTATTGAGTCAGGACCTTCCTGATTACCTACAGGAGGCAGAGAAATAGACAGAATGGGAAATTAGACTGATGCAGTGAGGGTTACACAGGGAGAATGATGCTGTGTCCCACAGATATCTGGAAAATCCCAGTCTCCGTCCCTGGCCTGTGCTACTGTGTCCCTCTGGAATGGAGAATTCGGTTTGCTCACGATCTGGAGTAGCTACAGGAGTGAGAGACGCTGACAGAGGCAGCAATTAAATCCACACAGTGAGGGATACCACATGGAGAGAGACTGAGTGATATCAGCAGCGTGCTGGATAATTTCAGGATCAAACGAGTGTGTCGGAAGAACGGGTTTAGCTTCATGATGCACTTCATGATGTATCAGTGCTCAGGGATGAGCAACCACTGAGCAGGTGAAGTGCTGGCCTAGTGGTATCATTGCTACAGCCTGTATGCCAAACCTCAGATAATGTTCAGGGACGGCAGGTTTAAATCCCACTATCAGAAATGGAGAAATTTGAAATCAGCATTTTTTAAAAAATGGTAATTAACAATCCATAAATACGTATGAAATCATTGCTGATGTACAAAAAAAAAGCACAAACACTTGTCCTTTCGAGAAGGGGATCTGCTCATCCTCACGTGGTCTGCACGACATAACCACAGCAAAGTATTTGCCTCTCAATTACCCTCTGAAATGGCTGAGCAAGCTACTCAGTTCAAGGGCAGCTAGGGCTGGGCAAGAACGGCTGGTCAGCCAGAGACACCCACATCCCATACCTGATTTAAAATATAATCCATTAGGATGGTCCCAATGGAACTGTGCTGCGACCAGTGTCCTGGACAATCATCTTGGTAGATTTATGGAGAGGGCTATAAACTGACAGAGGATGCAGGGACAGGGTTCAGGTGAAAGGAGCTTTCCAAATCGAAAGAGAAAAGGTGAAGCATTGGAGCAGAACGGTAATGTGGCTGAAAACAATCAGAAAAGAACAGGATGGGACAAAGCTGAACTAAAATGGCAAATCAGCGACTTGGGCTGTGGCAGGGAATTGTGGGGAAAAGTAAATTATGTGTTTTTGTCAAATGCACAAAGTCTCATCAATAAGGTAGATGGATTTGTGACACAGATAAATGGGATTTAGACACCAGAGAGACGTGGTTACAGGGCGAACACAAATATTCAATGGTCACAATCTTGTGCAAATTCAGGCAAATGGACAACGTTAACAGTAATGGATAATAAAGACATTACAGTGAAAGCATTTGGCCGCAGATCATGAAGTAGAGTCAGTGTGAATGTAAATTCTGGCTACTACTTACCCTGGACACAAGAAGCAGAACAGTTTTAGCCACCGAACAGCATTTCATTGCTCATCACTGCATTAAACAGGAATCAATTGGAATTTTTCAAAATAAACACATTTTGATAATTTTGGGAACTTCAATATTCATATAATTTGAGATAATCGCAATGATAACAGTGATACTGGAAGGGAGTGCGGAGATTTTTTTTCTGTGTATCTTTGAATAACATATTGTGCAAATGGCTAGGGACATAACTACCTCAGACCGACCGTTGTCTGATGAAACTTAATGAATGAGTAATGTCACACAGAAAGATCCTCTGGGATATTTTGATAAAGTGTCGTTTAAAGAAACAAAAATATTTAAATTGACTCACAGAAAGGACAAGCTACAAGTGGAAACAAAAATAGCCAATGACATGAGTTTGACAGGAGAATTGACCAAGATAAACAGGCTAAACAGACTGAAATATGTGTATGTAAATGAACAGTAGAAAACATTTGAAGAAACATTCTCAAACATTTAACAAAAGGATATTCCACTGAAACAGACAAACCTCAGCAAGAAATCCCCACCGGTCCCTCACTCAGGACAAAATGGATCACATTAGATTATCAGGCCGAGAAGATCACCAAAAATTACTTAAAATCCTGAAGTGAGAGAGTGTTTTAGGAGTTAGTTTTAAAGGGATTGCAAAGGGTCTGCTAACAGGAGGACTGCAGTGAGAAGGGAAATCCTTGACAAGACAGTAAAAGGGAGAGGTGAAGGTGCTGGAGGTGGTGAGAGTGTTACAGAGAGTGGTCAGGGCCTGAACGGTGTTACAAAGCCAGTAAAGATTGCTGCAGAGGGAGGGGTTTGTAGAGGTAGGAAAGTAAGGTGTGTAACTTCATTTATTCATTCATGGGATTAGGATGTCACTGATTGAGCCTGGAATCTTTGCCCTTCTGCTAATTATCCAAAGGGTCGCTCAGATTCAGCCATACTGTTGTGGGTCTGGGTCCACATGTCGGCCACCCCATGTTAGAAAGTCAGATGGTCGAAATTAAAGGAGGTAAGTGAACTAGATCAATTCTTCCTACTGATCAACAATGGTTTCATTGTGGCCACAACATGACATCCCAACTCCTACTCTCAATGCTCTGACCAATGAGGGTAACCATTCCAAATGCCTGCTTCACCAGCCTGTCTACCTGTGACACCACTTTCAATTAACTGGGTGCCTGCATCCCCGGGTCTCTGACTGACAACACTACTCAGGGCCCGAACATTAACTGTACAGGCCCCACCCTGGTTTGTTTAATCAAAATGAAACACTTCATATTTATCTAATAAAACTCCATCTGCTATTCTTCAGCCCACTATCCCAGTATACTATTCATCCTGTTGTATCAAATATAACCTTATTCACTGTCCACTTTACCACCAATTTCAGTGTCACCCAAAAAGCTTACTTACCCGGAAACCAATATTCCCATCCAAACCATTTATCCAAATGCCAAATAACATGGGACCCAATGCACCGCTGGTCACATGCCTCCAGTCAGAAAAACAACTGTCTCCCATCACCCAGTCAATTGTGCATCCAGTTCACTTGCTCCTCCTGAATGCAATGATCTGGACTTATTACCCACTTTACGATACAAAACGGAGAACACAGAAGAGAACAGCACAAGACCCTTCGGCCACGATGCCATGCCAACCTTTTATCCTAATCCAAGATGGAGGACGGGAACAAAAATTCTGGCTGTAAGAGCTGCTCTTTTTTTTTAGGCATTCTCGGTGTTGGAGGTGATTTCCTCGAATTCCCGGAGCAGCAGTTACTGTTTTATATGCTGTTGCATTGTTTTGGAACGTTGGGAAAAAAAGTCAAAACAATGGCAGTTTAAAAGGGAGAAGAGCAAACAAAGGAAGCACATGGTGAGGACAGTACAGGAGAGAGAGAGAGAGAGAGAGAGACCGAGAGAGAGAAAGAGAGATAGAGAGAGAGAGAGAGAGAGAGAGAGAGAGAGAGAGAGAGAGAAAACCTGCACAGTTACCCCTTTGCTGTCTGAATTCGTGTCTTGCTTGATATCTGAGTGCATCTGGGAAAATTAACAAACAGTGAAATTCACATCTAATCTTGGAGGAACTGTTGGGTGAAGTCCACAGCACAGAATCAGATAAAATAATTGAATTAATTGTTGTTTTAAGTCTGTCCAAGAGAAAGGCTGCACTAGTAGGTACAGTGCATTCTTTCTTGATTACATATTTTTGGAGATAAGTCTCTTGATTAAACTTAAAATATAAGCTATAGCTATTAATTTAACCTGGGCAGTGTTTGTAGAGGAATAAGACGGTATTATTTTCTGGGTCTGTAGATTGTGAAGAAGCAAAAATGGCCTTTGCAGTGATACGTACTTCTTGTCAGATGTGGGAGTTTAAAGAGAGTTTAAGGGTTACTGCGGATTATATCTGCCACAAATGTTGTTGGATGCGAATCTTTTCAGATCGAGTGGATCGGTTGGAGAGACAGATAGAAGCGATGAGGAATTTGGAACAGCAACAGTATGTGATGGATGGCAGATTTAGAAAGGGGGGGGGGAGTCTCACATACAGTCACTTAGATGGGTTAACTCCAGGAAGGATAAGAGAGGTAGGCAGCTAAAGCAAGAGTCTATTGTGGATATACCCATTTCAAACAGGTATGCTGTTTTGGAAAAAAGTAGGGGGTGATGGATTCTCAGGGGAACGTAGCCCGAACAGCCATGTTTCTGGTATTGAGACTGGCTCTCATGCAATGAGGGGTATGTCGGCTTCCAAGAGATCAATTGTGTTAGGGGATTCTGTAGTCAGAGGTACAGACAGACAGTTCTGTAGCCAGCAGAGGAAAAGCAGAATGGGGTGCTGTTTCCCTGGTGCCAGATTCAAGGATGTCTCAGAGAGGCTGCAGAATGTTCTCACGGGGGAGAGGGGCCAGCAGGAGGTCAATGTCCACATTGGAACCAACGACATATGAAGGGAAAAGGTTGAGACTCTGAAGGGAGATTACATAGAATTAGGTAGAAATTTAAAAAGGAGGTGCTCAAGGGTAGTAATATCTGTATTACTCCCAGTGCGACAAACTCGTGAGGGCAGGAATAGGAGGATAGAGCTGATGAATGCATGGCTCGGGAGCTGGTGTATGGGAGAAGGATTCACATTTTTAAATCCCTGGAATCACTTTTGGGGTAGAAATGACCTGTACAAGAAGGACGGATTACACCTAAATTGGAAGGGGATGAATATACTGGCAGGGAAATTTGCTAGAACTGCTTGGAAGGAGTTAAACAAGTAAGTTAGGGGGGAGGGGGTGGGACCCAGGGAGATAGTGAGGAAAGAGATCGATCTGAGGTGGGTACAGCTGAGAACAGAAGTGAGTCAGACAGTCAGGGCAGGCAGGGACAAGGTAGGACTAATAAATTAAACTGCGTTTATTTCAATGCAAGGGGCCTAACAGGGAAGGCAGATGAACTCAGGGCATGGTTAAGAACATGGGACTGGGATCTCATAGAGATTACAAAAACATGGTTCAGGGATGGGCAGGACTGGCAGGTTAATGTTCCAGGATACAAATGCTACAGGAAGGATAGAAAGGGAGGCAAAAGAGGAGGGGGAGTGGCATTTATGATAAGGGATAGCATTACAGCTGTGCTGAGGGAGGATATTCTCGGAAATACATCCAGGGAAGGTAGTTGGGTGGAACTGACAAATAAGAAAGGGATGATCACCTTATTAGAATTATATTATAGACCCCCCAATAGTCAGAGAGAAATTCTGAAACAAACTTATAAGGAGATCTCAGCTATATGTAAGAATAATCGGGTAGTTATGATAAGGGATTTTAACTTTCCAAACATCGACTGCGACTGCCATTTTGTTCAAGGTTTAGAGGAGTGGAATTTCTTAAGTATGTACAAGACAATGTTCTGACTCAGTATGTGGATGTACCTACTGGAGAAGTGGCAAAACCTGACCTACTCTTGGGAAATAAGGCAGGGCAGGTGATTGAGGTGTCAGTGGGGGAGCACTTTGCAACCAGCGACCATAACTCTATTCGTTTTAAAATACTGATGGAAAAGGATAGACCAGCTCTAAAAGTTGAAGTTCTAAATTGGAGAAAGGCCAATTTTGATGTTAATAGGCAAGAACTTTCAAAAGCTGATTGGAGGCAAATGTTCGCAGGTAAAGGGACGACTGGAAAATGGCAAGCCTTCAGAAATAAGACAACAATAATCCAGAGAAAATATATTCCTGTCGGGGTGAACGGGAAGGCTGGTAGTTATAGGGAATGCTAGCTAACTAAAGAAATTGAGGGTTTGGTTCAGAAAAAGAAGGAAGCATATGTCAGATACAAACACGACAGATAGAGTGAATCCTTAGAGTATAAAGAAAGTAGGAGAATATTTAAGAGGGAAATCAGGAGGGCAAAACGGGGACATGAGATAGCTTTGGTAAATAGAATTAAGAAGAATCCAAAGGGGTTTTACAAATATATTAAGGACAAAAGGGTAACCAGGGAGAGAATAGGCCCCCTCAAAGATCAGCAAGGTGGCCTTTGTGTGGAGCCATAGAAAATGGGGGAAATACTAATTGAATATTTTGTATCAGTATTTACTGTGGAAAAGAATATGGAAGATAGAGACTGCAGGGAAATAGATGGTGACATCTTGCAAAACGTCCAGATGACAGAGGACGTGCTGGATATCTTGAAACACGTCATGGTGGATAAATCCCCAGGACCTGATCAGGTGTACCCGAGAACTCTGTGGGAAGCTAGAGAAGTGATTACTGGGCCTCTTGCTGAGATATTTGTGCCATCGATAGTCACAGGTGAGGTACCGGAAGACTGGAGGTTGGCAAACGTGGTGCCACTGTTTAAGAAGGGTGTGAAAGACAATCCAAGGAACTATGGACCGGTGAGCCTGACCTCGGTGGTGGGCAAGTTGTTCAAGGGAATCCTGAGGGACAGGATGTACATGCATTTGGAAAGGCAAAGACTGATTCGGGATAGGCAACATGGCTTTCCCTGTGGGAAATCATGTCTCACAAACTTGATTTAATTTTTTGAAGAAGTAACAAAGAAGATTGATGAGGGCAGAGCAGTAGATGTGATCCAGATGGACTTCAGTAAGGCGTTCGACAAGGCTCCCCATGAGAGACTGATTAGCAGGTTAAATCTCATGGAATACAGGGAGAAGTAGCCATTTGGATACAGAACTGGCTCAAAAGTAGAAGACAGCGGGTGGTGGTGGAGAGTTGTTTTTCAGACTGGAGGCCTGTGACCAGTGGAGTGCCACAAGGATCGGTGCTGGGCCCTCTACGTTTTGTCATTTACATAAATTATTTGGATGCGAGCATAGGAAGTTCAGTTAGTAAGTTTGCAGATGACACCAAAATTGGCAGTGTAGTGGACAGCAAAGAAGGTTACTTTAGATTACAACAGGATCTGGCCCAATTGGGCCAATGGGCTGAGAAGTGGCAGATGGAGTTTAATTCAGATAAATGCAAGGTGCTGCATTTTGGGAAAGTAAATCTTAGCAGGACTTATACAGTTAATGGGAGCCCTAGGGAGTGTTGCTGAACAAGAAGACCTTGGAAAGCAGGTTCATAGTTCCTTGAAAGTGGAGTCGCAGACAGATAGGATAGTGAAGAAGGCGTTTGGTATGCTTTCCCTTATTGGTTCGAGTATTGAGTACAGGAGTTGGGAGGTCATGTTGCGGCTGTACTGGACCATAGTTAGGCCACTGTTGGAATATTGCGTGCAATTCTGGTCTCCTTCCTATTGGAAAGATGTTGTGAAACTTGAAAGGGTTCATAAAGATTTACAAGGATGTTGCTAGGGTTGGAGAATCTGATCTACAGGGAGAGGCTGAACAGGCTGGGGCTGTTTTCCCTTGAGCATTGGAGGCTGAGGGGTGACCTTACAGAGGTTTACAAAATTATGAGGGGCATAGAACATAGAACATAGAACATAGAAGAATACAGCGCAGTACAGGCCCTTCGGCCCTCGATGTTGCGCCGATCAAAGCCCACCTAACCTACACTAACCCACTATCCTCCATATACCTATCCAATGCCCGCTTAAATACCCATAAAGAGGGAGAGTCCACTACTGCTACTGGCAGGGCATTCCATGAACTTACGACTCGCTGAGTGAAGAACCTACCCCTAACATCAGTCCTATATCTACCCCCCCTTAATTTAAAGCTATGCCCCCTTGTAATAGCTGACTCCATACGTGGAAAAAGGTTCTCACTGTCAACCCTATCTAACCCCCTAATCATCTTGTACACCTCTATCAAGTCACCCCGAAACCTTCTTTTCTCCAATGAAAACAACCCCAAGTGCCTCAGCCTTTCCTCATAGGATCGTCCTACCATACCAGGCAACATCCTGGTAAACTTCCTCTGCACCCGTTCCAGTGCCTCCACATCCTTCCTATAGTATGGCGACCAAAACTGCACTCAATATTCCAGATGCGGCCGCACCAGAGTCTTATACAACTGCAGCATGACCTCAGGACTCCGGATCTCAATTCCTCTACCAATAAAAGCCAGTACGCCATATGCCTTCTTCATTGCACTATTTACCTGGGTGGCAACTTTCAGAGATCTGTGTACATGGACACCAAGATCCCTCTGCTCTTCCACACTACCAAGTATCCGACCATTAGCCCAGTACCCCATCTTTTTATTACTCTTACCAAAGTGAATCACCTCACCCTTAGCGACATTGAACTCCATTTGCCACCTTTCTGCCCAGCTCTGCAGCTTCTCTATATCCCGCTGTAACCTGCCACATCCTTCCTCACTGTCTACAACTCCTCCGACTTTCGTATCATCCGCAAACTTGCTCACCCAACCTTCTAACCCTTCCTCCAGGTCATTTATAAAAATGACAAACAGCAATGGTCCCAAAACAGATCCTTGCGGAACACCGCTAGTGACGGCACTCCAAGATGAACCTTTGCCATCAACTACTACCCTCTGTCTTCTTCCAGCCAGCCAATTCCTAATCCAAACCTCCAACTCACCCTCAATGCCATATCTCTGTATTTTCTGCAGTAGCCTACCATGGGGGACCTTATCAAACGCCTTACTAAAATCCATATATACCACATCTACCGCTTTCCCCTCATCTACTTCCTTAGTCACCTTCTCAAAGAATTCAATAAGGTTTGTGAGGCACGACCTGCCCTTCACAAAACCATGCTGACTATCCCTGATCAAATTATTCTTATCCAGATGTGCATAAATCCTATCCCTTACAATTCTCTCTAAGACTTTGCCCACAACAGAAGTGAGACTCACTGGCCTATAGTTACTAGGATTATCCCTGCTCCCCTTCTTGAACAAGGGAACCACGTTTGCTAGCCTGGATAGGGGAAATAGACAAGTTGTTTTCCCTGGGGTCGGGGAGTCCAGAACTTGAGGGCATAAGTTTAGGGTGAGAGGGGAAAGATATAAAAGAGACCTAAAGGGCAACTTATTCACGTAGAGAGTGGTACATGTCTGGAATGAGCTGCCAGAGGATGTGATGGAGGCTGGTACAATTACAACATTTAAAGAGGCATTTGGATGGGTGTATGAACAGGAAGGGTTTGGAGGGATATGGGCTGGGCGCTGGCAGGTGGGACTAGATTGGGTTGGGATATCTGGTCGGCATGGACGGGTTGGACCGAAAGGTCCGTTTCCATGCTGAACATCTCGATGACTCTATAAATGGAAGATCAAATTAACCTACTTACTCTTCATTTTACTATCATCCATATGCCTATCCAAGAGTCTACTGAATGTTCCTAATGTGTCTAATTTTACTACCACAGCTGGCAGTGCATTGCATCCACCATCACTCTCTGTTCAAAGAACCTACCTCTGAAATCTCCCCTTAACCATCCTCTCGTCGCCTTAAAATTACACCCGCTGTAATAGCCATTTCTGCCACAGGAAAAAAAATCTCTGACTATTCACTCTCTCTGGGCCTCTCATCATGTTGTTCACCTCTGCCAATTTGCCCCTCATCCTTCGTCACTCCAATGAAAAAAAGCTGTAGCTCCCTCAAACTTTCTTCATACAACATGCTCTCCAGTACAGGCAGCATCCTGGTAATTCCCCTCTTTACACTCTCTAAAGCTTCCAAATCCTTCCTGTAATGAAGGGACCAGCACTGAACACAATATTCCAAGTGGGGTCTTACCAGGGCTCTATAGAGCTGCAGCATAACCTCACCGCTTAAAAACTCAATCCCACAGCTAATGAAAGCCAACTCAACATCTTCCGTTTTCACAACCATATCAATTTGTGTGGCAATTCTGAGGGCTCTCTGGATGTCTACCCCAAAGTATCTCGGTTCGTCCACACTGCTAAATATCCTGCCTTGAACACTATTCTGCATTCGATCACTTCACATTTTTCCAGATTGAACTCCATCTGCCACTTCTCAGCCCAGCTGAACACCATATCAATGTACCGTTGCAACCTACAACAGCCCTCCATACTATTCACCACTCCACCAACCTTCATTACATTTACAAAGTTACTAACTCACTCTTCCAATCCCACATTCAAGTAATTTTTAAAAAAATCATTAAAAAACAGAGGTCCCGGAACCAATTCCTGCACAACAGGCTGAGTGTTTTCCATCCGTCATCACCTTCTGCCTTCCGTGAGCCAGGAGTTCCGTATCTAGACAGCCAGGTTTCCCTTTATCCCATTCTTCCACACTTTCTGAATGAGCTATAAACGTGTTTTGTCACGTTCCCAAAGGATTCAATGAGATTTGAGGTATGACCTGGCCTTACAACGCCAGGCTTACTATCTCTAATCAAGCTATGGGTTTTCCAAGGTATTATAAATCCTGTCTCACAGAGTCATCTCGAATAATCTGCACACCACAGACATATGACTAACTGGTCTGAAATTCCCACGATTAACCCTATTCTCTTTATCGGACAGGAGAATAACATTTGCCCCCTCCAATCTTCTGGACCCACTGGACAGTGAGGGTGCAAAGGTTATCGCAAAAGGTGCAACAATCTCTTCCCTAGCTTCGTGTATGACTTTGGGTATGTCCCGTCTCGTCCACCAGATGTATCTGACATTATGTTGTACAAAATTCTCAGCACATCCTCCTTCTTAACATCAGCCTGTTCACATATATTAGTCCTATTCACGCTGTCCTCACAAATGTCAATGCACCTCTCAGGAATGAATCCTGAGTCACAGTATTCATGAAGGACCTCCCCTACCGCCTCCAACTCCAGACACAAATTACCTTTTTTATCCCTGACCGACCCTAACCTCACTCTGGCCATCCTCTTGTTCCTCACATAAGTGGAGTATGCCTCACGGTTTTCCTTAATCCTTCCCAACAAAGCTTTTCCATGCCCCCTTCTCGCTGTATTAAATCCATTCTTCAGTTCCTTTCTGGCTACCTTCAAGCGTCCCCAGAGTGTGGAAACAGGCCCTTTGGCCCAACAAACCCATACCGATCCTCTGAAGGGTCTCCCACCGGAACTATTCCCTACCCTATCACTCTACATTTGCCCCGATTAATGCGCCAAACCTACACATCCCTAAACACTATGGTAATATAGCATGACTGATTCACCTAACATGCACACCATTGGATTGCGGGTGGAAACTGTAGCACCTGGAGGAAGCCCATGCAGACAAGGGGAGAATGTGCGAACTCCACACACAGTCACCCGAGGTTGGAATCAAAATCGGGTGTCTGGTGTTATGAGGCAACAGTGCTAACCACTGAACCACCTTGCTGCTTCCTGTAGCTCTTAAAAGTCGTGTCTTATTCTTTCTTCCTCAACCTTAAGTAAGCTTCCTTCTTCCCCTTGACTAGATGTTCTACATCCCTTCTAAAATTGTTAAGTGCTTGACTAAAGTCCATGTGGACAATGTTCACTGCTCTGTCTTCATCTATCTCTTGGCCATCCCCTTGAAGAGTAAATCTGGTTTGTGAAACATGGTTTTCCACTCACAAAGCCATACTGACTATCTGTAATAAGCCTTTCCAAATATAAGCAGCTCCTTTCTCTCAGAATCTCCTCCAACAACTTCCCCATCACAGGCCTCACTTGTCTGTAATTTCCTGGCTTTTCCCTGCAGTCCTTAAGCGATGGAACAGCATTATCCGAATGCAACACTGTGCATTTCTCCACCTGCTATTTCTAAACTCTCAGATAACCCTCTTCACTGTCCACGTTACCACCGATTTCAATCTCACTCACAAACTTGCTAACCATGGCTCCTGTATTATCATCCAAACAGTTTATATAAATGATGCACAACAGTAACTAGCACCAAACCCCATGGCAAACCATTGGTTACAGGCCTGCTGCTGAGCAGTAACCCTCTACGAGCACACTCTGTCTCCTACCGTCAATCCTGTTTTGTATCCAGTTGATGAGTGCTCCCTGGTTATGTGTGATCTAAACTTACTAACCAATCTGTCATGCAGAACCTTGTCAAAGGCGTTGCTAAAGTACACAGAGCCATCACCTACTGCTCTGCCTTGATCTATCACTCGTCTACCTCCACAAACACTCAAACCCGTTTGTGAGACATGATTTCCCATGCACAAAGCCGTGCTGGTTCTCGCTAATCCGCCATTGCCTTTCCAAATGCATGATGATCCTATCTCTCCGAATCTCCTCCAGCAAGTTACCCACCGCTGCCATCAGTCTCAATGGTCTGCAGTGGCTGTCGATGATACAAATATCTCTGCGAGGGGCCTTGTAATTTCCTCCCTAGCTACTCACAAGGCGCTGAGTTACATCTGATAATGTCCCCAAGGTTTTATCAACCTTTTTGATTTTAAGACATCCAGTACCTCCTGTTCTCAAATGTGAACTCTGTTCATGACATCACTATGTATTTTCCCAGGTTTCTGAGCTTCCATGTTTTTCTCCACAGTAAATCCGAACGCAAAATATTTGTTTCGTATCTCCCCCATCAGCAGTGATTCCACACAGACAGCCTCATTGATCTTTCAGGGGCCCTATTCTCTCCCTCACTAATCTTTAGTCCTTGTTGAAACATGTCAAAATGCTTCCAAAATTTCAAACATGCCTCGACCGCTACTAGCCTCCCCCATCCTTATCTATTCTAACATTTATGGTCACACCAAAATATAGAATCCATGAGATTTAGAAATATTCCCCTTTTATAAAACCACGTATCGCCCATTGCATAGACTGGGAGTGTTATTCACAGTGGAGGCGATCACACTGATAGGGATAGATTTAGAGACTAAACAATTTTAAGAAATAATGGCGGTTGCAATGTTGAGAGCAGGTTTCAGCAAGTTGGAGGATATAGACCTGAAGGAGGTTACACACAGGGCGATGGCTTTAGGGTCTGATGGGGGCCACACAGTAAAGGTGGTTCTAGTAACTGGAGGCATTTACACAGATAGGGACAGTACTAGTGATGGGCAGAATTCACAAAAATGGGGAGGATTGTAGAGTCTGCACGGCACTACAGATATGAGAAGAGTTATATCAACTTGATGATAATCAAAGGCAGGAAATTTTGAGCGGTTTGGAGCAGGTCACCATGATCAGCAGGGGCACAGAGACTGGAGATGTTATGGAATTGCGGACGTTTAAGATTACTGCAGGCAGTCAGAGATCATGAGAGAGTTACAAGGTCTGCTGGTGATTCCAAAGGGGGATTACAGGGACTTGATGAAGTTGAACGTGGATGTTGGTTTGTCAGGACTGAAGCTGGGAACAGAGATAGAGGGATCAGCAGGGATTACAAAGATATGGAGGGTAGTGTTTCTCTGGTGTAAGTTCCACATCGAGGGATGTTTTGTGGAAATGCATGAATTTGCCGAGATAGGCAGATTTGGACGGCTGGAGCAGTTTGCAGAGGCATGGAGAAATGTAGTCACTGGAAGATACAGAGATGGTGAGGTCTGTAGGCGATGCAATAATTTGGAAGGACTGGAGAAGCTGGAGGGGTTCACACACACATAAGGAGGATTGTAGGAATGTGAGGAGTTTACAGAGATAGGGAGGGTGGTGTCTTCTCAGTAATTAGTGGTTTGGAGAACTGTCCAGACTCGGGGAAGGTTTCAGAATGAGGGAGGGACAGAGCAAATGGAAGTGGTCGCATAGAGTAGAGGAACGTAAACATGTCACTTTGGTGCTGTGTCACTGAGGGTCATCAGGAATACAATTGTCCTTTTTAAAATGTACAGATCCTCAGGGGAATGGACAGGGTGGATGCTGAAAGGATGGTTCCTTCCTCTTATGGGAGAGACACAAACAAGCAGTCTCTGTTTGACACAAGTGGAGAAAGGGGAGTTATCTTTCTCTCACTGGCCCAGACATACTCCAGGTTTGGTCCCACACAACTCAAAGCAATGCAATGTGATAACAAAGAGCAAGGTCCGTTGGGACTGCAGGAGGTACAAGACGAAGGCCATGTTAGAAGTGATGGAGGGAGTGAGAGAGAAGGGAGATGTTCAACAGCTGGAAGGGTTTACTGGGAGTGGACACTGTCAGGACGAGAGAACATGAAATGCCCACTCATGAGAGGGAGATAACAATATGGCACAAGGTCAAGCACAGCAGGAGGATCCCAAGCTCCATACCCCTGTCATTTACTCAGGGAATTACTCTCACCCAGTCTGGTGCCAAGCTCCACATACAAACAGCATGAGGGTTCCCAGATTCTGGTGCTCAGGGCCAAGTGCACTCACCCCTGAACTAGTCGGTGTGGTATTTACACAGTTATACATTCTCCAGGAACACTGTGTCCTAGCTGACATTAACTGGTAAATTCAAACTCTTCCAAGCAATGACCACGTGCACTCAGATTCCCGGCTTATACAATCCTCTGAGTGACAGTCTGCAGATAACAACAGAATCCACAAAACTCCACTAAATGGGTCATGGTCAATGATAAAAGCTTAATTCTGTCAAATTGGAAACTCCCCGATTACTGCATCTCACGTAACTACCACTTAAAAATATTAAAATTCAGAACATTCCAAACGAAGTCTTTGATGAGGTGAGCCCTGGTCAGTCCTGTAGATCTGGAGGTTACCAGATACAATGAGAGCGCTTTCTCCCAGAGCAGCACCACGTCAGTGTCTGGCACACAGACAGAATGGGCAAATAAATTCACATCTGAACTCACATCTCGCATTCTGGGAACCTGAAGCATGCCCAGCCATTCTAGTAAAGATGTCCAGAATTAGGACATCAAGATCAGTCCAATGGTCCAGTCAAAAAAGACCTGTGGTTCAAATTGCAACATCCTTCATGTTCCACAACACGTTCTCAGACCCATCCTACAGGTACTCTCAATCCCGCTCCCTCTAACCTCCTGCAGGATCCACATCCCTTCCTACATTAGTACCACCCCCAAGGTTCAGCAGTCCTTCCTACCTCTGTACATGGACCAGACTCTACAAATCTTCCATTCTCTAAAGTGTTCCCTAGAAAGGCACTGGAACAAGGTAGATGTTATGGAGAAAGAGAGAGATATCTGGACTGGCGCGTTTTGCAGATATCAGTAACATTGCAGTAACCAAAATAGGCTTCGGTAATTTTGAGGATTGATGCTCATAAAGGAGGTCACAGCGCGAAGGAGAATTGTAGGGACTTGAAGAAGGGACATGTAGGCACTTGAGTGTTGTTGGGACTGGATGGATTTACCAAATAGGCCGGGTTTAAGACTGCAGGAGTCTGCAGAAAACCTTCAGAAGTTAGAGTAGGATAAAAGATCAACACAACATCGCGGGCTGAAGGGCCTGCACAGTGCTGTACTGTTCCATGTTCTAAATAGGGAGGGTTATGATGGCAGGAAGAGGTTTCGGAAAACTGGAGAGGATGGGATCTGAATGAAGAGACACAAATAGGAAGGGTTACCAGGAGTGTTGGAGCTTACAGAGACAGCGATATTCTGAGCTGGAGCAGATGACCCAGACCGGGAGGCTTTTGGGGACTGGGGGTGGTTACACAGGAAGGGAAGGCCATAGAGCCACAGGAGGTTACAGAAATTTGGAGAGCTGGAGGGCCTACAGGGGTTTCATGGAGATGAGGAGGTTGGGAGGATGGTGTACTTTACAGGGATAAGGATGTTGTTAGGTTGGGGAGGTTCACAAAGGAAGGGATTGTTTAAGGAACGGAGCAGATGATAGAGATAAAGACGGTTGTACAGATGGGAAGAACATACAGACTTATGGAGGGTAGTTGTGACAGTAGATGTTTATAGATACAGGAAGGCTTAGGTTCTGCAGGTTATTTAGACATGGAGGATGTGGAATCGGACAAATTCTCCAGGAGATAACAAGGGCAATTTTGGTTGGAGACAGTTTCACAGATAAGGGAGCATTAGTAACCTCCTACAGTTTGGTGAAAGTGAGAAGGGTTGTAGGGGAGGGTGCAGTTTACACAGATAGGGGTGTAAGAGCTGGAGAAGGTTATAGAGATGGGTGGATAGATAGAGAGACTGGAGGAGCTTGTATTGATAGGGTGTGTGCTGGCGACGGTTGGATGTCACACCAATAGGGAATCTTATAGGAGGAGTCACAGGCATTGGAGTGGGTTCTCCAGATCGGAATGCTGCAGGGACCTGAAAGGATTGTAGGGTCTTCACAGATTGATTTTGTCAATCAGTCTGGTCAGCTAGGTGAGGTAGATATGGAAAACTTAAATCCAATGTATACCATCTTCATTTTCCAGACCAGAACTTCAATATCCCTCATAAGCCACGAATCCCTAAACCTGCCAGCTTTTCCCTTCACTCTAACAGGGACAAATTTGCCGTGGATTCTTAATATCACACATTTAAAAGGCTTCCATTTGCCAGTCAATCCTTTTCCTTCAAACAGACTCACCCAGTTGACGGTACCATGATGTGGAGGAGCCGGTAGTGACTGGGATGGGCAAAGTTAAAAATCACACAACACCAGCTTCCAGTCCAGCAAACTTATTTGGGAGCGATTGGTTTTGGTTCGCTGCTTCATCACGTGATTATGAAGCACAATCATAAGGCAGAGAATTTATAGCAACAGGATTGCAGTGTCATGAAATGTAACACTAAACACATTTAGTTTAAGTTTTCATCTTATAGGATGATCACCTGCACTTTGAAACCTGGTGCTGTGAGATAAACCTGTTGGAATATAACCTGGTTTTGTGTTATTTTTAATTCACCCAATCGACATCTGCTCGATCCTGCTTAATGGCCCCAAACCTGTCCCTGTTCCAGTTTCACACCTTAATCAGTGGATCTGTCTGATGTTTTTCCATAACTATGTTAAAACTAAGACAGTTGTGGTCACTGGACCCAAAGTGCTCTCAGACTGACACTTCAGTCACTTGCCCGACCACATTTTCTAAGGGGAGGTCCAGTGTTGCACCCGCCCGAGTAGAGTTGGGCCTTGTTAGAGTTGCGCCTTGTTAGAGTTGCAACTTGATTTAGGAAACGTTCTTGGACACATTTGATAAATTACACTCAGTATGGACCTTTTATTCTCTGGATGGTCCAGTCAATACTGGGAAAATTAAAGCCTCCAACCAATACTACTGTATTATTCCGACTGTTATCGCCAATCTCTCTACACATCTGCTCCTCTAGTACCTGCTGGCTATTTGGGGGTCAATAATACCATCCCAACAGAGTGACCGCCCCTGTTTTGTTTCTACGTTCTAAACATATGGCCTCATTTGATGACTCTTTAAGAGTATCCTCTCTAATCACTGTTGTTATGATCTCCCTTATCAAAAGGTCAACTCCCCTCCTCACTTACTTGTCCTTCTGTCCCGCCTGTAGCTTCTATATCGTGGAACACTGAGCTGCCACTCTGGACCTTCTCTCAGCCATGTTTATTTTATGTCTATAATATCCTAGTCCCCAGAGCAAATCCATGCTCTGAGCTCATCTGCCTTACCAGTGAGGCCTCATGCATTGAAATAAATGAACTTTAAACCAGAAGTCTTTTCCCTCCCTCGTCTGTGCCCCTGGATATCCTGAATAGGAAACTTTCTCTCAATGGCTAATGTATTTTCCCTTGACTTTTCGATGTTCCCTCTCTTCTCTCTTCGTCAGAGTACCAACCTCCTGCCAAACTATTTTAAACCTTCCACGATAACACAAGCAAATCTTCCCGCAGTGATACTGGTCCCCCTCTGGTTCAAGTCTAACCCATCCCCTCCCCCCCCATACAGGTCACCTCTACCCCAGAGGAGATCCCAATGATCCAAGAACAGAAAACCCTGCCCCTCCAACAGTTCTTAAGGCATACATCCACACCCCGGTCAATCTTTCTGTGTCTATCCTTACTGGGGCAGGTGGAACTAGGAGTAATCTAGAGATCACTGCCCATGAGGTCCTGCTTTTTAAGTTCTTACCTAACGCCTGATACTCATTTCACATTGTGTTCATGAAGAGGGAGTAGTAAAGGCAGCAAGTCCAGCGAATACAGATCAGGAGATATCGTGATTTTGATGAAGAAAACACAGTGCAATAAAACCAGTTGAAGCCATTCACAAGTCCAGGGAGTGCAACGGGGTCCTGAGAAATGGCTGTGAAATATCCTTGTCAGATACTATGAAGGAAAATCCACAAGGCTCTTTGTCAGTATAGTTAGAATAAAAGGGTAACTGAGGAAAAGGTGAGACCAATTAGAAACCAAAGAAACAATCTGTGCATGGAGCCAGAGGAAGTAGGTGAGTTCTTCAATGAATACTTCCCATCTGTATTCACGCAGGAGAAAGACATTGTAGTCGGGGATTTCATACAGGATGGTGAGGTTCTATAACATGTCCAGAAAAATAAGGAGGAGGTACTAAATATTTTAACAGACATAAAGTGGTGGAGAACTCCCCAGTGCCCAATGAATGTATCCCAGGCTTCTATGGGAGGTAAGAGAGGTAATTGCTGGGGCCCTGGTGGATATATTTAATGCTTTGCTGGCAACAGATGAAGAGCCAAATGACTGGACGATAGCTAATGTGGTAGGCCAGGTAATTACAGAGCAGGTAGTCTGACAGCAGGGCGAGGGAAATTATTGGAAATCACCCTGAGGATGAATCAACACTTGCAAATGCAAGGATCAACTCAGATTAGTTATTACGGATTTGATAGAGGAAGATACTGTTGGAGGAATTCAGTTGTTTTTTTTTAAATAGTGTCTAAAAATACCGAAGGGGGCAGTGCAGATGATGTGGGTTACATGGAGTCATTAAGGCCTTTGAGAAGTTCCCACATGGAAGGCTGGTCCAAAAGGGAAGAGCTTATGGTATCCAACACAAGTTGGTAATTTGGATACAAAATTGGTGGATAATCTTTTTTATGTTTGAAATTGTTTCACCAGCGGGTGTACCACAGGGATCTGTGCAGGAACGATCGCTGGTTATTCTGTGGAATACTTACTCTGATGTGAAAGTAGAAGATATCATTAGTCGGTTTGCAGATGACATGAAAGGTGAGGGTGTTGTTCACAGTGAGGCGGATGGTCTATAGCTGAGCAGAATTTAGTTCTGATCAATGTGAGGTCCTACCCTGTGGGAGGCATGATAAGCGAAGGACAGACATAATGAATGCTTGGACCTTGCGGAGTGCTGAGGAACACAGGGACCTGAGTGGACAACCCAAAGATGCCTGAAGGTGTCAGCACAGGTGGACCGGGTGCGGAAGGCACCTGAACTGGGAGCGAGAGGGGGACCCATATCCTAGTGGGGCGAATTGCGAGAGCTGCTTGACAGGATATAATCTAATCTGGCAGGGTGTTGTATCTTAAAGAGTTGAAGGGTCAGAAAGAAGTTTGAGGCTGGTATACAAGTTAAAGAGAGCCATTTCAAGAGATAAGGCAGGCAAGAACATAGCAGGGAATGGGGGAAAACGGATGATTAAACTGCATTTATTTCAATGCAAGGGGCCTGAATGCTAAGAAAGATGAACTCAGGGCATGGACTGGAACATCAGACTGGGAGATTATAGTTATCACAAAAACACAGCTGAGGGAGGGGCAGGACTGGCAGCTCATTATTTCAAGGTAGAGATGCTGCAGGAAGCATCGAAGGGGAGGCAAGAGAGGACGTGTGGTGGTGGGTTTTGATTGCATGAATCATCACAGCAGTGCTTAGAGAGGATATTCCTATGGGATCACCCAGTGAAGCTATGTTAGTGGAACTGAGAAATAAGAATGGGTCATCACTTCGATTTGATTGTCCTACTAATCCCTAATAACAAGTGGCAGACCGAGGGACAAATATGTCGGGAGATCTCAAATATCAATCATAATAATAGGGCTATTATGGTAGATGGTTTTTAGCTTTCCATCTTAGAAAAGGACTGCCAGTGTTCAGCGTTTGCAAGGGAGGAATTTGGCAATTGATTTCCAGTAAACTTGCAATCAATATATAAACGGCCTGAAAACAGAATTGGGCAAAATCTGACCTCCATTTGGTAAGCAAGGTAGGGAAAGGAACTGAGGTGGTGGTGGGAAAGCATTTTGCCAAAGTGATCACAGTTCTATTAGTTTGAAAATAGCGATGGAAAAGGACAGGCCTGGTCCATAGGTTCAAGTTATAAAATGGGGCCGGACCAATCTTCACTGTATTAGCCAGGAACATTCAAAAGGTGATTGGGGTGTCTATGTGCAGGGAAAGGGAAGTCTGGCAAGTGAGAATATTTTAAACATGAGTTAAATTGAGCGATCAACTCCAGCATGTTCCTGTTTGCGTGAAGGCCAATGCTGACAGCATTAGGAAACACTAGCTGTATATTGAGGGTCTGGTTAAGGAAAAGGGGGCACATGTCAGGTATTGCCAGCTGGATCAAGGGAATCACGGAGGATCACAGGGGCTGTAGGATGGAAATCAGGAATGCAAAAAGGGGACATGAAATCGCCTCGGCAAAGAAGTATGAGTATAATCCAAAACTGATTTTAGATAATATAGATACAATAAGAGTAAACGATTATCTCGGGACAAAGTAGGGGCCCTTAAAGATCAATGAAGCCGTCGATGTGCATGACTTCTTGATATGGCTAAGATCCGAATCAAATTGTTCATTCCAGGACTTACTGTGGACCAAGACTGGGGAACTCAGATTACTACGTTACAACACAATTGGAGTACTCTGTGCAATTCTAGTCTCCCTGCTGTCAGAAGGATGTTGTGAAACTTGAAAGGGTTTAGAAAAGATTAATAAGTTGTTTTCAGGGTTGTTGCTGAATAGGCTGGGGTTATTTTCCCTCGAATATCGGAGACTGAGGGGTGAACGGATAGACATTTATGTAAACATGTTTATATACATTTACCCGATCACCTCAACACTATGGGCAATTTAGCATGGCCAATTCACCTAACCTGCACATGTTGGACTGTGGGAGGAAACGGGAACACCCGGAGGAAACCCACACAGACACGGAGAGAATGTGCAAACTCCACACAGACAGTTGGCTGAGGCAGGAATTGAAGCCGGGTCTCTGGCGCTGTGAGGCAGCAGTGCTAACCACTGTGTCACCGTGCCACCCCTAGCAGGGGAGTGGTGACAATCCTGGTAGTTATAGAACTGTGAGCCTTACTTTGATTCTGGGTAAAGTGTTGGAAAGGTTTGTAGGGGATAGGATTTATAATCATCTGGAGATGAGTAAGTTGATTAGGGATAGTCAACTCGGTTTTGTGAACGGTAGGTCGTGCCCTCACAAACCTTATTGAGTACTTTAAGAAGGTGAACAAAGAGATGGATGAGGGTAAAGCAGTTAATATGGTGTATATGTATTTCAGTAAGGCGTTTGTTACGGTTCCCCACGGTAGGCTATTGCCGATAATAGGGAGGCATTGGATTGTGGGTGATTTAGCAGTTTGGATCAGAAATTGGCTCACTGAAAGAAGGCAGAGGGTAGTGGTTGATGGGAAATATCGATCCTGGAGTTCGGTTACTGGTGGGTACTGCCAGGATGTGTTTTGGGTCCACTGTTGCTGTCAATTATATAAATGACCTGAATGGGTTGAAGGATGGGTTAGTAAATTTGCAGAAGACACTCAGGTCAGTAGAGTTGTGGATATTGACGAGGGATGTTGTAGGTTACAGAAAGGTTTAGATAAGCTGCACAGTTGGACTGAAAGTTCGCAAATGGAGTTTACTGTGGAAAGCTGTGAGGCGATTCACTCTGGAGGGAGTAACAGGAACACAGGGTACTGGGATAATGGTAAGATTGTTGGTAGTGTAGATGAACAGAGAGAACTCTATGTCCTTGTACAGACATCCTTGAAAGTTTTCACCCAGGTTTATGGGTTTTTTTAAGAATCCATTCAGTGTGTGAGCTTGGCTTGGTAGAGGGATTGAATTTCAGAACCATAAGATCATGCAGCAGCTATACAAAATTCTGGGTGTGGCCACATTTTTTCAGGTCACTGCATTACAGGATTGATGTGTAAGCTTTAGAAATGATTCAGAGGAGATTTTCTAGGAAGTTACCCTGTATGGAGGGAAGCTCTTTTGAGGAAAGGCTGAGGGACTTTAAGCTGTTTTTGTTCAAAAGAATGTGTTTGAGGTCAATTAAGTGAGACATTTCAGATAATCAACAGGTGATATGGGTTGAACAGTGAGAGTCTTTTCTCTTGGATGGCGATGCCTACCACGAGGGGAGATAGCTTTACATTGAGGTAGATATTAATATTAATAAATAGATATGGGACAGATGCCAGAGGTAGGTTTTTTACTCAGAATAGTCAGGGCATGGAATGCATTGTCTGCAACAATAGTAGACTCGCCAAATTTAACGCATTTAAATGGTCATTGGATAGGCATCTGGACAAGAATTGGAATAGTGTTGGTTCCTTGGGCTTCTGATTGGTTCCACAGGTTGGTGCAAAATCGAAGGCCGAAGGGCCTGTATTGCGCTGTCATGTTCTGTGTTCTAGTGGGCAAAAATATGAGAAGGGAGAGGTAAGACTTAAAAGCGATTTTAGGAGAAAAGTTTCTACACAGAGGATGGTGCAGTTATGAATGAGCTTCCAGGGGAAGTGGTAGAGATATGTTCAATTTGAGCAGGTACGTGGGGAGGAGAAGTTTGAAGGGATACGGGTCAAATGCAGGGAAACGCGATTCGTTCATGGACTCTGGTCAGCATGGACTAGTTGGGTTGAAGGAAAAGTTTCCGTGCTGCATGACTCTGTCTCCAGTTATTGGATGAGGAGACTACCGAGATAAGGCATGTTGTGGACACTGAAGCAAGTTACAGCGATAGTGATAGTAGTCTGGAATGCAGTACATTTCAAATATGTGGAGGCACAATCGGGCTAGGAAGAGGTTACAGAGATATGAACTGTGATAGGAGTTACAAATTATTGAAGACGATGGTGCATAAGACATGCCAAAGATAGTGTTGCAGAGTAGTGAGTCTTAGTACAACAGAAATTACAGTAGGGGTGGAGGATTGAGCATGGCGTGTGTGTGAACTGTGCTCCCCATCCAGCACTGTATCTGTGTCATGTCCTGTTAGCCGATGTTTGGAGCGCTCTCATTGCTCTCTGCTCTGTGCACTGTGAGTGATCTTACCTCACTGCAGGATTTATTGAAGGCTCCAGATCTCCCTGGCCTTTGTCTCTCTGGCTGACCAACCATCCTCAATGTTGTGATGGACGAGACACCCAGCAGCTGGGAAGTCTATTGAGTCTGACCCTTCCTGAGTACCGACAGGAGACAGAGAAATAGACAGAATGGGAAATTAGACTGATACATTGACGATTCAAAATGGCACTGTGTACCACAACAGAGACCTGAAAATCCCAGTCTCCATCCCTGGGCTGTGCTGCCTCGTCTCTCTGGAGTGGAGAATTCTGTTGGCTCAGGATCTGGTGTAGCTTCAACAGAGAGAGAGAGAGAGAGAGAGAGAGAGAGAGAGAGAGAGAGAGAGAGAGAGAGAGAGAAAGAGACAGAGAGCGAGAGAGAGAGAGAGAGAGAGAGAGAGAGAGAGAGAGAGAGAGAGAGAGAGAGAGAGAGAGAGAGAGAGAGAGAGAGAGAAAGTGAGAGCGAGAGAGAGATACTAAGTGATACCACCAGAGTGCTGGAAGATATCAGGATCACACAATTGTGTTGGAAGAACAGGTTTTGCTTCATCATGCACTGATATAACCGGTCAGGAATGAGCAACCTGTGAGCTGGCCGAGTGGTATTATTGCTAGAGCATATATCCCAAACCTCAGCTAATGTTCAAGGCAGGCAGGTTGGAATCACACCATCAGAAATGGTGGAATTTGAAATCAATAATTTTAAAAACAGTAATTAACAATCCACAAATAAGTATGAGCCCATTGCTGATGTACAAAAAAACCCTTTCAAATGTCCTTTCGGGAAAGACATCTGCCCATCCTGACGTGGTCTGCAGACATCCCCATAGCAAAGTGTTTGCCTCTCAAAGACCCTCTGAAATGGCCGAGCAAGCAACTCCGTTCAAGGGCAGCTAGGGCTGGGCAAGAAAGGTTGGTCAGCCAGAGACACGCACATCCCATAACCAATTTCATAAATAATCCATTAGGATGGTCCCACTGGAACCGTGCTGGGACCCTGGTCCTGGCCAATCATGTCGGTAGGTTTATGGACAGGGCTTTAAACTGACAGAGAGGATACAGAGACAGGGTTCAGGTGAAAGGAGCTTTCCAAATCCAGAGAGAAATTGTGGAGCACCAGAACAGTATGGGAGCGCGGGTGAAGACAAGCAGAACAGAACAGGAAGGGACAGAGTTTAACTAAAATTGTACATCAGCGAATAGATTTGTAACAGAAAAGTGTGGGAAAGAGTAAGTTGTGGGTTTTTTTGAATGGACATCGTCGCTGTAATAAGGTAGATGGATTTGAGACAGAGATAAAAGATTTAGACAGCTGGGAGACATGAATACAGGGTGAACAAAAATATTCAGTGGTTGACAATCTTGTGCAAACTCAGGCAAAACGGACAACACAAACAATAATGGATAACAAAGGCATTACAGAGAAAGCATTTGGCCTCAGATCATGAAGTAGATTCAGTCTGAATGTAAATTCTGGCTACTACTTGCCAAGGACACAAGCAGCAGAACAGTTTTAGCCACCGAACATAATTCCATTGTTCATCACTGCATTACACAGGAACTCAATGATTTTTTTTAACAAGGGCATTGTGATAATTTTGGAAAACTTCAATATTTATCTAATCTGGGACAATCACACGGACAACATTGATGTTGGAAAAGGAGCTCGGAGATTTTTTTTTCAGTGTTTCTTTGAAAAACACATTGTGCAACTGGCTAGAGACATAGCTATCGCAGAGCGACCGTGTGATGAAAATTAGTGAATGAGTAATGTCACCTGCAGAGATCCTTCGGGAAATTGTGATAAAGTGCAGTTTAAAGAAATATACAGTTTTAAAGTGAATCACAGAAAGGACAAGCTACAACTAGAAACAAAAATAGCAAGTTACAGAGGAGAACTGACCAAGGTAAACAGGCGAAACAGTCTGAAATATGTGTCTGTAAATGAACAGTGGAAACCATTTGAAGGAACAGTGTAAAACATTCAACAAAAGGACATTCAATTGAAACAGTAAAAACCTCAGCAAGAAATTCCCACTGATCCCTCACTCAGGACAAAAGGGATCATACTAGATTACGAGGCTGAGAAGATCACCACAAAGTAGTTAAAATCCTGAAGTGAGAGTGTGTTTTAGGAGTAAATGTTAATGGATTACAATGGGTCTGCTTGCAGCAGGAGGGCTGTGGGTAGGGGAGCCATGGTCAGGGTTCATTCACACAATAGGAACAGGGAGAGGTGAAGGTTCTGGAGGTAGTGAGAGTGTTACAGAGAGTGGTCAGGGTGTTACAAAGCCAGGATTGCTGCAGCTGGAGGGGTTTGCAGAGGTACGGAGGGACAGAGGTATTTTTATTTATTCATTCATGGGATGTAGGTGTCACTGCCTGGAACAATGTTCTTTGACCCCTCTGCTCATTACCCAGACGGCAGCTCAGAGTCAGCCATATTGCTGTGGGTCTGGAGTCACATGTCGGCCAGACCAGGTTAGAATATTTGATGTCCTTCGCTAAAGGAGGTTTGTGAACCAGATGAGTTCTTCCGACTGATCAACAATGTTTTCATGGAGGCTGCCCCAATGTCTTTTACAGCCACAACATGACATCCCAACTCTTACTCTCAAAGCTCTCCTCAATGAAGGTTACAATCCGAAACACCTTCTTCCCCAGCCTTTCTACCTGTGACACCACACTCAAAGAACTGTGGACCTGCATCCCTGGATCTCTGACTGAGAACACTACCCAGGGCCCGAACATTAACTGTACAAGTCCCACCCTGGTTTGTTTCACCAAAATGGAACACTTCACCTTTATCAAATTAGACTCCATCTGCTATTCTTCAGCCCACTATCCCAGCAGTACTGTTCATCCTGTTGTATCATAGATAACCTTCTTCACTGTCCACTTTACCACCAATTTCAGTGTCACCCAAAAACCTTACTTACCAGGAAAACAATATTCCCATCCAAACCATTTATCCAAATGACAAACACCAGTGGACCCACTCCACCGCTGGTCACATGCCTCCAGTCAGAAAAACAGCATGTCTCCCACCACCCTCTGTCTCCTAATATCAAGACAATTTTGTATCCAGTTCACTAGCTCCTCCTGAATGCCATATCCTTTTACAGTGATCTGATCTTATTAACCAGTTTATCAGACAGAACACAGAATGCAGAACAGTTCAGCTCAAGGCCCTTCGGCCATGATTTCATGCCAACCTTTTATCCGACTAAGATCAAACTAGCCTACATACCCTACATTTTATTATCATCCATGTGTCTATCCAAGAGTCTATTAAATTTCTTGCATGTATCTAATTTTACTACCACCATTGGCATTGCATTCCAACCACCTACCATTCTCTATCTTATTATCCATCCTCCATTCACCTTAAAATTACACCCCCTTGTAATACCCATTTATTCCATAGGAGGAAAAGTCTCTGACTGTTCACTCTCTCTGTGCCTCTCATCATTTTGTTCACCTCTACCCAGGTCTCCCCACTCCCTTCTTCACTCCCATGAGAAAAGCCTTAGCTCCCTCAAACTTTCTCCATAAGAAATGCCCTCCATTCAATGCAGCATCCTGGTAAATCTCCAGTGTACGCTCTCTAAAACTTGAACATCCTTCCTGTAACAGGGGACCAGAACTGAACACAATATTCCAAGTGTGGTCTCACCAGGACGCTATAAAGATGCAGTAAAACCTCACGGCTCTTAAAATCAATCCCCTTCTAAGGGGAGCCAAAGCAACATATGCCTTTTTAACAACCCTACCAACGTGCGTGGCAACTTGAGGGAATAATGGATATGCACCCCATGGTTCTCGCTGTTCCTCCACACTGCCAAGTATTCTGCCTTTCACCCTGTATTCTGTATTCAAATTCGACCTTCCAGAATGAATCACTTCACACTTTTCCAGATTGGACTACATCTGCCAATTCCAGCCCAGCTCTGCGTCCTGTCAATGTCCCATTGCAACCTACAACAGCCCTCCACATTTCCCACCACTCCACCAACCTTCATGTTATTGGCAAACTTACTAACCCACTCTCCTACATCCACATCCAAGTCACTTATGGAAATCACAGAGAGTAGAGTTCCAGAGCTGATTGTTACAGAAAACCACTGGTCACTGAGCTCCAGGCTCAATACTGTCCATCTGCTGCCATACTCTCTCTTCTCTAGGTTATCCAATCCTGTATCCAGACAGACAGATTTCCCTGTATCCCATGCCTCCTTATTTTCTGAATGAGCCACACAAAGTATTCAGCCATATCCTCAAATAATTCAAGAAGGATTGTGAGGCATGATATGCCCCACACAAACCCATGCCGACTGTTTAACCTTTAACTAAGGATTTATGACGACTTGGAAAACCAGCCTTTAGAATCCTGTCCAATAATCTGCCCTTCACAAACATAAGACTAAATCTGTAATTCCCAAGATTCTACCGCCGTAACATGGCATGGACTCTACAAATCTTCCCTCCTCTGCCATGTTCCCCAGAAGGGCAATGGAGGGTGGTGGGGGTTACAGAGGTAGTGAGGGATATCAGAGCACGAGGATTTTGCAGACATTAGGAGGGTTGCAATGCCAAAAGGAGGCTTCTGTAATTGTGAGGTTTCATGATGATGAACGCATTTGAGGAGGGAGGGAGGGAGGGAGGATTGTAGAGAAATGAGAGGTTTCACAGTTTAATGCTTTGTTAGGACTGCAAGAGGTTGCTGAGTCGGGGAGGTGTAAGCACTGGTGAATATTACATAAACATGTGGTTTTGTTTGCAATGGCAGGAAGAGGATTCAGGAAGCTGGAGAGTATGGGGTCTGAACGAGGTTACACAAATGGGAAGAGTTTTCAGGAGTGGAGGTTTTTACAGAGACAGCAATGGTCTGATCTGGAGCAGAGGACCCAGATTGGGAAGAATATGGGGACGAGAGGTATTTCACAGGGAGGGAGGACCATCGACCCACAGGAGGTTACAGAAATGTGGAGAGCTGTAGGGCTGACGGGCTCATGGAGTTGGGAATGTTGGGATGGATGAAGAAGTTTACAGGGATAAGGATGTTTGTAGGACAGGGCTGGGTTACACAGACAGGAAGTGTTTTAGGGATCTGAGCACATTACAGAGATAAAGATGTTTCTATCGACTGGAAGAACAAACAGAGATATGGAGGGTCATCGTGACTGAAGATGTTAATAGATATAGGAAGGCTTAGGTTCTGGGGGTTATTTGGACATGGAGGCTGTGGAATCCGGATCCTTTTTTCAGACATTGGGGTAGAAATTGGAGACAGTTTCACAGATAAGGAAGGATAGCACAAACAGGAGGAAGTTCCTGCGGTAGGGAGGCTTGGAGTGGAGGGTGATGTTTACACAGATAGGCGTTTAAGAGCAGGAGAATGTTCTGGGGATAGGTCGATGATGGAGAGACTGGGGAAGCTTACAATGACAGGGTTGGCGATAGTGACGGGAGGATGTTACATAGTTAATGAGTCTTGTAAGAACAGGATCAGGAGAGGCACAGGCATTGGAATGGGGAGTGTTGCAGGGACCTGAGAGGATAACACAGACAGGGATGGTGGTACGGTCTCCACAGACTGATGGCGTTTTAGGGACTGGAAGAGGTTATGTAGACAGGGAGGGCTGTAAGAGCTGCAGGACCTTATGGAGAGTTGAAGAGTTCAAGCAGTTCACAGAGGAAGGGTTCTCTGAGAGGAGTAGGTCACAGATAGTGAGGGCTGTGTGGCCTGAGAACGTTAAAGAGAGGGAGAGCTTTCGGGTCCGGAAGATATTACACTGATAAGAACGGTTGAAGAGACTGAAACAAAAATGTATGGAGAAAGTTACACAGATAGGGAGGAATGTGGGGACTGAAGGTGAATACAGAGACATGGAGGGTTGTATTGTTAGACGGAGTTTAGAGGGATAGGGACTGGTGTAGGGATTTACACAGAAAGGGAAGTTTGTGTTCTTGGAGTATGTGATATTGATACAGACAGTGTTAGGGAATGTTTAATGGACTACAGAGGAGCTCAGAGACAATGCATTATGGGGAGTGGAGGAGATTACAGACACAGAGATGGATGTTCGTTTGAAAAGAGCTTCTACAGATCCTCAATGCTGTAAGACTGAAGGGAGGTTACAATAATAAGGGTTAGCTACACTTAATGACTTTTTTCATATAGAGAAAGTCTCAGAACGGGATTGTCAAAAGGAAGTATAGACAGTCCAGATGAGTTTACAGAGATATAAATGTTTTCCGGGGTTTCAGGACGGAACAGTGTTTGGGAGTGCTGTAACAAATGGCAACTGTTATAGCGATTGTTCTAAAAGCAGGAAGAGGGGACAGTCATATCGATCGTGGTAAGGACAGGAGAAGCTTACATCGGCAAGGAGTGTTTTAGAGACTATTGGAGATTACATATATATGGGGAGTATTAGGGATGAGGCAAGGTTCAAGAGACAGGGATGGTTGACAGGACTGGGCAATAATCTGAATATAATCTCCACAGTGTGGAATCAAGCCATTCGGCCCAACAAGTCCACACCAACCCTCTAAAGAGCATCCTAACCAGACCCATCCCTCTCCCTGTCCAATAAACCCTGCATTCCTCATGGTGAACTCACCTAAACCACACTTGCCGGAATACTACAGTCAATTTATGATGGCCAATCACGTATCGTGCAAATGTTGGACTATGACAGGAAACCAGAGTACCCGGAAGAAACCCACACAGTCGGGGGGAGAACATGCAAAGTCCACACAGAGAGTCGGCCAAGGCTGGAATTGAAGCCAGGTTCCAGGCACAGTGAGGCTGATTATACAGAGCACTGCACAGATTGGACTAGGTCACAAAGTTCACTAGGGTTTATTGGAACAGGAGGAAAATATAGTCAGGAACAGGAGAAGCTTTATAGATGGTGTCCATGAGAGGGACTGGAGGAGGTTAACGCAATTGGGAGGGTTGTGCATTCTCTCGACAATTAGAGGTAGAGACGGTTGGGGAGGCTGGATGAAGTTAGTCATACTCAGAGATGTACACACTGACGAATGGCAGATGGAGTTTACTTCTGATCACTGTGAGGTAATGCATTGTGGGAAGTCTCATAAGAGAACGATATACATCATGAAGGGTAGGTCCTCCTGGAGAACTGAGTAACACCGGGAACTTGGTGGGCAAGTCCCTGGATGTCTGAAGGTGTCAGCATAGGTTGACAGGGTGGGGATGGCACCTGAACTGGGAGCACGAGGGGGACCCACATCCTGATGGGGCGAATTGTTAGAGCTGCTTGAGAGGATATAATCTAATCTGGCAGGGTGTTGCACCTTAAACAGTCATAAGGCCAGAAAGAAGATTGAGGTTGGTGCACAAGTTAAAGACAGCAATTTCAGCAGACAAGGCAGGCAAGAACATAGCAGGAAATGGGGGAGGGGGAACAGATGATTAAACTGCATTTATTTCAATGCAAGGGGCCTGACAGCTAAGGAAGATGAACTCAGGGCATGGATTGGAACATGGGACTGGGAGATTATAGTTATTACAGAAACAAAGCTGATGGAGGGACAGGACTGGCAATTCATTGTTTCAAGGTGGAGATGTTACAGGAAGCATTGAAGGGGAGGGAAGAGAGGACGCGTGGTGGTGGGTTTTCATTACATGAATCATTACATCAGTACCAAGAGAGGATATTCCTATGGGATCACCCAGTGACGCTATGTTAATGGAACAGAGAAATAAGAATGGGTCATCACTCTGACACGTTGTCCTACTGACCCCGAATAATCAGTGGCAGACTGAGAAACAAACATATCAGGAGATCTCAAATATCAATCATAATAATAGGACTGTTATGGTTGGGGTTTTTAAACTTTCCAAACCTAGACTGGGGCTGCCAGTGTTCAGTGTGTAAGGGAGGAATTTGGTAATTGTGTTCCAGAAAACTCCCAATCAATATATAAATGGCCTGAAAAGAGAAAAGGGCAAAACCTGACCTCCCCTTGGGAAACAAGGTAGGGAAAGGGACTGAGGTTTGAGTGGGAAAGCATTTTGCGAAAGTGATTCAAGTCTATTAGTTCGAAAATAGCGATGGAAAAGGACAGGGCTGGTCCACAGGTTCATGTTATAAAATGAGGCCAGACTAATCTTGATAATATTAGCCAGAAACTCTCAAAAGGTGATTGGGGAGTCTATTTGCAGGGAAAGGGGAGTCTGGCAAGTGAGAATATTTTAAAAGTGAGATAAACTGATCGATCAGCGCCAGCATGTTCCTGTTTGTGTGCAGGTCAATGCTGACAGCATTTGGAAACACTGGCTGTCTATTGAGGGTCTGGTCAAGGAAAAGGGGGCACATGTCAGGTATAGCCAGCTGGATCAAGGGAATCCCTGAGGATCACAGGGACTTTAGGATTACACTTTGGGTAGAAATCAGGAATGTATAAAGGGTACATGAAATAGCCTCAGCAGAGAAGGAAAGGAGAATCCAAAAGTGATTGTATAAATATGTTAAGAGTAAAAGAATAACTCGAGACAAAATAGTGTCCCTTAAAGGTCAATGAGACCATTGGTGTCTGGAACTGCACGATATGGCTAAGACCTTAAACACATTTTTTACTCCAGAACTTATTGTGGACAAAGACTGGGGAACTCTGGTAACAAGAGTAATATGTTAGACCACATTTGGAGTTCTCTGCAATTCCAGTATCCCCGCTATAGGAAGGATGTTGTGAAAGTTGAAAGTGTTCAGAAAAGATTTACAAGATGTTTCCTGTGTTGTTGCTGAATAAGTTGGGGTTATTTTCCCTGGAGCATCGGAGACTGAGGGGTGACCTGACAGAGGTTTATATAAACATGAGGGGTATGGATTGGGTAAACATTCAAGGTCATTTCCCAGGGGTTGGAGAGTCCAAAACTAGAGGGCATAGGTTTAAGGTTAAAGTGGAAAAGTTTAAATGGCACTGAAGGGACAGCTTTTTTATGCACATTGTGATGTACATATGGAATGAGCTGAGAGAGAAAGTAGCAGATACTGATACTATGACAACATTTAAAAGGTATCTGGACGGGGATATGAATAAAAAGGGTTTAAAGGTACATGAGCCAAATGCTGATAAATGGGATGGATTTATATAGATCTTCTGGTCAGCAAAGATGAGTTAGACCAAAGGGTCTGTTTCCATGCTGCCCATCTCTATGACCTAAAAAGAGGCATGTTATGGAAGAGGTGGTGCTGGAGATTTTACAACACAAAGGATTGGAAAGACCCAGGACCTGATTAAGTGTATCACAGGACACTGTGGGATGCTAGGGAAGACATTATGGAGTCGCGAGCAAAGATATTTATACCATTGACAACCATATGTGATGTGCTGGAAAGGCTGGAGGGTGGCATAGTGGGCAGTGAAGGAGGTTTTTTGAGATTACAAAGGGATCTTGATGAAATAGGTGAAGGGACTGAAAAACTATAGATGGTATTCAATCTGAATAAATGCACGGTAGTGCATTTGGTAAAACAAACAAGGGTAGAGCTTATACAATTCATGTTCGGGCCTCGGTTAGTGTTTTAGAGTAGAGGGACCTCTGGGTTCAGGTACATAATTCTTGAAGTTTGCATGACAGGATAGAATAGACAGTGCTTGGCATGCCTGACTATTGAGTGTAGGATTTGGGACGTCATGTTGAGATTGCGCAGACATTTATGAGGAGAAAGTGAGGACTGCAGATGCTGGAGATCAGAGCTGAAAATGTGTTGCTGGAAAAGCGCAGCAGGTCAGGCAGCATCCAAGGAACAGGAGAATCGACGTTCCGGGTATAATTCCTGAAGAAGGGCTTATGCCCAAAACGTCGATTCACCTGTTCCTTGGATGCTGCCTGACCTGCTGCGCTTTTCCAGACATTTATGAGCCCTCTTCTGCACTCCTCTGTCGAGTTCTGGTCGCCCAATTATAGGGAGGATATTATTAAGCTGCAGGGTGTTCAGCAGCGATTTACCAGGACATTGTTGGATATGAAAGGCTTGAGTTCTGAAAAATGGCTGGATAAGGTTTTTTTTCCACTGGAGCCTGGAGTTTGAGATATGATATTATAAAAGTTTATTTTAAAAAATGAAATATAGATCGATTTAATGGTAGTTGCCTTTTCCATAGGATGGGGGAGTCTCGAGAGGAGGGACCACATTTTTAATGTTAGAAGAGAGAGATGTTCAAAAAAAAGACATGGGGGCAAATTGTTACACAGAGGGTGTTTTGATTGTGGAATGAACTTCCTGAGGAAGGGTGGAAGTGGTTACAATTACAACGTTTAAAAGACAGAGATACTAAATGAATATTTTGCATCAGTTTTTACTGGGGAAAAGGATATCGAATATATAGAATATAGGGAAATAGATGGTGACACCTTGCAAAATGTCCATTTTACAAAGGAGCAAGTGCTGGATGTCTTGAAATGCATAAAGGTGGATAAATTCCCACGACCTGATCAGGTTTACCCGAGAACTCTGTGGGAAGCTAGAGAAGTGATTACTGGGCCTTTTGTTGAGATATTTGTGCCATCGATAGTCACAGGTGAGGTGCCAGAAGACTGGAGGTCGGCTAACGTGGTGCCACTGTTTCAGAAGTGTGGTAAGGACAAGCCAGTGAATTATAAAGCAGTGAGCCTGACGTCAGTAGTGTGCAAGTTGTTGGAGGGAACCCTGAGGGACAGAATGTACATGTATTTGGAAAAGCAAGGACTGATTAGAGATAGAGATTTGTGCGTGGGAGATCATGTCTCACAATCTTGATTGAGTGTTTTGAACTATCAAAGAAGATTGAAGAGGGCTGAGAGGTAGATGTGATCTATATGGACTTTAGCAAGGCGTTCGACAAGGTTCCCCATGGGAGACTGATAGCAAGATTCGATCTCACGGAATACAGGGATAACTAGCTATTTGGACACAGAACTGGCTCAAAGGTAGAAGACAGAGGGTTGTGGTAGAGGTTTGCTTATCAGACTGGAGGTCTGTGACCAGTGGAGCGCCACAAGGATTGGGCCTAAGAATGGTGAATACCCAAGAGTAAGGGATTCCAAAACTCGAGATTACAAATGGGACATGGGAGAGCAAAGATTTAAAGAGGGAGCTGAGGGGCAACATTATCCACAGAAGATGGTGCACAGACTGCCAGGGGAACATGGGAGAATCAAGAACAATTACAACATGGAAAAGACATTTGGGCAAGTACATGGAGGGGAGAAGGTTTGAAGAGCTAAGGGCCGAACACAGGCAAATGAGACTCATTCATTATAGGAAACATGGAGAGCATTGATGAGTTGTACCACAGGTTCTGTTTCCATGCTGTAACACTCTGTATCCAGTTAAAGAGGATTACAGTACCGAAATAAAACATGTTGTAGACACTGAAGCAATTTACAACGATAAAGATGGTAGTCTGGAATGCAGTACATTTCAAATATGTGGAGGACTATCGGAAAGGGTGGTAGTTACAGGGACAGGAACTATTATAGGAATTAAAAATTACTGAAGACACTGGTGCACAAGCCATGCCATAGGCACAGAGTTGCAGAGTAGTGAGTATTAGCACAGTGATGGAGGGAGAACACAGAACAGAAAGATCCCAGGCAGCATTCCCAACCTCTCGTCGGAGGCCTGCTTGCCCCTCTGTTGTCCTGATGCTCACTAAGACAGCACAGGCCTGGATTGAGAACTATGAACTCTCCATGCTGTCTCAGTGCAACGTAAATTAAAGTAGAGGTGGTGATTGAGTCTGGGGTGTATCTGTACTGTACTGTGCTCCCCCTACAGCAATGTATCTATGTCATGTCCTGTTAGCAAAGTTTGGAGCCCTCTCATTGCTCCCTGCTCTGTGCATTGTGAGTGATCTTACCTCACTGCAGGATTTATTGAAGACTCCACATCTCCCTGCCCTTTGTCTCTCTGGCTGACCAAACATCTTCAATGAGGTGATGGACGAGACCCCCAGCAATTGGAAGGTCTATTGAGTCAGGAACTTCCTAAATACCAACAGGATACACACAAATAGACAGAATAGAAAATTAGACTGCTGCAGTGAGGGTTACACATGGAGAATGGAAATGAGCCCCACAGATATCTGGAAAATCCCACTCCATCCCTGGGTTGTGCTGTTGCATTTCTTTGCAGTGGACAATTCTGTTGGCTCAGGATCTGGAGCAACTGGAAGAGCGGTAGGCGCTGACAGAGGCAGCAATTAGACCCACACAGTGAGGGATACCGCATGGAGAGAGACTGAGTGATATCACCAGAGTGCTGCAAGACTTCAGAATCACAAAGTAATGTGGAAGAATGGGTTTAGCTTCATGTGTCAGTGCTCAGGGATGATTAGCCAGTGCGCAGGCGAAGTGATTGCCGAGTGGTATTATTGCTAAAGCATGTGTCCAAAGCCCCAGCTAATGTTCAGAGGAAGAGGGTTTGAATCCCACATCAGAAATGGTGGAGTTTAAAATTAATATTTTTAAAATAGTAATTAACAATCCATCATTAAATATGGAACCATTGCTGATGTACAAAAAAAAACCAAATACTTGTCCTTTAGATAAGGATATCTGCTCATCCTCACGTGGTCGACACGACATACTCACAGCAAAGTGTTTGTCTTTCAATTACCCTCGGAAATGGCCAAGCAAGTTACTTAGCTCGAAGGCAGCTAGGGCTGGGCAAGAAAGGCTGGTCAGCCAGAGGCACCCACATCCCATACCCGATTTAAAAAATAATCCATTAGGAAGGTCCCACTGGAACTGTACTGGAACCAGTGTCCTGGCCAATCATGTCGGTACGTTTATGGGACAGGGCTTTAAACTGACACAGAGGATGCTGGGATAGGGTTCAGGTGAAATGTGCTTTCCAAATGTAAAGAGAAATGGTGAAGTATAGGAGCAGCATGGGAATATGACTGAAGACAAGCAGAAAGGAACAGGATGGGACAGAGTTTAACTACATCAGGGAATGTACATCAGGGAATAGGTCTGTGACAGGAAAATGTAGGAAAGAGTAAATTATGTTTTTTTGGAATGGGATAATGTCTCTTCAACAAGGTAGATTGATTTGTGACACAGAGATAAAAGAGATTTAGACACCAGAGAGACATGCGTACAGGGCGAACAAAAGTTGGACATAAATATTCAATGGATCACCACCTTGTGCAAACTCAGCCAAAATGAGTAACGCTAACAATAATGGATAAGAAAAGCATTACAGAGAAATCATTTGACCCCAGATCATGAAGTAGAGTCAGTCTGAATGTAAATTCTGGCTACTACTTGCCAAGGACACAAGCAGCAGAACAGTTTTAGCCACCGAACAGCATTTCATTGCTCATCACTGCATTAAACAGGAACTCATTGGAATTTTTTAAACAAAGGCATTGTGATAATTTTGGGAAACTTCAATATTCACATAATCTGGGACAGTCACACTGACAACAGTGATATTGGAAGAGGAGTTCAGAAAATTTGTTTTCGGTGTTTTTTTTTTGAATAACAAATTGTGCAACAGGCTATGGACATAACTATGTCAGAGCGAACGTTGTGTGATCAAATTTATTGAATGAGTAATGTCACCGAGAGAGATCCTCAGAGAAATTGTGATAAAGTGCAGTTTAAAGAAATATAAAGTTTTAAAGTGAACCACAGAAAGGATAAGCTACAACTAGAAACAAAAACAGCCAATTACATGGGTTTGCGATGAGAACTGACCATGGCAAAGACGCGAAACAGACTGAAATATGTGCGTGTATAAGAACAGTTTGAAGGAAGTGTAAATCACTCAACAAAAGAACATTCCATTGAAACAACAAAATCTCAGCAAAATATTGCCACCGGCCCCTCATTCAGGACAAAATGGATCATATTAGATTATGAGGCTTAGAAGATCACCAAAAAGTACTTAAAATCCTGAAGTGAGAGAATGTTCTAGGACTAAGTTTTAAAGGGATTGCAAAGGGTCTGCTCGCAGGAGTTGGGCAGTGGGAAGAGGAATCAGTGTAAGGGTTTAATGTCACAAAAGGAACAGGGAGGGTTGAAGGTGCTGGAGGTGGTGAGAGTGTTACAGAGAGTGGTCAGGGCCTGAACGGTGTTACAAAGCCAGTCTGAATTGCTGCAGGGCGGGGTTTGCAGAGATAGGGAGGGACATATGTATTTTTATTTATTCATTCATGGGATGTGGGTGTCACTGCTAATTACACAGAGGACAGCTCAGAGTCAGCCATACTGTCGTGGGTATGGAGTCACATGTCAGCCAGGCCAAGTTAGAATGTCAGATGTTCTGCACAAAAGGAGGTCAGTGAACCAGATGAGTTCTTCCCACTGATCAACAATGCTTTTATGGTGGCCTGACCAATGTCTTGTACTGATACAACATGACGTCCCAACTCCTACTATCAATGCTCTGCCCAGTGAAGGAAACCATCCCAAACGCCTTCTTCACTAGCCTGTCTATCTGTGACACCACTTTTAAAGAACTGTGTACCTGGGTCACTGATTGACAACTCGACCCAGGGCTCTAATATTAACTGTACAATTCCCAACCTGGTTTGTTTCAGCAAAATGGCACACTTCACATTTATCTAATTAAACTACATCTGCTGTTCTTCAGCCCATTATCCCAGCAGTACTGTACATCCTGTTGTGTCACAGATAACCTTCATCTCTGTCCAGTTTACCACCAATTTCAGTGTCACCCAAAAAACTTATTTAACTTATTTAACAATATTCCCATCCAAAACATTTATCCAAATGACAAACAACAGTGTGCCCACTCCACTGCTGGTCACATGCCTCCAGTCAGAAAAACAATATGTCTCCCACCACCCTCAGTCTCCTACCATCAAGCCCAATTTTCTGTCCAGTTGACTAGCTCCTCCTGAACGCCATATCCTTTTACACTGATCTGAGCTTATTACCCAGTTTACCATACGACACGTAGAACACAGAACAGTACAGAACAAGACCCTTCGTACATGATGATATGCCAATCTTTTATCCGACTGTAAGATAAAAAAAAGTAGCAGATAGAGTTGAATTCAGATAAATGCGAGGAGCTGCATTTTGTGATAGCAAATCTTCGCAGGACTTACACACATAATGGTAAGTTCCTAGGGAGTGTTGCTGAACCAAAAGACCTTGGGATTCAGTTTCATAGCAGCTTGAAAGTGGAGTCGCAGGTAGATAGGATAGGGAAGAAGGCGTTTGGTATGCTTCCCTTTATTGGTCAGAGTATTGAGTACAGGCGTTGGGAGGTCATGTTGCGACTGTACAGCACATTTGTTAGGCCACTGTTGTAATATTGCGTGCACTTCTGGTCTCCTTACTATGGGAAAAATGTTGGGAAATTTGAAAGCGTTCAGAAAAGATTTACAAGGATGTTGCCAGGGTTGGAGGATTTGAGCTATAGGGAGAGGCTGAACTGGCTGGGACTTTTTTCATTGGAGTGTCGGAGGCTTATAGACGTTTACAAAATTATGAAGGGCATGGATAGGGTAAATAGTCAAAGTATTTTCCCTGGGGTTGGGAAGTCCATAGGTTTAGGATAAGAGGGGAAAGATATAAAAGAGAACTAAGGGGCAACTTTTTCACACATAGGGTGGTACGTGTAATGAATGAGCTGCCAGAAGAAGTGGTGCAGGCTGGTACAATTGCAACATTTAAGAGGTATTTGGATGGGTATATGAATATGAAAGGTTTGGAGGGATATGGACCAGGTGCTGGCAGGTGGGACAAGATTGGGTTGGAATATCTGGTCGGCATGGACGGGTTGGACTGAAGTGTCTGTTTCCATTCTGTACATCTCTACGACTCTAACTTCCCTTCCCTTCATTTTATTATCATCCATGTGCCTATCCAGAATTACATTAAATGTCCCTAATACATCGAATTTTACTGCCACAGCTGGCATTGCATTCCACATACACTCCATATCTAACGAACCTACCTCTGAGATCTCCCCTTAACCATCTGCTAATCACCAGAAAATTATAACCCCTTGTAATAGCTATTTATGTCAGGGTAAACAAAATCTCTCTCTATTCACTCTATCTATGACTTTCATCACCTAATTCACCTCTGCCAAGTCACCCCTCGTCCTTCTTCACTCCAATGAGAAAAGCCTTAGCTCCCTCAACATTTCTTCAAAAGACATGGCCTCCAGTACAGGCAGCATCTTGGTAAATCTCCTCTTTACCCTCTCTCAAACGTTCACATCCTTCATGTAATGAAGGGACCAGAACCGAACATAATATTCCAACTGGGGTCGAACCAGAGCTCTATAGAGCTGCAACATAACCTCACGGCTTTAAAACTCAATACCCAAACTAATGAAATCCCACACAATATATTCCTCTTTAACAAGCCGATCAGCTTGGGTGGCAACTTTGAGGGATCTATGGATCTGTTCCTCCACACTGCCAAGGATCCTACCATTAACCAGGAATTCTGCATTCAAATTCAATCTTCTAAAATAAATGCCCTCACACTTTTCCATATTGAACTCTATCTGCTACTTCTCAGCGTCTTGTCAATGTCCCGTTGCAACCTTCAACAGCCCCCCACACTATCAAGCACTCCACCAACCTTTGTGTCATTGGGAAACTTACTAACCAACTCTTCCACTCACACATCCAACTTATTCATAAAATCACAAAGAGCAGAGATCCTGGAACCACTCCCTGCAGAAAACCACTGGTCACTGAGCTCCAGGACGAATGGTTTCTATCTATCATTGCCCTCTGTCTTCTGTGGGCCAGTAATCCTGTATCCAGACAGACAGGTTTCCCTGTATCCCATGCCTCCATCCTTTCTGAATGAGCCATAAAGGTGTTTCGTCACATTATCAAAAGATTCAATAAGACTTGTAAGGCATGACCTGCCCCTGACAAAACCATGCTGACTATCTCTGATCAAGCTATGGTTTCCCAAGGAATAATAAATCCAGTCTCTCAGAGTCCTCTCCAATAATCTGCACACCACAGACATAAGACTGGCTGGTGTACAATTCCAAGGATTATCCCTATTCCCTTTCCTGAACAAGGGAATAATATTTTCCTGCCTACAATCATCTGGTCCGACTCCAGTGGACAGTGAGGGTGCAAATGTCATCACCCGGGTGTGCAGGAATCCATTCCCTCGCTTTGTATAGTAACAAAATTCTCAGCACATCCTCCTTCATAACATCCACCTGTTCACGTCCATCAGCCTGTTTCACACTGTCCTAACAAATGAAAAGGTCCCTCTCAGCAGTGAATACTGAGGCATAGTATTCATTAAGGACCTTGCGTACCTCCTGTGACTCCAGGCACAAGTTCTTTCCACTATCCCTGACCGGCCCTATCCTCACTCTGGCCATGCTCTTGTTGCTCCCATAAGTGGAGAATACATTACGGTTTTCCTTCATCCTTCCCAACAATGATTTTTCACGTCCCCTTCTAGTTGCCCTAAGTCCATTCCACGGTTCCTTCCTGGAACCTTCAGATAATCCCTCCTGTGTGGAAATGGGCCATTTGTCCCAACACCTCCATACCAACCTTCCAAACAGTATCCAACCCAGCCCCATTCCCCACCCTATTACTCTCCATTTGCCCTGACTAATGTGCCACACCTACATATCCGTGAACACTATGATTAATTTAGCATGGCTGATACACATAATCTGCACATCTTTGGGCTGTGGGGGGGTGGGGGGGGGGGAACCAGAGCACCTGGAGGAAAACCACGCAGACATGGGAAGAATGTGCAAACTCCCCACAGACAGTCGCCTGAGGCTGGAATCGAAATGGAGTCCGTGGTGTTATGAGGTTGCAGTGCTAACCACAGAGACATCGTGCCACCCAATGCAACTCTCTGGAGCCCTGTCTGGTCCTTGCTTCCTCGACCTTAAGTAAGCTTCCTCCTTCCTCTTGACGAGATGCTAAAGTCCATGTGGACAACTTTGACTGCTCTGCCTTCATCTATCTTTGTCCACTTCCTCGAAGTGTCAATCCGGTTTGTGCAACGTGGTTTCCCACTCAGAAAGCCATGCTGACCATCTTGAATTAGCCCTTGCCTTTGTAAATGTAAGGAGCTCCTTTCTCTCAGAATCTCCTCCAACAACTTCCCCATCACTGGGCTCACTGGGCTGTAATTTCCTGGCTTTTCCCTGCAATCCTTAAGTGATGGAACAGCATTATCCGCCCTCCAGTCTTTCGATACCTCACTGTGTCTGTTGATATATAAATATCTCTGTGAGAGACACTGAAATCTCTTCCCGAGCTTCCATTAATATTCTACGATCGACCCAATGAACTACTGAGGATTGATCTACCTTTATTTGTTTTAAGATTTCAGCACTTTCTCTTCTCTGGTGAGGATTCTTTCCAACACATCGCTATTTATTTCCCCAAGTTGGAAGCTTCCATGTCTTTCGCCACAGTAAATACTGACAAGATTATTTTGTCTAATATCTCACCCATCTCCTCTGGTGCCACACATGGGTGACCTTATTGATCTTTAAGGAGCCCTATTCTCTACCAAGTTACTCTTTAGCCCTTATTGAAACTTGCATAAAGGCTTTTGATAATTGAAATACACCATATCCCCCATACTACCACACCCTCCTACGCCATTACAATTCTGCCACTTATATTCACACCAACAAATTAAATTCAACAGGCTCAAAAACAAATTCTCTTTTAATCAACTGGCTTTCTAAGTGGCCTGTTATTGTATATTGACATACCCTTTCTAACAATTTCAGTCTGTTCCCAACGTACTGTCAGGCTAACACTATTTGGTTTCAGACTGACAGCAGAAGGGGTTGTGGGAGTTCTTCTAAACCAATCTGAAAAAGGTAGCTCACAGTGTCAGCAGGTAATAGAGAAGGCAAATCAAATACTGACATTTATTACAGAGGTAATGGAGTCTACAAATAGGCAGGTCTAGCTAAAACTATGCAAGGTACAAGTCAGACCACACCTCGAATATTATGAACAGTGTGAGTGCCCGCAGGAAATATATTGTTGTATTGCAGGCAGTCCAGAGAAGGTTCACTCGGCTGACCCTGGAAATGCAGGGATTTTCTAATGAGAAGAGGTGGAGGACATGGATGTTGAATTCATTGAAGTTTAGATAATGATAAAGAAATGGAATGGAACATCCAAGATTCTGAGGGGCTCTGATTGGGCAGATGCTGGAAAGTTAGAAAATAGAACAGGAGAGCATAGCAACAGGCCCTTCGGCCCAACACATCTATGCTGTCCAAGATACTCTTCTAACTCATACCATCTGCCTGCACATGGTCCATATTCCTCTGTACTCTGCCTGTTCATGTTTCTGTCTAAATCCCACATCAAAATTTTCCTCACATTTCTGCTTCTACGACCTCAGTCAGTAACATCCACTCTACGTTAAAAAAAATTTGCTTCACGCATCTCGTTTAAACTTCCTCTTTCTCACCTTAAACCTATGCATTCCAGTATTTGAAACATACACATTGGAAAAGAGATTCTGACTATCTACATTATTTATCCCTGTTCCAAATATTATATTCCTGTACCTGGTCACCTGTCAGCCTCTGATACTCCCACAAAACAATCCAACTTTGTTTAATTTCCTCTTATACCTAACACACCCTTAAAAACCCTAACACAGGCAACATGCTGGTAAACCCCTTTTGCACCCTCTCCAAAGCCTCACCATCCTCCCTATTATGTGGAGATGAGACCTGCACATAGTACTCCAAATGTGGCCAAACAAACGTTTTATAGAATCACAGCATCAGATGCAAACCACTATACCCAACGTTGTGACTGATGAAGGCTAGTACTCCATTTGCTTTCTTTCCCATCTGAAACACTTCTGTTGCCATTTTCTGGGAGTTACTGACCTGCACCAAGATCCTTCTGTATATCAATATCCCTCAGTATGCAAACGTTCTTATTGAAATTGACATCATCTCACACTTGTCCAGATTAAACTCAATTTGCCATTTCTGTCTATCTCTCCAACTGTTCTGTAACCTCCTGCAGATGTTAATGAATCAGCGAAACAAGGGTTTTGTGGAAAAGGGAGGAAAGCAGAGTTGAACAGTATCAGATCAGCCATGATCTGATTGAAGGACAGAGAATACTCAATGGGCCAAATGGCCTCATTCCCCTCCTACATATCATGGTCTGAGCACAAACTCAATATATCCTGCATAATATTATGGGTCTCTGCTCACAAACTCCTTTATAATGGGATTATTGGATTTTTATTAGTACACAGCATTTGATCTACATATATGATATGATGTAATAAAAAAACCGTCTCACAGACAATCCAGGATTCTATCCATCACAGCACTGATAGTCAGTGCTGTATCAGTAGGCATGGAGACCACTGTCACACACAGTTACTGTACTGCCGTGCCATAAGTACATTCAGTGTCCTGACTGTAACCATATTGACATTCCCATCACTGTCTTGTGCTTACAAAAGAATTCCTGCTAACAGTTGCTGCTGTTTGCTTATTCTCAGCTCCACTTTTGATATTCAGATCCATATGACTGTCTCATTAATACATTAACCACAATCTTCCTTCACAAGTTGTTGGCTTTTTGCCTAGTCTGCTCATTGGGACTAGATTGGGTTGGGATATCTGCTCAGCTTGGATGGGTTGGACAGAAGGGTCGGTTTCCATGCTGCACATCTCTCTGCTCTATGACTCTATCCCAACAACCCTTCAGTATTCACTTCCCAGCGATGGTCATTCTGCAGCAACATCTCCGGAATGACAGTTCCATCATATCTGTTCACTGTCATTCCATCTTCCTTATGGCGAATACATGGAGACATTCCTCAGTAGTGGGGGGTTGAACAGATGGATAGAGGTTACAGAGATAGGGAGGCTTACAGGGGCTGAAGGATGTTAGAGTTAAATAGAGTTACATCTGGTGAAGAATGTCAGTGGGACAAAGGGTTTTGGAATTGGAGAAATTTATAGAGATAATGTAGCTGGATTAGATTCTGGAGATAGGGATAGGGATGGATGTAGGGAGAGGCAGGCAGTCTCAGAGGCACAGACAGGGAGTGAGTCCGGGAGAAGTGTATTGTGACTACTAACAGACATATGGAAGATTGTAGTGACTGAAGACGTTTACAGTTATAAGAAGGCTTCTCGGTTCTGAAGGTGACAAAGATCAGAAGGCAATGGAGAATGCCAGGTTGCTGGGATGGAGACAGTTACACAGATGGGGAGGGTTGCACAAACTGAAAGAGGTTCCTCTGGTCGCGAGTGGTATGTTATCGGGAATGAGGGTGAAATTTAACAAGATAACGATCAAAGAATTGGAGAAGGATAAGGAGGTTACAAATTTTTCACGGCTAAGGAAGGGTTGTAGGAGCTGGAGAAGATTACATAGATAGGGACGGATGGAGAGGTTAAAGACAAAAACATTGACATGGAGGGTGGTATTGGTGGGAGGAGCTTACAGGGATAGACAGGGCTGTCAGGGTTTACAGGGATGAAGGAATTTAGTATCTACTGGAGAAGGTTAGGGATTAGGGTGTTAGGGACTGGAGAACCTGACAGAGACAGAGACAGAGACACAGAGAATGGTGTGGACTAGAGGAGATTCCAGACAGAGGTAGGATTATCGGGACTGGAGAATATTTCAGAGATCACTAAAACAGCATTGGCCAGCATTGATGCCTGCGATCCCCTGTGCTGTCGCATTGAGGACCAGTATAGAATAGGTGAAAGCAGGACCCTCACAAGATGGTGGGAATGAAACCTAGAATGTTGCTGTTCCTTGCCCAGCTCTGTATCTATGTCCGGTCTTCCAGGTATGAATATAGAAGTCTACTACCTCCACCCTGTGCTGTTTACTGTGAGTGATCTTACCGGCTGCAGGAATTACTGAAGGCTCCAGATCTCCCTCTCCATCTCGCTCTGGCTGACCAACCTGTTACAATGAGGTGATGGATGAGACAGGAGTTAGGAACATCTTGATGACCTGCATGAGACAGAAATAGACAGAATGAGAAATTAGACTGATGCAATGAGGATACCACACGCAGACTGGCGCTGAGCCCAGCAGAGATCTCGATAATCCCAGTCTCCTTCCCTTTCCTGTGCTGCTGCATCTCTCTGGAATGGACAATTCTGTTGACTCAGGATCGCAGACCATCTCTAAGAGGGAGAAATGCTGACAGAGGCAGTAAATAGACTGACTCAGCGAGAGAACACCAGATGGAGACATACTGAGTGATAGCACATTATTAGACATTGTATTAACAGGGAATTGATTGAATTTATAACAAAGACACTGGGATAATTGTGAGGGGATTCAACCTTCCTATCTCATCATCTCTTTGGCCGTGGCTCACAGATAAAGTTGACTCTCTCCCACTCTCAGTGGGGGTGGGGGAGTCTGGAGTTGGCTGGAGAGACTGATATGGCCTTCCACAGACTCTGTTACACTTGAGGCAGAAGGTGGACATGGAAAGGGGGTGGGTGGGGTGTTGATATGACAGCGCGCTCCTTGTGCTGTTTTCTCCTGGATTCCCGTTTTCCCCACAGAAAGTCTCGAGGTGCTCGACACCTTCCCAATGCTCCTTCCCCACTTCAGACGGGTCTTGGCCGATTTGATTAAGAGATGAAAAAGAACCGATCAATTCTGACGTAACCAACATTTAGAAATGTGGAGGAGTGCAGTAGGAAGAGGAAACATTGTCAGCGTTTAATCAGAGTAGCGGAACAGGGAGAATTGAAGGTGCTGGAGGTGGTGAGAGTGTTACAGAGAGGGGCAAAGGCATGAACAACATTACAAAGCTAGTACGGATTGCTGCAGCTACAGCTCTTTGCAAAGGGAGGGATAGACATCTGTATTTTTCATTGATTCATTCACGGCCTCAGGATGTCACCGGTTGGACCAGCATATATTGCCCTCCTGCTAATTGCCCAGAGGCAGCTCAGAATCAGCCATATTGCTGTGGGACTGGAGTCACATGTGAGCCAGACCAGGTAAGAATGTTAGATGTCCCTCCCTAAAGGACATAAGTGAACAAGTTGATTTTTTCCAGATAATCAAAAATGCTTATACAGAGGCCTCACTAATGTCCTGTACAGATACACCATGACATCCCAACTTCTACTCTCAATGCTCTGCCCAATGAAGGGTAACCATGCCAAACGCCTGTTTCACCAGCCTGTCTACCCGTGACGCTATTTTCAAAAAAACTGTGTACCTGTGTCCCTGGGTCACTGATTGACAATGGTACCCAGGGCCCGAACATTAATTATACAAGTCCAGCCTGGTCTGCTTTAGCACAATACAACATCTTGCATTTCTCCACCTGTTATTCCTAACCTCACTGGCCTAGCAGTACTGTTGATCCCATTGTACTTTTCGATAATCCTCTTCACTGTCCACTTTATCACCAATTTCAGTCTCACACGCAAACTTGCTAACCATGACTCCTGTATTATCATCCAAACTGTTTATATAAATGATGCACAACAGTGACCCAGCACCGAACCCTATAGCACACCGTTGGTCACAGGCCTGCAGTTTGAGCAGAAACCCTCTATGAGCATGTTCTGTCTCCTACCGTCAATCCTGTTTTGTATCTAGTTAGTGAGCGCTCCCTGGTTATGTCTGATCTAAACTTACTAACCAGTCTGCCATGCAGAACCTTGTCAAAGGCCTTGCTAAAGTTCATGTGGACATCGTGTACTGCTATGCTTTGATCTCTCACTTGTCGACCTCCACACTCAGATTTGAGGCATGATTTCCCGTGTACTCAGCCATGCTGACGATCATTAATCTGTCCTTACCTTTCCAAATGCACGATGATAGTTTCTCTCAGAATCTCCTCCAACAACTTTCCACCCTGCCATCAGTCTCACTGGTCCGTCGTAGCTGTCCATGATACAAATATCTCTGGAAGGGGCCCTGTAATTTCCTCCCCCGCTTCTCACAAGGCGCTGGGATACATCTGACCATGTCCCAAGGTTTTATCTAACTTTTTCCATTTTAAGACATCCAGCACCTCCTGTTCTCCAATGTGCACTCTTTTCAAGACATCCCTATGTATTTTCCCAAGTTCCCGAGCTTCCATTTCTTTCACCACAGTAAATCCTAACACAAAATATTTATTCAGTATCTCACCCATCAGCAGTGATTCCACACAGACAGCCTCATTGACCTTTCAGGGGCCCTTTTCTCTCACGAGCTAAGTTTTAGCCCCTGTTGAAACTTGTCAAAATGCTTCTGAAATTTTAAATATCCCTCTACCGCAACTAGCCTCCCCCAACCTTATCTATTTATACTCACACCAAAATATAGAATCCAACAGATTTAAAAATATTCCTCTTTTATAAAATCATACATCTTCCATTTTTTCTAAACATCCAGTTATCATTTACCGTCATATCCTTTAAAACACATTCCAGCACATTCCCGACTTACTGTCAGGCTAACACCGTTTGTTTCAGACTGACTTCACAAAGGATTTTGGGAATCCTTGTGAATCAATCTGAAACAGGTAGCTTACAGGATCAGCAGGTAATCGAGAAGGCAAAGGGAAAGGAGTCTAAAATTAGGGAGGGCTTGCTAAAACGATGCAAGGTACAAGTCAGTCCAACCTAGATTATATTGAACAGTATGAGTGCCCTCAGTTAAGACACTCTTGAATTGGAGGCAGGCCAGGGAAGGTTCACTCGGCTGATTCTGGAGATGGTGGGATTTTCCAATGAAAAGAGGTAGAGCAGATTGCCCTTGAACCTATTGGGATTTTGAAGAATGGGAAAGAAATTGAATGAAACATCCTGGATTCTGAGGGGCTTTGATAGGGTAGATGCCGCGAAGTTAGAAAAGAGAACAGTACAGCATACTAGTAGGCCCTTCAGCCCACCATGGCTGTGCTGACCATGATGCTATTCTAAACTAATCCCATCTGCCTGCACATGGGCGATATCCCTCTATTCTCTGCCTGTTCATGTTTCTGTCTAAAGGCCACTTCAAAACTTTGCTCTCATTGCCACCTCTCCCACCTCCTGAGCAGCTTCCACCCTCTCAGTAAAGACAACTCGACTCATTCATCTCACTTAAAACTCTCACTCTCAACTTAAACCGAGGAGCATTAGTATTTGTTATTTCTACATTGGAAGAAGGATTCCAAACATCCACACTATTTACGCCTCACTGAATGCTATTTACCTGTACCAGATTACCCCTCAGTCTCCGATACTCTCGCAAAAGAATTCAACTGCGTCCAACCTCCTTACAGTAAACACATTCTCATCCAGGCAATATTCTGCCAACACTCTGTTGCACGCTCCCCAAAGCCTCCACATCCTTCCTGGAGTGTGTCAACGAGAATGACACGCAACCTTCCAAACATAGCCGACTGAAGTTTCATTCAGTCACAACATGACATGCAAACGTCTGTGCTCAATACTGTGACCAATGAAGGGAAACCTACCATACTCCTCCTTTACCACCACATCCTACTGTGTTGTTATTTTGAGGGAGTCAGTTTATCAATGTTTCCAATTAGTCAATTAGTGCACTTCTCTCTTCCATTTGAATTCATAAATGCATCACTTCACACTTGTCCCGATGAAATTCGATTTGCGATTTCTCTGCACAGCGTTCCAGCTGATCTGCACACTGCTGCAACCTTGAACACTCTTCCTCACTATCCACAATTCCCCTAACTATTCCTGATCATTACATGCCTTTTTAAATGTCGTCTGCAAAATTACCACTCAAACTGCTGACCTTTTCATCTGAATCACAGATATAAATTACACACAGACAGACATCGCAGCACTGATCCTTAAGAAACAGCATTGGCCACAGACGTCCAATCAGAAATTGATCACTGGACATGCCTCTGTCTACTATCACCAAGAAAATGTTGTATCCAACTTAACAACGAGCATGGATTGTCATTTGATCTTCCAGATCCCCCTTGCTATTTGGAAGCTGTCCATTCAAAATGACTCTATATTTTAATTCCCAGATTAAATTGGCTGTGTCACTAATGCACTGACTGCATCCTTTGTTCCCAAAAAAAACGGGACCTTGTTTGATTTTTTTGCTGATCCTGCCTGAATCCCTACAACCCCTCAATAATCACGTTGCTGTTATGGTCATGCTGCAGCCACACCTCCACAATAACTGTTCGATCATATCTGTTCTCTTCAGTTAATGCTGTCATTCCATCTGCCTTGTTGCAAATGCATGGTGCGTGTCACCGATAGAGGGCCTTTGAGGGATGGTTAGAGGTCACAGATTGGGAGAGATGTTTGGGGGCGCAACAAGGTTGCAGGGTTAAACATAGTTACAGTTGCTACAGAATGTACGCAGGAGAAAAGTTTGTATTGTTTGGAAGAAGTTAGAGAGATAAACTGTCTTTGATTAGACTTCAGAGATAGGGATGTGTATAGGGTTGTGGATCGATACATGGACTATGTTGATAAGGGTGTAGAAACATTCACAGGATTCCAGGATGTCTTACATTTAACAACAGTTGTGGGATCTGGAGAATATCACAGTGATAGGGAGGATGGTATGGACTGGAGAATATTACAGGGAAAGGGAGGGTGGTATGGACTGGAGAATATTGCAAGCACATGGAAGATGATATAGACTGGAGAATGTTGCACGGATAGGGAGGAAGTTGTAGACTGGATAAAGTTAGAAGGAGAGATGATTTTATGCACTGGAAGGTATGTCAGAGAGGGTGGTGTGCATGCTGCAAGATACGACAGGGATAGGGAAGCTTGGAGAGACTGGAGGAGAGAGTCATAGAGAGCATTATGAGAGACCAGATTCCCTTATTAGCATAGGATGTGCTGCAGTGAGCAGAGCCATTTGCAGATATAAACGAGAATACAATGGCCACAAAGCAGTCGCACCAATACATAGGTATATAGGAACTTAAGGACGTGAAGAGATTACACAGGCTAGGAGTGTTGTATGCAGTGGAGGAGATTAACCTGATAGGTAAGCTTTTGGAGACTCACCAATGTTAGGAAATAATGGGAGTTGCAATGGTGAGAGCAGGTTTTAACAATTCCAAAGATATAGACCTGAAGGAGCTTTGACAGATAGCGATGGTACAGTGAAGGGAATTGTAGTGACTTCCCTTTCATAAGCAATCCATAAGCACTTAAAACAGCCTGTTTGACATATGCATTATCTCTCTACCATTCATCAGACAGCGCTGCAAATATTTCACTGGCTCTGCCTACCAGCTTAGACTGACCGAGCATTACCCAGAAGACCTCGGGCCACTCTACCTGTCTATGCAATTTTTCAAATGAAATAAAGAGTTCCTTGACAGTAGAGCCACAGATAGTTAGGATAGAGAAAAAGGCGCTTGGTACACATTCCGTTATTGGTCAGAGTATTGAGTACAGGAGTTGGGAGGTTATGTTGCGGCTGTACAGGACACTGGTGAGGCCACTTTTGGAGTACTGCATGCAACTCTATTCTACTTCATATCGGAATGATGTTGTGAAACTTGATAGGGTTCAGAAAAGATTTACAAGAATGTTGCCAGGGATGAGCTCTAGGGAGAGTTTGAACAGGTGATGGGTTTTTCCTGGAGATTCGGGGGCTGAGGGTGACCTTCTCGAGATTTATAAAATCAAGAGGGGCATAGATAGGGTAAATAGATTAGATTACTTAGATTAGATTAGATTACTTACAGTGTGGAAACAGGCCCTTCGGCCCAACAAGTCCACACCGACCCGCCGAAGCGCACCCACCCATACCCCTTCCCCTACATTTACCCCTACAGCTAACACTACGGGCAATTTAGACAAAGTCTTTTTCCTGGGGTATGCGAGTCCAGAGTTATAGGGCGAGGTTTAGGGTAAGAATAGAAAGATATATAAGAGAACTAAGGGGCAACTTTTCCACGTAGAGGATAGTACATGTATGGAATAAGCTGCCAGAGGAAGTTGTGGAAGGTTGTACAATTGCAACAGTTAAAAGGCATCTGGATGGGTATCTGAATAGGAAGGGTTTAGAGGGAGATGGGCCGGGTGCTAACAGGTGGGACTACATTGGGTTGGGATATCTGATCTGCAGGATTGGCCCATGAATGGGTTGTGGAACCTGGAGGATGTTACGATTTGAACCATCTGTAATTTTTGATTGGATATTTCTGCCAATCTTACAGATGGTACAATTGCAACATATAAGAAGCATTTTGATGGATATATGAATAGAAAGAGTTTGGAGGGAGATAGGCCAGGTACAGGCAGGTGGGACTAGATTGGGTTGGAATATCCTGTCGGCATGGCCGGGTTGGAATGGAGGGTCTGTTTCTATGCTGTACATCACTATGACTGTCAGATCGGATGAATGGTCCAATCAAAAATTACCTGTGGTTCAAATCATAATATCCTCCATGTTCCACAAGCCATCCCTTGTCCCATCTTGCAGGTTCAATGAATCCCGGAACCTCTAACCTTCTGCAAGTCCCACGTCCCTTCCGACATTTGTACCATCCTCCAGGTTCTGCAGTCCATCCTATCTCGTAACATGGCCCAGACTCTCCAATTCCTCCTTCCTCTGCAACGTTCCCAGAAGGGCACTGGAGGATGGTGGCGGTTACAGAGATATGGAGGGACATAAAGATCGGGTGATTTTGCAGACATTAGGAATATATGGACTTGAGGAGGTTTCACAGTTTATGAGTATTGTCGGGACCGGAGGAACTTACAAAGATAGGGATAGTTTTAGATTGGAGGATTCTGCAGAAAACCTTTACGTGATCAAAGGCAGGATTCTTAGCAGCGTGCAGGAACAAAGGGATCCTGTGTCCCGCAGGTTCCTACCCAAGTTGACAGGCTGTTAAGAAGTCGGATGGTGTGTTGGCTTTCATTAGCAGGGGGATTGAATTTAAGAGATGTGAGATTTTGCTGCAGCTCTACAGAACCCCAGTTAGACCACACTTCGAATATTCTGTTCGCTTCATTATAGGAAGGATGTGGAAGCTTTAAAGACAGTGCAGAGGAGATGTAGCAGGATGCTGCCTGGACTGGAGGGCATGTCCATAGAAGGTAGGTTGTGGAAGCTAGGACTTTCCTGATCACAGCGAAGGAGGAAGAATGGTGACATGATAGAGGTGTACAAGGGAATGAGAGGCATAGATAGAGTGGATAACCAGAGACTACTTCCCATGGCAAAATGGCTAGCACAGTGGACATACGTTTAAGGTAGTTGGCGGAAGATTTAGCTTAGCTGTCAGAGGGATATGGGCCAGGTGCTGGCAGGTAGGACGAGATTGGGTTTGGATATCCTGTCGGTATGGAAGGGACTGGTACGTTATTTACACAGAGTGTGGTGGGTGGGTGTAATGGATTGGCAGCCATGGTAGTAGATTCAGACACATTACAGACATCTAAGCAACTCTTGGATCGGCACATCAATGATAGTAATATGTAAGGTATGTAGGTTCGTTTCATCTTCAGAGTAGGATAAAAGGTCAGCATAATATTGTGGGCAGAAGGGCTTGTACTGGAATGTGCTATTCCATGTTCTCAATAGCAAGGGTTATGATGGCAGCAAGAGGTTTCGGAAAGCGGGAGAGGATGCGATCTGAATGAAGAGACACAAATAGGAGGCGTTGCTCAAGGTTGTATGAGGTAATAGAGACAGCAATGGTCTGACCTGGAGCAAATGACCCAGACTGCAAGAATTGTGGGGACTGGAGGTGCTTTCACAGGGAGGGAGGAGCACTGAGCCACAGGAAGTGACAGAAATGTGGAGAGATGTCGGGCCTACAGGAGTTCATGGAGATGGGGAGGTTGGGACTAATGGAGCCGTTTACAGGGATAAGGATGTTGGTAGGATGGGGTGTTTTATACAGACAGGAATGTTTCAGGTGAATGGAGCTGAGTACAGAGATAAAGTGGGTTGTACAGATTGGAAAAACAAATAGACATATGGAGGGTAGTCGTGACTGAAGATGTTTATAGATACAGGAAGGCTTAGGTTCAGCACGTTATTTAGATAAAGGGGGTGTGGAATCAGACAGATTCTCCAAGTGATAAAGACAGCAATTTTGGTTGGAGACAGTTTCACAGATTAGGGAGCGTTAGTAACTTCCTCCAGTTTGGTCAGAGTGGGAAGGATTGTAGGGGAGGGTGATGTTTACACATGTAAGAGCTGGAGAAGATTGTGGAAATGAGTAGATGGATGGAGACACTGGAGGAGCTTTCATTGACAGGGTGGGTGCTGGCAATGAAAAGATATCACATCGATAGTGGGTCTGGTAGGAACTGTATTGAAAGAGTCACAGGCATTGGAATGACTTCAGCAGATTCGGTGTATTACAGGGACTGAGAGGATTGTCGGGTCTCCACAGATTGATCGTGTCTTTAAGAATATGTAGATATGGAAATCTTAAACCCAATGCATGCAGTCTTCATTTCAAGACCAGAGCCTTATTATCCCTCATCAGCCAAGGATTCCTAACCCTGCTAGCCTTTCCCTTTACCACAATGGGGCATACTGGTCCTGGATTCTTGAGATCACACTTTGAAAAGCTTCCCATTTGCCAGTTGTTCCTTTTCCTTCAAACAGACTCACCCAATCGATTAGAATCATAATGTGGAGGTGCCGGTGTCAGACTGGGGATGTACTAAGTTAAAAATCACCCAACACTCGGTTCCAGTCCAACCAGTTTATATGAAAGCACTAGCTTTCAGAGCACTGCTTCTTCATCAGGTGGTTGAGGCACAGAATTTATAGCAACAGGATGGCAGTGTCATGGAATATAATATCAAGCAAATTTAGTTTAAGCCTTTCATCTGTTACAGTGATCACCAGCGCTTCCAAAGCGAGTTGGATTATAACTGGGCATTGTGCAATTTTATATTCACGCCATTGACGCCTGCCAGATCCTGCAGAATGGCCCCTAACCTGGCACTGTTCCAGTATTCCTCTTCAATCTGTGGACCTGCTGATCTTTTTCCATAACTATGTTAAAACGAAAAAAGTTGCTGGCACTGGACCCAAAGTGCTCTCTGAATGACAGTTCAGTCACTTGCCCGACCTTGTTTTCTGAGGGGAGGTCCAGTGTTACACATGCCTGAGTAGAGTAGGGCCCTCTGCATATTGATTTAGGAACCTTCCTTGGACACAGTTGAAAAATTGCTCTCCTTCCAGGTCTTTTATACTCTAGGTGGCCCAGTAAATATAGGGGATATTAAAATCTCCAGCCTCTCTACACAGCTGCTCCTATGATATCTGTTGGGTCTACAACAGTCTACAATACAGTCCCAACAAAGTGACCACCCCCCTTTTTCTATCTAACTTCTAACCATGTGGAATTTTAAATGAATATATGTTTTAAAAATTGGAATTAACAATCCATAAGTAAGTATTGATAAAAATCCAAACACTTCACCTTCAGAGAAAGACAACAGTTCACGCTCATGTGGTCTGCATGACATACCCACAGCAAAGTGTTTGCCTCTCAATTACCCTGTGAAATGGGCGAGCCAGCTGCTAAGCTCAAGGGCAGCAAGGGATGGGCAATAAAGGCGAGTAAGCCAGAGACACCCACATCCCATACCTGATTTTTAAAAAAGATCCATTCAGATTGGTCCCAGCACAGTTCCAGTGGAACAATGTCCTGGCCAATCACGTTGGTAGATTTATGGACAGGTCTTTAAACTGACAGAGAGGATGCAGGGACAGGCTTCAGGTTAAAGGAGCTTTCCAAATACAAAGAGAAAACGTGAAGCATCAGAGCAGCGTGGGAATGTGACCGAAGACAACAGAAAGGAACAGGATGGGACAAAGTTTAACTAAAACTCTAGATCAGCAAATCCATTTGTGACAGGAAATTGTGGGAACGAGTAAGTTATGTTTTTTTTATTAATGGACAAAGTCTCTGCAACAAGGTAGATGGATTTGTGACACAGAGATAAAAGAGATGTCGACAACAGAGAGATGTGGTTACAGGGCGAAGAAAAGGTGGAACATAAATATTCAATGGTTCACAACGTTGTGCAAATTCAGGCAAAATGGACGACGCTAACAATAATGGGTAAGAAAGACATTACAGAGAAAGCATTTGGCATCACATCATGAAGTAGAGTCAGTCTCAATGTTAATTCTGGCTACTACTTGCCAAGGACACAAGCAGCAGAAAAGTTTTAGACCACCCACCGAATAGCATTTCATGTCTCATCACTGCAATAAATAGGAATTCATTGGAATTTTTAATAAAGGCATGGTGAACATTTAGTGAAACGTCAATATTACCAACGTCTGGGACAATCACACGGACAACATTGACATTGGAAGAGGAGTTCAGAGAATTTTTTTCAGTGTTTCTTAGAATAAAACATTGTGCAACTGGCGAGGGACGTAACTGTCTCAGAGCGACTGTTGTGTGATAAAACATAGTGAATGAGTAATGTCGCCTGGAGAAATCCTCTGGGAAATTGTGATAAAGTGCACTTTAAAGAAATATAAAGTTTTAAAGCGAATCACAGAACGGACAACTAGAAACAAAAATAGCCAATTACGTGGGTTTGAGAGGAGAACTGACCAAGGTAAACAGGCTAAACAGACTGAAATATGTGTCTGTAAATGAACAGTGGAAATCATTTGAAGGAACAGTTTAAAACACTCAACAAAAGGACATTCCACTGAAACAGATAAAAACTCAGCAAGAAATCCCCACCAGTCCCTCACTCAGGACAAAATGATTCATATTAGATTATGAGGCTGAGGAGATCACCACAAAGTACATAAAATCCTGAAGTGAGAGAGAGTTTTAGGAGTAAGTTTTAAAGGGATTGTAAAGGGTCTGCGAGCAGGACGAGGGCAGTGGGAAGGGGAATAATTGTCAGGGTTTATTGATACGATAGGAACAGGGAGAGGTGAAGGTGCTGGAGGTGGTGAGAGTGTTTCAGAGAGTGGTCAGGGCCTGAATGGTGTTACAAAGCCAGTACGAATTGCTGCAGCTGGAGGGGTTTGCAGAGGTAGGGAGGGACATATGTATTTTTATTTATTCATTCATGGGATGTGGGTGTCACTGCCTGGACCAGCATTCTTTAACCCCATGCTAATTACCCAGAGATTGTTGTGGCCCTGGTGGATATATTTAATACTTTGCTGGCCACAGGTGAAGTGCTGAATAACCGGAAGATCGTTAATGTGGTTCCTCTGTTCATGAAGGGCAGCAGGGATAAGCCAGGTAATTACAGAGCAGATAGTCTGACAGTAGGGGGAGGGAAATTATTGGAAGCAATTGTGAGAATGAATTAACACTTGCAAAGGTAAGGATCAACTCGGTTTCGTCATCACGGATTTGGCAGAGGAAGCTGCTGTCTGAGGAATTCAGTTCAGTTTTTTTTGAAATGGTGCTTAATTATATGGAAAAGGGCTGTGCAGATGATGTGGTTTACATGGACTTGAATAAGACCTTAAACAAGATCCAACATGGAAGGCCGGTCCAAAAGGACTGGGTTCCAAGGCAAGTTGGCAAATTGGATGCAAAATTGGTGGATAGAATACTTTCACCAGTGAATGTACCACAGGGATCTTTGCAGGAACCATTGAACATTAATAACTCAGATGTGAAAGCAGAAGGTATCATTAGTTCATTTGCAGCTGACATGAAAGATGAGGGTGTTGTTCACAGTGAGGAGGATGGTCTCTGTCTGTAGTCCGACGTCGATCGGATGATAATCTAAGCAGAGTTTAGTTCTGATTGAAGGGAGGTAGTACTCTGTGGGAGGTACGATAAGCGAAGAACAGACATAAAAAACGGTAGGTCCTTGTGGAGTACTGAGGAATATAGGGACCTTGGTGGACAAGTCCATAGATTCCTGAAGGTGTTGGCACAGGTTGACAGGGTGGGAAAGACACCTCAACTGGGAGCGGTAGTGGGACCCATATCCTGGTGGGGTGAATTGCTAGATGCTGCTTGAGATGATATAACACAGTCTGGCAGGATTTTGGACCTTAAATAAATGTAAGGCCAGTAAGAAGTTTGAGGCTGGTACACAAGTTAAAGACAGCAATTTCAACAGACAAGGCAGGCAAGAAAATAGCAGGGAATGGTGGGAAACTGATGACTAAACTGCATTTATTTCAATGCAAGGGGCCTGACAGCTAAGGAAGATGAACTCAGGACATGGATTGGAACATGGGACTGGGATATTATAGTTATTACAGAAACACAGCTGAGGGAGGGGCAGGACTGACAGTTCATTGTTTAAAGGTAGAGATGCTACACGAAGGGAAGGCAGGGGAGGACGTGTGGTGCTGGGTTTCGATTGCATGAATCATCACAGCAGTACTTAGAGAGGATATTCCTGTGGGATCGTCCAGTGAAGCTATGTTAGAGGAACAGAGAAATAAGAATGGGTCCTCACTTTGATACGATCGGACTGCTGACCGCAAATAATCTGTGGCAGACTGAGGAACAAATATGTCGGGACATCTTAAATATCAACCATAATAATAAGGCTGTTATGGGAGGGTTTTTGAACTTTCCAAACGTAGACTGGGACTGCCAGTGTTCAGTGTTTGCAAGGGAGGAATTTGGTAATTGTGTTCCAGAAAACTGCCAATCAATATGTGAATGGCCTGAAAAGAGAAAGGGGCAAAACCTGACCTCCACTTGGGAATTAATGTAGTGAAAGTGACTGAGGTGTGAGTGGGAAAGCATTTTGCCAAAGTGACCACAGTTCTAGTAGATTGAAAACAGCTTTGGAAAAGGACAGGCCTGGTCCACAAGTGCAAGTTATAAAATGAAGACTGACCAATCTTCATTGTATTAGCCAGGAAATTTAAAAAATGTGATTGGGGAAGGGAATGATTTACAGCGAAAGGGAAGTTTGGCAAGTGAGAATATTTTAAAAGTGAGATAAACTGATTGATCATCGACAGCATTTTCCTGTTTGTGTGCAGGTCAATGCTGACAGCATTCAGAAACACTGACTGTATACTGAGGGGCTTGTCATGGAAAAGGGGGCACATGTCAGGTATAGCCAGCTGGATCAACGGAAACCCTGAGGATATACAGGGGCTAAAGGAATACACTTTGAGTTGAAAACAGGATTGGAGATCGGCTAAATGAAATAGCCACAGCAGAGAAGGAAAGGAGAATCCAAAAGTGATTGTATCAGTATATTAAGAGTGCATAATTAACTCAGGACAAAATAGTGTCCATTAAAGATCAATGAGGCCATCGATGTGTGGAACTGATGGATATTTGCTAAGATCCTAAATATTTCATTCCAGAACTTACTGTGGAGAAAGACTGGGGAACTCAGGGAACAAGAGTAACACATTAGACCACAACTGGAGTTCTCTGCAATTCCAGTCTCTCTGCTACAGGAAGGATGTTGTGAAACTTGAAAGGACTCAGAAAAGATTTACAAGATATTGCCTGGGTTGTTGCTGAATAAGCTGGGGTTACTGTCACTGGAGAATCGGAGACTGAGGGATGACCTTACAGAGGATTATATAAACATGAGGGGCATGGATAGTGTAAGCATTCAAGGCCTTTTCCCAGAAGGTAGGGAGTCCAAAACTAGAGGGCATAGGTTTAAGGTTAGAGGTGAATGGTTTACAGAGGGACATAAGGGACAGCTTCTTCACACACATGGTGATGTGTGTATGGAATGAGCTGAGAGAGAAAGTAATGGAGACTGATACAATTATAACATTTAAAAGTAATCTGGATGGGCATCTGAATAGTAAGGGTGTAGACGTATATGGGCCAAATGCTGGAAAATGGAATGGTTTTATTTAGATCTTCTGGTAAGCCTGGACGAGTTGGGGACCGAAGGGTCTGTTTCTATGCTGTATATCTCTATGACTTGAAAATTGTGCACGTTATAGAAGAGGTGGTGCTGGAGGTTTTAAAACACAAAGCTATGGCAGGTCCCATAACCTGATTAAGTGTATCAGAGGAAACTGTGGGATGCGAGGGAAGAAATTGTGGAGCCCCTAGTAAAGGTATGTGTACTACTGACAGCCATGTGTGATGGGCTGGCAGGCTGGAGGGTGGCATCATGGACAGTGAAGGATGTTTTCTGAGATTACAAAGGGATCCTGAAGAAGGGATTGAATGTGCTGGAAAACTAGAGATGGAATTCAATCTGAATAAATACGAGGAAATGCATTTTGTAAAACAAACAAGGGTAGAGCTTATACAATTAGGGTTCGGGCCTCTCTTAGTGTTTTAGAGCACAGGGACCTCCGGGTTCAGGTCCATAATTCTTGAAGTTTGCATCACAGCATGGATAAGACAGTGCTTTGCGTGCCTGACTATTGCTCAGTCCATTGAGTGTAGGATTTGGGACGTCATGTTGAGATTGTATAGACATTTGTGAGGACTGTTCTGCAATACACTCTCCAGTTCTGGTCGCCCAGTTAACAGGGAGGATATCATTCAGCTGCAGGGGGATCAGAAGAGATTTACCAGGATATTGCTGGGTATGGAAGGCTTGAGTTCTGGAAAATGGCTGGATAGGCTGAGTCTTTTTTCACTGGAGCCTGGAGGTTGAGATGATGCTCTGAAGGTTTATGGAAAAAAAAGAGGTATATAGATCAATTTAATGGTAGTTGCCTTTTCCTCAGGATGGGGGAGTCTGAAGAGGAGGGTCCACATTTTTAAGGTTAGAGGAGAGGGATGTTCAACAAAAAGATATGGGCCAATTTGCTACACAGAGGGTGGTTTGAGTGTGGAATGAACTTCCTGAGAAAGGGGTTGATGTGGGTACAATTACAACGTTTAAAAGATATTTGGATAAACAGGTGAATAGGGAAGGGTTGGAGTGATATGGGCCAGCAACAGGCAGCTGGGAAGAGTTTAGTTTTAGATGATGGTGGGTATCAACTGAAGGGTCAGTTTCCATGCTGTATGGCTCTATGACAAGAATATGGTTTTATTCCATTATTGAAGAAAGGATCAGGGCTGGATCCACCGATGTGCATCATTGACATAAACGATTTGGTTGAAAATATAGGAGTGATTGTGCGAAAGTTTGTTGATGATCAAATGAATGGTGTAGTGGGCAGTAAACACGGTTATCAAAGCGGATCTTGACCAACTGGGCCAGTGGACCAAGGAATGAAAGATGGAGTTTAATTCAGGTGTTGGATTTTGTTAAGACAAACCAGGGAGGACTAACACAGTTAATGGAAGGGCTCTGGCCAGGGTTGTTGAACAGATAGAGAGAGAGAGAAAGACCAGGAGTTGCAAGTTACATTGTTCCTCGGAAGTGACATCACAGGTGGACAGGGTGGGGAAAGTGAAATTTGGCACATCTGCCGACATTGGCGAGCACTTTGTTACATCCGTTGGAGATATTTGTAACATTGTCCTAAATATTTCCCTTGGGCAGAGGAGGCCACGGGGTGACCCTAAGAATGGTGAATAACCAAGCGTAGGTGAGGCCAAAACTAGAGGGTATAAACAGGAGGTGAGAGAGCAAGGATTTAAAGAGGGATTGGAGGGGGAACATTATCCACAGAGGATGATGCATAGACGGAACAGACTGCCTCAGGCACATGGGAGAAACAAGAACAATTACAGCATGTAAAAGACAGTTGGGGAGGTACATGGAGAGGTAAAGGTTTGAAGAGATAAGGGCCAAATGCAGGCAAATGAGACTCATTCAGTTTAGGTCACATGGGCAGCATTGAGGAGTTGGACCACAGGTTCTGTTTCCGTGCTGTATCACTCTGTATCCAGCTAAAGAGGATTAGTGTACCAAGATAAGGCATGTTGTAGACACTGAAGCAAGCTACAGCGATGGGGATGGTGGTCTGGAATGCAGTACAGTTCAAATATGTGGAGGGACTATCGGGAAGGGAGGAGGTTACTGGGACAGGGACTATTGTAGGAGTTAAAAATGACTGAAGAAGCTGGTGCAGAAGCCATGCCACAGATAGTGTTGCAGAGTAGTGGTTCTTAGTACAATGCTGGAGGGAGAACACAGAACAGAAAGATCTGAGGCAGCATACACAACCTCTTGTCGGAGGCCGACTCTCCCCTCTGTTGTACTGATGCTCGCTAAGACTGCACAGGACTGGATTGATAACTATGAACTCGCCATGCTGTCTCAGTGCAACATAAGTTAAAGTAGACGTGGTGATTGAGCATGGGGTGTGTCTATACTGGGCTCCCCATCCAGCACTGTATCATTGTCATGTCTTGTTAGCGATGTTTGGTGATCTTACCTCACTGCAGGATTTTTTGAAGGCTCCAGATCTCCCTTCCCTTTGTCTCTCTGCCTGACCAACCATCTTCAATGAGGTGATTAATGAGACACACAACAGTTGGGAAGTCTATTGAGTCAGCAACTTCCTGAGTACCTACGGGAGACAGAGAAATAGACAGAATGGGAAATTAGACTGATGCAGTGAGGGTTACACAAGGAGAATGGAAATGAGCCCAAACAGATATCTGCAAAATCACAAACTCCATCCCTGGCCTGTGCTGTTGCGTCTCTCTGGAGTGTAGAATTCTGTTAGCTCAGGATCGAGAGTAGCTGCAAGAGTGAGAGACGCTGACAGAAGCAGCAATTAGACCCACACAGTGAGGGATACCACATGGAGAGAGACTGAGTGATGTCAGCAGAGTGCTGGAAGACTTCAGGATCACACAAGCATGTTGGAAGAATCGGTTTAGCTTCATGTGTCAGTGCTCAGGGATGAGCAAACAGTGAGCAGGTGAAGTAATAGCCTAGTAACATTATTGTTAGGGCATTTGTCCAAAACCTCAGCTAATGTTCAGGGGTGTCAGGTTTGAATCAAGATATGGTGGAATTTAAAATCAATAATTTTAAAAATAACAATTAACAATCCATAAACAAATATGAAACCAATGCTGATGTACAAAAATCACAATCCCTTAGATTAGATTCCATACAGTGTGAAAACAGGTCTTTCGGCCCATGAGTAACCCACTCAGACCCATCACCCTCGACCTAATACACCGAACATTATGGGCAACTTAGCATGGCCAATTCACCTGGCCTGCACGAGGAAACCGGAGTATCCAGAGGCAATTCACGTAGACACGGGGAGAATGTGCAAGCACCACACAGTCGCCCACGGCTGGAATCGAACCTGGGACACTGGTGCTGTGAGGCAGGAGTGCTAATCACTGAACCATCATGCCGCCCACTTTCATTTCGACAACGAGATCTGATCATCCTGACGTGATCAGTACGACATACCCACAGCAAAGTGTTTGCCTCTCAATTGCCCCCTGAAATGGCCAAGCACTTGACTCAGCTCACGGGCAGCTAGGGATAGGCAATAAAGGCTGGTCAGCCAGAGACACCCACATCCCCTACGTGATTAATAAAAAAAATATCCGATAGGTGGCCCACTGGAGCCGTGTTGGGACCAGTGCCCTGGCCATTCATGTCAGAATGGACAGGGCTTTAAACTGACAGAAAGAATGCTGGGACAGCGTCCAGGTAAAAGGAGTTTTCCAAATCCAAAGAGAAAAGGTGAAGTATCGGAACAGTATGGGGATGTGGCTGAAGGCAATCAGAAAGGTACAGGATGGGACAGTGATTCACTGAAACTGTACATCAGTGAATAGGTTTGTGACAGGAAATTGTGGGAAAGAGTCAATTATGTGTTCTTTTGAATGGACGAAATCTTATCATGAAGGCAGATGGATTTGTGACACAGAGATAAAGAGATTTAGACACCAGAGAGATATGGTTACAGGGTGAACAAAGGTAGGCATAAATATTCAATGGATCACAACCTTGTGTAAACTCAGGCAAAATGGTAATGGATAAGAAAGGTATTACAGAGAAAGCATTTGGTCTCAGATCATGAAGTAGAGTCAGTCTGAATGTAAATTCTGGCTACTACCTGCCAAGGACACAAGCAGCAGAACAGTTTTAGCCACCAAACAGCATTCCATTGCTCATCACTGCATTATCAGGAACTCATTGGAATTTTTTTAACAAACACATTGTGATAATTTTGGGAAACATCAATATTCACAAGATGTGGGACAGTCACACTGGCAAGAGTGATATTGGAAGAGGAGTTCAGAGAATTAGTTTTAAGTGTTTCTTTGAATAACAAATTGTGCAACTGGATAGGGACATAACTATCTCAGAGCGACCATTGTGCGATGAAACTTCGTGAATGAGTAATATCATCTGGAGGGATCCTCTGCGAAATTGTGATAAATTTCAGTTTAAAGAAATATAAAGTTTTAAAGTGAATCACAGAAAGGACAAACTAGAACTAGAAACAAAAATAAACAATGACATGAGTTTGAGAGGAGAACTGACCAAGGTAATTAGGCTAAACACACTGAAATATGTGCCTGTAAATGAACAGTGGAAAACATTTGAAGGAACAGTGTAAAACACTCAACAAAAGGACATTCCTTTGAAACAGACAAATCGTCAGCAAGAAATCCCCATCGGTCCCTCACTCAAGAGAATGTGTTTTTGAGCCTGTTGGATTTTTTTTAATTGTTGTGAATATAAATGGCAGTATAGATACAGGTGTAGGGGTGGTTATACCGAAGATATGGTTTATTTGAATTTTCAGAAACCTTTACACAAGTTTCAATAAGGGTTAAAGAATAACTTGGTAGAGAAAAGGGCACCTTAACTGTCAGGAGGTGGGTGAGATATTAGACAAAATAGTGTTGTCAGTATTTACTGTGGAGAAAGACATGGAAGCTCAAGAAGTTGGGGAAATAAATAGTGATGTCTTGGAAAGAATCCTCAAACGAGAAGAATAAGTGCTGGAATCATAAAACAAATAAAGGTAGATCAATCCTCAGTCACTTATTAGGTCGATCCTAGAATATTGTGGGACTCTCGGGAAGAGATTGCAGTGTCCCTAACAGAGATATTTATATTATCATCAGACACAATGAGTTACCGGAAGACCGGAGGGCGGCTAATGCTGTTCCATCACTTAAGGTCTGCAAGGAGCAGCCAGGAAATCACAACCCAGTGAGCCAGTGCTGGGTAAGTTGTTGGAGGAGATTCTGAGAGAAAGGAGCAACATATATTTGGAAAGGCAAGGGCTGATTAGAGGTAGTCAGCATGGCTTTGTGAGTGGGAAACAGTGTTTCACAAACCGGATTGACTCTTCGAGGAGTTGACCAAGCGATAGATGAAGCAGAGCAGTCAGCGTTGTCGACATGAACTTCAGCAAAGCATTTGACAAGGTTCCAAGGGATGTCGAACATCTAGTCAAGAGGAAGAAGGTAGCTAATTTAAGTTTGAGGAACCAAGGATCAGAAGCAGGGCTCTAGAGATTTACATGGGGCAGCACGGTGGCTCAGTGGTTAGCACTGCTGCCTAAAAGCACTAGGGACGCGATTTCAATTCCAGCCCCAGGTGACTGTCTGCGTGGAGTTTGCACATTCGCTCCATGTCTGCGTGGGTTACCGACAGGTGCTCCGGTTTCCACCGACAGCCCAAAGATGTGCAGATAAGGTGAATCAGCCGTGCGTTGTTCAAGAAATGGAATAGAGATAATCCTGGGCATCACAGACCTGTCAGTCTTTTGTCTGTGATGTGCAGATAATTGGAGAGGACTCTGAGATACTGGATTTATAATTCCTTGGAAAACCATAGTTTGATTAGAGGAAGTCGTCATGGCTTTGTAAGGGACAGGTCATGCATCACAAATCTTATTGAATCCTTTGAGAATGTGACAAAACACATTTATGGCTCATTGAGAAATTACAGAGCATGGGATACAGGGAAACCTGCCTGTCTGGATACAGAATTCCTGGCCCATAGAAGACAGAGGGTGATGACAGATGGAAATCATTCAGCCTGGAGCTCAGTGACCAGTGGTTTTCTGCAGGGAGGGGTCAAAAACTCTCTGCTCTTTGTGATTTTATGAATGAGTGGAAGAGTGGGTAAGTAAGTTTGGCAATGACACAAAGGTTGGTGGAGTGGTGAATAGTGTGGATATCTGCTGGAGGTTGCAATGGGACATTGACAGGATGTAGAGCTGACCTGAGAAGTGGCAGATGAAGTCAAATCTGGAAAAGTGTGAAGTGATGCATTTTGGAAGGTGAGACTTGAATGCAGAATACAGGGGTAAAGGCAGAATACTGAATAGTGTGGAGGAACAGATGGATCTTGGATTTCATGACCAGAGATCCATCAAATTTGCCACCAAGCTTATAGTGTTGTTAAGAAAGAATATGTTGTATTGGCTTTCATTAGCTGGGGGATTGAGTTTTAAAGCCATGAGGTTATGCTGCATCTCTATACAGTGCTGTTTAGATCCCAATTAGAATATTGTGTTCAGTTTTGATCCCTTCATTATCGGAAGGATGTGGAAGCTTTAGATAGGGTAAAGGGAAGATTTACCAGGATGCTACCTGGACTGGAGAGCATGTTTTATGAAGAAAGGGTGAGGGAGCTAAGGCTTTTCTCATTGGAGTGAAGAAGAGTGTGGTGTGATTTGGTAGAGGTGAACAAGATGGTGTGATGCAAAGATAGAGTGAACGGTGAGACACCTCTTTATCCCATGGCATACATGGTACAAGGGGGCATAATTGTAAGGTGATTGGAGGATGGGTAAGCGGAAATTTCAGATTAAGTTCTTTACAAAGAGAGTGGTGGGTGGGTGGAACGGGACACTTTAACAGACTCTTGGATGGGCAAAATGAAGGGTATGTAAGTTAGTTTGATCTTCCAGTTGGGTAAAAGATGGGCATGGCATCATATCCGAAGGGTCTTGTGCTGTACTGTTCTGTGTTCTACGTTCTGTATGGTAAACTGGGTAATAAGCTCAGATCAATGTAAAAGGATATGGCATTCAGGAGGAGCTAGTCAACTGGATACAAAATTGGGCTTGATAGTAGGAGACAGAGGGTGATGGGAGACATGTTGCCTTTTTGACTGGAGACATGTGACCAGCGGTGAAGTGGGTCCCCTGTTGTTTGTCATTTGGATAAATGGTTTGGATGGGAATGTTGGTTTTGTGGTAAGTAAGTTTTTTGAGTGACACTGAAATTGTTGGTAAAGTGGACAGTGAAGAACGTTATCTATGATACAACAGGATGAACAGTACTGCTGGGATAGTGGGCTGAAGAATAGCAGATGGAGTTTAATTAGATAAATGTGAGGTGTTCCATTTTGGTGAAACAAACCAGGGTGAGCCCTGGGTAGTGTTGTCAGTCAGAGACCCAGGGATGCAGGTAGACAGATCTTTGTAAGTGGTGTCACAGGTAGACAGGTTGGTGAAGCAGACGTTTGGGGTGGTTACATTCATTGGGTAGAGCATTGAGAGTAGAAGTTCGGATGTCATGGTGTGGCTGTACAGGACGTTGGTGAGGCCACCATAAAAGCATTGTTGACCAGTAGGAAGTACTCATCTGGTTCACCTACGTACTTTAGAGAAGAACATCTGACATTCTAACCTGGTCTGGACAGCAATATGGCTGACTCTGTGCTATACTCTGGGTAATTAGCAGTGGGGCAAAGAATGCTGGTCCAATCAGTGACATCCTCGTCCCATGAATGAATAAATAAAAATACATATATCCCTCCCTACCTCTGCAAACCCCTCCAGCTGCAGCAATCTGTACTGGCTTTGTAACACCATTCAGACCCTGACCATTCTCTGTAATACTCTCACCACCTCCAGCACCTTCAGCTCTTCCGGTTCCTTTTGGGACATAAAACCTTGACAATTATTCCCTCTTCCATCTGACCTCCTCCTGCGAGCAGACCCTTTGCTATCCCTTTAAAACTTACTCCTAAAACATTGTCTCACTTCAGGATTTTAAGTACTTTTTGGTGATCCTCGAAGCCCGAATAACTAATATCCGTTTTACTTGAGTGAGGGACCGATGGGGATTTCTTGCTGAGGATATGTCTGTTTCAATGGAATGTCCTTTTGTTGAGTGTTTTACACTGCTCCTTCTAATGGTTTCCACTGTTCATTGACAGGCACACATTTCAGTCTGTTTAGCCTATTTACCTTGGTCAGTTCTCCTCTCCAACTCATTTTATTGGTTATTTTTGTTTCTAGTTGTAGCTTGTCCTTTCTGTGATTCACTTAAAAACTTTATATTTCTTTAAACTGCACTTTATCACAATTTCGCAGAGGATCTCTCCAGGTGATATTATTCATTCATGAAGTTTCATCACACAACGGTCGCTCTGAGATAATTACGTCCCTCGCCAGTTGCACAATTTGTTATTCAAAGAAACACTGAAAACTAATTCTCTGAACTCCTCTTCCAATATCACTCTTGCCAGTGTGACTGTCCTACATTTTGAATATTGATGTTTCCCAAAATTATCACAATGTATTTGTTAAAAAATTCCAATGAGTTCCTGTGCAATGCAGTGATGAGCAATGGAATGCTGTTTGGTGGCTAAAACTATTCTGCTGTTTCTGTACTTAGCAAGTTGTAGCCAGAATTTACATTCAGACTGAATCTACTTCATGATCTGAGACCAAATGCTTTCTCTGTGATGCCTTTCTTATCTATTATTGTTAATGTTAACCATTTTGCCTGAGTTTCCGCAAGGTTGTGATCCATTGAATATTTATGTCCACCTTTTTTTCACCCTGTAACCAGGTCTCTGTTGTCTAAACCTCTTTTATCTCAGTGTCACAAATCCATCTACCTTATTGATAAGACTTTGTCCATTGAAAAAAAAACATAATTGACTCTTTCCCACAATTTCATGTCACAAACCTCTTCCCTGGTGTACGGTTTTTGTTAAACTCTGTCCCATCCTGTACCTTTCTGATTGCCTTCAGCCACATCCCCATACTGTTCCGATGCTTCACCTTTTCTCTTTGAATTTGGAAAGCTCCTTTCACCTGAACCCTGTCCCTGCATCCTCTCTGTCAGTTTAAAGCCCTGTCCATAAACCCACTGCCGTGATTGGCCCGGGCACTGGTCCAAGCACGGTTCCAGTGGGCCCATCCTATTGGATTGTTTTTTTTATAAATCAGGTAGGGGGTGTGGGTGTCTCTGGCTGACCAGCCTTTATTGCCCAGCCCTAGCTGGCCGTGAGCTGAGTAGCTTGCTTGGCCATTTCAGAGGACCATTGAGAGGCAATCACTTTGCTGTGTGTATGTCGTGCACACCACGTGAGGATGATCAGATCTCGTTGTCGCAAGGGCAAGTGGGCGGCACGGTGGCTCAGTAATTAGCACTCCTGCCTCACAGCACCAGGGTCCCAGGATCGATTCCAGCTCCGGGCGACTTTGTGGAGTTTGCACATTCTCCCCGTGTCTGTGTGCATTGCCTCCAGATGCTCCGGTTTCCTCCCACGGTCCAAAGACGCGCAGGTCAGGCGAATTGGCCATGCTAAATTGCCCATAATGTTAGGTGTATTAAGTCGAGGGAGATGTGTCTGAGTGGGTTACTCTTTGGAGGGATGGTGTGGACTGGTTGTGTCGAAAGGCCTGTTTCCACACTGTAGGGAATCTAATCTAAGGGATTGTGATGTTTGTACATCAGCAATGGTTTCATATTTGTTATGGATTGTTAATTGCTATTTTTTAAATTATTGATTTTTAAATTCCACCATATCTTATGGTGGGATTCAAACCTGCCTCTCCTGATCATTAGCTGAGGTTTTGGACAAATGCCCTTACAATAATGTTACTTGGCTATCACTTCACCTGCTCACTGGTTGCTCATCCCTGAGCACTGATATATGAAGCAAAACCCATTCTTCCAACATGGCTGTGTGATCCTGAAGTCTTGCAGCACTCCAGTGATATCTCTTAGTCTCTCTCCATGTGGTATCCCTCACTGTGTGGGTCTAATTGCTGCTTCTGTCAGCGTCTCATACTCGTGCAGTTACTCTCGATCCTGAGCTAACAGAAGTCTCAATTCCAGAGAGACGCAACAGCACAGGCCAGGGATGGAGTTTGGGATTTTCCAGATATCTGTTTGGGCTCATTTCCATTCTCCTTGTATAACCCTCACTGCGTCAGTCTAATTTCCCATTCTGTCTATCTCTGTCTCCTGTCAGTACTCAAGAAGTTGCTGAATCAATAGACTTCCCAACTGCTGTGTGTCTCATCCATCACCTCATTGAAGATGGTTGGTCAGCCAGAGAGACAAAGGGAAGGGAGATGTGGAGCCTTCAATAAATCCTGCAGTGAGGTAAGATCACTCATAGTACACAGAGCGGAGAGCAATGAGAGGGCTCGAAACATCGGCTAACAAGACAGGACATAGATACAGTGCTGGATCTGGAGCACAGTATCGACACACCCCATGCTCAATCTACCACATTGAGACAGCATCGGGAGTTCATAATTATCAATCCAGTCCTGTGTTGTACTTAGTGAGCATCAGTACAACAGAGGGGATTAGATTACTTACAGTGTGGAAACAAGCCCTTCGGCCCAACAAGTCCACACCGCCCCGCCGTAAGCACAACCCACCCATATCCCTACATCTCCCCCTTACCGAACACTACGAGCAATTTAGAATGGCCAATTCACCTAACCTGCAAATTTTTGACCGTGGGATGAAACCGGTGCACCCGGAGGAAACCCACGCAGACACGGGGAGAACGTGCAAATTCCACACAGTCAGTCGCCTGAGATGGGAATTGAACCCAGGTCTCTGGCACTGTGAGGCAGCAGTGCTAACCACTGTGCCACCGCGGCGCTCTCCGACGAGAGGTTGTGAATGCTGCCTGGGATCGTTCTGTTATGTGTTCTCCCTTCAACACTGTACTAAGAGTCTCTACTCTGCAACACTATCTGTGGCATGGCTTGTGCACCAGTGTCGTCAGTCATTTTAAACTCCTACAATATTCCCTGTCCCTGTAACCTGCTCCCTTCCTGATAGTCCCTCCACATATTTGAAACGTACTGCATTCCAGGCTACCATCCCCATCGCTGTAACTTGCTTCAGTGTCTACAACATGCCTTTTTTTGGTACACTAATCCTCTTTAACTGGATACAGAGTAATACAGCACGGAAACAGAACCTGTGGTCCAACTCCTCAATGCTGCCCATGTTACCTAAACTGAATGAGTCTCATTTGCCTGCATTTGGTCCTTATCTCTTCAAACCTTTACCTCTCCATGTACCTCCCCAACTGTCTTTTACATGCTGTAATTGTTCTTGTTTCTCCAATGTGCCTGAGGCAGTCTCTTCTGTCTTTGCACCATCCTCTGCAGATAATGTTCCCCCTTAGCTCCCTCTTGAAATCCTTGTTCTCTCAAATCCCGTTTATGACATCTAGGTTTGGACTCACCTACGCTTGGTTATTCACTATTCGTCGGGTCACCCCGTGGCCTCATCTGCCCAAGTGAAATATTTAGGACAATGTTACAAATATCTCCAACGGATGTAACAAAGTGCTCGCCAATGTCGGCAAATGTGCCAAATAATGCTTTCCCCACCCTGTCCACCTGTGATGCCACTTCCGAGGAACAATGAAACTTGCACCCCCTGGTCTTTCTCTCTCTCTCTGTCTGTTCAACAACCCTGGCCAGAGCCCTTCCATTAACTGTGTTAGTCCTCCCTGGTTTGTCTTAACAAAATCCAACACCTGAATTATACTCCATCTTTCATTCCTTGGTCCACTGGCCCAGTTGGTCAAGATCTCCTTTGATAACTGTATTCACTACCCACGACACCATTCACGTGATCATCAACAAACTTTCGCACAATCACTCCTATTTTTTCAATCAAATCGTTTATGTAGATGATGCACATCAGTGGACCCAGCCCTGATCCTTTCTTCAATAATGGAATAAAAATATATTCTTGTCATAGAGCCATACAGCATGGAAACTGACCCTTCAGTTGATACCCACCATCATCTAAAGCTAAACACATCGCAGCTGCCTGTTGCTGGCCCATATCACTCCAACCCTTCCCTATTCACCTGTTTATCCAAATATCTTTTAGATGTTGTAATTATACCCACATCAACCCCTTTCTCAGGAAGTTCATTCCACACTCAAACCACCCTCCGTGTAGCAAATTGCCCCATATCATTTTTTGAACATCTCTCTCCTCTAACCTTAAAAATGTGGCCCCTCCTCTTGAGACTCCCCCATCCTGAGGAAAAGGCAACTACCATTAAATTGATCTATGTACCTCATGTTTTTTCATAAACCTTTATAGCATTATGTCTCAACCTCCAGGCTCCAGTGAAAAAAGACTCAGCCTATCCAGCCATTTTTCAGAACTCAAGCCTTCCATACCCAGCAATATCCTGGTAAATCTCTTCTGAATGCCCTGCAGCTTAATAATATCCTCCCTGTTAACTGGGCAACCAGAACTGGACAGAGTATTGTAGAACAGGCCTCACAAATGTCTGTGCAATCTCAACATGACGTCCCAAATCCTACACTCAATGGACTGAACAATAGTCAGGCATGCCAATCACTGTCTTATCCATCCTGTGATGCAAACTTCAAGGATTATGTACCTGAACCCGGAGGTCCCTCTGCTCTAAATCACTAACCGAAGCCTTAACATGAATTGTATAAGCTCTACCCTTGTTTGTTTTACAAAATGCATTTCCTCATATTTATTCAGATTGAATTCCATCTCTAGTTTTTCAGCACATTTACTCCCTTCATCAAGATCCCTTTGTCATCTCAGAAAACATCCTTCACTGTCCATGATGCCACCCTCCAGCCTGCCAGCCCATCACACATGGCTGTCAGTAGTACACATACCTTTACTAGGGGCTCCACAATTTCTTCCATAGCATCCCACAGTTTCCTCTGATACACTTAATCAGGTTATGGGACTTGCCATAGCTTTGTGTTTTAAAACCTCCAGCACCACCTCTTCTATAACGTGCACTATCTTCATGTCATAGATATATACAGCATAGAAACAGATCCTTCGGTCCCCCACTCGTCCAGGCTTACCAGAAGATCTAAATAAATCCATTCCCTTTTCCAGCATTTGGCCCATATACGTCTACACCCTTACTATTCAGATGCCCATCCAGATACCTTTTAAATGTTGTAATTGTATCAGTCTCCATTACTTTCTCTGTCAGCTCATTCCATACACACATCACCATGTGTGTGAAGAAGCTGTCCCTTATGTCCCTCTGTAAACCATTCACCTCTAACCTTAAACCTATGCCCTCTAGTTTTGGACTCCCTACCTTCTGGGAAAAGGCCTTGAATGCTTACCCTATCCATACCGCTCATGTTCATATAAACCTCCTTAAGGTCATCCCTCAGTCTCCGATTCTCCAGTGACAGTTACCCCAGCTTATTCAGCAACAACCCGGGCAATATCTTGTTAATCTTTTCTGAGTCCTTTCAAGTTTCACAACATCTTTCCTGGAGAAGGGAGACTGGATTTGCAGAGAACTCCAATTGTCGTCTAACGTATTACTCTTGTTCCCTGAGTTCCCCAGTCTTTCTCCACAATAAGTTCTGGAGTGAAAAAGTTGTTTAGGATCTTTGCAAATATCCTACAGTTCCACACATCGATGGCCTCATTGATCTTTAATGGACACTATTTTGTCCTGAGTTAATTATGCACTCTTAATATACTGATACAATCACTTTTTGATTCCCCTTTCCTTCTCTGCTGAGGCTATTTCATTTAGCCTTTCTCCATTTCTGTTTTCGACTCAGTGTATTCCTACAGCCCCTGTATATCCTCAGGGATTCCCTTGATCCAGCTGGCGACACCTGACATATGCCACCTTTTCCTTGACCAGACCCTCAAGAGACAGCCAGTGATTCCAAATGCTGTCAGCATTGACTTGCACACAAACAGGAAAATGCTGGCGCTGATTGATCAGTTTATCTCACTTTTAAAATATTCTCACTTGCCAAACTTCCCTTTCGCTGTAAATCATTCCCTTCCCCAATCACATTTTGAAAGTTCCTGGCTAATACAATAAAGATTGGTCAGGCTCCATTTTATAACTTGCACTTGTGGACTAGGCCTGTCCTTTTCCAAAGCTATTTTCAAACTACTAGAACTGTGGTCACTTTGGCAAAACGCTTTCCCACTCACATCTCAGTCCCTTTCCCTACCTTGATTCTCAAAGGGAGGTCAGGTCTTGCCCCTTTCTCTTTTCAGGCCATTTACATATTGATTGGGAGTTTTCTGGACCACAATTACCAAATTGGGGGGAGGGGACAAGCTGGATGTTTAAAAAGGAAATTGAAGGGGTAGTTAGAACAAGAGAAGTCAAGAAAGACAACTGTATCAAGGAGGCAGAAAACTGGAAAAGGCATCATGCTGTAAAGTTGAGTGAAATAAGGGTTGAGGGGAAGGGTGAGAGCAGTAACAAATTAAAAATTCTATATATGAATGCACGAAGCATTAGACACAAGGTGGATGAGCTTGAGGCTCTTTTGGAAATTGGCAGATACGATATTGTGGGGATAACTGAGACGTGGCTTCATGGGGACAGGGCCTGGGAAATGAATATTCAAGGCTACATGTGTTATCGTAAGGATAGACTGACGGGCAGAGGGGGTGGGGTGGCCTTGTTGGTAAGGGAGGATATTCAGTCCCTTGCGCGGGCGGACCTAGAGTCAGGGGATGTAGAGTCAGTGTGGATAGAGCTTCGAAACGCTAAGGGTAAAAAGACCCTCATGGGAGTCATCTACAGGCCCCCAAACAGTAGTCTGGATGTTGGAGGTAAGTTGAATCAGGAGCTGAAATTGGCTTGTCGCAAAGATGTTACTACAGTTGTTATGGGGGATTTTAACATGCAGGTAGACTGGGAGAATCAGGATGGTATCGGGCCTCAAGAAAGAGACTTTGTGGAGTGCCTCAGAGATGGATTTTTAGTGCAGCTGGTGCTGGAGCCGACCAGGGATAAGGCGATTCTGGATCTGGTATTGTGTAACGAACCAGAATTGGTCAGTGACCTCGAAGTGAAGGAGCCATTGGGAAGTAGTGACCATAATACAATAAGCTTCAATCTGCAATTTGAGAGGGAGTGGGTACAATCTGAAGTGACAATATTTCAGTTGAATAAAGGGAAATATGGAGCTATGAGGGAGCAACTGGCCAAAGTTCAATGGTTTAATACCTTAACAGGGAAGACCGTGGAGGAACAATGGCAGATATTTCTGTGTATAATGCAGAAGATGCAGGATCAGTTCATTCCTAAAAGGAAGAAAGATCCCAGGAGGAGACATGGGCGGCCGTGGCTGACAAGGGAAGTAAAGAAACATATAAGGTTAAAAGAGAAAAAGTATAACTTAGCGAAGATAAGCGGGAAAACGGAGGACTGGGAAGCTTTTAAAGAACAACAGAGGATTAGTAAGAAGGAAATACGCAGAGAAAAAATGAGGTACGAAGGTAAACTGGCCAAGAATATAAAGGAGGATAGTAAAAGCTTTTTTAGGTATGTCCAAGGCAAAAAAATGGTTAGGACAAAAATTGGGCCCTTGAAGACAGAAGCAGGGGAATATATTACTGGGAACGAAGAAATGGCAGAGGAATTAAATGGGTACTTCAGATCTGTGTTCACTGGGGAAGACACAAGCAATCTCCCTGAGGTAACAGTGGCTGAAGGACCTGAACTTAAGGGAATTTCTATTTGCCAGGATTTGGTGTTGGAGAGACTGTTAGGTCTGAAGGTTGATAAGTCTCCGGGACCTGATGGCCTGCATCCCAGGGTACTGAAGGAGGTGGCTCGGGAAATCGTGGATGCGCTGGTGATTATTTTCCAGAGTTCAATAGAATCGGGGTTGGTTCCTGAGGATTGGAGGGCGGCTAATGTTGTGCCACTTTTTAAGAAGGGTGGGCGGGAGAAAGCAGGAAATTATAGACCAGTTAGTCTGACCTCAGTGGTGGGAAAGATGCTGGAGTCTATTATAAAGGATGAAATTACGGCACATCTGGATAATAGTAACAGGATAGGACAGAGTCAGCATGGATTTATGAAGGGGAAATCATGCTTGACTAATCTTCTTGAATTTTTTGAGGATGTAACTCGGAAGATGGACGAGGGAGATCCAGTGGATGTAGTGTACCTGGACTTTCAGAAAGCTTTTGATAAAGTCCCACACAAGAGGTTAGTGAGTAAAATTAGGGCGCACGGGATTGGGGGCAAAGTACTAGATTGGATAGAGAATTGGTTGGCTAATAGGAAACAAAGGGTAGTGATTAACGGCTCCATTTCGAAATGGCAGGCAGTGACCAGTGGGGTACCGCAGGGATCCGTGCTGGGACCGCAGCTTTTTACAATATATGTAAATGATATAGAAGATGGTATCAGCAATAACATTAGCAAATTTGCTGATGACACAAAGCTAGGTGGTAGGGTGAAATGTGATGAGGATGTTAGGGGATTACAGGGTGACCTGGACAAGTTAGGTGAGTGGGCAGATGCATGGCAGATGCAGTTTAATGTGGATAAATGTCTGGTTATCCACTTTGGTGGCAAGAACAGGACGGCAGATTACTACCTCAATGGTATCAAATTAGGTAAAGGGGCTGTTCAGAGAGATCTGGGTGTTCTTGTCCACCAGTCAATGAAGGCAAGCATGCAGGTACAGCAGGTCGTGAAGAAGGCTAATAGCATGCTGGCCTTCATAACAAGAGGGATTGAGTATAGAAGCAAAGAGGTGCTTCTGCAGCTGTACAGGGCCCTGGTGAGACCACACCTGGAGTACTGTGTACAGTTCTGGTCTCCAAATTTGAGGAAAGACATTCTGGCTATTGAGGGAGTGCAGCGTAGGTTCACGAGGTCAATTCCTGGAATGGCAGGATTGCCTTACACGGAAAGACTGAAGCGACTGGGCTTGTATACCCTTGAGTTTAGAAGACTGAGAGGGGATCTGATTGAAACGTATAGGCTTATGAAAGGACTGGACACTCTGGCAGGAGGGAACATATTTCCGTTGATGGGGGAGTGCCGAACCAGAGGACACGACTTAAAAATACGGGGTAGACCATTTAGGACAGAGATGAGGAGAAACTACTTCACACAGAGAGTGGTGGCTGTGTGGAATGCTCTGCCCCAGAGGGCAGTGGAGGCCCAGTCTCTGGATTCTTTTAAGAAAGAATTGGATAGAGCTCTTAAAGATAGTGGAGTCAAGGGGTATGGAGATAAGGCTGGAACAGGATACTAATAAGGAATGATCAGCCATGATCATATTGAATGGCGGTGCAGGCTCGAAGGGCAGAATGGCCTACTCCTGCATCTATTGTCTATTGTCTATTGTCTATTGTCAAATTCCTCCCTTGCAAACACTGAACACTGGCAGTCCCAGTCTAGGTTTGGAAAATTCAAAAATCCTACCATAACAGCCCTATTATTATGGTTGATATTTAACATGTCCCGACAGGTTTGTTCCTCAATCTGCCACAGAGTATTTGCGGTCAGCAGTCCGATCGTATCAAAGTTATGACCAATTCTTATTTCTCTGTTCCACTCACATAGCTTCACTGGGCGATCCCACAGGAATATCCTCTCTAAGTACTGCTGTGATGATTCATGCAATCGAAGCCCACCACCACAGGTCCTCTCTTGCCTCCGCTTCCTGTAGCATCTCTACCTTTAAACAATGAACTGCCAGACCTGTCCCTCCCTCAGCTGTGTTTCTGTAATAAGTATAATATCCCAGTCCCATGTTCCAATCCATGCCTTGAGTTCATCTTCCTGAGATGTCTGGCCCCTTGCATTGAAATAAATGCAGTTTAATCATCAGTTTTCCCCCATTCCCTGCTATGTTCTTGCCTGTCTTGTCTGTTGAAATTGCTGTCTTTAACTCGTGCACCAGCCTCAATCTTCTTTCTGACCTTACGTCTATTTAAGGACCAACACCCTGCCAGACTAGGTTATATCCTCTGAAGCCGCTCTATCAATTCAGACCACAAGGATATGGGTCCCTCTCTCGCTCCCAGTTGAGGTGCTTTTCCCAACCTGACTCCCTGTGCTGACACTTTCAGGGATCTATGGACTTGTCCATCAAGGTCCCTGTATTCCTCAGTACTCCGCAAGGACCTACCGTTTATTATGTCTGTTCTTCGCTTATCGTACCTCCCACAGAGTATTACCTCACTTCGATCAGAACTAAACTCTGCTTAGATTATCATCCGATCGACATCGGACAGCAGACGGAGACCATCCTCCTCACTTTGAACAACGCCCTCACCTTTTATGTCATCTGCAAACCGACTAATGATACCTTCTGCTTTCACATCCGAGTTATTAATGTTCAATGGTTCCTGCACAGATCCCTGTGGTACATCCGTTGGTGAAATTATTCTATCCACCATTTTTTTATCCAATTTGCCAACTTGCCTTGGAAACCAGTCCTTTTCGACCAGCCATCCATTTTGCATCTTGTCAAAGGACTTATTCAAGTCCGTGTAAACCACATCATCTGCACTGCCTTCATCAATATACTTAAGCATCATTTAAAAAAAACTGAACTGCATTCCTCAGACAGTATCTCCCTCTGCCAAATCTGTGATGACTAAACTGAGTTTATCCTTACCTTTGCAAGTGTTGATTCATCCTCACAATTGTTTCCAATAATTTCCCTCCCCCTGCTGTCAGACTATCTGCGCTGTAATTACCTGGCCTACCCATGCTGCCCTTCTTGAACAAAGGAACCACATTAGCGATCCTCCAGTCATTCAGCACTTCACCTGTGTCCAGCAAAGTATGACATATATCCACCAGGGCCACAACAATCTCTGGGTAATTAGCATGGGGTCAAAGAATGCTGGTCTAGGCAGTGACACCCACATCCCATGAATGAAGAAATAAAAATACATATGTCCCTCCCTACCTCTGCAAACCCCTCCAGCTGCAGCAATTCGTACTGGATTTGTAACACAGTTCAGGCCCTGACCACTCTCTATAACACTCTCACCACCTCCAGCACCTTCAGCTCTCCATGTTCTTATCGTGTCAATAAACCCTGACAACGATTCCCCTTCCCACTGTCCTCCTCCTGCGAACAGACCTATTACAAGCCCTTTAAAACGTACTCTAAAACTCTCTCTCACTTCAGGATTTTAAGTACTTTGTGTTGATCTTCTCAGCCTCATAATCTAATATGATCCATTTTGTCCTGAGTGAGGGACTGGTGGGGATTTCTTGCTGAGTTTTTGTCTGTTTCAGTGGAATGTCCTTTTGTTGAGTGTTTTACACTGTTCCTTCAAATGTTTTCCACTGTTCATTTACAGACACATATTGCAGTCTGTTTAGCCTGTTTACCTTGTCAGTTCTCCTCTCAAACCCACGTATTTGGCTATTTTTGTTTTTAGTTGTCCTTTCTGTGATTCGCTTTAAAACTTTATATTTCTTTAAATTGCACTTTATCACAATTTCCCAGAGGATCTCTCCAGGCGACATTACTCATTCACTATGTTTTATCACACAACAGTCTCTCTGAGACAGTTACGTCCCTCGCCAGTTGCACAATGTGTTATTCTAAGAAACAGTGAAATAAATTCTCCGAACACCTCTTCCAATATCACTGTTGTCAGTGTGATTGTCCCAGCCTTTGGGAATATTGACATTTCACTAAATGTTCACCATGCCTGTATTAAACATTCCAATAAATTCCTATTTATTGCAGTGACGAGCCATGAAATGCTGTTTGGTGGGTGGTCTAAAACTGTTCTGCTGCTTGTGTCCTTGGCAAGTAGTAGCCAGAATTTACATTCAGACTACTCTACTTCATGATCTGAGGCCAAATGATTTCTTTGTAATGCCTTTCTTACCCATTATTGCGAGCGTCGTGCATTTTGCACAAGGTTGTTAACCATTGAATATTTCCGTTCCACCTTTTGTTCGCCCTGTAACCACATTCTCTCTGGTGTCTAAATCTCTTTTATCTCTGTGTCAAAAATCCATCTACCTTGTTGCAGAGACTTTGTCCATTAATAAAAAACATAATTTACTTGTTCCCACAATTTCCTGTCACAAATCGATTTGCTGATGTACAGTGTTAGTTAAACTTTGCCCCATCCTGTTCCTTTCTGTTGTCTTCAGTCACATTCCCATGCTGCTCTGATGCTTTACGTTGTCTCTTTGGATTTGGAAAGTTCCTTTTACCTGAAGTCTGTCCCTGCATCCTCTGTCAGTTTAAAGCCCTGTCCATAAATCTACCAACGTGATTGGCCAGGGCATTGTTCCACTGGAACTGTGCTGGGACCAATCTGAATGGATTTTTAAAAAATCAGGTATGGGATGTGGGTGTCTCTGGCTGACTAGCCTTTATTGCCCATCCCTTGCTGTCCTTGAGCTAAGCAGCTGGCTCGCCCATTTCACAGGGTAATTGAGAGGCAAACACTTTACTGTGGGTATGTTGTGCAGACCACATGAGCGTGAACTGTTGTCTTTCTCTGAAGGTCAAGTGTTTATATTTTTATCAATACTAATTTATGGATTGTTAATTCCAATTTATAAAACATATGTTCATTTAAAATTCCACATGGTTCGAAGTTAGAAAGCAGAAGAGGGGTGGTCACTTTGTTCGGACTGTATTGTAGACCCAACAGATACCAGAGGAGCAGCTGTGTAGAGAGATTGCAGAAACTGTAGGAATAATAGACGAGTGCAGGCTGGAGATTTTAATATTCCCTATATTGACTGGGCTACCTTGAGTATTAAAAGACCTGGACGGAGTGCAATTTTTCAAATGTGTCCAAGGAAGGTTCCGAAATCAATATGCAGAGGGCCCTACTCTACTCAGGCAGGTGCAACACTAGACCTCTCCTCAGAAAACGAGATCGGGCAAGTGACTGAAGTGTCATTCAGAGAGCACTTTGGGTCCAGTTCCCACAACTGTCTTCATTTTAACATAGTTATCGAAAAAGATCAGCAGATCCACAGATTGAAGAGGAAAACTGGAACAGGGCCAGGTTTGGGTCCAGTAGGCAGGGTCTGGCCAGCATCAATGCCGTGAATTTAAAATTGCACAATGCCTAGTTATAATCCAACTCGCTTTAGAAGCGCTGGTGATCACTGTAACAGATGAAAGGCTTAAACTAAATTTGTTTGATATTATATTCCATGACACTGCCATCCTGTTACTATAAATTCTGTACCTTAGGATTGTGCTCCACAACCACCTGATGAAGAATCAGTGCTCTGAAAGCTAGTGCTTTCAAATAAACTGTTGGACTGGAACCGAGTGTTGGGTGATTTTTAAAATAGTACACCCCCAGACCGACACCGGCACCTCTACATTATGATTCTAATCGATTGGGTGAGTCTGTTTGAAGGAAAAGGAACAACTGGCAAACGGGAGGCTTTTCAAAGTGTGATCTCAAGTATCCAGGACCAGTATGCCCCATTGGGGTAAAGGGAAAAGGTGGCAGGGTTAGGGATCCTTGGCTGATGAGGGAAATTAAGGCTCTGGTCATGAAATGAAGACTGCATAGATTGGGTTTAAGATTTCCATATCTACATATTCTTAAAGAAACGATCAATCTGTGGAGACCCTACAATCCTCTCAGTCCCTGTAATACTCCCAATCTGCAGAAGTCATTCCAATGCCTGTGACTCTTTCAATACAGTTCCTGCAAGACCCACTATCGATGTGATATCTTTTCATTGCCAGCACCCACTCTGTCAAGGTAAGCTCCTCCAGTGTCTCCATCCATCTACTCATTTCCACAATCTTCTCCATCTTTTACATGTGTAAACATCACCCTCCCCTACAACCCTTCCCACTCTGAACAAACTGGAGGAGGTTACTAATGCTCCCTCAACTGTGAAACTGTCTCCAACCAAAATTGCTGTCTTTACGACTTGGAGAATCTGTCTGATTCCACACCCCCTTTATCTAAATAACCTGCAGAACCTAAGCCTTCCTGTGTCTATAAACATCTTCAGTCACGACGATCCTTCCTACGTCTATTTGTTTTTCCAATCTGTACAACCCACTTTATCTCTGTACTCAGCTCCATTCACCTGAAACATTCCTGTCTGTGTAAAGCACCCCATCCTACCAACATCCTTATCCCTGTAGACTGCTCCATTCCTCCCAAACTCCCCATCTCCATGAACTTCTGTAGGCCCGACATCTCTCCACATTTCTGTCACTTCCTGTGGCTCTATGCTCCTCCCTTCCTGTGAAAGCACCTCCAGTCCCCACAATTCTCCCAGTCTGGTCATCTGCTCCAGATCAGACCATTGCTGTCTCTGTTAAGTCATACAACCTGAGCAACGCCTCCTATTTGTGTCACTTCATTCAGATCGCATCTTCTCCCGCTTCCCGAAACCTCTTGCTGCCATCATAACCCTTCCTATTTAGAACATGGAATAGTACATTCCAGTACAAGCCCTTCCACCCTCAATATTGTGATGACCTTTTATCCTACTCTGATGATGAAACGAACCTACATACCTTACATTTTACTATCATTTATGTGCCTATCCAAGTGTTACTTAGGCGTCTGTAGTGTGACTGAATCTACTACCACGGCTGGCAGTCCATTCCACCCACTCACCGCACTCTGTGTAAATAACGTACCAGTCCCGTCCATGCCGACAGGATATCCCAGCCAATCTAGTCCTACCTGCCAGCACCTGGCCCATATCCCTCTGATATCTAAGCTAAACCTTCCGCCAATTACCTTAAACGTATGTCCGCTTGTGATGGACATTTTGCCATGGGAAGTAGTCTCTGGTTATCCACTCTATCTATGCCTCTCATTCTCTTGTACACCTCTATAATGTCACCATTCTTCCTCCTTCGCTGTGATCAGAAAAGCCCTAGCATCCACAGCCTACCTTCTATGGGCATGCCTTCCAGTCCAGGCAGCATCCTGATAAATCTCCTCTACACTGTCTTTAAAGCTTCTACGTCCTTCCTATAATGAAGTGAACAGAACTGGTCACAATATTCGAAGTGTGGTCTAACTGGGTTTCTGTAGAGCTGCAGCAAAATCTCACATCTCTTAAATTCAATCCCCCTGCTAATGAAAGCCAAAACACCAACCGCTTTCTTAACACCCTGACAACTTGGGTGGGAACCTGAGGGACACAGGATCCCTTTGTTCCTGCACGCGGCTAAGAATCCTGCCTTTAACCACGTAAAGGTTTTCTGCAGAATCCTCCAATCTAAAACTATCCCTATCTTTGTAAGTTCCTCCGGTCCCTACAACACTCATAAACTGTGAAACCACCTGAAGTCCATATATCTGTGGTTCAAATCATAACATCCTCCAGGTTCCACAACTCATTCATGGTCCCATCCTGCAGATCAGATATCCCAACCCAATGTAGTCCCACCTGCTGGCACCCGGCCCATCTCCCTCTAAACCTTTCCTATTCATATACCCATCCAGATGCCTTTTAACTGTTACAGTTGTACTAGCCTCCACCACTTCCTCTGGCAGCTCATTCCATATATATACTATCCTCTGCGTGAAAAAGTTGCCACTTTTTATCTTTTATATCTTTCTACTCTCACCCTAAAACTCGCCCTATAATTCTGGATTCGCACACCCCAGGAGAAAGAATTTGTCTATTTACCCTATCCATACCCCTCTAGATTTTATAAACCTCTATAAGGTCACCCTCAGCCTCCGACTCTCCAGGAAAAACAACCATCACCTGTTCAAACTCTCCCTATAGCTCATCCCTGGCAACGTTGTTGTAAATCTTTTCTGGACCCTTTCAAGTTTCACAAAATCCTTTCGATTGGAAGTAGAACAGAGTTGCATGCAGCATTCCAAAAGTGGCCGAACCACTGTCTTGTACAGCCGCAACATGACCTACCAACTCCTGTACTCAATACTTTGACCAATAAAGGAATGTATACCAAGCGCCGTCTTCGCTATCCTAACTACCTGTGACTCTACTGTCAAGGAACTGTATATTTCATTTGAAAAGTTGCACAGACAGGCAGAACGGCCCGAGGTCTTCTGGGTAATGCTAGTTCAGTCTAAGCTGGTCGCCAGAGCCAGTGAAATATTTGCAGCACTGTCTCTCGAATGGTCGAGTGATAATGCACATGTCAAACAGGCTGTTTATATGCTTATGGATTGCTTATGAAAGGGAAGCCACTACAATTCCCTTTACTGTACAATCGCTATCTGTCCAAGCTCCTTCAGGTCTCTATCCTCCGAATTGTTGAAACCTGCTCTCACCATTGCAACTCCCATTATATCCTAACATTGTTGAGTCTCTAAAACCATCCCTATCAGGTTAATTTCCTCCACTGCATACAACACTCCTAGCCTGTATAATCTCTTCAATTCCTGCAGATCCTATAAAGCTATGTATAGGTGTGACTGCTAGGTGGCCATTGTATCCTCATTTATATCTGCAAAAGGCTCTTCTCACTGTAACACATCCTATGCTCATAAGTGAATCTGGTCTCTCACAAGACTTTCTATCACTCTCTCCTCCAGTCTCTACATGCTTCCCTATCCCTGTCGTATCTGGCAGCATGCACGCCACTCGCTCTCTCTGACATCCCTTTCAGTGCATAAATTTATCTCTCCTTCTAACTGTATCCAGTCTACAACTTCATTCCTGTCCGTACAACATCCTCCAGTCCATATACCCCTCTCTTTTGCTGCAGCGTTCTCCAGCTTATATAATCTTCCATGTGCTTGCCACATTCTCCTGTCCCTACTACCCACCCTTTCCCTGTAATATTCTCCAGTCCATACCATCCTCCCTATCACTGTGATATTCTCCACATCCCACAACTGTTGTTAAATGTACGACATCCTGGAATCCTGTGAACGTTTCTACGCCCTGATCAACATAGTCCATGTAACGATCAACAACACTACACACATCCCTATCTATGGAATCTAATCAAAGACGCTTTATCTCTCTATCTTCCTCCAAACAATAAAATGTTTTCTCCTGCGAACATTCTGTAGCAACTGTAACTATGTTTAACCCTGCAACATTGTCACGCCCCCAAACATCTCTCCCACTCTGTGGCCTCTATACATCCCTCAAACACCCTCTCTCGGTGACACGCACCATGCATTTGCAACAAGGCAGATGGAATGACAGCATTAACTGAAGGGAACAGATATGATCGAATTGTTATTGTGGAGGTGTGGCTGCAGCATGACCATGACAGCAATGTGATTATTGAGAGGTTGTAGGGATTTAGGCAGAATCGGCAAAAAACCAAACAAGGTCCTGTTTTGTTGTGAACAAAGGATGGAGTCAGTGCATTAGTGAGACAGCCAATTTAATCTGGGAATCAAAATATAGAGTCATTTTGAATGGACAGCTTCCAAATAGCAAGGGAGATCTGGAAGATCAAATCACAATCCATGCTTGTTTTTAAGTTGGATACAATATTTTCTTGGGGATAGTAGACAGAGGTATGTGGAGTGGTGAATTTCTGATTGGACGTCTGTGGCCAATGCTGTTTCACAAGGATCAGTGCTGCGATGTCTGTGTGTAATTTATATCTTTGATTCAGATGAAAAGGTCAGCAGTTTGAGTGGTAATTTTGCAGACGACATTTGGAAAGGCATGTAATGATCAGGGATAGTTAGTGGAATTGTGGGTAGTGAGGAAGAGTGTTCAAGGTTGCAGCAGTATGTAAATCAGCTGGAACGCTGGGCAGAGATGTGGCAAATTGAATTTCATCGGGACAGGTGTGAAGTGATGCATTTTTGAAGTCAAATAGAAGAGAGAAGTGCACTAATTGACTAGTTGGAAACATTGATAAACAGAGAGACATTGGAAGCAAATCCATTGCTCCCTAAAAATAACAACACAGCAGGATGCGGTGGTAAAGGAGGAGTATGTTAGGTTTCCCTTCATTGGTCACAGTATTGAGTACAGACGTTTGCATGTCATGCCGTGTCGTTCTCATTGACATACCACAGGAACGATGTGGAGGTTTTGGGGAAGGTGTAACAGAGGCTTGGCAGAATATTGCCTGGATGAGAATGTGTTTACTGTAAGGAGGTTGGATGCAGTTGGATTGTGTCGCATGAGTATCGGAGACTGAGGGATGACCTGGTACAGGTATATAGCATTAGGAGAGGCATGGATGATGTGGATAGTCGGAATCCTCCTTCCAACGTAGAAATATGAAATACTAGGGTGCATCGGTTTAAGGTGAGAGTGAGAAGATTAGATTAGATTACTTACAGTGTGGAAACAGGCCCTTCAGCCCAACACGTCCATACCGCCCTGCCGAAGCGCAACCCACACATACCCCTACATTTACCCCTTACCAAACACTACGGGCAATTTAGAATGGCCAATTCACCTGACCTGCACATCTTTGGACTGTGGGAGGAAACCGGAGCACCCGGAGGAAACCCACGCAGACACGGGGAGAACGTGCAAACTCCACACAGACAGTCGCCTGAGGTGGGAATTGAACCCAGGTCTCTGGCACTGTGAGGCAGCAGTGCTAACCACTGTGCCACCGTGCTGCCCATCATTAAGTTTTAAGTGAGATGAATGAGGCCAGTTGTCTTTACCACGAGGGTGGAAGCTGCTCAGGAGGTGGGAGAGGTGGCAACGAGAGCAAACATTTGAAGGGCATTTAGACAGAAACATGAACAGGCAGAGAATAGAGGGATATCGCCCATGTGCAGGCAGATGCGATTAGTTTAGAATAGCATCATGGTCAGCACAGCCATGGTGGGCCGAAAGGCCCCTTACTCTGCTGTACTGTTTTATTTTCTAACTTCACGACACCTAACCTGTCAAAGCCCCTCCGAATCCTGGATATTTCATTCAATTTCTCTCCCATTCTTCAAAACCCCAATAGGTTCAAGGGCAATCTACTCCACCTCTTCTCATTGGAAAATCCTGCCATCTCCAGGATCAACCGAGTGAACCTTCCCTTCCTGCCTCCAACACAAGAATGTCTTTCCTTTGGGCACGCACACTATTCATGATAATCTCGGTGTGGTCTGACTTGAATCTTGCATCGTTTTAGCAAGACCTCCCTATTTTTAGACTCCATTCCTTTTGTAATAAATGGCAACATTTGATTTGTCTTCTCTATGACCTGCTGATCCTGTGAGCTACCTGTTTAAGATTGATTCACAAGGATTCCCAAAACCCTTTGTGCAGTCAGTCTGAAACCAAACGGTGTGAGCCTGACAGTAAGTCGGGAACGTGCTGGAATGTGCTATAAAGAATATGACAATAAATGATAACTGGATACTTAGAAACAATGGGAGATGTATGATTTTATAAAAGGGGAATATTTTTGAATCTGTTGGATTCTATATTTTGGTGTGACCTTAAATGGCAGAATAGATAAGGGTGGGGGAGGCTAGTTGTGGTAGAGGGGTATTTGAAATTTCAGAAGGATTTTGACAAGTTTCAACCAAGGCTAAAAATTAGCTCGGGAGAGAATAGGGCCCCTGAAAGGTCATTGTGGCTGTCTGTGTGGAATCATTGCTAATGGGGGAGATACTGAACAAATATTTTGTGTTCGGATTTACTACGGAGAAAGACATGGAAGCTCGGGAAGTTAGTAAAATACATAGGGATGTCTTGAAAAGAATTTACATTGGAGAACAGGAGGTGCTGGATGTCTTAAAATGCAATAAGTAAGAGAAAACCTTGGCACTTGTGAGAAGCGAGGTTGAAAATTGCAGTGCCCCTCCCAGAGATATTTGCATCATCAACAGCCACTACAGACCAGTGAGACTGATGGCAGGGTGGTAATTTGTTGGAGGAGATTCTGAGGGAAACGATCATCGTGCATTTGGAAAGGTAAGGGCAGATTAACGATCGTCAGCATGCCTTTGTGCATGGGAAATCATGCCTCAAATGTGAGTGTGGAGATAGACAAGTGAGAGGTCAAAGCAGAGCAGTACACGATGTCCACATGAACTTTATCAAGACCTTTGACTAGGTTCTGCATGACAGACTGATTAAGTAGTTTAGATCACACATAACCAGGGAGCGCTCACCAACTGCATACAAAACAGGATTGACGGTAGGAGACAGAGCATGTTCATAGAGGGTTGCCACTCAAACTGCAGGCCTGTGACCAACGGTGTGCTATAGTGTTCGGTGCTGGGTCACTGTTGTGTATCATTTATATTAACAGTTTGGATGATAATACAGGAGCCATGGTTAGCAAGTTTGTGAGTGAGACTGAAATTGGTGATAATGTGGACAGTGAAGAGGGTTATCGAAGAGTACAATGGAAACAACAGTACTGCTGGACCAGTGAGGTTAGGAATAACAGGTGGAGAAATGCAAGATGTTGTAGTGTGGTAAAGCAGACGAGGCTGGACTTGTACAATTAATGTTCGGGCCCTTATTACTGTTGTCAATCATTTCATTGACCCAGGGATGCAGGTACGCAGTTTTTTGAAAGTAGCGTCACAGGTAGACAGGCTGGTGAAGCAGGCGTTTGGGATGGTTACCCTTCATTGGGCAGAGCATTGAGAGTAGGAGTTGGAATGTCGTGGTGTATCTGTACATGATATCAGTGAGGCCACCGTATAAGCATTGTTGATTAACTGGTAAAAATCAACTTGTTCACGTATGTCCATTAGAGAGGGGCATCTGGCATTCTTACTTGGTCTGGCTCACATGTAACTCCAGTCCCACAGCAATATGGCCGACTCTGAGCTGCCTCTGGGCAATTAGCAGTGGGGTAATGTATGTTGGTCCATCCGGTGACATCCTCAGGCCATGAATGAATCAATGAAAATACAGATATCGATCCCTACCTCTGCAAACAGCTCTCGCTGCAGCAATTCGTACTGGCTTTGTAACATTGTTCAGGCCTTTGCCCCTCTCTGTAACACCCTCACCACCTCCAGCACCTTCAATTCTCCCTGTTCTGATCATCTGATTAAACGCTGGCGTTTCCTCTTCCTACTGCACTCCTCCTGCTCGGAGACTCCCTGGCGATCTCTTTAACAAATGCGTCCACATTTCTAAACGTTGGCTTCTTCAGAATTGATAGGTTTTTTTTCAACTCTTAATCAAATCCTTTAAGGCCTGGGCCAAGACCGTCTGAAGTGGGGAAGGAGCATTGGGAAGGTGTCGAGCACCTCGAGACTTGCTGTGGGGAAAAATGGGAATCAAGGAGAAAACAACACAAGGAGCGCGTGACCACACCAATGCCCCACCCACCCCCTTCCCATGGCCACCTTCTGCCCCAAGTGTAACAGAATCTGTGAAAGACAACAGCGGTCTGAACAGCCAACTCAGCACCCGCACCGCCCAAGAGTGGGAGAGAGTCAGCCTCGTCTGTGACCCACCGCCAAAGAGATGATGAGATCGGAAGGTTGAATCCCCTCACAATTATCCCAGTGCCTTTGTTATAAATTCAAACAATTCCCTGTTAGTGCAGTGTCTAATAATGTGATATCACTCAGTATCTCTCCATGTGGTATCCCTCGCTGTGTTGGTCTATTTACTGCCCCTGTCAGCATTTCTCCCTCTTACAGATGGTCTGAGATCCTGAGTCAACAGAATTGTCCACTCCAGAGAGATGCAGCAGCACGGGCAAGGGATGGAGACTGGGAGTTTCGAGATCTCTGCTGGACTCTGTGCCACTCTGCATGAATTATCCTCATTGCATCAGTCTTAGTTCCCATTCTGACTATTTCTGTCTCATACAGGTAATCAGGATGTTCCTAACTCCTGTCTCATCCATCACCTCATTGAAACTGGTTAGTCAGCCAGAGAGAGATGGAGAGGGAGATCTGGAACATTCAGTAAATCCTGCAGCCGGTAAGATCACTCACAGTAAACAGCACAGGGTGGAGTTAGTAGACGTCTATATTCAGACCTGGAAGACAGGACAGAGATACAAAGCTGGGCAAGGAACAGCAACACTCTAGGCTTCGTTCCCACCATCTTGTGAGGGTCCTGCTTTCACCTCTGCTGTACTGGTCCTCAATGCGACAGCACAGGGGATCGCAGGCATCAATCCTGGCCCATGCTGTGTTCGTGATCTCTGTAATATCCTCCAGTCCCGATAATCCTACCTCTGTCTGGAATCCCCTCTAGTCCACGCCATTCTCTCTGTCTCTGTCAGGTTCTCCAGTCCCTAACACCCTAACCCCTAACCTTCTCCAGTAGATACTAAATTCCTTCATCCCTGTAAACCCTGACAGCCCTGTCTATCCCTGTAAGCTCCTCCCACTAATACCACCCTCCATGTCAATGTATTTGTCTTTAACCTCTCCATCGGTCCCTGTCTATGTAATCTTCTCCAGCTCCTACAACCCTTCCTTAGCTGTGAAAAATTTGTAACCTCCTTATCCTTCTCCAATTCTTTGATCGTTATCTTGCTAACTTTCACCCTCATTCCCGACACCATACCCCTCCCGACCACAGGAACCTCTTTTAGTTTGTGCAACCCTCCCCATCTGTGTAACTGTCTCCATCCCAGCAACCTGGCATTCTCCATTGCCTTCCGATCTCTGTAACCTTCAGAACCGAGAAGCCTTCTTATAACTGTAAACGTATTTAGTCACTACAATCTTCCGTATGTCTGTTAGTATTCACAATACACTTCTCCCGGACACACTCCCCGTCTGTGCCTCTCAGACTACCTGCCTCTCCCTACATCCATCCCTATCCCTATCTCCAGAATCTAATCCAGCTCCCTCTATCTCTGTAAATTCCTCCAATCCCCAAACCCCATTGTCCCTTTGACATTCTTGACCAGATGTAACTCTGTTTAACTGTAACATCCTTGATTCCCCGTAAGCCTCCCTATTTCTGTAACCTCTACCCATCTGTTGAACCCCCCACGACTGAGGAATGACTCCCTGTATTCGCCATAAGGCAGATGAAATGACAGTGAAGAGATAGATTGGAACTGTCATTCCAGAGATGTAGCTGCAGAATGACCATCACTGGGAAGTGAATACTGAAGGGTTGTTGGGATAGAGTTATAGAGTCAGAGAGATGTGCAGCATGGAAACCGACCCTTCGGTCCAACCCATCCATGCTGAGCAGATATCCCAACCCAATCTAGTCCCAATAGGCAGACTAGGCAAAAAGCCAACAACTTGTGAAGGAAGGATGAGGTTAATATATTAATGAGAAAGTCATATGGATCTTAATGTCAAAAGTGGAGCTGAGAATAAGCAAGCAGCAGCAACCGTTAGCAGGAATTCTTTTGTAGTCACCAACCAGTGATTGGAATGTCAATATGGTTACAGTCAGGACACTGAATGTACTTATGGCAAGGGCTGTACTGCAACGGTGTGTGACAGTGGACTCCTTGCCGACTCATACAGCACTGACTATCAGTGCTGTGATGGATAGAATCCTGGATTGTATGTGAGACGGTTTTCTATAACATCATATCATATTTATAGATCAAATGCTGTGTACTCATAAAAATCCAATAATCCCATTATAAAGGACTTTTGTGAGCAGAGACCCATAATGTTATGCAGGATATATTGAGTTTGTGCTCAGACCATGATATGTAGGAGGGGAATGAGGCCATTTGGCCCATTGAGTGTGCTCTGTCCTTCAATCAGATCATGGTTGATCTGATACTGTTCAACTCTGCTTTCCTGCCTTTTCCACAAAACCCTTGTTTCGCTGATTCATTAACATCTGCAGGAGGTTACAGAACAGTTGGATAGATAGACAGAAATGGCAAATTGAGTTTAATCTGGACAAGTGTGAGATGATGTCAAATTCACTAAGAATGTTAGCATACTGAGGGATATTGATAAACAGAAGGATCTTGGTGCAAGTCAGTAACTCCCAGAAAGTGGCAACAGAAGTGTTTCAGATGGGAAAGAAAGCAAATGGAGTACTGGTGTTCATCGCTCAAAATGTTGAGTATAGTGGTTTGCAACTGATGCTGTGATTCTATAAAACCTCTGTTTGGCCACATCTGGAGTACTGTCAGCAGGTCTCATCTCAACACAATAGGTAGGATGGGAGGCTTTTGAGAGGGTGCAAAAGTGTTTTATCAGCATGTTGCCTGTGTTAGGGTTTTTAAGGTTGTGTTAGGTGTAAGAGGAAATTAAACAAAGTTGGATTGTTTTGTGGGAGTATCAGAGGCTGACAGGTGACCAGGTACAGGAGCATAACATTTGGAACAGGGATAGATAATGTAGATAGTCAGAATCTCTTTTCCAATGTGTACGTTTCAAATACTGGAGCGCATAGGTTTAAGGTGAGAAAGAGGAAATTTAAACGAGATGTGTGAATCAAGTTTTTTTTAACGTAGAGTGGATGTTACTGACTGAGGTCGTAGAAGCAGAAATGTGAGTAAAGTTTTGAAGTGGGATTTAGACAGAAACATGAACAGGCAGAGAACAGAGGGATATGGACCATGTGCAGGCAGATGGTACGAGTTAGAATAGTATCTTGGACAGAATAGACGTGGTGGGCCGAAGGGCCTGTTGCTGTGCTCTACTGTTCTATTTACTAACTTCCCAGCATCTGCCCGATCAGAGCCCCTCAGAATCTTGGATGTTTCATTCCATTTCTCTCTCATTATCTAAACTTCAATGGATTCAACCTCCACATCCTCCACCTCTTCTCATTAGAAAATCCCTCCATTCCCAGGATCAGCCGAGTGAACCTTGTCTGGACTGCCTCCAATGCGACAATAATTTTCCTTCGGGCACTCACACTGTTCATAATATTCGAGGGGTGGTCTGCCTTGTACCTTGCATAGTTTTAGCTAGACCTGCCTATTTTTAGACTCCATTCCCTCTGTAATAAATGCCAGCATTTTATTTGCCTTCTCTATTACGTGCTGACCCTGTAAGCTATCTTTTTCAGATTGATAAGCAAGAACTCCCTCAATCCTTTCTGCTGTCAGACTGAAACCAAATATTGTTAGCCTAACAGTAAGTCGGGAGCATACGGAAATTGTTAGAAAGGATATGTCAATATACAATAACTGGCCACTTAGAAAGCCTATTGATTAAAAGAGAATTTGTTTTTGAATCTGTTGAATTTAATTTGTTGGTGTGAATATAAGTGGCAGAATTGTAATGCCGTAGGAGGGTGTGGTGGTACGGAGGCTATGGTGTATTTCAATTATCAGAAGCCTTCACGCAAGTTTCAATAAGGGCTAAAGAGTAACTTGGTAGAGAATAGGGCCCCTTAAATATCAATAAGGTCACCCATGTGTGGAACCAGAAGAGATGGGTGAGATATTAGACAAAATAATCTTGTCAGTATTTACTGTGGCGAAAGACATGGAAGAGCAGGAACTTGGGGAAATAAATAGTGATGTCTTGGAAAGAATCCTCACCAGAGAAGAGAAAGTGCTGGAATCTTAAAACAAATAAAAGTAGATCAATCCTCAGTAGATCATTAGGTCAATCCTAGAATATTGTGGGAAGCTAGGGAAGAGATTTCAGTGTCTCTAACAGAGATACGTATATTATCAACAGACACAGTGAGGCACTGGAGGGCGGCTAATGCTGTTCCATCACTAAAGGATTGCAGGGAAAAGCCAGGAAATTACCAGCCCCGTGAGCCCAGTGATGGGGAAGTTGTTGGAGGAGATTCTGAGAGAAAGGAGCTCCTTACATTTACAAAGGCAAGGGCTGATTCGAGATGGTCAGCATGGATTTGTGAGTAGAAAACCAGGTTTCACAAACCGGATTGACTTTTCAAGGAGGTGGCCAAAGGTAGATGAAGGCAGAGAAGTCAACATTGTCCACATGGACTTTAGCATCTAGTCAAGAGGAAGGAGGAAGTTTACTTAAGTTCGAGGAAGCAAGGATCAGACAGGGCTCCAGAGAGTTGCATTGGCTGGCACGATGTCTCTGTGGTTAGCACTGCGACCTCATAGCACCACGGACTCCATTTCGATTCCAGCCTCAGGCGACTGTCTGTGGGGAGTTTGCACATTCTTCCCATGTCTGCGTGGTTTTCCTCCAGGTGCTCTGGTTTCCCACCACAGCCCAAAGATGTGCAGATTATGTGACTCAGCCATGCTAAATTACCCATAGTGTTCACGGATATGTAGGTGTGGCGCATAGGTCAAGGCAAATGGAGAGTAATAGGGTGGGGAATGGGGCTGGGTTGGATACTGTTTGGAAGGTTGGTATGGAGTTTGTTGGGCCAAATGGCCCATTTCCACACAGTAGGGATTCTCAGAAGGTACCAGGAAGGAACCGTGGAATGGACTTAGGGCAACTAGAAGAGGACGTGAATAAGCATTGTTGGGAAGGATGAAGGAAAACCATAAAGTATTCTCCACTTATGGGAGGAACAAGAGCATGGCCAGAGTGAGGATAGGGCCGGTCAGGGATAGTGGAAGGAACTTGTGCCTGGAGTCACAGTAGGTAGGCGAGGTCCTTAATGAATACTATGCCTCAGTATTCACTGCTGAGAGGGACCTTGTCATTTGTTAGGACAGCGTGAAACAGGCTGATGTACGTGAACAGGTAAATGTTAAGAAGGAGGATGTGTTGAGAATTTTGTAATGGATGGATGCGTGCAAAGTTACTATACAAAGCGATGGAATGGATTGCAGTGCACCTGGGTGATGACATTTGCACCCTCACTGTCCACTGGAGTCGGACCAGATGATTGGAGGCAGGAAAATATTATTCCCTTGTTCAGAAAATGGAATAGGGTAATCCTGGGAATTGCACATCTGTCAGTCTTATGTCTGTGGTGTGCAGATTATTGGAGAGGAATCTGAGAGACAGGATTTATTATTATTCCTTGGGAAACGATAGTTTGATCAGAGAGAGTCAACATGGTTTTGTCAGGGGCAGGTCATGCCTTACAAGTCTTATTGAATCTTTTGAGAATGTGACGAAACACCTTTATGGGTCATTCACAAAGTATGGAGGCATGGGATACAGGGAAACCTGCCTGTCTGGATACAGGATTACTGGCCCATAGACGACAGAGGGCGATGATAGATAGAAACTATTCGTCCTGGAGCTCAGTGACCAGTGGTTTTCTGCCGGGAATGGTTACAGGACATCTGCTCTTTGTGCTCTTATGAATAAGTTGGATGTGTGAGTGTAAGAGTTGGTTAGTAAGTTTCCCAATGACACGAAGGTTGGTGGAGTGGTGGATAGTGTGGGGGGCTGTTGTAAGTTGCAATGGGACATTGACAAGACGCTGAGAAGTAGCAGATGGAGTTCAATATAGAAAAGTGTGAGGTCATTCATTTTAGAAGATTGAATTTGAATGCAGAATTCCTGGTTAATGGGAGGATCCTTCGCAGTGTGGAGGAACAGATCCATAGATCCCTCAAAGTTGCCACCCACGCTGATCGCTTGTTAAGAAGGAATATATTGTGTGGGATTTCATTAGTTTGGGGATTGAGTTTTAAAGCCGTGAGGTTATGTTGCAGCTCTATAGAGCCCTGGTAAGACCCCAGTGGGAATATTGTGTTCAGTTCTGGTCCCTTCATTACAGGAAGGATGTGGAAGTTTTAGAGAGGGTGAAGAGGAGATTTACCAAGATGCTGCCTGTACTGGAGAGCATGTCTTATGAAGAAAGGTTGAGGGAGCTAAGGCTTTTCTCATTGGAGTGAAGAAGGATGAGAGGTGACATGGCAGAGGTGAACAAGGTGATGGAAGTCATAGATAGAGTGAATAGAGAGAGATTTTTTTTACCCTGACATAAATAGCTATTACAAGGGGTTATAATTTTCTGGCGATTAGCAGATGCTTAAGGGGAGACCTCAGAGGTAGGTTTGTTACATACAGAGTGGTGTATGTGGCGTGCACTGCCAGCGGTGGCGGTAAAATTCGATACATTAGGGACATTTAATATACTTCTGGATAGGCACATGGATAATAATAAAATGAAGGGAATGGAAGTTAGAGTCATAGAGATGTACAGCATGGAAACAGACACTTCAGTCCAACCCGTCCATGCCGACCAAATATCCCAACCCAATCTAGTCCTACCTGCCAGCATCTGGTCCATATCCCTCCAAACCCCTGCTATTTATATACCCATACAAATACCTCTTAAATGTCGCAATTGTACCAGCCTCCACCACTTCTTCTGGCAGCTCATTCCATATATGTACCACCCTCTGTGTGAAAACGTTGCCCCTTAGTTCTCTTTTATATCTTTCCCCTCTTATCCTAAACCTATGGACTTCCCAACCTCAGGGAAAATATTTTGTCTATTTACCCTATCCATGCCCTTCATAATTTTGTAAACCTCTTTAAGGTCACCCCTCAGCCTCTGACACTCCAATGAAAAAAGCCCCAGCCAGTTCAGCCTCTCCCTGTAGCTCAAATCCTCCAACCCTGGCAACATACTTGTAAATCTTTTCTGAACGCTTTCAAATTTCCCAACAGTTTTCCAATAGTTAGGAGACAAAAATTGCACGCAATATTACAACAGTGGCCTTACCAATGTGCTTTATACTCGTAACATGACCTCCCAACTCCTGTACTCAATACTCTGACCCATAAAGGAAAGCATACCAAACGCCGCCTTCCCTATCCTATCTACCTGCGACTCCACTTTCAAGGTGCTATGAACCTGAACCCCAAGGTCTCTTGGTTCAGCAACACTCCCTCGGACCTTACCATTAAGTGTGTCAGTCCTGCTAAGATTTGCTTTTCCAAAATGCAGCACCTCGCATTTATCTGAATTAAACTCTATCTGCCACTTTTTTTTCTCTTACAGTCGGATAAAAGATTGACATATCATCATGGCCGAAGGGTCTTGTTCTGTACTGTTCTGTGTTCTACGTGTCGTATGGTAAACTGGGTAATAACCTCAGATCAGTGTAAAAGGTTATGGCATTCAGGAGGAGATAGTCAACTGGACAGAAAATTGATCTTGATGGTAGGAGACTGAGGGTGATGGGTGACATATTGTTTTTCTGACGGGAGACATGTGACCAGCGGTGGAGTGGGTCCCCTGTTGTTTGTCTTTTGGATAAATGGTTTGGATGGGAATATTGTTAAGTAAGTTAAGTAAGTTTTTTGGGGGACACTGAAATTGGTGGTAAACTGGACAGTGATGAAGGTTATCTGTGACACAACAGGATGTATAGTGGGATGAAGAAAAGCAGATGGAGTTTAATTAGATAAATGTGAAGTGTGCCATTTTGGTGAAACAAACCAGGGTGGGACTTGTACAGTTAATATTAGAGCCCTGGGTCGAGTTGTCAATGAGTGACCCAGGTACACAGTTCTTTAAAAGTGGTGTCACAGATTGACAGGCTGGTGAAGAAAGCGTTTGGGATGGTTTCCTTCACTGGGCAGAGCATTAACAGTAGGAGTTGGGACGTCATATTTTATCTGTACAAGAGTTTGCTCAGGTCCCCATAAAAGCATTGTTGATCAGTGGGAAGAACTCATCTGGTTCACTGACCTCCTTTTGTGTAGAACATCTGAGATTCTAACTTGGCCTGGCCGACATGTGACTCCAGACCGACTGCAACACGGCTGACTCTGAGCTGTCCTCTGTGTAATTAGCAGTGACACCCACATCCCATGAATGAATAAATAAAAATACATATGCCCCTCCCTATCTCTGCGAACACCTCCAGCTGCAGCAATTCAGACTGGCTTTGTAACACCGTTCAGGTCCTGACCACTCTCTGTAACACTCACCACCTCCAGCACCTTCACCCCTCCCTGTTCCTTTTGTGACATGACACCCTTACAATGATTCCTCTTCCCACTGTCCAACTCCTGCGAGCAGACCCTTTGCAATCCCTTTAACACTTACTCCTAGAACATTCTGTCACTACAGGATTTTAAGTACTTTTTGGTGATCTTCTCAGTCTCATAATCTAATATGGTCTATTTTGTCCTGAGAGAGGGGCCGGTGGGAATTTCTTGCTGAGATTTTGTCTGTTTCAATGGAATGTTCTTTTGTTGAGTGATTTACACTTCCTTCAAACTGTTCATTTACAGGCACATATTTCAGTCTGTTTCGCCTCTTTGCCATGGTCAGTTCTCATCTCAAACACATGTAATTGGCTGATTTTGTTTCTCGTTGTAGCTTATCCTTTCTGTGGTTCACTTTAAAACTTCATATTTCTTTAAACTGCACTTTATCACAATTTCTCTGAGGATCTCTCCAGGTGACATTACTCATTCACTAAGTTTCATCACACAATGGTCGCTCTGAGATAGTTATGTCCTTAGCCAGTTGCACAATGTGTTATTTAAGAAAAAACACCGAAAAAAGGGTTTTTCTGAACTCCTCTTCCAATATCACTGTTGTCAGTGTGATTGCCCCAGATTATGGGAATATTGGTTTCCCAAAATTATCACAATGTGTTTGTTAAAAAATTCCAATGAGTTCCTGTTTAATGCAGTGATGAGCAATGGAATGCAGTTCGGTGGCTTAAAACTGTTCTGCTGCTTGTGTGCTTTGCAAGTAGTAGCCAGAATTTAAATTCAGACTGAATCTACTTCATGATCTGAAGTCAAATGATTTGTCTGTAATGCCTTTGTTATCCATTACTGATAGCGTTGCCCATTATGCCTGAGTTTGCACAAGGTGGTGAACAATTGAATGTTTATGCCCGCGTTTTGTTCGCCCTGTACGCATGTCTCTCTGGTGTCTAAATCTCTTTTATCTCTGTGTCACAAATCAATCTACTTTGTTGAAGAGACATTATCCATTCCAAAAACACATAATTTACTCTTTCCCACAATTTCCTGTCACAGACCTATTCCCTGATGTACATTCCCTGATGTGGTTAAACTCTGTCCCATCCGGTTCCTTTCTGCTTGTCTTCAGTCACATTCCCATGCTGCTCCTATACTTCACCTTTTCTCTTTGCATTTGGAAAGCTCATTTCACCTGAACCCTGTCCCTGCATCCTCTGTGTCAGTTTAAAACCCTGTCCCATAAACCTACCGACATGATTGGTCAGGACACTGCTCCCAGCACAGTTCCAGTGGGACCTTCCTAATGGATTATTTTTTAAATCGGGTATGGGATGTGGGTGCCTCTGGCTGACCAGCCTTTCTTGCCCAGCCCTAGCTGCCTTCGAGCTAAGTAACTTGCTCGGCCATTTCAGAGGGTAATTGAGAGGCAAACACTTTGCTGTGGGTATATCGTGCAGACCACATGATAAGCAGATGCCCTGATCTAAAGGACAAGTATTTGATTTTTTTGTACATCAGCAATGGTTTCATATTTATTTCAGGATTGTTAATTACTATTTTTAAAATTATTAATTTCAAACTCCACCATTTCTGATGGTGGAATTCACACCCTCTTCCCCTGAACATTAGCTGAGGTTTTGGATACATGCTCTAGCAATAATACCACTCGGCCATCACTTCGCCTGCTCACTGGTTGCTCATCCCTGAGCACTGATACCAGAGCATCATGAAGCGAAACCCATTCTTCCAACATGATTGTGTGATCCCGAAGTATTCCAGCACTCTGCTGATATCACTCAGTCTCTCTCCATGCGGTATCCCTCACTGTGTGGGTCTAATTCCTGCCTCTGTCAGCTCCTCCCGCACTTCCAGTTACTCCAGATCCTGAGCCAACAGAATTCTCCGCTCCAGAGAAATGCAACAGCACAACCCAGGGATGGAGTGGGATTTTCCAGATATCTGTGGGGCTCATTTCCATTCTCCATGTGTAACCCTCACTGCATCAGTCTAAGTTTCTATTCTGTCTATTTCTCTGTCTCCTGTAGGTATTTAGGAAGTTCCTGAATCAATAGACCTCCCAATTGCTTGGGGTCTCGTCCAACACCTCATTGAAGATGATTGGTCAGCCAGAGAGACAAAGGGCAGGGAGATGTGGAGTCTTCAATAAATCCTGCAGTGAGATAAGATTACTCAGTGCACAGAGCAGGGAGCAATGAGGGGGCTCCAAACATCGCTAACAGGACATGACATAGATACAGTGCTGGAGGGGGAGCACAGTACAGTACAGACACACCCCAGACTCAATCACCACCTCTACTTTAATGTATGTTGCACTGAGACAGCATGGGGAATTCATAGTTATCAATCCAGGCCTGTGCTGTCTTAGTGAGCATCAGGACAAGAGAGGGGCAAGCAGGCCTCCGACGAGGGTTTGGGAATGCTGCCTGGGATCTTTCTGTTCTGTGTTCTCCCTCCATCACTGTGCTAAGATTCACTACTCTGCAACTTTGTGTCTATGGCATGGCTTGTGCACCAGTGTCTTCAGTAATTTTTAACTCCTATAATAGTTCCTGTCCCTGTAACAACCTCCCTTCCCGATAGTCCTCCACATATTTGAAATGTTCTGCATTCCAGACTACCATCCTTATCACTGTAAATTGCTTCAGTGTCTACAACATGCTTTATTTTGGTACTGTAATCCTCTTTAACTGGATACAGAGTGATAGAGCACAGAAACAGAACCTGTGGTACAACTCATCAATGCTCTCCATGTTTCCTATAATGAATGAGTCTCATTTGCCTGTGTTCGGCCCTTAGCTCTTCAAACCTTGTTCCCTCCATGTACCTGCCCAAATGTCTTTTCCATGTTGTCATTGTTCTTGTTTCTCCCATGTTCCCCTGGCAGTCTGTGCACCATCCTCTGTGGATAATGTTGCCCCTCAACTCCCTCTTTAAATCTTTGCGCTCTCATGTCCCGTTTGTACTCTCGAGTTTTGGACTCCCTTACATTTGGCTATTCACCATTCTTAGGCCCAATCCTTGTGGCACTCCACTGGTCACAGACCTCCAGTCTGATAAGCAAACCTCCACTACCACCCTCTGTCTTCTAGCTTTGAGCCAGTTCTGTATCCAAGTAGCTAGTTCTCCCTATATTCCAAGAGATCGAATCTTGCTAATCAGTCTCCCATGGGGAACCTTGTCGAACGCCTTACTGAAGCCCATATAGATCACATTTACTGCTCAGCCCTCTTCAATCCTCTTTGATACTTCTTCAAAAAACTCTATCAAGTTTTTAAGACATGATATAACACGCACAAATCTCTATCTCTAATCAGTCCTTGCTTTTCCAAATACATGTACATCCTGTCCCTCAGGATTCCCTCCAACAACTTGCCCACCACCGACGTCAGGCTCACTACTCTATAATTCCCTGGCTTGTCCTTACCACTCTTCTTAATCAGTGGCACCACGTTAGCTGACCCAAGTCTTCCGGCGCCTCACCTGTGACTATCGATGATACAAATATCTCAACAAAATGCCCAGTAATCACTTCTCTAGCTTCCCACTGAGTTCAAGAGTACACCTGATCAGGTCCTGGGAATTTATCCACCTTTAGCATTTCAAGACATCAGCACTTGCTCCTCTGTAATATGGACATTTTGCAAGGTGTCACCATCTATTTCCCTACATTCTATATCTTCCATATCCTTTTCCCTAGTAAAAACTGATACTAAATATTTGTTTAGTATCTCTGTCTTTTAAACGTTGTAATTGTAACCACGTCTACCCTTCCTCAGGAAGTTCATTCCACAATCAAAACACTCTCTGTTTAATAATTTGCCCCCATGTCTTTTTTTTTAACATCTCTCTCTTCTAACCTTAAAAATGTGGTCCCTCCTCTTGAGACTCCCCCATCCTACAGAAAAGGCAACTACCAATAAATCGATGTATATCTCATTTTTAAAAAAATAAACTTTTATAACATCACATCTCAAACTCCAGGCTCCAGTGAAAAAAGACTCAGCCTATCCAACCATTTTTCAGAACTCAAGTCTTTCATATTCAGCAACGTCTTGGTAAATGTCTTCTGAACCCCCTGCAGCTTAATAATATCCTCCCTATAACTGAGCGACCAGAACTCAACAGAGTAGTGCAGAAAAGGCCTCCTAAATGTCTGCATAATCTCAACATGACGTCCCAAATCCTCCACTCAATGGATTGAGCAATAGTCAGGCATGCCAAGCACTGTCTTATCCATCCTGTGACGCAAACTTCAAGAATTATGTACCTGAACCCGGAGGTCGCTCTGCTCTAAAACACTAACCGAGGCCAGAACATTAATTGTATAAGCTCTACCCTTGTGTGTTTTACCAAGTGCACTAGATTGCATTTGTTCAGATTGAATTCCATCTACAGTTTTTTCAGCTCATTCACCCATATCATCAAGATCCCTTTGTAATCTTAGCAAACCTCCTTCACTCTCCACTATGTCACTCTCCAGCCTTTCCAGCACATCACACATGGTTGTCAATGGTATAAATATCATTGGTCGTGGCTCCAGAATTTCTTCCCTAGCATCGCACAATGTCCTGTGATACACTTAATCAGGTCCTGGGTCTTTCCATTCCTGTGTGTTGTAAAATCTCCAGCACCACCTCTTCTATAACATGCCTCTTTTTAAGTCATAGAGATGGGTAGCATGGAAACAGACCCTTTGGTCCAACTCATCTATGCTGACCAGAAGATCTAAATAAATCCATCCCATTTACCAGCATTTGGCCCATGTACCTCTAATCCCTTATTATTCATATACCCATCCAGATACCTTTTAAATGTTGTCATAGTATCAGTATCTGTTACTTTCTCTCTCAGCTCATTCCATACACACACCATCGTGTGCACAAAAAAGCTGCCCCTTCTGTGCCGTTTAAACCTTTCCCCTTCAACCTTTAACCTATGCCGTCTCGTTTTGGACTCTCCAAGCCCTGGGAAAAGACCTTGACTGTTGACCCAATCCATAACCCTCATGTTTATATAAACCTCTGTCAGGTCACCACTCATCTCTGATGCTCCAGGGAAAATAACCCCAGCTTATTCAGCAACAATCCTGGCAGCATCTTGTAAATCTTTTCTGAGCACTTTCAACTTTCACAACATCCTTCCTATAGCGGGGACACTGAAATTGCAGAGAACTCCAAATGTGGTCTAACGTATTACTCTTGTTCCCTGAGTTCCCCAGTCTTTGTCCACAGTAAATTCTGGAATAGAAAATGTGTTTAAGTTCTTAGCCATATCCTGCTGTTCCACACATCAATAGTCTCATTGATCTTTAAGGGACACTATTTTGGCTCTTTTATTCAATATATTTATACAATCACTCTTGGATTCTCCTTATCATTTTCTGCTGAGGCTATTTCATGTACCAATTCTGTATTCCTGATTTCTACCCAAAGTGTATTCCTATAGACCCTGTGATCCTCGGGGATTCCCTTGATCCAGATGGCTATACCTGACATGTGCCCCCTTTTCCTTGACCAGACCGTCAGTAGACAGCCAGTGTTTCCTAATACTGTCAGCATTGGCCTGCACACAAACAGGAACATGCTGGTGGTGATCGCTCAATTTATCTCACTTTTAAAATATTCTCACTTGCCAGATTTCCCTTTCCCTGCAAATAGACTCCCCAGTCACCTTTTGAAAGTTCCTGGCTACTACGATCATGATCGGTCTGCCCCCATTTTATAACTTGAACCTGTGGACCAGCCCTGTCCTTTTCCATCGCTGTTTTCAAACTACTGGAACTGTGGTCACTTTGGCAAAATGCTTTACTCACACCTTAGTCCCTTTCCCTACCTTGTTTCCCAAGGGGAGGTCAGGTTTTGCCTCTTTCTCTTTTCAGGCTATTTACATATTGATTGGGAGTTTTCTGGAACACAATTACCAAATTCCTCCCTTAAACACTGAACACTGGCAGTCCCAGTCTAGGTTTGGAAAGTTTAAAAACCCCAACCATAACAGCCCTTTTATTATGGTTGATATTTGAGATCTCCCAACATATTTGTTCCTCAGTCTGCCACGGATTATTCGGGGTCGGTAAGACAATCGTGTCAGAGTGATGATCCATTCTTATTTCTCAGTTCCACTAACATAGCTTCACTGGGCGATCCCACAGGAATATCCTCTCTAAGTACTACTGTGATGATTCACGCAATCAAAACCCACCACCCGCGTCCTCTCTTGCCTCCCCTTCGATGCTTCCTGTAGCATCTCCACCTTGAAACAATGAACTGCCAGTCCTGCCCCTCCCTCAGCTGTGTTTCTGTAATAACTATAATATCCCAGTCCCATGTTCCAATCCATGCCCTGAGTTCATCTTCCTTAGCTGTCAGGCCCCTTGCATTGAAATAAATGCAGTTTAATTATCAGTTCCCCCCGCCAATTCCCTGCTATGTTCTTGTCTGCTGAAATTGCTGTCTTTAACTTGTGCACCAACCTCAATCTTCTTTCTGGCCTTATGACTGTTTAAGGTGCCCCTCCTGCTCCCAGTTCAGGTGCCTTCCCCACCCGGTCAACCTGTGCTGACACCTTCAGACATCCAGAGACTTGCCCACCTGTGCTTCTCAGTACTGCAGGAGGAACTACCCTTCATGATGTACATTCTTCGCTTTTGAGACTTCCCACAATGCATTACCTCACAGTGATCAGAAGTAAACTCCATCTGCCATTACTCTGCTCAGTTTATCATCTGATTGATATCTGACTGCAGCCTGAGACCATCCCCCTCATCTTTCATGTCATCTGCACACCTACTAATGATTCCTTCAGCTTTCACATTGGAGTTATTATTCCACAGAATAACCAACAATGGTTGCTGCACAGATCCCTGTGGTACACCCGATGGTGAAAGCATTTCAAACACGAAGAAGTCTATCCACTAAATTTGTATCCAAGTTACAAAATGCCTTGGATCCCAGTGGCTCTTCCCTTTTGGACCAGCCTTCCATGAGGGACCTTGTCAAAGGCCTTATTCAAGTCTATGTAGACCGCATCATCTGCACTGCCCTCCTCAATATTTTTACATACCATTTCAAAAATCTGAACTGAATTCCTCATACAGTATCTCGCTCCAAATCCGTGATGATGCTGCTGAGGTGATCCTTGCCTTTGGAAGTGTTGATTCATCCTCACAATTGATCCCAATAATTTCACTTCACCTGCTGTCAGACTATCTGCTCTGTAATTACCTGGACTATCCCTGCTGCCCCTCTTGAACAAATGACCCACATTAGCGATCCTCCAGTCATTCAGCACTTCACCTATGGCCAGCAAAGTATTAAATATATCCACCAGGGCCGCAGCAATCTCCTCCCTTCCCTCCCATAGCAGCCTGGGATACATTTCTTTGGGCACTGGTGTTTCTCCACCTTTATGACTGTGATAACATTTAATACCTCCTCCTTATTGATTTTTACATGACCTCACCATCTCAACTGAAATCCCCAGCTACAATGCCTTTCTCCTGTGTGAATACAGATGGGAAGTACTCATTGAAGACCTCACCTACTTCCTCTGGCTCCATGCACAGAGTGTCCCTTTGGTTTCTAACAGGCCTCGCTGTTTGCCTGGCAATCCTCTTGCTCCAACTATACTCATTAAATACCTTGTGGCCTCTCCTTTACAGTATCTGCCAAGGACATTTCATGCCCATTATTTGCCCGTCATTTTAAAGATTCCCTTGCACTCTATATTCCTTGGTCGGTCTTTGCCCTGAATATGAACCCAACAGCAAATAGTTCCTCCCAGTCTGTGTTTGGCAGATCCTGTTCCGTGATAGTGATAATGCCCAGTGATGGTGATATTCTAACGATTAGGGGGCTTCCACAAATGTGGCCTCTTCACTTCTGCCCTATCCTTATATTTTTCCAAAACGACTTTGAAACCTAGTGTTATGACCATATCACCAAAACACTATAAAAATCCTTATGTCTGTCATCTTGTCTAGCACCGACAGCCCACTCTGCCTGTAACATCCAGCCCATACTGACCTCCCAATCTATGTACCTTCCACCAGCCTCTCCAGCACATGATGTCACTGCAGCCTTCTCAAGTCACCACAGCACTCCTCCATCCTGTCCTACAGCACCTCATTACCTCTAAGCTTCCACCATCCATTTCACCTCACTGTCTGTACAGAGTCCTCCAGTTCGGACAGCGTTTCCTACCAGCCCTCCCTATGTGTAACGTTCTGAAGCCACCTGAACGCTCCCGAGATCTATAAACTTGCCCTCTCTCTCTCTCTTCAATCTTCTCTGTCTCTGTGACTAACTCCCATCACTACAATATTCCTTACCTCTGACCACCTGCAGACACTACTAGCCTTCCGAGCTCTCGAACTTCCTGCAGCCACTAAAACCATCCATGTGCCTGAAGTATCCTCTCAATTGTTGTAACAACTCTCAACTGCATCTGTCCATAACCTCAGCCAGTCCGTAGAATCCTTGCTAACTCAGTAACCTCACCCAATGTGTACAACTCTGAGTATGACGAACTTCATCCAGTCTCCCCAACTGTCCCTACCTTTAATTGTAGAGAGAACCCACAACCTTCCCTATTGCGTTAACCTCCTCCAGTCCCTCTCATGGACACCATCTCAGGCCTCACAGCGCCTGAGACCCGGGTTCAATTCCCGCCTCAGGCGACTGACTGTGTGGAGTTTGCACGTTCTCCCCGTGTCTGCGTGGGTTTCCTCCGGATGCTCCGGTTTCCTCCCACAGTCCAAAGATGTGCAGGCCAGGTGAATTGGCCATGCTAAATTGCCCGTAGTGTTAGGTAAGGGGTAAATGTAGATGTAGGGGTATGGGTGGGTTACGCTTCGGCGGGGCGGTGTGGACTTGTTGGGCCGAAGGGCCTGTTTCCACACTGTAAGTAATCTAATCTAATCTAATCTATGTAAACTTCTCCTGTTCCTGACTATATTTTCCTCCTGTTTCAATAAACTTTTGTGACCTAGTCCAATCTCTGCAATGCTCTGTATAATCAGCCTCACTGTGTCTGGAACCTGGATTCAATTCCAGCCTTGGCCGACTGTCTGTGTGGACTTTGCTTGTTCTCCCCCTGACTGTGTGGTTTTCTTCTGGGTGCTCTGGTTTCCTGCCATAGCCCAACATTTGCATGATACGTGGATGGGCCATCATAAATTGACTGTAGTATTCAGGCAAATGTGGTTTAGGTGAGTTCACCATGAGGAATGCAGGGTTTATTGGATAGGGAGAGGGATGGGTCTGGTTAGGATGCTCTTTAGAGGGTTGGTGTGGACTTGTTGGGCCGAATGGCCTGTTTACACACTGGAGATTCTATTCAGGTTATTGTCCAGTCCTGTCAACCATCCCTGTCTCTTGAACCTTGCCTCATCTCCAATACTCTCCTTATATGTGTAGTCTCCAACAATCTCTAAAACATTCCTTGGCGATGTAAGCTTCTCCAGTTCTTACCACGATCAATATGACTGTCACCTCTTCCTGCTTTTAGAACCCTCCCTGTAACTGTTGCCATTCGTCACATCACTCCCAATCACTGTTCCATCCTGAAACCCCCAAAAACATTTATATCTCTGTAAACCCATCTGGACTGTCTATAATTTCTTTTGACAGTCCCATTCTGAGACTTTCTCTATATCAAAAAAGTAATTAAGAGTCGGTAACGCTTATTATTGTAACCGCCCTCCAGTCTTACAGCACTGAGGATCTGTAGAAGCTCTTTTCAAACAGGCAGCCATCTCTGTGTCTGTAATCTCCTCCACTCCCCATAATACACTCTCTCTGAACTCCTCTGTAGTCCACTAAACACTCACTAACACTGTCTGTATCAGTGTAACCTTCTCCAAAAACACAACCTTCCCTATCTGTGTAAATCCCTACACCAGTCCCTATCCCTCTAAGCTCCGTCTAACAATACAACCCTCCATGTTTGTGTATTCACCTTCAGTCCCTACTCACCTCCCTATCTGTTTAACCTTCTCCATGCATTTTTGCTTCAGTCTTTTCAACTGTCCCTGTCAGTGTAATATCTTCCGGACCCGAAAACTCCCATCTCTTTAACTTTCTCAGGCCACACATCCCTCACTATCTGTGACCTACTCCTGTCGGAGGACCCTTCCTCTTTGAATTGCTCCAACTTTTCAACTCTCCACAAGCTCCTGCAGCTCTTACAGCCCTCCCTATCTACCAAACCTCTTCCAGTCCCTAAAACGCCATCAGTCTGTGGAGACCCTACCACCATCCCTCTCTGTGTTATCCTCTCAGGTCCCTGCAACACTCCCGATCTGTAAATGCCACTCCAATGCCTGTGCCTCTCCTGGTCCTGTTCCGACAAGACTCATTAACAATGTAACATCCTCCCGTCACTATCACTCACCCTGTAAATGTAAGCTCCTCCTGTACCTCCAGCCATTTACCCATCTCCGTAACCTTCTCCAGCTCTTACACCCCTATCTGTGTAAACATCACTCTCCACTCGAACCTTCCCTTCCGCAGGAACTTCCTTCTGTTTGTGCTATGCTCCCTTATCTGTGAAACTGTCTCCAACCAAACTTGCAATCCCAATCTCTCAAAAAAGAATCCAGATTCCACAGCTTGCATGTCTAAATAACCCCCAGAACCCATGCCTTCCTATATCTATAAACATCTTCAGTCACAATGACCCTCCATATCTCTGTGTGTCCCGCCAGATGATACAAACCTCTTTATCTCTGTAATCTGCTCGGCTCCCTAAAATAGTCCCTGTCTGTGTAATCCAGGCCTGTCCTACAAACATCCTTTTCCCTATAAACTTCTCCATCCCTCCCAACATTCCCATCTCCATGAACTCCTGTCAGTCCTACAGCTCTCCACATTTCTGTAACCTCCTGTGGGTCTATGTTCCTCCCTCCCTGTGAAACCACCTCCAGTCCCCACAACCCTCCCAATCTGGGTCCTCTCCTCTAGATCAGGCCATTGCTGTCTCTGTAAACACCTCCACTCCTGACAACTCTTCACATTTGTGTAACCTCGTTCAGACCCCATACTCTCCAGCTTCCTGAATCCTCTTCATGCCATTGCAACCAAAACCACATGTTTATGTAATATCCACCAGTGCTTACACCCTCCCCAACTCAGTAACCACTTACAGTCCAAACAAAGCAACTAAACTATGAAACCTCTTAATTCCCTACAATCCTCCCTCGCTCCCCCCTCAAATGCCTTCAACACCATGAAACCTCACAATTACTGAAGCCTCCTTTTGGCATTGCAACCCTCCGAATGCCTGCAAAATCCTCCTGTCCTGATAGTCCTCTCTATCTCTGTAACCCACCACCCTCCAGTACCCTTCTGGGGAACATTGCAGAGGAGGGAAGATTTGTAAAGTCCGGGCCATGTTACGGAGGTGGAATTCTGGGAAATACAGATTTGGTCGAATGTCCGTGGTGTGCAGATTATTGGCGAGGACTCTAAAGACAGGAATTATGACTAGTTGGAAAACCATAGTTAAATTAGTGACAGTCAGTATGGGTTTGTGAGGGGTCAGGCCATGCCTCACAAACCGTATTGAATTATTTGAGGATATGACAGAATACGTTGATGGCTCATTCAGGAAAGAAGGATGATTGGGATACAGGGAAATCTGTCTGTCTGGATACAGGATTGGATGGCCCAGAGAAGACAGAGGGTGGCAGCAGATGGATAGTGTTGAGCCTGGAGCTCAGTGACCAGTGATGTTCTGTAACAATCGGCTCTGGGTCTCTGCTCTTTGTGATTTTTGTAAATGACTTGGATGTGGATGTTGGAGAGTGGGTTAGTAAGTTTGCTAATAACATGAAGGTTGGTTGAGTGATGGGGAATGTGGAGGGCTGTTGTAGGTTGCAATGGGACATTGACAGGACACAGAGCTGGGCTGGAAGTGGCAGCTGGAGTCCAATCTGGAAAAGTGTGAAGTGATTCATTCTGGAAGGTCGAACTTGAATACAGAATACAGGGTGAAAGGCAGAATACTTGGCAGTGTGGAGGAACAGAGAGATCATGGGGTCTGTGTCCATAGATCCCTCAAAATCGCCACGCACGTTGGTTGGGTTCTGAAAAAGGCATATGTTGTGTTGGCTCCCCTTAGAAGGGGATTAACTGTTAGAGTCGTGAGGTTTTACTGCATCTGTATGGCGTATTGGTGAGACCACACTTGGAATATTGTGTTCAGTTCTGATCCCCTGTTTACAGGAAGGATGTGCAAGTTTGAGAGAGTGTACACAGGAGATATACCAGGATGCTGCCTGGAATGGAGGGCATTTCTTATGGAGAACGTTTGAGGGAGCTAAGGCTTTTCTCATGGGAGTGAAGAAGTGAGTGGGGCGACCTGGTAGAGGTGAACAAAATGATGAGAGGCACAGAGTGAGTGAATAGTGAGAGACTTTTCCTCCTATGGCATAAATGGCGATTACAAAGCGGCATAATTTTAAGGTGATTGAAGGATAGATAAGAGGATAGAGAATGGTAGGTGGTTGGAGTGCACTGCTAATGGTGGGAGTAAAATTAGATACTTTCGAAACATTTAATAGACTCTTGGGTAGACACATGGATAATAGTAAAATGAAGGGTATGTAGGTTAGTTTGATCTTACAGTTGGATAAAAGGTTGGCATGAAATCATGGCCGAAGGGCCTTGGGCTGAACTGTTCTGTGTTCTACGTTCTGTCTGGTAAACTGGGTAATAAGCTCAGATCACTGTAAAAGGATATGGCATTCCAGAGGAGCTCGTGAACAGGAAAAAAAATTGGCCTGATGGTCGGAGACAGAGGGTGATGGGTGACATGTTTTTCTGACTGGAGGCATGTGACCAGCGGTGGAGTGAGTCCCCTGTTGTTTGGCATTTGGATAAATGGTTTGGATGGGAATATTGGTTTCCTGGTAAGTAAGGTTTTTGGGTGACACTGAGATTGTTGGGAAAGGGGACAGTGAAGAAGGTTATCTATGATACAACAGGATGACCAGTACTTCTGGGATAGTGGGCTGACGAATAGCAGATGGAGTTTAATCAGATAAAGGTGAGGTGTTCCAATTTGGTGAAACAAACCATGGTGGGACTTGTACAGTTAATGTTCGGGCCCTTGGTAGTGTTGTCAGTCAGAGACCCAGTGACCCAGGTACACAGGTCTTTGAATGTGGTGTCACAGGTAGACAGGCTGGTGAAGCAGGCATTTGGGATGGTTACCTTCATTGGGGAGAGCATTAAGAGTAAGAGTTGGGATGTCATGTTGTGGCTGTAAAAGACATTGGTGGGGCCACCATAAAAACATTGTTGATCAGTAGGAAGAACTCATCTAGTTCACTAACCTCCTTTAGGGACGGACATCAAATATTCTAACCTGGTCTGGTCGACATGTGACTCCAGACCCACAGCAATATGACTGACTCTGATCTATCCTCTGGGTAATTAGCAGAGGGGTCAAAGAACGTTCTTTCATGCAGTGACACCCACATCCCATGAATGAATATGTAAAAATACCTATGTCCCTCCCTACCTCTGCAAACCCCTCCAGCTGCAGCAATCCATCCTGGAACACTCTCCAGAATGAAGGTAACCATCCCTAACACCTGCTTCACCAGCCTGTCTACCTGTGACACCACATTCAACGAACTGTGTACCTGGTTCACTGACTGACAACACTACCTAGAGCCCGAACATTAACTGTACAAGTCTCACCCTGGTTTGTTTCACCAAAATGGAACACTTCACCTTTATCTAATTAAACTCCATCTGCTATTCTTCAGCCCACTATCCCAGCAGTACCACTCTGTAACATCCTGACCACTCTCTGCAATAATCTCACCACCTCCAGCACCTTCACCTCTCCCTGTTCCTATCGTGTCAATGAACCCTGACCATGATTCCCCTTCCCACAGTCCTCCTCCTGAGAGCAGACCCATTGCAACCCATTAAGATTTACTCCTAAAGTACTCTCTCACTTCAGGATTTTAAGTACTTTTTGGTGATCTTCAGCCTCATAATCTAGTATGATCCCTTTTGTACTGAGTGAGGGATCAGTGGGAATTTCTTGTTGAGGATTTTACTGTTTCAATCGAATGACCTTCTGTTGTGTTTTACACTTTTCCTTCAAATGTTTTCCACTGTTCATTTCCAGCCACATATTTCAGTCTGTTTAGCCTGTTTACCTTGGTCAGTTCTCCTTTCACATGCATGTAATTGGCTATTTTTGTTTCTAGTTGTAGCTTGTCCTTTCTGTGATTCACTTTAAAACATTATATTTATTTAAACTGCACTTTATGACAATTTCCCGAAGGATCTCTGCAGGTGACATTACTCATTCACTAAGTTTCATCACACGGTCACTCTGCGATACTTATGTCCCTAGTCAATTGCACAATGTGTTTTTCAAAGAAACATTAAAAAAAAATTCTCCGAACTCCTTTTCCAATATCAATGTTGTCCGTGTGATTGTCCCAGATTATACAATTATTGAAGTTTTCCAAAATTACCACAATGCCCTTTTTAGAAAATTCCAATGAGTTCCTTTGAATGCAGTGATGAGCAATGAAATGCTGTTCGGTGGCTAAAACTGTTCTGCTGCTTGTGTCCTTGGCAAGTAGTAGCCAGAATTTAGATTCAGACTGACTCGACTTCATGATCTGAAACCAAATGCTTTCTCTGTAATGCCTTTGTTATCCATTATTGTTTGTGTTGTCCGTTTTGCCTGAGTTTGCACAAGATTGTCAACCACTGAATATTTTTGTTCACCCTGTATTCATCTCTCCCAGCTGTCTAAATCACTTTTATCTCTGTGTCTCAAATCCATCTACCTTATTACAGCGACGTTGTCCATTTAAAAAAAAAACACAACTTACTCTTTCCCACAATTTTCTGTCACAAATCTATTCGCTGATGTACAATTTTAGTTCAACTCTGTCCCTTCCTGCTCCGTTCTGCTTGTCTTCAGCTGCACTCACAAACTGTTCCGATGCTCCATGTTTTCTCTCTGGATTTGGAAGCTCCTTTCACCTGCAGCCTGTCCCTGCATCCTCTATGTCATTTGAAATTCCTTTCCATAAACCTACCGACATGATTGGCCAGGACACTGCTCCCAGCACAGTTCCAGTGGGACCATCCTAATGGATTATTTATTGAATCAGGTATGGGATGTGGGTGTCTCTGGCTGACCAGCCTTTCTTGCCCAGCCCTCGCTGACCTTGAGCTGAGTAACTTGCTCGGCCATTACAGAGGGTCTTTGAGAGGCAAAGACTTTGCTGTGGGGATGTCGTGCAGACCATATCAGGATGGGCAGGCGTCTTTCCCGAAAGGACAAGTGTTTGGGTTTTTTGTACATCAGCAATGGGCTCATACTTATTTGTGGATTGTTAATTTATATTTTTAATTTCAAATTCCACCATTTCTGATGGTGGGATTCAAACCTGTTTCCCCTGAACATTAGCTGAGGTTTTGGGTACCTGCTCTAGCAATAATACCACTCGGCCAGCACTTCACCTGCTCACAGGTTGCTCATTCCTGACCAGTTATACCAGTGCATGATGAAGCAAAACCTGTTCTTCCAACACAGTTGGGTGATCTTGATATCTTCCAGCACTCTGGTGATATCACTTAGTATCTTGCGCTTTCTTTCTCTCTCTCTCTCTCTCTCTCTCTCTCTGTCTCTCTCTCTCTCGAAGCTACACCAGAACCTGAGGCAACAGAATTCTCCACCCCAGAGAGACGAGGTACGTACCTGCCCAAATTGAACATTTCTCTCCCACTTCCCCTGGAAGCTCATTCCATAACTGCACCATCCGCTGTGTAGAAACTTTTCTCCTAAAATCGCTTTTAAGTCTTTCCTCTCCACCCCATATTTTTGCCCACTAGAACACAGAACATGACAGCGCAATACAGACCCTTCGGCCTTCGATTTTGCACCAACGTGTGGAACCAATCTGAAGCCCAAGGAGCCATCACTATTCCAATTCTTGTGCAGATGCCCATCCAATGACCGTTTAAATGCCCTTAAAGTTGGTGAGTCTACCATTGTTCCAGATAATGCATTCCATGCCCCGACTATTCTGAGTAAAAAAACCTACCTCTGGGATCTGTCCCATATCTATATATCTATTATATCTACCTCAATGTAAAGCTATCTCCCCTCGTGGTAGGCATCGCCACCCAAGAGAAAATACTCTCACTGTCCAACCCATCTCACATGCTGATTATCTTATATGTCTCAATTAATTGACCTCAAACACATTCTTTTGAACAAAAACAGCTTGAAGTCCCTCAGCCTTTCCTTTCATAAGACCTTCCCTTCATACTGGGTAACTTCCGAGGAAATCTCCACTGAATCATTTCTAAAGTTTACACATCCATCCTGTAATGCAGTGACCTGAAAAAATGTGGCCACACCCAGACTTTTGTACAGCTGCAGCATGATCTAATGGTTCTGAAACGCAATCCCTCGACCAAGACAAGCTCACACACTGAATGGCTTCTTAAAAAACCCATAAACCTGGGTGGAAACTTTCAAGGATGTCTGTACATGGACATAGAGATCTCTCTGTTCATCTACACTACCAACAATCTTACCATTATCCCAGTACCCTGTGTTCCTGTTACTCCCTCCAGAGTGAATCGCCTCCCACCTTTCCACATTAAACTCCATTGGTGAACTTTCAGTCCAGCTGTGCAGCTTATCTCAGCCTTTCTGTAACCTACAACATCCTTCGTCAATATCCACAACTCTACTGACCTTAGTGTCTTCTGCAAATTTACTAACCCATCCTTCAACCCATTCAGGTCATTTATATAATTGACAGCAACAGTGGACCCAAAACACATCCTGGCAGTACCCACCAGTAACTGAACTCCAGGATCGATATTTCCCATCAACTACTACCCTCTGCCTTCTTTCAGTGAGCCAATTTCTGATCCAAACTGCTAAATCACCTACAATCCCATGCCTCTGTAATATCGGCAAAAGCCTACCATGGGGAACCTTAACAAACGCCTTACAGAAATACATATACACCACACCAAGTGCTTTACCCTCATCCATCTCTTTGTTTACCTTCTTAAAGTACTCAACAAGGTTTGCGAGGGCACTACCTACCCTTCACAAAACCGTTTTGACTATCCCTAATCAACTTACTCATCTCCAGATGATTATAAATCCTATCCCCTACAAACCTTTCCAACACTTTACCCAGAATCAAAGTAAGGCTCACAGGTCTATAACTACCAGGATCGTCTCCACTCCCCTGATAGGGGTGGCACGGTGGCACAGTGGTTAGCACTGCTGCCTCACAGCGCCAGAGACCTGGCTTCAATTCCTGCCTCAGCCAACTGTCTGTGTGGAGTTTGCACATTCTCTCCGTGTCTGTGTGGGTTTCCTCCTGCTGTTCCGGTTTCCTCCCACAATCCATCATGTGCAGTTTAGGTGAATTGGCCATGCTAAATTGCCCATAGTGTTAGGTGAAGGGGTAAATGTATATAAACATGTTGAAATAAATGTCTGTAGGTTCACCCCTCAGTCTCCGATGCTCCAGGGAAAATAGCCCCAGCCTATTCAGCAACAACCCTGGAAACATCTTATTAATCTTTTCTAAACCCTTTCGAGTTTCACAAAATCCTTCTGACAGCAGGGAGACTAGAATTTCATAGTGTACTCCAATTGTGTTGTAACGTAGTAATCTGAGTATCCCAGTCTTGGTGCACAGTAAGTCCTGGAATGAACAATTTGTTTAGGATCTTAGCCATATCCAGAAGTCATGCACATCGATGGCTTCATTGATCTTTAAGGGCCTCCACTTTGTCCCGAGTTAGTCGTTTACTCTTATTGTATCTATATTATCTAAAATCAGTTTTGGATTGTACTCGTCCTTCTTTGCCGAGGCGATTTCATGTCCCCTTTCTGCATTCCTGATTTCCATCCTACAGTCCCTGTGATCCTCAGGGATTCCCTTGATCCAGCTGGCTATACCTGACATGTGCCCCCTTTTCCTTGATCAGACCCTCAATAGACAGCCAGTGTTTCCGAATGCTGTCAGCATTGAGCTGCACACAAACAGGAACATGTTGGCACTGATCGCTCAGTTTAACTCACTTTTAAAATATTCTCACGTGCCAGACTTCGCTTTCCCTTTAAATAGACTCTGCAATCACCTTTTGAAAGGTCCTGGCTAATACGATCAAGATTAGACTGGCTCTATTTTATAACTTGAACTTGTGGACCAGGCCTATCCTTTTCCATAGCTGTTTCCAAACTAATAGAACTGTGATCACTTTGGCAAAATGCTTTCCCACTAACACCTCAGTCCCTTTCCCTACCTTGTTTCCCAAAGGGAGGTCAGATTTTGCCCAATTCTGTTTTCAGGCCATTTATATATTGATTGCAAGTTTACTGGAAATCAATTACCAAATTCCTCCCTTGCAAACGCTGAACACTGGCAGTCCTGGTCTAAGATGGAAAGTGAAAAAAACATCTACTATAACAGCCCTATTATTATGATTGACATTTGAGATCTCCCGACATATTTGTCCCTCAGTCTGCCACTTGTTATTAGGGATTAGTAGGATAATCAAATCGAAGTGATGACCCATTCTTATTTCTCAATTCCGCTAACATAGCTTTGCTGGGTGATCCCACAGGAATATCCTCTAAGTACTGCTGGGATGAGTCATGCAATCAAAACCCATCACCACACGTCCTCTCTTGCCTCCCCTTCGATGCTTCCTGCAGCATCTCTACCTTGAAACAATGAACTGCCAGTACTGCCCCTCCCTCAGCTGTGTTTCTGTGATAACTATAATATCCCAGTCCCATGTTCAAATCCATGTCCTGAGTTCATCTTCCTTAGCTGTCAGGCCCCTTGCATTGAAATAAATGCAGTTTAATCATCCGTTTTCCCCCATTCCCTGCTATGTTCTTGCCTGCCTTATCTCTTGAAATGGCTCTGTTTAACTTGTGTACCAGCCTCAATCTTCTTTCTGACCCTTCGACTGTTTAAGATACAACACCCTGCCAGATTAAATTATATCCTCTCAAGAAACTCTAGCAATTCGCCCCATCAGGATGTAGGCCCCCCCTCCTGCTCCCAGTTCAGGTGCCTTCCCCACCCGGTCCACCTTTGCTGACACCTTCAGAGATCTTTGAGTTGTCCACTCAGGTCCCTGTGTTCCTCAGCACTCCGCAAGGTCCAAGCATTTATTTTGTCTGTCCTTCGCTTATCGTACCTCCCACAGGGTATGACCTCACATTGATCAGAACTAAACTCTGCTCAGATTATCATCAGATCGTCATCAGACTGTAGCCTGAGACCATCCCCCTCACTCTGAACAACACCCTCACCTTTGATGTCATCTGCAAACCGACTAATAATAACTTCTGCTTTCACATCGAAGTTATTATTCCCCAGAATAACCAGCGATCGTTCCTGCACAGATCCCTGTGGTACACCCGCTGGTGAAACAACTTCAAACACGGAAAAGATCATACACCAATTTTGTATCCAATTTGCCAACTTGCCTTGGATCCCATGGGCTCTTTCCTTTTGGATCAGCCTTCCATGTGGGAACTTGTCAAAGGCCTTAATGAACTCCATGGAACCCACATCATCTGCACTGCCTTCTTCAGTATTTTTAGACACCATTTCCAAAAACTAAACTGAATTCCTCCTACAGTATCTTCCTCTATCAAATCCGTGATGACTTAACCGAGTTGATCCTTGCATTTGCAAGTTTTGATTCATCCTCAGGGTGGTATCCAATAATTTCCCTCTGCCTGCTGTCAGACTATCTGCTCTGTAATTACCTGGCCTATCCCTGCTGTCCTTCCTGAACAAATGAACCACAGTAGTGATCCTCCAGTCATTCAGCACTTCACCTGTTTCCAGGAACGCATTATAGATATCCACCAGAGCCCCAGCAATCTCTTCCCTTACCTCCCATAGCAGCCTGGGATACATTTCATTGGGCACTGGGGATTTCTGCACCTTTTTATGCCTGTGAAAATATTTAGTACCTCCTCCTTATTGATCTTAACATGTCCTAGAACCTCACCATCCTGTCTGATATCCCCGGCTACAATGCCTTTCTCCTGCATGAATACAGATGGGAAGTATTCATTGAAGACCTCACCTATTTCCTCTGGCTCCATGCATAGATTGTTTCTTTGGTTTCTAACAGACCTCACCCTTTCCTCAGTTACCCTTTTATTCTAACTATACTGACAAAGTACCTTGTGGCTTTTCCTTCACAGTATCTGACGAGGATATTTCACAGCCATTTCTCAGGACCCCGTTGCACTCCCTATCCTTGTGAATGGCTTCACCTGGTTTTATTGCACTGTGTTTTCTTCATCAAACTCACGATATCCCTTGATCTGTATTTGCTGGACTTGCTGCCTTTACTACTCCCTCTTCATGAGCACAATGTGAATTGAGTATCAGGCGTTAGGTAAGAAGTTAAAAAGCAGGACCTCAAGGGCAGTGATCGCTAGATTACTCCTGGTGCCACCTACCCCTGTGAGGATAGACATAGAAAGATAGGCCGGGGGGTGGATGCATGCCTGAGGAGCTGTTGGAGGGGGCAGGGTTTTCAGTTCTTGGATCATTGGGATCTCTTCTGGGATAGAGATGACCTGTATAAGGGGGGGGAATAGGTTAGACTTGAACCAGAGGGGCACCAGTATCACCGCGGGGAGATTTGCTCGTGTTAGCCTGGGAGGTTTAAACTAGTTTGGCAGGAAATTGGGACTCTGATTCAGAGAGGGACCATCGAAAACTGAGGAGAAAATACATTAGCCATCGAGAGCAAGTTTCCTATTCAGGATATCCAGGGGCACAGACGAGGGAGGGAAAAGACTTCTGGTTTAAAGTTCATTTATTTCAATGCATGAGGCCTGACTGGTAAGGCAGATGAGCTCAGAGCATGGATTAGATCTGGGGACTGCGATATTATAGCTATAACCGAAACATGGCTGAGAGAAGGGCAGGACTGGCAACTCAGTGTTCCAGGATACAGAAGCTACAGGCGGGACAGAAGGACAAATAAGTCAGAAGGGGAGTTGTCCTTTCGGTAAGGGAGGACATAACACCAGTGCTTAGACAGGATACACTTAAAGAGTCATCAAATGAGGCCACATGTTTAGAACATAGAAGCAAACCTGTTTGTTGGGACTGTATTATAGACTCCCAAATAGCCGGCAGGTCCAGAGGAGCTGATGTGTAGAGAGATTGGAAATACCTGTCGGAATAATAGAGTAGTATTGGTTGGAGATTTTAATTTTCCCAGCATTGACTGGGTCACCCACAGGGTAAAAGGCCCGTGACTGAGCGCAATTTGTCAAATGTGTCCAAGAATGTTTCCTAAATCAAGATGCAACTCTAACAAGGTCCAACTCTCCTCAGGCGGGTGCAACACTGGACCTCCCCTCAGAAAATGTGGTCGGGCAAGTGACTGAAGTGTCAGTCGGAGAGCACTTTGGGTCCAGTGACCACAGTGTCTTAGTTTTAACATAGTTACCCAAAAAGATCAGACAGATCCACTGATTAAGGTGTGAAACTGGAGCAGGACCAGGTTTGGGGCCATGAGGCAGGATCTAGCAGAGGTCGATTGGGTGAATTAAAAATAACACAATACCAGGTTATACTCCAACAGGGTTATCTCAAAGCACCAGCTTTCAAAGTGCAAGTGATCATCTTAAAAGATGAAAACTTAAACTAAATTTGTTTGGTATTACATTCCATGACACTGCAATCCTGTTGCTATAAATTCTGTACCTTATGATTATGCTCCACAACAACTTGAGGAAGCAGCGAACCTAAACCAATCACTCCCAAATAAACATGCTGGACTGGAAGCTGGTGTTGTGTGACTTTTAACTTTGCCCATCCCAGTCACTACCGGCTCCTTCACATCATGCTAGCGTGAACTGAGTGAGTCTGTTTGAAGGAAAAGGAATGACTGGCAAATGGAAGCCTTTTAAAAGTGTGATATTAAGAATTCAGGGCAAATTTGTCCCTGTTAGAGTGAAGGGAAAAGCTGGCAGGTTTAGGGATTCGTGGCTTATGAGAGATATTGGTCTGGAAAATAAAGACGGTATACATTGGATTTAAGCTTTCCATATCTACCTCACCTTGCTCACCAGACTGATTGACACAATCAATCTGTGAAGACCCTACAATCCTCTCATGCCCCTGCAGCATTCCGATCTGTAGAACCCGCTACAATGCCTGTGACTCTCCTAATCCAGCTCCTATAAGATTCCCTATCTGTGTGACATCCAACCGTCGCCAGCACACACCCTGTCAATGCAAGCTCCTCCAGTCTCTCTATCTATTCACCCATCTCTATAACCTTCTCCAGCTCTTACACCCCTGTCTGTGTAAACATCACCGTCCCCTACAACACTTCCCACTTTGACCAACTGTAAGAGATTACAAATGCTCCCTTATCTGTGAAACTATCTCCAACCAAAATTGCCCTTGTTATCTCCTGGAAAATCTGTCCGATTCCACATCCTACATGTCTAAATAACCTGCACAACCTAAACCTTCCTGTATCTATAAACATCTACTGTCACGACTACCCTCCATAACTCTGTATGTTCTTCCCATCTGTACAACCGTCTTTACCTCTGTCATCTGCTCCCGTCCCTAAACAATCCTGTCTGTGTAAACCTCCCCAACCTAACAACATCCTTATCCCTGTAAAGTGCTCCACCCCTCCCAATCTTCTTTACTCAGTGAAACCCTTCCAGCTCTCCACATCTCTGCAGGGTCCTGCAGTTCCATAAAACATCCCTCTATGTGTAACTTCCACCAGAGACCACTACCCACCATATTTCTAATCCCCTGCTTATCCCTCGATCTCTGTTCCCAGCTTCAGTCCCGACAACCCTACCTCCATATACAACATAATCAAGTCCTTGCAATCCTCCAGATCTGAGGAAACTCCAGCAGACATTGTCACTCCCTCATGATCTCTGACTGCCTACAGCGATTTGAAACTTCTGCAATTCAATAACATCTCCAGTCTCCGGGCCGATCATGGTGAACTGCTCCAAACCTCTCAACCCTCCCTGCCTGTGTTCATCATCAAGTTGATACAACTCGTCTCATGTCTGTAGTGCCCTGCAGACCCTACAATCCTCCCCGTTTTTGTGAATTCTGCCTATCACTATTACTGTCCCTGTCTGTGTAACTGCCTCCAGTTCCTACAGCCTCTTTACTGTGTAGCCCCCATCAGACCCTCCTTCAGGTCTATATCCTCCAACTTGCTGAAACCTGCTGTCACCATTGCAATCCCCATTATTACTGAACATTGCTTCGTCTTTAAAACCATCCCTATCAGTGTGATCTCCTCCACTGCGTACAACACTCCCAGTCTGTGCAATGGGCGATGTGTGGTTTTATAAATGGGGAATTTTTAAAAAATCTGTTGGATTCTATATTTTGGTGTGACCATAATAGGCAGAATATATAAGGGTGGGGGAGGCTAGTAGCAGCCGAAGTATATTTGAAATTTAGGAAGCATTTTGATAAGTTTCAACAGGGGCTAAATATTAGCTCAGGAGAGAATAGGGACCCTGAAAGGTCAATGATGTGATGTATTGAACGGAGTTCACATTGGATAACAGGATGGTTTAAAATGAAAAAAGGTTGATAAAACCTTGGGACATGATCAGATGTATCCCAGCGCTCTGTGAGAAGCTCGGGAGGAATTTACAGGGTACGTCACAGAAATATTTGTATCATCAACAGCCACTACAGCCCAGTGAGACTGATGGAAGAGGTGGGTAAGTTGTTGGAGGAGATTCTGAGAGAAAAGATCATCATGCATTTGGAAAGGCAAGGATGGATCAGCGATAGTCAGCATGGCTTTGTGCATGGGAAACCATGGCTCACAAACTGGATGGAGTGTTTGTGGAGGTAGAAAAGTGATAGATCAAGGCGGAGCAGTGGATGATGTCCACATTAACTTTAGCAAGGCCTTTGACAAGGTTCTGCATGGCAGACTGGTTAATAAGTTTAGATCACACATAATTAAGGATCACTCACCAACTGGATACAAAACAGGATTGACTGTAGGAGACAGAGCTGCTCATAGAGAGTTGCTGCTCAAACTGAAGGCCTGTGACCAACGATGTGTCATGGGGTTCGGTGCTGGGTAATCGTTGTGCATCATTTATATGAACGGTTTGGATGATAACACAGGAGTCATGGTTAACAAGTTTGTGAGTGAGACTGGAAGTGGTGGTAAAGTGGACAGTGAAGAGGATTATCTGAGAGTGGGCCAGTGAGTTTACAAATAGCAAGTGGAGAAATACACAGTGTTGCACTTTGGTAAAGCTGACCAGAGCTGGACTTGTACAGTCCGAGACCCAGGGATGCTGGTAAAAGGTTCTTTGAAAGTGGTGTCACAGGTAGACAAGCAGATGTTTGGGATGGTTACCTTCATTGGTCAGTGCATTGAGATTAGGAGTTGGGATGTCATGTCATGTTATATCTGTACAGGACATTAGTGAGGCCATCATAAAAATAGTGTTGATTACCTGTAAAAAAGTTAACTGGTTCATGTCTGTCCTTGAAGAAAGGACGTCTGATATTGTTACCTAACATCTCACACCATGGCTCACGTGTGACTCCAGACCCGTAGCAATATGGCTGACTCTGAGCTGCCCTCTGGGAAATTAGCTGTGGGGCAAAGAGTGCTGACTCAAGCAGTGACATCCTTATTGAATGAATGAATAAATAGAAAATACGTGTCCCTCCCTACCTCTGCAAACCCCTCCAGCGCAGCAATCCGTACTGGCTTTGTAACACCGTTCAGGCCCTTGCCACTCTCTGTAACACTCTCACCACCTCCAGCACCTTCACCTCTCCCTGCTCCTATCATCTGATTAAACCCTGACCATGTTTCCCCTTCCTACTGCACTCCTCCTGCTAGTAGACACATAGCAATCCCTTTAACAAATACTTCCATATTTCTAAAGCATTGGCTTCTTCAGAATTGTTAGGTTTTTTTGTCTTCTGCGCATCGCTTAAAGAAGTCTGGTAAATCCTGGGAATTACTGAGCCAAGACCGTCCAAAGTGGGGGAGGAGCATTGGGACGGCGTCGAGCAGCTGAACACTTGATGTGGGGAAAAAGGGGAATCCAGGAGAAAACAGCACAAGGAGCGCGTTGTCACACCAATGTCCCAGCCATCCCCATCCCACAGCCACCTTCTGCCCCAAGTGTGGAAGGCCACGTCGGTCTGTACAGCCACCCACAGACTCCCCTGAGAGTGGGAGAGAGTCAGCCTCATTCGTGACCCACCGCCAATGAGATGGTGAGATAGGGAAGTTGAATCCCCTTTCAGTTGTCCTACTGTCTTTGTTACAAATTCCAATAATTCCCTGTCCAATGCCATGCCTCACAATGTAATGCTGTAAAGGGGCCTTAACACTGCCCTTCACCTTCTGTGTTCTGAGTCTTATTACCCAGGATTTGGTTTCCTAATGATTGATAATCAGAGGCCCCATATAATCCCATTGTTATCCCTAACTATGAGAGTTTCCCATTCTCCTTCCCACTCTGTCTGACTTTCCACAATGTTGTGTAGCCGTGAATATTAAGGCTCCACCTTTTGTTCACCCTGTGACCACGTCTCCCTGATGGTCATTAGATAGAAATCACAGTCACACGAGCATATCCCTTATTACAAATGCTTCGTGCATTCAACTTACGAAATAGTAATTTACTTTTGAAATCACAAATTCCTGTAACAAACCTATCTGCTGATGTATAGTTTTAGTTAAACTTAGTCTCTTCCTGTTTCTTCCTGTTTTTCCTCAGCCACAGCCCCATGCTTCAATATTAACACTGGTCCCAGAACTGTACCATCCCAATAAAATAGCTGACTCCTCCCTGAGTACTGGTAGCAGTGCCCACTGCATCAGACCCACTTCTTCTAACACCATGGTTTGATCCTGAAATCTTCCTGCACTCTGGTGATATCACTCAGTCTCTCTCCATTTATTACCCCTCACTGTGTGGGTCTAATTGCTGCTTCTGTCAGCGTCTCTCACTCTTACAGCTACTTCGGATCCGGAGCCAAAACAATCCTCCGATCCGTAACAGCACAGACCAGGTATGGAGACTGGGATTTTTGTGATCTCTACTGGACTCAGTGCTACTCTACATGAGGTATCCTCACTGCATCAGTCTAATTTCCCATTCTATCTATTTTTGTCTCATGCAGGTAATCAGGATGTTCTGAACTCCTGTCTCATCCATCACCTCATTGAAGACGCTTGGTCAGCCAGAGAGAGATGGAGAGGGAGATCTGGAGCCTTCAGTAAATCCTGCAGCCGGTAAGATCAATCATGGTAAACAGCACAGGGTGGAGTTAGTGGCCATCTTTATTCAGACCTGGAACACAGGACATAGTTACAATACTGGGCAAGGAACAGCAACATTCTCGGCTTCATTCCCACCATATTGTGAGGGCCCTGCTGTCACCTCTGCTGTACTGGAACTCCCTGAGACTGCACAGGAGGTCCCAGGCATCAGTTTTGGCACATACTCTACGAGTGATTTCAGTAATATACTACAGTCCCGATAATCCTTCCTCTATTTGGAATCTCCTCTAGTACACACAATGCTGTCTGTCTCTGTCAGGTTCTCCAATCCCCTACACCCTAATCCCTAAACTTCTGCAGTAGATACTAAATTCCTTCATCCCTGTAATTGCCGAGCCCTTTCTATCCCTGTAAGCTCCTCCTACCAATGCCACCCTCCATGTAAATGTGTTTTGTCTCTAACCTCTCCATCCATCCCTATCTGGGTAAACGTCTCCAGCTCTTACAACCCTTCCTTACCTGTGGAAAAAATCGTAACCTCCTTATTGTTCGACTAATCTTCGATCTTAATCTATTTAAACTTCACCCTCTCCCTACCAACCCTCCCGACCACAGGAACTTCATTCATTTTGTTCAACCCTCCCCATTTGTGTAACTGTCTCCAACCCAGTCACCTGGCATTCTCCATTGCCTTCCTACCTATACAGCCTCCAGAACCCAGAAGCCTTCTTATATCTGTAAACATCTGCAGTCACTACAACCTTCCATATCTCTGTCAATATACACAATAATCTCCTACTGAAACACTCCCTGTCTGTGCCTCTCAGTCTGCCTGCCTCTCCCTATATCCATCCCTATCCCTTCTCCAGAATCTAATCCAGCTCCCTCTACCTCTGTAAAGTCCTCCAATCCTCAAACCCCTTTGTCCCATGAACATTATTGCCCAGATTTATCTCGAAAATCCTCTAGTCCCTGTAAGCCTCCCTATCTCTGCAACCTCTATCCATCCGTTCATCCTCCCACTACTGAGGAATGACTCCCTGTATTCGCCATAAGGCAGATGGAATGACAGTGAACAGATATGATGGAACTGTCATTCCGGAGATGTAGCTGTAGAATGACCATCGCTGGGAAAGGAATATTGAAGGGTTGTTGGGATCTAGGCAGGACAGGCAAAAAGGCAACCAAGTTGTGAAGAAAGGATGAGGTTAATGCATTAATGAGATAGCCACGTGGAACTGAAGATCAAAATTTGGAATCTATTTGGATGGAGCTGGGAATGAACAAGCAGCTGCAGCAATCATTGGCTGGAATTCTTTTAAAGGAATCAACCAGTGATGGGAATGTCAATATGGTTACAGTCAGGACACTGAATGTACTTGTAGCAAGGGCAGTACAGTAACTGTGTGAGACAGTGGTCTCCATCCCGAAAGGATAACTAATGAGTATCAGGGCTGTAATGGATGGAATCCTGGATTGGATACGAGATGGTTTTCTATAACATCATATCAAGGGGCCAGCAACAAATTTTTCCAGTGGAGTTCAAATGCTGTGTAGTAATAAATATCCAATAGACCCATTTTAGAGGAGTTTTGTGAGGAAAGACCCATAGTGTTATAATGCAGACATTGCGTTCGAGTTAAGACCACAAGATGTTGAGCAGAATTAGGCCATTTGTCCCATTGAGGATGCTCTGTCGTTCAATCAGATCATGGCTGATCTGATACTCTCCAACTCTAAATTCCTGCCTTTTCCACAAAACCCTTGTTTCCCTGATCCATTAACATCTGACCATCTCTGCTGTCAATATTCTTAATGACCCAGCCTCGACAGACCCCTGCAGTCAGGAATTCCCACAGATTCCCTACCCTCTGAGTGAAGACATTCCTCCTCATCTCCATCTTAAATGGGTGAGCTCTTGCTGGGATTTTCTGCCGTCTGGTTACACATTCTCACACAATTGAAACAAAAGGAAGTGACAAAGGTAATTATTGCAGCTGAAATGAAAATTGGTGGAGTTGGGGTGAATGAGCAAGGAGAGCCAAGGTTGCAGGAGGTTACTGATCAGTTGGAAAGATGTGCAAAGAAATGGCAAATTAGGTTTAATCTGTACAAGTGTGAGGTCATGTCAAATTCAAGAAGAAAGTTAGGATACTGAGGGACATTGATATACAGAAGGATGTTGGTGCACTGAGTGGTAAGGTCCTAGAGAGTGTTACTGAACAAAGAGACCTTGGAGTCCAGGTTCATAGTTCCTTGCAAGTATAATCCCAGGTAAATAGGATAGTGAAGAAGTTGTTTATTCTGCTTGCGTTTACTAATCAGAGCACTGAGTAGACGAGTTAGGAGGTCATGTTGTGGCTGTACAAGGGATTGGATAAGCCACTTTTGGAATATTGCATGCAGTTCTTGTGTCCTCCCTATCAGAAGGATGTTGTATAAATTGCAAGGTTTCAGAAAAGATTTACAAGAATGTTGCCAGGATTGGAAGATTTGAGCTAAAGGGAGAGGTTGAATGGGATGGGGCAACTTGAGGGGTGACCATATAGAGATTTATACAATCATGAGAGGCTTGGATAGGTTTAACAGACAAGGCCTTTTCCCTGAGGTAGTGGAGTCCAGAACCAGAAGGCCTAGGTTCGGGGTGAGAAGGGAAATATATAAAAGGAACCGAAGGAGCAACTTTTTCAGGCAGAGGGTGATGCCTGAATGCAATGACCTGCCAGATGAAGTGGTGGAGACTGGTACAATTACTGCATCTAAAAGGCATCTGGATGTGTATACGAACAGGAAGGGTTGAGGGGGATTTGGGCCAAGTGCTGGCAAATGAGACAAAAATATGTCAGCGTATGTGGGCAGCGTGAACGAGATGGACTGAAGAGTCTGTTTCTGTGCTGGACGTCTCTATGACTAAATGTTTTCCACTGTCCATTTCCAGCCATACACTTCACTGTTTCCCCTGTTTACCTTGGTCAATTCTCCTTTCAAACACATGTAAATGGCTTTGGTTGTGATTGTAGGGTGTGCTTTTTTGGTCACTTTAAAAATCCATCATCTCACAGAATTCCACAACACTACAATTTCCCAGAGGATATCTCAGTGTGACATTACTCGTTCACTCAGCTTCTACACCCAACGGTCGATCTGAGATAGTCACGTCCCTGGCCATTTTCACAACGTGTTATTCAAAGAAACACTGACCCAAACACTTGAAGAGGAGTTCGGAGAATATCATTTTTGACAAAGACTGAAGTCTCCCAAAATGATCACATTGCCTTTGCATTAGACAGGGATTCATTGGAAAGTGTAACAGTGTTGAGCAATGAAATGCTATCAGGCAGCCTAAAAACTGTTTTTGACATGTGTTACTCATAATCTGCATTCAGGTTGATTCAACTGCATCATCAGATGCCAAATGCATTCTCTGTAATGTCTTTGTTACCCATTACTGTCAGGGTTATCCATCCTGCACTCCCTGAGACCCCTCAAGCATGGGTACAATTGAATATTTATGTTCCACCTTTTGCTTTTCCTCTAACCACATCTTCCTGGTGACTAAATCTTATTTATCTCTGTGTCACAAGTCTATTACCTTATTGCAGATACTTTGTCAATTCCAAAAAAAACATTGTAATTGACTCCTTCCCAGAATGTCCTGTCACTCTAATTCACTGATGTACAGTTTTAGTTAAACTCTGTCCCTTCCTGTTCCTTTCTGCTTGTCTTCAGCCACATTCCCCATGCTGTTCCAATGTGTTCCCTTTTCTCTTTGTATTTGGAAAGCTCCTTTCACCTGAACCCTGTCCCTGCATCTTCTCTGTCAATTAAAGCCCTGTCCATAAACCTACCGACATAATTTGCCAGGACGCTGGTCCCAACAGTGTTGTTTTTAATTCACTCCATGGGATGTTGCTGTCTCTGGCTGGCCAGCATTTCACGCCCACCCTCGAGCTGCCATTGAGCCGAGTGCCTTCTGAGACTATTAGAGAAGGCAGTTTAGAGTCAACCCCATTGCTCTGGGTCTGGAGTCATGTGTAGGTCAGAGCAGCTGCCTATCGCAGATTTCGTTCCTGAAAGGATATTGAGCACTCAGATGGGTATCCCTGCCACTGTCATTAAATTCTGGATGAAGAGTTTAGTGAGAGTAACACTAGGCCATCGCCTGTCCCACTGATAGCTCCCTCATCCCTGACTACTGATCCCAGTGCACCATGAATAAAAACCCTTCTTCTTGACCATGGTTTGATCCTGATACCTTCCTGCAATTTGATGCTATCACTCAGTCTCACTCCATGTGGTATCTGTCACTGTGAGAGTCTAATTGCTGCCAGTGACTGCAGCTTTTGCAGTCTTTGTGGTACTCAGCGCCATTCTCCCTGTGCAATCCTCACTGCATCAGTCTAATTTCCCATTCTGTCTATTTCTCTGTCTCCTGCAGGTACTCAGGATGTTCCTGACTCAACAAACCTCCCAATTGCTGGGTGTGTCATTCATCATCTCATTAAACACAATCGGTCTGCCAGAGGGCAGGGAGATCTGGTTTCTTCAAGAAATCCTGCAGCCAGGTCAGGTCACTCACAGTGAACAGAGCAGAGCGAATTTAAGGGAACGAAGTTTAGTCCGGAAGACATGACACAGATATAGTGTTGATGGGTAAATACAAAGCATGATGGGCCCAGACTCAATCCACACTCTCTTGTTTACTTTCATCACTGCTGTACTGAGCCTTCCTATGTCAATATAGGAAGTTGATCGTTATCAATCCAGGCCTGTGGTGTCTTAGTGAGGATCTGGACAACAGAGGGGAAAGGAGGCCTCCCTCAAGGAGATGGTATTGAAACCTGGGATCTTTTTGTTCTATATTCGCCCACTCACACTGTCTCTTGTCTTGTGATAGGGCCACACAGCAAGGAGACATACCTTTTGGTCCAATGCATCTGTGCCAGTGTCTTGAATGCTTGTAATTCCCAGAAAAGTTCCAATTTCTGTAACCTCCACCCCTCCCATAATCCTGCTGTTTATTTGAAACCTACTCCAATGCTGACGATGCTCCCTATGTGTAATTTGCACCAAACTCGGTAAAGTGCCCAATCTCAGTAACCTCATACTGCACTCAGTACAATAATCTCTATTTTTGTAGTTTTCCACAATAACTACAATCCACCCTGTCTCTGTGAAATCCTCCAGCCTGTACAATAATACTCACCTGTGTACTTTCCCCAAGCCCCAAGAGAATATGATATCACTGTAACCTTCTGCAGGCCCTATCCCATTCCTGCCTCCTGGCCTATAGCACCACATGACCTCTGTAACCATCTCCCATCGCGACCGGACTCTTTATCTGTGAAAAAACCTCCAGATCCTTTTTCAGCTGCAACAACACTTCCCATCTCTCTGTGCTCCTCCCTGCCCCTCAAATACTCTCTCTTTGTGTAGCTCTGCAGTTTGGGATGGTTCAGTGGTCAGCACTGCTGCTTCACAGCGCCAGAGAGGCAGGTTCAATTCCAGCCTCGGTGACTGTCTGTATGGAGTTGGCACATTGTCTCCGTGTCTTCATGGGTTTCCTCCCACAGTCCAAAGATGTGCAGGTCAGATAAATTGGCCATTCTAAACTGACCGAGCTTTAGGTGCATTATTCAGAGGGAAGTGGGTCTGGCTGGATTACTCTTTGGAGAATTGGTGTGGACGTGTTGGGCCAAAGTGCCATTTCCATATTGTAGGGAATCTAATAAAATCTAAACTCTCCATCTGCGTTCTATATTAATGACCCTAAAAATATCCCTCTAACAATTAAACAGCTCCAAACATCCCAAACTCTGTAAACTACGAAAGCTCCAACATCCCTCCTTATCGGTGTAACCTCTTCCTGAAAACCTCTCAACATGTGGAGACCCCACAGTCCTCCATATCTGTGTAATCCAGCAGGTCCCTGCATTCCTCCCGACCTGTAGAACCCAATCCAATGCCTGTGAGTCTCCCAATCCAGTTCCTGCAAGACTCATTATCTGTGTAACATTCTCCCATCACTATCGCCCCACCCTGTCAATGTAAACTCCTCTAGTATCTCCATCCATCTAATCATCTCCATAACCTTCTACAGCTCTTGTACCCTATCTAGTAAATGTCACCCTCATCTATAACCCTCCCTACGGTAGGAACCGTTCCACAGATTCATCACCCTCTGGCTGAATACATTCCTCCAGATCTCCATTCTAAAGGGTTGTTCCTTCACTCTGAAGCCGTGCTCTTGAGCCGGGGTCTCTCCAGCAGTGAAAACATCTCCCCACCCCCGTCCACTCCATCTAGGCCCCTCAGTATTCTGTAAGTTTGAATGAGATCCTGTCACCGCCGCCTCTGAAAATTCATCAAGTACAGACTCAGAGACTTCACCAGCTTCTCATATGACAAACTTTTCATCCTGGGCTCTTCCTTGTAAAACTAGTTCTTGTACCCACTCACATCCTTTGTCCAGACTGTTAATATATAACATGTACAGCGTAGTCGCAACACTGACCTCTGCGGAGTTCCCCTCGTCAGCAGTTCCCATCGTGAAAACGACCCCTTTATACCTACCCTCTTCTGCTAATCAGCCAATCCTCTACCCATGTCAACCATGTTGTTCTGAAACTGAACTTTTATTTCACAAACCCTGCTGGATTTGTTTTCCTGTCTGGCTGTGAACAAGCAGAGTAGATAAAAGGGAGGAATGGTTTGTCGGGATTTTCAGAAACCTTTCAACAAGGTCCCACTGAAGATGTGGATAAGCAAAATTGGCAAATGTGGGATTGGAGGGAATGTACTGGCATGGATTGGGAATTTTTCAACAGAAAACCAAGTGGGAATAAATGGATTAGTGCTTGACCCCTAACTATTCACAAAGGGATTTGATACATTTGATGGATGGACAAGATCTACTGCTTCCGTGTTTGTTGCTGACACAGAACGAGATGGGAATGTGGGTTGTGTGGATGAAGCAAAGGGGACATGGACAGTCCATGAGTTTCATTTGTACAAATTCATTGATGTGATGTGGCAATCACTTGCTTGGCCGTCATTACCTTTCCATTTGTAATTCCTTGGAGAAGGTGGTGGGAAGCTGCCTTCCTCACCCAGTGCAATCCTTTAGGTGTAGGGACAGACACAGTGCTGGGAGGATGGAGCGTGGCTTGGAGAGCACCTTGGAAATGCTGGTGTTCCTCTGCACCTGGAGCTCCAGGGAATAGTGGTTCCGGGTTTGTGAAGTATTGCTGAAAGGGCCTTCCTGAGTGACCTAAGTGCTGCTTGTAGATACATTATTTATTTATTTATTCACTCATGGTTATGAACATTGCTGGATGTATTGTTGATTTGGAGTTGTCCCTGAGAAGCTGGTAGTGAGCTCCCTTCCTGAGCCACTGCACCAGCTGTTGGAACTGTTGCTATCTGTGTCCCCTCCATCTGGCGCTACAACACTCATGTCTGTAACTGCATACAGACAATGCAGCTCTCCCTGTATATGTGACATTCTCCTCTGCCGACAACTCTTATTGTTCATCAGAATGTCTCACCACCTCCATTGCCATCTGTGCTAGTGATCTCTCAAATTTCCATATTCTTGTTTAAACTTCTGATCACCTACAACCTCTTCCTTTCTAAATTTGTAACTCCTCAGTACCTGTAACTCGCCATATGACAATACAGGTTCCCTTCCTTAAATCTCTGTGAATTACAGCGACTGGTTGTGCTAAATTGGTACTTTTCATCCTCCTCATCCATCTTAGCTCTTCCAGCCCCTACAATCCCACTGTTTAGAATCCTCCCATCTCTGTACCTCCTTATGTTCTGATTGTCCTTGAACACCACGAGTGCTTCAAACATCTGTAACCCCCCAGTTACTGCGAGTCTTCTAACTCTGTAACATCCAACAGTCTCCAGTGCCACACAACACTCCCTGGCAATCAATTTGAATTTGTTGAAGTCTTCACATCTCAGTAAGCAGCTCACAAAAATCCCTTTAGACTCTACAAGGCTCCATCACCAACAGGCCGCCATCTCTCTACTTCTTTTGCTTCCCTCAGTGCCTACAACACTCCCTGTATCTTCCAATAACCTGCTTTAGACACTGCAGGTCTGCCTAACTCTCCAGATAACCTGTTCCATCCCCAACAGCTCCCTCAATCACTGTAACACCGTCTACTCTGTCTAATCCTTCTCTTTTCCACTGTCCTTCAGGCACAGCGCAATCCTGTGAGGGATCAGTGTGCAATGGGATGTTATACATCTCAGCTGAGGCTTGAGGCCTACCATTACCTGGAAGTCACAAAGGGAGAGAACCTGAGAGAGAGCACCACAGAGCTGGAGAATATTAATCAGCAGTGAGGATTGAGGCCGACTGGAACTTGGAGTTGGAGAAACAGCAGAGCAGGAGGCGCAAAATCAGCACCGAGCCACAGAGGGAGTGACCATGTGAGGGAATAACTTGAAGCAGGAACATAAGGTTCACTCACGCCTGGGAGTTTAGAAGCACCAAAGTGAGAGGATATAAATCAGCACTGAGGATCGAGGCCTAGTCATACCTGGAAATCATAGAGACAGTGACCCTGTGAGGGAGCAGAGTGGAGTGGGAGCTGGAGCATTACACATACCTGGGAGTCACAGAGATGGTGACCCTGTGAAGGGGCAAAGTGGTGTGGGAGCTGGAGGACCTGGGAGTTACAGAGATAACTTTCTGCTGCTGGGACCTGCCTGCACTGAGTTTGAAACAAGTGCAAGAGCCATCAAAGAAAAGGCTGTAAGTTCATTGGCTGATAAATTCTCTGTTATTAGCGACTGTCAGTTAATTGCTATAAGTTGGCATTTTTTTTCAACATCTGAAATAAGGGTTGAACACAGAAATAAGAGGGAGAAGTAAAATTGTGAGCCAATATAATAAATTACCCTCAGTAAGCCACAGTTGAATAAGGGATTTAAGCATTTTGTTATTTCCTGGATGTTAACTTCATTCTAAGTAGTTAATTAAGTAACTCGGGACAAAATGCATTTTAGGACATGTTTGTCAGATGGAAAATGTGTTCTGTTAATTGGGAAGTCATAGCCCCTGCTCGTGTCCTAGATGGACACTGTGTCATGGAGCTCAGACAGTGACTAGAGACACTATGGGACATCTGTGATGCTGAGATTAAGTGGAAAGCACACACACAGAGCAGATCACCCTGCAGACATGACGGCCTGGAAGAAGGAAGGGTCTGGGGGGTTTGCCAATTGAAGAGAAACAGTCAGGGAATACAAGCATATCCTGGTGTTTCCCTCCCAAATCAATTTCCCAGTTTGGAAGCCGATGAAGGTGTTAGCTGCTCAAGGGAGGGCAGTCAGAGCCATGTCTGTGGCACCACAAGCAGCCTGACTGTACGGGGGGGGGGGGGGGGGAGAAGGAAGGAGGAGCAATAGTCACAGGAGAGACAGGAAAGTGAAGAAGGTGTCAGTGTGTCTGTAATTCCAGGATAGTGGGGTTAAGAATGTCGCTGTGTCTGCAGAACATTCGTCTGAGGGACAGTGAGCAGTCAAAGATCATGTCAATGTTGGTAGGAATGACCTGGGTCGGAAGGGTGAAGCGGTCTGGGAATCAGAATTTAGGGAGCTAGGTGGATGGTTAGCAAGCCGGTCCGCAAATGTAGCAATCCCTGGAATACTCCCAGGGCCGTGTCCAAGTGAGAACAGGACTCGGAGTTTTATGTAGATGAGAGTGTGACTGGAACGATGGTGCAGTAGGAAGGGCTTCAGATTCTTGGGACATTGGAACTGGTTCTGGGAAGGCAGCAACTGTACAAGCTGGATGGGCTAACGTGACAGAGCTGGGACTGAATTTCTTATGGGGTTTTTTTTGGGAGGGATTGTAAATAACTTGGTGTGTGCTTAGGATCCAAAAAGAAATAGTAGAGGAGAATACCAGGATTCTCAAAATAATGGGAGATACAGTTGGTAATAATTGACAACAACACGTTTAACAGTGTAAGATGGAGTGAGAAAGAAAGCCTTAATCTGAGGTACTCTGCATGGACCTGAATACTGGGAGTGTGCGGAGTTACAGACGCAGTTTGTGTGTGGAAATCTGATGTACTGATCACTGAGAGCTGGCTCAAGGAATGGCAGGACGGCATGTTAAATATTGCTGGGTATAAAATATTCCAAAATGATAGAAGGGAAGGGAAAGTATTAAGGTAGAAGTATTGGTTTAGATTAGCGTTACTTAAGGAGTCCAAGAGAAAGAGGATCCATCCAAGGACGGAATGAATTTGGCTGGAACTACAGAACAAAAAGTGTACAATTACACTGTGAGGTAAAGTCTGTCAGCCAGCAACCAAAGAAATGATGGAGAGAATAAATATGCAGGCGCATTTGAGAGCGATGACAGTGTTACAGATTAGTTATAATGAGAAATTTAATTATTCAGATCTTGACTGGGTTACTGGTGGTGCAGCGTCCTGAGGGGTGAGTGTTCCTGGATTACATGGAGGAGAGCTCACTGCAGGAGGATGTGTCCAGCCCAAGAGAGCATGTACTGTTGGACCTGGTCCTTGGGGAAGAAGTGGGGCAAGTGGATCCAGTGTCAGTAGGGGATCGTTTTGGGGGGCAGCGATCATTTTATTGTAACGTTCAGGATGATGATAGAGAATGCTATCCAATAATTGAGAGTGAGAATTAGTTGACTGAGAGCAGCCTTCAATGGGGCAAGAATGCAGCTGGGAACGTTTCAACAAGGCCAGTGAAATGTTAGCTTTAAACAGCTCAGATGTGAACCAGCTCAGATGTAGCTGGGATTATGGAGATGGGGTTGCAGTGTGACCATGACTGGGAACTGGATAATTAAAGGTTTTCCCCATTTCTACAGGAAGGGTATATAGGCCAACACAGTGAAGGAGCATTGTGTATAAAGGATGGGATCAGTAATATTGTGATGCTAATCAATTTACACACTGCTCCTCCTTGCCCTCACCGTCATCTCTGCGTATTGATTCTATCAGATATTGGTTACCTTTGAAAACTTCAGAAAATAGCACAGTATAGACAAGATCAATCTGTCCACTGTCTGCATTGGACAAGAGGTAATGTTGTTTTTTAAAGTCCTAGTTCTGTCTCCCCGGATACCATAGGACTTCAACTGCAGATCCCGGCACCTTTATAAAATGGTTTGAGAGTTTCTGCCTCTACTCCGCTTCCATGTGTGCCTCCTAGATCCCGACCATACTCTGGGGGAAATAACAACTTTCCTCACCATTTTTCTGATATTTCAGTCAATTATATTAAATATTCACCACTGGTAAAGCAGTTTACCAACAGGAACAAGATGTTAATTCCCTCTGTACCCAGGCCCCTGACAGCGTGTGCACCCCAATCAAATCTCCTCTCAGCATCCTCCATTCGTATCTTTCCTCATAACTGCACTTCCACTGTCACAGGGTGAAGAATCTCCTCTGTACTCTCTCCAGTCCAATTCCATCCTTCCATGTGATGGGGTGACCAGAACTGTACACAGTCCCCAAGCTGTGACTGAACTCATTCTTTATGCATTTCCAGCATAAGCTTCCTGCTCTGAAATTCTGCACATTGGCTGATAGAGGAAATGATGCCATTTGCTACATTAACAAGATTATTGATGTTTCCAACTACCTTCATTTATCTGCCCACACAGACTATGCTCTCATTTATAGTCCATTCCTCTCTACTGTTGATGTCCCCAAATGCCTTGCCTTGCACTTCTCTGGGTTGTTTGTTCCGTTCACCTGGACCCCATAGTTTCTGTTTTTAAACAATCTGCCATGGGATCTCTCGTCAAATCCAATTAAGTCACATGCAGTTCCAAGTTACTGCCTCAGACCTATACAGTCAGATTAATTACACACGATCTTCCTTGCACAAATCCAGACCGACTGTCCTGGAGTCCCTGGGACTTCCTCAGTGACCGTTTATCTACTGTCTCAGAATTCCAGCCTCGACCTATTCAGTCAGTCCTCATTAAACAAAGTTGCGGTATTAGCCATTCTCCAGGCCTCCAGCACCATTCCTTCATCCAAAGAGGATTGGATAATGTAGGTAACTTTAAGGCAGGGATTTTTTCCCCGGCTCCTTTTAACAGTCTGGAACGTTGCGTTACCCCTTTTTAAGGATTTGAATCTCCTTTGTAATTCTCCGCTCCAAGTTTGTTGCTCCCAATGTTTCACACTGCGTCCCTACTTTGATTCAGACAAACAGAGGCCTAACCCATCTTATGATTTGGTCAAGTCTCATTTTAGTCAGGTTTTATGGAGGGTTTCTCTCCACAAGGTGAAGTGCATTTTCTCATGACACCATCCCCAATCTGCCTCATTAACTACCCTCCCTGCACACATGGTTATCTTCTCATCTGACACTAACACGATGATTTTCCCTTTCGCCATAACAACTGCTCACTGCCTGGATATCCCAGAATGCACCGGCCTCCCTGTTCCAGGTGCCATTCGTCAAAAAGTCATTACACTCTTAGATTGTCAATCCGAAACTGCCCAAGACATGGCATTCGGGGAAAAACTGGGGCTTCACTTTGAGACCAAGCCGCTGAAGTTCTGGTAGATGGCATGGTGCACGAGAGGGACATTATCTTCCTCCAGGACTGGCAGGGGAGGCCATGATACGATATCCTACCAGCTTGGTTGGTGGTTGACCCCTGTGTCAGTGAGGTGCCAGCCTGCTGGGTGAATGCGCAGCAGTGTTGGAAGGAGGTCAGTGACCTTCTCCACTCCACCAGGGTAAGTACCACCATCAGTGTCTCTCTGTTACTGCACCCATCTCCCACAAAGGCTCATGTTCTCCCACTCACACTGAATGCAGCACCTTCTCTCGGTCGGTACCAGCTGTGACAAACAATTCTACCTCCCTTAATACCGCTTGGTAATTGTCACATTTTGGAAGGAACCACCCCACACGAGAGGAGAAACAGCCAAGAGGGATAAGGAGCACCCAACGTTCTGCTTCTCGCCCCCTAACTGGGGAAGGATCCTGACCCTAACAACCACGAGAGGCTGTCTGACCGTGTCCAAGCTCCCAGACTGGGATATGAGACTCCCCCTGACTCACTGTGCTGGGCACCGTGACTGACCGTGTCCGAGCTCCCGGACTGGAATCTGAGACTCCCCCTGACTCACTGTGCTGGGCACCGTGACTTACCATGGCCGAGCTCCCGGACTGGGATCTGAGTCTCCCCCTGACTCACTGCGCTGGGCACCGTGACCGTGTCCAAGCTCCCGGACTGGGATCTGAGACTCCCCCTGACTCACTGTGCTGGGCACCGTGACTGACCGTGTCCGAGCTCCCGGACTGGAATCTGAGACTCCCCCTGACTCACTGTGCTGGGCACCGTGACCGTGTCCAAGCTCCCGGACTGGGATCTGAGACTCCCCCTGACTCACTGTGCTGGGCACCGTGACTGACCGTGTCCAAGCTCCCGGACTGGGATCTGAGACTCCCCCTGACTCACTGTGCTGGGCACCATGACTGACCGTGTCCAAGCTCCCAGACTGGGATCTGAGACTCCCCCTGACTCACTGTGCTGGGCACCGTGACTGACCATGTCCGAGCTCCCGGACTGGGATCTGAGTCTCCCCCTGACTCACTGCGCTGGGCACCGTGACCGTGTCCAAGCTCCCGGACTGGGATCTGAGACTCCCCCTGACTCACTGTGCTGGGCACCGTGACTGACCGTGTCCGAGCTCCCAGACTGGGATCTGAGACTCCCCCTGACTCACTGTGCTGGGCACCGTGACTGACCGTGTCCGAGCTCCCGGACTGGAATCTGAGACTCCCCCTGACTCACTGTGCTGGGCACCGTGACCGTGTCCAAGCTCCCGGACTGGGATCTGAGACTCCCCCTGACTCACTGTGCTGGGCACCGTGACTGACCGTGTCTGAGCTCCCGGACTGGGATCTGAGACTCCCCCTGACTCACTGCGCTGGGCACCGTGACTGACCGTGTCCAAGCTCCCGGACTGGGATCTGAGTCTCCCCCTGACTCACTGCGCTGGGCACCGTGACCGTGTCCAAGCTCCCAGTCTGGGATCTGAGACTCCCCTGACTCACTGTGCTGGGCACCGTGACTGACCGTGTCCGAGCTCCCGGACTCGGATCTGAGACTCCCCCTGACTCACTGCGCTGGGCACCGTGACTGACTGTGGACAATGATATCAAGCTTCCTGGGTTTGTGTCTGCGCTAAACACCAAGACAATACAGCAGGCGTGTGAGCCTGGTAGCTCTGGCTGAGGGGAAACACTGCTAAAGACAGGGTAAGGCAAGGCAATAATTCTGTGAGCATTCAGGTCAGCTCAAAGTGAGTGTGTACAAACACTGAGTGATTAGCCCAGAGGGTCAGCCCATGAGCTGGGTGTGTGTCCATGAGCACAGTGTCCTTGCAGCAATATTGCAATGTGAGTTGTCAGTGCCCCCTGAGTTGCAGCATTGAAGTACAGAAGTGTACTGTCAGTGGGTCGGAGATGTGCTGGGATGGCATGGTGAGGCTGGCATGTGACAGATGTCAGCATTGGTGGGTGCGGAGTACATGCAGCTTGTGTTCATGCAGTTTCCCCCGAGATGTTAGTGTCCAGGAGAGAAGTCTGCAGGAGCGGGCGGCAAGATGGAGTCACCAGGTACGAGGTCTGACTTTAATGTCAAATTCTCCATAATGAGTTTCCCCACAGTGGGGGAGGATATGAAGCTGCAAGTTGATGGGGGGGATCCACAATAATGTGGCTATTGATCATCAGTAATCATTCAGTCAGCATCTCTCCACTCCCGCGCTCAAATCTTGTTGCAAAGAACAGTCCAGCTCAGGAACAGGCCCTACAGCCCAGCAAGCCCGCACTGACACATGATGCCCTTCTAAAGTTAAAACAAAAGTTTTTGCTCCGACACCCTCTATGTCATTCTGTTCCCTACTTACTCATACTTGTGCCAAGATCCCTCTTAAGCCTTGCTATATTGACTTCTTCCCCTCTATCAGTGCATTCCAGGCACTTTCACTTTCTGTCTGGAACAGCAAAAAAAACCCTTGCTGATCATATCTCCTGAACTTTCTCCCTTTTACCTAAAACCTACGGTCCTGAGTAATTGATATTTGTACTCTGGGTGTGGGGTGTGGAGGGGGGGTGGGGGTGGTGGTCGGGGGGAAGCCTCTAACTGTCCTTCTATCTATGCCTCTGATAATTTTGTAAATCTCTATCAGGTAGCCCCATAGCCAATGATGACCAGGTGCACACGAACCATGTTTCTTCAATTTCTCCTTCTGGCTAATACCCTCCAAACCAGACAACATTCTGGTAAAACTTTTCCATACCCTCTCCAGCACTTCCACATCGTTCTGCTGGTGTGTAACCAGTACTGTACACGATATTCTAAATGTACCTCGAACTAAGTTTCTCTACAGCTGCAATATGACATGCTAATTTTCATACTGCATGCTCTGATGCCTGTCTGCAAGTTTGCCGTCAGTCTTCTTGATCACCGTATCCACCCGTGTTACCACTTTCAGGGAACTGTGGAGCTGTTCATCTTGATCCCTTCGGATGTTGATGCAATCAGTATTTTTCCATCCACTTTATACTTCTCTCCTGCATTAGATCTTCTAAAATGAATCACGTCACAACTGTCCAAATAAAGTTACATCTGTGTTTTCTCTGTCCAAGTCTGTAGCTGACCTATATCCTGCTGTATTCTCTGGCAATCATCCTCACAATTTGCAACTCCGCCAATCTATTTACAGATCTTCAGTCACAAAAACACTGTTCCAGCACTACTCTGTCTTCAATGGCCAAGCAGTTCTCTATCCATCTTACGAACTTACCACCGATACAATTTCACATTCACCTTCTGTATGAGCCTGCCATAAGGAACCATATCTTAGGCCTTGCTAAGGTCCAAACGGCCAACATCCAGCCACATGCCTTCATCAATCAATTTTGTCATTTCCTCGAAACATTCAATCAAGTTTGTGAGACATGATCTTCCCCACGCAACTGTGTTGCCTGTTGCTAGTAAGTCCATACTAGAGGGCTGTTGGAGCTGCACTCATTCAGACAAGTGATTATTCTATCATATTCCTGACTTGAACCTTGGAGAGTAGATTCGATTCCTTAGTGTGGATACAGGTCCTTCGGCCTAACCAGTCCACATTAATCCTCCGGAGAGTAACCCATCCACACCCATTTCCCTATGACTAAAACACTTATCAATTTAGTATGGCCAATTCACCTGACCTGCACATCTTTGGACTGTGGTGGAAACCCATGCAGACATGGGGGGGAATGTGCACACTCCACACAGTTAGTTACCCAAGGCCAGAATCGAACCGAGGACCTTGGCGCTGTGAGGGAGCAGTGCTAAACACTGAGCCACCACACCGCTCTTGATGGCACCTGTAGACTGGGAGGTATATTGGGCCGTGACAGTTACTGTACAGTGAGAGGTATGTCGGGCCGTGATGGTTACTGTACAGTGGGAGGTATGTCGGGGTGTGATGGTTACTGTACAGTGGGAGGTATGTCGGGGTGTGATGGTTACTGTACAGTGGGAGGTATGTCGGGCTGTAATGGTTACTGTGCAGTGGGAGGTATGATGGGCCGTGATGGTTATTGTACAGTGGGATGTATGTCGCTCCAGGAAGTTGCAGACTGTATGAGTTGTACAGAATATGATGCTGCTGCCGCCGCCGATGTACCATTGTACCTCATGGATGCATTGTCATTAGTTGTTTAGCCTGTTTAAAGTCAGTACCATTCAGTACATGTCATTGTGTGGAGGGTCTGCAAAATGTGAAGATAGCCCTTGCTCCCTATAAGGACTGTGTAGTGACCATTCTTACAGATGTATGAAATGGAGAGGTGCATCTGCAGCAGGCAGAAAGGTGACAATGTGGTCGATTCCCGCAAATCCTGCTGCAGAGCAGTCACAGGATCCAGCATCAATGCTGAGCACTATGATTAGAATAGATTCCCTACAGTGTGGGAACTGACCCTTCGGCCCAACCAGTCTGCACTAACCCTCCAGAGAGCAACCCACCTGGCCAATTCACCTGAGCTGCACATATTTGGACTGTGGGAGGAAACCCACACAGACACGGGGTGAACGTGTAACCTCCACACAGGCAGTTGCCCAAGGCTGGAATCGAACCTGGATCCCTGGTGCTGTAAGGCAGTAGTGCTAACCACTGAGCCACCATGCTGCCCTATATGGCAAGGACCTGCCCTCTTCTGCCTGGCTGTGTCCTGTCAGTGGGACAGAGCCTACGAGAGAGGATGATGATGTTGCCTGGGACATAGTCCTGTTCACATAATCTTGCTTTCCCGACAATATTGATTGTTGCTTGATTAGTCTGAGGGAAATATGCAGCAGGTCAATTTTACATTTTGTATAGTGAAGAGTTAATATCACTTTATTCCTTACATATTTTAAAATAAACCAAACATCATTATTTTTCAGTTGAGAACTGTTGAAGTGAACAGTAATTGAAATACCAGAGCGCACAGCTAACTATTACAAAATTCAGTAATTGTAGTAAACAGCCGATTCATGTTCAGATCAGTAAACACACCATCTTGCAGGCAGCAAAGCTGTTGAAAATGACTTTGAGGAAAAGCCTGAATTCAGACACAGTGTTACTGGCCCTCACCATGACCTCCAAAACACAGGCCATCTCCAAAATGTGTCCAGAGAGCTCCCAAACTGGAGCTGGGCAGTAACTCACACAATCCCTCACAATAGACTGGTTACAGACATACCTGAACAATGGGGAGATGTGTGGGGGGCAGACTGTTCAATGGACTCGCACACGACGCTGGTCCAGACGCAGTTCAATATTTATAACAATGACCTGTAAATAGCCATGTCTTGCAAGTATATTTCTTCTGGTGTGTCCCTAAACTCTGTAATTCTGAACCTTGGACCCGATCCTGAATGAAGGTGTTATAAAGGTGATGGTCTCCCGCAGCACATGGCATCTTACATTGAATCCCTCATAAACCATATCCAGTGTATGTTAGCCCCACAATGTTAATATCCAAACGGAATTGTGTAGCTCCATTGATGGCCAGTATCATCCCAGCCCAACAACCTTGTGTGTGACTTGAGCTGGAAATCTCTGTGTAAATGTTTACAGCATTGTTTGAACCATTAACAGCAAAGTATCTTTACTGAAGTTCCGACATCCTTTCATAATACCAACTTTGAGACTGTCCAATATGCTTAAAATCCACCCATTTATTCTGTTCACTTTTATAACAACAATATGATGAAAACAGTGCCCAACTCACAGTAAGGAACATTGAAATGATGAATATCATTCCCACACCCAAGATCACATTATTATTAAGTGCAATAACTTTGAAAATATGCAATTATTTTCCTTTGTATTAATGTTGTGAACTAATAGTCAACTCTCCTGCTCTTCAGATGCTGCCTGAACGGCTGTGCTTTTTCAGAACCACAATTTTTTACTCTGATCTTCAGCATCTGCAGTCCTCACTTTCTCCCTGGTAATATTCACTCATAATCATTTTTGTGGTAACAATTTCACTGTGTGTTTAAACATGTTAGTCAGATATGAATACATTTTGAATTGCTTATGTCTATCTCAGAGCTCAGTGATGTTGGGTGTGAATGTCAATGTCTGTGTGATGCTCGGTATGTAGGCCATGCCTCTGAGAGATTGACAGATTTACCCTTCAGCTGTTCACAACAAGCAAGTTACGGACTGAACACAAGCAGCCTGCACTCACAAAACCCAAAGGACAGTGTCCAGCATTGGGCATGTTTGGACAATATTTTTCATTTTAATTTATTCATAGAATATGATTGGGCCAGTATTTATTGTCCGTCTCTTGTTGCCCTTGAGAAGGTGGTGGTGAACTGCCGCACTGAACCACTGGAGTCCATGTGTTGTAGTTAGACTTCCATTACCATTCGGGGGGGACCTTGAAACAGTAACACTGAAGGAACAGCAATATACTTCCCAATCATAATGGTGAATGGCTTGGAACAGAACGCGAACATGGTGGGGGTCACATGTATTGGCTCCCCTTGTCCTTCTTGATGGTCGGGCTTCAGAAATACGTTGTAAGGAGCCTTGGTAAATTTCTGTAGAGCACCGTGTCGATGGCAGGTGTTGCTACTATTGAGTATCAGTGAATGAAGGGTGAAGCTGCACTCACCCAAGGAAATGGGGGGTATTTCATAACACCCATACTCAACTTGTGTCTTATTGATGGGGTACAGGCTTTCGGAGATCATGAAGTAAGTTATTTCTGCAGGATTCCTAGTCCCTGCCGTATTCTTGTGGCCAATTAATTTACATACGTCAAAGTGTGGCACTGGTAAAGCATAACAGGTCAGGCCACATCTGAGGTACAGGAGAGTCGATGTTTTAGCATAAGCCCTTCACAGGAATGGGTAATGGAATCATATGGTCAGTCCAGTTCAGGTTAACGGTAATCCCCAGGATATTGCTAGTTGGGTGTTCAGTGATGGTGGTGGCATTGAACGTTAGAGCATACGGTTCAACTTTCTATCGTTAGAGGTAATCGTTGTCTGGCACTTGTGTAATGGGAATGGTTTTGTCACTGTTAAGTACATACCTGCATATTTCCAGGTCCTTGTTGCATTTAGACAAGGGCTGCTTCAGTATCTGAGTAAATCACGAATGGTGTTGAACATTGACAAACATCAATGGCAAACATCCCCACTTGTGAATTTACACTGTCGGGATGGTCATTTATGATTGGGCCTAGGGCAGAGATCACTCTTATAGCTCACTGATACTGTCACTCCCTCTGATTTAGGAAGTTTGCTTCTAGTTCCACCTGCTCCAGAGGTGTTTAACAACATATCTGAATGGGATAACATTACAATATCGAACACAAGGAGCTGAGTGAGGACTTGGTTAGCTCAATCAGTTGGATAGCGCGATATTAATGCCAACAACATGGGTTCAATTCCTGCACTGACTGGGGTGACTAAAGGACTGTCCTACTCAAACTCTCCGTTACTTGAGGCATGATAACTGTCTAGTTAAACTACCATCAGTCGTCTCTGTCTAACGAGAGAGCAGTTGGATCATCCCATAAGAGTATGATGCCTTACCTTTCCATTTCTGATTTACAGGCTTACCCAGAAACCCCACCCCTGGGGAACTGCTGCTGAGATGGCTGCGCTCCACCAACCCCAACCACCGTCATTTGTGCCAGATATAACTTCAGCCAGTGCAGACGAGACTTATTTGCTCTCGTTTTGCCGTTAATCCTGGATACGACATTTGGTCAAATGCTGTTAAAATAATGTTAAAAATGCAGTCACTGTCGCATCACCTGTAGAATTCAGCGATGTGTTTTCTTGTTGTACATCATTAAACCAAGGCTTCAATGTGCCCAAGGGATGAATGGCCCTGGCAGAGCCTAAACTGAGTTTCAGTGAGCAGGTTGGTGCTGAGGAAGTGCTACTTGATCCCACTGTAGATTCCAATAACATTGCAACACTTTATTAGTGATATGGATTAGAGCAATGGGGCAGTCATTGATTGTCTGATGTTTTGTCTGTGTGTATACAGGACCCGCCTGGATAGTTTCCCACATTGTCAGGTAGGTCCCAGTGCAATATCCCTGCAGGAACAGCTTGAATGGAATGTTCTCAGGGCCCACAGCTTTTGCATTATCCCATCCCTCCAGCCACTTGGAGATACCATACAAAAATGAATTGAATTAGCTGATGACTGCCATCTGGAGGAGGCTAAAATAGATCATCCCATCGATACTTCTGTCTGAACATTGTTGTGAATGTTTCAGCCTTATCTTTACTATTGTTGTGTTGGGTTCTTCCATCACTGAGGAAGGTGATATTTGTGAATCCTCCTCTTCCAGTGAGTTGTTTGATTGACCACACAATTCACCCTAATTTTATGTGACAGGATTGCAGAGACTAGATCTGATTTGTTGGTTAGATCTGTCTGTCACTGGCTGTTTATGCTATTTGGTGAGTAAGTGGTCTTGATTGGGAATGTTACCTCTTTGTGAGGTGTAGCTGGTGCTGCTCTTGTCAGGCTCTCATGTATTCTCCATTGAACAAGGGTTTATCCCCTGGCCTGATGGGCAGGGTAAAGTGGAGCATATGCTCGGTAGTGACAGTGGAAATTGTTCTAGAGTACAATTCTGCTGCTGTTGGCAATGATCCGAATCACATCACATAGGCCAGTTCTGAGTTCTAGATGTATTCGAAATCTGTCCCATTTAGCGTGGTGATAGTTAGTATCTCTCACATGTGCATGCATGTATGTGTGACCTTGTCTCCCGGAATACTGTGTGTGGTAGTCACCGTTCCCAATATGGTCATCATCAATGTGTCTGCAGTAGTAGGTTGGTGAAGATGAGGTCAAGTGTGTTTCTCCCTCTCAGTCGTTCCCCCCCTGGCCCGGTGCAGACTCAGTCTCGAAGCTATGTCCTTTTGGACAAGACCATCTCGATCAGCAGTGCTGCTGCTGATCCCCTCTTGGTGGGGTTTGAAATGGCCCACCCAGTAGACATTCTCCAGCTCTGTCACCCTCTCAGTGCGTCCTACGTGTGTTGGTCAGCAGGAGGTTTCCGTGTCATGTTTGATCTGACCCCATGAGGCTGAGGGAGGGGCGTCAGCAGGAGGTTTCCGTGTCATGTTTGATCTGACCCCATGAGGCTGAGGGAGGGGAGTCAGCAGGAGGTTTCTGTGTCAATGTTTGATCTGACCCCGTGAGGCTGAGGGAGGGGAGTCAGCAGGAGGTTTCCGTGTCAGTGTTTGATCTGACACCATGAGGTTTTGTTATGTCACATTGTTGTTTGAGCAGTCTATAGGACACCTCTCCCAAATCTAGCCCTTGCCCCCAGACGTTCGGAAGGAGGGGTTTCCAGGGTCTGCAGGGCTTTTTATTTGTGTCGCTGTCAACCGAAGGGCCTGTCCTGTGCTGTATGACACTGACTCTATTTCTCTCGTGATTGGATAATCCAAGGTCTCACTTCTTCAGTTCCTCCCAGTGCCTTGTCTATTCCAAATGTTTCTATAATATTTTCTCTATTAAGACATCGCTCAATTCCATTTTTAACCTACCTACGTGTATGTCTGTATCTTTCCCTGTCATCTCCTCCAGCCTCTGCATCCATCAGTATCTCAGTAACCCTCCATATCTCCACAATCTTTATCTCAAACTCCAGACCCATCTATCGCTGTAAATTCTGCCAGCCCCTACATCTCTCCCTATCTCTATTACTTCCAGCTGCTACACCTCTCCCTATATCCTGTGACAGAATTTAAAAATACCTTACTAACCTGTTCTAGAATGTGCAGGCCACGCACTCTCTCGGCCATCTCCAGCCATGTTTTCCTATCTCTGAAACATCTGCAGCTTGCTTTCCTATCACTGTAACATCTCCGGCCTTGCTTTCCTATCACTGTAACATCTCCGGCCTTGCCTTCCTATCTCTGTAACATCTCCAGCCTTGTTTTTCTATATGTGTAACATCTCCAACCTTGCTTTCCTATGTCTGTTAAATCTCTGGCCTTGCTTTCCTATCGCTGTAACATCTCTAGCCTTGCTTTCCTCTCTCTCTAACACCTTCAACCTTGCTTTCCTATCTCTGTACCATGTCTGACCTTACCTTCCTATGTCTGTAACATCTTCAGCCTTGCTTTCCTATCTCTGTTACATATGCAAACTTGCTTTCCTATGTCTGTAACAACACCAGATTTGCTTTCCTATCTCTGTAACATCACCAGCCTTGCTTTCCTATCTCTGTAACATCTCCGGCCTTGTTTTCCTACATTCCTCAGTGAATTGGTTATATTTATCTTCTCCTGTATTTTCATCTTTATGGGGCTCTATAAAATATCCCCAGCAGTGTGTTCTGTCATCGTTTTGATCCTAACCTCGGCCCATAAACCATCATTTGAAGACACTTCCAAGATATTGTCCCTCCTTATTGCAGTAACTCACTCCTTAATTAATAATACAACACCACCTTCTATTCAACACCCTCTCATGCCCTGCCCATATTTTACAGTATAACAGAATATTGAGTTGTTGGCCCTGACCTCCCTCAAGCACGTCTCTGTGATGGCAAAAATATCACACCTCCACATATCAATTCATTCCCTTATCACATCATTCTGTCTGATAATATTCCCAGCATTAATGTAAGCTGGTATATAACACCTGGAATACTCTGTACCTCGGAGTTCTTCAGTCATTCACTATTTCTTATCAGGCTGCTCAAACCATGAACCAAAATTATAACTCTGGCACTGAATGAACATTTGTTGAACTGTAATATCTTTTTTAAAAAAATATATATTCATCAAGTGCAACTTTCCAGAACTGAGCAGTCAGCTCCACATACAATGAAGTCCTGATGGTTAATTCCCTGCTCAGACTGCAGAGGGGACAGCCCTCAGTAATGGAGAAAGTGAGGACTGCAGTTGATAGAGATCAAAGTCGAAAGTTGTGGTGCTGGAAAAGCACAGCAGGTCAGGCAGCAACCGAGGAGCAGGACAGTTGATGTTTCGGGCGTAAGCCCTTCATCAGGAATGCATTGGTGCATTCGTTTTGTTCATTCTGTGATTCAGAGGACATTGGGAAACGTACTTACTCATGCAAGCGGCACTCTATTTAGCATTGAAATGGAAACAGTGAATCAGTTGGTTGGACAGGGTGTATAAAAGTTGATAAGAAGTACGGACTGATTGAAGTACAAACATAAGGATAGATAAATGACCTGGATCAGATGGGGTATACTCGAGGTTACTCCAGGAAGTGATGGGAGAGCATTGTGTGCCTTTGACGATAACCTTTGCATCGTCATTGTCCACCGGAGTACTGCCAGATGATTGGAGGATGCCAAATGTTATTCCCTTGTTCAGGAAAGGGAAAAGGGATAACCGTGGGAGAGACGGAACTGTCAGTCTTACATCAGTGGTGGGCAAAGTATTGGAGAAGCTTCTGAGAGGCAGGATTTACAATTACTTAGAAAACCATAGTTTGATCAGAGATAGTCAACATGGCTTTGTGAGGAGCAGGTCATCCCTCCGAAACCTTATTGAATTATCTGAAGATGTAAAAAAAACACACTGATGAAGGTAAACTAGTAGATGTGGTGAACAACAATTTTAGCAATGCGATTGATAAGGTTCCCCATTGTAGGCGCATTCAGAAGGTAAGGAGGCATGGGGCACAGGGATATTTGGAAGTCTGGATATGGATTTGGCTGGCCAATAGAAGACAGTGGGTAGTAGGAGATGGAAAGTATTCAGCCCGGACATCAGTGCCCAATGGTGTACCATAGGGATCCACTCTGGGACCTGTGCTATTTATGATTTTTATAGATGACATTGATGAGTAAGTGGAATGGTGGGTTAATAAGTTTGCCGATGACATGAAGGTTGGTGGAGTTGTGGATAGTGTGGAGGGTTGGTATAGGTTACAAGACGACATTGACAGGATGCAGAGCTGGGCTGATAAGTGGCAGATGCAGTTGAACCTTAAAATTGTGAAGCGATTTATTTTGGAAGGTCGTATTTGCATACACCACACAGAGATAAAGGCAAAATTCTTGGCAGCGTGGAGTGACAGGGGAATCTTTGGCACCATGTCCATAGATCCCACAAAGTTGCCACCCAAGTTGGCAGGGTTGTTCAGAAGGTGTATGGTGTGTTGGCTTTCATTACCACGGGGATTGAGATTAAGAGCGGCGAGGTTAATGCTTAGCTGTATAAAGCTGTGGTTCAACTACACTTGGAATATTGGGTTCAGTTCTGGTTGCCTCATTATAGGAAATATGTGGAAGCCTCAGAGAGTGTGCACAGCAGATCTACCAGGATGCTGCCTGGATGGAGGACATGTCTTAGGAAGAAAGGTTGAGAGAGCTAGGGCATTTTCTCACTGGAGCAAAGAAGGATGACAGGCGACATAATAGAGGTGTTCAAGATGTTGAGAAAATAGACAGAGTGGATAGCCAGAGGCTTTCCCAGTGCAGAATTGGGTATCATCAAAGGGCATAACTTTAAGGTGATTGGACGAAGGTTTAGAGGAGATTCTTTATTCATAGAGGTAGGTTCTTTATTCAGTGAGTGGTGAGTGGGCGGAATACACCGCCAGCGGTGGTAGTAGAGTCAGATACATTAGGGATAGTTAAGAAGACTCTTGGATAGGCACATGGGAGTTAGTACATTGAAGATCATGTAGGTTAGTCTGATCTAAGAGTAGGATAAAAGGCCAGCAAAACATTGAGGGCTGAAGGGCTCTTACTGTGCTGTACTGTTCTGTGTTCCAAGTTTCTCTCAGTTTGTGGATTATCATTAATTGGTAATTGTTTGAGGGAGTGAGGTGTGTGAGGGAGAGAGGTATGTGAGGTCAGGAAGCCAGAGTGGGACGTTAGACCAAGACTTCCAGTTTTGATGTGCATTGTTACATTCACCTAAATGCCAGCACAATCTGCGTGGTTGCCTAGACCAGACACAATCCACCAGGTTCAGTTATTAAAACGATTCTTGGCTTGCTGTTAACTCCTGGTTTCTTAAGATACATTCTGTTGGATGACCTATGAATTAGTATCTGACCATCCACATAAATGTAAAATTTTATTTTGATACTGTTGAATATGAAGGTGCATTTATTGGATACAGTTCCAGAGGGTTCACTGTGAGACACAAAATGCTGCAATAGACTGCCAGTTGTGAACATTTTCACCCAGTGTCTGGTCCACGGGACAAATGTATGGAGTCTGGGGGACATGCCAGATGTCATCACCATAAGTAACTTGTGTGGTGTGATTCTGAGACTCCTTGTCCATACATCTGCTCCATGGGCCAGGCTCTGACTGAGGATAATTTTGTAAGACCTGGTTCCTGGTCAGTCGATGGTATCTAATTTAGACAGCATTTGTACCTACACTGAGAGCAGTGATAGCCTGTTGGCTAGTTTCCTGCTGCTGAAGGTGGATTCCAAATGATTCTCTGTGAGGGAATATTTGAATGACTGCCCTGACTCAGGTTGGAAACTCTCTGGACAGATTCAGGAGCAGGCCAGTGTCTCACTCAGTGCCACAGGTAGCTGCGAGGTCCAGTAGCACTGTACCCGAATTCAGGCCTTTTGGAATCCACTTTCAATGTCGGTCATGACGTAAAGTGATGTGTTTACTGACCTGAACAATGATCAGGAGTTTGCCATGTTTGTGAATTGGGAAACGATAAGGTATGAGCTACAATTATTCAACTGCACAATAACTGCACCATCTCTGAAAACAATGACGTTGATTCTACATTGATGGAATTAAACTATAAACACAAAACAACCATTTATGATACAAAAGTAAAGAATGCACATTTTGTTTTGTATCGAAAATGAACATGTTGTCTGACTATTTTGGTGATCGCAATTACACATTGAATCTCAGTATTCAAATTCATACATTGTTGCTCCATTATTTGCAAAGTGGTTGACCTCTGACTGATTGCATATTCAGAGTGAGCAAATGATTGAACAATCACATCGACTTATTATACTTAGACATTTAAATATGATCATATTAAGATTTAATTTCTCACTGAAATGTGTGACCTCAAGCTATTTGCCAATAATTCTACTAGTTTTAAAATAACAATGGAAAAGGACAGACAAGAACTTAAAGTTGAAGTTCTAAATTGGAGAAAGGACAATTTTGACGTCATTAGGCAAGAACGTTTAAAAGCTGGTGGCGGCTGATGTTCGCGGGGAAAGGGATGGCTAAAAAATGGAAAGCGTACAGAAATGAAATAACGAGAGTCAAGAGACAGTATATTCTTATTAGGGTGAACGGAAAGGCTGGTAGGTATAGAGAGTGCTGAATGACTAAAGAAATTGAGGGTCTAGTTAAGAAAAAGAACGAAGCATATGTCTGGTACAGGCAGGATAGATCGAGTGAATCCTTAGAAGAGTATAAAGGCAGTAAGAGCATACTAAAGAGGTAAATCAGGAAGGCAAAAAGGCAACATGAGATATCTTTGGCAAATTGAGTTAAGAAGAATCCAAAAGGATTTTACAAATACTTTGAGGACAAAAGGGTAAATAGGGAGAGAATGGAGACCTCAAAGATCAGCAAGGTGTCTTTGTGTGGAGCTGAAGGAGATGGGGTAGATACTAAACGAGTATTTTGTATCAGTGTTTACTCAGGAGAAGACATGGGAGATGCAGATATACAGAAAAATAGATGGTAACATCTTGTCCTTATTACAGAGAAAGAAGTGTGATGTCTTGAAACGCATAAAAGTGGATAAATCCCCAGTATCTGATCGATCATGTTTACCCTACAACTCTGTGCGAAGCTAGGGAAGTAATTGCTAGGCCTCTTACTGAGATACTTGTACCATTGATAGTCATAGGTGAGGTGTCAGAAGACTGGAGGTTGGCGAAGGTGGCGTTACTGTTTAAGAAAGGTGGTAAGGACAAGCCAGGGAACTATAGACCATTGAGCCTGACGTCAGTGGAGGGCAAGTTGTTGGAGGGAATCCTGAGGGACAGGTTGTATATTTACATGGGAAGGCAAGGACTGATTAGGGAGAGTCAACATGGCTGTGTGCGTGGAAATCATGTCTCACAAGCCTGATTGAGTTTTTTTACAGAAGTAACAAAAGGGATTGATGAGGGCAGAGCAGTGGACGTGATCAATAAGGACTTCAATAAGGCATTTGAGGCTTGCAAGGGTAGATCTCGTGGAATACAGGGAGAACTAGCCATTTTGATACAGAACTGACTTAAGGTAGAACGCAGACGGTGGTGATGCAGAGTTGTTTTTCAGATTGTTGGCATGTGACCAGTGGAGTGTTACAAGGATCGGTGCTGGATCCACTACTTCTCGTCATTCATATAAATGATTTGCATGTGAGTATAAATGGTATAGTTAGTAAATTTGCTGATGACACCCAAATTGGAGGTGTAGTGGACAGCGAAGAAGGTTACCTCACATTAAGATGGGATTTTGATCAGATGGGCCAATGGGCTGAGGAGTGGTAGATGGAGTTTAATTTAGACAAATGCGAGACACTGCATTTTGGGAAAGCAAATCTTAGCAGGAGTTATACTCTAAATGGTGAGGTCCAAGGGAGTGTTGCTGAACAAAGAGAACTTGGAGTGCAGATTCATTGTTACTTGAAAGTAGAGTCGCAGATAGATAAGACAGTGAAGAAGACATTTGGTATGTTTTTCTTAATTGGTCAGAGCATTGAGTACAGTGGTTGGAAGGTTGTGTTGCAGCTGTACAGGAGGTAGTTAGGCCACTTTTGGAATATTATGTGCAATTCTGGTCTCCATCCTATCGGTAGGATGTTGTGAAACTTGAAAAGGTTCTGAAAATATTTACAAGAATGTTGCCAAGGTTGGAGGATTTGAGCTCTAGGTGGAGGTTGAATAGGCTAGGGATATTTTCCCTGGAACTTTGGAGGCTGAGGGGTGACCTTATAGAGGTCTATAAAACCATGAGGGGCATGAATGGGGAAATAGGCAAGCTATTTTCCATAGTGTGGGGGAGTCCAGAACTAGAGGGCATAGGTTTAGGTTGGGATGGAAAAATGTAAAAATGACGTAAGGGGCAACATTTTCACACACAGGGTGGTACGTGTATGGAATGAACTGCCAGAGGAAGTAGTGAAGGTTGGTACAATTGCAACATTTAGATAGCGCCTGGATGGGTATATGAATAGAAAGTGTTTCGAGGGATATGGGCTGAGTGCTGGCAGGTGTGACTAGATTGGGTTGGGATATATGGTCGGCATGGACGAGTTGGACGGAAGGGTCTGTTTCCATGCTGTACATCTGTATGACTCTGTGTCTGAAATTTAGCAATGAGAATAATTTGACATGCACTGCCAAACAAATAAATGGTTTATATTATTAAATTGTAGCATACAGTAAGTTGAAAACTTGCTATTTTTAGAATGAATGATAAAGAACAAAGAGCATTCCAAAACAGGAACAGACCCTTCAGCCCTCCAAGCCTGCGCTGATCCAGATCCCCTATTTTCTAAACCTGCCACCTATTTTCTAAGGGCCTGTATCCCTCTGCTCCCCACCCATTCATGTATCTGGCAGATACATCTTAGATGACACTATCGTTCCTGCCGCTACCACCTCCGAGCTTCCCACATATATCCCTCATGCTCTAAATCTTTCCCTCTCACTTTGGAACTCAATTACTAGAGGTCATGAGTTTACAATTTGTGGTAGAGCTTCTTGGTATCTACCCTGTGTATCTCTCTCTTGATTTTGTAGACCTCTATCAGGTTCCCTCCTCAACCTTTGTCCTTATAATTAAAATAATCCTAATCTACCCAACCTCTTTCCATAATCAGCACCCTCCATCCCAGGCAACACCCTGGTGAACCTACTCTGCACTCTATTCAATCATCCACATCCTTTTGGTAATGAAGTGACCAGAACTATATGCAGTATTCCAAATGTGGCCAAACCAAAGTCCTAAGCAACCATAAGATGACCTGCCAGCGCTTGTACTCACAACTGATTCAATCAAGGAAAGGATGTCGTATGCCTTATTGACCACTTTACTGACCTGCATTGCCAGATTCAGGAAACAATGAACAGAACACTCAGATCTCTCTGTATGTCAATTTTCCCCAGAATTTTTCCATTTAATGCACAGTTTGCTATAGAATTGGATTCTCCAAAATGCATCACCATGCATTTGCACAGATTCAACTCCATCTGCCATATCTGTGCCCATTTCTCCAATCTATCTATATTCTGATGCATTCTCTGGCAGTCCTCTTCATTTTCTGCTACTCCAACAATCTTGGTATCATCTGCAAACTGGGAGAACGTGAGGACTGCAGATGCTGGGGATCAGAGCTTAAAAATGTGTTGCTGGAAAAGGGCAGCATCAAAGGAGCAGGAGAATCGACGCTTATGCCCGAAACGTAGATTCTCCTGCTCCTTCGATGCTGCCTGATCTACTTCGTTTTTCCAGCAACACATTTTTTATCATCTGCAAACTTGCTAATCAGGCAAACGATACCTTCTTCCAAATCTTTAATATATATCACAAACAACAGTGGTCCCAGCACCATTTTGAGAAATCTTCTTCAATTACTACTCTCTGTCTCATGTTGCCCAGCCAGTTCTCTTTCCATCTAGATAGAACACCCTGAGGCCCATGCGAATTCACCTACTCCATCAGCCTACTATGGGGAACCGAATAAAACACCTGACTCAAGTCCCCCAGTAGCTTCTCCAGCAGTTTCCCTACCACTGATGTTAGGCTCGCCGGTCTATAATTACCTGGATTACCCCCGCTCCCCTTCTTAAACAAAGGGGCGTCATTAGCAATTCTCCAGTCCTCCAGGACCTCACCAATGTTCAAGGATCCTGCAAAGATATAAGTTAACGCCCCACTTATTTCTTCTCTCAATTCCTTTCGTAACGTGTGGTAGATCCCATCCAGATCTGGGGGCTTGTCTACATTAATACCTCTTAGAATATCCAAAACTTCCTCCCTCTTTATGTCGACTTGACCCAGAATACTCAAAGATCTATCCCTAACCTCAACATCCGTCATGTCCCTCTCCTTGGTGAATACAGATGCAAAGTACTCGTTAAGAATCTCACCCATTTTCTCTGACACAACGCATAACTTTCTTCCTTTGTCCTTGTTTTTGCCAAACATTTCTCTAGTTACCCATTTACTCCTTATATATGTAAACAAAGGCTTTGGGATTTTCCTCAAACCTGTTTGCTAAAGATATCTCATGACCACTTGTAGCTCTGTTAATTCCTCAATATTTGCTGTGAAATGTAGTTAGTGTAAAGAAAATAAACATTTGTTTGTGCAAGTGGGAACTCAGACCTTTTCAAACTGTTTTGTGTCAAAACATGTTTGAAATCCGTCTCAGTGCAAATAAAAAACATAGGAAGAAACTTCTTGGGAAGGGTAATTTTCAGCCTCTCTGCCCCAAAGTACTTCTGAGGTTGAAAAGAGTGAAGGTTTGTAACAAGGGCACAACAGTAACTATGGGTGGTTTGAACATACAAATTGACTCAATTAATCAACTTAACAGTGATAGCCTAGAATAAAGATTCATAGAGTATGAGATATTATTTCTAAGAGCAGGATGTCAGGGAACCAACGAGAGAATGGGCTAATTTAGATTTGATATTATGTTACAAGGAAGGTTTGGTGGATGAGCTTTGCCTTGGAAAGAGGAACCACAACTTGCTGGAGTTTCACATTCAGATTGAAAGAGTGAAGACTGAGTCATACATGAGTGTTTTAGTGTTAGGCAATGATAATTATACCAGGCTAAGGAAGGATTTAGCCTGGGTGGACTGGGGGAGAAAAGTACATTCAAAGGCAGGACAGATGAAGAAATTTGGCAAATAACTAGGGAGATACTAAAGACCGAAGAGGAATTGCATAATGGGGAAAAATCATCCATATCTTGATAAGGAAGTCAAAGTTAACATGAAGGCAAATCACAGGACATGTCATACTACGCATGTTAGTCACACTGTGGAGGATTGGGCACATTAGTGGCCTTGTGGTGTTATCACTGAATTCGTATGTGATAAACCCAGATAATGTTCGAGTGACCTGGCTTCAAATGCTGCCAGAGCAAGTCACGGAGCTTGACTTCAAATCTGGAATTAAGAGACTGATGGTGGTTATGAATCGATTGTCAAGAAAAACTCACCTGGTTCACTGATGTCCTTTAGGGAATGAAACTGCCATTCTACCACTGTCAGGCTGAAGGTATTTCTCCTTATCTCTGTTCTAAAAGGTCTTCTCTTGACTCTCAGGCTATGTCCTTGAGTCCCTTCTCTCCCAACAGTGGAAGCATCTTCCCAACATCTACTCTGACCAGGCAACCAGTATTCTGTAAGTTTCAATTAGATCCACCTTCATCCTTCTCAACCCCAGCGAGTATAGACACAGAGATCTCATATGTTACGCTTTTCATTCCTAAGACCATTCTCATGAAGCTCCTCTGAACACTGTCCGGGGCAGTACATCTTTCCTGAGTTATGGTGCCCAAAACGGTAGACAATACTCCATGCTGCTTTAATATTCAAGCCCTCTGAAAATAAATGCTATCACTTTATTTGCCTTTCTGACCAGATAATAATAATAAATTTACCATGGAGTTACAAAAATGAACAATGATTAAAGCATGCTGGCAAGTAGAACTCAGCCTTGACAGAAGTCTCTGTGGTAATGTACATATTACAGAATCCAGGCAGGCTGCATCTCCCTACAAATGCCAACAAACTTGACAGCTACAGACTCTGTAACACCTGCATGAAGTTGGACCTGAATGGGACAATGGAATGCCATCCTTGGTTCATCAATGTGACAACCCCAGGTTGAGTCTGATTGGTCTGGGTAAATGAACCTGATCATTACATTGTCAGATCCTCCACACCCTCCAAAAAAGGTGTGAAGACTTGGAAGGATAAGAATTACTGCAAAACCCTTCGATAATAACCACTTGAAGAGAAGACCCCTCCAAGAGACTATCAGAAGAACAAAAAGTCCTCACCACGTGGAATCCGGTCACCTTCTAGTGGGGTGGGATGGGATCATCCAAAGGTACGTTAGTTTGTAGTGTTTTTCATTACATTATAATGCATCTTATTGTTCTAATATTAAATGTGTTCAATAAACAAATATTATTGTTTATAAGAGTAGACTCAGTTCTTTTTACTGAATGTAAGATTTCCAACACACTGTGTGGCAGATATAACACCTTCCTAAGTACTGACTCAACTTGCACATTTACCTTGAGACAATCCCGGACTGGATCTAGAAAATCTATTTGTACTTCAGATTTCTGAATTTTCTCCCCAGTTATAAAATAGTCCATGCCTCTCTTCAATCCTCTAAAGTGCATCACCGCGCACTTTCTCAGGTTGAACTCCATCTACCACTTCGTTGCCCATTCTCCTACCCTATCTAAATCCTTCTGCCTCCTCAATGATACCTGTCCCTCTCCCTACCTTTGCGAAATCTAAAAGCCTCGCCGGAATGCCCTCAGTTCCTTCATCTAGATCCTTAATGTTCAAAGTAAAAAGTTGTGGTAAATGTTGAAACTTTCTGAAACGGAATACATTTAAAAGTAGGAGCGATTTTCTACAGATCTACAAGGTAATGGTGTTAGCACATCGAGAGAGCGATGGCCACAATGATATGAAATGCAATCCATAGAAGATTCACTCAGCTGACTCCGGGAGGAGCGTGTATTTCTGGAGGAAATCTTGAATTGACTGGCCCTGGATCTGCTGGGCTTTAGGCGAACAACATGTGATCTTGTTTAACCCCAGAATATTCCAAGTATTCTTTCAAGTTGAATTCTGAAACAATCTTTCATCTTGTATGAGAGATTACCATGATTGGATGGATTATAAAACTGAAGAATGTCTCTGTTAAGACGTTGGTGATTTGGTGTAATCATCTCATTGTGTTGTGTCTTTGTGGAATTCTCTTCCCAGATAGCGTTGGAGAATAAGACATTGAATATTCCTAAGGCAGAGGCAGGCAGAATATTGACTAAGAATGACGCACTGACATTGTAAGAGCAAAGGAGGAATGTGAGATTGAGGTCACAATCAGATCATCCACGACCTTATCTAATGACGGAGCTGTTTTGATTCCTTACTCCTGATGCTAATTTCTACATTTCAAAGACAGTGACAAGCTCATCAGATCAATAAAATGTCCTCGTTGTTTAAAATTATTAGAAATTCGGATTGTCTTTTTAGTTCATTTGGGATTTTACTGGAGGTAGACCAGCATTAATTGCCCTTAAGAAGTTCCCGTCCAGTTGACGTTAGTCCATCCAAGTGGCTGTTGAGAGAGAGTACCAGCAGTGCATCTCATGTGCCGGTTGAACTGTGAGTAAATATTACTGGTGATGGATGGAGTGTTAAATCAGCCGCCACGCTGTGAGGAACAGCTCGCAGGATAACAGACTCTTTGTCAATACAAATATATGGAAAGTAATTTATTAGTCTTCAGAGAAATAACAACCTTACACAAGAAGTCTATATAATAATGAAGCGAAGTCTGTTTCTTGGTGAACTTAAAATAATGGTGTCAAACAGCTGGAATAATGTGGATGCTGTGTTGGACGATTCTTACACTGAGCATGTGAATTATCCTGGATGATTTCAGAGATGGCTGGGCTGTCCTAGGTTGAGTAAGTGCTGATACTCCATGGGATGATGCTTGTTTGTCATCTCACCACTTACTGAGCACAGATCGATTTAACAAACCAACAAGTCCAATTGGTTGCTGCTTCAGTTTGTACCAAAGCTTTCAAGGCTGCCACCACATGGAATCATGTAATAAAGACAAGGCCCATCGAGTCTGCACCACTCAGTGCTGATACAAGTGTTTTATAATGTTTCCTGAACCACACTCCCAGGCAATACAATTTTGACACATATCAGGCTCTGTGTTCAAAACAGATTTCACAAATTTCTCTTTCACTTCAAACGTATTTCCTCTTGTTTTTGACCCTTTAGCTAAGGAGAATGGTTGTTATCTGTTCAGTCATCCCATACCTCTCATGCTGGAATACACTTCTGTCAGGTTCACCCCTCACTCTTCTCTGCTCCAAAAGCAAATGCAACGGATCTTCATGGTTTGACTTCTCTCTTGTTTTGTTACATCTTCCAAAGTGCAGCATCTCACATATTTCAGAGTTACCGTTTATCAGTCATTGATCTGACCATCTGACAATCCTTTTGTACCCTCTTGTAAACAACACATTCCTGATCACTGTGACCCACCCGGCTAATCATTGTGTCATCTTCAACATGGTTCATCATCCTCCAACATCCCCTCCATCTCCCACATTCATATCATCAACATTTATGAATTTCAGAAACAAACCTTGATTTTCTTCCTGTTCTACAGATGTTGTTGCAGAATTGGGAATTCCAGTCTCTTGTTCTTTTCTATTTTGGTGAATTTACAGCATGAATCAGCTGTGGTCTTTTGTGAGGGAGCCACAAATATTATTTTGGATGTCTGCTGAATTCTGCTTTTATACTCCACCCCTCTGTATGTATTATTCATATGGCTTGGACATCATTAACCTTTGACTAACTTTTGGCACCTTGCCCTGCAATATTTCCATTTTACGTGGGCCTGCAGCTTATTCTTTACAACATTCATTGCAGTAGTCAAAGATAAAAGAACTTTTTAATCTGAAGGATGGACACAGACTCATTCATTAATTTTGTTTGAAAGAGCTAGAACAATGATGATAAGGATTGATTTAAATTCTGTATTATAAACACACTATACAAGATCAATTCATTTTCTCATTTCAACGTTGAATTGGAAGCAAATTAAAAGAACAAATACCCACCATTCTGAATATTGTTTAAAACGTGATGTCGTGTTGAAATAATGCCTGAAGGAAGACCATGCATCAATTTTCTTTTGAATATTGCGAGGACATTGTTCTAACAAACAGTGTTCTTGTCCTTTGCTCTTTATTCTTTCAACTGATCTTCCGTGTAATTTGAGGTGAGATCAGAGTGACTTCCCTTTCAACCGAAGCAAGTCTTGACTGAGGGTGGAATCAAGGACCCTGAGCAAAACTGTGATTAATGGGAATTAGAGAACATTCTGCACTGGGAATGGGAACAAGAGAAAAATTAGTCTCTGAAAGGTATCTTCCAAATTGCATGTCATCCTGACTAGGGACTAATTTTTCTGTTCCTTCACAAGTATTTGTTAAAAATCTTGGAATGCCCCTACAAACAGATCTGTCTTGATCTGCATCACTTTGGATTGAGGAGTTAAAACAGGGCAACTCTGTGTCGCTTATTCCAGAGCCATTGGGGATGACAAATAAAGTCTGCCCTTGCTAGTGCCTTCCAAAACCCTGGATGAATATGTCCTGTTAAAAATACAAAGATATTTTATGTTTTCATTGCTGTATGTAAACTTTCGGAAAGGTAAGAGCTTGCTGGATGAGTATGATGCCAGTGATATCAGGAGCATGATAAGACATTGATAACAATTGGGATCAGCACTTCAATCAGTTACTTTCAGAGGATTGATCATTGGATGTCATGACCACCGAGTTCAACATTTTCATAATGCATTATGACAGTGGCAATAAACTATCAGTATTTGGAGAGCTGTCAGGCACATAGTTTTTCATTTTTCATTCAAAAACCATAACCAAATTCTTGAGCGTCAATAGAAATAGCAGCTTCGCTGTTCCCTTTCAGATCAGACAAATATCCACTGTCCAGAAGAGTAACTAAATTGAAAGTTCAGGAAAACATTTGCAAGTTCTGAGCAGAGAGAAACACAATTAACTTTTTGAGTCTGATATGAGTTTTTCAGAAGAGGACCATATCAGATTCAAAATTCTGCCTCTGTTTCTACCTCCAGATCCTGACACATCTGTGGTGTTTTGTCACTGTTTACTGTTTAGAACATAGAACAGTACAGCACAGAACAGGCCCTTCAGCCCACCAAGTTGTGCCGACCATTGATCCTCATGTGAGGTACACCTAATGTATGAACTCTCAAATGTCTGTGACCATATGCATGTCCAGCAGTCTCTTAAATATCCCCAATGACCTCGCTTCCACAACTGCTGTTGGTAACGCATTCCATGCTCTCACAACTCTGCGTAAAGAACCCGCCTCTGACATCTGCTCTATACTTTCCGGCAAACAGCTTAAAACTATGACCCCTCGTGTTAACAATTGCTGCCCTGGGAAAAGGTTTGTGGCTATCAACTCTATCTATGCCTCTCATTATCTTGTATACTTCAATTAGGTCCCCTCTCTTCCTTTTTTTTCCAACAAAAAATGTCCGATCTCAGTCAAATTCTCCTCGTATGATAATCCCTCCATTCCCGACAGCATCCTGGTAAACCTCCTCTGAACCCTCTCCAAAGCATCTTTCCTGTAACAGGGCGATCAGAAGTGGACACAGTATTCCACCTGCGGTCTAACCAAAGTTTTATAGAGCTGCAACAAGATCTCACGGCTCTTACACTCAATCCCCCTGTTAATGAAAGCCAAAACACCGTATGCTTTCTTAACAATCCTGTCCACCTGGGTGGAAATTGTAAGGGATCTATGTACCTGCACACCAAGATCCCGCTGTTCCTCCATACTGCCAAGAATCCTGCTTTTAATCCTGTACTCAACTTTCAAGTTCGACCTTCCAAAATGCATCATCTCACATTTATCCAGTTTGAATTCTATCTCCCAACTCTCAGCCCATCTCTGCATCCTGGCAATGTCTCGCTGCAGCCTACAATCGGCCTGTATACTGTCAATGACACCTCCAACCTTTGTGTCGTCTGAAAACTTGCTAAACCATCCTTCACTCCCCTCATCCAAATCATTAATAAAATATTACAAAGAGTAGTGGCCCAAAAACAGAGCTCTGTGGAACACCACTCACCACTGACTTCCAGGCATAATATTTTCCTTCCACTACCACTCGTTGTCTTCTGTCGACCAGCCAATTCTGTATCCAGACAGCTAAATTTCCCTGTATCCCATTCCTCTTGACCTTTTGAACTAGCCTACCATGGGGAACCATATCAAATGCCTTACTGAAGTCCAGATGCACAACATCCACCTCTTGATCCTCATCAACTTGTCTAGTAACATCCTCAATGCAGTCTGATATAATAGTTTCCTTTTCCCCAACTAAATATCCTCCCATTGTGCCTGCTTCTTTCCTTCTCCATAGCTATGTAGAATATGAGGCAGTTGTGGTCACTATCACCAGAATGCTCTCCCACCACAAGATCTGACACCTGCCCCGGCTCATTGCTGAGTACCAAATCCAAAATGTCCTCTCCCCTCGTCGGCCTGACAACGTACTGAGTTAGGAAACCCTCCTGAACACACCTTACAAAAACAACTCCTTCCAAACCATCTGCTGGAAGTAGGTTCCAATCAATACTGGGAAAGTTAGTCACCCATTACAACTACCCTATTCCATTCACACCTTTCCAAAATCTGCCGACCTATGCTTTCTTCAATCTCCCTGCTTCTATTGGGGGGCTGTAGTAAACCCGTAAAGAGGTGATTGCTGCCTTACTGTTCCTAATTTCCACCCATACTGACTCAGTAGGCAGACCCTCCTCGATAATGGTAACTTCTGTAGCTGTGATACCCTCTCTGCTGAGCAGTGCTACACCCCCTCCTCTTTTTACCTCATCCCTATTCTTTTTAATTGTTCTTAACCCTGGAATATCCAGCAAGCATTCGTGCCCCTGAGAAACCCACGTCTCTGTTATGGCCACAACATCATAGCTCTAAGCTCATCACTTTTATTCACATTTTCCCCAGTATTACTTGGGAACAGTGACTCGGTTTTGGGGGACGGGGTGGGGAGGAGGGGGGCATGGTGTCTCAGTGGTTAACATGGCTGTCTCACAGTACCGGAGACCCGGTTTGGGAGGGAGAGTGGGAGGGGGCCATCGTGTCTCAGTGTTATCACGGCTGTCTCTCAGTAGCAGGGACCCGGTTTGAGGGGAGGGAGAGGGGAGCATGGTGTCTCAGTGGTTATTACGGCTGTCTCACAGTACCGGGGACCCGGTTTGACAGGTGGAGGTGGCGAATTGGGACATGGTGCTTCAGTGGTTAACACGGCTGTCTCTCAGTTCCAGGCACCCAGTTTGAGGGGCGTGGGAGGTGGGCATGGTGTCTCAGTGGTTAGTACGGTGTCTCAAAGTATCAGGGACACGTTTCGTGTGGGGGGGGGGAGGGTGGGCATGGTGTCTAAATGGTTAGTACGGCTGTCTCACAGTACCAGGATCCCGGTTTGAGGGGTGGGGGTGGGATATTGGGAAATGGTGTCTCAGTGGTTAACACGGCTGTCTCAAAGTACCAGAGAACAGGTTTGGGGGGAGGGGAGGTGGGCATGGTGTCTCGGTGGTTAGCACAGCTGTCTCACAGGACCAGGGACCCGGTTTTGGGGGAGGGGGGCATGATGTCTCAGTGGTTAGCATGGATGTCTCAAATGACCATTGATCTGGTTTGGGGGGGAGAGGGAGGGGGAATGGTGTCTCAGTGGTTAGCACGGCTGTCCCACAGTACCAGGGACCCGGTTTGGGGGGAAGGGGGAGGGGGAGAGGGCATGGTGTCTCAGTGGTTAGCACGGCTGTCTTACAGTACCTGGGACCCGGTTTGGGGCGAGGGGGGTATGTTGTCTCAGTGGTTAGCACGGCTGTCTTACAGTACCTGGGACCCGGTTTGGCGGGGTGGGGGTGGGGGGCACGGTGTCTCAGTGGTTAGCACGGCTGTCTCACAGTACCTGGGACCCCTTTGGGGGGAGGGGGTGGGGGGCATGGTGTTTCAGTGGTTAGCACGGCTGTCTCAAAGTACCTGGGACCCATTTGGGGGAGGGGGTGGGGGGCACGGTGTGTCAGTGATTAGCACGGCTGTCTCAAAGTACCTGGGACCCCTTTGGGGGAGGGGGTGAGGGGCATGGTGTTTCAGTGGTTAGCACGGCTGTCTCACAGTACCTGGGACCCCTTTGGCGGGAGGGGGTGGGGGGCATGGTGTCTCAGTGATTAGCACGGCTGTCTCATAGTAGCAGGGACCCAGTTTGCTTCTGCCCTCAGGACTTTTTGTGTTCAATTTTCTCATTCTCCCCGGGTCTGCAAGTGTTTCCTCTCGGTGCTCCAGGTTCCTCCCACAATCCCATCATTCATGTGCAGCTCCGTGTAATAGAAATGTGAGATGCAGGGGTAGATTAGTAGTTGGGTTAGCCATGGGAAATGCAGGAGTAGGGTATGAGGTGGCTCTGGGAGCAATGCTTTTCAGTTTGTCAGTGTGGATTCGAAGAGTCTCTGTCCCATAAATTAAGGAAACATATGTTAAATCAAACAATGGAAGGTACTGGAAGCCTGAACCAAAAAGAAACAGAGTGCAGGGGAAATGGAGCAGGTTGGGCAGCCTGGGGCGAGAGAAAAACAGTGTTAACACTTCGAGTCCACTCACCATGTATCAGATCCGAAAGCAGCTGGGAATTAATGTGTTGGTGAGGTGAGATAAATATACAGGGAAATAGAGAGATACAATACATAAACAAAGGGATTATTGATAATCAGCTGGGATGGAAATAAAATGTGACATTATTTTAATTTATTTTTCACCTCCTCCCATATTCCTGAGTTTCATGCACGTGTGGGCACATATGCACGTCCCTGTTTGAAGTGAGTTCTGTCCCCTCGATCTCTTTCCTCAGCGTGGCCATCTTGTTTCCTTTATGAATGGGACAAGTTTGATGTTGGCTGCGCCAGAATTTATTTCTCTTTCCTATTTGCTCTTGAGAAGCTGTTGGCGGACTGCCTTTTTGAACCACTGTACTTCGATGTGCTCTCGGCTGCCAGTGCTCAGGTCTATCTGGTTTCACTTCTTTGAGATCTTGTAGTGTTATAACTGAATGGTTGACTTGGCCATTTCAAAGGGCATTTGAGAATCTACCATTGCTGAGGTTGTGAAGTAACATGTAGGTCAGACCAGTGACGCTAGCAAGTTTCCTTCCCTGAGGGATACTAGTGAGCCAGGGGTTTTTAGTTTTAACAACCATCAATGTTTCATTAGATTGTTACATCCAAATAATTTATTGAATTCAAATTCTACCATCCACTATAGGGAGATTGAAGGTACCTGGGTCCCTGGATTTATTGTCTGGAGAAAATAACAGGAGACCATCACCTCCCCAACAACTCCATCAGAAATAGCAGTATTGCTGTTATCATGACAGGTAAAGAAAATTGTGCAGTTACATTGTCAAATACTTCCATGGAGAAAAAAGCTGTTAATATTTCAGGTGCCAGCGTCAATGCAGAGATCCTATGGATTTTCAGCCCAGAATAGAAACTGAAGCGAAAAGCATTTTTAACATTGAGTGGTTGTGCCTGTCTACAGCGTTTTGACTTGTTCCTGTCATGGAAAGTCAGCGCAGGTTCTGTGGATGGTTTTCTCAGATTTGTGGTGTCAGCTGCTGCGATCATTCTGGGAGATTCGAGTGTCTACTGTTCTAACTCTGGACAAGGTGTGGGCACTGCACTTAGAGAGTGTCTGGGTCTACAGGGAGGAGCAGGACACAGATTTTTTTCTGAAACTTCTACAAATATTTCCCAATGACATACTTTTCCAGATGCAAAGTTTGAAGCCAGTTTATTTCAACAATGTGGAGGTCATAGAGCTGTGAACCTCCTTCAGCATATACAATAGTCTCACACCAGCGAGAGGACTGTACTCACAATCTCCAACAATGGTTTTGTTCTGGAACATTCCAGGCAGGAGTGGGTGACATACCCATTATGCCAGAGTGCCATCCTCTCGTGTATTCATGAGGTGACAGAGGCTATCTCTGTCTGGCGAGGTAAATATGTTGGTTCTGTCTCCACCGAGGAAGAAACAGAAAATCCTCCTGAAATATTAAGGAGCAGAATGACTGGGGAAAATGAGGAAACACAAGAAATTAGAATTATTAAAGTGGAAATATTGGGGGAAAAACTCATTGTATTGAAGCTTGATAAGTTTCTGGACCAGATGAGTGATGAATTGAGAGGGTCACAGATTTAGGGCTGGAGTGTGGGATTTGCTGGATAGATCTGTCCGGAGCAGGAATGGACACAATGGGTCAGGTGCTTCCTTCTGTACTGTCAATTCCATAACTCTATGAGGGAGGTCAAAGTCGGTCAAAGCGCTTTATATTATCGAAAGGGTCCTGCAGATTTGAAAGTAGCTACTGTTATCGGAAATACTTAAAACAGGAGAGGGAGAGAGAGAGGAACAACAGATTATCAACTGATTGATAAATTGATGTCAGTTATGAGGAAAAAAAATAGATTTTTTTGTCATTAACAACAACTAGATCTTTGGAGAATGATGATATGATTTGCAGAGTCAGCCGAGATTCAGGGAAGGGAAAATCGTTTTTGATAAACCAGTAGGAGTTTTATGGAGGATGTAGATTGTGACATCGTCAAATGAGAACCAATGGGAATGGTGTATTTGAATTTTCAGAAGGCATTTGAATGGTGAGCGAAGTACGTTAGAGTCCTTCAGTAAGGGGTGAATATGCTAAATAGATTGAGAATTGGATAATGGGGAGAATACAGAGAGTAAGGTCCTGCTCTGAACTGAAGATCATTGCTCATAGGGTATCAAATGTATCAGTTCTTGGAACACAGCTGATCACAAGGCAAAAAAGAAATTTGAATGTGAGCAACAAATGCAGTCATTTCCATTTTGTATTGGTTAGATGATGAGAGGTTGGGAACTGCAGTTGTTAAAAGACAAGTAATCAGGACAGTGAATGGTATGTTGTCATTCATTATAAAATTATTCAAGAAAAAGAGTAAAGACATCTTCCTGCAGTTGTAGAGTGTTGCTGGGACAGTATTTGGGGCACTGTTGGCAGGTTTACTCTCCTTTGTAAGGAATGATTTTGTTGCGATCGAGAGTGCAAAGGAGTTTCACTCGTATAATTCCTGGATGAGAAAGAGACTATAAAGGAAAAGAGTGTTTAATCTGAAGCACTGCGAGAGAATAGCAGGCGATTACATTTAAACTAGAGAATTATGGACTAACACTCATTATGTCAAGAAAAATTGTGAAAGATTGAATTTTCCACATGATACATTTTTCCCAATATTTCACGTACCTGTGTCGAATCTCCATGTTGGTTGAAATGGAGTATTATGCTCTAAATGAACTCTCAGTGTCTCAGTGTGCAGTTGTGTGCGCCCCTGCACTGTTCATAAATCTGTCAGTAGGCACAATGGCTTATTCCTGAAAGAGTTAGCCATTCCCACCAGCTTCTGACCTCCACAGGAACACCAGTCTGTCTTCTCAGAGATAGAAGGTATTTTCTTGAGACTTTGCACAAAACATCAATTTTCCATCCTCACCTTCAGCAAACCACATTAAAGTGACACGTGTCTACCACGAGCAATAGAGCCAGGAGGAACAACATGCAGCAGTCTATCTGTGGGGTATCAGTAACATCCTCCTATTTCTGAATAAGTAGCTTGACAGGCTGCATTGCCTCTTCCTGGTCATATGGAAGTGGCTCAAGGACCTGACTTAGCGACTCCTGGTTCCTCGTTAACACCTTTGTGCTGTCTACACTCATTCCCTACTTGTGTAATAGGCAGAAAGGACTGAATGGGCTTATCCAATAGTTTCAATGGGTTGAATGGCATCCTTATATTCCGTTAAAACCAGGGTGAGGTGCTGAATGAGCTCCTCATGTTTAACAGTGGAGATGAGCATTGTCTAGCAGGACTGTTACACGAATGTTACCTACAGCACAGTTTAAATGCTATCCAGGTCTTGCTGCACGTGAACACAGACTGCTTCAGCGGCAGAGAAGTGACAAATTATTCTGAACATTATGCGATCTTCAGAGAACATCTCCCACTTATGTCTGTATGCTCTGGAAAAGATGTCGAAGCAGCTGAAGAAAACTATCTAGAGGATGCCTGCAGAGATGACCTGTGACTGAGATGGTTGATCCTCAACAAACACAAGCATCTTCCCTTGTGCTCTGAATGGCCTCTAACCAATGGGGAGTTTACACATCATTCCCATTACATTCATTCCTGTTCAGGTTCCTTGATACCATCCTCAGTTAAATCCTGCTTTGATATCAAGGCCTGCCTTACCTTGTGTTCATATTTTGATTCATATCCATAGGTCATGGTGTGCGTGTGCGCGGAGTGTTTCCTTCTCACAGAGGGTAGTGACTATCGGGACTTCTCTATTCCAGAGGGTTAAGGGAGATGGATCACTGAGAAGATTGGAGGAGTGGGGTGCACAACGGATATTTGACGCATCAGAGAGTTGAGGGCTGCAGGAATTGGGCACAAAAGAGGAATAGAAGTATTGAGCAGATTAGTCATGATTTTATTGAAGGGAAAGACAGGCTTAAAGGGCTGAATAACTTATTTGTGTTTCTGTTGTTCTCACATTCGGTTATTGGAAAGTTATTTCCCTGGAAATCCTGTTTTTGAAGATTGCAGTCAGGGAGACCAGATGATTTTGTGAGACACCTCTGGGTAAGGTATGGGAGATGTACACATAATGAATCTGGGTCTGTAACATAACCAACAAATGAACACAGTTCTGTAAAGAGAGAGGTGTAGGAGTAGGATGTTTCACACTGGCACCGATTCTTTCTTTTCCCAAGAATATTTTCCAACGCCATACCAACCTGTGTGTGACAGTCTTCCGGTGCTAAAAAAAAGTGAGGACTGCAGATGCTGGAGATCAGAGTCGAGTGTACAGTGCTGGAAAAGCACAGCAGGCGAGGCAGCATCCAAGGAGCAAGAGAATCGACATTTCGGGCATAAGTCCTTTGTCAGGATTCCTGATGAACAGTTCATGCCCAAAACGTCGTTTCTCCTGCTCCTTGAATGCTGTCTGACCTGCTGTGCTTTTCCAGCACTATACTATCGAGTCTTCAGGCCCTGAATGGTCTGCTCTGTTTCTGTGTACCAGCTTATCGAAGTAAATGACCTCCAAATGCTCTTGTCTGGCAGGTTTGAGGAGCTGAATGGAACATAGGGACGTTGGACTGAGGAGCAGGAGTGGGTAATTAAACACTTTGGGCCTTCTCCAGCAGACAGTAAGATTGTAGCTGATCAGTTTGTGGTCTCAGCCCCAGTTTCCTGTCTGTAGTTCATTGTCCTTTACTGTCCAATATCTAATATATAGCTTTTACTAAACGCAAACACACAGGCAATACAAACTTCCGGGGAAGAGCATTTACCCTCAAACAGCCCTTTGTGAATTTCTCCTCATCCATGCTCAGACTGTGGTCAGAGGTGTCACTGTTTTAGTTTCTAGTGCCGCTACTCCACTGGTCATTATAAATTTTAAATGCGATCAGGTTGGTGTTATGGCCAATGATATAGGTCTCAGACTAGGTCACATTCTTTGTGAGAGACAAATCAGTTCGATATCTTACATTTGCAAAAATAACTCACCTAATCAAAGATACTGAAAGTAAGATGGAAAGATACTTGACAAGCAGTTTGGACAGATTTGTGCATTAATATTTATCTTTCAATGCATACACCAACACACTTTGTGCATACACACAGACACATGCACAGGTGCACACAGACACACCCATACACATGCCTGAAGACAAATAGAAAAAACTCTGCAGAATACCAGCTCGAAAGAGCTTTACAAGAAATAGTTAAATTCAAGACAAAAAAAGGAAAAACAAAATAAATGGTATTCTGCATCTGAGGTTATTCTGCTCACACAAGCTGTTGGCAATCGGATTCCTTCCTGTGACATTTGTAGTTGGCTGAATTCCCTTTGCTTCAGGCAATGTGGAGATTCCAATGAATCCTCAACAGGAATTCTTCATGAATGGTAAAGATGACTGACAGGTTTTCACCTCTCATACGTTGCTGTGAGAAGGAAGAAGGAAAGAGAGGGAGCAAAAAGCTGTGGCTTCTCAAGCAGATTGCATTCTCTCGATCTTTTTGCCGAACTATGTAATAATGTTATCTGACCACGATACTGGATCTTGTGAAGCCTCGTTGATCATTCTAGGGATTGTATGACTCCATCCCTGTAACCTGCTCCATGTAGGAGCAATTTATAAAGTATAATTTGAAGATACGTTAGCATGTGTCCTCAAAATTTTTGTCCAATAAATTCATGTCTTCAAAGTATTTGTTTTAAAGTAAGTACATCATTCTCTTAAATTTGAATCCTTAGTTCTTGTCTCACATAACCGTAAGAAATGTCCATCAGCTGCGCAACTAATACACTATCCTCAAGATCTTATATGGTTCAGTATGAACATCACCCATTCTCAATCTCTGGTCCTGTAGAGGTTTATAAAATGACGAGGGGTTTGGAAATGGTGACATTTCCTTGATTGGCTGAATCCAAAACTAGATCACATAAATTTAAGGCGAGAGGGGAAAGATTTAAAAGAGACAAAAGTGGTAACTTTTTCATGAAGTGTATGGAATGAACTGTCAGAGGAAGTGTTGGAAGCTGGGACAATTACAGTATTTAAAGCCCATTGGTTTGGTGCGTGAATAAGCAGTGTTCAGTGGGATATGGGCCAAATGCTGGCCAATGGGACGAGATTAATTGAGCACATTCAGTTGGCATGGACAAGTTGGACCAAAGTTTCTGTTTCCATGGTGTATGACAGAATAAGGCCTTCATTCCAGGAAAAAAAAGTGAAACATTTTTACAAAGTCTCGAAAACAATTGAGTATATTTACTATTCAGTTTAGGGAATCATAGCTATGTACAATGTAACTAATGTGGCCTCAGGAATGCCCTGTACAGTTGCAGTAAAATGTCCTGACAGACTTTGTAAAGGTAGAGGCATTCAATATACCTTCCTAAACACTCGCTACTTTTGCATAATAACTTTGTTTGATGTCTGTACCTGCATTTATAAATGCCTTTGCACACTGAGTTTTGCGACCTCGCGTCATTTAAACAGTCTACTGTTGTTTTACCTTTCTTTCACAGTACAAACCTCAGTAGCCCAGCTTATCCTGTTTCTGCTGAAGGTTTGCACACTAAACTCCCCTGTCTATATACCATTACAGACCCTCTACCTCCACTTGACATCTGACTGAATGACTATCCTGGTGGATGAGCTCATTGAGCTCCAATACAATCAGTGCCCACATCCAAGTCATTGCCAGGTTCGAAATAGTTGTTGATCTTGCACTGATCTCTGAGGTACTACACGAAGTTCAAGTTTTCCAAAATGAAAATTAACATTTATCCCTTATGTCAATTTCCTGGTAGTTACACAGGGCTCCACGTTCCTGTGAAGCAAGCTAGAAAGGTTGGACAGCCTCCTCCTGTGCTGTGTATTGTACTCAAACGGCTGAATGACTTCATCCTCTCCCTGTATAAATCCTTAGGGGGAACAGAGGTCTCCTCGTGTCTCATTGTAGCGATCCTGACTGGCTGAATGGGATCTTCCTCTCTACGTAACAGCCTCGAGGGGTTGAGTGAGAGAACAACACATGGGGCAGGAGCAGCAGTTGGCCACTCAGCCCCTCGAGTCTGCTGCACCATTCGGAATGTTCATGGTTGACATGATTGTAACTACACATCCCCTTCCTGTCTGTTCCGTTCCAATAAACATGGATTCTCTTGTTCATCAAAGTTCTATGGAACTCAACCTTGAGTGTTTTCAGGAACCCAGTCTTCACTGCTCCCTGGGGATGAGAACACCATAGATCACACAATCGTAAAGAGAAAGGAACATCCCCGTCTCAGTCTAAAATGGGAAGGTTCTTATTCTCAAAGTGCATTCCCCTCAAACCAATCACCACTGTTTCTAAACACAAGGACACAACAATTAGGAACAGATATAGACCATTCAGACCCTCAAACCTGTCCACATTTCCATTAACTCTCTGCAATCAAATACTTACCAAATGTAACCTCCACTGAAGTTAAAGGAATTCCAGATACTATAGGCTCACAAGAGTGTAGGAAATAAAAACATAGAACAATACAACACAGTGCAGCCCTTCAGCCCTCAAAGTTCTGCCATGCATTCAGCTTAATTTAAGACGCAACTAAACGATATACTCATAATTTTAATTTCTTCCATGTGCCTATCCAAGAGTCACTTGACTGTCCCAAATATATGTGATTCTATTACCACCGCTGGCAGTGCATTCCACGCACCCATCACTTTCTGTGTAAAAAAAAACCCTGCCTTTGGCATCTCCGAAAACCTTTCCCAAACATCTTAAAATTATGCTCACATCGTGACAACCATTCCCACCCTGGGAAGAGGTATCTGGCTATTTACTCTGTCTGTAACTCTCACCATCTTGTTCAGGTCTATCAAGGTTACCTCTCATCCTTCTTTACTCCAATGAGAAAAGCCATAGCTCCCTCAAGCTTTCTTGATAAGACAAGCCGTCTAGTCTAGGCAGCATCCTGGTAAATCTCCTCTGCAGCCACTGGAAAGTTTCCACATCCTTTCTATAATGAGGCGACCAGAACATTTCAAATGTGGTCGCACCAGGGCTTTATAGACCTGCAGCATAATCTCGTGGCTCTTAAACTCAGTCCCCCTGCTAATGAAAACCAACTAAACATACGCCTTCTTAACAACCCTATCAACTTAGGGTGCAACCGAGAGACGTACAGACATGGACCCCAAGATCCGTTTGTTCCTCCACACTTCTACGAATCCGACATTTGACCCAGTAATCTGCATTCAAATTCAACTTCCAAAATGAATCCCTTCACAAAATAGGAAATTGGAACAGGATTAGGTTATTTAGCCCCTTGGATCTGCTGTGCTGTTTGATCACTGTTAAAATGTTTCTCAGCCACATTCTCCTGCCTTCCCCAACTGACCATTGATTCGCTTATTCATGAAAACATACTTATCTCTATCTTAAAGAAATCACTGTCTGGGTGTGCGGGCGTGTGCATGTGTTTGTGTGTAAGTGTCCATATCTATATGTATGTGTGTTGTGTGTTTAATGTGTCTATGTGCGTTTGTGTGCATTTCTGTGAAATGATGGCTCTGTGATTTTGGGGGTAAATCCATTCAAATTGAGATAAACCCTTACTCCGCTCCCCCACCTCTACGTCTTTCCCTGTTAAGTTTATAGTCATACAATGCCACCCTCCGCTGGCCTCCCCATGCCACTGCACAAGTGTCAGTTTTTTTTTCTATCAGAGGCATCAAATACTGTGAATCTCTCACATTGCACAGCTGTTTGGTTTTGCAAATATTTCTGGATGCAAAGAACAGTTTTGTCTGATACCTAGATATATCACCACCACCACTGGATCAGTTTCAGGACTTTTCAATCCTTTCTCACTTACGCCTTGTAAAAGTGAATTATAAGATATTTCAATTTAAAGAACGTGTAATACATTCATCACGTCACCTTACAAATGATTTGGTCAGAGTTGCTTGGATGTAGTTGCAGTGGAAATACTATTTTAGGTATACACTCTGTGTAATGAATAATCTTCAAAGGGAAATCATTTCCACATTGCAGAGCATGCACAGATATTACTCCTCAGGAGCATTCACCACCTGAGTGTCCTCAGTACAATTATGATCCTCCCTGTACCCAACTGTGTGTGTGTGTGTGTGTGTGTGTGTGTGTGTGTGTGTGTGTGTGTGTGTGCATGTGCAGATGGTGCTGTCAGTTTGGATGGTGCTATGATCTACCTCTGTCTCCCCACCTCCTAGACTGAATCCCTTATGGTTTTCTCCCTCCACTGTCATCAATGCAGTAGAGTTGTGAAGGCCAGCCGAGGCGGACATTGCATCACTTTAAACACCACAGAGGCTGGCAGATTCGCTGTGCACACGGGTACGTCACAGAGACACGCAGATACACAAAGATATGCATATAGATACACAGGCACACATAGAGACTGGTGCAGTCACACAGACACTAAAGCACAAGGAGACAAATGCCAATACACTGAAGCACGTGCACACACCGATATACAGGCATCAGTACAGTCACACCACAAACACTGACACACTGGAGTTTATACAGACATGGAAAATCTGCCAGTATTTATTTTTCACGTGGTGTCTTCCTCAATATTTCACTCGATCGTGTGGTGTGTGCCGATATTTCTGTTGATCCATTGGATTCCTCTGTACCCTCACTATAGCTTCCACATCTTTCCTATAACAAGGCGAACAGAACTGAACACAATGTTCCAAGTGTGCTGTTACAACACAGCAATGAACCCGTTTGTTAATCAAACCAAACACCCAGAAAAGCTCACCCTGCCTTATAATCTGTTAAAGCACGAGTGACAGAGAAATCGAAAATTCCACTATTTAAAGAAAACTATGATCAATTTATTTCTTAACTCTAAAAGTGAACATTTAACACCAACGATTCACAGGTCTAAGCTCCCTTTCTCTGGCCGGTTTGTTATCTGCCTCCACCTCTATAAAAAACATACTGTTCCCATTTAAAACAAAACTAACTTAAAATTACATCAATTTAATTTCAAAACCAGGAAGTGGCTGTCATCTCCAATGTCCTCCTTCTTTCAGCTGAGAATCTCACTGGGCCGTCTTCTTTCTTTTTACTGTAAGGAGGTTTCATGCAAAAAAAACACATAATTTTAATAGAGAGTGTTTTACATGGCAGTCTCTGTCGATGGCAGTTTACTCTCTGTCTAACTTTCATAATGCTTCCCTCTTTATCCCCTCAAAATCAAATCATCTCATTGGTTCAATGTTGGCAAAACAGTAAATTCAAAATCTGTTGGTTTATTAGCCTGAAGCATAATTTAAACCGATTCGTTAAATATGAAAAGTTGTCAAAAGCATAAACAAACCTCAAGGAATCTGTTTCACAGCCAAATGTTGCATATATTCAACTTTCCCGTACACTCTGAAACTACTAGCTACTCATATGATCGTTGCTTGCAAGCTCTCAATGCAGAAGAGCACTAAACTTCATAGAGCTGCAGCATGACCTCACAGATCTGAAACCCAGTTCCCCGGCTTGTGAAAGCCAACACACCTTGCATCTTCTCAACAACCACATCAACCTGGGTGGCAGATTTGTGGATCTGTGGACATGCAACCCAAGATCCCTCTGTTCCTTAACACTGCCAAGAATCCTGCCTTTAACCCTGTTCACTGCATGCAAATTTTACCTTCCAAAGTGAATCACTTCACAATTTTTCAGATTTAACTCGATCTGCCACTCATCAGCTCAGTTATGTCAATGTCTCGTTGCAACGTAGAACAACTTTCCACAATATCCACAACTCCACCAACTCCGTGTCATCGGCAAGCTTCCTAACCCACCCTCCCTATTCCCCATCAACTCTGTTATAAAAATCACAAAGAGCAGAGTTCCCAGAACTGATCCCTGCAGAACATCCCTGGTCACCGAGCTCCAGGCTGAGTATTTTCTATCTATAACTACACTCTGTCTTTTATGGGCCAGCCAATTCTGTATCCAGAGAGCCAGATTTCACTTATCCCACGCCTCCTTACTTTCTGCATGAACCTACCATTGGTAACTGTATCAAATAACTTGCACAAATCCAAATACACCATATCCACTGCTCTGCCTTCATCAATGTGTTTTTTTTTTCACATCCTGAAAAAAATCAATAAGACTTACAAGGCATGATCTGCTCCTCAAAAAGGCATGCTGACTGCCTTTAATCAAACTATGGTTTTCCAAGTAAGCATAAATCGTGTCTCTCAAATCTTCTCCAATACTTTGCCCATCACTGACGTAAGACTGATTGGCCTCTAATTCCCAGGATTATCCCTATTCCCTTTCCTGAACAAGGGAATAACATTTGCCAACCTTTTATCATCTGGCACAAATCCAGTGGACAGTGACGATACAAAGATCATCGCAAAACACACAGCAACATCTTTTCTCGTTTCCTGTGCTATCCTAGGTTATATCCCATCTAGCCAAGAAGATTTATCTATCCTTGTGTATCTCATAATTTTCAGCACATCCTCCTGTTCTAGCATATAAGACTGTTTCAAGCTCTACCCAAAAACATGAAAGGCCCTCTCAGTACTGAATACTGAAGCAAGGGATCCATTAAGAACCTCCCCTACCTCCTCCAACTCCTGGCGCAAGTTCCCTCCACTATCCTGATGGGTCCGACCCTCACTCAGGCCATCATCTTGCTCCTCACGTAAGTGTAGAACGTCTTAAGATTTACTTTACTCCTACTTGCCAAGTCTTTTTCATGCCCGCTTCTCGCTCTCCTGAGATTATTTTTCACTTCCTTCCTGACTACCTTGTAACCCTCTAGAGCCCTGTCTGATCCTTGCCTACTTAACCTAAAGTCATCTTCCTCCTTCCTGTTGACATATTCTGCATCCATTGACACAATGGAGATATGGAGCTGTAAATGGATGGGAGCTGCACATCCTGTCACTTCCAGTAAGAGCTGCAAGTTTCCCCACGCTGGGCAGTGATCTAACACAGTGTTACAGTTCAATGCACTGGGGTGGTGTACACAGCTCTACATGTTGAGTGGGTAACTGTTTCTGGTTTACACATCCATGCCCTGGAGTGGTGTACAGAGCTCTACATGCTGGGAGGGTAAATGCTCCTGGTTTACATAACAATTTACTGCTGTTCACTGCATAGCTCCCAGTGCTGGAGAGGCAGTTCATGGACTGGTGTGGTCTGCACAGATTGCTGGGTTGTATTGAGCAGTACACTAGCCTGGTCTGAACACTGCTACATGCTGCACAGATAAATAATCTGGATCATGGTGTCTGATTCTGTGACGTGGATTTCAGCTGATTTGTCAGCACATTTACTTTATATGCATATTTTTGTTATTTGACATTCTAAAGTAATACTCATCCAGTTAATCCCATTTGTCAGAGAGGAGCCACGTTTACTGAACTTGTCGATCAAGTAATCATCCAGTTATAACATGAATATCCGTCCTTCTGTACCTTAACCCGGCCATTGGAGCTCATATTCCTGAATCTAAGGGAAATCATTATGAAGCTCAGAAACAATGTGCAAAATGTATGGCTCGTGCTGTCCTGTACGTTCCGGCTGTGGGTCCCATTTGGCTCTCTAGTGTATCGAGAGCTAGCATTGTGAAGCTCAGAAATAATGAAATGGTATGTGCCAGGCTGTTCACTTCCTGGTGTGTCCCACGTGGTGCTCCATAGACAGGGAGGTGTGTGCTGCGCTGTTGTTCACTTCCAAGTGGGTCCCATCTGGTGCTTCATGGACACGGATGTGTGTGTGCTGGGCTATTGTTCACTTCCTAGTGTGTCCCATGTGGTACTCCATGTAGAGGGGTGTGCGTGTTCGACTGTTGCTCACATCCCAGTGTGTCCCATGTGGTTCTCCATAGACAGCGAGGTGTGTGCTGAGCTGTTGTTCACTTCCCAGTATGTCCCATGTGGTGCTCCATGGACAGGGTGTGTGTGTGCTGGGCTGTTGTTCACTTCCCAGTGTGTCCCACGTGGTGCCCCATGGACAGGTGTGTGTGTGTGTGTGTGAGTGTGTGTGTGTGTGTGCTGGGCTGTTGCTCACTTCCTGGTGTTTCCCATGTGGTGCTCCATGGACAGGGGTGTGTGTGTGTGTGTTGGGCTGTTGTTCACTTTCTGTCCTGTCCCATGTAGTACCCCATGGCCAGGGGCGTATGTGTTTGGCTGTTGTTCACTTCCCGGTGTGTCCCATGTGGCGCTCAATGGGCAGGGGTGTGTGTGCTGGGCTCTTTTTCACTTCCTGGTATGCCCCATGTGGTGTCCATGTTGGACAGAGGTTCCAGCAACTTTAGACACGCCTTTGAACTTTGGACTCTGCGTGTCCACTGAACCCCTGTGCTTATCCCTCTCAGATGATTGTATAGTCAGAAACACGAGGAAAATCCTGGAGTATAATTGTAAAGGACCAGGCATCTACCTTGTAGCTGAGGGGTTTCTGACTGACTCCTGTTATTGAAATGTTCATGGAGGTGCTGGGGATGGTTTGCTGGAGGTTGTGCTGTGACCCGCCTCAGACATTCAGGGAGACCTGAGGATTTGGTGACCCAACTCCGGATGGAGCATAGGGACTGTAGTTACAACATCTTTGTCTGTAAGATTAACAACAAATGGAGCAGACGCTGCACAGAGAGGAAGATCTGAAACCAGGAGTCAGTGTGCGTGGGGAAAGGGATCTGCTGTATTCAGGAACGGCTTCTCAAGTTACATTTAACTCAGGAGGAGAGTGTGAGGGGACCCTGATCGAACAAGGAGCTGATCACAGAGCGGTGTCACTTTCTTCAACACGACCTGCAACTTCACACCGGGGGAAGACGGTGCTGCCAGAGGCTGTTAGGGTCACTGTTTCATTCAGCTTCTATGATTCGGAATGTTCCAGGCAGGAGTGGGTGACAGCTCCATCATCTCCCAGTATGTTGACGTCAACATCACCATTTGGAGTCGGAGGATATATATGGTGGTTGAGAGAAATGGAGTCCCTGGGAACATAAGGGAGAAGGAGGAACACTTCTCGTGTCTGATCGGGTCAGAATGAACCATCCAGTACACACTGCATCACTAAGTCCTGTAATCTTTCTCCGTTTTAGTAACATACTGCCTGTCATTCTTCCTAACAAAAATGACAGACTATATATTACCTTAAATCCCATTTGCTAAACTTTTATCCATTGACTTTACCTGCCCAAATCCAATTACAGACTTTCCACCTTCCCTTGATAATTTAGTTTCTATTTTATCTTAGTTTAATTGGTAATATTAGTTGCAGTGCATTTGTTCCACTCCTCCCGATCATTGAAGCAGATTGTAAAGAGCTGTGGATCCTGCACTGGTCACTGTGTTACTCCACTGCTGATGTTCTGTCAAACCGACGAAGGCTGATTTATCCATAGTGCCTTCTTCCTGTCTGATAACCAGTCCTCCCAACTTATGTGTAACGCATTCGAAGGGCTGAATAAGAACGAGGAGCATCAGTTCGGCAATCCAGCCCCTCAGGCCTGTTCTGCCATTGAATACAATCATGGTTGATGTCATTGCGGTCTCAGTTCCACGTTCCTGTCCGCTCTCCATATTCCTTCATTTACTCATTATCCCTACTGCACTCTGGGGCAGTGAATTACTCAGATTCCCACCCCTGTGAGAGAAGTAGGTTCTCCTCACCCCTGTTGCAATTCTCCCAGACCTCATCCTAAAACTGTGGTCTTAGAATCTTTCGAGATTGTCCCACATGAGGAAATACCAACTACACATCTACATTGTCAATCACCTTTAACATCGTCCAGACCTCCGACATCTCCTCTCATTTTTCTATACTCCAGGCAGCGTTGGCCTGAACTGCTCAATCTCTCTTCAAAGGAGAAACTCCTCATCTCTGGAATCAATCTAGTAAACCACTTCTGAACTGCCTCCATGGCAAATACATCCCTCCTACAGTCAGGACACCAAGACTGCACACAGTACTCAGTTGCGATCTCACACCTCCCTCCCTTTATAATCCATTGTTTTAGAAATAAATGCCAAAGTTGCACTTGCCTTTCTCATTATCTGCTGTACCTACATCGGAGTATTCTGTAGTATGGACGCGGACAGCCAGATCCCTCTGTAACTAATCATTCTGAAGTCTCTGTCCATTTGGATAATAATTTGTCTTTCTGCTACACTGATCCAAACGGATACACTATACTTTTCCTTGTTCAGTTTCTTCTGTCAAATGTTGCCATAACCTATCCATATACATTTTCTAACTTTCTTGCATCTTCATTGCAATTTCTCACCTTAGTTAGTGTCATCTGTTAATTTGGTTATAACATGTTCTATCCTCTCAACTACATAAGACTATAGATTGTAAATAGTTGAGGCCTGGGGACCAAGACATATGGTTTCCAAAAACTTGAATTTTGCTGAACAGAAAATGACCCGTATTTTTTCCATCTCACTGAATTTTGTTGCTTCACAAAGCCTGTATCCAAGCTGAAAAATTACTTTTAATTATAAACGATCTTATTCTGCAGATTAATCATTTGTGCAGAGCTATTCAGTGCCTTCTGGAAGTCCAAATATTTCATCTCTCAGATCCCCATGACCCAAAGCATGTTGATAATGATGGATTGTGGTTTGACTTTTCAAATTTCTTGTCATTAATTCCTGAATAATCGACTTTAACAATATTTCTTAAATTTCAACAGTTTTCTCACTACTATATATTCCATCGTGAAGGTGATAATTCTAAATTCTTATCTCTCTATGATCTCTTTGTTTGCTCCAATCCTGTATAATTGGCACATGGCGTGAAATGCCCTGCTCTGATTGCTCTGTAAGAGGGCTGAGTCGCTGAATGGACTCATTCTCTTCCTTGTGCACAAACTCAATGGGCTGATGTCTTTCTGGTGTTCCACATCACCATCTCGATGGTCTGCCTGTCCTCTTCCTGTTGATGCGTAAGAGCCGTGAGGGCTTATGCAATCTTCCTGTTGCTGTGTAACAGTTTGAGGGGCTGAAAAAAACTTCTCATATTCCTCCATCACAGGCTGGAGATACTGATCGGTCTCTCCTGCATCCCTGATATAGGACTGAGGGAATGATTGGCCTTCTTCTGTTCCCATACACGAGACACGTGAGTTAAACTTCTTTCTCCTTTCCCATAAGAAATCTTATAGGTTGCATCCTTCTCCAATTCCCGTGCAACAGGCTCGATGGGACTGAATATCCTCCTGCTATCCCAGTGCATCAATCTCCTTTCCCTGTGTGACCTCTTCCAGTTCCTATGTTGCAGACTTGTGGAACCTGAATCGACTGATCCTTTTGCTACATATCAGGGTACTGGTGCTGCATGGCCTATTCTGGGCCCAGTGTTATTGACTGGAGGAGCTGACTGGCCTCCTCCCGTAACTGTATATCAGGCTCCGGGGCTGAATAGCCTCTTCCTGTTCTGGTGTAACAGTGTCAATATCCTTCGAGACAGTACCTCCTAATAAATGTCAGAAGGCGCTAACCGAGAGAGTGCCCGTGGACTGAAGCACTCTTGTCTCCATATCTGACATACAAAGACAAACCATTAATATAGTCTTTTGTCTGTATAAAGTCCTGAAGCTGAAAGTAACCAAAGAGGTCCCTCCCAGATACCTCATATTCCTGACACAGATGTTCAAAATTTATCATGATCTTCCCGTGAAAAAATTCTCCCAAACAGGAAACTCATCTGGACTCCCAAAGCCTGAAGCCAGAATCCATCAATCCCGGCTGGAATCCTACCAATCCGACAGTGGGAGTGAAAGCCGAAGTGTTTGTTTTGTAAAGTGCCCTCAACTTGTCACATCATTCTCCATGCTTTTACTGTGTTATGGACAATCGGTTTCTGCAATTCTCCATAACAGTCCTCATCTTGGCCATGAACGACAGATTAATGAGGGGGCAATTTGATTTTAAGGCCTCGATGTCCAGCCAAATTGACCATGGGTCCTGACAAGCCCAATCAGCCGCATCAGATAGCAAGGAACTTAGTTGGTATTTCTTTAAGTCCGGAAAGTCGACACGCCCCCATTCATTGTGGAAGCTGCAATTTGTCCAGCTTAATAGGAGGCCATCTGTGACACCAGATGAACGAACAAAGCCGACTGTTAAGCCTCTGAGCCCCTGCCTTTTGCAGCGTCAAAGGGAACATTGGCATGGGGTATCATAAACAAGGAAGGACATTCATTTGAACCAGAGCTAACCCAAACAGGATATTGGAAGATTCTGTCTTATCTTCTCTAGCAACTGCACGAAGTTAGCTTTATATAATTGATTGAAGTCTTGGATGATAAAAATACCTAAACCTCCTTGTGACCATCTGGAAGGGAATCAGATTCCATCCCAAGGTCGGGTACTCTAATAAGACACCCAACAGGAATGACTTCTGATTTCATAAAATTGATTTTATACCCTGAGAAAGATCTAAATAAATTAATCATTCGTATTAAACAGGACACCGATATCATTGGGTTACTTAGAAAGAGAGGAACGCCATCTGCTTAAAGAGTGATCTTCCGCCTTCCTGATCCTACCTCCACGGCAGTGATATCAGCGTCCCTCCGGATGGCTTCTGCCAACGGCTCAATCGTTAATGTAAATGGTAACAGTGAAAGGGGGCAACTTTGTTGGCTGCCACTGTCAATACTAAAATTGTCAGACCTTATACCATTAGTGAAATCAGCTCCTTTTTGGGTCACTATATAACACTGCCACCCGCCTGGCAAAGACCCATCCATGACCAAACCATTCAAGGACAGAAAAGTTGCACATCCACTCTGTTCGGTCAAATGCTTTCTCTGCATCCAGGGAGACTACCGAGCCTGGAATCGAACCTTGCTGGCACACTGGAACCATATTTAGCACTCTTCTAATATTATCAGAGGACTTACGGCCCCTAATACAAATGGTCCACTTACACAATGGACCTTCAAAGCTAGTATTTTCAACAAAATTTTAAAGTCCACGTTTAATAATAATATAGGCATATGCAATTCTCTGGGACTTTCCCTCTCTTGATAATAAGATACATATTTCCTTCTCTCAGAGAGGATGGGAGGCAGTCCTGACTGTACGAATAATTGTACATATCCAACATTGGCCCAGCCAGCCTGTCTATGAACTCTTTCTAAACCTCACTCCGAAAATCCATCTGGGCTGGGGACTTTACCACTCTGGAGCAGCCTCATTGTCTCCTGTACCTCTCGGATTATCAGAGGTGCATTCTAAACAGACGCCTGCTCTGAACTTACACCTGGGAGGTCCAAGGTCTTAATAAAGGACTCCATCGTCGCCAATCAGTCCTCCCAGCCCGCTGACTGGAACAACCCAGAGTAGAACATCCTGAACACTGCATTAATCTTTTTGGGATCGTGGGTGAAAATAGTAGCAATATTATTTCTGGTCAAGTACGCCTAATATCTACCTGGTTATCACCATGCTTGAATAACTTCTGTTTTGCAAAAGAAATCGCTCTCTTTGCTGTCTGGGCGAGTGTAGCATTCAGAGAAGTCTGGAGGGCTGTAATCTGCTGCAATTAAGTTACAGACGGTCTGATAAAATATGATGTCTCAGCTCTCTTCAACCGAGCCTCAAGCATACGCTGCTGCTCTCTCTTCTGCCACTTCTGAGTCGCCAAGTAAGAAATAATCAAATCCTGTATAGGCTTTGGCAGTCTCCCAGAGCACGGTCGGATTAGTGGCCGTACACAAGCTAATGTTCCAAAAAAATTTAAATTCCCCTGAAAAATGCTCAATGAATTTGCTATCCTTCAGGAGGAAAGGGTCCACGTGCCGTGAGCCTGTCCCATCGCCACCATCCTTGACCTCCATGTTCCCTGCCACTTGATCAGAAATGGCTCTGTTCCCAATTCTACAGGACAGCACCGAATTTAAATAGACCAATGGGACATACAACATGTCAATCCTAGTATAGCATTTATGTGGGTTAGAAAAAAAGTTGAAGTCCCTATCTTCAGGGTGAAGACATCTCACACAACCACCAACCCAGCTACCTGTTCAGGTTCACCGGCTGCTTGGGTGGCGGGGCAATACCCGCAAAACCTCTTGACATCCTATCCACTTCGGGGTCTATACGTCAGTTCAAGTCTCCCCTTAATTGTATGACGTGCCGCAAGGATCATCAACCTGGAGAGCCCATCTTTTTGAAATTTGAGGGGGTGTGCTGTGGGCAATAGTAATCAAGGTCCCAAATTCCTCTCCACTTTAAGGATCAGAGACCACCCACATTCATTTTTAATTTGTTCAAACAACTGAAGTGGAAGGTTCTTATGAATGAGTATTGCTACTCCTCTACTTGTTGAATTAAAGGATGAGAAAACACCCGGCTGAACCTTCCCTGCTGGAACTTTAAATGCTCCTCATCAGTCAGATGTGTTTCTTGCACAAGGCTATATCAACCATTTCCTTTTTAATGCTTGAACGTATATTTTTTTTCTCTTAATCAGTGAATGATTCCCTTTAACATTCCAGGTGCACCATTTAAGCGAGCGGTTATCCATAACCATCCAAAGCAGCCCATGACCCACTGAGAGAAGAAGCCCATTTATAGCCCGCCGAGTGAAAGTTGTAAACAGTTCGTATAAACTTGAAAATATAATACAAAACCAACCAAATCAACACTTTGAACAACTACTTCAACTCTGAACCAACATAGAACACAAGTAAGCAGAGACTTTCCCCCTTGCCCACAGGGGGCGCTCATACAACGCACTAATCCCCCGTGGCTCTTCCTAGCTGATGCCGCTCCCAACCCAGAGAAAACAAAGTTAAAAAACGTTACATGGGTCTTACAACAAGAAAATTGAAAGTGGGCATTCAACCCCATCCCATCCATACTTTGACCCGAGGCAGTCCTGGTGAAGTAAAATGTAACCACCCCACCTCCCCAACCCCCGTTCCCATTCCATACTAAGAGAGAGAAACGAAAAGCAAATTATAGAAAAAACAAAGGATAATGGGAGAGGAGGAAGAAAGGAGGAGAGAGAAAAAGGAAAAATGGGACCTCCACATACTAAACAAAAACCCAAAACGAGGGAAACCAGGCAAACCCCAGAGAAAACAAAGGGAACACATTTGTCCATATTATTTGAACCAGCCAGTCTGTTTTAATGAGTACAGGAACTCCTTTGCGTTTTCTCGTGAGTCAAAATTAAACACAGACCCTCCATGGCTGAAACGTAATATTGCTGGATATCTTACCAAGTACAGAATATTAACGTCCCTCAGCCTCCTTTTTGCCTTATCAAAGGCTTGCCTCTTGCGGACCACAGCCGTAGAAAGCTTTTGGAAAAAAACATAATTCGTGATCCTTTGTAGATCAGAACCTATGGATCCTTCCGTGGAGCTCAAGAAGCTTCCAGCACTTGTTTTGCTCTATTGTGCTGGAGTTGCACTCGGACTGAACAGGGATGCTCGTCCGATCCGTGCCTGCATACTGCAACCCCTAGGGCCCACTCGAGCCACACCCAGGCTGCCTTGACTTTCAGTTTCAAAAATTGTGTGAGCCATTGTTCCAAGAAGCTGACGATCTGGCTTTCTTTTTTCCGATCCGGCAGCCCAATCAGGCTGATGTTCTTCTGACAGGTCTGATTTTCGAGGTCCTCGACCTGCTGCACTATGGCCTGTACCTAACGTTCCAGGGCTTGGACACGACTCACTGAGGATTCTGCCATGGTTTCCAAAGCCGCGGTCCCCTTTTCCGCCTCCTCGATGTGTGGCCCGAGACGCTGGATCTCCTGGCCATGCTACGGCAGCTTGGCTGAGATCAGTTCCAGCATGATTCTGGTCTCCTCCACTGCTGAAGCAATCTTCTCTCACAGGCTCCTGCACTCCGAGACCCGGCTCTGTTCCACAAATAATTAATCCCTGGGGCGTTCGCAGAGGCCAACATCACAGCCGCGGGCGGATCCATTGTTGCAGTTCCCTGCTGATTGTGATTCTCGTTGTCATTTTCCCTTAGTCATTTTCCTTACTCACTTAAAATGGCCTAGAGTAATACTGGGGATCAAAAACGACGATTTTACCCAATAGGGAAGAAAGAGAGGGTGAATGCATCATTTTGTTTGGGTTCTGGTGCAAAGCTCAGCAGGGCAGACCTACTGGATCGCCGCCATCTTGGATCTCACCCGAATAATCACTGTTAACAAACTTTTTTTGAAATGGTTTGAAGATGTTTCTTGTAGGGGGAGACAATGGAGAACTATTGGATGTGATATATTCAGATATTCAGGTGGATGTTTCAGAATTCAGAAAGTGAGTAGTAAATAAACTTGAACCAACGTAGTTCAGGGGTGACTTTTGCAAATGGAAAGGTAAAAGTGAAGTTGGCCTTCAGTTAACGGAAATTGGAATATCGAAGTAAAGGCGTCCCGCACATATTGCATGCAGTGTGGATGAGATTATATTTGTGTTCTGTGTTTCAAAGAATGAGAGGTGATCTCAGGGAAACGTAGAAAATTCACCCACAGCAGATTGACTAATACAGGGGCATGGAGAAGTGCAACAGGCAAAGTGAGGGGGAACACAAGATGTTCTCCAAAAACATCAAGCTGAACAGAATAACCAGGGAAAAAATAGGACCCATTTCGAAACCAGGGTAATAATCAGTATGTGAAACTGGGGAACATTGATAGACTGTGACATGAGAGCTTCACACCTGTTTTAGTTGGGAGAAGGAAGATGCAGGTACAGAATTCAAGAAGATGGACTTGGAAGCTCTCGAACAGTTTGATATAAGATGCAAGTTGGGATTGATGGTTTTGGATGATGTAAAGTCCAGATGAGTTGCATCGCAGGATGTTGTTGGAGACAAGAGAGGAAACGTCCTGACCTAAATGTTTCAGTCGAATCTGACCACACGAGGGAGGTGCGAGAAGACTGCAGAACAGATATGTGGTCCCAAGTTACTGGAAAGGTGGTAGAGATAGATCAGTGTCTGGTGGTGTACCACAGCGAGCAGTGCAGTGTATCAAATTATTTGTGGTATTCATAAATGATGTAAATGTGAATGTGGAGGGCGTGGTGGGGGTGAGCGCTGAGTGTAATAAGTAATCCTGTGTTTGACACAAAGTTTGGCCAGGTGGTTAGCAGTGAGGAAGAAGGCCTTATGTTACAGGAAGATACAGGTGGAGTGGTCAGATGGTCAGATCAATGACAGATGGAATGGAACCCTGATAAATATGAGGTGATGCATTTTGTAAGAAGGAACCGGACAGAGGAGAATTCAATGAATAGAAGAACACGAGGGACGTCAGAGGGTGTTTCTCCACACATCCGTGAATGTGACTGGACAAGGTAATAGCCCCTTAAGAAATTACACGGGACTGGAGGCATAGTGTTTACTCATCGAGGCAACATAATATGAGTTAAACATGCCGTTGGTTAGGCAATAGATGGAATACTGTGTTCAGTTCTGGCAGCAACATTACAGGAAGTGCTTTGGTTTCTCAGTAACATCAGAAGCTATTAGAGTCTCCACAGAGTTGGAAGCTTCAGTGGAAGTCTCCTGGCTGTAAGTCTCTCTAAATTTTCACTTGATTTGTTTTCCCGCCTCGATTGGAGAACTGCATCTGAGAATCTGTGTCTGATCTTTCCTTTTTGCCAAGTAAGTGTTTATGGGATATTACTGTATCAGAACACTTAATTATTAATACACTCTAGGCCAACACCTTCAAATATTTTTGAATAGCTCTGCTGTCGTCCATAACACGTGACTCCTTCTCTTCCTTTGTAATTGGTTGGAGGCACTAAATGGGCTATCTGTACACTTCTCCAATAATTTCATTGAGCTGAATGACTTCCTCATATTCCTGTGAAGCTAGCGTGAGGCGCCGAATAATCTCCTCCTTTTAACTGTGGAAATGTGCCGTGTCCAGCAGCACTGTTACATGAATGTTACCAATACGTCCAACAGCACAAGCCTGAAAGTTGTCCAGGTCTTGCTGCACATAGACATAGACTAGTTCAAGGGCTGAAAGAGGATATTTTTCCTGAATATTGTGTGATCTTCAGTGAACAGCCCCACATCTAATCTTATGGTGAGGGCAAGACATTTATGAAGCAGCTGAAGATGTTTGTGCTGAGGAAGCTACGTTGAGCATCTTTTGCAGATATGTCCAGGACTGAATGGAGTTTTGTTTCCAAATCACAATCGTTGTGCTTTATGCTTTAAATCACCCTAACCAGGGAAGTTTACAACTGATTCCCATTAAGTGCAATCCTGCTCAGGCTCCTTGAGACCCTCCTTAGTTAAATGATGCCTTGATGACAGGGCCAGTCAGTCTTCCCTGAGCCCTTGTGTTCACGTCTTTTGCTCATATCAATAGGTCACAGTGTGGGGGCAGGGAGTGCTTTTTTTAACCAGTCAGAGTTGAGGATTGTGAAGAATTGTACATGAAAGAGGATACCAGGCCTTATGATCTTATTGTGGGTGAAGACCTGCTTGCGGGGGGGAGGGGATGGTGGCTTGTGGATGAATGACATATTCCTGTTTGTGGCGTTCTCACATTCTATTATTAGAAAGTAGAGGCTGTTATTTTCCTGAAAGCTCTGTTATTGAAGAGTACCAGACTGTCTGGACCATCTCTGGGTGAGGAATGGGGGCTGTATTCAAAGTGAAAATTGGTCTACAACTTGACCAACAAACGAAGCAGATGTTGCAGAAAGGGGAAGCTCAGTTAGGAGTGATGAGAAACGTCTTCCATACCCCAGCCTGGATTTTCCAATTACACTTTCGAAACCAGTCCAAACTGGGTTTGACAGTTTTGAGAGGCTGAATGGTCTCCTCTGTTTCTGTGCACGACGTGATAGGAGTAAGTAGCCTCTAATTGCTCCTGTCTAGCAGGTTTGATGGGCTGAATGGAACACAGAAACATGGGACTGAGGAGCAGGAGTGGGTCATTAGACACTTTGAGCCTTCTCCACCGAGGGACTAAGATTGTGGCTGATCAGGTTTTGGTCTCAGCTCCACTTGCCTGTCTGTATGTCTTTATCCAAGAATCACTTCTCTGTCCCATATTTTACTAATTCAGCACTGAATAAATATAAGCAAAGAGACATCACAAACTTGTGCGGAAGATGCATTTTCATTTGCTGGTTTGTATTTCCAGATGCGTCATGTTTTCTCAAAAAAATATGCCATTTGTAGACAGTCAGTCAATGCGATATTTTATGAACTCCTACTTTGGAAATAAAGCCAAACTGATTCCAGGTGAAGACACATACAGACTCCAAACAAGACCGCATGCCTAAAATACGTTGTCTGACTGGAGGGGTCACCTCCTTTACATCGATAATACCTGAAGGTATCTCCAGGAAGGACTTGAAAGGAACTCTTGGATTTGTACATTCATCAATCAAAACCTGCATCGCCATTCTAAACGATTAAAGCTTTAGCTGCCATCTTAGATGTGTTCAATTCATGTGCATGTGTTGTACAGCCTCTTCATCTTTTCCTTATAAATTTTGTGCCTAAGGTCTTCTCTCTCTAACACCTGACGAAGGAGCAGGGCAATGAAAGCTTGTGTTTTCAAATAAACCCACCAGACTATAACCTGGTGCCATGTGATTATTGACCTTACTCAACCCAATCTAAAGCTAGCACCTCCATATCATGATTTTTATTGATTAGCCAATTTTCTCTCCAAGCAAATAAATTGTCCTAACCCCGTGTGCTCTTGTCTTGCATATTAATCTTTTGTCAAGCATGTTATGCATTGCCTTTTTGAAGTCCAGATATAATAGATCCTTCAGATATCCGTTATTCAAATTGTTTGTCACATTCTTTAATTAAAAAAATTAGGAAAAGTGTTCAAACATGATTTATCCTTAATAAAATCATGTCACGTTTGATGGATTGTGGTTTGACTTTCAACATCCCCTGTTGTTAATTCCTTAATAACAGATTTGAACAATTTGTCTTCAGTCCCAATCGTTTGCTCATACCTTTCCATTCCCGAGTGAAGTTGGTTATTCGAGGTTCTTCCCTTTCCATAACCTCGACAGTCCGTTTCAGTGCCTGTGAAATAGGCACGATGCTGTGAAAAATCAGCTCCAATTGCTGTATAAGGGGCATGGGTGGCTGATTAGACTCACTCTGTTCCTGCTTTACAGACACGATGGGCTGAATGTCATCCTGATGTTCCTCCACTATAGCATTTCCTGCGCCTACTCCCGACCAAGCCGCTCAATATCTCAATGTCCTCCTCCTGTTGCTCAATGACAAGTTTGGGAACTTATGGAATCTCCCTGTTGTTATGCCACATTTTGAGAGTTGAATTGTGCAGGCAGGTTTCGTTGCCCACAGTGGGTAGCTCAGTGGTTAGCACTGCTGCCTCTCAGCACAGAGATCTGGGTTTAATTTCAGTCTCGGGTTACTGTTTATGTGGAGTTTGCACATTCTCCCTGTGCCTGCAAAACAATACCATGGGCTACATAAATCTTTAAACCGTATGTTGTAATGAATTAGTACAGTAAATGTCACACTTTAACACTACAGTCACGAACTACAGCACTGCAACTTTCAACAAGATCTTCACCAGAAAGCGCACGAGCTGACTGACCACGTGATGCCAATGCAGAATTCCGGTTCTCTCCAAGATATTTCCCTCCCGGTTTGAAATTAATTTCCTTCTAAATGTAAATAACAAATCCCACATTCAGGCACAGTTTCAAGGCTTGCAGAACGGATTACATTACTGCTTTAGCTGAACACACTGAGGGTGCATTTGGTAGATAGAGGGATCCTGAGGCTGGGATTTACTGTTCAGCTGGTGCCAGAGACGGACTCCCATAACAGTGAACGGGATCTCGCTTTATGAAGAAAGGGGCACAATTCACTAATTGTATTGCAGCGAATTTGTGTTTAATAAACACACCTTTACTGGATAACTACCTCTACATTGAATGGAGGATCAAAATTGATGGAGCAAAGCGAATACATTATATCCTATTTTACATGTTCCGATGTTTAAACATACTAAAGGATATGAACACTGTGTGGGGGAAACTGAATTGAGGAGATTTTCACCATGAGCTAGAATGGAGGATGCTCAGTGTGTTGAATGGCCTACTCCTTTCCCAAAGTTTCTGTGCAGTCTGTGGGAAAGCTCTGTAACTGCTGCCACCAACTCTCAGATGTTAGGAAGGAAATCTCTGCAGGGTCAACACGGTAATATTTCCCGTTCCAATAGTGAGACTGGAGTCGGGTGATCTGTACAGTTTTATCCTTTAAAACCCCGGAAGAGTTTGATACAATAGAGTGTCTTGTTGGCGATTTTCGAGACCATTGAGGAGTTTATCAAACGTCTGGGTATGTGGAGTCACGTTTAGGCCAGACCAGAAAAGCACGGGAGATTCATTTCCTGAAAGTACATTGAGGAAGGAAATTAGTGTTTGCAAACGACATTGGATTTAAGGTCACTGTTAATGACTCCAAGTTTTACATCTCGATATTTTATTAATTATAATGTCCACCAGCTGTCACAGTATTAGCCTGGTCTCGATTAGTAATCCAGTGACATCTCCACAACAGCACCATCTCCACATGGGGACCTATCAGAAACCACACTGCCTGGTTATTTCTGTGCTGCTTGACAGCTCTATCCAAAAGGACTCCCACCAATGGGATGATCGCGACGGGACTCAGGGCGTCGTAAATGGTCAGACTGTTCGCTTGTTATGGGATTGGGCATAGCTGAGTAAATTTCTACATTGCCAGGAAGATGCCAGAGTTGGAATGAAACAGCTTCCTCAGGGACACGGCTTGTTGTGCAGAACAAGTCTTCAGTCCCATTGCAGGAATGGTATCAGGGCCAAATGCCTTTGTCGTATCTACTGTGTTCAGCTCTTTCTCCATGTCACATACAGCAAATCAGATCGATTAAAGATTGGCATCTGTGATTCTGCGGGTAGCATGGCGACGGTGCGGTGGATCATCAACTCAACACTTTTGGCTGAGGACAGTGCAGATAATACAACCATGTCCTTTACACTGATGTACAGGGCTGTCCCGTTATTTAGGGTGGTGATATTTATGGAGTCCTCTCCTCCAGTGAGTTGTTTAGTAGTCCATCGACATTTATGTCTGGATATGGCAGCACTGCAGAACTTCGATCTGATCTGTTCGTCTTGGGATCATTTCGCTCTCAGTATCAGATGTTAGTCTCATTGTTTCGAATGTAACCAGTCAAGTGCAGTAGCTTTAATGGATTGTCATCAGGTTCAGGTACACATGGTTCCGACCCTATCATGTTCACCCACACTCGTCGCTGAACCATAGATCGACTTGATGGAAATGGTATTATCCTGGGAAAAATGTTACAGATTGTAGTTGAATACAATTCTGCTGCTGCTGTGATTCTACCGTACCACATGAATGCCCACTTTGAGCTGCAATATGCTCAATTCAATTCGACGGACAGTCCCCCAGTTCACACCAAGTCCCATTCACCCGTCAGCCCTATACTCAGTGTCTTAACCTGGTTTCTGATGTGGTAACACTTCCATTTTCCTATTCTCATTCTGCTTTCCCTGGTGTCACGCCTCCAACTTGTTACTTTACTCAAAATCCTTAACATATGCATCTGAATCGTTTCCATTCACCCAATGCCATCTTCTGTGTTTGATGTGAATGTGTTTCCCTCTGTTTCTCTCCCTGACCATGACTAAGAGCTCTGCAGTGTCAGTGATGCCTGCATTATGCAGTTTCGGATCAAGGAATTTGTGCACTTTGCATTATCGGTCACTTCCAGGTGCGCAGTGTTCCGTGTTAGGCAAGAGGTTTGAGCAACTTTAACACACGTCTCTGGAACTTGTTCAAAAACAGAACTTACTGATGAAACTCAGCAGGTCTGGAAGCATCTCATGGAGTGAAAGAGTTAATCTTTCAGGGCCAGCGACCCTTCTAGAAGGCTCCCATTTTCTCTAGAAAATTTTGCATTTTCATTTCCAGTATCCATAGTTATTTGTTTAATTGAAATTTTTTTCTGAACTTATTCATTTCTAGAGAAACTCAACAGGTGTGGCATCATCTGCAGAGACAGAGAAACAGAGTTAGCGTTTCAAGTCCAGTATGAAACTTCTTCAGAACTGAAAAGGATATGAAAAATGAGCTTTATAATTCCTTGACAGATGTGGGGAGTGGGTTGACGGGTAAAAGAGGGTGTGGCAAAAGATAAACATGCTTTTAGTAGTGGTGAATGAGAAGATCATGTGATCCAGGAGGCCAGGAGGGAGATTGTATGGAAATTGGAGAACCGTTCTAATGGGGTCAGACTGTGAAGTTATGAAATTGTACATTAACTCCTACAGGATGTAACGTACAAAAGTGTAAAGTGAGTTGTTACTCGAGCTAAGGTTGTGCTTCCTTGGAATGTGGCAGCAGCCCAGGGCCGAAAGGTTAGCATGAGAGCAAGATAGGTTATTGAGATGGGAAGCAATGAGAAGCACAGGGTTATTTCTACGGACGAAGTGGGAGTGTTCCTCAAAGCAATTTCCATTTGGTCTCGTCAATATAGAGAGACTGCATTGGGAGCAGCGATGATAGGAGAGCAGATTGAAAGGTTACAAGTGAAATGCTGCTTCACCTGGAAGGTTTGTTTGGGGCCTTGGACAGTGAGGAGGGAAGCGGTGAGTGAGCAAGTGTTGCAGCTTCTGCAATTGCATGGGATGGTGGCATGGAGGAGCAGGGAAGTGTTCTGGGTGATGGAGGAGACAGAGAGGGAACGCTTCTTGCGAAATACTGACAGTGGACGGGAGGCGAAGATGTGTTTGATGATGCTGTCCTGCTGGAGATGGTGAAAATGGCGTAAGATGATTATGTGAATGTGTATTCTAGTGCAGGACGGAGTGTGGACAAGGAGGAATCTATCATTGTTCTGGGATGGGGGTGGGTGGGATTGAGGGAAACACCGTGGGAGATGGGAGAGTGACAGCTGAAGGCCCTGGCCACCAGAGTTGGGGGATTTCTGGTTTGAAGGAAAATGAGGTCACGTTAGATGCAACGCACAGGAATATGGCATCCTCAAACAGAAATAACAGATATGGAGAAACTTGGAGAATGGAGTCAGCCTCCACTGATCATGTGTTCAGCCACATGCAGAAGTTCCCCTGAATGATTGAAAAGAACCAGGCATCTAAATTGAGGATTTCTGCCTCACATCTGGTCTGAAGCGAAATGTGAAAATAGACCCAGAGGAAGGCCAGTGAGAACACATGAGCAGACATTCAAGCACATATCCCAAACCGCTTAGTCTTTATTGTGTCTGTTCAAAAGAAGAACTCTATAAGCAGGTGAACCACACATGGTTGACAATATATCTCAAGGGTACTATTGATGAGCAGTAGTGGAGGGCCAGATCTATAATGTTTATTTCAGGGACCATAAGCTGATGTTAGGCATTAATTTCAGCTGTGCTTCCTGATTTACCCCTCAGAAAACACTGACATTTCTGCTCCATCCTCTTCCCTGCTCATCTCCCCTTCCTGGTTCCAGTTTCTCCCTCTCAAATTACAGAATACATTCTCTCATATTATGGTCCCTACCCTCTTCACCTGAAACTCTTTGATTAGGTCTACCTACTCTGCCGTCGAATCAAGCTGCGTTTTGTGCTGCTACTATGCTCTGGTCTCAGTGTGGCTTGGCTTCTCCATTTATGCTGTTTTACACTTCCCACTCACATCTCATTCTGGAAAGTTTCCTACTTGGCGTAAACCTTATTGAAAATACCTCTCCCCCCTTGCACTAATTTCACTAATTTGATCCAAATTTCTCTGAATCAAAAATTATACTCAGCCTTCATCTCACTCTGCTTAAGGTAGACGCTGATCGTGTGGTCCAAGAATTCCCCTTCTTATATGGTTCAGGCCAGGGATGTGCTTTCACTGTAGAGATCATCACCCCATTTGGACAAAGCAATTCAGGTGTTTGATCTCTTATTAGCAGTGGTCAGAGTTTCATGCTGCCTGAGTATTGTAACATGGAGAAAAAACAAGTCACAGTACGAAGCAAGGGCTGAGTGTTATTTACCTGTCATTCGTATACTGTTTTAAATTTGCAGTGCTTATCTTTAAATGCTTGTTCGCAAAGTTAATGTCAGATAGTGTGTAGGAGGTTGAGGGATGACATTGTAGAAGTTTATAAAATCATGAGAGGAATAAATAGAGTGACCAGCCAAAGTCTTTCCCACGGGATGGGTGAGTTCAATCATAGAAGGCGTAGGTTTAAGGTGAAAGAGGGGAATTTGAAATGGACGAAGGGTCAATGTTTTCACACAGAGGGTGATGTGTGTATATGGAATGAGCTGGCAGAGAAAGAGTGGGAGGTGCAAGTACAACTACAACAGTTACAACTCATTAGGACAAACATACGAATGGGAAAAGTTTAGAGGCATATGGACAAAATGCAATCAGATGGGACTAGTTTAGTTTGGAAAAACTGGTCAGCAAGGACAAGCTGGACCAAAGGGTCTGTTTGTGCACTATATGACTGTTTGAATCTAGAAAGCGATGAGAAGGGGAGAAAAGCCATGATGTAGTAAATTGGCAAGAAATACAAAAACAAGCAGCACGTGCTTTTCCGAGCATATAAAAGAAGTTCAAGATGAGTGTGTGACCTTAGGTGAAATTAAGGCAGGAAAGTATACTGAGGATAATTGGAACGTATATTGAGGAAGAATTGGCTACAAGGCACAGACAGATAATTTACACCCATGTTTTACATCTTTCCTCACAAGGGAAGGTACAGTAAGTATTTCAATGATGCAAACAAAATGGTAATAGGAGGGAAGTTCTTGAACAGTCTCTAACAAAACGAACAAGGATTTTTCTAACAGATAAGATTAAGGGTAGACAGGTCAGCAGTAATTCATAGCTGGTTTTGAAAGAAATAGTCACAGTCTTGGGGTCATGGAGCCCTCTCTATCAGATGTTAGTTCTGCTGTTTATTAATGTAAGCAGTAAGTGCAGTAGCTTAAACGGGTTGTCTTCAGGTTTAGGTACACACTGTTCTGACTGTGGCATGTTAACCCACACTCATCACTGAGGCAGAGATCGGCTTTATGGTAATAGTAGACTAGGAGATTATATTGTGGTTGAATATAATTCTACTGCTGCTGCTGCTACTACAGCTGCTATGATTTGCAGCATCACATGAATGTCCAGTTTGAGCTACAATATCTGCAATACAATTCTGTTACCTGTCCTCAATTCGCACGGGGTCCCGGTCACCCTTCTCCCCTGTACACAGTGCCCTATCCCGGTTTCTGATGTGGGAACGCTTCCTTTTTTTTACAATTCTCAACCTGTTAGGATATCTTCATGATGCCATGCCTCCAACTTGTCACATTCATCAAAAGCATTTAACGTTTTCACCTGAATCTTTGCCCCTCCAGTAATGCCATCTTCTGTTTAAAGCGAATGTGTTTCCCTCTGTTTGTCTCCATGACCATGATTAAGAGCTCTTTAGTGTCGGTGATGACAGCCTTATGTAGTTTCAGAACAAATGAATTTGTATACCTTGCGTAATCATTTACTTCCTGGTGTATGGTGCCCTGTGTTGGACAGGGCGTGTGAGCACCTTTGACACACATGTTTGAAACTTGTTCAAAATCAAATTGCTGAAGAAACTGACAAGTCTGAGAGCATCTGTGGAGTGAAAGCAGATTTAATCTTTTGAGTTCGCTGACTGTTCCTCAAAACACCCAGTAAGTCCAACAATTTTTGTTTTTGTTTCAGATTTCCTGTATCCAATAATCTTTGCTATATTGAAAATGTGTTCTGCAAATTTTCATTTTTGAAGGAACTCAGTGGGTCTGGCAACATCTGCAGAGACAGAGAAACAATGTTAATGTTTCAAGTCCAGTGTAAATCTTCTTCAGACGTGTAAAGGATTGGAAAGTGAGTGTTTTAATATCTTGGCAGAGGTTGGAAAGAGTGTTTTGAGGCCCAGTGTGAAAGACAAATGGGCTTTAACTTGTGGTGAAGATATATAATGGGTGTAAATTAATGTGTAAATATTAGAAATTGATTTTCTCTGTTGAATGCAACATAAACAAGACACAAACTTAGGGAGCCCAGAAGGGAGAGTGCATGGAAAATGGAGAACGGCCATAATGGGTTCAGGCTGTGAATTTATAGAATGAAATATCAACTCCTACAGACTGTAAAGTACCAAAGTGTAAAGTGAGGTGTTATTCGAGCTTGCGTTGTGCTTCATTGGAACATTGCAGCAGTCTGCATTTTCTGATGACTCCCTACAGTGTGGAAACAGGCCCTTCAGCCCAACAGGTTTATACTGACCCTCCAAAGTGTATGCGAACTAATCCCATTCTCTACTCTAATGCCATATATAGAGCCTTGGCTATTGCACCGAAAACCAACATCCCTGAACACAATCGGCAATTCAGCATGGCCAGTTCACCTAACCTGCACAACTTGGAACTGTGACAGGAAACTGGAACAAAGGAAATCGAACCCATTTCCCTGATGCTGTAAGGCAACAGTGCAAACCACTGAGCCACCGTGTCATCCAGGAGCGAAATATTATAAGGCCACACCTCTATATGAGCAGAAATGAAGCCTTTCGGACCATCAAGTCTGCTCCACCATTCGATCACGAATGATAGATTTTCAACCCCATTTCCCTGCTTCCTCTCAGTAATCGTTGATCCCCTTGTCAATCAAGAACTTAGCTGAGTCTGTTTTAAATATACTAAATAGAACATAGCACATAGAACAGTACAGCACAGAACAGGCCCTTTGGGCCATGATGTTGTCCCGAGATTTAATCCTAATGTGAAATATAGTAATTTAACCTCAGCATCCCTCAACTCACTGCTATCCATGTACATGTCCAGCAGTCGCATGAATGTTCCCAATGACTCTGCCTCCACCACCAGAGCTGGCAATGCATTCCATGCATTCACACCCCTCTGCATAAAGAACCTATCTCTGACGTCTCCCTTTTACCTTCTTCCTAATATCTTCAAACTATGACTTCGCTTACTAGTCAATCCTGCTCTGGGGAAAAGTCCCTGGATGTTGACTCTATCTATTCCTCTCATTATTTTGTACACCTCGATCAGATCTCCTCTCTCCTCCTTGATTCCAGAGAGAAAGGTCCAAGCTTGTTCAACCTTTCTTCATTAAGCAAGCCCTCGAGTCCAGGCAGCATCCTGGTAAAGCTTCTTTGCACCCTCTCTAAAGCCTCTGTATCTTTCCTATAGTAGGGCGTCCACAACTGGACACAATATTCCAAGTCTGGTCTCATTAGGGACTTGTCGAACTGCAGCAAAACTTCGCGGCTCTTAAACTTGATCCCCCTGTTAATGAAAGCCAAAACACCATATACTTTCTTGACATCCTATCCACGTGGATGGCAACTTTGAGTCATCTGTGCATTTGCGCACCCAGATCCCTCTGTTTCTCCACTTGCCAAGAATCCTGTATTTAATGTTACATTCAGGTTTCGAATTTGACCTTCCAAAAGGCATTGCTTCGCATTTATCCAGGTTGAACTGCATCTGTCATTTCTCAGCCCAGCTCTGCATCCTGTCGATGTCGCGCTGCAGCCTACAGAAGCCCCCTTTACTATCGACGACACGTGCAACCTTTGTGTCATCTGCAAATTTACTAAACCACCCCATAACCTCCTCATCCAAGTCATTTATAAAAACTACAAAGAGCAGAGGCCCAAGAACTCAGCCCTGTTGGTTCCCTCTCAACATTGTCCTCCAAGCAGTATACTTTCCATCTACAACCACTGTCTGCCTTCTGCCAACCAGCCAATTCTGAATCCAGATAGCCAAATCTCCCTGTATCCCATACTTCCATACTTTATGAATGAGTCTTCCATGGGGAACCCTATCAAATACCTTGCTGAAGTCCACATGCACCACATCCACTGCCTAACCGTAGTCGACCTATCTTGACATCTCCTCAAAGAAATCAATAAGATTTGTGAGGCATGACCTGCACCTCACAAAGCCATGCTGACTGCATTTGGTCACACTATGTTTTGTCAGATAGTCATAAATCCTATCCCTCGGAATGTTTTCCAAACTTTGCTGACCACAGACGTAAGACTGACTGGTCTCTAATTGCCAGGAATTTCCCTATTACCCTTCTTGAAATAAGGAACAACATTCGCCTCCATCCAATCCTCCGGTAGGAATCATGTGGAGAGTGAGGAGGCAAATATCCTCACCAGCAGCTTAGCAACCTCCTTTCCCGCTTCCCGGAGCAGTCTCGGATAAATCTGGGGACTTATCCATCTTAATGTTTTCTAAAATTGCGAGCACATCAACTTCATCAATCTTGAGCTGGTCAAGACTGATCTGGCCCCGCTCCTCTAAGTTTTCATTTACAACAAGTTCCCTTTCCTTGGTGAAAATCGAAGCAAAGAAAACTAATTTAGGGCTTCCACGTGTCCTCAGACTCCTCGTATAATTTCCCTACACTATCCCTGATCGTCCCTACCTACTCACTGATTATTCTCTTATTCCTCACGTATTAGAAAAATGCTTTTGGATTCTCCCTAATCCTTCTTTCCAAGCCTTTTTCGTGCCCCATCATGGCTCTACTCAGTCCATTACTGAGCTCCTTTCTAGCAAACCAGTAATCCTCTAAAGCTGTGTTAGATTCTTGGTTTCTCCATCTTACGGAAGTGGCCTGCGCCCTTTTGATGAGACATTCCTCTGTTCTCATCATCCAACGTATCCTTAATCTTACCCCTTCTTAACTGTCTCAGAGGAACAAATTTGTGTATCACTCGCAACATCTGCTCCTTAAACAGTCTCCACATGTCTGCTGTGCCCTTTCTGTGAAACAATTGCTCCCAGACTGTACTTCCCAATTCCTGTCTGATAGCATCATAATTTCCTTTTCCACAATTAAATATCTTCCCATCGGAAACTGCTCCTTTCACTCTCCCAGACTATGCTAAATGTGAGGCATTTGTGATCACTTTCACCAAAGTACTTTCCCACCGTGAGTTCTGACACCTATCCTGACTCATTGACGAGCACCAAATCCAAAATAGCCTCTCCCCTCGTCGGTCTGTCTACATACTGAGCAAGGAAACCCTCTTGAACACACCTGACAAAAACGGCTTCATCCAGACCATCTGCATCTTAGGAGGTTCCAGTCGATATTGGAAAAGTTGAAATCACCCATAACAATAACACTTTTGCATTTTTCCAGAATCTGCCCGCCTATGAGATGTTCAATCTCTCTACTGCTATTAGGTGGTCTGTAAAAAAACCCCAATGCGGTGACTGTTCCCTTGCTGTTCCTAACTTCCACCCATACTGACTCAGTAGGCAAGCCTTCCTCAACAACTTTCATTTCTGCAGCTGTGACACACTCTCTGATTAGCAATGAAACACCACCTCCTTGTTTTTCACACACCCTGTTCCTTTTTAGATTACATATAGTGTGGAAACAGTCGCTTTGACCCAACAAGTCCACACCAACCCTCCATAGAGCAAACCACCCAGAACCATTACCCTACATTTACCCCATCATCGAGCACTATGGGCAATTTAGCATTGCCAATTCACCTAATCTGCACATCTTGGGATTATGGAGGGAAACCGGAACACCAGGAGGCAACCCACAGTGAAAATTTGCAAATTCCACACAGACAGTTCCCTGAGTTGGGAATTGAACCAGGGTCTCTGGTGCTGTGAGGCAGCAGTGCTAACCATTGTGCCACCGTGCTTCCCCGAAACATTTTTAAACATTTTAAACCCTGGAACATCAAGCAACCATCCTTGCCCCTGTGAAAACTATGTCTCTGTTATGGCCACGACATCGTAGCCCCAAGTACTGATCCATGTTCTAAGTTCGTCACTCTTATTTCGAATATTCCTTGTAATAAAGCAGACGCATTTTAACTGATCCCTTTGTTTCATTGCGTGAGAAACCTTCCTGATAGGTTCAATATACCCTGTCACTGTCCCGTCTGCAACTAACCCCCTCTCAGATATGTGGTCTGATTCCTAACCCCCTGCCAAACTAGTTTAAACCTGCCAGAATCAGACGAGCAAACCTCCCAAACAGGACATTTGTGCCACTCCAGTTCAGATGCAACCCGTCCTTCATGTACAGGGCACACCTTACGGAGAAGGTATCCCGATGGTCTAGGTATCTGAAGCCCTCCCTCCTGCAACAGCCTCGCAGCCACGTGTAAAGCTGCATTCGCTGACTGTTCCTCATCTCACTCGGTCTGACACTGGTAGAAAACCTGAGATCACTACTCTACTCGTCCTGCTCTTCAGCTTCCAAACTAACTCTCTGTAGTCACTTTTCAGATCCGCAGTCCCTTTCCTGGCTATATCGTTGGTGCCAAATAATCTGGTTTCCACAGCCTTCTGTCGTAAGGAATTCCACAATTTTCCCACTCTCTGGCTAAAGACATTTCATCTTAGCTCCATTCTAATGGGGTTTCCCTTTGCTCTAAGCTTGTGTCCTCCTGCCACTGCATGCATCCTCCCAATTTTGTCTGTATCCAGGTCATTCAGTATTCTGTAAGTTTCAATTGGATCCCCCTCATCCTTCTAATCTCCATCGAGTATAAACCCACAGTCCTCCAACGTTCCTCATGTGTTAAGCTTTTCATTTCTGGTGAACCTTCTCTTGACACACACCAAGGCTAATACATCCTTCCTGAGGTATGAGGCACAAAATACTGGAAATGTGGTCTGACCAGAGCCTGAGAAAGCCACAGAATCCCCACCATTATATCCTACTCCTCTCAAGATGAATGACGACATTGTATCTGCCTTCTTAACTACTGACTCAACCTGCAAGTGTATCTAAGGCGAATCCTGCGCATGGAATCCCAAGTCCCTTTATTACTCCTATTTCTGATTTTTTTTCCCATTTAGTAAATAGTCTATGCCTATATTCTTCATTTCAAAGTGCATGACCTCATACTCTCCCACATTGTATTCCATCTCCTACTCCTTTTCCCACATTGGACGGGAGGGGAAGATGTGTTTGATGGTGTTGTCCTGCTGGAGGTGGTGGAAGTGGTGGAGGATGATTCTTTGAATGCAGATTCTAGTGCAGTAGGAAGTGAGGTCAAGGGGAGATCTATCATTGTTCTGGGGAGGAGGGGACGGAGTGAGGGCAGAAACGAGTGAGATGGGACAGACTGTAAGCTCAGTCCATCAGATTTAGGGGATTTCTCGTTTGAGAGAAAAGGAAGACATGAAGGAAGCTTCCCAAAGGAATGTGGCATTATCGAATGGAAATGACAAAGCCAGGGAAACTGGGAGAGTGGAGTCACCCTCAGCTGATCATGTGTTCTGCCACATATGTAGGTTCCCCCTGAATGAATGAAAAGAGCCAGGCATTTCAAATGTAGATTTATGTCACATATCTGCAGTGTGAAAACAGACACAGATGAAGGTCAGCAGGTGTGTGTGTGTGTGTGTGTGTGGGGGGGGGGGGGGGGGTGGGTGGGGGGTGGGGGGAGACATTCAAGCAGGTACTGATTAATAACTCTCAGTAATGTTTGGCTCTGGTGAAAAAGAATATGATATGAAGATGTGAAGACGAACCACCTACGATGCACAAATGCTGTGAAGGTTTCTAATCAATCACAAACTAAACAATTCAGATTGTTGAACTCTAGCGTCATCCACATTTGGGAAGTTTACTTTTGGAACAAGAAGAAAATTGTATAAACCAAAGTACAAAGAAAAACATTTCAGAATTGGCAAGAAATATGAAAAGAAACTAACCACTAGAATTTTCCCATATTGAATTGAAAACAGTCATGATAGGTGTGTGACCCTTGGAAGGACGGCAGGAAAGAATATGTGGGACACCTGTAGATTGTGACTGGGGAACTGGTTTCAAGGAAGAGGCAGAGAATTTAAAACAGTATTTTACATCGTTCCTTGCAGGGGAATGCACTAAGAGTTTCAATATTATAAACAAAATTGTAGTCAGATGAAAGTTTTGCATTGTCTCTAACAAAACGTACAAGACCTTTCTCAAACAGAAAAGACCAAGGGTAAACAGCTCACCAGCAATTCATAGCTTGCTTTAATAGAAGTGGTTACAGAGTGACTGGTGGCACTGCGTGAAGTATTCCATAACTCTCGGGATTACAGGAGTGTTCCAGTGAAACTGGCGAAACTCCAAAGTGGCGTCTTTCTTCAAGAAGAGAGTGAGTCTTCAAGTGTTTAAGTGCTCCCTTTGCCTGAATAGTGGAGCATATTTGAGAGGCTTAATGGCCTCATGATGCACTTTCATCCCTGAGTGATTTTAAATAAAGTAAATCTCTGCCCCTTCCTCTGATGCGTTACATATTGGGGGATGAACATTTTGCTGAAGTTGAATTATTTTGAATATTATCTGGAACATTGTACAAACGACATCATCCAGCGAATTCTAGAAACTTCACTCATAAGAACATTTTATAACCATGTGGGGGTATTGCGTCGGTGAGAGAGAGAGAGAGAGAAGGTGCTGCATTGCAGTGGTGAGAGTTTGAGTGTGAGAGAGTAGAGAGAATAAGGTGACCCTTACCCTGACAGAGCGGAGAAGGATATTGATGCTTTTCCAGTATTGCTGAACCTTTCTTCGGAATGCAGATACTGCACTGAACTGGGTGGTGTGCTCAGACCATGCTCTGAGAAGAGAAAGGTACCCCACTGTACTAGACTATTCTCCAGGACCTCCGTGTCCCTGTCGACAAGCTGTGGTGTAAATTACCCTTATCTGCCATGCTTTGGTAAACTGCCATGCCGGAGGAAACATCACAGAAGCGCTTCACAGGAGGCTCACAAGGAGTGAGGATGTCACCTAGACAGGGGACGAAACGTCTGCAACACAAATTCCCATCTCGGCGAACAGAACCACAACATCGAGTAAACTATGCAGGGCAACTCCAAAGTGAGGAACTCAAACCGTGTGCCCATTGGCCTTTTAATGATGGCAGCAGTACCAGGGATCACTGAATATCCAGGGGCATCTGGGCGATGGTGAGCACCTCCAGCCATGATGGGTGGGAGCATTGGGCTGGGATTGAATGAGAGGGACACCATGTGTTGGGGTGGGTTGTTAATGAGGTGATTTCGATAAGATAACACCAGGAAACTAGCTCTGCCTCGTGCAGCCATTCCTTCTATGACATTCAATGAAAATGGCACTGAGACAAATTATTGTTCGATTCAGCCCAATGAGTCGAAGATTCTGCTGATCTGACTCTCAGTTACAACGCTGCAGGACAAATGCTTATCCATGACTCTCAATCATCTTAACTTTCACCAATATCCTGCTCTCTCATTAATCCTAGAAACAATGGCTTATATTGCAAGATGCTATCGAAATGATTTCATTTCACAATTTTTAAACCTACCATCAGATCCTTTTGTGAAATTCTCTCTTAATCTCCCCCTGTCTTTTAACCAAGCTCCTCCCATTTGTTGGTATTTAAACTGATTCCCCCGCCATCTCTCTCTGGCAGTGAGTTCCACACCCACAGCACCCCTGTGTCATGCCACACTGGAGATATGGAGCTGTAAATGGAGAGGTGCTGCACATCCTGTCACTTCCAGCATGAGCTGCAAGTTTCCCCACACTGGGCAGTGATCTAACACAGTGTTACACAGCAATGCAGTGATTGGTGTACACAGCTGTGTATGCTGGGAAGGAAACTGCTCCAGGTTAATAGATAAATTCACTGCTATTCACTGCACAGCTCCCCATGCTGCACGGATATCCAGTCCGCCTGTATAGAACAATGCCTTTGTGTGTTCTTCACAACGCCCTGTGCTGAACAGATCATCTAGTCCAAGTTTATATATCAGTGCACTGTTGGACACATAAGTAGTGAACTGGTGAGCTCTAAACTCCTGGACGGATTGCTAAGCAGTGCACTAACCTGGGCTACGCAGCTCTTCATGTTGAGGAGGTACTTCATCTGGGCTTATACGTGCACGGGCTGGATCTGTGAGGTGGATGGGTAACCGATAAAATTCTTGACATGATTATCACTCTTCCGGCTTGGTCCATTCCGCTGGTAAATGTGAGGTGCTGTGTTTGAGATAGAATTTACTTTGTCAAAATATTCGACATTAAGCAAAACACAATTTATTCGAAGACTGTCGATAAAAGACAACAAAGGAAGACGAACTTGCAATAACTTAATTCTGCTGGATAACTTAACAGAATAATAGTTTATTTAACTACTATACAGTAAATGCTCCAATATGGTATCAACCGATAAGCACACAAATGTCAAAAAACAAATGCAGGAAACAGATTGTCTGACATGTAGTTCTCCAATCCAGGAGGAAAGAACATCAAAAGACACTTCTGAGAGAAATCTCAGAGAGTGTGAGTAGCACCTGGGAGAGATTTCCTGCCTTCCAACTCTGCTGAGACCCCATCACTAACTGGAGAAAGGTAAAACTAAGAATCCTGGTTCTGTAAGAGTTTGACCATCACTCCACAAGAAAAGGTTGCGGCTGCATGACCACAAGGAATGGACTGTACCTACATCGTCTATGGCTCTGTAGGTGTCTCTCAAAAATGCTGAAACCCACCTAAGCCGTTTAATGCTGGACAGACAGAAGTCAAAGTTAAACTTAAATAAATAAAACAAAAGGATGCAGCGGGCCTGGTGATCAGACACAGACGGCCTCGGGAGCCCAGCAATTCCTATATTGCCAAAACACAGCAGAATCATCGAGCTTGTGAAGAGAAAGAATTATGTCTCTCCCTCACCTCGATGTTTACAACTGGAGATGTGCCATAAGCCCAAAAATCATCGATATCAAAATCCCACCCACACCAAGTATTATTGTGATATATCAGAGTTGCCGTGAAATGAGGTTGACTGGAATTGTTTGTTCAGTGACTGTGATTAATATCAGTCTTTCTGGACCTAACTGGGTCACTGGAGGATTTCCCTCTTCCATAATTAGGGACTTCTTTCAAATTGTTTTGCCATAGTATTCGGGACAGTGTCAACCTCAATAAGATTGGGATCAGCAGCTACAGAGAAAGAGAGAGAGATCAGAACCTGAGAACATTAGAATGGTCCAACAATGGATTTTAATTTGAGAACATTAGACTGGAATATTCCAACAATGGATCAGAATCTGAGAACATTAGACTGGAATGTTACAACAGTGGGCAGGAGTTTATCTTGGGGTCCTTATTGGCTTTCTCAGGATTGGCCGCGGTTAGAGTTGCAGATTCGAGCCATACTGATAATTATTCAAGTCGGGTACTATACATCCTTGCTATTGTTGGTGTTCCTGGTCAGTCTATCTCTGTCAATTCTATAAATGATGCTGAATGTTATTGCTATTCTGGTTGATTATATTTAACAAAAACATAAACTTTCAGTCACAAACGCCACTTCCTTCTCATGCATTTCCAAACTACTTATTCATAAACATCTGAGAAGGTAAAAGACTGATCGGAACCTTGAGTCTCCATTTACCGTAAACTGTTTTATGTCTCTATATTCTCTGTGTGATCAAACCTGCCGACACCCACTGACATAATGTCCCCAGTCTCCAGATTTGCCTCATTTGGGCTGCTGACTTCGCCATCATCTAACCTTTCGTTAACGACAGATTTTATGGCTCCAGTTCTCTTCTGACCTCTCTTCCAGTTACAAATAGTTTGACCACAAACTTGTTCTTGTCTCTACAGTTACTTCACAACAGGGACGCTTAAACAGAGTAATAATGTCACTGACTGTGTAATTCAGAGGCACGGGTTATGACTCTAAAAGCATTGTTTGAAATTCTATCACAGCCGATGACTAAATTTAAATTCCATTATCAAAAATTGGAATGACGCCTATTTTCACTCATGGCAAGCATAAACCATCAGGATTTCTTTTCTTATTTTATTAATAAACTTTGGTAAAGAAACCTAACATGTTTGCCCTCTCTGAACTAAGTGTCACCTCAGACCCACAACAATCTGGTTGCTTCCATATTGCCTTAACAAATGGCCCCGTGGTCAAGGACAGTTAGGATTGACAACAAATACTGCCCTTGCCAGTGATGCTTGCAACCCGCGAAACAACAACATTGAAGGTGAAATAACCAAGGAAATGCGGATGCTGGCGATCTGAAATAAAATTCTCCACTGTCTGAAAGAATGTTGGAGAATCTCAGCAGGTATGGCAGTCTGTCCGAAAAAAAAACAAATAACGTTTCGAGTTCAGTGAACCTATCAAAACTGAATGCAACTGAGAAATAATATTATTGTATCAGGGATGGACGGAAGGGTGAGCGGGAGGTTTGTGTTGAGTAGATGATGTCCAGCAAGAGTGAGAAAGTGAGAGAGAAAGAGAGAGAGATGGAGAGAGAGAAAGAGAAAGGAAAAGCAAGCAAAAGAATTGCTGATGATGGACTGGAAGGAAAACATAATGGGAAGTTATTCTACCATTTCCCCTTTTAACATATGCCTGAATGTCATATTTATTATTGGATCTCCCTGCTTACCGTGAGTTATGTTCCTCTATCTCTCCTCTCTGAGTGTGGTGATCAAATCCATCAGCAATACTTATAGTCGCAGAGATACAGAGAAACGTAATGTGCCATTATCAACTGTTTATTTGGAGACAGGAACGGTTACAGTGCGACTGTATGGAGATGTAAGAGCTTTCTCAGCCAGGAAGAGAAACTGAGGAGCTGAAAAATGTATTGCTAGAAAAGCACAGCAGGTCAGGCAGCATCCAACGATCAGGAGAATCGACGTTTTGGGCATGCCCTTCTTCAGGAATGAGGAAAGTGTGCCAAGCAGGCTAAGATAAAAGGTAGGGAGGAGGGACTTGGGGAAGGGGTGTTGGAAATGCGATATTTGGAAAGAGGTTAAGGTGAGGGTGATAGGCCAGAGAGGGGTGGGGGCGGAGAGGTCAGGATGAAAATTGCAGGTCAGGAAGGTGGTGCTGAGTTCGAGGGTTGGGTATGAGACAAGGTGGGGGGAAGGGAAATGAGGAAGCTGGAGAAATCTGAATTCATCCCTTGTGGTTGGAGGGTTCCCAGGCCGCGCCTCCCCCAAGTCCCTTCTCCCTACCGTTTATCTTAGTCTGCTTGGCACACTTTCCTCATTCCTGAAGAAGGGCTCATGCCCGAAACGTTGATTCTCCTGATCTTTGGATGCTGCCTGACCTGCTGTGCTTTTCCAGCAACACATTTTTCAGCTCTGATCACCAGCATCTGCAGTCCTCACTTTCTCCTCGAGAAACTGAGGAGACCGAGGCATTTTCAATACTGAATGGATGCATTGTTTGTGCGGGGAATTCACTTGCTGCTGCCATCTGGAAAGTCAGTGGAGTCTGTGTGGATGGTGTTCTCAGGATAGTGATGTCAGCTACTGGGTTCATTCAGGGAGCCCCGATGGTCTGGGGACCCCACTCTGAATACTGCATTTACAATGTGTCTGGGTCCATGATAAACAAATGGAGCTGAGACTACAAAGAAGGGAAGCTGTATAAACAGGGAGGAGTGAGGCACTATATTTTCCTCTCTGGGATTTCCAGGAACATTTGTCTAAGCTGCACCCATTCAGGTGTAAAGTGTAAAACCAACTTGTCTCAAATTTGAGGTGATCACTGAGCTGTATCCCCTCCTTCATTATAAACTGTGTTCTCACACCAGTAGCAGGACTGCGCTGACACTCACGATGAATTAAACTGGATTGATTCTGGAACTTTGCAGGCAGCAGTGGGGAATATATCTACCATCTCTGAAGTGCAGTCCTCCAATGTATTCACGAGTTGACTGAAATCATCTGCCTGCTGAGAGAAATGCATTGGTTCCATCTCCACAGGGGAAGGTACAGAAACTACTTTCCACAAATATTAGGGAACAGAGGGACTGGTAAGAATTGGAAACTTCAGGAAATCAGAATTAATGAAGTGTATGTTATTGAAATTCTAATTGAATTGAAGCTTCATAATTTGCTGCATCTGATGAGCTCCATCCCAGAGTGATTGAGATGAGAACAGAGCTAGTGAAAGAATGACTGATTATTCTTCAAAGCTAGCTAGATTCTGGAAAGGATCCTGCAGACTTGACAGCAGCTATTGCCAACATAAATATTTAAAACAGGATGGAGAGGGAAAACAGAAAACTAAATAATTTTGTGCTGGAATCTTTTATAAGGAACGTGACGACTAGACACTTGGAGAATAATGATATGATTTGGTACATTCGGCCTAGATTCAGGAAAGGGAAATGATCTTTGATAAACCTGTTTATGGATATTGTCCGTTGTGACATCGAAAGTTGAGAACCAATGGGAATGGAGTATTTGTATTTTTAGAAGACGGTTGACATGTTTGAATACAGGTGAGTGGGGAATGTTCGAGTCCATGGGTAGGTTGGGGTGGAATATATACCACAGGGATTAAAAATTGGGTAATGGAGATACGAGAAGAATACAATTTTTCTCTGGACTGAATGACTGATGGGTTGGAGCAGGATCAGTGATTGGGCAATAGCTGTTCACAAGGTCTAAAAATGATTCAGATGTGAACAACAGATATCATCATCTACATTTATATTTATTAAATGGTCGAGAGGTTGGCGAGTGATTTTGTTGAAAAGGACCTGGAAGTCCTTGGTCATTAGTCACTGACAGAATTCATACAGGGCAGGAAGTAAATGATATGTGGTTCTTCATGCAAAATAATTGAAGCACAAAAGTTAGAATATCTTTCCCGCTGATCGTGTTTTATTGAGAGAGTATTTGGTGCATTGTGGAAAGGTTTGGTCTTCTTTATAATCAATGATCTCTTTGACACCGAGACAGTGCAAGGGAGTTTGACCAGACTAAACACTGGCGTGTTGTTACTAAGAGGAGAGAGTACAGTAACGATGTGCTTAATCTGTAGCGCTGTGAGAGAATACGAACTCGAAGCTTGATGGGTGTGGACAGAAATTCATTATGTCCCAAACAACTGAATGGGGTGAAAATGTCATACCTTTCATTGGATGTTTAATTCACGACAGTTTACATGCATCTGCAGGACCCCCATGTCGATTGACAGCAAGATGCAGGCTCTAAATGAACTCTGAACACTTTAATGCACAGTTACTGTGTGACACTGCATTGAATGTCACTTTGTACACAGTCCTGTCAGCAGCCAAAATATCTTCATTCTGAAACAGTTAGTTATTCCCCAAAGGCTTCTGACCTCCATGGAGACCATGGGTCTGCCTTCTCGGAGATGGAAGGTAACTTGGAGAATGGCAAAAAAAAAGTTGGTTTCATTCCGACTGCCAGAAAACCCATGTTAAAGTAACACATATGTACCATGAGTAATTAAGCCGTGTGGATCAATTTGGAGCAGTCTGTCTGTGCAGCCCCTGCTCCATTTGTTTGTGATGTTGGAGCATCTCTGACACTTTCCTGTTCCTGTGTTAGTGGCTTGACAAGCTGAATAACCTCTTCCTGATCCTTTGTAAGTGACTCCGGATGTGAAATGGTTCTGTCTGTTCCCATGTCTGTGACATGTGGGAGAGAGCAGACTCCCTGACTTTCTGTGCAACAGGCAGGAGGGTCTGAATGGTCTATCGTTCTGCTTGCCCAGTAGTTTTGATGGGATGAATGGCTTCCCCACATTTTTGTGAAAACAGATTGAGCTGCTGAAAGAACTCCTCTTTTTACTGTGGAAATGTACAGTGCTGCTACATAAATGTTCCCCAGACTTTAACAGCACGATCCTGAATGTTATCCAAGTCTTGCTGCACATGGTCACAGACTGATTCAAGAGCTGAAGAGGGACAACTTGTTCTGAAAACTTTGTAAAATTCAGTGAATGCCCCCTCTTCTGCTGGTACGTTGGCTCAGTAGCTAACACTGCTGCCTCACATCACCAGGGTGCCAGGTTCGATTCCAGCCTTGGGCAACCCTGTGTGGAGTTTGCACATTCCCCACTTGTCTGCATGAGTTTCCTCCGGGTGCTCCGGTCTCCTCCCACAGTTTGAAGATGTGCAGGTCTGGTGAATTGGCCATGCTAAATTGTCCATTATGTTAGTTGCATTAGTCAGAGGGAAATGTGTCTGGGTGGGGATACTCTTTGGAGTTTCGGTATAACAAGGTTGGACCGAAGGTCGTGTTTCCACACTGTAGGGAATCCAATCTACTCAGTTTAGACTCAATGGGCTGAATACCCTCTTTCCTCACACCGTCGGAATTGTATGGTGACAAACTGAGAGGTGCCTGGGCTGAGGAAGCTACGCTAAGGATCTCATGCAGACGTGTCCCACGGCTGAGATGATTGATGCCCACCAATGATAATCATCTTCCCTTGTGCCGTAAATGATACCAAACACTGGAGAGGTCACAATTAATTCTCAGTATGTGTGATTTTGTTCAAGTTTCTTGACGTCATCCTCAATCAAAAACTGCCTTGAGTTCAGGACCAGTCTCTCTGGCCTGAGCCCCTCTGTTACCTCATTTGTTCGTAACAATATGTCATGGTGTAGAAGCAGAAATGTTTTCTTCAAACAGACGGTAGTGAATGTCAGGAATTCTATTACACAGAGAGTTAGGGGAGGAAGATCACTGAAAGGGACTAGTGATATTGCGCACTTGGATATGGATGTTGAAGAGTGGGCTAGTAAATCTGCCGATGACACATAGGAGGTTGGAGTGGTACAGAATGTGGAGGGTTATTGTAGGTTGCAACGGGACATTGACAGGATGCAGAGCTGGGCTGAGAAGTGGCAGATGGAGTTCAAACTGAAGTGATTCATCTTGCAAGCTCGAAGGTGAATGTAGAATACATGGTTAAAGGGAGGATTCTTGGCAGTGTGGAAGAACAGTGACAGTGTGCTGGGCGGCACGGTGGCACAGTGGTTAGCACTGCTGCCTCACAGCGTCAGAGACCCGGGTTCAATTCCCGCCTCAGGCGACTGACTGTGTGGAGTTTGCACGTTCTCCCCGTGTCTGCGTGGGTTTCCTCCGGGTGCTTCGGTTTCCTCCCACAGTCCAAAGATGTGCAGGTCAGGTGAATTGGCCATGCGAAATTGCCCGTAGTGTTAGGTAAGGGGTAGATGTAGATGTAAGGGTATGGGTGGGTTACGCTTCGGCGGGGCGAAGGGCCGAAGGGCCTGTTTCCACACTGTAAGTAATCTAATCTAATCTAATCTAATCTAACAGAGGGTTCTTGGTGTCCGTGTCCACAGATTCCTCAAAGTTGCTATCCAAGTTGATTGGGTTGTTAAGAGGCGCATGGTGTGTTGACTATCAGTTGCAAGGGGATTGAGTTTAAGAGACACGAGGTTATGCTGCAGCTTGATAGAGCCCTGCTCAGACCGCACAGGGTATATCGTGTTCAGTTCTGGTCTCCTCATTGTAGGAAGGATAAGAAAGCTTTAGTGAGGGTCAAGAGGAGATTTACCAGGATGCTGCCTCGACAGGAGGGCAGGTCTTATGAAGAAACCGTGAGGGAGCGAGTGCTTTTCCCACTGAAGGAAGAATAGATGAGAGATGACTTTATAGAGGTGTACAAGAGGATGAGAGGCATAGAACAGAGAACATTACCGCGCAGTACAGGCCCTTTGGCCCTCGATGTTGCACCACTCTGTCATACTAAGCTGAAGCCCATCCCACGTACATTATTCCATGTACGTCCATTTGCCTGTCCAATCACGACTTAAATGCACATAAACATGGCGAATCTACTGCAGATACAGGCAGCATTCCATACCCTTACTACTCTCCGAGTAAAGAAACTACCTCTAACATCCGTCTTATACCTATCTCCCCTCACTTTAAATTTGTGTCCCCTCGTGTTTGTCGTCCCCATACTTGGACAAAGAGAATGTAAATGGCCAGAAACATTTTCCGAGGGCAGAAATGTCTATCACTAGATGGCATAATTTTAAAATAATTGGAGGAAGGTTTATGGGAGATATCAGAGGTAGATTATTTACACAGATTGTTGGGTGTGTCGAATGCACTGCCAGCGGTGGTAGTAGAGTCAAATACTGAGGGAAAATTAATAGACTCTTGGATAGGCACATGGAATAAAGTGAATGGAAGCATGTAGGTTAGTCTGATCTTAGAGTAGGATAAACGGCACAACGTCGAGTACTGAAGATCCTAACTGCATGCATTCATGTAGAACTCTGAGCTCAAAAACTCCATGAATTCATGTAAAACTCCGTTATCACACTTTTTAGATTAGAATCAATATAAACATCACGGCATAGACAGAGAAAACAGAGGGCCAACACCTTCAACATATTGTCTAGCTATCACCATTATTAACATTCTCACCTGAGAATGCAACTTTTTAAAAAAAAAGGTTTTGTGATTTACATTTGAAAGAAGAGAAACTATCATAGTATTCTAACAGATGAAAGGCTTAACAGGCAATCAATTTTTCATTGTATAATTTCAGTTAAAGCACACTGTACATTTCTGCTATAAATTCTGTGTTCGGCGTGAGCACTCCACTATCATCTGATGAAGGAGCGACCCTCCGAAATCTAGTGTGCTTCCAATTAAACCTGTTGGACTATAACTTGGTTTTGTGTGATTTTCAACTTTGTACACCCCAGTCGAACACCAGCATCTCCAAATCGGTACTTTTCTTTTTTCTGTGTTCTATGGAAGTGCTCAAGAAGACTTGAACATTAAGGAAGATTTGAGACTTGGAGCAGGTCAGCCTTGATCTTAGTGAAGGGCAATGCAGGCTTGGGATGTGAATGACCTGCCCCTGTTTCAGATGTTCTCCCATTCTGTTATTGGAAAGTTAGTCGGTGTTATTTTCCTGGAAGACCTTTTTAAGGAATGTTGCAATCAGAGATTTTATGAGCCATCGCTGGGTGAGATTTGGTATTCACAGTGAATCTGGATCTCAAATATGATCAACAAATGAAGCACAAGTTACAGAGAGAGGAAGCTCTGTAAAAAGAGATGAGTGACCTCTTTCATACCCAGCCTGGGTCTTCCAATTACATTTTCCGAATCTCCCAAACCGTGTGGGAGAGTGTTGATGGACGAAATGGTCTCCTCTGTTTCTCTGCACCATGCTATAACAGTAAGTGGATTCCAACTGCTCCTGGCTAGCAGGCTAGAGGGGCTGAATGGAACACAGAGACATGGGACTGAGGAGCAGGAGTGGGTCATTTGAGAATTTGAGCCATCTCCACCAGGCATTAAGATAATGGCTGATCAGATTGTCTCAGCCTCATCTTCCTCTCTGTGTCCCATTACCCGTGACCCACTTCTCTGTCAAATCTTTAACTAACTCAGCTGTGAATACTTGTAATCAGAGAAGCGCCACAAAGTTTTGGCGAAGAGAATTTCCATTCGAATGGTCATTTTAGAAGTTTTCCTCGTATTGCTGTGAGAATAAGAGAGTCATACAGAGTGGAAACAGATCCTTTTGTCCATATTGTCCTTGCCAATCAAGCATCTTAATCAGATCTCGTCCCACTTACCACATGCCTCTGAACCATTCCTATTTATGTACCTTTAAACGTGTAATTGTACCCACTTTCACCACTTTCTCTGACAGTACACCCACCAGCCTCTGTATGAAAAAGTTTCCCCTCAGGTCCCTTCTAAGCCTTTGCCCTGTCACCGTCTCCCTATGCCGTCTAGTACTGGACGCCCCTACACTGGGAAAAGAATCTTGCCCATTCAGACTATCCATGCCCCTCAGGACTTTTTTAAACGTCTGTCATGTCACCACTCAGCCTCTGACAGTCCGGGGAAAAGCCTCAACCTGTCCATCATCTCCCTGTAGCTCAAACCCTCAGGTTCCAGAAAATCTCGAAAACCTTTTCTGAAGCCTTTCAAGCTTAACAACATCCATCCTTTAGCAGAGTCAACTGACATGTTCGCAGTATTCTTAAAGTAGCCTCACCTACGTCTTGTACAAGCGCAACACGCTATCCCAACTCCTGTAATCAATGTTTTGGCCGATTAAGGCAAGCATGCCAACCACGTTCCTCAGCACTCTACCAACCTAAACTCCACTTTCAAGGAACTATGAATCTTCACCCGTAGGTCTCTTTGTTTATCAACATTCCGCAGGGCACTACCCTGCTTTAACTTACCAAAATGCAAAACCTCACAAATATATAATTAAACTCCATCTGCCAGTCCTTGGTTCATTGATGGTCAATGATCCCGTTATATTCTGAGATAATCTTCTTCACTGTTCACTGCACCCCTTTGATGATCTTATCTGTAAACTTACTAACCATGCTTCCGATAATCACATCAAATTTGTTTATATCCGTGATGAAAAGCAGTGAGCTCAGCACTGATTCTTTCAGCCCACCGCTGGCCACAGGTCTTCAGTCTGGAAAACAATCCATTACCTTCAATCCAATTTTGTATTAAATTGGTTAGCTTTTCCTAGATTACATATAAGCTTTTTTTAGTATTCTGTCTACGATGAGTTACTGTATTAAATGTCTTGCTGAAGTCTGTGTAAACAATGTACGTCACAGTGCCTTCTTCAATCTTCTTTGTCACCTCTTCATAATACTCAGTCACATTAATTAGATATGACTTCCATCACACAATTCCATATTGACTATCCCTAATCAGTCCTTGTCTTTCTAAATAGATGTAAATCCTATCCCTCAGAATCCCCTCCAACGAACTCCTCGATACTGACGTTGGCTGATTGAGTCGATAATTCCCTGTGTCTTTTTGGCTTATTGCTCCCTTTTCTAGCCCCAATCTTCCACTCACCACAAAAAATATTTAAAACTAGCTTGGTGATATGGCCAATGATATAGTTCTCAGAGTGTGTCAGGGTCAGTGTTAGAAACAAGTCAGGCAGATTTCTTTAATCTGCTAAAACAATACGTTTATGACCAAAACAACATTGCTCCAACCATGATGGAAAGAGGAATGACGAGAAGATGTTGCAAATATGAACCTCATTTCCCAGCACTTGGCCGATAGCATTCTCGTCCTTTTATAGAACATAGAACATAGAAGAATACAGCGCAGTACAGGCCCTTCGGCCCTCGATGTTGCGCCGATCAAAGCCCACCTAACCTACACTAACCCACTATCCTCCATATACCTATCCAATGCCCGCTTAAATACCCATAAAGAGGGAGAGTCCACCACTGCTACTGGCAGGGCATTCCATGAACTTACGACTCGCTGAGTGAAGAACCTACCCCTAACATCAGTCCTATATCTACCCCCCTTAATTTAAAGCTATGCCCCCTTGTAAAAGCTGACTCCATACGTGGAAAAAGGTTCTCACTGTCAACCCTATCTAACCCCCTAATCATCTTGTACACCTCTATCAAGTCACCCCTAAACCTTCTTTTCTCCAATGAAAACAACCCCAAGTGCCTCAGCCTTTTCTCATAGGATCTTCCTACCATACCAGGCAACATCCTGATAAACTTCCTCTGCACCCGTTCCAGTGCCTCCACATCCTTCCGATAGTATGGCGACCAAAACTGCACACAATATTCCAGATGCGGCCGCACCAGAGTCTTATACAACTGCAGCATGACCTCAGGACTCCGGAACTCAATTCCTCTACCAATAAAAGCCAGTACGCCATATGCCTTCTTCACTGCACTATTTACCTGGGTGGCAACTTTCAGAGATCTGTGTACATGGACACCAAGATCCCTCTGCTCTTCCACACTACCAAGTAGTCTACCATTAGCCCAGTAATCCATCTTTTTATTACTCTTACCAAAGTGAATCACCTCACAATTAGCTACATTGAACTCCATTTGCCACCTTTCTGCCCAGCTCTGCAGCTTCTCCATATCCCGCTGTAACCTGCCATATCCTTCCTCACTGTCTACAACTCCTCCGACTTTCGTATCATCCGCAAACTTGCTCACCCAACCTTCTAACCCTTCCTCCAGGTCATTTATAAAAATAACAAACAGCAATGGTCCCAAAACAGATCCTTGCGGAACACCGCTAATGACGGCACTCCAAGATGAACCTTTGCCATCAACTTCTACCCTCTGTCTTCTTCCAGCCAGCCAATTCCTAATCCAAACCTCCAACTCACCCTCATTGCCATATCTCTGTATTTTCTGCAGTAGCCTACCATGGGGGACCTTATCAAACGCCTTACTAAAATCCATATATACCACATCTACCGCTTTCCCCTCATCTACCTCCTTAGTCACCTTCTCAAAGAATTCAATAAGGTTTGTGAGGCACGACCTGCCCTTCACAAAACCATGCTGACTATCCTTGATCACATCATTCTTATCCAGATGTGCATAAATCCTATCCCTTACAATTCTCTCTAAGACTTTGCCCACAACAGAAGTGAGACTCACTGGCCTATAGTTACTAGGATTTTCTGTCCATGTACTTGCCCAAATGCCATTAAAGTATCGTTAAAATAAATGCTTCAACCACTTCCGTTGGCAGCTCATTCCTTTTGTGTACCACTCTCTTTGAAAAATACTGAGAAATACACACACACACACACACATATACACACACGCACACACACGCGCGCACACACACACGCACACACACCCACATACGCACACGCACGAACACACACACACACGTAATGTCGATAAGAAACTGAAAAGCAAAATATCTACAAAGTTAACTTGAAAGGACATTGTCCAAATATGATTCGAACTCATGGCCAAAGGATAAATGAGAGTTTGACCCAAATGCTGTTCTATTTGTAGTCATCAAGTCTTACAGTATGGAGAGAGCCAGAGACGTCCTTTGGCCCAAACTCGTCCATCCTGACCCAAATATCCAACCACACTAACCTCATTTCCTAGCACTTGGTCCATAGCATTCTCGACCTTTCCTGTCCATGTACTTGCCCAAATGCCGTTAAAATATCGTTAATATAAATGCTCCAACCACTTCCGTTGGCAGCTCATTCCCTTTGTGTGCCACTGTCTGTATAAAACAGTTTCCACCAGTTTCACTTTTATTCTTTCCCCTCTCACCTTAAACTGACGCCCTCTCCTCCTCGATTAAACAACTCTAGGAAAGAAAGGCTGGATTCAATCACCCTATCCATGTAAACTTCTATTAGATACCTCTCAGTCTTCTATTCTCTCAAGAAAAAAGTCCTTGCTTGTCCTATCTCTCCCTATAATTCATACTGTTGAGTTCTGGCAATATTTTTGTAAATTCCATCTGCACACATTCCAAATTAAAAACATCCTTCCGATCGCAATGTGACTAAAACTGAACATAGAACTTACAAGTGCAGCCTCACCAACATCCTGTATAACTGCAATGAAACTTCCCAACTGCTCTCCTCCATGTCCTGACCGATGCATGCTAGTGTGGTAAAAGCCTTCTTCACTGCCATGTCTAACTATGACACCAGTTTCAGAGAGAGGTGGACCTAAACTCCATGGTGCTTTGCTCACCTACACTCCTTAATGTCCTACCAATCACCATGAAACTCCTACCTTGATCAAACATTGCCAAAATATTCCTCGGCCCACTTCTCCAGTTTGATCAAGGCCCTGCTACAATTTCTGATATACGTCCTCACTGTCCACGATACCACCTATTTTAGAGTCATCTTCAAGTTTCCTAATCATGCCTTGTACATTCGCAAGAATATCATTGTTATAGATAAAAAACAGCAATGTGCCCAGCACTGACCCCTGAGGCACTTCATGTGTCACAGGCCTCCAGTCCGAGAGCATTCTTCCACTAGTACCCATTGCTTACTACTATGAAGCCAATTGTTTTTCCAATTTGCCAACTCCCTCTGGATTCCATGCAATTCTATCCTTCCAGACAAGCCTCTCAATGGTAACCTTGTCAAAGGCTTTACTGAAAACTATACAGACTAAGTCTACCGCCCTACCCTCATCAACATTCCTGATCATTTCATCAATGAACTCAAACAAATATGAGAGGCATGATCTCCCACTCACAAAGCCATGTAATATTTCCAGTCTAAAAACAACTATTAATAATTATTATTAAAATTAATAATAACAAACTAATAAATAATAATAAGATGACATTTTCAACGGATAGTAAATTATCCATGGTATGTGATATTGGAATGTGCATCATGGGTGAAGGGCAGAATAGATTTTGTCCCTGTGTCATTGAACTATATTGAAAAAAGCGAGGGTGGCATGGTGGTTTTTGGCTCGTATTGCTGCCTCATAGTGCCATGGGTCCGGGTTTGGTTCCAGCTTCGGGGTGACTCTCTGTGTGGAGTTTGCACATTCTCACTGTGTTTGTGTGGGTTTCCTTTGGTACTCCATTTTCCTTCCACAATCCAAAGATGTATAGGTCAGGTGAATTGGCCATGCTAAGTTACCCAGAGTGTTCTGTGCATTCGTCAGGGGTAAATATAGGTGTGATCTTGTTGAGCCAAATAGCCTGTTTACATACTGTCGGGAACCTGTCAAAAAAAACTATTTCTAAACAAATCTTATCTTTCCAAATGCAGGTATATCCCATCCCTTAGAGACTTTTCTAGTAACCTACCGACCACAGATGTTAGGTTTCCTCGTCTATAGATACCAGATTTTTATTTGCTTCCCTTCTTGAATAATGGCACAACATTTGCTTATCTCCAATATTCCGGAACCTAAACTGTAGCTAACGATGATGCATAAATATCAACCAGGGTCGCCGTAGCTTCTTTTGTAGCCTCTTGCAGTGTTCTTGGATGCAACTGTTTAGGACCAAGAGATTTATCCACCTTCATTTATTCTAATGCATCCAACACGTTTTCTCCTGGGATATTGACTCATCCCAAGATAAGATTACGACCTTCGTTCACCTCCCAAATCTTCATGTATTTTTCCATGGTTAAGTCAGAAGAGAAATATTCATTGAGAATCTCACACATCTCCTCTGGTTCTCGACATGCATGTCCACTTTGGACCTTGTGGTGTCATATTCTCATTTAGTTATTCATTTTACTTTAATATACTTCAAAGAACCTTTTTGGATTCACCCTAACCTTCTCAGCCAAAGCTATCTTGTGCCCCCTTTTCGCCCTCCTGATTTCCTTCTTCCGTAAAATGCTGTATCCCCTGTACACCTCCAGGTAATTCCTCGATCCCCAGCTGCCTGGACCTGATCCACGCCCCCTTTTTTGCTGGTGCACGCCTCAATATCTCCTGACATCCAAGCTTCTCTCTTCCGCCAATCTTGCCTTTACCCTCACAGGAACATATAGACCTTGAACTGTAGACATTTCACTTTTAAACGCCTCCCACTTGCAGGAGGTCCCTTCGCCTGTAAACAAACTCCTCCAACCAACCCTTACAAGCTTCTGTCTAATTCCATCAAAATTCGCCTTGTCCCACTTTAGAACGTGAATATGTGGTCCTGTTTTGTACTTTTTCATATTTTATTTTAAAATTAATATAACTATGGTCACTGGTCCCAGAGTGCTCCCCCATTGTCACCACAGTCACCTGTCCTGCCCTAGTTCTGAGAGTAGGTCAAATTTTGACCCTTCCCCAGTTGCACCCTCTACTTACTGCTTGAGGAAACTTTTCTGAACACACTTAATAGTTGCAGCCCGTCTCAGTCTTTAATTCTATGTCATTCCCAATCTATGTAGGGAAAATTAAAATCTCCAACTAATGCAATCCCATTAACCCTGCAAGACTCCCCAGTCGCTCTACATATATTTGTTCCAATAATTCCTCGTTTACAATTTGGGGGCCTATGGAACAACACAAATAATATCACCATTCCCTTCTTATTTCTTAGCTCCCTCAGAAATCCTCACGAGATAATCTTTCAATTATTTTATCTCTGATCACTGCTGTGATACTCGCCTTAATCAAAAATGAAACTCCCCCTCCCGTCCTTCCACCATCTCTGTCCCACATAAAGCAACTTTACGCTGGTATTTTAAGCTGCCAGTCCTGTCCCTCCCTTAGCCATGTTTCTGTAATGGCTATAATATCCCGGTCCCACGTGCATATCCACGCCCTGGGTTTATTGGTCTTTTCTGTCATCATCTGCATTGACACAAATGCAATTTAATCCAACAGGCATTCCTTGCTCCCTGCCGTGTTCCAGCCTGACCTGTCTCTTCACTTTACTATTTCTGCTTACTGTATCTCCTTCCAGCCTCGCAATTGCCTCCCTACTGTTGAGGATCCCACCCCTCCCCAACCCCAGCCAATCGAGTTGCAATTCGCCCTTGCAGCACCAGCAAACTTGCCGGCCAGCATATTGGCCCCCTTCCAGTTCAGATACAACCCACCCTTCCTGAACAGGTGACCACAAAAGATCCCAGTGATCCAAAAATCTCTGTTCCCTGCACCAATTCTTTAGCCACACATTCATCTGCCATATCCTCCTGTTCTTACCCTTGCGAGCACGGAGCCCTGAAAGAAAACCAGATATTACCCACTGTCATGGTCCAGTCTTCGACCCTTTTCCCTAGCTCCATATAATCACTCTGCAGAACCTCATCACTGTTTCTACATGTGTCATTTGTACTAATGTGTACAAAGACTTCTGGCTGCTCCTCCACCCGGTGAAAACGTTCTTCAACCGCTCCGAGACATCCTGGACCCTGGCACGTAGGAGGCTAAAGACCATCCGGGATTCCTATTTGCAGCCACAGAATCTCTTGCCTGTTCCCCACACTATCGAGTCTGAATAATTACTTCTGAAGTTATTCTTCTCTCACAACCTTCTGACAATGGGATTTCTTCTTGAAACAGTTGGATTTGATTGACTGGTTTGCTTCAGGCAGTGGGGAGATTCTAATGAATCATCATCAGGAATCCTCCATGAGTGGGAAAGACGACTGGGCTTTTAATTTCACACCAAGACATTGTTGTGTTGAGCGACAGGGAAACAGAAAGGGAGCAATAGACTGTTCCTTCACAGATAGACTACATTTTTCCATTTGTAAGTTAAATCAGTAACATTATCAGACCCCAAACTGGACCATGTGAGCTTTCCTTGAATATTGTCCGAACTATATGACTCCATCACATTCCCGATTCCAGCATTATTGCTGTTGTCGTACACAGAATCAATTCATTAACTTTAAATGACCCTACTTGTATTGAAGATGTGCGAGTATGTGCCTGCATAATGTGAAAATTAGCGTTTTGTTTCTTCACAATATCTGTGCTAAGGTGAGTATGTTTTATTCTTAAACAAGTACAGAAATTGCTGGAAAAGCTCGGCCTGTCTGACAGCACGTATGAAGAGAAATCAGAGTTTAGCTTTTCGGTCCAATGAACCTGTTGAATTTTTAAATTATTTCCCCAGTTTTATTCTCCCACACAAGAAGAAATATCCATCCATATTCACCAATTATATTCTTCTTAAGATCTTATATGGTGAATTAAACATCCCTCATTCTCAGGCTGAACTGTTAATTCTTCATAACGGAAAGCCTTCATTCCAAGAACGAGTAAAGGACAACATCTTTGTAATGTTTCTAAACCATTTTCTTTTTCAGGTTAGGCAATTATAACTACACATAGTGCATTAGATGTGATCTCAGCAATGCCATGTACTGTTGCAAAAACATGGTTTAGATCATACCCAACACCCCTTGCACGAAACAGAATAATTCCTTTTCCCTTCCAAATCACTTGCAACATCTTCAGAGTAATTTGATGTGATTCATGTACGAAGACACACAAATCCCTCTGTACCACTGAGTTCTGCATTCTCCCTGCATTTAAGTAATTTTCTGCTGTTTTGCCTTTTCCACGAAACAAAAAGTTTCCATCGCCGAAATTGCACTGATTTTTTTTTTCGCTTAAGTTTTGCTTACAGCCGTCTTCTGACTGTATCCCATTGCAGATGCGCTGATCTCCCCATCTCTGTATCCCATTGCAGACGCACTGCCGCCCACTGTCTGTATCCCATTGCAGATGCTCTGCCCTCCTCCTGTCTGTATCCCATTTCAAAACGCTCTGCCCTCCCCGTCTGTATCCCTTTGCAGACCCTCTGCCCTCCCCGTCTGTATCCCATTGCAGACGCTCTGCCCTCCCCTGTCTTTCTCCCATTGCAGACGGTCTGCCCTCCCCTGTCAGTCTCCCATTGTAGACGCTATGCCCTCCAATGTATATACCACATTGCAGACGCTCTGCCATCCCCAGTCTGTCTTCCACTGCAGATGCTCTGTCCTCCCCTTGTCTGTATCTCATTGCAGACACCCTGCCCTACCCCGTCTGTATTTCATTGCAGACGCCCTGCCCTCCCCCTCTCTGTATTTCATTGCAGATGCCCTGCACGCCTCCTCTCTGTATTTCATTGCAGGCGCTCTGCCCTCCCCTGTCTGTATCTCATTTCAGATGTTCTGCTCTTCCTTGTCTGTAACCCATTGCAGACTCTCTGCTCGCCCCCTGTCTCTATCCCATTGCAGACGCTCTGCCCTCCCCGGGTCTGTATCCCATTGTTGACGCTCTGCCCCTCCCCTGTCCGTATCTCATTTGCAGACGCTCTGCCCTCCAGCTGCCTGTGTCCCATTTCAGACGCTCTGTCTCCATTTGACATCTTATTGAATGACTATCCTGATGCATGAGCAAACTGAGCTCCATCCCCTTCATCCAATTTATTGGTATGGATTGTAATTTTTGATTACCTAACATAGATCCCTGAAGTATTCTGGTAGTTACAGCTTTCCAAACACAAAATGAATAATGATCTCTACTCTGTATTTCCTGACAGCTACCCAGGGTGCCCCTGCTCCTGCATAACAACCTGGGATGGTTATATGGCGTCCTCCTATGCTGTGTAATTTATTGAAATGACTTGAGTACTTCAATCTATTCTTATCTAACCCCATGGATGGGCATTATGGCCTTCTCCTGCTGCGTAGTGATGATGTTGACTAGCTGAATGGAATCATTCTCTCCCTCTGTAACAGTCTTGAGGGTAAATTGACAGAACAACGTGTGAGTTAGGAGCAGCAGTTGGCCATTCGGACCCTCCAGTATGTTGCTTTTTTTTAGAAACATCATGGCTGGTCTGACTGTAGCTGACCACCCCCTCTCCTGTCTGCTCCCAATAAACATTCCCTCCCCTGTCCATCAAAGGACATTCAAGGTCAGCCTTGAATATCCTCAATGACCCAGACTTCACTGTCCCCGGGGGATGAGAACGCCACAGATCGCACAATCCAAAGGAGAAAGGAACAACGTTATCTCAAATGGAAATGGAGACCCCTTTTGTATTAAAGCGTGTTAACCTCACAGCAAGTCACCTACTCTTTTCAGAAACAAGGGCACAGCAGATAGGAACAAGCATATACCATTCAGCCCCTCAAACGTATCCCAGAGTCCTATTGACTGTTCAGCCAAGTATTTATCAAACTTAGCTTCTACTGCACCCTTGGAAAATAATCCTGACACCTTAAGGCCACAGAGCATAGGAAATTGGAATTAGGTCATTTTGTCTATTTGCAGTTTGATCCTGTCTGGTGTGTTTCTCAACACAATTTCTCCACCTTCTCACTGTAACTCTTGATCGTGGTTTTAATCTAACCTTTTTCGTAAAGACATGGTTACTTCGGTGTCTCTGTATGTGTGTGTGATTGCGTGTGTGTTTCTGTGTATATCTGTTTAATGGCAGGAGAACAGGGTGGTGGTGGATGGTTGCTTTTTTGAAATGGAAGCCTGTGGGTAGCGATGATCCAGAGGCAAAATTGTTGGGTCCACTTTTGTTTGTCATTTATGTAAATGATCTAGATGAGAATTATAGAAGGCATATTTCGCAAATTTGTGGATAACATCGAGTTTGGGTGTCCAGTGGACAGTGTTTGTTTAATGGTGTACAGCTGAAGATTACAAAGAGACCTTCATTAATTAAATCAATGATTCATAGAGGTGTACAACAGGGAAACAGACTCTTCAACTCTCTCATGCCATCCAAATATTCTAAATTAATCCACTCCCTTTTGCCAGCATTTGGCCCATATCACACTAATCATAAAGCCAGCCTTCACCAGTTTCTCTGACAGCTTATTCCATAGAAGCACCACCCTCTGCAGGAAAAAATGTTGCTCTTCATTGTCTTTCAAATATTTCTCCTCCCACCATAAACCTATGCCTTCTAGTTTTAGACTCTCCTACCTTGGGGGGAAGAAACCTTCACCACTCACCCTATGCATGCCCTTCATAATTTTATAAACCTCTAGAAAGTGTAAATGTGACTCCAATCAAGACGGTTGGCTGTTCTTTCAGTCATCCTGGGTCTATAGTCTCAAATTCAGTAGTCGTACCTCTTCCTTCTCCATCAAGGCACAATTCCGAAAAAGTTTAATTAACTTGTTCAGACATATTATGAAACAGCTCTGTAGGATTTGGAACTAGAATTTTCGGCCCAGTGATAGGGACACTACTATCATTCAGCATTAGCCAAGGCTGTTGTTTGTGGACCTAATGGTAAGGGGAGTGTCGTTTTAATACGAAGGGGGAATGTAGAAGGGATTGTGATATCACTCAATGGGCTGAGGTGTGGCAGATGGAGTTTAACTTGGATACATACCGGGTATTGCATTTTGATAAATCAAACAAGCGGAGAGTTTGTACAATGAATGCTGGGCTTTACTAGTTATGTAGAAAAGAGGGACCGGGGACGCAGGTATAATTCTTTGAGGTTTGTGCTGCAGGGTTTTTTAAGGTTACTTAATTGCTCAGAACTTTTAGATGAGAAGGTGAGAAGTCATGCTGAGGCTGTGCAGAACACTGATGAAGCCTTTTCTGTTGTGCTGTGTGCAATTTCATTCGTTATGTTATAGGAGGGATATTATTATGCTGGAGAGGGTTGGGAAGAGATTTGTCATGTTGTTACCATGAGCACTTCAACTTCTGCCTCAGGATCCTACAAACAAGGCATGAAGATTGAGTTGACCAGTTTCCAAGCCACCCTCACCCACCTAGATCCTAAATCCAACTCCCCAACTCAAATCCGCCCTCTCGAGGTGACCTACCTGGCCATGATCCTTCCCATCGACCGCTCCACACTACCCAGCGACTTATCACTATCACCTCCCACCTTCATCTTCGTATCACCTATCTTTCCCCAGCCTCACCCCACCACTCATTTTCTCTCAGCCCTCTTCCCCCTCCCCAGTCATGAAGAAAAGTCCTGACTGAAAAGTTGACTCTCTTGCTCCTCGGTTATTGGCTGACCAGCCGTGCCTTTTCCACCGCCACACTTCATCTATACTGAATTCTCCAGCATTTGCAGTAGCCATTGTCTCTTAGCTATAATTCTCTGTTCACATAATGTCATTCTCTTTTGTAAACGCCCATAGTCTAAGGGATATTTTCTTCAAGAACGTGGATGATAGAAGTTCTCTCAATGTTTTATTGATATTGTAATGCCTGAGCAACAGGTACATGATGTATGCTTCCATTTATAAAAGGGGAAGCATATTCATGTTCCAATAAATCTCCAGTTCTTACTCCCAGATCCAAGGCAGGTTGAATTGAATTGCCCTACAAGCCCCAACATTCGTTGCCTCAGTCACCCTCACATATCCCTATCAGAATGTGTAAATATTAATCGTTATTTTGAATTTTAATAAGATAGTATTGAATTGAAACGGGTTAAATGGAAGTATTAGCTCAGCGAATGTTATTGATGTCAGTCTCCATGGATCCTAAATGTGTCATGGGAGGACTTGCCTCTTCTATTAATTAAGGATTCGGTTCAATGAATTATCCCATAGTATGAGCAGGAGCTCACCGACAGCACTAACAGGGATGAGCTGCTCCAGAGAGAGGGGGAGGAGAGCTCATAATCTTAGAACATTAGACTGGAATTTCTAACAATGGATCAGAATCTGAGAACATTAGACTGGAATGTTCCAACAATGGGTAGGAGTTTATCGTATGGCTTTTACTGGATTTCCCAGCCTGGAATATCATTAACTTGCTGGATCTATAATTTTCTGCTGGTTATTCAAGCTGGTTACTATCCCATCCTCGCTATAGTTGGTGTTCCTGGTAAGTTATTCTATCTGTTCATTAAGCCAGGTTAAACTGAATTGCTGTCGATATTATTTAAAATTTAGAAAGGTGGACGTCAACATTTTCAATTTCAATGAAATATTCCTTTCCTCACAAATTGTATCGAGCAGATTACTCATGACAAATTACTCACCAATATGCGAGCAGAACCAGACTGTTCGCAAACTCCATAATCCTTCTAGCCCTGCACAGGTGTACATTTCCATATCCTCCCCACTCACGAATCCTGTCCAATAGCGCTATCATGATATCTCCATCTCCTTCTCCGCCTCAGTGCATCTTCTGAATAAACCATCAATTGTGTGTTTGTTAAATCTGGGCACACGTTACCAAGTCCCTTCTGATCACATGTTAATTACAGAATAATTGCGTGTGAGTATGTTGAACTTGATCACTGCACAGAATCCGTCAGACAGGCAGGCACTGCAAGCTGCTTAAGTCATTGCACATAATCTAGAGGCACGGAATAATAGTCTTTTGATATCTTATGAAGGAAATTAATGTAATTGAAATGAAACTATCATCATTTGTGAGAAAATGCCCATCTCCTTGCATCATGTCCTTCAAAGAAATCAATGGGTTGTCCTTCCCCAGTCAGGTTTAGATTAGATTAGATTTGCAAACTCACAGCAATGTGTTTTAATCTTTACTGTCCTGTGGAACAGCTGAACCAGTCACTCAGTTCAAGATCCATATAACATGCTGGGCTGCACATATCACGTGAGAGAAGAACAAAGGTAAAGTTAGCTCCCTTCCTCTGGCGGTTTTCCTTATTCTGACACTTCATTTCCATTCAGATAGGTGACCATTCCCTATTTCAAGTGAAATATTTCTCACTGAGTCTATCCCCAAGAGTGATGGTCATCTCCACGGGCACTTCTGCTGCTGGCTTTAATGATGCTGACATACAAATGTAAGAAATTTTTAAATTCCTTATCAGTGACAGTGCATAGAGAGGGAATGGGGTTTTACATCATAATAAAGAAATGGAGACCGGTAAGTGAGGGAGAGGAATTATTATGATCATCGCTGAGATTGTTGTTGAGGCAGTATTTGGGATACTGAGGATTGATTTTCTCTCCTTTAAAAGGAATGATCTCATTGCAACGGAGACAGTATAAAGAGATTTCACCGTAGTAATCACTGGCTGATGGTAAAAGAGGAGTGAGTGAAGGTTAATCTGCACACTGTCAGAGAATAAGAGGTCATTGCATTGAAACTTGATGGTGATGGGCAATCACTCGCTATGTTCTACACAGACACTGAGAAGGTGATAAATTCCATGGGTTGCATTTTTAAAATTTTACTCGAGATCTATGATTCTGGATATTTAAGTGCCTCTGAGGATAAAATCTTGAATCAAATCCTGCTTTGATATCCGGTTCAAACCTGTGCAGATCAGTTCACCCCATCTGTTAATGTTAATAGGATGGTGTCTGTCTGGAGAATGTTTTCTTCTCATTGAGGGCAGTGAATGTCAGCAATTCAAAGGTCTAGAAAGTTAGGGGAGCTAGATAACTAAAAGTGTTTAACGAGGAGATAGATGGATTTTGGACCTGTCAGAGAGCTGAGGAATTGTGAAGGATTGGCCATTAAAATGGAGTTAATGCCAACAGTCGGTCAGAAATAATCGCATAATGGCGTGGGCATCCGAATTACCTACTCCTGTTTCTGATGTTCTCGTATTCTGTCTTTGGAAAGTGAATGGTTGCAATTTTCCTTGAAGTGCTGTTATTGAACGTTGAGGATAGTGAGAGACATGTATTCTGTGAGTCATCTTTGGGAGAGATACGGGCCAGATACTCAAAGTGAATCTGGGTCTACAACATGACCAACAAATGAAACTCCAGTTGCAGTGAGGAGACACTCTGTAAAGAGATAGGAGGCCTCTTTCGTAACCAGCCTGGATTTCCCATCACATTTTCCAACCCACACCAAACCACGCAGTGCTTATGACTGAACGGTATCCTGTGTTACTGCGGACCAGGTATTTGGAGCAAGTGGTCTCTATCTGCTCCTGTTCATAGTAGTTGTAAGGAATGAGTGGAATATAGGAAATAGGACTGAGGTGCAGGAGTGGGTCATTCGACACTTTGTCATTGCTCGAACAGACAGTAAGATCATGATTGATCTGATTGTGGTCTCCACAGCACTTTTCTGTCGGTCCACAATTTTCCTCCATTCACGTCTGTCAAATGTTGAATAAACTCAACTTTGAATAAATAGTAGGAAACTGCACAAAGTCAAAGTGCACAAGCAGCACAGTTCTGGAAGGCAACAGACATTTATCTATCAGTCTTGTTCCTATCCAATTAATTCTGCTGCAGTTTATCATTTTTGAATTGTTTAAGGAATGTGTCTGTTGTTGATAGGCCAACACTTATGGACCATGTGTAATTACGCTGGAAGTGGTGGTGATGAGCTGCCATCTTGGGATGAAACTTCAGGGGAAAAGAATTCCCACTTGTGCAGCCCCGTGAGAATTTCTCATTCCTGCTCCGACCATCGTTGGAATGTCACTATTTCCTTTACCAGCGCCACCTCTCCACTTGTTACAACAGATTTGAAGTGTAACCTAGGTCATTTTCCCGAAAAATGTGAGACACAGAGTCACACACTACAGGGTCATACACAAATGCACATGTCTTAAGATGAAATAGAATAAAGAAAGGTTTTCAGAGTTGCATAATAGTCGAACTCATATCAAATGGAAAAGTGATAATGTGTCCCAACTGCTATTCTGTCTCTGATATTATTCTACTCAAAGAATCTTCAGATATGAGACTTCTTCCTGGAACAGATGGATTTGGCAGAATTTCCTTCCCTTCGAGCAGTGGAGCGATTCCCATGAGCCCTCAACAGGAATCCTCCATGTTTGGTAAAGATGACTCATGGAATTTGTTACTCTCGCACTTTGCTGTCAGGAGGGTCAAAGTGATAGAGAGGAAGCAATCGGCTGCGGCTTATGACCATAAGATCATCGGACATAGGAACAGAAAATAGGTCCTTCAGCCCATCGAGTCTGATCCACCATTCAATTATGCCTGACAAGTTGCTCATCCACATTCTCCTGCTTTCTCCCTGTAACCCTTGAACTCTTTGATACTCAGGAACCTATCTATCTCTGTCTTAAATATACTCAATGACCTAACCTCCACTGCCTTCTGTGAAAATGAATTCCATAGATTCTCCATTCTCTGGCTGAAGACGTTTCTCCTTATCTCCATTCTAAAAGGTTTTCCCTTTACTCAAAAGCATTTGTCCTTGGGTCATAGAGTCTCCTACAAATGGAAGTCTTCTGAACATCCACACTGTGCAGGCCATTCAGTATTCTGTATGCTTCAATTAGATCCCGCCCCATCCCTCTGAACTCCATCACGAACAGACCCAGAGTCCTCAAACGTTCTCATATGTTAAGCTTTTCATTACTGGGACTATTCTCGTTGAACCTCCTCTGAACCCATTCCAAGGCCAGCACATCCTTCCTGAGATATGGGGCTCCAAACAGCGCACAATATTCCAAATATGGTCTAACAAGAGCCTTATACAGCCTCAGAAGTACGTCCCTGCTTTAACATTCAAATCCTTTCAAAATAAATGCCATCATTACCTTTGCCATCCTACTTAATGACTAAACCTGCAAGTTTACGTTGAGAGAATCCTGGAGTAGAACTCCCAAGTCCCTTTGCACTCCAGGTATCTGAATTTTCTCCCCATTTAGAAAGTAGTCCATCTTTGTATTATTTCTAGCAAAGTGCATGTCCCCACAATTTCCCACTTTGTACTGCATTTACCACTTCTTTGCCCATTATCCAAATCTGTCCAAATCCTTGAGCCGGCCTGCCCTACACCTATCATTGTATCATCTTCAAATGTCGCCAGAACGTCTTCAGTTCATTCATCTGGATCGTTAACATATAAAGTGAAAACTTGTGGTCCCAACAATGAGCCTTATGGAACACCACTTGTCACCTACTGTCAACCTGAGAAGGACATTTTCATCGACACTCTTTGCTTCCTGCCAGACAGCCAAACTTCAATCCATGCTAGCATCTTGCCTTGAACACAATGGACCCTTGCTTTACTTAGTAGCCTCCTGTCAACACATTGTCAAAGGCCTTCTGGAAGTCTCGGTGAATGACATTCATTGGTTTTCCTTGTTCAAAGTTGCTCTTTACGTCCTCAAGGTTTTCTTGCAGATTTTCCAGGCATGACCTTCCCTTCATGAAAACATGCTAACTTTGTCCTACTTTACCATCAACCTCCAAGTATTCAGAAATGTCATCCTTCACAATGGATTCTAGGATCTTACACACAGCCAAGTTTAAATGAGTCAGTCTGTAAGTTTCCGTGTTTTGCTTTACTCCCTTTTTTAAACAGTCGTATCACGTTAGCGATTTTCCAGTCCTCTGGGAATCTCCCTGATTCGCGTGACTCCTGAAAGAACACGACCAATGCCTTCACTGTGTCATCAGCTGTCTGCCTCAGAACTCTGGATTGGAGTCCATCTGGTCCAGGTGATTTACTTACCGTCAGGCCTTTCAGTTTTTTCCAGCACTTTCTCCTAGGTGATGGCCACCATACCTAGCTCTGTCCACTCACTCTTTTGAATTTTTGGGATATTACTCGTGTTTTCCACTGTGAAGACTGACGCGAAGTAATTATTCAGCTCCTCAGCCATTTCCTTGTTCCACACTACTATCTCTCTAGTGTCAATTTCTAGTGATCAAATGACTATTTTTGCCTCTCGTTTGCCTGTTCTGCATCGAAACAAGCTCTTACAATCTTTCTTTACAAGAGTGGCTTACTTGCTCTCATATTTAATTTTCTCACTCCTTATCTATTTTTTCGATGCTCTGTGTTGGTCTTTGCAAGTGTTACAACATGGCGGTGAACCCGTCTGTTAATTAATGTGAACACCCAGGAAAGCTCACCTCATATCGTAGTCTATTTGAATATGATTAACAGAAAACTCCCACATTTCACTCTTTAAATAAAATAATGTCAATTTATTTTTTCACTCTAAAAGTGAACATTACACAACTATTGACAAATCTAACACACACCCCCCCCACTTATCTGACTCCAACTCAATAACAATATGCTGTTTAAATAAGACACTTATGAAGATTACATCAACTTAATTTCAAAACCACACAGCCACAGCCATCCTCTGTGATCTCACTCTTACGGCAGTTGAATTCCCTGGGTCGTCATATTTCTGTTTACTGTGAATAAGTTTCATATGAACAAATATCTTTGATAGAGAGTATTTCCTAATGGCTTGTAGAGCAAGATGGTTGATCCTCAGGCTTCTTCCGTTTCGATGGCATCTTCTCTTTCTCCAACTTTCAAAATGTCGGCATTTTTAAATCGCCTTACTGGTTCGATGTTGGCAAAACTATAAATTCAAGCTCAATTTGCTTTCAGTGACAAAGAGAGTCAAGAAAAATGAGTGTTGTATGCAATAGTGAGAGTGGTGGAGCAAGAGCCTTGTTCGGGTATAGGTGCTATAACAGATATGGCAAAAGTGAGGACTGTAGATCCTGGAATCAAGATTTATATCGGAGTGGCGCTGGAAAAGATCAGGCAGCATCCAAGGAGCAGGAAAATCGACGTTTCAGGCAAAATCCCTTCATCAGGAATATAACAGATATATAGTCAGTGTGACAGAGTAGAGAGAATATGTAGACACTTGCCTGGCAGAACGGGGAAGGTTATTTATGCTTGTCCTGTATTGATGGGCATTTCTTCGGATCATCTCAGCATCGGGGTGAGCCTCCCCAATGTCTTGTCCACGTCTGACACTAATAACACCACAGACCACATCCCTCAGCTCCTTTGGAATCAGTTTGCATCGATCTTGTAAATAACAAGGAGGAACACACATTGGTGCCTTGCGTATCTAAACCAAAACTGCTGTGCAAATTTTGAGCATCCTATGCTCTGGAAATGAGATATGCAAATACTGCAGTAATACTGCAGTAATACTGGATGATCTAAAATTGCATCTAAACTGCGTTCACAAAATGATTTCCAATGCTGTGAAAAGTAAATTTTATAAATGTATATGAGGTAGGTTGAAGAGCATGTTGTGAATCAAACTCGAGAGCAGGTAATTTCGGGCGTTGTGTTGTGTAGTCACAAGGGCTAATTAATAATCTTGTTCTGAAGCAGCTTTTGAGGAATCGTGACATTAATATGTTGTATTTTACGTGGTGTCTGCATGCAATATACAATTTTTGAATATTAGACTCAAGTATCATGGAAGCCCGGAAACGAGAGGGTCAATTGAATTGGAAAAATACTGTATGACATTTAGTGTGAGCTAAATAATGATTGTTATTGATAGAAGTACTGCAACGTCTGAAAAATACGTACATATCACTAAGGTACAAACATCAAAGAAAGGGAATGTGACTCAATGATGGTTAATGTAAGTAATTAAAGATTGCGTTAAATCAAAGGAAGCAGTTTCAGGAGAATTCCAGATATTGTGCAAACCTGAACATTCTGAGAGATTTACTTTCCGAAAATAAAGAAGGAGAAAGTGTTCAGGAAATCAAAAAGAACATGAAAAAAAAAACAAACAGGAAACACACAGTGTGCTCAAATCTACGATCCATATACGAAAGAAAACAAACGTAAGGCCAAATGTGGAAATTTGTAAGGTATAGGAGAATTTATTGTGGGGGAAAAGGAAAATTGCAGAGAAACTAACCAGTTACTTCACATCTGTCTTCATGGAGAAAGCTCCAGGAAACCTCCGACGTATAGCAAGTGGTCACATGGGACTTGTGTAACGAAAACATGAAGTCAATGCATATCAGCAACAAGGTAGTACTTGAGAATGGAGCTAGATTGATTATTGCTAAGTCTGATGGGCCAGGTGCACTTCCTATCAAATTGTCAGAAACAAAACAGCATATTAATTGAACTATCGGTGACTGTGTTTTATTTTCCTGTAGATCCTGCAAAGGCTATAAGCCATTGTAGATAACTGGAAAGTAGTAAACATAATCCAACTATATACACAGGGAAGAAGAGATAATGCAGAGGACTGCAAAACAATTAATTTTACATCTGTAGGGAAACAGTTGGAATCTACTACATAAGATGATATTGGGAATTTATCAATGAACAGCAACATTGCAGAGAATAAATATTTATTTCTGACAGAGAAATCATACCTGACAAATTTCGGAATTATTTGATGTCGTTTCTTGCAGCAGAGACAATGGACAACCAGTGGAAGAGGTGCATTTGGATTTTCAGAAGTATTTCTGTAAGAACTCACACAATGAGTTTGTAAATGCAACTATCGTGAATAGTATTTGGAAGAATACATGTAGTTGGAAAGTTAAAGTTAGATTGGCCTTCGTTTAAGGGAATCTGAATATAGATGTAAAGACATCATGAAGCAGTGCATAGAGTGTTGGTGAGAGTATACTTGGACAATTGTGTACAGTGTTGGTGACTAATCTAAGAAAGTGTATATTGATCACAGAGAAGGTGCAATGGACATTCTCCAGATTAATCCCTCAGATGACAAGATTTTCTGATGGGGGTACTTGTCTTCTGACCTCCCCGTTTCAAAGAACGAGAGGTGATCACAATGAAATTTAGAAAATCTACGAAACATGTGACAAGGTGGAAACCAATAGAATGTTTCTCTGTCTGTCTACTCTGCACTTAAGGCAAATAATGGCAGGATAAGGGACAGGCCATTTAAGACCCCAATAAGGAGGAAATTCTTTACTCAGAGGGGACTGACGCATGCAGGGCCAGGGAAACCTGCTGAAAGGGCAAGATTAGGAAGAATCTCCAGATATTCTACAAGCATGTCATCTGAAACAGAATAACCAGGGAAAGATATGACCTATTAGTGACTTGCCAAGTTGCATCCAAACTCAACTTCGTGGTAGAAGGCTGTTTGTGTGACTGGACACCAATGTCCCCTAGTGTACCGCAGAGATCAGTGCTGTATCCCTTATTATTCGTGGTTACCATAAGTGATGTGAATGTTAAGTGGGTAGGGGGAGCGTGATAAGCAAGTCTATGTTGCAAACAAAGATTGACGGGGTGGATGGCAATGAGGAGGAAGGCCTTATATTACAGGAAGGTGCTAGTGGATTGGTCAGATGAAAATGATCAATGGCAGAAGGAATGTAACCCTGATTATTATGAGGTGATGCACTTTGGAAGATAGAACAAGATAGGGGAGAATTCAATTTAAATATAATCAATCGATTTAATTTCTCACCTGAAATATATGAGCTTCACCTATTTGCCAACAATTCTATTAGTTTTAAAATAATGATGGAAAATGATAGACTCGATGTAAATGTTAATGTTCTAAATTAGAGAAATGCCAATTTTGATGGTATTAGGCAATAACTTTCAAAAGCCGATGGCAGCAGATGTTCGCAGGGAAAGGTATGGCTGGAAAATGGAAAGCCTTCAGAAAGGAGATAACGAGAGTGCAGAGACAATATATTCCTGTTAGGATGAAAGGAAAGGCTGGTAGGTATAGAGAATGCTGAATGAATAATGAAATTGAGGGTCTGGTTAAGAAAAAAGAGGAAGCATATGACAGGTACAGGCAGGATAGGTCGAGTGAATGCTTAGAAGAGTATAAAGGCAAGAGGAGTATACTAGAGAGGGAAGTCAGGAAATCAAAAAGGGGACATGAGATAGTTTTGGCAAATAGATTTAGGGAGAATCCAAAAGGACTTCACAAATACATTGAGGACAAAGGGGTAAATAGGGAGAGAATAGAGCTCTCAAAGTTCAGCAAGACAGCCTTTGTGTGGAGCTGCAGGGGTTAGGGGTGATACTAAGTGAGTATTTTGTATCAGTGTTTACTCAGGAGAAGGACATGGGCGATGTAGATATACAGATAAATAGATGGTGACATCTTAAAAAATGTTCATATTACAGAGGACGAAGTGCTGATGTCTTGACATGCATAAAAGTGAATAAATCCCCAGGACCCGATCGATCAGGTGTAGCCTAGAACTCTGTGGGAAGCTCGAGAACTTATTCTTGGGCCTCTTGCTGAGATACTTGTACCATTGATAGCCACAGTGAGGTGCCAGAAGACTGGAGGTTGGCGAACGTGGTGCCACTGTTTAAGAAAAGTGGTAAGGACAAGCCAGGGAACTATAGACCAGTGAGACTGACGTCAGTGGAGGGCATGTTGTTTCAGGGAATCCTGAGGGACAGGATGAACATGTATTTGGAAAGGCAAAGACTGATTCGGGATCGTCAACATGGCTTTGTGTGTGGAAAATTATGTCTCACTAACTTGATTGATTTTTTTGCAGAAGTAACAAAGAGGATTGATGAGAGCAGGGCGGTGGACGTGATCTATATGGACTTCAGTAAGGCATTCGATAAGGTTCCCCATGGGAGACTGTTTAGCAACGTTAGATTTCATTGGAGTACAGGGAGAACTAGCCAGTTGGATACAGAACTAGCTAAAGGTAGAACTCAGAGGCTGGTGGTGGAGTGTTGTTTTTCAGATTGGAGGCATGTGACCAGTGGAGTGTCATAAGGATCGGTGCTGGGTCCACTATTTTTTGTCATTTATATAAATGACTTGCATGTGAGTAAGAGGTATAGTTAGTAAATTTGCTGATGACACCAAAATTGGAGGTGTACTGGACAGCGAAGAAGATTACCTCAGATTACAAGAGGATTTTGATCATATGGGCCAATGGGCTGAGGAGTGGCAGATGGAGTTTAATTTAGATAAATGTGAGATGCTGCATTTTGGGAAAGCAAATCTGAGCAGGACTAATACTCTGAATGATGAGGTCCAATGGAGCGTGGCTGAACAAAGAGCCCTTGGAGTGCAGGTTCATTGTTCCGTGAAAGTAGAGGAACAGGTAGTTAGGTTAGTGAAGAAGACATTTGATATGCTTTCCTTAATTGGTCAGAGCATTAAGTACAGGAGTTGCGAGGTCATGTTGCAGCTGTACAGGACATTGGTTAGGCGACTTTTGGAATATTGCGTGCAATTCTGTTCCCCTTCATATCGGTAGGATGTTGTGAATCTTGAAAGTGTTCTAAGAAGATTTACAAGGATGTTGCCATGATTGGAGGGTTTGAGCTACAGCTGGTGGTTGAGTGGGCTATGGCTATTTTGCGTGGAACGTTGGAGATTGAGGGGTGACCTTAAAGAGGTTTATAAAATCATGAGGGCCATGACTGGGGAGATAGACAAGGTCTTTTCCCTGGTGTGGGGGAGTCCAGAACTAGAGGGCATAGGTTTAGGTTGAGAAGGAAAAATATAAAAGAGATGCAAGGTGCAACCTTTTCACACAGAGGGTGGTTTGTGCATGGAATGAGCTGCCAGAGGAAGTGGTGGAAGTTAGTACAATTGCAACATTTAGATGGTGTCTGGATATGAATAGAAAGGATTTAGACGGATATGGGCTGAGTCCTGGCAGGTGGGTCTAGATTGCTTTGTGTTATCTGGTCGGAGTGGACGGGTTGGACCGAAGGAACTGTTTCCATGCTGTACATCTCTTTGACTCTGTGAATTTAATTTAGAAATGGCAATAATTTGATATGTATTGTCAAATAACTGGTTTATATCATTAAATTGTAGCATACAATAGTTGAAACCTTGCTATTTTTAGAATGAATGATAAAGAACTAAGAACATTCCAGCACAGGAACAGACCCTTTGGCCCTCCCAGCCTGTGCTGATCCAGATCCTCCTATTTTCTAAACATGCCACCTATTTTCTAAGAGAATGTATCCCTCTGCTGCCTGCCCATTCATGTATCTGTCAGATACATCTTAGATAACGCTATTGTACCTGCCCCGATCTCCTCTGCTGGTAACACATTCCAGGCTGCCACCACCATATGTGTAAAGAACTTCCCACATATATCTACCCTAAACCCTTCCCCTCTCACTGTGAACTCATGACGCCCAGTAAATGAATTCCAAAATTTGGGGAAAAAGCTTCTTGCTATCCACCCTGTCTATCTCTTTCTTGATTTTGTAGACCTCAATCAGGTCCCCCTCAACTTTTGTCTTTATAATTAAAATAATCCTAATCTGCTCAATCTTTCTTCATAACCAGCACCCTCCATACCAGGCAACATCCTGGTGAACCTACTCTGCACTCTATTCAAAGCATCCACATCCTTTTGGTAACGTGGTGACCAGAAATATATGCAGTATTTCAAATGCGGTGAAACCAAAGTCCTATGCAACTGTAACATGACCTGCCAACGTTTGGACTCAACCGCTGATCCAATGAAGGAAAGCATGCCTTATGTTGCCTTGACCAGTTTACTGACCTGCGTTGCCACCTTCAGGAAACAATGGACCCAGGTCTCACTGTATGTCAATTTTCCTCAAGACTTTTCCGCTTACTGTATTGTTGCTCTTGAACTGGATCTTCCAAAATGCATCGCCTCGCATTTGCACAGTCTGAACTCCATCTGCCATTTCTGTGCCATCTCTCCAATCTATCTATATTCTGCTGCATTCTCTGACATTCCCCTTCACTATCTGCTACTCCACCAATCTTGGTATCATCTGCAAACTTGCTAATCAGGCAACCGATACCTTCCTTCAAATCATTGACATATATCACAAACAACAGTGGTCCCAGCACAGATCGCTGTTGCATACCACTGGTCATGGTCTCCATTTTGAGAAATCCCCTTCCATTACTACCCTCTGTCTCCTGTTGGCCAGCCAGTTCTCTAACCATCTAGATAAAACATCCTGGACCCCATGCGCATCACCTCTCCATCAGCCTACCCTGGAGAACCTAATAAATCACCTTGCTCAAGTACCTCAGTATATTCTCCAGAAGCTTCCCTACCACTGATCTGAGGCTCGCCGGTCTATAAATACCTGGATAATTCCCGCTATCCTTCTTAAACAAGGAGACAGCATTAGCAATGCTCCAGTCCTCTGGGACCTCACCCATGCACAAGGGCCCTGCAAAGATATTTGTTAAAGCCCCAGTTATTTCCTCACTCACATCCCTCAGTAATCTGTGGTAGATCTCATCCAGACCTGGTAGCTTGTCTACATTTCTACCTTTTAGAATATCCAAAACTTTCTCCCTCTTTATGTCGACTTGACCCAGAGTACGCAAAGATCTATCCCTAACCTCAACCTCAATCATGTCCCCCTCCTTGGTGAATACAGATGCAAAGTACTCTGTAAGAATCTCACGCATTTTCTCTGACTCCATGCATAACTTTCTTCCTATGTCCTGTGTGGGCCAAACAGTTCTCGAGTTACCCTCTTGTTGCTTATATATGAAACGTAGTCTTTGGGATTTTCTCAATCCTGTTTGCTAAAGATATCTTATGAGCACTTTTAGCCCTCTTAACTCTTCAATATTTACTGTGAAATGTGGTTCGTGAAAAGAAAATAAACATTTGTTCGTGCGAGTGGGAACTCAGACCTTTTCAAACTGTTTTGTGTCAAAACATGTTTTAAATCTGTCTCAGTGCAAATAGAAAGAAGAGAAGAAACATCTTGGGAAGAGGAATTTTCAGTCACTGTCCCCCCAAAGTACTTCTGAGGTAGAATATAGTGAGGGCTTGTAACATGGGCACAATTTTAACTAGGGGTGTTTTGAACATGCAAATTGACTCAATTAATCAACTTGACAGTTGTATCTTCGAATATAAATTCATGGAGTGTATGAGAGATTATTTCTGAGAGCAGGATGGCAGGGAACCAACAAGAGAATGGGCTAATTTAGATTTGATATTATGTAACAAGGGAGGGTTGGTGGATGAGCTTTGTCTTGGAAGGAGTAAACACAACTTGCTGGAATTTCACATTCATATTGAAAGAGTGAAGACTGAGTCATACATGAGAGTTAGGCAATGGTAATTATACTGGCCTAAGGAAGGATTTGGCCTGGGTGTACTGGGGGGTGGGTAGGGTGGGAGAAAAGAATAGTCAGAGGCAGGCAGATGAAGAAATTTGGCAAATAATTAGGGAGATACTGAAGACTGAACAGAAGTTACATAACGGAAAAAAACATACATATCTTGATAAGGAAGTCAAGGATAACATGAAGACAAATCCTAGGACATATCATACTGCGCATGTTAGTCACACGATGGAGGATTGGGCAAGTCAGTGGCCTCGTGGTTTTATAACTGGATTCTTATGTGATAATCCCAGGTAATGTTCTGGTGACCTGGGTCCAATTCCTGCCACAGCAAGTAGGGGAGCTTGAATTCAAATCTGGAATGAAGAGACTGATAGTGGTTATGAATTGATTGCTAAGAAACACCCACCTGGTTCACTAATGTCCTTTAGGTAAGGAAACTGCCATCCTTACTATAGATTCACCACTCTCAGGCTGAAGGCCCTTCTGAGCGGGTGGGCCACCTGAAAGAATAATCTTACGATGGACAATAATAAATTTACTATGGAGTTACAAAAATGAACAATTATTAAAGCATGCTGTGAAATGGACCACAGCTTTGACTCAAGTCTCTGTGCTAATCCACATGCTCCAGAATCCAGACAGGCTGGAGATACCCACAGACGGATTGCAAACAAACCTGAAACTACAGATCCTGTAATACTCACCTGAAGTTGGACCTGAATGGGACAATGGAATGTTGCCTTGAGCCAACCCATGATTGAGTCTGATTGATCATAGTAAATGAACCTGATCATTCCATTGACAGATCCTCCTTACCTTCCCAAAAGGGCGTGAAGACTTAGAAGGATAAGAATCACCACAAAACCCCACACAGTGCAGTAACTGGAGAATAACCAGGGAAAGAGAAGACACCTCCAAGATCATCAGAAGAACAAGAAGACATCACCAAGTCGAGCCCGGTCAACTTCTAGTGGGGTGGTTTGTGATCATCCAAAGTTAAGTTAAAGCATAAGATATTTTCTAACGTTTATCATTGCGTTATAATACGTTTTATTGTTCTAATATTAATTGTGTTTAAAAAGCACATATACTTTGTAAGAGTTAACTCAGTTCATTTGCTGAATATAAGATTTCCAACACACTGTGCACCAGAAACAACACCTTCCTAATTGCTGACTTAACCAACAAGTATATCTATAGACAATCCTGAACTGGAACTCGCAAATCTCTTTGCACTTTAGACTTCTGATTTTCCTCTCCACTTATAAAGTAGTCTATGCCAGTATTCTTCCTACTAATGTGCATCACCTCGCACTTTCCCAAGTTGTACTCCATCTGCCACTTCTTTGCCCACTCTCGTAATAGTTATTCAGTTTCTCATCTATTATTTGTTGCATATGACTATCTCTCCAGCGTCATTTTCCAGTGCCCCAATATCTCCGTCTGCTTCTCTTTTGCCCTTAATATGCCTAATGAAACTCTTACAGTTGTCCTTTATATCACTGGAGAGCTTAACCATATATTTAATCTTCTCCGTCCTTATTTCTTATTTTGTTGCCATCTGTTCATCTTTGAAGCTTCCAAATCTTCTGGTTTCGCACTGCTATTTGCTATGTTATCTACTTTCTATTTTCCTTTTACCCTAGCCATGACTGTCGCACTGCTATTTGCTATGTTATCTACTTTCTATTTTCCTTTTACCCTAGCCATGACTGTCCCAATCATCCATGGTTGCCTCATCCTCGCTGTACAATGCATCTTTTACCTCGGGATAAATCTCTGCTGTGACTCCTACATTGCTCCAAGAAACTCCCGCCATTATTGTTTCACTGTATTTCCTGCTCAGCTCCTCTGTCAGTCAATTCTATCCAGCTCCACCCTTGCGTCTTTGAAGGTGTCTTTAGTTAGCTGTAATATTAACTCCGATTCTACTTTCTCCCTCTCAAATTGAAGAGTAGGTTCAATCATAGTATGATCACTGCCTCCGAAGGTTCCTTCACCTTAAGCTTCCTGATCAAGTCTGCCTCACTGCACGGCTCTAAATCCAGTATTGCCCGTTCCCTCGTTGCCTGCACCATAAGCTGCTCCAAAAAGCCATCTTGTAGACATTTCACAAATTCCTTTCCTTGCAAACAACGACCACTGATTTTCCCAGTCCACCTGCATATTGAAATCCACCCCAGTCACTGTAACTTTGCCTTTCCTACATATCGTTTCTATCTCCTCGTCTATCATGCGCCCCAGCTTCTGACTACGATTTGTACACCTCCACATAACTCCAACTGCGGGTTTTCACCTTTACGGTTCCTCAATTCTACCCACACACATTCCACACCATCTGACTCTATTTTAAGTAATGGAACTGAGTGATGCGACTGCAAAACATTTTAGCATTGTCTCAAATTTATAGTTTAGACATGAAATAACAATATTTCATTGTCAATTGCTTTGCAATATGGCCACAGTGTATTTCTTTGGCCAAATATTCTGTCTTTATGACGGAGGAATACAAACTTCAGCGTGGGTTTCCTCCGGGTGCTCCGTTTTCCTCCCACAGTCCAAAAATGTGCAGTTTAGATGAATTGGCCAAGCTAAATTGCCCGTAGTGTTAGGTGAAGGGGTAAATGTAGGAGAATGGGTCTCAGTGAGTTGCGCTTCGGCGGGTCGGTGTAGACTTGTTGGGCCGAAGGGCCTATCTTCACACTGTAACTAATCTACAAAAAACTTGAAACTGTTCGAGAAGGAAGATATGAAGAGGACATGAGTCTTTTAGGAGATTAAGGTGGGTCAAGTGAACAGGCAAATATTTGTGTATGGAACATAGTAGGAAAAATGTGTCTGTGCTAAAAGATATTGGTGGGTTGAATGGAAATGGAGTGTATTATTTCAGTGGAGAGATTGGCTTTAGGCACAGAGGAACCGGGCACTTGGATTACAAAATAAAAATTTTATATGAACATCAAATTTTTTGGGAGGTAAGACAAATGTTGAAACTTCCTGAAACAGAATACATTTAAAAGTTGGGACGATTTTGTACAGATTTACCATGTAATGGTGTTACAACATCGAGAGAGCGATGGCCACAATGATATGAAATGCAACCCAGAGAAGATTCACTCAGCTGACTCTTGTGAGGAGCATTTATCTCAGGAGGAAATCTTGAAATGACTGGCTCTGGATCTGCTGGGGTTTAGGCGAAGAAAATGTGGTCTTGCTTCACCTCAAAGTATTCCAAGTCGTCTTTCAAGTTGAATTCTAAAACAATATTTCACCTTGTGTGAGAGATTACCATGAGTGGATGGAGAGTAAAACAGAAAAATGTCTCTGTTAAGAAGATGGTGATTTGGTGTCATCCTCTCAGAATGTTGTGTCTTTGTACAACTCTTTTCCCAGATAGCGATGGAGGATAAGGCATTAAATATTCCTAAGGCAGAGGCAGGCAGATTCTTGACTAAGAATGATGCATGAACATTGTAAGGGCAAATGAGGAATGTGCGATTGAGGTCACAATCAGGTCATCCACGACCTTATCACATGATGGAGTTGTTTTGATTCCTTACTCCTGATGCTAGATTTTACATTTCTGTTGTCTTTTGATCCTGAAAATAAAATAACACAATTCTCACAATTTCAAAGACAGCGACAAACTCTTCAGATCAACAAAATTCCCTCATTGTTTCATAATTATTATAAAATCGGATTGTCTTTTTAGTTCATTTTGGATTTTAATGAAGCTAGACCAGCATTAATTGCCCTTGAGAAGTTCCAGTCCAGTTGATGTTGGTCCATCCAAGTGGCCGTTGGGAGGGAGTGCCAGCAGTGCATCTCATGTGCTGGTTTAACTGGGAGTAAATATTACTGGTGAGGAACAGCTCGCAGGATAACAGACCGTTTGTCAATACGAATATATGGGAAGGAATTTATTAGTCTTCAGAGAAATAACAACCTTACACGAGAAGTCTATATAATAATGAAGGGAAGTCTGTTTCTTGGTGAACTTAAAATAATGATGTCAAACAGCTGGAATATTGTTGATGCTGTGTTGGACGATTCTTACACTGAGCATGTGAATTATCCTGGATGATTTCAGAGATGGCTGGGCTGTCCTAGGTTGAGTTAGTGCTGATACTCCATGGGATGATGCTTGTTTGAAATCTCACCACTTACTGAGCACAGTTCGTTGGAACAAACCCAAGTCCAATTGGTTGCTGCTTCAGAATATATCAGACATTTCATGGCTGCCACCACATGGAATCATGTGATAAAGACAAGGCCCGTCCAGTCTGCACCACCCAGTGCTGATACAAGTACTTTATAATGTTTGTGAGGTTACCTTCCTGAAACATCCTCCCAGGCAATGCATTTTTGACACATATAATGTTCTGGGTTCGAAACAGGTTTCACAAATCCTCTGTTAGTATCTTCTCTTTGACTTCAAACCTATTTCCCATTGTTTTTGACCCTTTGACGAAGGGAATAATTGTTGTCTGTTCACTCGTCCCATACCTCGCATGCTATCATACACCTCTGTCAGGTTCACCCATCACCTTTCTCTGCTCCAAAAGCAAATCTAATCTATCTTCATGGCTTGTGTTCTCCCTTGTCTTGTTACATCTTCCAACGTGCAGCATCTCTCATATTTCAGTGTTACCTTTTATCAGTCATTGATCTGGCCATCTGAAAATCTGTTTGTACCCTTCAGTAACCGACACTTTCCTTCCCACTGTGACCAACCTGGATAATCATTGTGTTATCTCCAACATTGTTTATGATCGTCCAACATTGTTTATCATCCTCTAACACCCTCCCCCCCAACATATACCACATTCTTATCATCAGAATTTATGAATTTCAGAAACAAACCTTGATTTTCTTCCTGTTCTGCTGATGTGGTTGCATAATTGGGAATTCCAGTCTCTTGTTTTTCCTATTTTGGTGAATTTACACCATGAATCAGTTGTGGTATTTTGTGAGGGAGCCACAAACAGTATTTTGGACATGGAGCCGAATCCTGCTTTTATACTCCGCCTCTCTGCATGTATTATTCATAATGCTTGGACATAATTAATCTTGGACTAGCGTTTGGCACCTTGCCCTGCAGCATTTTCATTTTACGTGGGACTGCAGCTTGTTTTTTACAACATTCGCTGCAATAGTCAGAGCTGAAAGAACATTTTCATCTGCAGGATGGACACAGGCTCATTCATTATTTTTGTTTCAAAGAGCTAGAGCAATGATGACAAAGATTGAATTAAATTCTGGATTATAAACACACTATAGAAGATAATTAACGTTCTCATTTCTGCACTGAATTGGAAGCAAATTAAAAGAACAAACACCCACCGTTCAGAATATTGTTTGAAAAGTGATGTCATGTTGAAATAATGCATGAAGGAAGACCATGCATCAATTTTCTTTTGAATATTGTGAGGACATTGTTCAAGCAAACAGTGTTCTTGTCTTTTGCTCCTTATTCTTTCAACAGATCTGCCCGTGTATTTTGAGGTGAGATCAGAGTGACTTCCCTTTCAATCGAAGCAGGACTTGACTGAGGGTGGAATCAAGGACCCTGAGCAAAACTGTGATTCATGGGAATTAGAGAACATTCTGCACTGGAAATGGTAACAGTAGAAAAATCAGTCTCTGAAAGGTATCTTCCAAGTTGCATGTCATCCTGACTAGGGACTAATTTGCTGTTCCTTCACAAGTATTTGTTAAAAATCTTGGAATCCCTCTACAAACAGCTCTGTCTTGATCTGCATCACTTTGGATTGAGGAGTTAAAACAGGGCAACTCTGTGTCACTTATTCCAGAGTAATTGGGGATGACATATAAACTCTGCCCTTGCTAGTGCCTTCCAAAACCCTGGATGAATATGTCCTGTTAAAAATACAAAGATATTTTATGTTTTCATCGTTGTATGTAAACTTTCGGAAAGGTAAGACCTTGCTGGATGAGTATGATGCCAGTGACATCAGGAGCATGATAAGACATTGATAACAATTGGGATCAGTACCTCAATCAGTTACTTTCAGAGGATTGATCATGTGATGTCATGACCACCGAGTTCAACATTTTTATAATGCATTATGACAATGTCAATAAACTATCGGTATTTGGGGAGCTGTCAGGCACATAGTTTTTCATTTTTCATTCAAAAATCTTAACCAAACTCTTGAGCGTCAATAGAAATGACAGCTTCGCTGTTCCCTTTCAGATCAGACAAATATCCACTGTCCAAAAGAGTAACTAAGTTGAAAGTTCAGGAAAACATTTGCAGGTTCTGAGCAGAGAGAAACACAATTAACTTTTTGAATCCGATATGAGTTTTTCAGAAGAGGATCATATCAGACTCAATATGCTGCCTCTGTTTCTGCCTCCAGATCCTGACACATATGTGGTGTTTTGTCACTGTTTACTGTTTAGAACACAGATCATAGAACAGTACAGCACAGAGCAGGCCCTTCAGCCTACGATGTTGTGCCGACCATTGATCCTCATGTGAGGTACACCTAATGTATGAACTCTCATATTTATGTGACCATACGCATGTCCAGCAGTCTCTTAAATATCCCCAACGACCTCGCTTCCACAACTGCTGCTGGCAACGCATTCCATGCTCTCACAACTCTGCATAAAGAACCTGCCTCTGACATCTGCTCTATTCTTTCCGCCAAACAGCTTAAAACTATGACCCCTCGTGTTGACAATTGCTGCCCTGGGAAAAGGTTTCTGGCTATCAACTCTATCTATGCCTCTCATTATCTTGTACACTTCAATTAGGTCCCCTCTCTTCCTTCTTTTTGACAACGAGAAAAGTCCGAGCTCATTCGACCTCTCTTCGTAAGATAAACCCTCCAGTCCAGGCAGCATCCTGATAAACCTCCTCTGAACCCTCTCCAAAGCATCCACATCTTTTCTATAATAGGGCGACCAGAACTGGACACAGTATTCCAAGTGTGGTCTCACCAATGTTTTATAGAGCTGCAACAAGATCTCACGGCTCTTAACCTCAATCCCCCTGTTAATGAAAGCCAAAATACCATATGCTTTCTTAACAACCCTGTCCACCTGGGTGGTAATTTTAAGGGATCTATGTACCTGCACACCAAGATCCCGCTGTTCCTCCACACTGCGAAGAATCCTGCCTTTAATCCTGTACTCAACTTTCAAGTTCGATCTTACAAAATGCATCACCTCACATTTATCCAGTTTGAATTCCATCTACCACCTCTCAGCCCATCTCTGCAACCTGGCAATGTCAGGCTGCAGCCTATAACAGTCCTGTATACTGTCAATGATACCTCCAATCTTTGTGTCCTCTGCAAACTTGCTAACCCATCCTTCAACCTCCTCATCCAAGTCATTAATAAGAATTACAAAGAGTAGAGGCCCAAGAACAGAGCCCTGTGGCACAGCATTCACCACTGACTTCCAGGCAGAATATTTCCCTTCCACTACCACTTGCTGTCTTCTGTCGACCAGCCATTTCTGTACCCAGACAGCTAAATTTCCCTGTATCCCATTCCTCCTGACCTTCTGAACGAGCCTACCATGGGGAACCTTATCAATGCCTAACTGAAGTCCAGATACACAACATCCACCGCTCGAGTCTCATCAACTTGTCTCGTAACATCCTCAAAGAACTCAATAAGATTTGTGAGGCATGACCTGCCCCTCACAAAGCCGTGCTGACTGCATTGAATCAAGCCATGCTCTTCCAGATGATCATAAATCCTATCCCGCACAATCCTTTCTTACACCTTGCAGGTGACAGACGTGAGACTGGCTGTCTGTAATTTCCCGGGATTTCCCTATTTCCTTTCTTGAAGAGAGGAATTACATTTGTCTCCCTCCAGTCCTCTGGTACGACTCTGGTGGAGAGTGAGGATGCAAAGATCTTCGCAAGCGGCGAAGCAATCACATTTCTCGCTTCCCAGAGCAGTCGAGAACAAATCTGGTCTGGCCCTGGTGACTTGTTAATATTAATGTTTGTCAAAATTTTCAACACATCAGCTTCCTCAATCGATCTGTTGCAGCATGATTACCTGTTCCTCAATGGTTTCATTCACTACAAGGTCCTTTTCTTTCGTAAAGACAGAAGCAAAAAACTCATTTAGGGCTTCCCCAACCTCATTAGACTCTATCCACAAGTTCCCTATGCTATCCCCGATCGGCGCTACTCTCTCTTTGATCATTCTCTTATTCCTCACATATGTGCAAAATGCCTTTAGGTTCTCCCTACACCTTCGTGCCAAGCCTTTTTCCTGCTCCCTCCTGGATCTCCTCAGGCCATTTTCGAGCTCCTTCCTCACCTGCCTGAAATCCTCTAGAGCTGAGCCACACCCTAGCTTCCTCCACCTTACGTAAGTTGCCTTCTTTCTTTTGATGAGAAGCTCCTCCGCTCTCGTCATCCAAGGTTCCTTTATCTTACCCCTTCTTGCCTGTCTCAGAGGAACACATTTATGCATCACTCGCAACAATTGTTCCTTAAACCGTCTCCACATGTCTCTCGTGCCCTTTTCATGGTACAATTGCTCCCAGTCCATGCTTCCCAACGCAGTATGATAGTATCATAGTTTCCTTTTCCCCAAATAAATATCCTCACATTGTGCCTGCTTCTCTCCTTCTCCATACCTATGTAGAATATGAGGCAGTTGTCGTCACTATCACCAAAATGCTCTCCCACCACAAGATCTGACACCTGCCCCGGCTCATTGCCAAGCACTAAATCCACAATGGCCTTTCCCTTCGTCGGCCTGTCAACGTACTGAGTTAGGAAACCCTCCTGAACACACCTTACAAAAACAACTCCTTCCAAACCATCTGCAGGAAGGAGGTTCCAATCAATATTGGGAAAGTTAGTCACCCATTACAACTACCCTATTCCATTCACACCTTTCCAAAATCTGTCGACCTATGCTTTCTTCAATCTCCCTGCTTCTATTGGGGGGCTTGTATTTAACCGCTAATGAGGTGATTGCTGCCTTACTGTTCCTAATTTCCACCCATACTGACTCAGTAGGCAGACCCTCCTTGATAATGGTAACTTCTGTAGCTGTGATATCCTCTCTGATTAGATGTGTTACACCCCCTCTCTTTACCTCCTCCCAATTCTTCTTAAATGTTCTAAACCCTGGAACATCCAGCAACCATTCCTGCCCCTGAGAAACATACGTCTCTGTTATGGCCACAACATCATATCTCTAAGCTCATCACTTTTATTCACATTTTCCCCAGTATTACCCAGCACAGTGAATCCATTTTGGGGGAGGGGACGGGGACGGGGAAATGGTGTCACAGCGGTTAGCATGGCTGTTTCACAGTACCAGGCACACGGATTGGGGGATGGGGGAGGGAGAGGGGGCATGATGTCTCAGTGGTTAGCACGGCTGTCTCACAATACCAGGGCCCGGGTTTGGGGAGAGGGGGAGGGGGGCATAGTGTCTCAGTATTTAGTACGGCAGTCTTTCAGTACCAGGGAACCGGTTGAACGGATGGGGTGGGGAATTAGGACACGGTGGTTAACTCAGTGGTTAACACAGCTCTCTAAAAGTACCAGGGACCCGGTTTGGGGGGAGGGGAGGGGGCATGGTGTCTCAGTGGTGAGCACGGCTGTCTCACAGTACCAGGGATTCAGTCTTGGGGGAGGTGGAGAGGGTCATGATGTCTCAGTGGTTAGCACGGCTGTCTCACAGTACCAGGGCCGAGCTGAAAATGTGTTGCTGGAAAAGCGGAGCAGGTCAGGCAGCATCCAAGGAACAGGAATCGACGTTTCTGGCAGAAGCCCTTCTTCAGGAATCCTGAAGAAGGGCTTATGCCCAAAACGTCGATTCTCCTGTTCCTTGGATGCTGCCTGACCTGTTGCGCTTTTCCAGCAACATATTTTCAGCTCTAATCTCCAGCATCTGCAGTCCTCACTTTCTCCTCACAGTACCAGGGACCCGGTTTGGGGGTGAAGCGGGAGGGGAAGGGGGTGCATGGTGTCTCAGTGGTTAGCACGGCTGTCTCACCGTACCAGGGACCTGGTTTCGGGGGGAGGGGGAGGGGGGCATTGAGTCTCAGTGGTTAGCACGGCTGTCTCACAGGACCAGGGACCCTGTTTTGGGGGGAGGGGGAGAGGGGCATGATGTCTCAGTGGTTAGCACTGCTACCTCACAGGATCAGAGACCCGGTTTGTGGGGAGGGGGAGAGGGGCTGGTGTCTCACTGCCTTTGACATCTTCCAAAACCTTTCTCCAAACACCTTAAAATTATGCTCATGTCGTGACAACCATTTCCACCCTCTGAAGAAGTCTCTGGCTATTTACTCTGTCTGTAACTCTCACCATCTTGTTCAGCTCTATCAAGTTACCTCTCATCCTTCTTTACTCCAGTGAGAAAAGCCATCGCCCCCTCAACCTTTCTTCAAAAGACAAGCCCTCTAGTCCAGGCAGCATTCTGGTAAATCTCCTCTGCACCCATTCTAAAGCTTCCATATCCTTTCTATAATGAGGCAACCAGAACATTTCAAATATGGTCTCACAGGAGCTTTATAGACCTGCAGCATAATCTTGCGACTCTTCAACTCAGTCCCCCTGAAATGAAAACCAACACACCATACTCCTTCTCAACAACCCTATCAACTTAGGTGGCAAATGAGGGACCTGCAGACATGGACCCCAAGTTTCGTTTGTTCCTCCACACTGCTATGAATCCTACATTTGACCCAGTAATCTGCATTCAAATTCAACTTCCAAAATGAATCCCTTCACAAAATAGGAAATTGGAACAGAATTAGGCCATTTAGCCTCTTGGATCTGCTGTGCTGTTTGGTCAAAGCTAAAATGCTTCTCAGCCACATTCTCCTGCCTTCACCAACTGACCATTGATTCCCTTATTCATAAACAACATGCTTATCTCTATCTTAAAGAAACCACTGTGTGTGTGGAGGCGTGTGCATGTGTTTGTGTGTAAGTGTCCATATCTGTATGTATACGTGTTGTGTGTTTCATGTGTCTATGTATGATTGTGTACATCTCTGTGAAATAATGGCTCTGTGATTTTGGGGGTAAATCCATTCAAATTGAGATAAACCCTTACTCCCCTCCTCCACCTCTACGTCTGTCCCTGTTAAGATTATAATCATACAATGCCATCCTCTGCTGGTCTCCCCATGCCACTGCAAAGTGTCAGTTTTTTTTTCTATCAGAGGACATCAAATACTGTGAATATCTCACATTGCACGGCTGTTTGGTTTTGCAAATATCTCTGGATGTACAGAACAGTTTTGTCTGATACCTAGATATATTACCACCACCACTGGGCCAGTTTCAGGACTTTGAGTGTCCTCAGTACAATTATGATCCTTCCTATACCTAAGTGTGTGTGTGCATGTGCAGATGTTGCTGTCAGTTTGGATGGTGCTATGATCTACCTCCCTCTCCCCAGCTCCTAGACTGAATACCTTATGGTTTTCTCCATCCACTGCCCTCAATGCAGTAGAGTGTGAAGGCCAGCAGAGCGGGTATTGCATCACTTTAAACATCACAGAGGATGGCAGATCCGCTGTGCACACGGATACGCACAGAGACACACAGATACACACATTTATGCATATAGATACACAGGCACACATAGAGACTGGTGCAGTCACGCAGATACTAAAGCACCCAGAGAGAAATGTCAATACACTGATGCACGTGCACACACAGATATACAGGCACCAGTACAGACACACCACAAACACTGACACACTGACCTTTATACAGAAATGCAGAATCTGCCAATATTTATTTTTTGCGTGGTGACTTCCTCAATATTTCACTCGATCAAACTGTTAAAAGCCATCATGGCTCTTACGCATCAACAGGAAGAGGTCAGGCAGACCATCGAGATGGTGATGTGGAACACCAGAAAGACACCAGCCCACCGATTTTGTTCACCAGGAACAGAATGAATCCATTCAGAGACTCCGACCTCTTACAGAGCAATCAGAGCAGGTCATTTCACGCCATGTGCCAATTTTACAGGATTGGAGCGAACAAAGAGATTATAGAGAGTTAAGAATTTAGAATTATCACCTTCACGATGGAATATATAGTAGTGAGAAAACTGTTGAAATTTAAGAAATATTGTTAAAGTCGATTATTCAGGAATTAATGACAAGAAATTTTAAAAGTCAAATCACAAACCATCAGAATCAACATGATTTCGATCATGGGGATCCGAGATATGAAATATTTGGACTTCCAGAAGGCACTGAATAGCTCTGCAAAAATGATTAATCTGCACAATAAGATCGTTTACGGTTAAAAGTAATTTTTCAGCTTGGGTACAGGCTTGGTGAAGCAATAAAATGCAATGAGATGGAAACATATGGGTCATTTTCTGTTGGCAAAATGCAACTTTAAGAAAACCATATGTCTTGGTCCCCAGGCCCCAACTATTTACAATCTATAGTCTGAAGTAGTTGTGAAGATAGAACATGTTATAACTACATTAACAGATGGCACTTACTCAGGTGAGAAATTGCAATGAAGATGCAAGAAGTTAGAAAATGTATATGGATAAGTTGGGGCAACATTTGACAGAAGAAACTGAACAACGAAAAGTATGAGTCTGTCCGTTTGGATCAGTGCAGCAGAAAGGCAAATTATTATCCAAATGGAGAGAGACTTCAGAATGATTAGGTACAGAGGGATCTGGCTGTCCACATCCATAATACAGAATAATCCGATGTAGGTACAGAAGATAATGAGAAAGGCAAGTGTAACGTTGGCATTTATTTCTAAAACAATGGATTATAAAGGGAGGGAGGTGTGAGATCGCAACTGATACTGTGTGCAGTCTTGGTGTCCTGACTGTAGGAGGGATGTATTTGCCATGGAGGCAGTTCAGAAGTGGTTTGCTAGATTGATTCCAGAGATGAGGAGTTTCTCCTTTGAAGAGAGATTGAGCAGTTCAGGCCAACGCTGCCTGGAGTACAGAAAAATGAGAGGAGATGTCAGAGTTCTGGACGATGTTAAAGGTGATTGACAATGTAGATGTGAAGTGGATATTTCCTCATGCAGGACAATCTCGAACGATCCTACAACCATAGTTTTAGGATGAGGTGGGGGAAAATTAAACCAGGGGTGAGGAGAACATACTTCTGTCACAGGGTTGGGAATCTGTGTAATTCACTGCCCCAGAGTGCAGTTGGTGCTGGGATATTGAGTAAATGAAGGAATATGGAGAGCGGACAGGAACGTGGAACTGAGGCCGCAATGACATCAGCTATGATTGTATTCAATGTCGGAAGAGGCCTGAGGGGCTGAATTGCCGAACTGATGCTCCTCGTTCTTACTCAGCGCTTTGAATGTGTTACACATAAATGGGGGAGGACTGGTTATCAGACAGGAAGCAGGCACTCTGGATAAATCAGCCTTAGTCAGTTTGACAGAATGTCAGCAGTGGAGTCACAGTGACCAGTGCAGGGTCCACAGCTCTTTACAATCTGTATCAATGATCAGGAGGAGTGGAACAAATGTACTGCAACTAAATTTGCCATTTAAACTAAAATAAACAGGAAACTAAATTATCAAGGGAAGGTGGAGAGTCTGTAATTGGATATGGACAGGTGAAGTCAATGGATAAAAGTTTAGCAAATGGGATTAAAGATAATACATAGTCTGCTATTTTCTTTAGGAAGAATGGCAGATAGCATGTTACTGAAACGGAAAAATACCACAGGACTTAGTGATGCAGTGTGTACTGGAGGGTTCATTCTGACCCGATCAGACACGGGAAGTGTTGCTCCATCTTCCTGATGTTCACAGGGACCCCATTGCTCTCAACCACCATATATATCCTCCGTCTCCAAATGGTGATGTTGACGTCGGCGTACTGGGAGATGATGGATCTGTCACCCACTCCTGCCCAAAAAGTTCGGGATCATAGAAGCTGAGTGAAACAGTGACCCTGGCAGTACCGGCCTCCGCCTGTTGTGAAGATGCTCATTTTATTGAAGGAAGTGACACCACTTGTTCAATCAGGAACCCCTCACACTCTGCTCCTGCGTTAAATGTAACTTGGGAAGCTGTTCCTGGAGAATCTGGTGTGGATACAGCAGATCCCTTTCCCCAAGCACACTCACTCTGTGGTTTCAGATCTTCCTCTCTGTGCAGCCTCTGCTCCATTTGTTGTTCATCTTACAGACACGGGTGTTGTAACTCCAGTCCCTATGGTCCATCCAGAGTTGGGTCACCAAATCCTCAGGTCTCCCTGAATGTCTGAGCACAACCTCCAGCAAACCATCCACTAACCTCCACTAACTTTTGTATAACAGGAGTCATTCAGAAGCCACTCAGCTACAAGTTAGATGCCTGCTCTTTTCAATAATACTCGAGAGGTTTCCTCGTGATACTGACGACACAATCAACTGAGAGGTATAAGCATAGGTGTTCAGTGGACCCGCACAGAGCAAGGTTCAAAGACATGTCTAAAGCTGCTGGAACCCCTGTCCAACATGGAGCACCACATGGGGCACACCGGGAAGTGAACAATAGACCAGCACGCACACACACCTGTCCAATGATCACCACATGGGGCACACCAGTAAGTGAACAGCAGCCAAACACACCCGCCGCCCCCCCCCCGCCTATGGAGCAGTACATCAGACACACCAGGAAGTGAGCAAGAGTCAAACACATACATCCCTGTCCATGGAGTACCACATGGGGCACACCAGGAAGTGAACAGCCCAGCACACAACGCCCGATCTATGGAGTACGACATGGGACACACCCGGAAGTGAACAACAGCCCAGCACACACACCCTTGTCTATGGAGCACCACATGGAACACACCGGGAAGTGAACAGCAGTCTGACACATACCATTTCATTGTTCCTGAGCTTCGCAATGCCAGCTTTCGATACACGAGGGATCCAAATGGGACCCACAGCCAGGAGGTACAGGAGACCACGAGCCATACGTTTTGCACATTGTTTCTGAGCTTCATAATGATATGCCCGGGATTCTAGAGATATGAGCACCAACGGCCAGGTTAAGGTACAGGAGGACGGATATTCATGTTCATAATTGGATGATTATTTGCTCGACAAGTTCAGTAAACGTGGCTCTTCTCAGACAAATGGGATAAACTGGATGAGTAGTATTTTCTTAGGTCCAATAACAAAAATAAGAATATAAAGTACATGTGCTGACAAATCAGCTGAAATCCACGTCACAGAATCAGACACCATCATCCAGATGATATATCTGTGCAGCATGTAGCAGTGTTCAGACCAGGCTAGTGTACTGCTCAATACAACTCAGCAATCTGTGCAGACCACACCAGTCCATGAACTGCCTCTCCAGCACTGGGAGCTATGCATTGAACAGCAGTGAATTGTTATGTAAACCAGGGGCATTTACCCTCCCAGCATGTAGAGCAGTGTATGCCACCCCGGGGCCTGGATCTGTAAACCAGGAGCAATTACCCTTCCAGCATGTTGAGCTGTGTACACTGCCCCAATGCATTGTTCAGTAACACTGTGATAGATCACTGCCCAGCGTGGGGAAACCTGCAGCCCATGCTGGAAGTGACAGGATGTGCAGCTCCAATCCATTTGCAGCTCCATATCTCCATTGCATCAATGGATGTAGAATATCTCAAGAGGAAGGAGGAAAATGACTTAGGGTTAAGTAGGCAAGGATCAGACAAGGCTCTAGATGGTTACAAGGTAGTCAGGAAGGAAGTGAAGAATAATCTCAGGAGAGAGAGAAGCGGACATGAAAAAGACTTGGTGAGTAGGATTAAAGTAAAACATAAGATGTTCTATACTTTTGTGAGGAACAAGATGATAGCTTTAGTGAGGGTAGGGCTCATCAGGATAGTGGAGGGAACATGCACCAGGAGTCAGGGGAGATAGGGGAACATAGAACATAGAACACTTCAGCGCAGTACAGGCTCTTCGGCCCTCGATGTTGCGCTGACCTGTCATACCAATCTGAAGCCTATCTAACTTACACTGTTCCATGTACGTCCATATGTTTGTCCAATGACGACTTAAATGTACTTAAAGTTGGCGAATCTACTACTGTTGCAGCCAAAGCATTCCAAAGCTCTCTCTTTAGGTGTTTCCTGGCTACTCTGTAACCCTCAAGTGCCCCAACTGAGCCTTCACATCCCATCCTAACATAAGTCACTGTTTTCCTCTTGACCAGACATTCCACTTCATTCATAAACCATGGCTCCCGCACTCTACAGCTTCCTCCCTGCCTGACAGGTACATACATATCAAGGACACACAGTAGCTTTTCCTTGAATAAGTTCCACATTTCTAATGTGCCCAACCCCTGCAGTTTCCTTCGCCATCATATGCTTCCTAAATCTTGCCACATAGCATCGTAATTGCCTTTCCCCCAGCTGTAACTCTTGCCCAGTGGTATACAACTATCCCTTTCTATCACTAAAGTAAACATAACAGAATTGTGATTGCTTTCACCAAAGTGTTCACCTACTTCCAAGTCTTACACTTGACCAGGCTCATAACTCAGTATCAAAACTAATGTGGCTTCACCCCTTGTTGGCCTGTCTACGAACTGTCTACAGCATAATCCAGATGATATATTTGTGCAGCATGAAATAGTGTTCAGACCAGGCTAGTGAACTGCACAATACAACCTTGCTGGCCTATCTACATCAGGAAACCCTCCTGCACATACTGGACAAAATCTGACCCCTCTATGGTACTCGTACTATCGTGTTCTCGTTCAATATTTCGAAAGTTGAAGTTCCCCATTACATCTACCCTGTCTCTGTCACTCCTATCGAGAATCATCTTGAATCAATTGCTGTATAACAGTTTGAGGGGCTGAAAAAAACTTTTCATATTCCTCCATCACAGGCTGGAGATACTGCACGGTCTCTCCTGCATCCCTGATATAGGACTGAGGGAATGATTGGCCTTCTTCTGTTCCCATACACCAGACAGGTGAGGTAAACGTCTTTCTCCTTTCCCATAAGAAATCTCATAGATTGTTTCCTTCTGCAAGTCCCGTGCAACAGGCTCGATTGGACTGAATGTCCTCCTGGTATCCCAGTGCACCAACCTCCTGTCTCTGTGTGGCCTCTTCCAGTTCCTATGTTACAGACTTGAGGAGGCTGAATAGACTGATACTATTGTTGCATTACAGGGTACTGGTGCTGCATGGCCTACTCTGGGCCCAGTGTTATCGACAGGAGGAGCTGTCTGGCCTCCTCCCGTAACTGTAAATCAGGCTCCAGGGGATGAATAGCCTCTTCCTGTTCTGGTGTATGTCCTTTGAGACACTATTTCCTAATAAATGTCAGAAGGCGCTGACCGAGAGAGTGCCCGTACTCTGAAGCACTCTCGTCTCCATATCTGAATTTCAGAGACTAACCATTAATATCGTCTTTTTCTGTATAAAGTCCTGAAGCTGAAAGTAACAAAAGAGTTTCCGCACAGATATCTCATATTCCTGGCTCAGCTGCTCAAAATTCATCATGACCCACCCACCTGGCAAACAATTCTCCCAATAACGACAAGGGTAAAGATCAAGAATTGGTCCTTAATATTAGTGATAATAATGAAATGGAGAATAGTGACCAGGAGGTAGGTATGGTAGTAGTGGAAAGAGGAACAGATGAGAAGTCATCAGGATAATAATAATACTTCAGAAAAATTAGGTTATAATGGTAGGTCACTAACAGAATTAATTAAAATAGTAGAAGATGACATGGGTAGGAATTAAGGTACTATTAAGGACTACGACAATATCATGGGTAGGATAATGGTTAAATTAGAAAAGAATACTGAAGATGAAAAGTCTAAGAAAGTGAACTATGTTAAACGAGTAGGTTTTGTGCAAAGGTATAGTGGACAGAGAAGAAATAGGAAGGAAAATAAAGCTGAAAGAAGACATAGTAGAAAGAAGGGCAAATTTAAAAAAAATTCTGGTTTTCTCCAAAGCTAAGAGGCAATACCTAGCGAGAACCCTAATGGGGGCCCCAGCCATGTGCGAGTACCCCCGTAGTAAGGAAGAGTTAGAGGATTATTATAAAGAGAGATTATCTAACCCTAATGACAAAAATAACTTGAGAGGTTTTGCTAAATATTAAAGTCAAGGTGAGGGATCAGTAGGTGAAATTCTGACCAGTCCTGTAACGGTGGAGGACGTGAATCAAGGGTAAAGGCAATGGACGTGAAAACCGCTGCAGGACCAGATAGGATAACACTGAAAGTGATAATTAAGATATTCAATAAAAACAATACGGTACTTCCTAGATTATATGCCATTTGGATAAAAACAGACAAATCCCAGATCAAATGAAGGTAAGTAGGTATTGATTCCGAAAGTGAGTGAGGTAGAAGGATTGAGAGAAATTAATAATTGGAGGCCAATTATGCTTAGGTTATTCACAAAAATTATAGCGAATAAATTAAGTAAAGTGATAAAATTTAAACAAAAGACAAAAAGGCTTTATGGCTGATGTAGCAGGATGTGAGAAAAACATGAAAATCCTGGAAAATATTATTAATGGCGCTAAAAAGAATAAAAGAGATTTAGCGGTGTTTTTTGTGGATCTAGCAAAAGCCTTCGATACAGTAGGCCATAAACTAATTATAACTGCCCTTAAAGGACTCCAGCTCCCTTTAATACTTATTAAATTGATTACAAATTTCTACGATAATAATTTGACTCAAGTAGAAGGTTTTAATTGTAAAACTGGAAAAATTAAAATTTTAAGAGATGTCAAGCAATGGGGTGCATTGTCACCAATTCTTTTTAATATAGTAATGGACCCCTTGACAAGTACCAATGAAGAGAAGAAGAAAGGAATATTTTTAGGATTAGAGAGAGATAGTTATCACTGCGCAACATTAGCGTTCGCAGATGATTTAGCTCTAATTAGTCAATCTATGATGGTATGGTTTATAATCTAAAACTTGTGGAAAAATTTTGTAACAATACGTGAATGGAGGTTAATATAAATAAAACGAAATGATTCTACTTTACTTATAAGAATAAGACATCCATATATAACGATAAAGCAAATTGGAAGCTAAATGAAGGGAATATACAGTTTATAGACCCAGGAAACAGAGATAAATACCTTGGAGCTAAGAGAGACTCATGGATTGGCGTAAGCTAATCAGACTGGGAAAGCCAATTAAACATATGGGTAGGAATTTTTTTAAAAATCCCCTTTAAAACCTGTGCAAAAATTAGAACTTTTAAAACGTATTTTATTCCTAGGTTGTATTAGTATGTAGTTTTATCAGAAGTTTCAATTACTTATCTTAATAAACTAGACAACATAATTAAAAGCACAGTTAAAGAAATTTTAGACCTCCCACAATCCATCAAGGATGGAGTGTTATATGCTAAGTCCTGTGATGGTGGCTTTGCATTAAACAGATTGTCAACCTTCATCCCAATCTTGATTTTGAGGAAGTATGGAACGCAACATAAATCCGAGGACAAAATATTGCATGCCTCGTTTTGGTTCGAGGGTGATAGGGTGGCTATGAAAATGTATAAATTTAGTAAATTAGAAGTGCTGAAAAATATCTGGAACCCGAATATAAATCGGCAATTGGGTGAAGATGGAATTATCGCGGAAGATGGTGAGGATGAGATGGAACAATTTAGCAGTACAAATTATGCAAATTGGAGATCCATTGAATTACAGAGGTGGATGGCCCTCCCCTGTCAAGGGGCAGGTGTCCATTATTATAAAAACGATAATATATCTAACAGTTGGTTGACGAAATTGCATTTTATGAAGACGTCCAAAGTTATTAATTCGATCTTGTTAAGAACAAATTTATTTCCAACATGGGCATTATTGTCATACGGAAGGCCGTTCAACACCAAGAATTGCAGGAGGTGTAATAATACTTCGGAGACGTTTGCACATATTTCTGAATGGTGTCCATACGTTAAAAGTATGAGAATTAAAAGACACAATAGGATATTAGAGGAATTAGTCAAGTTTGTTAGGAAGAATGGGTGGATAATTTATATAGAACCACGAATCAAAGATGATATTGGAAAACTTTGGATTCAGGATTTAATGTTTAAGAAGGAACATCAGATTGTCATGGTGGACGTTATTGTTAGAACGGACCTACAGATTAACTCTCTTGAGTCGGCTTGGGATGAAAAGAAAGCAAATATAAACATCTAGAAAAGGAGATAATGGACCTCAACGGAGGAGGAAATATATCTTTTTATGGTTTTCTGATAGGTTCCCGAGGGAAATGGTTCGAGAAGAACATGGAATTAATGAAAGACCTCGGTAACATCAAATTTAAATCTTTCACTCAGAATATCACAAACCTTATTTTATCTTTGACTCTCGAGTTGCTACCGATTTTTCTGGACTCTTAAAATTCTCTATTGACAAAATTTAATAACTTTTTAATGTTACATTTTAACTTTTAAGTATTTTAATAATGTTAATTAGCAATTTAAATAGGTTTGATTTAAATTACTATTTTAAAATTTACACGTTTTAATAATAAAATTATAGTATTTTAAGTGACATAGTAAGGGTGATGGGTAATAGCGGGGATAAAAAATTAAAGTACACGCTACACACAACAGGTGATGAATGGTAACATAGTCTAATGGTTGAAAAACCCAGCTCATCCCTCGCTTCACTGAAATTCTGATTCATGTTGCTTTATACCGTCCCCTGAAGATCATCTAGCTGTGGTTTCGCTAGATAGCGGTATTCATTCATCGACGAGCGACGTTAAAATCTCGAAAAGGACATAATCCATCGCGTATGGTGAGTGCACAAAAGTATAGAAAATTGACACGCCCCCATTCACTGTGGAAGCTGCAATTTGTCCAGGTTAATAGGAGGCCATCTTTGACGTCAAATGAAAGATCAAAGCCGACTGTTAAGCCTCCGTAGCACCAGCCTGGGCAGCGTCAAAGGGAGCATTGACATGGAGTGTCATAAACAAGGAAGGACATTCATTTGAACCAGAGCTAACCCAAACAGGATATTGAAAATTCTGTCCTATCTTCTCTAGCAACTGCACGAAGTTAGCTTTATATAACTGATCGAAGGCTTGGGTGATAAAAATACCTAAACCTCCTTGCCACCATCTGGAAGGGAAACAGTTTCCACCCCAAGGTCGGGTACTCTAATAAGACCCCCAACAGGGATGGCCTCCGATTTCATAAAATTGAGAAAGAGCCAAATAAAGTAATCAATCGTATTAAACATATATCATTGGGTTAGTTAGAAAGGGACGAACGCCATCTGCTTAAAGGGTGATCTTACGCCTTCGTGATCCTACCTCCACGGCAGTGATATCGGACTCTCTCCGGATGGCTTCTGCCAACGGCTCAATCATTAATGTAAATGGTAACAGTGAAAGGGGGCAACTTTGTTGGCTACCGCTGTCAATACTAAAATTAGTGAAATCCACTAATTACCATTAGTGAAATCCAGTGCTTTTGGGTCACTATATAACACCTGGCAAAGACTCCTCCAAGACCAAACCATTCAAGGTCATAAAAGATGCACATCTACTCCATCCGGTCAAATGCTTTCTCTGCATCCAGGGAGAATCCCGAGTCTGGAATCAAACCTTGCTGGCACACTGGAACAGAATTTAGCACTCTTCCACTATTATCATAGGACCATTTGGCCCTTAATAAAAATGGTCCTCTTCCACAATTATGGGCAAGAACTTCTCCAGCTTCAAAGCTGGCATTTTTGACAAAATTTTAAATTCCATATGTAACAATAATATAGGCATATACAAAGTACAATCCTCTGGGACTTTCCCTCTCTTGAGAATAAGAGAAATATTTCCTTCTCTGAGAGAGGATGGGAGGCAGTCCTGACTGTACGAATAATTGTACATATCCAACATTGGCCCAGCCAGCCTGTCTCTGAACTCCTTCAAAACTCACTCCGAAAATCTATCTAGGCCGGGGGCTATACCACTCTGGCACTGGCTCGCTGTCTCGTGTATCTTTCGGATTATCAGAGGGGCATTCTAAAGAGACGCTTGCTCTGAAATTACACCTGGCAGGTCAAGGTCTTAAAAAAGGACTCCATCGTCTCCAATCAGTACTCCCAGCCCACTGACTGGAACAACCCAGAGTAGAATTTCCTGAACTCTGCATTAATTTTTTTGGGATCGTGGGTGATAATAGCAGCAATCTTCTTTCTGGCCAAGATTGCCTAATATCTACTTGGTTATCACCATGCTCTAATAACTTCTTTTTCGCAAAGGAAATCTCACTCTTTGCTGTCTGGGCGAGTGCAACATTCAGAGAAGTCCGGAGGGCTGTAATCTGCTGCGATTAAGTTACAGACAATCTTCCAAAGTATGGTATCTCAGCTGTCTTCAGCCAAGCCTCAAGCATACGCTGCTGCTCTCCCTTCTGCTACTTCTGAGTCGCTGAGTAAGAAATAATCAAACCCCTTGTATAGGCCTGGGCAGTCTCCCAGAGCACCGTCAGATTACTGGCCATACACAAGTTAATGTCCCAAAAAAAATAAATTCCCCCGAAAAATACTCAATGAATTTGCTATTCTTCAGGAGGAAATGATCCACGTGCCGTGAGCCTGTCCCATTGCCACCATCTTTAACCTCCATGTACCCTGCCACATGATCAGAAATGGCTATGTTCCCAATTCTACAGGACAGGACCGAATTTAAAAAGACCAATGGGGCAGACAACATGTCAATCCTAGTATAGCATTTATGTGGGTTAGAAAAAAGGTGAAGTTCCTATGTTCAGGGTGAAGACATCTCACACATCCACCAACCCAGCTACCTGTTCAGGTCAACCAGCTGCCTGGGTGGCGGGGAAATACCCGCGAGGCCCCTAGACATCCTATCCACCTCGGGGTCCATACGTCAGTTCAAGTCTCCCCTTAATTGTATGATGTGCCCCAAGGATCATCAACCAGGAGAATGGATGTATATGTAATTTGAGGGGGTGTGCTGGGGGCAATATTAATCAAGGTCCCATATTCCCCTCCATGTATTAAAGCTTTAAGAATCAGAGACCACCCACATTCATTCTTAATTTGTTCAAACTACTGAAGTGGATGTTTCTTATGAATGAGTGAATCTACTCCTCTACTTGCTGAATTAAAGGATAAAAAAAACACCCGGATGAACCTTCCCTGCTGGAACTTTAAATGCTCCTTATTGGTTAGATATGTTTCTTGCACAAGGTTACATCAACCATTTCCTTTTTAAGTCTTGAACGTATATATTTTTTCTCTTAATCAGTGAATGGTTCCCTTTAACATTCCAGGTGCACCATTTAAACGAGTGTTTAGCCATAACCATCCGAAGCAGCCCATGACCCACTGGGCGAAAAAGCCCATTTATAGCCCGCCAAGGGAAAGCTGTAAACAGTTCGTATAAATGTGAAAATAGAACTACAAAAACAACCAAATCAAAACTTCGAACAACTACTTCAACCATGAACCAACATGGAACACAAATAAGCAGAGACTATCCCCCTTGCTCACAGGGGACGCTCATACCACCACTGATCCCCCATGGCTCCTCCTAGCTGAAGCCACTCCCAATCCAGACAAAACAATGTTAGATAACGGTACACGGGTCTCACAACAAGAAAACTAAAAGTGGGCATTTAACCCCGTCCCATCCATACCTTCACCCGAGACGGTCCTGGTGAAACAAAATGTAAACACCTCCAACTGCCCCAACCCCTTTCCCATTCCGTACTAAGAGATAACGAAAAGCAAATGATAGAAAAAACAAAGTATAATGGGAGGGGAGGAAGAAAAGAGGAGAGAGAAAACGGAAACATGGGACCTCCACATACTTTAAAAAAAACCCAAAACGAGGTCAACCAGGCAAAGCCCAGAAAAAACAAAGGGAGCACAATTGTCCATATTATTTGAACCAGCCAGTCTATTTTAATGTGTACAGGAAGTCCTTTGCGTTTTCTTGTGAGCCAAAATTAAGCACAGACCCTCCATGGCTGAAACGTGATATTGCTGGCTATCTTACCAAGTACAGAATATTCACATCCCTCAACGTCATTTTTGCCTTATCAAAGGCTTGCTGCTTGCAGATCACAGCCGTAGAAAGGTTTTGGAAAGACATAATTCGTGATCCTTTCTAGATCAGAACCTATAGATCCTTCACAGAGCTCCAGAAGGTTCCAGCACCTGTTTTTCTCTATCGTGCTGGAGTTGCAAAAGGACTGGGCAGGGGCGCTGGTCCGATCCGGGCCTGCACACTGCGACCCGGTGGGTCCGCTCGAGCCACACCCAGTCTGCCCTGACATGCAGTTTCAAACATTTTGTGAGCTAATGTTCCAAGAAGCTGACGAGCTGGCTTTCTTTTTCCCGATCCGGCAGCCCAATCGGCTGATGTTCTTCTGACAGGTCTGATTTTCGATGTCCTCGACCTGCAGCACGAAGGCCTGTACCTAACGTTCCAGGGCTTGGACACGACCCACTGAGGATTCTGCCATGGTTTCCAAAGCCGTGGTCCCCTTTTCCGCCTCCTCGATGTGTGGCCCGAGACGCTGGATCTCCTGGTCATGCTACGGCAGCTTGGCTGAGACCAGCTCCAGCATGGTTCTGGTCTCCTCCACTGCTGAAGCAATCTTCTCTCACAGGCTCCTGCACTCCGTGACCAGACTCTGTTCCACACATAAGATCCCTGGGATGCTCGGGGAGGCCGACATCACAGTCGCAGGCGTATCCATTGCTGCAGTGCCCTGTTGGCTGTGATCCTCGTGGTCATTTTCCATTAGACATTTTCCTTACTCACTTAAAATGGCATAGAGCAATACTGGGGATCAAAAGCGACCGATGTTTACCACAATAGGGAAGTAACAGAGGATGAACGCACCACTTTGTCTGGGTTCTGGTGCAGAGATCAGCAGGGCAGTCCCACTGGATCGCTGCCATCTTGGATCTCTCCTGAATAATCACTGTTAACAAACGTTTTAGAAATGGTTTTAAGATGTTTCTTGTAGGGGAGATAATGGAGAACTATTGGATGTAATATAGTTGGATATTCAGGTAGATGTTTAAGAGTTCAGAACGTGAATAATAAATAAAATTAAACCAACGCTGTTCAGAAGGGACATTTGGACATGGAAAGTTAAAAGTGAAGTTGGCCTTCATTTAACGGAAATTGGAATATCGATGTAAAAGCGTTCTGCACAGGCTGTATGCAGAACTGATGAGATTATACCTGTGTTCTGTACTGTTTCAAAGAATAAGAGGTGATCTCAGGGGATCTTAGAAGATTCATGCACAGCAGACTGACTAATACAACGGCATGGAGAAGTGCAGCAGGCAAGATTAGGGGGAATTCCAAGATATTCTACAAAAATATCAATCAGAACAGAATAACCAGGGAACAATTAGGACCCATTTCGAAACCAAGGGGGCTATCTGTGTGTGAAGCTGGTGAACATTGATAGATTGTGACACGAGAGCTTCACAACTGTTTTACGTGGGAGAAGGGTGAGGCAGGTACAGAATTCAAGAGGATGCATTGTGAAGCTCTCGAACAGATTGATATAAGATGCAAGTTGGGATTGATGGTTTTGAATGATGTAAAGTCCAGATGAATTGTATCTCAGGATGCTGTAGGAGACAAGAGAAGAAATGATCTGACCTAAATGTTTAAGTCGTATCTGACCGCAAAGGCGATGCCAGAGGACTAGAGAACAGCTATGTGTTCCCATGTTACGGGAAAGGTGGTGGAGATAGACCAGTGTCTGGTGGTGAACCACAGCGAGCAGTGTAGCGTATCATACTTGTGGCATTCATAAATGATGTGGAGGGGAGAGTGGGGAGTGGGGGTGGCGAGTAGAGTAAGTAATTTTGTGTTTGATACAAAGATTAGCCAGGTGTTTGGCAGTGAGGAAGGAGTCTTTATTTTACAGGAAGATACAAATGGAATGGTCAGATGGGCAGATCAATGGCAGATGGAATGCAAACCTGATAAATATGAAGTGATGCAGTGTGAAAGAAGGAGTGATGAGGACCCTATTTCATACCCCTGCCTGGGTTTTCTAATTACATTTTCCAAACCAGCCCAAACTAGTTTGACAGTTTTGTGGGGCCGAATGGTCTCCTCTGTTTCTGTGATAAAAGTAAGCAGCCTCTTATTGCTCCTGTGTAGCAGGTTTGATGGGATGAATGGAACACAAAAACATGGGACTGAGGAGCAGGAGTGGGTCATTAGACACTTTGAGCCTTCTCTACCAGGGACTAAGATTGTGGCTGATCCGGTTGTGGTCTCAGCTCCACTTTCATGTCTGTGTGCCATTTTGCAAGAATCACTTCTCTGTCCATTACTTAACGAACTCAGCGTTGAATAAATATAAACAAAGAGACATCTCAAACTTGTGGGGAAGAGAATTCCCACTTGAAATGCCTGTTTAGAATTTCTGCTCATCCCTCTTATAGAGTCATAAAGCCTGCAAATGTGTAAGTGCTGACCAGATATCCCATTATGATTGAGTCTGATTTGAGAGTATTTGTCTCATATTCATCTAAACCTCCTTATTCAGATACCCATCAAGATGCCAGACTCCACCTCTTCCTCTGGGAAATAATTCCATATGGACACCTCACTCTGTATGAAAACATTTCGTCTACGTTTCTCTAAAATATTCCCCCTCGTCCCCTAAAACAGGGCTCCAATCTAAAAAGCAATCCTCTACAAACCACCTTTCCTCCCTTCAATCTAATTTTGTATTCAATTGGCTTGGGTGCGCAGTTCCCATGTGACCTAACCTTACTAACTTGCCTCATATGCAGAATCTTGTCGAACAACTTTTTCCAGTCTAAATGGAAAACATCTAAAACACAGTCTTCATCAATTTGCTTGGTCATGTCTTTAACAAACTCAGTCAAATTAGTGTGACATGATTTCTAATGCAAAAAGCCATGGTGACTATCCCCAATCAACCCTTGCCTTTGAAAATGCATGCAATTGGCTATCCCTCAGAATCCCCTCAAACAACTCACCCACCACTGATGTCAGGCTCACTGGTTCAGAGTTCCTTGGGTTGTTGGGTAAATGTTGTATTTTCTACTGCCATTCTTCCATTAGTCACAGCAAATTATCGATGTAACCAGGTTGATGATATGGCCAATGATATAGGTCTCACATTAGGCCAGGATCATCCGAAGAAGTGGTCAGGTTGACTTCCTTCATTTGTTAAAATAACAAATTCATGACGAAAACACAGTTCCTCAAACTATGATGGAAAAGTGAATATCAAACAGAATAGAAATTACAAAAACGTACATTGATATTTCCATTTCTGAAAATACTGAGAAGCACAAACATACACAGACACACCAAAACACACATCCAGACATCCACTCACAGACACACTCAAACACACAAAAACAAAGGCACAAAAATACGGACACACGCACAAACACAGACAAATGCATGAACCATAGACCATAAATCATTAGTGCAGAATAAAAGGCCATTTGGCCCACCCAGTCGACTGAGCTATTGATCATGGCTGACATGCGTTTCAAAGCTTAAAAATGTGCTGGTGGAAAAGCGCAGCAGGTCAGGCAGCATCAAAGGAGAAGGAGAATCGAAGTTTCGGGCATAAGCCCTTCTTCAGGAATGTCCGAGACGTCGATTCTCCTTCTCCTTGGATGCTGCCTGACATGCTGCGCTTTTCCAGCAACACATTTTAAAGCTCTGATCCCCAGCATCTGCAGTCCTCACTTTCTCCTGACATGCTTTTCAAGCCAATTCTCCTGCTTTCTCACAACAAGCCTTGATCCCATCTTTCAGCATAACTTATCTAGTTATATCCTTATGACGATAATGTGTCTGTGTGCATGTGTTGTCTCTGTGTGTGTCCCAGTGTCCTGCCCTGTGCTCGAATTTGGAGAGTGCGGTATTAGCAGTTTTGAGGCACATCTTTGTAACTTGCTCTGTGCCTATCCATTATATGTCTGTGTTAATCACTCTCTGCTACTCATGTGCTCCGTAACATGAGGAATCCCTTCAACTATTAGTGATTCAGACCAGGCTTCTCACTTGCATTTGACTGACATTTGACTTGACTCTAGTTTTTGTACGTTTGTGGAAATGCTGGGGATGGTTTCCCGAAGGCTGTGTTTTAGGCTGCGGTGGAAATTCAGGAAGACCAGAGGATTTGTGACCCAACTCTGGATGAAACATGGTAACTGTAGTTACAGCATCTGGATCTGCAACATGACCAACAAATGGAGCACAGGCTGCAGAGAGGGGAATCTCTGTAAAATGGAATGAGGCTATTACAATCAGATCAGCCGTGGTTTTGAAGAATGTTGGAGCACGATTGAATGACTCGCTCATGCAACTGATTCAGATATTTCTGTTAGTAACAAACCAATTTCCCTTTTCTCCCAGTGTCCCAGACTGTTGGTAATGAGTCACCTCCTCCTGTTCCTGGGGAACAGAAATCTGGGGCCTCACTAGCCTCTAGATTTCCCTGTATCCCAGTCTCGAGCAGTTGAATGACTGCCTCCTGTTCCTGTGTCCCAGTCTCGAACAGTTGAAAGACTGTCTCTTGCCCCTGTGTCCCAGTCTCGAGCAGATGATTGACTACCTCCTGTTTCTCCATGCGCCTGAACAGCAGTTTCAATGCTCTGAATGATGTCACAAGGTTAAGAAAGGACTTAATAACAGGGAATTTCAAACTTGGAGCAGCATTACACAAAGGTATCTATAAACGTCTCCACTAAACATTTTATGCAGCTCGTCTCCTTTTATAAACAGGGTGAAACATATTCAACAGTGCAGTGTTCCGACAATACTCCCACATATAGGGAAGACAGATTAAACAGTTTGAAAGATTTATGGTCTATCCCTCAGCAACCCTCATCCATTCCATCCAAACCGAGTAAATGTTCTTGTTCATTGTGTTATGTAAAATAATGTAAGGAACTAGTTAACTGAACCTGTTTGTTTGGTACCGTGACTAATGTCAGTCTCCATGGATTCTAATTGCCCCAGTAGAGGGTTTCCATCTTTTAATGATAAAAGGGCTCCATTCAATATGTTATCCCACAGTATGGGCGGGAGCACCACCGATAGCACTAACAGGGATCGGCTGCTCCAGAGAGAGGGAGAGATCAGAAACTGAGAACATTAGACTGGAAAGTTCCAACAGTGGATCAGAATCTGAGAATGTTATACTGGAATGTTACAACAATGGATCAGAATCTGAGAATGTTATACTGGAATGTTCCAACAATGGACAGGGGTTTATCCTATTATGGATTTTTCCTACATATTATTGGTGGTCGTTATATTTGCGGATGAAATATTCACTTCACATTATTCAATATTTTTATTATCCTATCCTGGCTATTGTTGGTGTCCCTAGTAAGTTTCACTGTCGATTTATTATTTGCATTAACCATGTGTGACTGTATTACTGTTCTTTTCATTTACTCTGTAAGTATTCACGCCCCAAACGACAACAAACAACAGTGAACTTGTTCATTCTTTCTCTCCTTCTTTAGTTCTGGCACTGGGCCTTGTTGGTTGACCTACTCACTTTCAGGTATGAACCAGGATTCATTGCATCACTGCCCTTGCTATTTAAATATAGAATGCTTGGAGGTCGCTGTCTTCTGTTCTGGATGCAAACTCCATTTCCTTCCTCAGACTCCATCTCATCCCTGGCCAATAACTGAGGCTGAAACAGACCAGTCACAACTACGGTGATCCCTTTGGCTACAAGCTGATTACTGACACTATATCCTGACCATTCCTAATTTTAACTATTGACAACTGCAGATTATACTTCACTTTTTCATGCCATCTGCTGTTTGAAACTTCAGCTATGATACATAATCTTAATAAAGCCAATAATATGCTGCTGCTTAACCAAATCTGAGTCGGTATTCCATGGCTTGTATCTAAAGGCAGACCAAAATCCCATCAATCCTGTACGGATTGCTTTATATTGTTATTGGGTCTGGCATGCCTTTACTTTAATATTCAAAAGCAAGTCGTCACCTCTGTCTATGACAAGATCCTCAGTCTCCCTCGGTTAATGACACAAAGCCCTGTCAGTTGTTCACATTTAAACAGATCTCCTCTATGTCTATTCTCTCCCAATAATTAATTTTCATATCTACTACCACCACCAACACACACACACACACACACACACAGACACACACACAATCTCTTGAATCTCTTGCCTTATATTTCAGCAGTGGAGACACAGAGCCATACATTTGTGGGAGAGCATTTACCGTCACTCACTGCATGGGTTACAAATTTTCCCGTGCAAGACATTTTTGTAGTGCAAGTATATTAGCAATCTACTGGCAAAGGTTTGCAATGGTCCCCATGCTGGGCAGGTAGTGGCGATTATAGAGTAGTCCACGAGCATGGTGTGCATAGCTCTCCATTCTGGCTGGTCCCTTCTCCCAGTTTATGGTGTCTGGGATGGTTCTGTGAGGCAGATTCATAATTTGATGTAAGTAACCATTTCAAGTGAACTGGCAATAACTTTATTGAATGCTCTCATTTATGTGATTGGACAGACCATTGTCTCACTTCTCCAGTTACTCCCACTCCCCCGTCTCCTTATCCATATTTTCACAACATGTTATCAGTTAATTAATTATTTGTTTTTCTGTACCTTTCCTTGGCGTTGTTTTTTGGCTCCCGATTGTATCGAGTGCTGGCATTGTGAAGCTCAGAAAAAATGCAATGGTATGTGGCAGGCTGTTGCTCCATGTTGGAAAGGGGGTCCAGGAGCTTTGAGACACGTCTTTGAAACTTGGTCTGTGCATGACCACTGAAAGCCTGTGTTTGTTCCTCTCAGATGATTGTGCGGGCCATACCATAAGGAAACCCGTCGAGAATTATTGTCAAGGCACAGGACTCCAACTTGGAGCGGATGGGGTTCTGACTGACTCCTGTTATGGAAAGGTTAGTGGAGGTGATGGGAATGGTTTGCTAGAGGTTGTGCTGTGAGCTGCAAAATACATTCAGGGAGAACTGAGGATTTGCTGAACCAACTCTGGATGGAGCATGGAGACTTTAGTTACAGCATCTGGGTCTGTAACATGAACAACAAATGGAAAAGAGGCTGCAGAGATGGGAAGCTCTGAAACCACACAGTGTGTGTGGGGAAAGGGATCTGCCAAATCTGCCCGTGTTTTAACAAGGAGACACACATCATTTCCCTCTCCCCTTTAAATACACCCATGCATATTCACCCTCTCCACCCCGCAAACAAACACACTCCCCCTCACTCACATGCGCACACACTTACCCTCTTTCTCACACACCCATACCCTCTCTCTCCCTCCCAAAGACACACATACTCCCCCTCACTCTCTCACAAACACACTCTGTCTCTCTCTCCCTCCCACAGACACTGCACCTTGTTTTCAAACACCCATGCACGTGCACGCAAACACACACACACACACAGATACACACACACACACACACACACACACACACACACATCTAATCTGTAAGATGAATTTTCATTTGCCTGTTTGTATTTCCAGATGCATTATATTTTCTCAAAAATATTTACAATTTGTAGAGTCAGTCAATGAGATATTTTATGAGCTCCTACTTTGGAAATAAACCCAAATTACTTCCAGGTGAAGACGCATACAGACTCCAAACAAGATCGCTTGCCTAAAATACGTTGTCTGACGGGAGGGATCACCTCCGTTATATCAATAATACCTGAAGGTATCTCCAGGCAGGACTTGAAAGGAACTCTTGGATTTGCATATTCATCAATCTATACCTGCATCTCTATTCTAAGCAATTAAAGATTTAGCAGCCATCTTAGATGTGTTCAATTCATGTGCATGTGTTGTACAACCCTTTCATCTTTTCCTTATAAATTTTGTGCCTAAGGTCTTTTCTCTCTAACACCTGACGAAGAAGCAGGGCAATGAAAGCTTGTGTTTTCAAATAAACCAGTCAGACTATAAATTGGTGCCATGTAATGATTGACCTTACTCAACCCATTCCAAAGCTAGCACCTCCATATCGTGGTTTTTATTGGTTAGCCAATTTTCTCTCCAAGCAAATAAATTGTCCTCACCCCGTGTGCTCTTGTCTTGCATATTAATCTTTAGTCAAGCATGTTATGCATAGCCTTGTTGAAGTCCAGATATAATACATCTTTCAGATCCCCGTTATTCAACTTGTTTGTCTTACTTTTTTTAAAAATAGAAAATCATTCAAACATGATTTATCCTTAATAAAATCATGTCCCCTTTAATGGATTGTGGTTTGACTTTCAAAGTCTCCTGTTGTTCATTCCTTAACAACAGATTCGACCAATTTGTCTTCAGTCCCAATTATTTGCTCATACCTTTCCATTCCCGAGTGAAGTTGGTTATTTTAAGTTCATCCTTTTCCATAAACTCGACAGTCCATTTCAGTTCCCGTGAAATAGGTACGAGGCTGTGAAAGATCTGCTCCAATTGCTGTGTAAGGGGCATGGGTGGCTGATTGGACTCATTGTGTTCCTGCATTACACACACGATGGGCTGAATGTCCTCCTGATGTTTCTACACTATAGTCCTGATGGCTAGCATGTCCTGCACCTTTAACCTGACCAAGCCGCCCAAGATCTCAATGTCCTCCTCCTGTTGCTTAATGACAAGTTTGGGGCTTATGGAATCTCCCTACTGTTTTGCCATATTTCGAGTATTGAATTGTGCAGGCAAGTTGTGTTGCCCACAGTGGTAGCTCAGTGGTTAGCACTGCTGCCTCCCAGCACCAGAGATCTGGGTTCAGTTTCAGTCTGGGGTCACTGTTTGTGTGGAGTTTGCACATTCTTCCTGTGCCTGCAAACAATAGCACAGGCTACATAAATCTCTAATTCATTATAAATAAATATTGTAATGAATAGTAGTGTAAATGTCACACTCTAACACTAGTCACTGACTACAGCCCTGCATCTTTCACCAAGATCTTCACCAGAATGCGCGCGAGCTGACTGACCACATGATGCCTATGCAGAATTCCAGTTCTCTCCAAGATATTCCCCACCCGGTTTGAAATTAATTTCCTTCTAAATGTAGACTACAAATCGCACATTCAGGCTCAGTTGCAAGGCTTGCAGAGCGGATTATATTCCTGCTTTAGCTGAACACACTGAGGGTGCATTTGGCAGACAGAGGAATCCTGAGGCTGGGATTTGCTTTTCAGCTCGTGCCAGAGACGGTCTCCCATAACAGTGAATGGGAGCTCGCTTTCCAAAGAAAGGGGCTCAATTCACTAATTGTGTTGCAGCGAATTTGCGTTTAATAAATACGCCTTATTGGATAACTGCTTGTTTATTGAATGGAGGATCAAAATTTATGGACCAAAGAGAATACAGTAGTTCCTATTTTATGTGTTCCGATGTTTAAACATACTGAAAGATATGAACACTATTTGGGGAAAACTGAATTGAGGAGATTTTCACCATGAACTAGAATGGAGGATGCTCAGTGTGTTGAATGACTTACTCATTTCCCGATGTTTCTGTGCAGTCTGTGGGAAAGCTCTGTAAATGTTGCCACCTGCTCTCAGATGTTAGGAAGCAGATCTCTGCAGGGTCAATACGGTAGTATTTGCCGTTCCAATAGTGAGGGTAGAGTCGGGTGATCTGTTTTATCCTTTAAGACCCCAGAACAGTTTGAGACAATAGAGTGTCTTGCTTGGCTGTTTCAGAAACCATTGAAGAGTTTATCACATGTCTGTGTGTCTGGAGTCACTTTTAGGCCAGACCAGGAAAGCACGGGAGATTCACTTCCTGAAAGTACATTGGGGAAGGAGATTGGTGGTTACAATCGACATTGGCTTCAAGGTCACTGTTAATGACTCCAGGTTTTACATCTCGATATTTTATTAATTATAACGTCTAACAGCTGCAAGAGCATTAGCCTGGTCTCGATTAGTAATCCAGTGACATCTCCACAACAGCACCATCTCCACATGGGGAGCTATCTGAAACCACACTGAGCTGGTTATTTCTGTGCTGCTTGACAGCTCTGTCAAAAAGAACTCCCACCAACGTGACTATCGCGACGGGACTCAGGGCGTGGTAAATGGTCAGACAGTAGTTATTCCCTTGTTATGGGATTGGACATAGCTGAGTAAATTTTCACATTGCCAGGGAGATGTCAGAGTTGGAGCTGGAATGAAACAGCTTCCTCAGGGACACGGCTTGTTGTACAGCACAAGGCTTCAGTCCTATTGCAGGAATGGTGTCAGGGCCAAATGCCTTTGTCGTAAACACTGTGTTCAGCTGTTTCTCCATGTCACATACAGCAAATAAGATTGCTTAAAGACTGAGATCTGTGATTCTGCGGGCAGCATGGCGAGGGTGAGGTGGATCATCAACTCAACATTCTGGCTGAGGACGGTGCAGATAATACAACCATGTCTTTTACACTGATGTCCAGGGCTGTCCCGTTATTTAGGTTGGCGATATTTATGGAGTCCTCTCCTCCAGTGAGTTGTTTAATAGTCCATCGACATTTATGTCTGGATGTGGCAGCACTGCACAACTTCGATCTGATCTGTTTGTCTTGGGGTCATTTCGCTCTCTGTATCAGATATTAGTGCTGCTGTTTCGAATGTAACCAGTCAAGTGCAGTAGCTTTAATGGGTTGTCTTCATGTTTAGGTACACATGGTTCTGACCCTATCATGTTCACCCGCACTTGTCGCTAAACCATAGATCAGCTTGATGTTAATGGTAGGTTGAGAGATTATCCTGGGGAAAATGTTACAGATTGTGGTTGAATACAATTCTGCTGCTGCTGTGATTCTACCGCACCACATGAATGCCCAGTTTGAGCTCCAATATGTTCAATTCAATTCTACTGACTGTCCCCCAGTTCACACCAAGACCCATTCATCCATCAGTCCTGTACTAGTGTCTTAGCCTGGTTTCTGATGTGGTAACACTTCCATTTTCCTATTCTCATTGTGCTGAGGATCTCTCCCTGGTGTCACGCCTCCAATTTGTTACTTTACTCAAACCCCTTAACATATGCATCTGAATCTTTTCCATTCTCCCAATGCCATCTTCTGTGTTTCATGTGAATGTTTTCCCCTGTGTTTCTCTCCGTGATCATGATTAAGAGCTATGCAGTGTCAGTGATGCCAGCCATATGCAGTTTCAGATCCAGGAATTTGTTCACCTTGCATTATCGGTCACTTCACAGTGCAGGGCATTCCGTGTTCGACATGGCGTTTGAGCAGCTTTAACACACGTCTATGGAACATGTTCAGAAACAGAAATTGCTGACGAAACTCAGCAGCATCTCGTGGAGTGAAAGCAGAGTTAACCTTTCAGGGCGAGTGACCCTTCTACCAAGCTCCCATTTTCTCCAGCAATTTTTGCATTTTCAGTTCCAATATCCATAGTCATTTGTTTAATTGAAAATTTTTTCTGAGCCTATTCATTTCTAGAGAAACTCAACAGGTCTGGCATCATTTGCAGAGAAAGAGAAACAGAGTTAGCAATTCAAGTCCAGTATATACTTCTTCAGATCTGAAAAGGATTGGAAAATGAGCTTTACAATCCCTTGACAGATGTGGGGAGGGGGTTGACGGGTAAAAGAGGGTGTGGCAAAAGATAAACGTGCTTTTAGTAGTGGTGAATGAGAAGATCGTGTGAAGTAGCCTAATAATTAAAATGTGAATGGGGAAAAGGGGATCTCTCTATTGAGTGAACGATAAAGAAGATACAACCACACAAGGTCGTAGGCAGGCGAGGAGGGAGAATGTATGGAAACTGCAGAACAGTTATAATGTGGTCAGACTGTGAAGTTATGAAATTGTACATTAACTCCGACAAGATGTAACGTACGAAAGTGCAAAGTGAGTTCTTACTCGAGCTTTGGTTGTGCTTCCTTGGAACATTGCAGCAGCCCAGGGCCGAAATGTTAACCTGAGAGCAAGGTAAGTTATTGAAATGGGAAGCAATGAAAAGGTCAAGGTTATTTTTACAAACAGAGTGGGAGTGTTCCTCAAAGCAATCTCTGGTCTCACCAATATAGAGAGACTGCATTGGGAGCAGCCATGATAGGAGACCAGATTGAATATTTACAAGTGAAATGCTGCTTCACCTGGAAGGTATGTTTGGTGCCGTGGACAGCGAGGAGGGAAGAGATGACTGAGCAAGTGTTGCAGCTTCTGCAATTGCATGGGAGGTTGCCATGGGGGAGTGGGGAAGTGTTCTAGTGATGGAGGGGACAGAGAGGGAACGGTTCCTGCGAAATATTGACAGTGGGCGGGAGGGGAAGATGTGTTTGATGGTGCTGTCCTGCTGGAGATGGTGGAAATGGCGTAAAATGATTATATGAATGTGGATTCTCGTGCAGGAAGAAGTATGGACAATGAGGAATCTATCATTATTCTGGGACAGAGGGGCGGATTGAGGGCAACACTGTGGGGGATGGACAGTGACAGCTGAAGGCCCTGTCCACCAGAGTTAGGAGGTTTCTGGTTTGAAGGAAAATAAGGTCACGTTAGACGCAGCTCACAGGAATGTGGCATCCTCAAACAGAAATAACAGAGATGGAGAAACTTGGAGAATGGAGTCAGTCTCCACTGATTATGTGTTTAGCCACATGCAGAAGTTCCGCTGAATGATTGAAAAGAACCAGGCATCTAAATTGAGGATTTCTGCCTCACATCCGATCTGAAGCGGAATGTGAAAATCGACCCAGAGGAAGGTCAGTGAATATACATGAGCAGACATTCAAGCAGATATCCCAAACCGCTCAGTAATTATTGTTTCTGTTCAAAAAGAAGAACTCGATAAGCAGGTGAACCACACATGGTTGACAAAAGCTCTCAAGAATACTATCGATGACCATTAGTGGAAGGCCAGATTTATAATCTTTATTTCAGGGACCATAAGCTGATGTTAGGCATGAATTTCAGCTGTGCTTCCTGATTTACCCCGCACTAAACACTGCCATTTCTGCTCCATCCTCTTCCCTGCTCGTCTCCCCTTCCTGATTCCAGATTTTTCCTCTCAAATTACAGAGCACATTCTCTCACATTATGGTCCCTACCCATTTCACCTGAAACTCTTTGATCAATTCTACCTACTCTGCAGTAGCATCAAGCTGCGTTTTGTGTTGCCACTTTGCTCTGGTCTCTTTGCTCGGCCTCACCATTCATGCAGTTTTACACCTCCCACTCACATCTCATTCTGAAAAGTTTCCTTCTTGGCATAAACCTTAATGTAAACACCTCTCCCCCTTTGCACTGAATTCACTCTGTGATCCAAATTTCAAAAAGTATACTCGGCCTTCATCTCACTCTGCTGAAGGTAGACGCTGACCGTATGGTACAAGAATTCCCCTTCTTATATGGTTCAGGCCAGTGATGCGCTTTCACTGTAGAGATCATCACCCCATTTGGACAAAGCAATTCAGGTGTTTGATCTCTTATTGGTAATCGTAACAGCTTCCTCCTGCCTTAACATGGAGTACTGTAACATGGAGAAATACAACTTATAGTAAGAAGCTTGGGTTGAGTGTTATTTACCTGTCATTTGAATACTGTTTCAAATTTGCAGTGCTAAACTTTAAATGCTTGTTCGTAAAATTAGTGTCAGATAGCGTGTAGGAGGTTGAGGGATGACATTGTAGAAGTTTATAAAATCATGAGAGGTATGAACAGAATGACCAGCCAAGGTCTTTTCCACTGGATGGGGAAGTTCAACTACAGAAGACAAAATTTTAAGGTGCTGGATTAGTGGTGCTGGAAGAGGACAGCAAATCAGGCAGCATCAGAGGAGCAGTAAAATCGACGTTTCGGGCAAACTCCCTTCATCAGGCCCGAAACGTCGATTTTACTGCTCCTCTGAGGTTGCCTGAACTGCTGTGCTCTTCCATCACGACTAATCCAGACTCTGGTTTCCAGCATCTGCAGTCATTGTTTTTACCTACAGGTTTAAAGTGAAAGAGGGAAGATTTGAAATGGACGAAGGATCAATGTTTTCACACAGAGGGTCATGTGTGTATATGGAATGAGCTGGCAGAGAAAGAGTGGGAGGTGCAAGTACAACTACAACAGTTATAACTCATTAGGACAAACATGAATGGGAAAAGCTTAGAGGCATATGGACAAAATGCAATCAGATGGACCTAGTTTCGTTTGGAAAACCTGGTCAGCATGGACAAGCTGGACCAAAGGGTCTGTTTGTGCACTATATGACTGTATTAATCTCGAAAGCGAGGAACAAGGAAGAATAGACATGATGTAGTCATTTGGCATGAAATACAAAAAACAAGTAGCATGAGCTTCTCCTAGCATATAAAAACATTTCAAAATGAGTGTGTGACCTTCGGTGAAATTAAGTCAGGAAAGTATACTGAGGATAATTGGAGGGTGTGACTGAAGAATTGGCTACAGGGAGCATACAGCTTACTTACACCCATGTTTTACATCTTTCATCACAGAGGAAGGCACAGTAAGTATTTCAATGATGTAAGCAAAATGGTAATAGGAGGGAAGTTCTTGAACCGTCTCTAACAAAAGGAGCAAGGATTTTTCTAACAGATAAGACTAAGGGTAGGCAGGTCAGCAGTAGTTCGTAGCTGCTTTTAAAAGAAGTGGTCACAGTCTTGTGGTCATTGCGCCCTCTCTATCAGATGTTAGTTCTGCTGTTTGTTAATGTAAGCAGTAAGTGCAGTAGCTGGAATGGGTTGTCATCAGGTTTAGGTACACATGGTTCTGACCGTGGCATGTTCACCCACACTCATCACTGAACCGGAGACCAGTTTCATGGTAATGGTAGACTGAGAGATTCTATGGTGGTTGAATATAATTCTGCTGCTGCTGCTGCTGCTACTACAGCTGCTATGATTTGCAGCATCACATGAATGCCCAGTTTGAGCTGCAATATCTGCAGTACAATTCTGCTTCCTGTCCTCAATTCGCACGGGGACCAGGTCACCCTTCTACCCTGTACACAGTACCCTATCTTGATTTCGGATGTGGGAACGCTTCCTTTTTAAAAAATTCTCACACTATTAGAGTATCTTCATGGTACCATGCCTCCAATTTGTATCATGCCTCAAAAACATTTTACGTTTTCATCTGAATCTTTTCCCCTCCAGTAATGCCAACTTCTGTTTAAAGCGAATGTGTTTCCCTCTGTTTCTCTCCATGAGCATGATAAAAAGTTCTGTCGTGTCGGTGATGACAGTTTCAGAACTAATGAATTTGTATACCTTGCATTATCATGTACTTCCCAGTGTAAGGTGCTCCATGTTAGATGGGGCGTGTGAGCAGCTTTGACACACATGTTTGAAACTTGTTCAAAAACAGAAATTGCTGAAGACACTGACAAGTCTGACAGCACCTGTGGAGTGAAAGCAGACTTAATATTTCGGGTTCTGTGACTGTTCCTCAAAGCATCCAGTAAGTCCAATAATTTTTGTTTTTGTTTCAGATTTCCTGTATCCAATGATCTTTGCTATATTGAAAATGTATTCTCTAACTTTTCATTTTTGAATGAACAAAGTGGGTCTGGAAACATCCACAGAGACAGACAAATAATGTTAATATTTCAATCTAGTGTAAATCGTCTTCAGAAGTGTAAAGGATTGGAACGTGAGCGTTTTAGTATCTTGGCAGAGGTGGATAAAGTGTGTTTGGAGGCCCAGTGTGAAAGGTAAATGGGCTTTAAATTGTGGTGAAAGAGACACAGATATATAATGGGTGTACATTATTGTGTAAATATTAGAAATTGATTTTCTCTGTTGAATGGAACTTAAAAAGACACGATCTTGGGGAACCCAGGTGGGAGAGTGTACGGAAAATGGAGAGCAGCCATAATGGGTTCAGGCTGTGAATTTATGGAATTGAATATTAACTCCTACAGACTGTAAGGTACCAAAGCGAAAAGTGAGATGGTACTCGAGCTTGGGTTGTTCTTCGTTGGAACATTGCAGCAGCCTGCATTTTCTCAGATTCCCTACAGTGCGCAAACAGGCCCTTCAGCCCAACAGGTCTATACTATCCCTCCAAAGTGCATGTGAACCAAACCCATTCTCTACCCTAATACTATTCATAGACCGTTGACTATTGCACCTAACCTCAACATCCCTGTACACAATCGGAAATTCAGCATGGCCAGTTCATCTAACCAGCACAACGTTGAACTGTGGCAAGAAACTGGAGCACCCGGAGGAAATCTAACCCAGTTCCATGATGATGTGAGGCAGCAGTGCAAACCACTGAGCCACCGTGCCATCCAGGACCGATATATTATAAGGTCACAAGACAATACGAGCAGATATGAAGCCATTCGGACTATTAAGTCTGCTCCGCCATTCGATCACAACTGATAGATTTTCAACCCCATTTCCCTGCTTCCTCTCAATAACCTTTGATCCCCTTGTCAGTCAAGAACTTATCTGTGTCTGTTTTAAGTACACAAAATAGAACATAGAGCATAGAAAAGTACAGCACAGAACAGGCCCTTTGGCCCACAATGTTGTCCCGAGACTTAATCCTAATGTAAATTATAGTAACTTAACCGACACACCCCTCAACTCACTGCTATCCATGCGCATGTTCAGCAGTCGCTTAAATGTCCTCAATGACTCTGCTTCCACCACCATTCACAACTCTCTGCATAAAGAGCCTACCTCTGACGCCTCTCTTATTCCTTCTTCCTAATTAATTCAAAATATATTGACTTCTCGTACTTGTCAATCCTGCCCTGGGGAAAGTTCTCTGGATATTGATTATCTCTTCCTCTCATTATTTTGTACACCTCGATCAACTCTCCTCTCTCCTCCTTGTCTCCAGAGAGAAAGATCCAAGCTTGTTCAAACTTTCTTCATAAAGCAAGCCCTCTAGTCCAGGCAGCATCCTGGTAAACCTTATTTGCACCCTCTCCAAAGCCTCTGTATCTTTTCTGTAGTAGGGCGACCACAACTGGACATAATATTCCAAGTGTGATCTCACCAGGGAGTTGTAGGGCTGCAGCAAAACTTCGCGGCTCTTAAACTCTATCCCCCTGTTAATGAAAACCCAAACACCATATGCTTTCTTGACAGCTTATTCATTTGGGTGGCAACGTTGATGGATCTATGCACTTGCGCACCCAGCTCGCTCTGTTCCTCCACACTGCCAAGAATCCTGTATTTAATGCTATATTCAGGATTCGAATTTGACCTTCCAAAATGCATCACTTTGCATTTATCCAGGTTGAACTCCATCTGCCCTTTATCAGTCCAGCTTTGCATCCTGTCTATGTCGCACTGCAGCCTGCAGTAGCACTCTATGACACCTCCAACCTGTGTAATCAGCAAATTTACTAAATCTCCCCACAACGTACTCATCCAAGTCATTTATAAAAACTACAAAGAGCAGAGGCCCAAGAACACAGCCCTGTGGGATCCCACTCAACACTGTCCTCCAAGCAGAGTACTTTCCAACTACAACCACTGCCTGCCTTTTGCCAGCCAGCCAATTCTGAATCCAGATAGACAAATCTCCCTATATCCAATACTTCATGACTTTATTAATGAACCTTCCATGGGGAACCCTATCAAATCTTCGAGGAGAAAATGAGGACTGCAGATGCTGGAGATCAGAGTGGAAAATGTGTTGCTGGAAAAGCGTAGCAGGTCAGGCAGCATCCAAGGAACAGGAGAATCGACGTTTCGGGAAGGGCTTATGCCCGAAACGTCGATTCTCCTGTTCCTTGGATGCTGCCTGACCTGCTGCGCTTTTCCAGCATCACATTTTGAACCCTACCAAATACCTTGCTGAAGTCCACATGTACCACATCCACTGCTCGACCGTCATCGACCTGTCTTGACACCTCCTCAAAGAAATCAATAAGATTTGTGAGGCATGACCTGCCCCTCACAAAGCCATGCTGACTGCCTTTAATCACATAATACTTTACAAAATAGTCATAAATCCTATCCCTCAGAGTTTTATCCAAACATTGCTGACCACAGACGTAAGACTCACTGGTCTCGAATTGCCAGGGATTTCCCTATTACTCTTCTTGAAAAAAAGAACAATATTAGCCTCCTTCCAATCCTCTGGTATGACTCCTGTGGAGAGTGAGGAGGCAAATACCCTCGCCAGAAGCTTCGGAACCTCCTTTTCCACTTACAGGAGCAGTCGAGGATAAATCTGGTCTGGCCCTGGGGACGTATCCATCTTAATGCTTTCCAAAATTGATAGCACATCAACTTCATCAATCTTGATCTGATCAAAACTGATCTGGCCCAGCTCCTCTAAGTTTTCATTTACAACAAGTTCCCTTTCCTTGGCGAAAATTGAAGCAAAAAACTCAGATAGGGCTTCCCCTATCTGCACAGACTCCACACATAAGTTCCCTACGCTCTCCCTCATCTGCCCTACCTTCTCCCTGATTATTCTCTTATTCCTCACGTATGAGAAAAATGCCTTTGGATTCTTCCTAATCCTTCTTGCCAAGCCTTTTTCGTGCCCCATCATGTCTCGCCTCTGTCCATTTCTGAGGTCCTTTCTCGCATCTCTGTAATCCTCTAAAGCTGTGCTAGATCCTTACGTGCTCCATTTTATCTGAGCTGTCTGCTTCCTTTTGTCGAGAAGTTCCTCTGTTCTCGTCATCCAAGGTTCCTTAATCTTACCCCTTCTTACCTGTCTCAAAGGAACAAATTTGTGTATCACTTGCATCAACTGCTCCTTAAATAGTCTCCACATGTCTGCTGTGCCCTTTCTGTGGGACAATTGCTCCCAGTCTGTACTTCCCAACTCCTGTCTGATAGCATCATAATTTCCTTTTCCACAATTAAATATCTTCCCTCGGAAACTGCTCCTTTCACTCTCACAGACGATGCTACATGTGAAGCAGTTGTGATCACTTTCACCAAAGTGCTCTCCCACCGTGAGTTCTGACACGTGTCCTGGCTCGTTGCCGAGCACCAAATCCAAAATAGCCTCTCCCCTCGTCGGTCTGTCTACATACTGAGCAAGGAAACCCTCTTGAACACACCTGTGGACTTCATCCACACCATCTGCACTTAGGAGGTTCCAGTCAATATTGGAAAAGTTGAAATCACCCATAACAATATCCCTGCTACTTTTGCATTTTTCCAGAATCTGCCCGCCTATGAGATCTTCAATCTCTCTTCTGCTCTTCCGTGGTCTACAGGAAGCCCCCAAATGCGGTGACTGCTCCCTTGCTGTTCCAAACTTCCACCCATACTGGCTCAGTAGACAAACCTTCCTCAACAGCCTTAATTTCTGGAGCTGTGACGCACCCTCTGATAATCAATGCTACACCCCCTCTTCATTTTCCAACCACCTCTGTTCTTTTTTAGATTGGATTACTTACAGCGTGGAAACAGGTTCTTCGGCCCAACAGATCCACACCAACCCTCCATAGAGCAACCCATCCAGAACCATTCCCCTGCATTTACCCCTTCATCTAACACTACAACTTCACATTTTTGGATTGTGGGAGGAAACTGGAGCACACAGCGGAAACCCACGGGAAAAAATGCAAACTCCACACAGACAGTTCCCTGAGGTGGGAATTGAACGCGGTTTTCTGGCGCTGTGAAGCAGTAGTGCTAACCACTGCGCCACCCTGCCACCCCTAAAGATTTTTTAACGTTCTAAACCCTGGAACATCAAGCAACCATCCCTGTCCCTGTGAAACCTACGTCTCCGTTATGGCCACGACATCGTAGCCAGAAGTACTGATCCATGCTCAAGATCGTCACTCTTATTTCAGAAATTCCTTGCATTAAAGCAGATGCATTTTAACCGCTTCCTTTGTTTCATAACGTGAACAACTTCTTGATAGATTGAATATATCCTGTCACTCTCCCGTCTGCAACTAAAGCCTCTCTTACATGTGGTCTGATTCTGATCCCCCTGTCAAACTAGTTTAAACCTGCCAGAATCACACGAGCCAACCTCTGAAACAGGACATTTGTGCCACTCCTGTTTATGTACAACCCGTCCTTCGTGTACAGGTCCCACCTTATCCAGAAGGTATCCCGATGGTCTGGGTATCTGAAGCTCTCCCTCCTGCACCAGCCTCACAGACACGTGTAAAGCTGCTTTCGCTGATTGTTCCTCATCTCACTAGCTCATGGCACTGGTAGCAAAGCTGAGATCACTACGCTACTCGTCCTGCTCTTCCGCTTCCAAACTAACTCTCTATAGTCACTTTTCAGATCCTCAGTCTCGCTCCTGGCTATATCGTTGGTGCCAAATGATCTAGTTTCCACAGCCTTCTGTGGTAAGGAATTCCACAATGTCACTACTCTCTAGCTAAAGACGTTTCATCTTATCTCCGTTCTAATGGGTTTTCCCTTTTGTCTAAGCCTGTGCCCTCCTGCCAGTGCCAACGTCCTCCCAATTTTGTCTGTATCCATGTCATTAAGTATTCTGTAAGTTTCAATTGGATCCCGCTCGTACGGCCGCACCCCCCCCCCCCCCCCACCCCCCACCCCCCACCATTCTGCTAATCGATTGGGTATAAACCCAGAGTTCTCCAATGATCCTCATATTTTAAGCTTTCCATGTCTGGTCAAAATTCTCTTCACACAAACCAAGACTAATCCATCCTTCCTGAGGTCTGGGGAACAAAATACTGGAAATGTGGTCTGACCAGAGCCTGAGAAAGCCACAGAATCCCCACCATTATATCCTACTCCTCTCGAGATGAATGACAACATTGTATCTGCCTTCTTAACTACTGAGCTGAAAATGTGTTGCTGGAAAAGCGCAGCAGGTCAGGCAGCATCCAAGGAACAGGATAATCGACGTTTCGGGCATAAGCCCTTCTTAAGGAATGGATGCTGCCTGACCTGCTGCGCTTTTCCAGCAACACATTTTCAGCTCTGATCTCCAGCATCTGCAGTCCTCACTTTCTCCTCGAAGTTCTTAACTACCGACTCAACCTGCAAGTGTATCTAAGGCGAATCCTGCACTTGGAATCCCAAGTCCCTTTGTTACTCGGATTACTGAATTCTTTTCCCATTTAGTAAATGGTCCATGCCTGTATACTTCATACCAAAGTGCATGACCTCACACTCTCCCACATTGGATTCCATCTGCTACTCCTTTTTCCACTCTCCTAAACTGTTGAATTCTTTCTGCAGTCTCCCTGCCTCCTCAATACTACATGCCCCCCACCTATATTTGCATCATCTACAAACGTAGCCAGAATGCCTTCTGCCCCGCCACACAGATCATTAACATATAAAGTGAAATGTTGTGGTCGCAACACTGACTCTTGAGGAACACTGCTAGTCACCAGCTGCCATCCTGAGAGAGACAATTTTATCCTCACTCTGCATCCTGTCAGAGATCCAACCTTTTATCCATACTAGTACCAGGCCTCTAACACCATGGTTCCTTATCTTACCCTGCAGCCTCCTGTGCGGTACCATATCAGAGGCTTTCTGGAAGTTCAGATAGGTAACTCTGTCTGGTCCAACCCGTCATTACCTCCTCAAAGAATTCTCATTATCTTGAGAGCAATGCAGGTTATTGAAATGGGGAGCAATCAGAAGGCCAGGATCATTTCTACAGACAAAGTGGAGATGTTCCTCAGAACAGTTTCTGGTTGGTTCACTAATGTAAAGGAGACTGCATTGTGAGCAGCAATGACGGGAGACTGGATTGAAAGAGAGCAAGTGAAATGCTGTTTCACCTGGAAGGTATGTTTAGGGCCTTGGACAGTGAGGAGGGAAGAGGTGAATTGGCAAATGTTGCAGCTTCTGCATTTACATGGGAAGATGTTATAGGGGTGTGGGGAAGTGTTCGCGGTGATGGAGGGTGCCACAGAAGGAATGGACCCTGTGAAATACTGACATTGGACGAGAGTGGAAGATGTGTTTGATGGTGTTGTCCTGCTGGAGGAGGTGGAAGTGGCGGAGGATGATTCTGTGAATGCAGGTTTTAGTGCAGTGAGAAGTGAGGGCAAGGGGAGATCGATCATTGTTCTGGGAAGGAGGGGACAGAGTGAGGGCAGAAGTGAGGGATATTGGACAGACACAGCTGAAAACTCTGTCCGTCAGAGTTAGGGGATTTCTCGCTTGAGAGAAAAGGATGACATGTATGAAAGGAATGTGGCATCATCGAACAGAAATGACAGAGGCAGGGAAACTGGGAGAATGGAGTCACCGTCAGCTGATCATGTGTTCAGCCACATACATAGGTTCCCTCTGAATGATTGAAAAGAGCCAGGCATTTCAAATACAGTTTTATGTCACATATCTTGTCAAATACGGATTGTGAAAATAGACACAGGTCAAGGTCAGAAGATGTATGGGTGGGACATTTGAGCAGGTACTGCTTAGTAATGCTCAGTAATGATTGATTCAAGTCAAAAAGAAGATGATATGAAGATGTGAAGATGAACCACCCATGATGCACAAAGGCTGTGAATGATACTAATCAATCACAAACTAAAAAAATCAGATTGGTGAGTTCTAGCGTCCCCCACATTTGGGAAGTTTACTTTCAGAACCAGAAGCAGATGTCTAAAAAAAATTATAAAGAATAATATTCCAAAATTGGCAAGAAATATGAAAAGAAACTAACTGCAAGGGTTTTCCCATAACAAATAAAAAATCTACATGATGTGTGTTTGACACTTGGAAGAAAGGCAGGAAAGAATATGTTGGACACCTGGAGGATGTGACTGGGGAACTGGTTTCAGGGAACAGACAGAAATTTAAAACAGTATTTTACATCTTTCCTCTCGGGAGAAGGCACAAAGAGTTTCAATATTATAAACAAAATTGTAGTCAGATGAAAGTTTTGCACTGTCTCCAACAAAACAAGGCTTTTCTCAAACAGAGAAGACCAAGGATAAACAGCTCATCAGCAATTCATAGGTTATTTTAATAGAATTGGTTACAGAGTGACTGGTGGCACTGTGTGAAATATTCCATAACTCTCGGGATTAAAGGAGTGTTCCAATGAAACTGGCGAAACTCCAATGTGGCGCCTGTCTTCAAGATGGGAGTGAGTCCTCAAGTGTTTAGGTGTTCCCTTTGACTGAATAGTGGAGCATATTTGAGAGGCTGAATGGCCTCATGATGCACTTTCATCCTGAGTGATTTTTAAAAAAGTAAAACTCTGCTCCTTCCTCTGATGCGTTACATACTGGGGGATGAACATTTTGCTGAAGTTGAATTATTTTGAATATTATCTGGACCATTGTACAAACGACATCATCCAGAGATTCGAGAAACAACAATCATAAGAACATTTTATAATCATGTGGGGGTATAGCATAGTTGAGAGAGAGAGCGTGAGAGAGAAAGTGCTGCATTGCAGTGGTGAGAGTGATGGAGCCTTATTCTAGGGAAACGTGAACAGATATAGAGTGAGTGTGAGAGAGTTGGGAGAATATGGTGACCCTTATCCTGACAGAGAGGGAAAGGTTATTGATGTTTTTCCTGTGTTGCTGGGCTTTTCTTCGGACTGCAGGTACTGCACTGTGTTGGATGGTGTACTCATACCATGCTCGGTGGGTCTGGTGGTGCGGCTCCCTCAGGGAAGAGAATGGTCCCCTGCTGTACTTGACCATTCACCAGGACCTCCGTGCCCATGTCGACAAGCTGTGGTGTAATTTCTCCTTATCTGCCATACTAGGGTAAACTATATAGGGCAGCTCCAAACTGAGAAAGCTCGGCCGTGTGCCCATTGACCTTTTAAAGATGGCAGCAGCGCCAAGGATCACTGAATATTGGTGGTCCCCGGGCGATGGCGTGTACCTCCAGCCATGTTGGGTGGGAGAATCGGGCTGGTATTGAATGAGAGGGACACATGGAATGGGGTGGATAGTTAATGAGGTGGGTTCGATAAGATAACACCAGGAAGCTAGCTCTGCCTCGTGCAGACATTCCTTCTGTCAGACTCAATGAAAATGGCACTGAGACTAATTATTGTTTGATTCAGCCCAATGAGTTGAAGACTCTGCTGATCCTATTCCCAGTTACAAAGCTGCAGGACTAATGCTTATCCAAAACTCTCCATCATCTTAACTTACACCGATATCTTGCTCACCCATCATTCCTGGAAACAATGGCCTATATTGCAAGATGCTATCGAAATGTTTTCATTTCACAATTTTTAAATCCAACCATCGGATCCCTCTGTGAAATTCTCTCTTAATCTCCCCCTGTCTTTTAACAAAGCTCCTCCCATTTTTTGGTATTTAAACTGATTCCCCCGCCATCTCTCTCTGGCAGTGATTTTCACACCCACAGCACTCCTGTGTCATGCGACAATGGAGATATGGAGCTGCATTTGGAGGAGAGCTGCAAGTTTCCCCACACTGGGCAGTGATCTAACACAGTGTTACTCAGCAATGCAGTGATTAGTGTACACAGCTGTGTATGCTGGGAAGGAAACTGCTCCAGATTAATAGATAAATTCACTGCTGTTCATTGCACAGCTCCCCATGCTGCACAGATATCCAGTCCGTGTGAAAAGAACAATGCCTTTGTTTGTTCTGCACAGTGCCCTGTGCTGAAAAGATTATCGAGTCCAAGTTTATAGATTAGTACACTGTTGGTCAGTTAAATAGTGAACTGGTGAGCTCTAAACAGTGTTTGATCCTGGACGGATTGCTGAGCAGTCTACGCAATGCTTCGGTGCTGAACAGGTATCTCCTCTGGGCTAATACATCTCCGGGCTGGATCTGAGAGGTGGATTCAGCATCCAATATAGTTCCTGCCAGGATTATCACTCCTCCAGCTCTGCCCATTTGGCTGGTAAATGTGAGGTGATGTGATTCAGATAGGCTTTACTTGGTCAAAATATTCGACAATAAGCAAAACAATATTTATTCGAATACAGTCAATAAAAGACAACAAAAGGAAGAGGAACTTCCAATAACTTAATTATATTGGAAGACTTAGCAGAAAAATAGTTTATTTAACTACTATACAGTAACTGTTCCAATATGGTATCATGAAACAAGCACACAAACGTCAAAAAACAAATGCAGGAAACAGACTGTCTCACATGCAGTTCTCCAATCCAGGAGGAAAGAACATCAAACCACAGTTCCGAGAGAAATCACAGAGAGAGTGTGTAGATTTCCTGCCTTCCAACTCTGCTGAGACCCCAGCAATAACTGGCGAAAGATAAAGCTAAGAACCCTGGTTCTGTGAGAGTTTGACAATCACTCCACAGGACCGGGCCGTGGCTGCAAGAACACAAGGAATGGGCTGCATCTACATCGTCGATGGCTCTGTAAGTATCTCTCAAAAATACCTAAACTCACCTAAGCCATTAAATTCTGGACAGACAAAAGTCAAAGTTAAACATAAATAAATAAAACGAAAGGATGCAGCAGGCCTGGCGATCAGACACAGACGGCCTCTGGAGCCCAGCAATTCCTACGCTGCCAAAACACAGCAGAGTGATTGGTTAAAAATGGGAGACTGCAGGATATCAGAAGCAATGAAGAGTATGCTATTTAAAATCTAATTGAATTGAAGTTTCGTAAGTTGCTGAATCTGATGATCTCCATCCCAGAGTGATTGAGATCAGAACAGAGCAAGTGAAAGAATTACGGATTATTCTTCAAAGCGAGTTAGATTCTGGAAAGGATGCTGCAGACTGGAAAACAACTATTGTAAACCTCAATATTTAAAACAGGATTGAGAGGGAAAACAGAAAACTAAATAGCTTGATGTCAGCTGTGAGAATAAAATTTTGGAACGTTTTATAAGGAACGTGGCAACTAGATACTTGGAGAATAATGATTTGATTTGGTACATTCGACCTAGATTCAGGAAAGAGAAATGACCTTTGATAAACCTGGAGATTATCTGTTGTGACATCGACAGTTGAGAACCAATTGGAATGGAGTCTTTGTATTTTTATAAAACGCGTGACATGTTTGAGTATAGGAGAATGGGGAATGTTCGAGTCCAAGGGTAGGTAGGGCTGGAATATATACCACATGGATTAAAAATTGGGTAATGGAGATACGAGAAGAATACTGTTTTTCTCTGGAATGAAGGATTGATGGGTGGCAGCAGGATCAGTGTTTGGGCAATAGCTGTTCACAAGGTATAAAAATGATTCAGATGTGAACAACAAATATCATCATGTACATTTATATTTATTAAATGGTAGAGAGGTTGGCGAGTGCTTTTGTTGAAAAGGACCTGAATGTCCTTGGTCATAGGTCACTGACAGAATTCATACAGGGGCAGGAAGTAAATGATGTGTGGCTCTTCATGCAAAATGATTCAAGTACAAAAGTTAGAAAATCTTTCCCACTTATCGTGTTTTTTGAGAGAGTATTTGGTGCATTCTTTAAAGATTTGGTCTGCTTTATAAACAATGATCCCTTTGTCGCTGAGAGAGTGGAAAGTATTTTCACCAGACTAAACACTGGCATGTTATCATGAGGAGAGTGTTCAGTAACTATGTGTTTACTCTGTAGCGCTGTGAGAGAATAAGATGTTGAAGCTTGATGGGTATGGACAGTCACTCATTATGTCCCAAACAGCTGAATGGGGTGAAAATGTCATACTTTTCATTGGATGTTTGATTCACGACAGTTTACATGCATCTGCAGAGCCCCCATGTCGATTGACAGAGTGGTACAGGCTCTGAATAAGCTCTGAACACTTTAATGCATAGTTACTGTGTGACACTGCATTGAATCTTACTTTGTACACAACCCTGTCAACAGCCACAATACCATCATTCTGAAACAGTTAGTTATTCCCTAACGGTTTCTGACCTTCATGGATACCATGCGTCTGCCTTCTTGGAGATGGAAGACAACTTGGAGAATGGTTAAAAAAATGTTGGCTTCATTCCGACTGTCAGAAAACCATGTTAAAGTAACACGTATGTACCATGAGTAATTGAGCCATGTGGATCAATTTGGAGCAGTCTGTCTGTGCAGCCCCTGCTCCATTTGTTTGTCATGTTGGAGCATCTCTGACACTTTCCTGTTCCTGTGTTTGTGGCTTGACAAGCTGAATAACCTCTTCCTGTTCCTTTGTAAGTGACTCCGGCTGTGAAATGGTTCTTTCTGTTCCCATGCACGTTACATGTGGGAGAGAGCAGACTCCCTGACTTCCTGTGCAAGAGGCTGGAGGAACTGAATGGTCTATCCCTCTTTTTGCCCAGTAGTTTGATGGAATGAATGGCTTCACCACATCCTTGTGAAACCAGATTAAGCTGCTGAATGAACTCCTCCCTTTACTGTGGAAATGTACTGTGCTGTTACATAAATGTTACCCAGACTTTAACAGCACGATCTTCAATGTTGTCCAAGTCTTGCTGCACATGGTCACAGACTGTTTCAAGAGCTGAAGAGGGACAATTTGTCCTGAAAACTTTGTAAACTTCAGTGAATGCCCCCTCTTCTGCTGGCACGGTGGCTCAGTAGCTTCCACTGCTGTCTCACAGCACCAGGGTCCCAGGTTCGATTCGAGCATTGGGCAACTGTCTGCGTGGAGTTTGCACATTTCCCACTTGTCTGCATGAGTTTCCTCCGGGTGTTCCGGTTTCCTCCCACAGTCCGAAGATGTTCAGGCTGGTTGAATTGGCCATGCTAAATTGTCCATTATGTTAGTTGCATTAGTCAGAGGGAAATGTATCTGGGTGGGCTACTCTTTGGAGGGTCAGTGTGGACTGGTTGGGGCGAAGTGCCTGTTTCCACACTGTAGGGAAACTCATCTGCTCAGTTTGCATTCAATGGCTGAATAGCCTCCTTCCACACTGTAGGGATTCTATGATGACAACCTGGAGATGCCTGGGCTGAGGAAGCTACGCTGAGGATCTCCTGCAACTGTATCCCACGGCTGAGATGATTGATGCTCACCAATGATAATAATCTTCCCTTGTGCCATGAACGACTCCAAAAAATGTAGAGGTCATAATTAATTCTCATTAAGTGTAATTTACCAGGAGGCGATTTATCAGGATGCTGCCTGGACTGGAAGACACGTCTTATGAAGAAACCATGAGGGAGCGAGGTCTTTATTCACTGGAGGTGTACAAGATGTGGGCGGAACGGTGGCACAGTGGTTAGCACTGCTGCCTCGCAGCGCCGGAGACCCGGGTTCAATTCCCGCCTCAGGCGACCGACTGTGTGGAGTTTGCACGTTCTCCCCGTGTCTGCGTGGGTTTCCTCCGGGTGCTCCGGTTTCCTCCCACAGTCCAAAAATGTGCAGGTCAGGTGAATTGGCCATGCTAAATTGCCCGTAGTGTTAGGTAAGGGGTAGATGTAGATGTAGATGTAGATGTAGATGTAGGGGTATGGGTGGGTTACGCTTCGGCGGGGCGGTGTGGACTTGTTGGGCCGGAGGGCCTGTTTCCACACTGTAAGTAATCTAATCTAAAAAAAAAAAAGATGAGAGGCATAGAGAGAGAGAGTAAATAGCCAGAAGCATTTTCCCAGGGCATAAATGTGTATGACTAAGTGGCATAATTTTAAGGCAATTGGAGGAAGGTTTAGGGGAGATATCAGCGGTAGATTCTTTACACAGAGAGTGGTGGGTGCGTCGAATGCACTGCCAGCAGTGGTAGTAAAGTCAAATACGTGAGGGAAACTTAAGAGACTCTTGGATAGGCACATGGAACAAAGTGCTTGGAAGCATGTAGGTTAGTCTGATCTTAGAGTTGGATAAATGGCACAACATCGAGGGCTGAAGGTCCTAACTGCTTGCATTCATGCAGAACTCTGAGCTCAAAAACTGCATGAATTCATGTAAAACTTCGTTATCTCACTTTTTAGATTAGAATCAATTTAAACATCATGGCTTAGACAGAGAACGCAGGGGGACAACAACTTCACCATATTGTCTAGATATCACCTTTGTTAACAGCTAACCTGTGAATTCAACTTAAAAAAAAGGTTTTGTGATTTACATATGAAGGAAGAGAAACTATCTTGGTATTCTGACATATGAAAGGCTTAACAATCAATTTTTCAATGTATAATTTCAGTTACATGTCACTGCAAATTTCTGCTATCAATTCTGTGTTAGGATCAAGCCCTCCACTATCACCTGATGAAGGATTGACGCTGCGAAAGCTAGTGTGCTTCTAATTAAACCTGTTCGACTATAACCTGGTGTTATGTGATTTTTAACTTTGTACACCCCAAGCCTACACCAGCATCTCTAAATCAGATCTTTGTTCTGGGTTCGATGGAAGTGTTCAAGAAGACTTGGACATTGAAGAAGGTTTGAGACTTGGAGCAGCCTTGATCTGAGTGAAGGCAGGATTAGGATGTGAATTACCTGCCCCTGTTTCTGATGTTCTCCCATTCTGTTATTGGAAAGTTAGTTGGTGTTATTTTCCTGGAAGGTCTTTTATGGAATGTTGCAATCAGGGAGACCAGCGGATTTTGTGAGCCATCGCTGGTGAGATTTGGGGGCTGTATTCACAGTGAATCTGGGTCTACAAGATGATCAACAAATGAAGGACAAGTTACAGAGAGGGGAGGTTCTGTAAAGAAGATGAGCGACCTCTTTTATGTCTCAGCTGGGTCTTCCAATTACATTTTCCAAATCTCCCAAACCGTGTGGGACAGTCTTGAGGGACGAAATGGTCTCCTCTGTTTCTGTGCACCATGCTATAACAGTAAGTGGATTCCAACTGCTCCTGTCTAGCCGGTTTGAGGGGTTTAATGGAACGCAGAAACATGGGACTGAGGAGCAGGAGTGGGTCATTAGTGAATTTGAGCCTTCTCCACCAGGCATTAAGATTGTGGCTGATCAGATTGTGGTCTCAGCCTCATCTTCCTGTCTGCGTCCCACTTTCAGCGACACACTTCTCTGTCAAATCTTTAACTAACTCAGCTGTGAATACTTGTAATCAGACAGGCATCACAAACTTCTGGGGAAGAGAATTCCCATTCGAATGGCCCTTTTAGAATTTTCCCTCATCCCGTTGTCAGAATAAGAGAGTCATACTGCGTGGAAACATATCCTTTTGTCCAAATTGTCCACGCCTCAAGGCATCTTAATCAGATCTCGTCCCACTTGTCAGCATTTGGCCCACATCCCTCTGTACCATTCCTATTTATGTACCTATCCAGATACATTTTAAACGAGTAATTGTTCCCGCTTTCACCACTTCCTCTGACAGTATGCCCACCAGCCTCTGTATGAAAAAGTTTCCTCTCAAGTACCTTCTAAGTCTTTGCCCTGTCACCTTCACCCTATGCCGTGAAGTTCTGACCGCCCTTACACTGAGAAAAGGTTCTTGCCCATTCAGACTATCCATCCCCCTCAGGACTTTTTAAAACCTCTGTCATATCACCATTCACCCTCTGACAGTCCAGGGGAAAAAGCCTCAAACTGTTCATCATCTCTCTGTAGCTCAAACCCTCAGATTCCAGAAAATCCTTGTAAATCCTTTCTGAACCCTTTCAAGTTTAACAACATCTACTCTTTAGCAGAGTCAACTGACATCTACGCAGTATTCTTAAAGTGGCTTCACCTACGTCTTGTACAAGCGCAACACGCTACCCCCACTCCTATACTCAATGTTCTGACCGATTAAGGCAAGCATGCCAACTATATTCCTCACCACTCGACCGACCTAAACTCGACTTTCAAGTAACTATGAATCTTCACCCGTAAGTTTCTTTGTTCAGCAACATTCCCCAGGGCACTACCCTGCTTTAACTTACCAAAATGCAAAACCTCACAAATATCTAAATTAAACTCAATCTGCCAGTCCTTGGTGGTCAAGGATCCCGTTATATTCCGAGATACTCTTCTTTATTGTGAACTGCACCACGTTGGTGATGTTATCTGTAAACTTAATAACCATGCCTCCGATAGTCACATCAAAGTTGTTTATATCCGTGATGAGAAGCAGTGAGCTCACTATTGATTCTTTTAGCGCACCGCTGGCCACAGGTCTTCAGTCTGGAAAACAATCCATTACTTTCAATCCAATTTTGTATCCAATTGGTTAGCTTTTCCTAGATTACATATAACCTAATTTTAGTAATCTGTCTACGATGGGGAACCTTATTATATGACTCGCTGAAGTCTGTGTAAACAATATATACCACAGTGTCTACTTCAATCTTTTTTGGCACCTCTTCATAATACTCAATCCCACTAATTAAACATTATTTCCATCACACAAATCCATTTTTACTGATCCTAATCAGTCCGTGTCTTTCTAAATAGATGTAAATCCTATCCCTCAGAATCCCCTCCAACGAAGTCCTTGGCAAAAACGTTGGCTGATTGAGTCGATAATTCCCTGTGTTTTTTTGGCTTACTGCTCCCTTTTCCAGCCCCACTCCTTCACTGGCCACAAAAAATAATGATAACTATGTTGGTGATGTGGCCAATGATATAGTTCTCAGAGTGTGTCAGGGTCAGTGTTAGGAACAAGTCAGGCAGATTTCTTTAATCTGCTAAAAAAACACATTTATGACCAAAACAAAGTTACTCAAACAATGATGGAAAGAGGAATGACAAGAGGATATTGCAAATATGTACATTGATATTTTCCTTTGAAAAATACTGAGAAACACACACAGACACACACACACAGGCACACACAGACACACGCGCACACGTACACACACACACGTATTGTCGATAATAAACTGAAAAGCAAAATATCTGCAAAGTTAACTTGAAGGAACATTGTCCAAATATGATTCGAACGCATGACCAAAGGAAACATGAGAGTTTGACCCAAATGCTGTTCTATTTGTAGAGTCATCAAGTCCTACAGCATGGAGAGAGGCAGAGAGGCCCTTTGGCCCAAACTCGTCCATGCTGACCCAAGTATCCAACCACACTAAACTCATTCCCAGCACTTGGCCCACAGCATTCTCGACCTTTCCTGTCCATGTACTTGCCCAAATGCCGTTTAAATATCGTTAATACAAATGCTTCAACCACGTCCGTTGGCAGCTCATTCCCTTTGTGTGCCACTCTCTGTGTAAAGCATTTGCCATGAGCTTCCCTTTTATTCATTCCCCTCTCACCTTAATCTGATGCCCTCTCCTCCTCGATTCCCCAACTCTAGGGAAAAAAAAGGCTGGATATATCCTATCCATGTAAACTTCTGTATGATCCCTCTCAGTCTCCTATTCTCTGAAGAAAAAATTCATCGCTTGTCCAATCCCTCCCTATAATTCAGACTGTTGACTTCGAGCAACATTTTTGTAAATTCCGTCTGCACACATTCCAAATTAAAAACATCCTTCCGATTGCAATGTGACTAAAACTGAACACAACTCGACAAGTGCAGCCCCACCAACATACTGTATAACTGCAATGTAACTTCCGAACTGCTCTCCTCCATGTCCTGACCGATGCATGCTAGTGTGGCAAAAGCCTTCTTCACTGCCATGGCTAACTGTGACCCCACTTTCAGAGAACGGTGGATCTAAACTCCATGATCCCTCTGCTCAACTACACTCATTAAAGTCCTACCAATCACCATGAAACTCCTACCTTGATCTAACTTTGCCCAAATATTCCTCGGCCAACTTATCCAGTTTGATCAAGGACCTGCTACAATTTCTGATATACGTCCTCACTGTCCACGATACCACCTATTTTAGTGTCATCTTCAAGTTTCCTAACCATGCCTTGTACATTCGCAAGAATATCATTGATACAGATAACAAACAGCAATGGGCCCAGCAGTGACCCCTGAGGCACTTCATGTGTCACAGGCCTCCAGTCCGAGAGCATCCTTCCACTGTTAACCTCTGTTTACTACCATGAAGCCAATTGTGTGTCCAATTTGCCAGCTCTCTCTGGGATCCATGCGATTCTAACCTTCCAGAACAGCCTATCAATGGTAACCTTGTCAAAGGCCTTAGTGAAAACCATGCAGATGAGGTATACTGCCCTATCCTCATCAACATTACTGATCACTTCATGAATGAATTCAAACAAACTTGAGGTGCATGATCTTCCACTCATAAAGCCATTCAATCTTTCCAGTCTAAAAACATCTTTTAACAATAATTATTAAAATTAGTAATAACAAACTAATTAGAAAATAACAATAAGATGACATTTTCAGTGGAGAATACATTGTCCATGGTATGTGATATTGGAACGTGTATCATGGGCGAAGGGCAGAATAGATTTTGTCCCTGTGTCATTGAACTATGTTGAAAAAGGCAAGGGTGGCGTGGTGGCTCAGTGGCTAGTACTGCTGCCTCATGGTGCATGGATCCGGGTTTGGTTCCAGCTTCAGGTGACTTTCTGTGTGAAGTTTGCACATTCTCACTGTATTTGTGTGTGTTTCCTCTGGGTGCTCCATTTTCCTCCCACAATCCAAAGATGTATAGGTCAGGTGAATTGGCCATGCTAAGTTACCCATAGTGTTATGTGCATTCGTCAGGAGTAAATATAGGCTAAGGGAATGGGACTGGGTGGGTTACTGTTTGGAGGGTCGGTGTGGTCTTGTTGGGCCAAATGGCCTGTTCACATACTGTAGGGAATCTGTCAAAAAAACTATTTCTAAACAAACCTTATCTTTCCCAATGCATGTATATCTCATCCCTCAGAGTCTTCTCAAGTAACGTACCTACCACAGTTGTTAGGCTTCCTGGTCTATAGATCCCAGATTTTTCTTTGCTTCCCTGTCTAATTCCATCAAAATTCGCCTTGCCCCAAGTTTGAACTTGAACATGTGGAGCAGTTTTGTCCTTCTCCATAATTATTTAAAAATTAATAGAACTATGGTCACGGGTCCCAGAGTGCTCCCCCGCTGTCACCTCAATCACCTGTCCTGCCCTAGATCTTAGAGTAGGTCACGTTTCATCCCTTTCCGAGTTGCACCCAATACATACTGCTTGAGGAAACTATTCTGAACACAATTAATAAGTACACCCCATCTCAGTCCTCAATTCGATGTCATTCCCAGTCTGTGTTAGGAAAATTAAAATCTCCTACTCATGCAATCCTATTGGCCCTGCAAGTCTCCCCAGTCTCTCTACATATTTTTGTTCCCCTAATTCCTCGTTTACTATTTGGGGGCCTATAGTACAATCCAAATACTATCACCATTCCCTTCTTATTTATTAGCTCCGCAGAAAAATCCTCACAGGATGATCCATCAGTTATTTTATCTCTGTTTACTGCTGTGATACTCGCCTTAATCAAAAATGAAACTCCCCATCCCCTCCTTCCACCGTCTCTGTCCCACATAAAACACCTGTACCCTGGTACATTAAGCTGTCAGTGCTGTCGCTCCCTTATCCATGTTTCAGTAATGGCTATAATATCCCAGTTCCACGTACCGATCCATGCCCTGAGTTCATCGGCCTTACATGTCAGCCATCTTGCATTGGTTCCCTTCCAGCTCAGGTACAACCCGTCCTTCCTGAACACGCCACCTTGCCCCACAAGAGATCCCAGTAATCCAAAAATCTCTGCCCCCCTGCACCAATTCTTTAGCCACCCCTTCATCTGCCATATCCTCCTGTTCTTACCTTCACTGGCATAGAGCACTGGAAGTAACCTGGATATTACCACTTTCATGGTCCTATCGTTTATCCTTTTCCCGAGCTCTCTACAATCACTCTGCAGGGTGTCATCACTATTTCTAACTGTGTTACTCTGTCCTTTGTACCAATGTGCACAATGACTTCTGGCTGCTTCCCCACCACTACACCCCCCAACCCCCAACCACCCCTGGTGAGAACGTTCTGCAGCCGATCTGAGACATCCTGGACCCTGGCATGTGGGAGGCGACACACCACTCCGGATTCCCATTTGCAGCCACAGAATCTCCTGTCTGTTCCCCTCACTATTGAGTCGGATAATTACTTCTGTAGTTATTCTGCTTGCACTGCCTTCTGACAATGGGATTTCTTCATGAAACAGTTGAATTTGGCTGAACTGTTTTGCTTCAGGTAATGGGGAGATTCCAATGAATCCTCATCAGGAATCGCCCATTAGTGGGAAAGACGACTGGGCTTTTCTCACTCCACACATTGCTGTGATGAGCGATAGGGAAACAGAAAGGGAACAATAGAATGTTTCTCCACAGATAGGCTACATTTTCCATCTGTAAGTTCAATCAGTAACGTTATCAGTCCCACACTGGACTCAGTAACCTCTTTTGAACATTGTCCAAACTGTATGACTCCGTCACATTCTCGACTCCAGGTAAGTGCGTTATTGCAGAATCAATTCATGAACAATAAGTGTCATAATTGTTTTGAAGGTGTGTTAATTTGTGCTTACATGATGTAAAAATAAGCTTTTCATGTCTTCACAATATCTGTGTTCAAATGAATATTCTTAAACATACACAGTAATTGCTGGAAAAGCTCAGCTTATCTGTCAGCATGTAGTATTAGAATTCAGAGTTCAATTTTTCGGTCCAATGATCTTTCCTTTGAACCTGACTTATTCTTAAAGTGGTTCCCCAGTTTTATTCTCCCACACAAGAAGAAATATCCATCCGGTCTTCACCAACTACACTCTTCTCAACGTCCTATATGTTCAATACAACATCCCTCATTCTCAGGCTGAACTGTTAATTCTTCATAACGTAATGCCTTCATCCCAAGAATGAGTAAAGAGAAACATTTTTGAGATGTTTCGAAAGCAATTTTCTTTTGTTTCCAGTTTAGACAATTATAACTAGACATAATACAACAGATGTAATCTCAGCAATGCCCTGGACTGATGCAGAAATCAGCGCAACACCCCTTGCACGAAACAGGATCACGACATTTACCTTCCAAATCACTTGCTACATCTTCAGGTTAATTTGATGTGATTCATGTACTAAGACACACAAATACCTCTGTACCACTGAGTTCTGCATTCTCCTTGCATTTAAATAAATTTCTGCTGCTTCGTCTTTTCCACAAAACAGAAAATTCCCATCACATATATATTGCACTGTTTTTTTTTCTGCTGAAGATTTGCTCACAGCCGTCCTCTGTCTGTATGCCATTGCTTGTTACTGTGCCCTCCCCAGTCTGTGTCCCATTGCAGACGTTCTGCACTCCCACTGTCTGTATCCCATTGCAGAAGCAGTGCCCTCCTCCGTCTGTATCCCATTGCTGATGCTCTACCTCCCCGTCTGGATCCAATAGCAGACCCTCTGCCCTCACCCATCAGTATCCCATTGCAGACGCTCTGCGCGTCTCCAGTCTGTATCCCATTGCAGACGCTATGCCTCCCCTGTCTGTGTACCTTTGCAGACGCTCTGCCCTCCCCCTGTCTGTTTCCCATTGCAGACGCTCTGTCTCCATTTGACATCTTATTGAATGACTAACCTGGTGCATGAGCAAACTGAGCTCCATCTCCTTCATCCGGTTCATTAGAATAGATTGTAATTAGTTGATGACCTCATACAGATCCCTGAAGATTTCCACTTGTTACAGCTTTCCAAACACAAAATGAGTAATGATCTATACACTGCATTTCCTGACAGCTACCCAGGGCATCCCTGCTTCTGCATAACAGCCTGGAATGGTTATATGGCGTCCTCCTGTGCTGTGTAATTTACTGAGTACTTCATTCTGTTTGGTGGGGTCTGTTTAGTGCAGCCCATTTTGCTGCAGACCCTTATAGACGCAGAACTATTTCAGCGCAGCTCATATTTATTCCTTTTCAGGCTTCGAAAAAAAAATTAATCTAAGCAATAAGAATAAAAATAATGTTTATTCCCTTCAGTAAAAATGGTAAAAAGACACTTGAGTAAGTATAACATTGACTCAGAGTTTTCTTTCAGAGCTAAAATGATAATTGGTCTTGCATTTATTCACATTGAAAACATTCATGAAGCTATTGAACATTTGACTGATGCGCTTCCAGATTAATTGCAACCGCTGCTGGACTGGTTCGTGGATATCTATGGAGGTAAAGATTACGCAAAGAAAATGGTCGGCATCCACCGCTTTTTCCAGTTGGAATGTGGAACTTATATGAAAGACCTTGAAACAATGAGGACAAAACAGACAATAATGCAGAAGCTGCCCACAGGAGATGACAATGCGAACTTGATGTGGAACATCCAGTTATTTGGAAATATATTGACAGTTTACGAAAAGTTCAGAGAGGAAGGGACATTTACTATGAGCATCTGATAGCAGGGCATGATATTCCGTTGAAATTAAAGAAGCAGATGCTAGAATACAAACACTGGTAAGAAGATTTAGTGAGAGAAATGATGTCGAGTATTTACGAGGGATTGCCCATAATTTTGAATAAGCGTCATATTTTAGATTTTTCGTAATGAACTTATATCATTTTTTTTTCTTTTTAACATTATTACTGAAGAGAATAAACATTATTTTTATTTTTAGTCTTTCATTGATGCTTTTAACTAAGCCTGAAAAGTGAGAGAGCTGAGATTGTAAATGCCAGCGAGTTTAAATTGAGAATTGCTCTTTACTGAACATTGCTGCTTACTTGGTTGGTGGGACGTCGATGTTTCAGAATCTCCACACAAGGTGTCCTGGTTCTCTCTTGATCTTTTCAGGATCCTCCCCACATGCGAGGTCGAGGGTGAGGGAACGGATATTGGGCACTCTAACGCCCTGCGTGGCCCTTTATGTCCTATTCCAGGATGTTTCTTCTGGAATGAGAGAATAGGAGGGACGGAGTGAGGGTGGGAGTGGGTTTCCATGCTGTAAATGCTGGTGTAGGGGAAGGGGGGAAGGATGAGATGTCCGGAGGGAGTCTGACCACAGTGTTGTATCCATGCAGTGGTATTAGTGTGCGTGGCTATTGCGTCAGAGACAGAAAAAGTGGGGGAAGCAAGGTGCTGAATTCAGCTGTGAGTGTGGTCGTGCTTGAGCCTTATTTGGAGATAGAGTGTGAGCCTTGTTCGGGGACAGGTGTTATAACAGATATACAGTGAGTGCAAGGGAACAGAAGAATATGGTGACACCTATCCTGGCAAAGTGGGGGAAAAGAATATTGATGCTTGTCCTGTATTGCTGACCAATTCTTCAGATCATCTCAGCGTTGAGGTGAGTCTCCCTGAACGTCTTGTCCAAGTCTATCGCTAATCACGCCACAGACCCTTTCCCTCACTTCCCATAGTATCAGCTTGGATGGATGTTACAAATAGCAAGGTGAAGCAAACATTAGTGTGTTATATAACAAAACCAAATCTGTCACGAAAATACTTTACAACATATGCTATGAAAATTAGGTATGCAAGTATATGCAAGGGTCAGCAATGACACAGTGATATTATCGCTGGGATCTTCACCAAGAGACCCAGGTAATATTCTGGGGACATGAATTCAAATCATGCCATGGCAGATGGTGGAATTTGAATTCAATATGTATCTGCAATCAAGGGTTTATGATGACCACGAATCCAATGTCGATTATTGGAAAAACTCATCTGGTTCACTGATGTCCTTGAGGGAAGGATACTGCTGTCCTTGAGAGAAGGATACTGCTGTCCTTACCTGGTGTGGCCTGCATGTGACTCCAGACTCAAGGCAACGCTGCCGACTCTTAACTGCCCTCTGGCATGGGCAATAAATACTGGTTATCCAGTGACGCCCTCATCCTGTGAATGAATAACAAATAATCGTGGTGCTGCAATAATAATAGATGGTCTCAAGTTGCACCAAAACTGCAGTGACTGCTAATACTGTGAACAAAACCTTCCGTAACTATGTATTAGGTAGGCTGAACAGTATGTTGTTAACCAAACTAGAGAGCAGGTTATTTCAAATTTGGTGTTGTATTGTCAGGAGGACTAATTAATAACCTTGCTCTGAAGCAGCTTTGGAGGAATCGTAACATCAATATATTGCATGTTTACACAGCGTTTGAATACATTGTCAAATGTTTGAACATTCTGGTCAAACATTATGGAAACCTGGAGGCTAGAGGGTCAAGTTCGCTCCAATGAATTGGGGAAGTAAAATATAACATTCAAAGGTAGAAGCAATGATTGTGAGAGTCATAGAGTCCGACAGCACGGAGAAAGGCCCTTCAGCCCAAACTGGTCCATTCCAAACAAAATGTCCATTCACATTAACCCTATTTCCCTGCCCTTGCCACGTATCCTTCTTATTCTTTCCTATCTGTGTATTTGTCCAAATGCATTTTAAATTTTGTGAATGTACCTCCCTCAACCACTTCTGCTGGCAGCTCATTCCATGTGCAGACCACCTGTGTGTAAAAGAAATTGCCCCTCAGGTTCCCTTTTACTCTTTCCCCTCGGATCTTAAATTGATGCCTTCTAGTCCGTGATTGCCCAATCCTGGAGGGAAAAAAGACTGAGAGCATTCACTCTGTCCATGATTCTCATTATCCTGTACATTTCTATCAGATCCCCCTCAGTCTCATACACTCTAAAGTAAAAACTCCTAGCTTGCCCAACCTCTCACTGTTTCTCAGACCATTGAGTCTGGGCAACATCCTTGTAAATTTCTTCTGCACTATTTCCAGTCAAATAACATTCTTCCTATAGCAAAGTGAACAACACTGAACATAACACAACCAGTATCCTGTATAACTGCAACATAACTCCCTAATTTCGATACTCATTACTCTGACTGATGAAGGCCAGTGTGCCAAATGCTTTTTTCACTGCCCTATCTTCCTTTGACTCCACCTTCAGAAAACCTTGAACCTGAATTCAAAGGTCTCTTTGTCTCAATACACTCCTTAAGACCCTGGCATTCACCATGAAATTCCTACCTTGATTTGACTTTCTAAAATGCAAGAACTGACACTTATCTGTAAATATGTATACAATATACATGCATGAAACAAACAGTAATAGTCCCAGAACCGACTCCTGAGGCATTCGAGTCATTACAGGCCTTCAGTCTGATACGCATGCTTCCACTATTACTCTATGTTTCCTACCATCAAGCAAATTTTGGATCTGATTTGCCAGCTCCCCCTCAATTCCATATGATCTAAACTTCCAGAGCAGCCTACCATGTGGAACCTGACTGAAGGCCTTACTGAAATCCATATACATTACGTATACCACCATGACCTTGTCAAAGTTACTGGACATTTCACCAAAGCACTCTCACAAATTTTTAAGCCATGATTCCCCCATGCACAAAGACGTGCTGACTGCTCATAATCACACCCTGTCTTTCCAAATGCATGTATATCGTCTCTCTCAGAATCTTCTCAAGAAACCTACCTACTAGAGATGTCAGGTTTACTGGTCTATAGGTTCCAGGTTTTTCTTTGTCGCTCTTCTTGAATAAAGGCACAGCATTCGCTACCCTCCAGTCCTCCAGGACCTCAGCCGTTGGCTACCGATGATACAAAAGTACTAACCAGGGCCCCCACTATTAATTCTCTGTCCTCGTGCAGTCTTCCTGAATGTATCTGGTCAGGACCAGGGGATTTATATAAATACTACAAAGTCTGAAAGATATGTCTACTTATTTCAGGTGAAAACACCAAAGAGTGAGTCAGTGACTTAATGATGACTAACATAACAAATTAAAGAATATATTAATCACAGGAAGTGAGTTCAGAAGAATTCCAGACATTGTGGAATCCTAAGAATTGTCAGAAAATTGCAATCCAGAAAAGGAGGGCCATGAAACTGATCAGGAAATCAAAGAGCGAACGTGCGTGCAAACAAACAGGAACACAAAGACTGCAAAAATCTATGATCTATATTTCGAAAGAAAAAAAAACAAGGTCAAATGTGGAAATTTGCAATCGGGAGAGACGAGTTTATGGTGAATAACAGGGAAATGGCAAAGGAAATGACCACTTACTTTACATCTGTCTTAATGGAGTAAGACCCAGAAAATCACCGAGAAATACGAAGTGATTGTATAGGACTTGTGGAAGTAAAGACATAAAGTCAACTCAAGGCAATATTGGACATGTAGCTGGATTGAGCATTGCTAAGCTTGACAAACCAGATGTACTTCATACCAAAATCTTCAGAAATAAATCACGAATAGAAGTATTGATTGCATTGTCGATGACTGCGTTCTATTTTCCTGTACATTCTGCAGAGTCTGGAAGCTAGTGGAGATAAATGAACATGAGTAAACGTGATCCAAGCACTATAGATGAATGGAAGGGATCCAAGCATCTACAAAGAGAAGAAGAGACAGTGTGGAGAACTGCTGACAAATTAACTTGACATTTGTCGGGAAACTGTTGGAATCTATTATATAGGATGTGATATTGGATATTTAGACATTAACAGCAACTTTGGAGAGACTCAGTATGCATTTCTGAAAGGGAAATCATACTTGACAAACTTTGGAATTGTTTGAAGTTGATTCTTACAGCATAGATAATGGGGAACCAGTAGAATTGGCATATTTTAGATTTCAGAAAGCTTTCTATAAGAACTCACACTGTGAGTTCGAAAATACAATGATGTGAAGGGTATTTGGAGGAATATATGTCAGTGTAAACTTAAAGTTTGGTTTGCCTTCCTTTAAGGGAGTCAGAATGTGGATGTAAAGACATGTTGAAGCAGTTTCACAGAGTGTTGTTGAGACTGTACCTGGAGTATTGAGAACAGTTTTGGTGACCACATCTAAGAAAGAATTTATTGACCACAAAGGAAGTGTAATGGACATTATCCAGATAAATCCCACAGATGGCGAGATTGCGTGATGAGGAAACTCGGCCTGTGTTCTCCAGAGTTTCAACGAATCAGCGGTGGGTCACTGTGAACTTATAAAACTCACAAAACATACAGCAAATTGGATTTTAACAGGAAATTTATCAGGCTGTCTAATTCATATTCAAGGCAAATAATGACAGGATAAGGGACAAACCATTGAAGACTGCAATAAGAAGGAAATTCCGTGCGTGGAGGGAACTGACAAAAACAAGGGCAAGGCAGGACAAAAGAAAAAAAGAAAAAAGAATACAAGCATGGACTACTTTCTAAACGGTGAGAAAATTCGTAAAGCCAAAGTACAGACGGATCTGGGAGTGCTAGTTGAGGATTCTCTAAATGTAAACATGCAGTTTGAGTCCGGGATTAAGAAAGTGAATGCAATGTTGTCAATTATCTCAAGAGGGTTGGAATATAAAATCACCATTGTACTACTGAGACTGTACAGAGCTCTGGTTAGTCCCCATTTGGAATACAGTGTCCAGTTTTGGTCCCCACACCTCTGGAAGGACATACTGGCACTGGAACGTGTCCAGCGGAGATTCACACTGATGATCCCTGGAATGGTATGTCTAACATATGAGGAACGGCTGAGGATCCTGGGATTGTATTCATTGGAGTCTAGAAGATTAAGGGTAGATCTAATAGAAACTTACAAGATAATACATGGCTTGGAAAGGGTGGACGCTAGGAAATTGTTTCCGTTAGACGAGGAGACTAGGACCAGTGGACGCACTCTTAGAATGAGAAGGGGTAAATTCAGAAAAGAAATACGGAGACATTTCTTCAGCCAGAGAGTGGTGGGCCTGTGGAATTCATTGCCACAGAGTGCAGTGGAGGCCGGGACACTAAACGTCTTCAAGGCAGAGATTGATAAATTCTTGATGTCACAAGGAATTAAGGGCTATGGGGAGAATGCGGGTAAGAGGAGTTGAAATGCCCATCAGCCATGATTGAATGGCGGAGTAGATTCAATGGGCCAAATGGTCTTACTTCCGCTCCTATGTTTTATGGTCTTATGGACAAGATTACAGAGAATCCCCAGATAATCTACAAGTGTGTCAAGCGGAACAGAATAGCCAGTGAACTCGTAGGACTCATTCGTAACTTGCCAAGTTGCATCTAAATCAACTTTAGCAGTAGGAGAAAGAGGGGAGTTGTAGAAGGCTGTTTGTGTGACTGGAGGCTATTGTCCAATGCTGAACCACGGACATCAGTGCTGGGTCCCTTATTATTTGTGATTCGGAGGTGCTAGTGTTGGGCTGCGTTGGACAAATCTAAAAATAGCATAACACCAGACCATAATCTAACAGGTTTATTCAGCAGCATTAGCTTTCGGAACACTGCTGCTTCATCAACGTGCACAACCACGTGATGTAACTGATGTTGAGAGATTTTTATCCTTATTATTTGTGGTATTCATAAATGATGCAGCTGTGAATATGGAGGAGGGATGGGGTGTGTAATAAATAAGTTTGGATTTGATACAAAGATTGGCCGGGTGGTTGGCAGTGAGGAGGAAGGCCTTATGTTACAGGTAGATACTGATGGAATGGTCAGATGGGTGGATCAATGGCAGATGGAATGCAACCCTGATAAATATGAAGTGATGCATTTTGGAAGAAGGATTCAGTCAGGGGAGTACTCAATGTATGGCAGCACACTAGAAAACACAGAGGGTGCTTCTCCAGACACCGCTGAATGTGTCTGCACAGGTTAATACACAATCTGGGAAAGGCTAGGGGATTGTAAATATAGCCTTTATTAATGGAGGCATAGATTAGAAGAACTATGTGGAACTTTGGTGAGGGCAAGATGGAAAACTGTGTGTAGTTCTGGGAACGACATTACAGGAAGGATGTGATTGTAGTGGAGGCGGTGCAGAAATGTTCCCTTGGATGGAGCATATCAGCTATGGAGAGAGGCTGGATACCCTCAGGTTGTTTAGTTTGGAGGAGAGAAGGCTGCGAGGTCTGTGATTCAGAAGGATAGGATTACGAGGTACATGGACAGGATGGATAGACAGCAGCTGTTGTGTTACTCAAAGGGTCACACTTGAAAAGTGAAGGATTTACGGTTTAGTGAAGATTTGAGAATTGTTTTTCAACCAGAGCGTGTTGGGGTCTGGAATGCACTTCTTGTGAGTGGAGTTGTCATGCTAACCTCAAACCATTAGAAACGACACTGTTGTGCACTTCAAATGCTTTAAGATTCACGGCTAAGGTCTTATGTTGGAAAGTGGGCCGAATGTAGACTGTGCTGTATTTCTGGTAGTGCAGAGTCTGTGCTTATGTGATTGTATGGCTGTGGAAGGTCCATCATTGAGTAGCTTAAGGTAGGAATTGATGGGTTTCTGAAGATTATCTTAATAAAGTTGCTAAGAGAGAACTTGTAATATTTTCTGGAAATATGTCAATGGCAAAATTAAGAGAAAAATGTTGCAGATTTCTTACAGTCTGATACCAGATAATTGAGGACCGGGAAATAGCAGAACTATGGAGCAAATACTTTAGTTATGCCTTCACAGAAGAAAACAAAACAAAAAAGAAAACTTCCTAGCAATACCAGGGAATTTCCGTCTTGTGAGAAAAGGGGAATAGAATGTAAATAGCAACTAAACAGTTTAGAGACAGTATTGGACTGAAATTAATGGGCATAGACAAAGTCAACAGAGATTTGTGAAATGGGAATCATATTTGATAAAGTGGCTTTTAGTAAAATTATGTAGGAGGTATCAATGCCATGCGAGTGGATTATCAGAAAGATTTTTGATAAAGCCCCAAGCCTATTGTGCAAATTCGAATCCTATGGGACTTGGGCTAATATATGGTCATAGATTTAGAAGGGAGAGCTGGCGGGAAACAGTGAGTAGGAATAAAGCCATGCTTTATTTTTAAATGGAAGGCTTGGAGGATATTGTACGGATCGTGTCTTGGGCTCCAGCTATTTCCAATAGACTTCATATCTTTGGGTGAGGGGCGCAAATGCAATATTCCCAAGTCTGCTGACAGCACTAAACAATGTCAGCCTGTGAGTGGATGAGGAGGATATAAAAAAGCTCCAAGGTGACTGAGACAAATGGAGTGACTGTGCAAATACGTGGTAGATGGAGAGCAATGGGAGAGATGAGATGTTGTGTACTTTGATGGGAACAATGGGAACAGCCTCTCATTTGAAAAAGGAGTGTTTGAAAAATGTTGCACTATAAATGAACTTAAGCTGCATTTTTGTTTATTTCTGCGTAGCCCTCCGAGTCCATGCAGGGCAGTGAGTTCTGAGGGCAGAAGTCAATACTGGGAATGGCATTGGCACGCTGACCATTGTATGTAGGCCCAGCACGTGGGGAACTGTAACTTTGAAAGGAATCTGGATCTCCCTGTACACCAACCACTTAAAGCAATATTGCAGGAGCATTAAGCAGAAAGGAAGAAAAATGCGGTATTCAGCTTCATTTCAGGGGGATTTGAGTACAGGAGTAAATGTATCTTACTGCAGCTGTACAGGGCCTTAGTGAGACGGCGTCTCGAACATTGTGCAGCATTATGTGCAGTTTTGGTCTCTTTTCCTAACAGATGACAAACCTGACATTGAGGGAGAGCAGCAAAGGATGACCAGACTGATCACTGGGATGATAGACTTGTTGTGGGAAAAGAGGTTGGGGCAACTGGACCTGTATTCAATGGGGTTTAGGAAAATTAGTGGAAATCTCAGTGAAATTATATAACACTCTGACAGGGCGAGACAGATTAGAAGCAGGGATGGTAATTCCTGTGGCTGGGACGTCTAAACCAAGGGGCCACAATATTAGGTACAGACAGGTCACTTTGCATTGAGATGAGAATAAATGCCTGCACTCAGAGACTGGCGAACCAGGGGTACTCTCTCCCAGATCAGGCTGTGGAAGTCAAGGGACTGAATATAAATAAGGATTTCTGGAAACTAAAGGGATAGGGAGAGAGCAGGAGTATGGTGTGAAGATAGAAAATCAGCTATCATTCCAAGTTGTTCTCCAATAACGCAATAACTGTGTTTCTGTGCAACCGGTGTTGTACAAAATCGTACAATATTAATAATGAGGTCTATGGAAAAAAGAAGGTAAGTTGTGAACCCACAAAAATATAGTAAAAACCAATAATTAAATTTGATCTAACACACAATAGGACAGTCTAAATAAGTCTTTAAATTACATGTTGTAATGGAACAGTGCTGTAAATGTAACGCTTTCACGCGACAGTCACTCACTGGAGCACCGTACCTTTCACTACAATCTTCACCAGAAAGCGCGCGGGGGCTGACAGACCATGTGATGCTGATGCCGAATTTCAGTTCTCTCCAAGATTCTCCCCACAGTTTGAAATAAAGTTCTTTTGAAATAGAGACTACAATTCCCAGTTTCAGGCTCAGATTCAAAGCCTGCAGATTCAATTGCATTCCTGTTTTTGCTGAACACATTGACTGTACCTTTTGTAGACAGAGGGTTTCTGAGGCTGGGTTTGCTGTTCAGCTGCTGCCCGACAAGGAATCGCGTCACAGTGAACGCCAGTTCACTTTTTAGAAAAAGGTTCATGAATTGCATTGCAGCCTAATTGTATTTAATCAACACGCGTTATCGGTGAACTGCCTGTCCATAGAATGGAGGTGCAAAACTGATGGGCTGAATGGACTACAGCAGTTCTCATTTTATGTTTCACAATGTTTAAACATATTAAGGGATATGTATATTGTATGGGGAAAACTGCGTTGAGGAGATTTTCGGCCATTAAATAGAATAGATAAAGCTCAATCAGCTGTATGACATATTCCTTTACCGATGCTTCTGTGCAGTGTGTGGGAAAGCTCTGTAAACGTTGTCACAAGCTCTCAGCTGTTAGGAAGGAGGTCTCTGCAGGGTCAACAGGATTGTGTTTCCCATTCCCTTTTCTGATAACGAAGCTGGTGCCGGTTGTTCTCTCCAGGTTTATCCTTTAAGACCTCAGAGCAGTTTGATACAATTGAGTGCCTTCCTTGGCCGTTTCAGAGACCATTGAAGAGTGTATCACATGTCTGTGTGTCTGGAGTTACTTTTAGGCCAGACAGGAAAGCAATGGGGATTCACTTCCTGAAAGTCCACTGGGTAAGGAGATCGACATCTATAATCGACAGTGAACACAAGATCACTATTACAGACACCAGATATTAGATCTTGATATTTTATTAATTGTTTTTAAATTGTACCAGTTGCCAGAGAATTATCCTGGTATGGATTAACAATCCAATGACAATGCCACAACAGCACCATCTCCATATGGGGGCCTATTGGAAACCACACTAAACCGATTATTTCTGTGCTGTGTGACAGCTCTATCAAAAATAACCCCAACCAATTTGATTATCGTGATGGGAGTGAGGGCGTGGTAATTGGTCTGATTGTAATTATTCCCTTCTTAGGGAATGGTACATAGTTGAGTAATTACCCACATTGCCAGGGAGTTGTCAGAGTTGGAGCTGGAATGAAACAGCTTCCTCAGGTACACGGCTTGTTGTGTAGCAAACATCCTCAGTCCTATTGCAGGAATGGTGTCAGGGCCAAATGCCTTTGTCGTATCTACAGTGTCCAGCTGTTGCTTCATGTCACGTGCAATAAATTGAATTGGTTGAAGACGGGCATCTGTAATTCTGCGGGCATCATAGTGAGGGTGAGGTGGGTAATCGACTCAAAACTTCTGGCTGAGGATGGTGCAGATACTGCATCTTTTACATGGATGCACCGGGCTGTTCCATTATTTAGGATGGAGATATTTGTGGAGTCCTCTCTTCCAGTAAGTAGTTTAATGGTTCATCAACTTTTATGCATGGATTTGACAGGACGACAGAGCTTAGATCTGATCTGTTAGTCTTGGGATCATCTCTCTCTCTGTATCAGATGTTAGTCCTCCTGTTTGTCGTGTAACCAGTCAAGTGCGGTAGCTTTAATGGATTGTCATCAGGTTTAGGTGCACGTGATTCCGACCCGACCATGTTCACCCACACTCGTCACTGACCAATTGATCGGTTTGATGGAAATAGTAGACGGGTGGACTACCCTGGGGGAAACGTTACAGGTTGTCATTGAAATCTACCGCATCAGATAATAACCAAGTTTTAGCTGCAATATCTACAATTCAATTCTACTGACTGTTCCCCTCCCCCCACCCAGTTCACACCGAGACTCATTCACCCAACAGCCCTGTATTCAGTGACCTACTCTGATTTCTGATGCGGAAATACTTCAATTTTCATTTTCTCATTCTGCTGGAAGTCTTTCCTTGGTGTCACACCTCCAATTTGTTACATAAACAATATCCATTTAAGGTACTAATCTGAAACGTTTCCTTTCAGTAGTGCCATCTTCTGTATTAGAAATGAATGTGTTTCCTTCTGTTTTTCTCCTTGACCATGAATCAGAGCACTGCAGTATCAGTGGTGCCAGCCTTGTCACCATGCCTTATTCTTCAGTTCCCAGTGTATGGCGCTCTATGGTGGACAGGATGTTTGGGCATCTTTGACAATATGTCGTTGGAAATTGTTCAAAAACAGAAATTGCTGAAGAAATTGTGAAAGATGCTGCAGAATTTTCTGGAGTGAATGTAGAGTTAAAATATTAGGTCCAAAGAAACTTCTATAAAGTTTTTTTTTAAATTTTCATTTCCAGTATCCATAATTATTTGTTGAATTTAAAAATTGTTCTGTGCCGATTCATTTCTGGAGATACTCAGCAGGTCTGTCAACGTCTGCAGCGAAAGAGAAACAGAGTTAGCGTTTCCAGTCCAGTGTGACAATTCTTCTAAACTGAATACAATTGCAAAATGGTCTTTTAATCCCTTGCCAGATGTGGAGGATGGGTGACAGAGAAAAGAGGGTGGGGCAAAGGGAAAACGGGCTTTTAGCAGCGGTGAACGAGAAGATTCTGTATAACGGGTCGAATTTAAGGTGTGAATGGAGGAAAGGGGTTCTCTCTATTGAATGCAAGATAAATAAAACACAACCACACAAAGTCATACGGAGACCAGGAGGGAGAATGTGGACCATGTGGTATTATATAAATCTGGCCACAGAAACGTTTTCACTGTCGTGATCATTACCCCCTTTAGACAAAGGATTTCAGGTGCTTGACTTCTTATTGGCACGAGTAAGCGTTTCATGCTACCTTAGCATTGTAATATGGAGAAAAACAAATCACAGTATGACGTTTGGGCTGAGTGTTCGTTACCTGTCATTTTTAATATTGTTTCAGTTTTGCAGTGCTTATCTTTAAACGCTTGTTCTTGAAGTTAGCATCAGATGGAGTGTAGGATGTTGAGGAGTGACAATATAGAAACTTATAAAATCATGAGAGGTATGGATAGGGTGAATAGCCAAGGTCTTTTCCAAAGGGTAGGAGAATCCAAACATAGAGGGAATAGGTTTAAGTTGAAAGAGAGTAGATTTAAAAGGGACTAAAGGGCAGCTTTTTTACACAGAGGGGGTTTTGGGTATGCAATGAACCTCCAGAGGAATAGTGGGAGTTGCAAGTACAGCTACAACATTTAAAACTCATTTGGATAAACATATGAATGGGAAACATTTAGAGGCCCATGGATCTAATGAAAACAGATGGGACTAGTATAGTTTGGAAAATCTGGCAAGCATGGACATTTAGAAAAGCTTCACGCAGAGTCAGGGTGGGTTTGTGAAAGGGAAATGATATTTTGCCCTGTAAAATCATGCAAAGTATTTCTGGAGACGCCTGTAAATGTAAGAAGTGGACTTGATAAAGGGGATCTGGTGGACACGAGGCTTTCCAGAGATTTTCCACAAGGTATTACAAAACAAAAGTTCTTACACAAAACAGGAGCTCCAGGACGTCGGATACTGTATTAACATTGGATGATTATTGTTTAACACATAAATCAGAGAGTCAGGATTAATGGATCTTTATGGTAAAGGTGTATCTGCTGGAGGACCACAAATATCAGTCTGACGGCATCAGTTATTTACAATCTACATTGATAGCCTGAAGGAGGGTGCTGATTGCAATATACATCCGAGTTTGAGGATAACACTGAGGATCAAAAGGCAGGCTGTTACTTAATGGAGAAGACTTCCAGAAAAGGAACAGTACAAAGGGTTTGAAGTCTTCCTTGTATAAAACATAAAGTCAGCATGATGATGCAGCAAGTAGCTTGGTTGGTACATGAGGCGGTTTCCTGGGAAGAAAGGCTTGTGTTATTGAGAATCTCTAAAATGGTGAGGCGATAATTCTTCGGGGTTTAAATGAATGAGGAGTGATAATGCTGAAACCTGCAAGACATAGAAGGGATTGGAGAAGGTAGATGTTGAGAAGTGTTTTTCCATTCTTGAGCAAAGTGTCGAACTCGATGATATAGATACCGAATAAGGAACATCGATTTCAATCTGAGATGCAGAGTCATGATTTCTCTCTGAAGGTAGCGAATGTCTGGAATTCCCTAACTCGGAGACGTGTGGAGGGATACAAGGAGTCGGCAAGAGAGTGGAGTTGAGCCCTGGAGTAGATCAGCCATGTTCTTATTAAATGACAGGGTTAGCTTGAGGGGCCGATTGACCTACTCCTGTTCCTATTTATTCATTTCGCATGTTATGCTTTTGGAAGGTAACGGGTTATTTTCCTGAAAATCGTATTGTACAATGTTGTATTCAGGGAGAGCAGAGGATTTGTTGTTTTAACCCTGGGTGGGGGGTATGGGGTTGTATTCCCAGCGTATCTGGGTCTGCAACATGACCCACATCTGGAGCCGAAGTTACAGAGAGGGGAAGCCTGGAAACAGGGACTGGGGGGTGGGGGTGGTGGTTACTTCCTGATCAAGCCTGGATTTTCCAAGTACATTTCCAAAACTACACCTAACCATCGGAGTGGCCTCGATCTGCTCCTGTTTAGCATGTCCGAGGGCTGAATGGAACATCAGAACATAGGGCTGAGGGACACAAGTGGGCCATTCGGCCCTTTGACACTACTCCACCAGTAAATAAGGTCATGGCTCATCTCATTGTGATCCCAGCTGCACATTTCTTTCCATGCCCCATTATCCCTGATTCACCTGTCCATGGAAACTCAGACAAAGCCAGCTTCGATGTAATACAAAAGGTCCAGCCACCCCAAACTTCTGGGAAAGAGAATTCCCACTTGACTGAAATCCCACTTTGTGGATTTATCCTAATTCCTGCTCTGACGGATGTCGGAGGGTGTCACTGTTTCCTTTTCCTGTCCCATTCCTCCACTGCTGACACCACATTTTAAATGTAACCAGGTTGGTGATATGGCCGATGTTAACGTTCTCAGACCGAGTCAGGTTCAGTGACAGAAACAAGTCAGGCAGATTTCTTTAGTTAGCCACAAGCAACTAATAGAACTAACGGAACTAACTAATAGAACTAACGGTGGATACGTGGTTAGCACTGATACCTCCCGTTACCAAGTAGCTGCGTTCAGTTCCAACCTCGGGCAACCCTCTATGTGGATTTTGAACATTCTCCCCATGTCTGTGCGGGTTTCCTCCCATTGTCCTTAGAGCGATTGGCCATGATAAATTGCCCATAGTGCCCAGGGATGTGTCGGTTAGATAGATTAGTCATGGGAAATGCAGGGTTACATGGATAGAATAAGGGGGGAGGTCCGGGGGGATACTGTTCCAAGGGTCAATGTGGACATGATGGACGGAATGTCCTGCTTCCACGCTGTGGAGATTCAATAAAAACAAGAAGAAGTTTGGACTATACAAACACCCAGTGGGTATCTATTTGATCACTCTCCTCTAGGTTTTGTATGTTTCAATAAGATCGCCTCTCATTCCAAGAGTAACCTGTTAAAGCCTTCATAATATAAGACCAAAATTCCTGGAATACATGAAGTGAAACATCTCCGAACTGCTTCCAATTTAATTATATCCTTTCTCAGGTAAGGAGGCAAAAATAATCTCTCACACAGATGAATTTATTTTTTGTTTTCTCAATGGTGAGAGTATTTGGAACTCTCTTCCTTGCTAGAGCATTGGAGGCAGAGATATTGAATATGTTTGAGGCACAGACAGAAGGTTCATAAATAATAACGGAGTCAAGGATTATCGAGGAATGGCAGGAATGTGCAGTGTTGGGGAAATGCTGACAGTGGTAAAAATCACACTGCTCCAGCACATCCAGGAACATAATGCAAAATGAAATGATAATATCGATAAAATGTTAAGGGGAAATACAAGATGGTGGTGATCTGAAAGGTCTTCTTTGTTGGGCTCTGCATCACAGCACGGGCAAATTGGTTCCCTAACCCACTCCATCCCAGCCATTTACTTAAAATGTTGTGGTTCTGTTCGCCGAGCTGGGAACTTGTGTTGCAAACGTTTCGTCCCCTTTCTAGTGATATCCTCAGTGCTTGGGAGCCTCCTGTGAAGCGCTTCTGTGATCTTTCCTCCGGCATTCACCTGATGAAGGAGCTTCGCTCCGAAAGCTAGTGTGCTTCCAATTAAACCTGTTGGACTATAACCTGGTGTTGTGTGATTTTTAACTTTGTACTCCCCAGTCCAACACCGGCATCTCCGAATTTTGTTTATTAATGATCAGTAATTCGTGTTCTTCCTCTCTCTAGTTCAAATGTTGCGACAGTGTGTTCTGAGTAATGATGTGCTCGAATGGTCTACCTGGAGCATTAAGGTCAGCCATTGGCCAGAAAAGTGGAAAAAATTATGTTCTAGCCTTAATACGAGAGGGTGGATGTTGTCCTATTGCAGGAGTTGCATCTTGATGACAAGGAACATTTGATATTACTGCAGGTCGGGCTTGATCGGGTTTATTTCTCCCCTTTTCATATTACGAGAAAGGGAGAAGCCATAATGGATAAAAAGAATCTTCCGTTTAACCTACTAGATTGTATTTGACACTCACGGGAGGCTCATAATAACAAAAGCCTTGATCTATAGTAAAGAAAATAGTATTTTGAATGCTTATTGCCCCCCCCCCCCCCGCCCCCGCACTACGAGCGTACCCTCTTAAATTCCTGGTAGATGCATTTTCCAAATTCAGTTATCTTGCATCGTGGTACATTATTGTGGAAGTTTTCAAAAGTCTTATGGACCCGGCGGTGGACAGAATGTCCAAAGTTGCCCCAACACACTCATTATAATGTAAGCAATTAGTAGATATGTGTGCAGAACGAGAGCTGGTGGATGTCTGGTGGCAGATCCAAATCACAAGTAGGGATTTTATTTTCTTCTTTAACCGGCATAAATGCCAGACGAGGGTTGATATCTTCCCCATTCCTGCAACAATCTTAGATTCGGTGGCATCCTACACAATTGGGAATATTACCGTTTCTGACCTTGAAGCAGTATACTTATTGATTAAGATTAAGGGCAATATAATAGATTCGAGGCACTAGCGAATGTATCCCTTTATTCTTACGTTTAGTTGGTTAATTGAGTAGTTAGATGAGATTACTTACAGTGTAGAAACAGGCCATTCAGCTCAAAAAGTCCACACCCACCCACATTTACCGCTAACACTACAAGCAATCAAGCATGACCAATTTACCTAACCTGCACATGTTAGGACTGTGGGAGGAAACCCACGCAGACACAGGGAGAACGTGTAAACTCCACGCAAACAGTCACCTGAGACAGGAATTAAACCCGGTTCTCTGGCGCTGTGAGGCAGCAGTGTGAACCATTGTGCCACTGTGCTGACCACTGCAATGTATTCAGGTCTTTCTGAGCCATTAATTCAGATTCAACCAGTAACTCATCCACGCTATGGTAAATTGATAAGGCTTATGCCAAGGGAATAATCATTCCTTATGATGTTGTAGAAGGGGGAGCAGGAACGCTGGTTTGAGGCAAAGCTGAGGGCGGCCGAAAGTACATTCTGTGATTGCCCTTAGTGGCTAAGCTGCAGAGGATAACAACGCTTCGGCCTACAGTGAATTCCACGCTCACACAGACAGCCAAGAAGGAACTTACTTTTGCAAAACAAAGGCTTTTTGAACATGGTGATAAACCAGCCCAAGTATTTAGCCTATCTTGCCAGGAAAACGATCGCCCCTCTTAAGCCATTACCTCAATTAGGGAAGGTATTGGGATCCTTACCTTCAATTCCAAAAAGATTAATGTCTCCTGTCCGAGATGTTTCACCGAATTATTTCAGACTGAACATTTTGAGGGTTGATGGATTAAGATGGAGTCATTTTTCAAGAACCTGGGTCTTCCAGGAGTAACCCCTGAATAGGTGTTGTGCCTTAATGCACCATTGTCAGCACGGGAGGGTGTGAAGCAGCTTCAGAATGTAAGGGTGCATGTTCCTGACAGATTTCCTAGTGAGTTTTATAAATAATTTATAAACTTATTGTCAGGGTTGATGTTTAACGTGTTCTGTCACTCATACAGTCACAAACCACCTCCCTCCATCCTTAATAGAGGCTCATGTCTCTCTGATGCTGAAGAAAGGAAGACCCCTGAGGATTGTGCTTCTTACATGCCAATCTCACTTTAAAATGTTGGTCTCAAAATCCTGTCTGAGAGCCGTGCATTAAGGCTGGAAACTTTGCTGCCTTCTGTTGCCAAAGAGGAGCAAAGATGCTTTATAAAGGGCCGCAGATCTTCCTACAATGTTAAGAATTTACTCAATATGATCCAAGAGTGTTAACAACAATCTGTCCATGGATTATTGATCTCTTTAGATGAGGGAAGGTATTTGATTGGGTTGAGTAGCCGGATCTCTTCTGTACATTACAACGTTTTGTTATCGCAAAGTTTTTATCAAGTGGGTGAGTCACGTTTACCGCGATCCTCTGGCTGCAGTTCTCACTAATGGTGTGCCAACCAGTAATATTAATTTTTCTCCAGGCAGCCGACAAGGTTGACACCTTTTGCCATTGTTGTTTACATTGGGGATTGAGCCACTGACGGAGGCCATCCATAGGGATGCCACCATATCCTGCCCCAGAGATGGGATCGAAGTCTCATAAGATTACATTGTATGCAGATAAGGGTCTTATGTTTTTGTCAAATCCCGCAATTTCGGTAGTTCATGTGATGCAATGCATTAATTCGCCTGTTGCCTTTCCGGCCTCTATGATTAATTTTACAAAGTTGGAGGCCATGCTTATGGGAGGTCTTAGGAAAATACCTGATACTGAGGGCAAATTCTGGTTTCCTTTTAAATGGTCACGGGGTGGTTTCCCTATTTCAGTACATTCATTACATTTGTCTTTGATCATTTATTTAACGCGAACTATGTCCATTTGTTTGACAAAATTAAACAAGACCTTCAAAGATGGGAGGCATTTCCAATATCCTGGCTCGGTCAGATAGCTGTTATTAAAATGAATGTCCTTCCTCATTTCCTACGCCCAGTTCAAATGCTTTCTATGATGTTTCCCCGACAGATCTTTCGGAAACATAATCGCTGGTTTAGCTCTTTTTTTTTGAGACCGTAAGCGATTCTTTATCTCGCTAACAAAATTGCAACTGGCCCAATGATTGTAAGGAGTAGTTCTCCCAGATTAAAAGCAATCAATTAAGTTTTATTTCATCGTATGTTAGTGCCTGTGCCGCTGAGGACTCGGCGTCAATACGGCTAGACATTGAGCCCTCTCAGACAATGTGAACCCATATTAGTCTGTTGTTCTTAGATAAAATGAAAACATTTATGGAATATTAACATAAAATAATGATTATCAATACTGTTAAAACTTGAAGGACAATGCGTCAGATCGAGGCAATGCAGCCAAAACCATGTTTCTTACCCTAAAAATTGGTATACCGGGGATAATGGATTCCGGGTTTAAACTGTGGGCAGCGAAGAGGATATCTTGTTTGGGTGATTTAGAATTAGTAGAATCCCTACAGTGTGGAAACAGATCCTTGGGCCCCACAAGTCCACTTCGACCCTCTGAAGAGTAACCCACCCACACCCATTCCCCTACCATCCTATATTTACCCTGATTAATGCCGCAACTTTCAGATCCTGGAACACTATGAGCGATTGAGCAATGGCCAAGTCATCTAACATGCACATGTTTGTGACTGTGGGAGGAAACCTCCGCTGTCACAGTTGAGAATATACTAACTCCACACAGCCAGTCACCCAAGGCTGGAACCAAACCTGTGACCCTAGTGCGGTGAGTCAGCAGTGCAAACCACCGAGCCACCATGTGATACTTGAAGGAGAAACAATGGTACCGTTTGATCAAATAACTCGTAAGTATGGACTACCTAGTCGAGACTTCTTCTGTTTTTTTTTTCAGTTTAGAGATTTGATTAAAAATACAATTTTACAAGACACTTTTCGATCCAATACAGAGAAGGAGGTGATTATTGTAAAGAATACACTCTCTGTCAGTACCCTTTACCATTTGTTGGAGAGTGTCCCCGCTGACAAGACTGTGCAGCTTCGTGACGTCTGTGCGAGAGAGTTGGGGGTTTAGATCTTTTCGGAGACATGGGAGGATATTTGTGAAAATGTTCGAAGGATTTTGATCTCTAATAGAACCCATTCCATGCAGTTGAAAAATCTTCATAGAGTCTATCTGACCCCAGATTTTCTCTCAAAATTCATAGTGGGATTATCTTCAACATGTCCTAAATGCAGACTGACTACAGGCAATCTTACTGAATGCATGTGGTCCTGCTGCAGGCTTCGTATATATTGGAGCACTGTGTTCGGTGTGGTAGAGTGGGTCTTGGGGACCGAATTGGAGATGGACCTGTTTTCTCTTTTCCGAGTATCTTACGCAGATGCACATGGGGAAAAAAATATCCTTACTTGCTATGCTAGGAAAAATATGATGTGGTGTTGTATGTCTGAAAACTCCCCGGGTCTGTTGGGTCTTTGTAAGCTGATCATGGAGAATATCCCTTTGGACTTTCTCACCCGCATGGTGCACCAAAAAACAAAGATTAATATAAGTCATAGAATCATAGAGTCATGGAGATGTACAGCATGGAAACAGTTCTTTCAGTCCAACCCATCTATGCCGACCACATATCCCAAACCAATATAGTCCCACCTCCAGCACCTGGCCCATAACCCTCCAAAACCTTCTTATTCATTTACCCATCCAAATGCCTCTTATATGTTGCACTTGCATCAGCCTCCCCGACATCACCTGGCAGATCATTCCATACACGTGCCACTCTCTGTGTGAAATATTTGCCACGTAGTTCTCTATTATATCTTTCCCCACTCACCCTAAACCTATACCCTCTCGTTCTAACTCCCCGATCCCAGGGAAAATACTTTACCTATTTACCCTATCCATGCCCCTCATAATTTTGTAAACCTCAATAAGGTCACCCCTTAGCCTCCGAAGCTCCAAGGAAAACAGCCCCAGTCTGTTCAACATCTCCCTATAGCTCAAATCCTCCAACCCTGGCAACATCCTTGTAAATCTTTTCAGAACCTTTTCAAGTTTCACAACATCTTTCCAATAGGAAGGAGACCAGAATTGCAAGCAATATTTCAACACTGGCCTAACCAGTGTCCTGTACAGCTGCAACATGATCTTACAACTCCTGTACTCAATACTCTGACCAATAAAGGAAACGCCTTCTTCACTATCCTATCTACCTGCGACTCCACTATCAAGGAGCTATGAACCTGTGCTCCAAGGTCTCTTTGTTAAGCAACACTCCCTGAGACCTTACCAATAAGTGCATAAGTCCTGCTAAGATTTTCTTTCCCAAAATGCAGCACCTCGCATTTATCTGAATTAAACTCCATCTGCCACTTCTCAGCCCATTGGCCATTTGGTCAATCTGAGGTGACCCTCTTTGCTCTCCACTCCACCTCCAATTTTCGAGTCATCTGCAAACTTACAAATTTTAGCTCTTATGCTCACATCCAAATCATTTACGTCAATGACAAAAATTAGTGAATCCAGCACCGATCCTTGTGGTGCTGCACTTGTCACAGACCTCCAGTCTGACAAACAACCCTCCACCACCACCCTGTCTTTCTACCTTTGAGCCAGTTCTGTATCTTATGGCTAGTTCTCCCTCTATTCCATGAGATCTAACCATGCCATTCAGTCTCCCATTGGGAACCTCATGAAAACCCTTACTGAAATCCGTATAGATCACATCTACACCTCGGCCCTCATCAATCCTCTTTGTTACTTTCTCAAAATACTCAATCAAGTTTGTGAGACATGATTTCTCACGCACAAAACCATGTTGACTGTCCCTAATCAGTCCTTGCCTTTCCAAATACATGCACATCCTTTCACTCAGGACTCCCTCCAACAACCTGCCCACCACCAACGTCAGGGTCACTGGTCTATAGTTCCCTGGCTTAGACAATAGACAATAGACAATAGATGCAGGAGTAGGCCATTCAGCCCTTCGAGCCTGCACCGCCATTCAATATTACCATGGCTGATCATTCCCAATCAGTATCCTGTTCCAGCCTTATCTCCATAACCCTTGACTCCACTATCTTTAAGAGCTCTATCCAATTCTTTCTTAAATGAATCCAGAGATTGGGCCTCCACTGCCCTCTGGGGCAGAGCATTCCACACAGCCACCACTCTCTGGGTGAAGTAGTTTCTCCTCATCTCTGTCCTAAATGGTCTACCCCGTATTTTTAAGTTGTGTCCTCTGGTTCGGCACTCCCCCATCAGCGGAAATATGTTTCCTCCTGCCAGAGTGTCCAATCCTTTCATAATCGTATACGTTTCAATCAGATCCCATCTCAGTCTTCTAAACTCAACGGTATACAAGCCCAGTCGCTTCAGTCTTTCCGTGTAATGCAATCCTGCCATTCCAGGAATTGACCTCGTGAACCTATGCTGCACTCCCTCAATAGCCAGAATGTCTTTCCTCAAATTTGGAGACCAGAACTGTACACAGTACTCCAGGTGTGGTCTCACCAGGGCCCTGTACAGCTGCACAAGCACCTCTTTGCTTCTATACTCAATCCCTCTTGTTATGAAGGCCAGCATGCTATTAGCCTTCTTCACGACCTGCTGTACCTGCATGCTTACCTTCATTGACTGGTGAACAAGAACAGCCAGATCTCTCTGAACAGCCCCTTTACCTAATTTGATACCATTGAGGTAGTAATCTGCCTTCCTGTTCTTGCCACCAAAGTGGATAACCAGACATTTATCCACATTAAACTGCATCTGCCATGCATCTGCCCACTCACTAAACTTATCCAGGTCACCCTGTAATCTCCTAACATCCTCATCACATTTCACCCTGCCACCCAGCTTTGTATCATCAGCAAATTTGCTAATGTTATTGCTGATACCATCTTCTATATCATTTACATATATTGTAAAAAGCTGCGGTACCAGCACGGATCCCTGCGGTACCCCACTGCTCACTGCCTGCCATTCCGAAATGGAGCCGTTAATCAATACCCTTTGTTTCCTATTAGCCAACCAATTCTCTATCCAATCTAGTACTTTGCCCCCAATACCGTGCGCCCTAATTTTACTCACTAACCTCTTGTGTGGGACTTTATCAAAAGCTTTCTGAAAGTCCAGGTACACTACATCCACTGGATCTCCCTCGTCCATCTTCCGAGTTACATCCTCAAAAAATTCAAGAAGATTAGTCAAGCATGATTTCCCCTTCATAAATCCATGCTGACTCTGTCCTATCCTGTTACTATTATCCAGATGTGCCGTAATTTCATCCTTTATAATAGACTCCAGCATCTTTCCCACCACTGAGGTCAGACTAACTGGTCTATAATTTCCTGCTTTCTCCCGCCCACCCTTCTTAAAAAGTGGCACAACATTAGCCGCCCTCCAATCCTCAGGAACGGACCCCGATTCTATTGAACTCTGGAAAATAATCACCAGCGCATCCACGATTTCCCGAGCCACCTCCTTCAGTACCCTGGGATGCAGGCAATCAGGTCCCGGAGACATATCAACCTTCAGACCTAACAGTCTCTCCAACACCAAATCCTGGCAAATATAAATTCCCTTAAGTTCAGGTCCTTCAGCCACTGTTACCTCAGGGAGATTGCTTGTGTCTTCCCCAGTGAACACAGATCTGAAGTACCCATTTAATTCCGCTGCCATTTCTTTGTTCCCAGTAATATATTCCCCTGTTTCTGTCTTCAATGGCCCAATTTTTGTCCTAACCATTTTTTTTTCCTTGGACATACCTAAAAAAGCTTTTACTATCCTCCTTTATATTTTTGGTCAGTTTACCTTCGTACCTCATTTTTCCTCTGCGTATTTCCTTCTTACTAATCCTCTGTTGTTCTTTAAAAGCTTCCCAGTCCTCAATTTTCCCCCTTATCTTCGCTAAGTTATACTTTTTCTCTTTTAACTTTATATGTTTCTTTACTTCCCTCGTCAGCCACGGCCGCCCATGTCTCCTCCTGGGATCTTTCTTCCTTTTAGGAATGAACTGATCCTGCAACTTCTGCATTATACACAGAAATATCCGCCATTGTTCCTCCACGGTCTTCCCTGTTAAGGTATTGCACCATTGAACTTTGGCCAATTGCTCCCTCATAGCTCCATATTTCCCTTTATTCAACTGAAATATTGTCATATCCGATTGTACCCACTCCCTCTCAAATTGCAGATTGAAGCTTATTGTAACCTGGTCACTACTTCCGAATGGCTCCTTCACTTCGAGGTCCCTGACCAATTCTGGTTCGTTACACAATACCAGATCCAGAATCGCCTTATCCCTGGTCGGCTCCAGCACCAGCTGCTCTAAAAATCCATCTCTGAGGCACTCCACAAAGTCTCTTTCTTGAGGTCCGATACCATCCTGATTCTCCCAGTCTACCTGCATGTTAAAATCCCCCAGAACAACTGTAGTAACATCTTTGCGACAAGCCAATTTCAGCTCCTGATTCAACTTACATCCAACATCCAGACTACTGTTTGGGGGCTTGTAGATGACTCCCATGAGGGTCTTTTTACCCTTAGTGTTTCGAAGCTCTATCCACACTGACTCTACATCCCCTGACTCTCGGTCCCCCCGTGCAAGGGACTGAATATCCTCCCTTACCAACAAGGCCACCCCACCCCCTCTGCCCGTCAGTCTGTCCTTACGATAGCACGTGTAGCCTTGAATATTCATTTCAAAGGCCCTGTCCCCATGAAGCCACGTCTCAGTTATCCCCACAATATCGTATCTGCCTATTTCCAAAAGAGCCTCAAGGTCATCCACCTTGTGTCTAATGCTTCGTGCATTCATATATAGAATTTTTAAATTGTTACTGCTCTCACCCTTCCCCTCAACCCTTATTTCACTCAACTTTAAAGCATGATGCATTTTCCAGTTTTGTGCCTCCTTGATACAGTTGTCTTTCTTGACTTCTCTTGTTCTAACTACCCCTTCAATTTCCTTTTTAACCATCCAGCTTGTCCCCTCCCCCCCGCTACTTAGTTTAAATGTAGCGGTGTTGCAGCAGAAAACCCGCCTGCCAGAATGCTGATCCCTGATCTATTAAGGTGCAAGCCGTCTCTCTTGTAGAATTTATGGTTACCATAAAATATACCCCAGTGATCCAAGAACTTGAAACCTTGCTTCCCGCACCAGTTCCCCAACCACACGTTGTCCTCAACACCCTTCTTATACAATGGCACAACGTTAGCCAACCTCCAGTCTTCTGGCACCTCACCTGTGACTATCCATACTACAAATATCTCAGCAACAGGCCCAGCAATCACTTCTCTAGCTTCCGATAGAGTTCTCGGTACACCTGATCAGGTCCTGGGGAATTATCCACCTTTACCCGTTTCAAGACATCCAGCACTTCCTCCTCTGTAATATCGATATTTTGCAAGGTGTCACCATCTATTTCCCTACATTTTATATCTTCCATATCCTTTTCCACAGTAAATACTGATGCACAATAATCGTTTAGTATCTCCCACATACTTCCTGTGCCAGGAAAAATATTCTGTTTTGTTGGATGTCTGAAAAACCTCCGGGTGTGTTGGGTGGTTGTAAGCTCGTCATGGAGAATATCCCTTTGGGCATTCTGACCAGTATGGTGCACCGAAAAGCAGAGATTTATATAAGATATGGCAACCCTTTTTGGATTACCACGATACAGGCTTATCTGCCACTCAAAGAAGGGCTTTTATATAGCCATGACGATATTGTCTAATGAATCACATATTGAGAATTATGAACGTATGAATGTGTATCAGTTTATGTTCTCGAAGAACGAGAGCTATCACTTTGTTATGCGAAGCCGTATTATTTATTTATTATTGATTGATTATTTTTGTTTTTCTTCTGTCCGTTTAGAGACTTTAACTTATTTTGTATATACATGCACATAGGTGTAATTTTGTTCAGTTATTTGAGTTGTTTTGTGATTGCTTTAATATAATAATAAAAATATCTTTTTCAATAAAAAAATTTGTTAAAAAATTAAAATGCTAACCTTGATTGATTAGAGTCCCAAATAACTCTCATGGTGGTTTACGTTGAAGGCCACCACACAGATGATGGGTTGAGGTTGAGAGAGCATTCCCTTCATGGTCACCTCTGTCAGTGTGGGGAATTGAACCTGCGCTGGTGTCCTCCCTCTGCATCACGAACCAACCATCCAGCCATCTGAGTGGGAGACTGCATAATGTTGCACACAGAATCTGTCACAAAAAAAGGGCAAGGGAAATTTTAATGACAAGGGAAAAAGTGGATTCGAGATAAAAACAAATGTTCTCTGCTAGAAATTATATTTTATAAAGAGACAAGTGTTTGGAAGCTGTCTTTGGCTGAATACAATAAGGTGAGACAAGTGAAATAACCAGAATGACTATTGTGATTGGATATCGATAACCATAAAATAAGTGCATGTTTTGATTGGTCTGTGGAAAGCATGCTGACTGTTGCATGAATTTATAAATCAGATGAAATATATTGTAAGGAGAGACCGTCCCCTTGGGAAATGCCTTCTGAACACATGCTAGAAGAAACCCATGGTATGAAGTGTCTGAGAATCGTCTGCTCGGTAACATGAACCTGGGGGTTGAATGACTGGACGTTCCTGTAACATGGAGCTGAGAAAACCATAAGAACACCCCCAAATGAATTGAACGTTGGAGCATATTTGAAGTACTGAATGACCTCATGATGGATTTTAATTCAGTGTGATTTGAAAAACGTACATCTCTCCTCCAACATCTTACGTGTTATGCACTGGGGCACAGCCGTTTTCCTGAAACTGGGGATATGTTGGAACAATACCTGGAAATTTCTATAATTGACATTCTGCAGAATATTCTCTAACTATGTGGGGGGCATTAGAAAGGCAAGAGAGAAAGAGAGGGAAGGTGCTGCATGCAGTGGTGAGAGTGGTGGAGCATGAGCCTTGTTCGGGGGTCGGTGCTATAACAGACATACAGTGAGTCTAAGGGAGCAGAGAAAATATGGTGACCCTTATCCTGAGTGGGGAAGCTTATTGATGCTTGTCCTGTTTTGCTGGACATTTCTTCAGACCCCAGAAACTGCACTGAGCTGGGTGGTGAGCTCAGCCCATGCTCGGTGGATCTGGTAGTGTGGCCCCCTCTGGGAAGAGAATCGTCCCCTTTTGTATTGGCACATCCACCAGGACCTCCGCGCTGCTGTCAACAAACCATAGTGTAATTTCCCCTTCATTGCCATGCTTGGGGAAAATGTGCAGGTCAGCTCCAAACTGAGAAAGCGCAACCATGTGCCCATTGATCTTTTAAAGATGGCACGAGTGTCAGGGATTACGGAATATCCAGGAGCATCCGGGCGACTGTGTGTATATCCAGTCATGATGGATGGGAGAATCTGGCTGGAATCGTAAGAGAGGGACACTATGGAGTAGGGTGTGTAGCTAATGAGATGAATTTGGTAAGATAGCACAACACTCCAATACAGCCTTACCAACATCCTGTACAACTGCAACATAACGTCCCAACTTCTATACTCAATGCCCTGATGAAGGCCAATGTGCCAACAGCCTTCTTCACTGTCCTGTGTATCTGTGACTCAAATTTCAGACAACCGTGCACCTGATCTCCAACGACCTTTTGATGCAGTACACGACTTAAGGCACTCTCATTCGTCATTAAATTCCTACCTGGATTTGATTTTCTGAAATTTTTCTTATCTATATTAAACTCCATTTGCTATTTCTCAGCCCACTTCCCCAGCTGATCAGGGTACTGCTGCAATTTCAGATAATGTCCCTCTCTGTAAATGATGTCTTCTAATTTAGAATCATCTGCAAACCTACTAACGTTGCGTTGTGCACTCTGGTCCAAATCATTGACATAGATAACAAACAGCAATGGGCCCAGGACCGACTACTGAGGCACTCCACTAGTCAGAGGCCTTCAGTCCGACAAGCATACTTCCACCATAGCCATTTCCTTCATAACATCAAGCCAACTGTGTCGCCAATTTGCCAGTTTACATTGGAGTCCATGTAATCTAACCTTCCAGAGCGGTCTACAATGTGGAACCTTATCAAAGGCTTTACTGAAATCCATATAGACTATGTCCACCACCGTGCCCTCGTCAACCTTCCTGGTCACTTCCTCAAAAACTCTATCAAAATTTGTCAGGCATCATCCACCACGCACAAAGCTATGCTGACTGCTCCAAGTCAAACTCTGTCTTTCCAAAAGCATGCATATCTTATATCTCCGAATCTTCTCAAGTGGTTTCCGAAACAGATGTGAAGCTTACTGGTCCATATTTCCCAGGCTTGTCTTTGCAGCCCTTCTGAATGAGGGCACAAAATTTGCTACTGCCCAGTCTTTCGGGACCTTGCCCCTGAACGATATTCTCTCGCCTCGTGCAGTGCTCTTAGATATATCTGGTCAGGACCAAGAAATTTATCTGACTTTGTGTATTCTAATATGTCCAACAGCACCTCTACTGTGATATGGACTGTACCAAGAAATCGCAACTAACCTCCCAAAGGTCACAGGTCTTCAAGTTTTTCTTCCTGATAAACGCAGAGGGGAAATTGAGGACCTCACCCATCTCTTGAAGTTTTACACATGCATGCCCATTTTGGATTTTAAGGCTTCGTACTCTCTCTCTAGTTGTTCTTTTTCTTTACTAGACTGAATTTGGATTCACCCTAATCTGCTCAGCCAAGGCTATCTCATACCCCACTTTAGCCCTGCTGATTTCCTTCTTCAGTAAACTCCTATAACCCCTGTGTACCTCCAGAGATTCCCTTGGTCCCAGCTGCCTGTACCTGAGCGACGCCTCCTTTCTTTCTGGTCAGAGCCTCAATATCTATTGTCATCCAGGGTGCTCTCTTCCAGTCTCACTTTCTCTTCACCCTCACAGAAACATATCGACCTTGAACTCGTGCTATCTCACGTTTGAAGCCCTACTACTTTCCCGGATCCTTTTACCTGGAAACACACTACTCCAATCAAGCCCTGCAATCCCCTGCCTAATTCCAACAAAATTCGCCTTGTCCCAATTTAGAACTTGAATCTGTGGACCAATTTTGTCCCAACCATATCTATTTTAACATTAATACAGCTCTGGTCACTTTTCCCAAAATGGTCCCCCACGTTACCTCCGTCATCTATCCATCCCGATTTCCCAACAGTAGGTCGGGTTTGTCCCTTCCCGAGTAGGATACTCTAAAAATTGCTTGTGGAAACTTTCCTGAACACACTTAACAAATTACGTTCCATCTAATTTCTTAACCCTCTCGAAGTCCCCATCTGTGTTAAGATAATTAAAATCACCTATTATGACAACCCCATTGCTCCTGCAAGTCTCGCCAAGCCCCCTGCATATTTGTTCGTCTAATTCCCATTGATTATTTGAAGGCATATAGTACAACCACTATAACATTACCACCCCCCTCTTGCTTGTTTGCATCATTTACAAAATCTCATTGGATATTGTCTCAGTTATTTCATCTTTAAATATTAGAGTGATACGCGCCTTAGTCAGAACTATTGGTATTTAAATTGTTTCCATTTACATCTCTTCCTCGCAGTGACTTTCACATTCGCAGCATCCCTTGTCAAGGCACAGTGGAGATATGGAGCTGTAAATGGATGGGAGCTGCACATCCTGTCAGTTCCAAAATTGGCTGCAAGTTTCCCCACACTGAGCTGCGATTTAACACAGTGTTACCGAACAATGTAACAACCTGGGTTTATATATGAATGAACCAGTGCGGACTGCACAGCCCCCCATGCTGGACATTTAGCCCAGGATTATCGATCCAGCATTGGTGTGGGCTGCATGTAGTTTCACTCTGGATATAGCTGGGTTGCATTCAGCAGACACGAGCCGGATCTACACAGTGCTCCATCCTGAATATGTAATGGATGGGCTGGTTATGTGAGTTGGATTGCGAATGCGAGAGAACTAAAAATCTGGCAATGCCTTTATTTTGTGTTTTCATTCTTGTGATTGGACTTTTCAAATCCTGACTCATCGTTGAGACCCATCCCTCTGGATGATTCATGGTGACTGTTGTTACAGTATCTGTGTCGGCAACATGACCAACAAATGGAGCAGAGGTTGCAGAGAGGACAGTCTCCGTAAAATGGAATGAGGGAATCACCATCAGATCAGCCATGGTTTTAGTGAATGTTGGTGCAGGATTGAATGGACCACTGATGCAACTTATTCATATATTTCTCTTGTTCCAAGCAAACTCCCCTTCTCTCCCAGTGTCCCATACTGGTGGGGACTGAGTCACCTCCTCCTGTTTCTGTGTAACAGGATCCTCGGGCCCCAGGAGCCTCCAGATTTCTCTGTGCCCCAGTTTTGAGCAGTTGAGTGACTGCCTCCTGTGTCCCAGTTTCAATAGTTGGATGCTTCCCTCCTGATCCCAAGTTTGTGAAAATACATGTCCTCCTCCTGCTCCTGAGTAACAGGTTCCAATAGCTCTGTGCTCACCTGCTGCTCCTGTGGAATTGATGTGAGGGACTGAATGGTCTCTTCACGTTCTTTTCAACTTTTCTTGACTGAAGGCCTTTCCCCTGTTTCTGTAAAACTCCATCAAATTCTGAATGATGTAGTTTTGTATTTGACTCTCAGTAATTGAGCTAACAAGCCGACTGGTAGAACTCAGATGCTGAATAGCCTCCTCCTGTTCCCGTGTTATACACTGAAGGGTCAATAGACTCACAGAGATGTACTGGATTAGTGGTGCAGGAAGAGCACAACAGTTCAGGCAGCATCCAACGAGCAGATGCTGCCTGAACTGCTGTGCTCTTCCAGCACCACTAATCCAGTATTTGAATTTTCAGCATCTGCAGTCATTGTTTTTACCTCACAGAGATGTACAGCAAGGGAAAAGAGCGGTCGGTCTGGTCATCCATACCACCAAATATCCTAAATTAATCTCGTCCCCCTTGCCAGCACTTGGCCTGTCGCCCTCTACACACTTCCCATGCATGTATCCATCCAAATGCTTTTTAAATGGTGTAACTGTACCTGCCCCCACCACCTCTTTTGGCTGTTCAATCCATACACACAGCAGTCTCTGTGTGAAAATGTTGTCCCTCATGTCCCTTTTAAAATCTTTCTCCTCTCACATTAAACCTTTGTCTTCTAATTTTGGACTCGTCTATCCTGGGAAAAGACATTGACTGTTTACCTTATCTATGCCCCTCACGATTTTATAAACCTCTTTAAGGTCCCCTCCAGCCTCAACACTTGAAAATAGTCCCAGCCTGTTCAAGCTCTCCATGTAACTCTAACCCTCCAACACTTGCAACATTTTAAAAATTTCTTCTGCACCCTTTCAAGTTTGACAGCGCCTTTCCGATAGCAGGGAGACCAGAAGTAAAGGCAATATTACAAAAGTGGCCAAACCAATATCCTGTACAGATTTAACATGTCATGCAAATGCTTCGATTCAAAGCACGCACCAATAAAGGGAAAATCACCAAATGCCTTCATCACTGCACTGTCTACCTGTGACAGCACTTTCAAGGAACGGAGAACCTGCACCACTAGTCTAGCATTGCTGCCTCACAGGGCAGCGACCTGGGTTTAATTCCATCCTGGAATGACTCGCTGTGTGGAGTTTGTTACATTCTCCCCGTGTCTGCGTAAGTTTCCTGCGGGTGCTATGTTTTACTCTGACCGTATAAAGATAAACAGGTAAGGGTAGATTGGCCATGCTAAATTGCGCACCGGACCCAGGGTTATGTAGGGGAGGTGGATTAGCCATGGGAAATGCAGGCTCAGAGGGATAGTGTAGGGATTTGTCCAGTAGGATACTGTTTAGACGGTCGGTGTGGCCTCCATGCGCCGAAAAGCCTGTTTCCTAACTGTAGGGATTCAATACTATCTATGGAGTTCTATCATGTCTTGCCTTGATTTGTCTTGCCAAAATGCAACACCTCACATGAAACTGAAATATACTCTATCTGCCACTCCTTGGCTCACCTAAACAAGGTCCCATTATAGTCTGAGAGATCATTCTTCACGGTCGGCGAAATTTGTTATTATCTACAACCTTACTGACCATACTTCATATACACAAATGTAAATGATTTGTATAAGTGACAAAAGGCAGTGGACCCCCTATTGATCTTTCCGGCACATCACTGGTCACAGGTCTCCAAGTTTAATGAATAAATGTCCACTCTCACGGCCTGTCTCCAATATTCAAGAACATTTTGGATGTAAATGGCAAGCTCTTCCTGGATCCCAGGCAGTCTAACCTTGATAACCAGTCTACCATGTAGAACATTTCAGTTTTCTTACTGAATTTCATAAAGACAACATCCACTCTCCTGCCTTCATCAATCAACTTCATCACTTCGTCAAAAAATTCCACCCAGTCAGTGAGACGAGATCTCCAATGTACAAAGCCCTCATCAGTCCTTGTCATTCCAAATGCACATACATCCTTTCCCACAAAGTCCCCTCCAACAATTTAGTCTCCATTGACATCAGGCTCAGCAATTTATAGTTACCTGTTTTTTTTCCCTTACTTTCTTAAATAATGACACTATGTTAGCAGCCCTACATCTTTTGACACCTCACCTGTGGAAATCAATGATACAAATACATCATCAAAATGCTGACCAATCTCCTTTCTGGCTTCCCACAAACACTTGGGATACAACTGATCAGGTCCCAGGGATTTGTTCACCTTTACGTGTTTTAAAATGTCAAACACCTCCTTGTAATATCGACACTTTTCAATGTATCACTAAATGTTTATTCATTCTCTCGCTCTTGTAACCTCCTCTACATTAAATACTGAGGAGAAATCTTTGTTTCGTATCCCTCCAATCTCGTGTGATTCCACACATAGGTAGTCTTACTGATCTTTAAGGGGCCCTGTTCTCTCCCAAGTTAATCTTTTGCCATAAAAGGATTTGTAGAATTTCTTCAATGCCTCGTTAACCCTATTTTTAAGCCATCTCATGTCCACATTTTTCTGGCCTGATTTCCGCATTGACTACGCACTTGCTGCCCTTACACGCCTCTCTGGATTTACTGGATATGAGCTCTGTTTACCTGACATATGCCTCCTTCCTTACCTTGACCAGAGCATCAATATATCTAGCCATCCAGCACTCTCTTCACCCACCAGCCTTGCCCCTCTCACTAATAGGAACACGTTGGCTCTGGAGTCTCTGAAACCACGTTTTGATGGCCTTTTCCAACCATCCCTTTTACCTGTGAATAGGGTATTCCAATCAGCCTTTCACAGGGCTCGCCGAACACTTTCAAAATTGGCCTTGTTCCAAGTTCGAACTTTAATGTTTACATCAGGTCTTTCCTATTCCACAACTAATTTAAAACTAATATTTATGCGTAACAGAAAGTTAAATAAACACTTCCTGCCCCTCTGTAACAGGCTCGAGAGGCTGAATGGGCTCCTCCTGTCCCTCTGTAATAGACTGGAAAGGCTGAATGGTCGACTCCTGTCCTTGCGTAACAGACCCGATACATTAAATGAGACAGCAAGCTATGGATTATGAGCATCCGTTAAACTGTATCTGATGGATGTCCATCCCTTCTCAGTTACAGAAACACAACCAACGCAATGTACTCCAGGTGCACTCTCACTAACACCTCATACAGCTGCAGCGACACATCTCTTTGTTTTGAATGATTCTGTTGGCAAAATGTGCTGGAAAATGTATTGCTGGAAAAGCACTAAACGGCGTTTTTCCTGCTACTTGGATGCTGCCTGATCTGCTGCACCTTTCCAGCAACACATTTTTCAGCTCTGATCTCCAGCATCTGCAGTCCTCACTTTCTCCTTGTTGGCAAAATGTGCCAACGTTCTAGATTTCCACCTTTTCAAGTAGCAACAGGCTAATATGGGCTGAATGGCCTTCTCGTATCCCTATGTGAGAGGTCCATAGGGACAGAATTGCTTCGGCCTGTTTCTGAGCAGCAGTCTCAAAGTTCTGTCTCAAGGTTATGAAAGGATTTGGTAGCAGGGCACTTAAAATCAGGAGGAGCCTCACACTGGTCAATAAGGAATCTAGAAACTTGCGCATCCGTGTTTTCTTTTTGCAACCGATCTGTTATTTTATAACCGTCTCTTTCATAAACAGAGTGGAACATATATAGACCCGGGCAGTGTTCTGTTAATACTCTCATATTCAAGTTTAAAAAAGATTTAAAGATTTCTGGTCCATCCCTCAGAAACCCTCATCCATTCCATCCAAACCCAATAAATGTTTTTCTTTGTAGTTATATGAAAAGTGATGTGTGGAACTGGTTAATTGAGCCTGTTTGCTCAGTCGTGATTTGGAGATGCCAGTGTTGGACGGGGATGTACAAAGTTCAAAATCACACAACACCAGGTTATAGTCTAACCAGTTTAATTGGAATCACACTAGCTTTTGGAGCACTGCTCCTTCATCAGGTGATCGTGGAGGACACACTTCTAAGGCACAGAATTTATAGCAAACATTTACAGTGTTATGGAACTGAAATTATACCTTGAAAAATACCTTAAATGCCTTTTGCATCTTTCATCTGTTCGAATACCATGACTGTTTCACTACTTTCATGTGTAAATCACATAACCGAATAAAAAAAACGCTGCATTCTCAGGTTAGCTGAGACAGTGAGTGTTAGCTAGACAATATATTGAAGGTGTTATCCCCCTGTGTTCTCTGTCTATGCCATGATGTGTAGATTGATTCTAATCTGAAAAGTGAGATAACAGAGTTTTACATGAATCCATGCAGTTTTTGAGCAAAATACAATGTAACTTTGCAAGTGCAAATTCATCCCACAAAATATATGTGTGCATGTGGGTCTCTGTCGATTTGTATATGTGTGTATTTATCTGTCTGGGTTGGGGAGTTGTGAGTGTGAGAGAGAATGTATATGTGTGTGTAGTGATGTAGAGTGTCTTAAGTCTGTGAGGGGGTGCATGTGTGAGTGTGGAAGTGTGTGTGCGTGTCTGGGGTGGGGGTTTTGAGTATCAGCGAGAGAGAGTGTACATGTGTGTGCATGAGTGTAGAGTGGTCTAAGTCTCTGAGAGAGTGCCGTGTGAGTGTGGGAGTGTGTATGTCTGTAAGGGTGTGTGTGAGTGTCTGTGTACGTGTCTGTGTACATGTGCGTCCGTATGTATGTGTGTGTATAGGATTGCCTGTGTGTGTGTGTGTATAGTGCAATAGTGGTCACCTGTAACGTGACATGAACCCAAGGTGCCGGTTGAGGCCCTCCCTATGTGTATCGAAATTCGCTATCAGCCTCTGCTTGGTCACTTTTCGCTGCTGCCTGTCCTGAAGTCCGCCTTGGAGGATGGTCACCAGAAATTCCGAGGTTGAAGATCCTGGGAGTGTTCCCCAACTGGGAGGGAACACTCCTGCCTGTTGATTGTTGTGCGGTACCTATTCATCTGTTGTCGTAGCCTTTGCTCGATTACCCAGTGTTTGTTCAGTGACTGTGATTAATGCCAATCTCCATGGATTCTAATTATTCCAGTGGAGGATTTCCATCTTTAAATGATAAATGGACGCCGTTCAATGTGTTATCCCATAACATGAGCGAGAACATCACCGACAGCACTGACAGGGATCAGCAGATTTGGAGAAAGGGGGAGGAGAGATCAGAATCTGAGAACATTCGACTGGCATGTTCCAAAAATGTATCAGAATCTGGGAACATTAGACCGGCATGTTCCAACAATAGACAGGAGGTTATCCTATTATGTTTGGTATCGTTCTGCATTTTATTGTTTGTCATGATCATTGCAGATCATTTTCGCTCTTCTCATTATTCAATATATTTATTATCCTTTCCTGGATATCGTTGGTGTTCCTGGTAAGTGTCACTGTCCAGATTTGTTTTTCTATAAACCAAGTTATGACTGTATTACTGTTCTTTCATATAGTCTACACTTCTTGTCACTATTATTTTCCTGTTGAAACTCTCAATCCAGATGTTCATTCTACAGACCACTACTAACGACATCAATGAAGGTATTCAATTACTGTCTCTCTCTCTCTCTCTGCTCTGACATTGTTACTCACGGCTCTCTATGTTGGCCTACTCAGTTTCAGCGGAGAACTACAATTTATTGTATCATTATCTTTGCTATTTAAATACTAACATCATGAAGGTCACTCTCCACTGTTCTGGTTACAAACTCCACTTCCTTCCACTGTTTCCATCTCATCCCTGACCAATATCTGCGGATGAAGCAGACGAGTCACAACTGTGGGTGATCCCTTTGACTATGAGCTGATTCTTGACACCATGCCCTGACCATTTCTAACTTGAAATACTCACCACTCCAGAATATATCTCGCTGGTCTATTCCATCTGCTGTTTGAACCTTGAGCTATGAAGTACAGTCTTAATGAAGTTAATAATCTGCTGCTAACACTTCGGCTTCAAACCTGCCGAAGCAAATCTGATTCGGACTCACACCAAACTCCCATCCATCTGTCATTCATGTGCACGCTGATGAATATTGCTGTTGTGTCTGGCAATGCCTTTATTTTGACATTCTCAAACACTTTATCTCATCTGTCCATGAAACTTCCCTCGTTCTCTCTCTGTTGATTAACAAAAAGCCTGCTAGTTGTTTTTATTTAAAATAATTTCCTCCATGTTCGTTCCTTCTTAAACAACGAGTTTCGCATTCAACTACGCCTATCGCACACACACACACACGCACTGTCCCTCAGTTTCTGATGAACACACACAGCAAATATTCCCATTGTAGGCAGTAATCTGATTCGAGGATAGTTTGCATATGATAGTAAAGTTTGCAATACGCTCTATGCTGGGCAGATTAGTGCAGTTTATGGAGCACCACACTAGCATGGTGTGCACAGCTCTCCATGCTGGGCTGTCATCTCGTCCCAGTTTATGTTGTTTGTGGTGTTCTGTCAAGCTGATTCAGAATTTGATGTGACAAACCATTCCAGCTGATCTGACAATGCCTTTATTCAATGTTGTCATTCTTGTAATTTTACTTTCGAAGATCTCACTTCTCCAGTTAGTACCACTGACCTGTCTTTTTCCCCATATTTCCATAACATCTTTTCAGTTAATGAACTGTCTCTTTCCGTCTTTAATGTGAATCTTTCTGTCCCTCTGTATCTTTCCCTAGCCTTTGCTTTTGGCTCTCTAGTGTATCGAGTACAATCATTGTGAAGCTGAGAAACAGTGAAATGGTGTGTGTCAGGCTGTTCACTTCCTGGTATGTCCCACGTGATGGTCTATGGACAGGGGTGTTTCAGAAGTTATGAGACACATCCTTGTAACTTGGTCTGTAGCTGAATTTGTCCCTCTCAGGTGAACTTGCTATCAGTAGCACGAGGAAGCCCCTAGAGCAAAGGACGAGGCATCTAAATTGTGCGAAAATGCTGTCACTTTTTTAAAAAAAAGTTATTTTCTCCTTTCTTTAAATAACAGATCTTAACGGCCAAACTGCCTGCTGAAAACGGCTCAAGTAAATAACTTACGATGCTTTTAGGGTTTTTAATAAATAGTAGTAACAACGGCCTAATATCTTATCCCCAGCTGCTACTCTCTCTGAAAACTGATTTGATGCTGATTCCTCCTGGATTGGAGAACTGTATGCAAGAATGTATGTCTGAATGTTCCTTTTTGCCAATGGGTGTGTTTATGGCATGTTAGTATATTGGACCAGTTCATCTGTAGAAGGTACTGTATCCATTATTCGGTTAAGGTTTCCAATAGTTAAATTATTCTAAATTCTTCGTCATTTTGAATGGATTTTCATTAGAGTGTTCAAATACATTGTGTTTTACTTAATGGTGAGTGGTTTGACTAGAAGCATCACATCAGGAACACGCACTTCACATCTACCTTTAAAGTAAGAAAAGGTTGGTATCCAAGCTACCTTCTTAAACTCGTTTGAGTCAGTCTGGTTGGTCTATAGCAAACTGGGGACTCTTGTCTGGTTCTAAATCGATAATACCAAATTGGGTTTAGAATTACAATCCCTACAGTGTGCGAACAGGCCATTTGACTCAACAAGTCCACACCAACCCTCCGAGGAGTAACCTACCCAGACCAATTCCTTTACCCCATTATTACACATTTACCCCGACTAAGGCACCCAACCCACACATCCCTGAAAACTACGAACAATTTAGCATGACCAATTTACCTGACATGCACATCTTTCGGTTGTGGGAGGAAACCAGAGAATCCAGAATAAACTCATGCAAACACTGGAGATTATGCACTGGGAGACTATTTCGTTCAAAGGTTGCGTATGGTAGCTGTTAGTGCCTTTTGTTCCAGATGTCGAATTCGGTTGGTTTAAACAGTATTTTGTGTATAACGATTCTTTCAGTCATTAAGAGATTTCTGGGTATGGAAGAAGTGAAGTTAGGGGTTTTACAAAAGGTAATGAAGGCAAAGCTATAGGAATTAACAGACAAGCTGGAGTTGGGATTGCATTTGTCTGTGTGGAAATGAGAGATAGTTACAGCTATAGCTTGGCAATTACATTTGGTGGAACCGCCATCAGACTCTTTGGAAATGGCTAGAATTCAATTTCAAATGAGGCACTTTGAACATGAGAAGGTATTTAAACAGTTTGAATTATGATGAAAAGCAGAAATAAAAGAAAATGAAAAAAATGAAGAAGAAAGAGAGAAAAGGAAAGAAGAAGAGCAGAGAGTTTCAACTTTTAAAAGTTAGCACTTAGAGATGAAAGTTGACATAGAGGGCGAAGATCAAGATAGACGGTCGGCGGGATGAAGAGGCTCGTGAGAATGAGCAACTCTATTGTAACCAATGGTTTAATGGGGTTCTGTTTAAATGCATCCAGGCATTATCGAAATTTGATGATAAGGCTGGAGAAGCCTTTGGAATTTCATTTGAGAAAGTGGCGAAACAAATGCAGTGCTCAGTGACCATGTGAAGTGAGCTGATCCAAACGAAGCTGGTAGGTATTTGCATCCCTATCGGAGGAGGTATCTGGGGAGTATGAGGATGTGAAGAAAGCCATCTGAAGTGCATATGAGCTTGTGCCAGAAGCTGAAAGACAGCGTTTCAGGAATCTAAAATAGGGTCCCTGGTTAAACGCACATTGAGTTTGAAAGGATCAAACAAAGTATTTTTGAAAGGTGGGTAAGGGTACTAAAAACAGAGCAAACCTATGACACGGTTAGAGAAATTCCTATTTTGGAGAAGTTCAATAATTCACTTCCTGGAGTCGTGAGAACTCGTGTGGAAGAACAGAGAGTAACAATGGCGAGATTAGAAGCTGAAATGACTGATGATGATAATTGGGTTCAGAAATCAAAGTTTGGTTTCTGTGAGAGATTGAGAAGAATGTGCGAGATCTTCTTAAAACATATACCTGTGAGAGTAAGGTTTATTGGCAGAGGCCAGGGGTAGCAGGTAAAGGGGTTACAGCATTAAGATGTACAGAAGTACGTAACTCTTTTATGCTGAGAAATGAGGAGCTATGCAATTCAGAAGGATTATTGGAGAGATGAGAAGTGCTCCATTATGTAACGTGTGGTTGGAGTGCCCAGTGGAAACATCAACAGATTTATTCCACAATGGGGAAGGAGGCTTTGAGCTTGGTGTTGGCGTTACAACATTTCAGCATTTACATTGCGAATAACATACCTGAGACACATCTTAATCACTGATCGTGACCTCTTCAAGTTTTTGGTGAAGTTTAAGGAGAAAAATACTAGTCTGTTTCGATTGAGCCTATTATTGCTGCCATTCAGTTTGAAATTATAGAGTTGACAGGGCGAGAAAACGTAAGTTTTGACACGTTGTGGAGACTTGGATGAAGAAAGACAAAGGCATTCTGTGGCAGGAGTAAAATGACTGAAATCGAAACTAGTTGTAAACATTTGTATCCTCACAGTCAATGTGAAGTATATGCATTTCTGTCCACTAATAGAGGAAGATTAGGAGGTCTTAAATTAGTCCACCTTTGTATATTGTTGGATTATTTTATTAAGGATGGAGTTGTGAGAATATTACCACTGTATTTTCTCTTGTTTTTTTTTTAAGAGACGTTTTAAAGTCAGAGGTGCAGAACTGCCGTCTGAAAACACTCCAAGTAAATAACTGAGAAAGTCTTTAGGTTTCATTAAAACGGTAATAACAATGGAAGGGCAGTGGCCAGCTCTTCCAGACCAGGTTTCCTCGTTTTGTTTTTAGCTGCAACATTCAGAAGCTGCTGGGGATCCCAGAAGGGTTGGAAGTTTCAATACATGATCCCCAGCTGCTTTTCTCTCTGATATCTCTGTTGATGTTGTTTCCCCCGGATTGGAAAACTGCTGTTAGGATCTGTATTTGAATATATCTTTGTGCCAAGCGGTGTATACCAAGAAGGTACGGTATCTAATGTTTGTGTAAGTGTTCCAACATAAAAGAAATCCCAAAATGTTCTTTGCTTTGATTGTATATTAACTAAAGCATTTTCATAGATTATATTTTGCTTAATGTTGAGTGGTTTGATCAGTCTCAACATATCTGGAACGCACACTTCACATCTATATTCAAAATAAGGAAAGGGTTGGGTCTAAGCAGCCTTCTTAAAACATTCTGGGGGATCTGGTCTGGTCCACAACACTTGTACCGAGGGGTTTCTGACGGACTCCTGTAATTGAAAATTTAGTGGAGGGGCTGGGGATGGTTTGCTGGAGGTTGTGCTGTGAGCTGCCTCAGACATTCAGGGAGACCTGAGGATTTGGTGACCCAACTCTGTATGGAGCATGGAGAATCAACATCTGAGCCTGCAACAGGAACAACAAATGGAGCAGAGGCTGCAGAGAAGGGAAGTTCTGAAACGACAGAGTGAGTGTGTGTGGGGAAAGGATCTGCTGTATCCTCATCGGGTTTTCCAGGAACAACTTCCCAAGCCTCACTTTACCCAGGATCAGAGTGTGAGGGGACCCTGACTGAACAAGGAGCTGGTCACAGAGCAGTGTCACCTCCTTCAACACGACCTGCAGCTTCACACCAGGGAGCGGGTGGTGCTGCCAGTGGCTGTGAGGGTCACTGTTTCATTCGGCTTCTATGATCCAGAACTTTCCAGGCAGGACAGGGTGACATCGACATCGACATCGACATCGACATCGACATCTAACCTAACACTACGCGCAGTTTAGCATGGCCAATTCACCTTGAATGCACATCTTTGGAGTGTGGGAGGAAACCGGAGCACCCGGAGGAAACCCACGCAGACACGGGGAGAACGTGCAAACTCCACACAGTCAGTCGCCTGAGGCAGGAATTGAACCCGGATCTCTGGCGCTGTGAGGCAGCAGTGCTAACCACTGTGCCACCGTGCCGCCCACACATATATATGGTGGATGAGGTAAATAGATTGTTTCTCCCTCAGCAGGGAGCTTACGTGTGTATCCAATATAGTGGGATTCCGGATGGTGTACATGGCATCTGCAGAGTGCTCATGTCAACGGGGAGAGGTACAGGAACTGTAGGAGCTCTCTCTGTATTCATGTTACAGTGTACACATGCACAGTACATCATGTTGGTAAACACTCACTGTCCTGGCAGCAGTCACGGCCTCTTCATTCAGAAGCAGTCAGCCGTTCCCATCGTCATTGGGTCTCCACGTGGAAAGAAATGAATATATCTTTGATAATGGTCGTCCCCTTGATCCACGTTTGAAAACATCATCCCCACCACCAATCAACCACATCAAAGTATTCCATGTGAACGGAGAGCAATGGGGTCACTTGGAGTTTCTGGGAGCTGACGTTCAGGGATGGAGCAAAACATCCCATGTCTGAACGGATCTGAGTGAATCCCCCAGTACACAGTATCATAAAGTCCTTTAATCCCTCTCCATTTCAGTAACATACTGCCTTCCATTATTCCTGTATATGGAATGACAGGATATATTATGTTAAATTCCACCTTCCAAGCTATTATCTATTGTCTTTACCTCTCTGAATCTATTTGCAGACTCTCCACCCTCTCTTGATAATTTAATCTCTTGTTTACCACAGCGACATAACAATTATTTGAAGATGTGACAAGTAGGTTAGACCAGGGAAAAACAAGTGGATGTGGTCTATCTATACTTCCAAAAGGCCTTTGATAAGGTGCCACACGGGATGCTGCTGAGTAAGGTGAGGGCCCATGGTGTTCGAGGTGAGCTATTGGCATGGATTGAGGATTGGCTGTCTGACAGAAGGCAGAGAGTTGGGATAAAAGATTCTTTTTCGGATTGGGAGCAGGTGACAAGCGGTGTCCCGCAGGGTTCAGTGTTGGGGCCGCAGCTGTTCACATCATATATTAATGATCTGGATGAAGGGACTGGGGGCATTCTAGCGAAGTTTGCCGAAGATGCGAAGATAGATGGATTGGCAGGTAGGACTGAGGAAGTGGGGAGGCTGCAGAAGGATCTAGACAGTTTGGGAGAGTGGTCCAGAAATGGCTGATGGAATTCAATGTGAGCAAATGCGATGTCTTGCACTTTGGAAAAAAGAATACAAGCATGGACTACTTTCAAAATGGTGAGAAAATTCATAAAGCTAAACTACAAAGGAATCTGGGAGTGCTAGTCGAGGATTTTCTAAAGGTAACCATGCAGGTTGAGTCAGTGATTAAGAAAGCGAATGCAATGCTGTCATTTATCTCAAAAGGGTTGGAATGTAAAAGCAGCGATGTGCTACTGAGACTTTATAAAGCTCTGGTTTGGCCCCATTTGGAGTACTGTGTCCAGTTTTGGGCAGAATACCTCAGGAAGGACAGACTGGCACTGGAGCGTGTCCAGTGGAGATTCACACGGCTGATCACTGGAATGGTAGGTCTAACATATGAGGAACGGCTGAGGATCCTGGGATTGTATTCATTGGAGTTTAGAAGTTTAAGGGGAGATCTAACGAAACTTACAAGATAATACATGGCTTGGAAAGGATGGACGCTAGGAAATTGTTTCCGTTAGGCAAGGAGACTAGGACCCATGGGCACAGCCTCAGAATTAAAAGGGGTCAATTCAGAATAGAAATGCGGAGACATTTCTTCAGCCAGAGAGTGGTGGGCCTGTGGAATTCATTGCCGCAGAGTGCAGTGGAGGCCGGGACGCTAAATGTCTTCAAGGCAGAGATTGACAAATTCTTGATGTCACAAGGAATTAAGGGCTACGGGGAGAATTCGGATAAGTGGAGTTGAAATGCCCACCAGCTGTGATTAAATGGCGGAGTGGACTCGATGGGCCGAATGGCCTTACTTCCTCTACTATGACTTTTGGCCTCATGGTCTTATGGACTTCACCAAACTCAGCATCTGCATCTCTGTTCCATCCTCCTGATCATTAATATAGACTGTAAATAGTTGAGAACACAGCACTAGTCACTTTGTGACCCTACTGGTTATGTTCTCTCTAACTGATTTATCCTGAGTACCTGCTTCCTGTATGATACCCAGTCCTCCCCCATTCCTGGGCAACACAGTGGAAGAGTTGAATAAGAACAAGGAGCATCTGTGAGGAATCCAACCCCTGATGTCAACTCGGCCTCTGTTCCACTTTCCTGCTATCTCTCCATCCTAAAACTCTAGTCTCTTGTTGTAGATTGCACCACATGAAAAAAAATCCACTCCACATCTACACTTTCAATTGCTTTTAGCATTTTACAGACCTCAATGAGATCCCCTTTCATTCTTATAAAGTCGAGAGTATATGCCTAAACTGCTCAATTACTCTTCATAAGACAAACACTTCAAATATGGATTCAATGTAATGAAGCTCTTCTGAGTTGCCTCCAATGGAAATACCTCATTCTGCAGGACACCCAAACTGTAGTCCAGTTTCAGCCTCACTAATGCCTTGCATAGCTACACCAACACTCCCTACCTTTCTACTCTATCCTTTTATAAATAAACACTGAAACTATGCTTGCATTTCTCATTACTAGCAGTACCCACAGGCAGGTTTTCTGTGATATGCAAGCAGACACCCAGATTCCTCTGCACCTAAGCACTTTGAACTTTCTCTCCATTTAGATAATAATTTGTCTTTCTATTAAAATGGCCAACTTGAATAGCTCCATATTTATTCACTTTAAATTTCCTTGCCAAATTTTGGACCATTCACCCAACCTATCCATATGTTTTAAAACCTCTTGCATCATTATTCCGAAGTAATTTCCCACCGATGTTAGTGTCATCTGAAAATGTGGCATTATATTTTGTCTCCCGTCAATCGAGTACAGTATTACCATCGATTGCAAATGCTTGAGGCATGAGTACTGAAATCAATGGCACAAACTGCATTTGTCAAAAGAAAATAACACATTTATTCCACTTGACTATATTTTCTTGGTTAACCAATCCTCCATCCAAGCTAATAAATTACTCCTAAACCCATGTTGTCTGATCTTACCATTTACTCTTTGGAGAAGCGACATATCCGATGCCTTCAGGAAGACCAGATATGTTCCAGCTCCAGGATTCCCCTATCCATCTTGTTTGTGACATCTTCAAATAACTCAAGCAAACAATTCAAACACGATTTACCCTTCTTAAAACCATGTTGACTCTGACAAATTGTGGTTTGACTTTGCAAATGTCCTGAAGAATGGACTCTAAAAATTTGCCTTAAATGACAATAGTTTATTGTTACAATTTACTCCCTAATGTATACCATTATTGCAAGCTCTTCCCTTTTGAAAATCTTTACGTTTTCTTTGAATTCCTGTTTACTGGGCACAAGGCTTTAAGAGATCTGCTCCAATTGCTGTGTAAGAGCCATGTGTGGCTGAATGGACTCATCATCCTGCTGGTGTACAATATCGATGGGCTGACGTCTTTCCGGTGTTCCCATGTTGCCAACTCCAAGGCCAGAATGACCTCATCCTGTTGATGCTTTAGAGGATTGGGAGATTATGGAATCTTCCTGTTGCTGTCTAACATTTTGAGGGGCTGATGGATCTTCTCACATTTCTCCATAAGAGGTGGAAATACTGAACCGTCTCCTCATGTATCCCAGACATGGGACCAAGGGATTGATTGGTCTTCTCTTGTTCCCATACAACGGACACGTGTCTAAATTACCTCTTCCTTTCTCATGAAAGAAGTCTCAGATAGTTTTTATCCTATCCAATTCCCTTTGCAATAGGCTCGGTGAGTCAGAATGGCCTCCTGTTGTCCCAGTGTAACAATCTCCAGTCACTGTGTGACCTCTTCCATTTCCTATGTTACAGACTTGAAAAGGCTGAATGGACTGATCCTGTTGCAGTTTAGCAGGATACTGGTGCAGCATGGCCGACTGTTACAGGTTCGAATGGATGATTGGCCTCCTTCTGTAAATGTATAGGGGTTGAATTGCCTCGTCCTGTTTTGGTGTAACAGGTTCGAAGGCCTGAATATCCTCCTGTTTTTCCTGTGTAACAGGCTGGAGAACAGAATGGATTTCTCTATTATCTGTGTAATTCATTTCACTTGTTAACTTCTTCTGTCAGCTGTGTTCAAATAAGATCATCTTTAATTTTTGTAAACTCCAATGGCTACTGGGTCAACCTGATCATCCTTTCCTCATAAGCTTTCATTATAAGCTTTCGTTTCAGGAATCAGTTGAGGGGACCATCTCTGAGCTGCTTCCAATATAATAACATCCTTTCTTCATAGAAGAGGCTAAATCTGTACACATTACTCCAGATGTGATCTCCCTGTACAGCAGCAGCAACACTTTACCAGCCTGCTGTAAAGTTCCCGCGCAGGTTAGAGCAGTCTCAGCTCTCTGGGAGAATACAGAGCATTGTTGGAAGATCATTGTCCTTCTCTACTACATCACCATAACGGGAGATCTGGAGAAGTTAAAGTTGGAGAAGATCATAAATGATGTGGCGAGATGACCTCCATAATTAATCTCCCCAGAGACCACGTCGCTCAGATTCCACAGAATCTAGTAAGGTGGAGCGCAAAAACATCAAGGAGGAGCAAATCTTGATGGGAGTTAAATATCAAAGTGAAAGCTGCAGTACAAATGCTGGACATGTCATAAAACAGGAAGTGAGATATACACATTTGTGTTTAAATCATATCTAAACTGTGTTAACCCAATTGAATGCTAATGCTGCGAAAAAATGGCTGTCATAACCACGTGTGAGATGGTTTACGTTAACATTATGTCGAGCACTGAGCTCAAGATCAGGTTATTTAGGAATTGGTGTTGATTGATCAGAAGAGCTAATTGAAACTTTTGTTGTAAAGGACCTTTTGGGAACAGTGACCAAAATGTATTGGTTTTATTTTATGCTGTTTGAGTACAAGACAATTTTTGTTTTATTTACAGTAACCATTATAAATCTGAGTCATGCAAACCATGAAGGTGTGAGGAGAAAGTGGGGACTACAGATGCTGGAGATCAGAGTCGAAGAGTGTGGTGCTGGAATAGCACAGTGACGCAGCATACTAAGAGCAGATAAATTGATGTTTCGGGCATAAGCCCTTCATCAGGAATGGAGTTTACGGGCCAAGGGGGCTGAGAGATAAATGAGAAAGGGGTGCGGCAGGAGGGAGGTAGCTGGGATTGCGATAGGCCGATGAAGGTGGGGTTGAAAGAGTTAGGTGACGAAGGGAGACAGAACGCCTCATCTATTGCACACAATGTGGTTTTCTCTACATTGGCGAAGCAGGAGGTCAACTTGTGGATCATTTCAGAGAACACCTCTGGGAAACCACATTGAACAAATCCATCACCTTGTGGCCGAGCACTTCAATTCCCCTTCCCACTCTGCCAAGGACATGAGGGTTCTGGGCCTGCTCCATCGCCAAACCCGAGCCACCAGAAGCCTGGAGGAAGAAAGCCTCCTCTTCTGCCTTGGGACCCTCCAACCACAGGGGATCACAGTCGATTTCCCCATTTCCCCATTTCCCCTAATCCCACCTTATCCTACTCCAACCTTCCAAGTCAGTACCGCCTTCTTGAACGTTCTTCTGTGTCCACCTTCCTTCTTATCAATCTGGGCCACTCTCCTCTCCGACTATCACTTTCAACCCCACCTTCATCTACCGATTAGATGAAAGGAGGCAGCTTAGAAAAATGCCAAGTGTTGCAGTAAGCCAGTGGATTCAGAGCAATGTAGGACCCAGCAAAGGATGACCAAGAAACCGAGAAGAAAATCAGAAAGAGAAAAAGCGGGCAAACGAAAGAAAAAAATAAAGACTGCTAAAAAGCGACTATCAATGTATGAAAACAAGGCCAAATGTGGAACAGTGGGTGTGCAATCTGGATAATTTATTGCAGAGAACAGAGAAATCGCAGGGAAAAGAAACAGTTTCTTTGTGTCTATCTTCATGGAAGAATGTCCAGAAATTCTTCCAGAAATACCAAGTGACCATGGGACTTGTGTAAGTAAAGTCTAAGATCATTCTTATCAGTGTTGGGGTTATCTTTGAAAAGAAAGCTGGATTGAGTATTTATAAATCTGACAGATCAGATGCACTTCATGCAAGAATTTCAGAGGAAGCAGCAATAGGTATGTTGATTGCATTACGGATTTTCACTTTATTTTCTGACACATTCCTGAAAGGTATTAGCCAATCTGGATAAGGCAAAGGTTATAAATATTATCCAACAGTTTAAGAAAGGATGAATGTGGAGAGTGGTGAACTACAGACCAGTTATCTTTTCATCCACAGTCATGTATCTGTAGGACTCTATTACAAAGAACGTGCTACTCGATATTTAGAAGGTAATAACATAACTGGGGAGTGTGAGAATGTACCGATGAAAGGAAAACCAGAAGTGGCAAACATATATTTGGAATGGTTTGAAGATGATTCTTGTGGACATAGGCAATGATGAACCATTTGATAACGTATAGTTGGATATTCATGTGCTTTTTTAAAAGAACTCACACAGCAAGTTCATAAGAAAACTTAAAGCGAGAGGTATTGGGAAGAACGTATGCAAATGGGAAAGTAAAAATTAGGTTTGCGTTCATGTGAATGTAATTGGAAGATCGAGGACGTCGTGCACCAGTTGCATCGAGCGTTGGTGAGACTCAACGTAGAATATTATGTATCGTTCGGAGTCCCAATCTAAGAAAGAATATATTGACTACAGAGGAACTTTAAAAGATATTATCTAGATTAATCCGTAAAATGGCAAGATTGTCTGATGGGGAACCTCAGCTTGTAATCTCGAGTTTCAAAACATGAGAGTTGATTGTAGTGAATCTTAGAAATATCGAAATCATAGAAAAACAGGGACATGAGGAAGTACAAGTAGGCGAGATAAGGGAGAATCCCACGATATTCCACAAAACAAGTAGAACAGAATAATCAGCAAACAGTTAGTGTCCATTAGAAACCAAAGGGGCAATCAGCGTGTCAAACTGGAGAACATTGATGGATTGTTACATGAGACCTTCACAAGTATTTTACTTGGGAGAAGGAGGATGCAGGTACAGAATTCAAGAAGATGGACTAGGAAGCTCTTGAACAGATTGATGTAAAATACGAGCAGGAATTTGAGGTTTTGTTCTGTATAAATTTGGACCAATCTCCATGTCTGAATGAGTTGTATCACAGGCGGCTGTTGGGGTCAAAGGAGGAAAGACCCTGACTGAATATTTCAATTAGAATCTGACCATAGGGGAAGTGTCAGAGAACTGGAGAACTGCTAATAAAATTCCACTTCACAGTAAGGGTGGGAGAGATAGACCAGGTAACGATAGACGAGCGAGTATTAGATCACTGTTAAGGAAATTACTGGAGAAAATAGGGAAGGAGAAACTCGAACTCCAATCAGAGTCGCAAGTTTGATCAGGGATAATCATCATGACTTTATCAGGAGGAAGTCACATTCAATGGGTTTGATTGCATTAGTTTGAGGAGGTCGATTATTTAGTTTTGTAGGAAGGGCTTTGAAAAATTTCCACCTGGGCAACTGAAAAATAAAGTAAAATCTCACAATATGATGGATAACTTGACAAGTTTCAACGAAAATTGTCTGAGTGGCAGGAGACAGAAGGTGGTGGGAGAAGGATGTTTGTGTGACTGGAGACCAGTGTCCCCTGGTGTACCACAGAGATCAGTGTTGTTTCCCTTATTGTTTGTGTTATTCATAACAAAATATAGATGTGAATGTGGAGGGGTCTAGGTGGAGAGTGGGGAAGGTGTGATAAGTAAGTGTATGTTTGACATAAAGATTGGCTGGGTGGTTCGCAGTGAGGAGGAAGGCCTTAAGTTACAGGAAGATGCAGATGGAATGGTCAGATGGGCACATCAATGGCAGGTGGAATGTAACCCTGATAAATATGAGGTGATGCACTTTGGGAGATGGATTCAGGCAGGGGAGGACTCAATGAACGGCAGCACACTGGGAAGCTCAGATTATGTTTCTCCACACATCCCTGAATGTGACTGGACAGGTTAATGCTTAAAAATGTGTTGCTGGAAAAGCGCAGCAGGTCAGGCAGCATCAAAGGAGCAGGAGAATCGACGTTTCGGGCAGATTCCTGAAGAAGTCTTATGCCTGAAACGTTGATTCTGCTGCTCCTTTGATGCTGCCTGACCTGCTGCGCTTTTCCAGCAACACATTTCTTGAGCTCTGATCTCCAGCATCTGCATTCCTCACTTTCTCCTGGACAGGTTAATGGACTAGTTAAGAATTGGACCATGGGTGTAGCGTCTCTCAATCAGGGTGTAGATTATAAGAGCAATACAGGGCTTTGGTTCGGACAAAATGGAATACTGCATGTAGCTCCGGGAACCGCATTCCAGGAAGGATGTGATTGTACTGGAGAGGGTGCAGAGGTGATTCACCAGGATGTTCCCTGGGATGGAGCATATCAGCTATGGAGAGAGGCTGGATAAGCTCAGGTTTTTTACTTTGGAGCAGAGAAAGCTGAGGGGTCAGTGATTCAGAAGGATAAGATTATAAGCGACACAGACAGGGTGGATAGACAGCAGCTGTTCTTTTTCGTCAGAGGATCAAGATCAAAGGAGCACACTTTTAAAGTGAAGAGTTTGAGGTTCAGAGATGATTTAAACATTTTTTCACCTCGAGGTGTGGGGTTCTGGGATTACTTCCTGAGAGGGGAATGATCACCTCACAATCTTTAATAAGTACTTGGACGAGCAATTGGAAGTGTCATAACATTTCAGGCTATGGGCCTGGTGTAGGAAAGTGGGACTAGTATAGATCGTGCTGTATTTCTGTCGGCACAGAGTCTATGCCCCTGTGAGTGTATGGTCTGGAAGGTCAATTATTGAGCAGTTTAAGGCAGGAATTGATGGATTTCTGAAGAGTTATATTCATAAGGGTTATAACAGTGAACTGAATTAGCTTGTTAAATTATGTCAATGTGAGAAATATGAAAAAAAAACAAGTGCAGTTTCCTTACAGTTTGAAACCAGAGAATGGTGAATGAAGTGTAGGGAAATGGCAGAACTATGAAGCCACTACTTAAGTTCTGTCTTCACAAAACTTTCTAACAATACAAGGAAAACCATGTGGGAAAATGATAGAGTACATGGAACAATAAACATAGTAAGTAAATGGTTTAGCAGAAATTATTGTGGCTGAAAGTAACGGTCATAGACAACACTAACATAGATGTATGAAATGGGAATTATGTTTGAGAAACAAACTGGGAGAGAAATGAAAGAGAAGCAATGGATGTAAAACATTTTGATTTTTAGAAAAATGTTGGTAAAACTCTAAGCCCAATTTGCAAAATCAAATCTGAGTGGATTGGGGCAAATATATGGCCATGTTTCTAGAATGGCACAGCTGGCAGGAAACAGTGAATAGAAATAAACAGACTCGTCAAGTTCTAGCCTGACATTTACTGAAAGGTATGATTCTGTGAGTATGACTATGTCCCAGACTCCCCCTTACCTTCCCCAGATATCTCCTGTCTCATCAGCAGGACGGACACAGCAGAAGTGGCGGTACAGTGGGATACAGTTGAAAGGGAATTGCTCTTGGAGTTCTCAACAGTGACTCCGTATCCCATGAAGTCTCATAGCATTAGTTTGCACATGGGAAAGGAAACCTCCTGCTGATTACCACGTACCAACCTCTCTCAATTGATGAATAAACACTCCTCCATGCTGACCAACACTTGGAGGAATCACTGAGGGTAGCACGGGCGCAAGATGTACTCTAGATGGGGGATTTCAATGTTCACCACCAACAGTATCTCAGCTACAGCATTACTGATCGAGCTGGCCTGGTCCTAAATGATATAACCGCTAGACTGGTTCTGCGGCAGGTGGTGAAGGAACCAACAAGAGGGAAATACATACTTGACCACAACCTTACTAACCTGCCAGTTACAGAAGTCTTTGTCAATGACAGTATCGGTAAGAGTGATCATCGCATAGTCATTGTGGAGACAAAGTCACACCTGCTCGATGAGAATAACGTCCACCATTTTGGGTGGGATTATCACGGTGCTTAGTAGGCCAGACTTCGAACAGATCAAGCAGCTCAAATCTGGATGTCCATAAGGTGTTGTGGGTCATCAATAGCAGCAGAATTGTGCACACACACAATCTCATGGCCTGGTATATCCCCCTCGCAAATATTGCCATCAATCCAGAGGATCAACATTTGTTCAATGGAGTGTGCAGGATGGCAGGAGCAGCACCAGGCATACCTGACAATGAGGTGTCAGCCTGGTGAAGCCACTAACAGGAATACTTGTGCGCCAAACAGCATAAGCAGTAAGTGATGGACAGAGCTAAGTGATCCCACAAGCAACGGTTCAGATCTAAGCTCTGCATCCTTCCACATCTAGTCGAGAAACGTTGGGGACAATTAAACAATTCACTGGAGGAAGAGATTCCACAAATAACCCCTTCCTCCATGATGGAAGAGCCCAGCACTTCAGTGTATAAGATAAGGCTGACGCATTCGCAACAATCTTCAGTCAGAAATGCTGAGTGGATAATCCATTTCAGCCCCCTCCAGTGGTCCTCAGCAATTCAGTTACCAGTCATCAGCCAATTTGGTTCAGTCCATGCGATATACAGAAACATTTGGAGACACTGGACAGTCCATAGGGTCCATAATCATAATAGTACTGAAAATTGTTCTCCATAACTTGCCGCTCCCCTAGCCAAACTGTTTCAATGCAGTTACAACAATGGCTTTTCCTGATTATGTGGAAAATTACCCCAAGTATCTCCTGTCTATAAAAAAGCAGAACAAATCCAATCCGGTCAATTACCACCCCGTCAGTCTACTCTCGATCATCAGTAAAGTGGTGGAAGGTCTCAGTGCTTTGAAGCAGCACTTGTTCAGCAATTCCCTGGTCAATGACGCCCAGTTTTGGGCTCCAGCAGGGCTACTCAGCTCCTGACCTCTTTACCGTGGTTCAAACATGGACAAAAGAGCTGAATTTTAGAGGTAGAGTGAGAGTGACAGCCCTTTAAGTCAAGGCTGCATTCGACCAAGCGTGGTATCATGGGGCTTTAGCAACACTGGAATCAATGGGTATCAGGGGCAAACTCCCTGCTGGTTAGAATCATACCTGACACGTAGGAAGATGGTCATGGTTGATGAAGGTCAGTCAACTCAGCTCCAAGTCTGTCGGAGTTCCTCGAGCAGTGGCCGAAAACATCTTCAGGGCTGCTTCATCAATGACCTGCCCTCCATTTTAAGGTCAGAAGTGGGGATGTTCACCAATGATTGTACAGTGTTCTGCAACATTTGTGGCTCCTATGATACTGAAGCAGTCCATGTTCAAACGCGACAAGATCTGGAGAGTATCCAGGCCTGACAAGTGGCAAGTAATATTCAGCCCACACGAATGCCAGACCATGACCATCACCTATAAAATACAATCCAACCTGCCCCTTGGCATTCAATGGTGTTACTATCACTGAATCCCCCAGTATCAGATTCCTGGTGGGTAATCATTGCTCAGAAACTCACTGGTCTCGCCACAAAAACACAGTAACTACAAGAGGAGGTCAGAAGCTAGGAATACTGCAGCAAGTAACTCACATCCTGACTTCCAAAAGTCTGTCCATCATCTACAATGCATAAGTCAGAAGTGTGATAGAAGACTCCCAATTTGCCTGGATGAGTGCAGCCCCAAAAACACTCAAGAAGCTTTACACCACCCAGGACAAAGCAACTAGTTTGACTGTCCCTTCATCCATAATGCTCCACCATCAACGCTCAGCAGCAACAGCAATGTTTTACTATCTACATGCTGCAATGAAATGATTCACCAAAGATCCTCAGAGACCATCTTCCCAACTCACGACTAAGTCTATCTAGAAGGACAAGGGCTGCAGATGTATGGGAATACCATTATCTTCAGATTCCCTCCAAGCCATTCACCATCCTGACTTGGAAATATATCACAGCTCCTTCACAGTCGCTCGCTCAGAATCCTGGGATTCCCTCCCTCATGGCATTGGAGGTCAACCACAGCAGGTGGACAGCAGCGTACAACAAGGCAGCTCACCACCACCTTCTCAAGGGCAACTAGGGACGGGCAATAAATGCTGGACGAACCAGTCACATCCAGATTCATGAAATAAATAAATATAAATTAACAGAGGAAGTTTGCTGAGGTGTCGCAGGGATCGGTGCTTGGGGCCCAGCTGTTCACAATGCCCTTTAAACATTTGGTTGCTGGAATCAGATACAATATATCCCAGCCTGCTGACAGCACTATCGGATGTGGGATTGTGAGTGCGTGAGGAGGATGTAAAAAAGCACCGAGAAGACTGAGACAAATGGAGTGAATGGGTAAATACGTGACAGATGGAGAACAATGTGGATAGAGGCGACGGTGTGCCCTTTGGTGGAAACGATAAATTGGCAGCCTACCATTTGAAAAGGATTGTTCGAAACATGTTGATCTACATAGGGACGAATGTTCCTTTTTGTTGTTTCCTTCTGCATAAACCTCTGAGGCCCCTGCAGCGCAGTGAGTTTGGCAACCAGAAGTCAATACTGGGCATGGCATTGGCACGCTGCCCAGTGTATATAGACCCATCAATTGGGGAGCTGTAACACTGAAAAGGATCTGCACCTCCCTGTACACCAGTCGCTGAAAGTAATATTGCAGAAACAGAAAGCAGTTAGGAGGATAAATGGTGTGTGGACCTTCATTTCAGGGGGATGTGAGTCCAGGAGAAAAGGTGTCTTACTGCAGCTGTACAGGAAGTGGTGAGATATCATCTCGAACATTGTAAGTATTGTGGGCAATTTTGATCTCCGTACCGAATAAAGGACAAACCTGACATTGAGAGAGAGCAGTGAAGGTTGACCAGACTGACCTCTAGGTTGACAGGCTTTTTGTGGGAGCAGAGTTTGGGGTGACTGGGCCAGTATTCCATGGGGTTTAGGAAAATGAGTCGAGATCTCAGTGAAATATACAGAACTCTGACAGGGTGAGTCAGATTGGAAGCAGGGGTGATAATTCCCCTGGCTGCAACGCCTAAAACAAGGGGACACAGTATTAGGTACAACAGGTCACTCTGCATTGAGATGAGAATAAATGTCGCACTCACTGACTGGGGAACCTGAGGAATTCGCTCGCACCTGGAAACCGAGACACTGATTAAAATAAGGATTTAGAGACAGTAAAGGAATGGTGGGAGAGCAGGAGTACGGTGTGGAAATAAAGGGCCGAACATCATTACATTGAATTGGGTAGCAAACTCGATGGACCAAACGTACTACTGCGCTTCCTATTTTATAGCTTCCCAAGGTTACTCACATTAACGGATATGTATATCGTGTGGGGTAAGTGATTTGAGGAGATGTTTTCCATGAACTAGAATGGGGGAGACTCAATGTGTTGTATGACCTACTCCTTTCCCGCTGTTGCTGTGAAGTCTGTGGAAAAGCTCTGCAAATGCTGTCACAAGCTCTCAGATGTTAGGAAGGAGGTTTCTGCATGGTCGACAGGGCTGTGTTCCCATTCCCTTTTCAGACACTGATGCTGAGGCCGGGTGTTCTGTCCGGTTTCATCCTTTCAGATCTCGGAGCAGTTAGATACAAATGAGTGCCCTTGCTTGGCCGATTCAGAGACCATTGAAATGTTTATCACATTTCAGGGTCTTAGGAGTCAGTTTTAGGCCAGCCCAGGAAATCATTGGAGATTCACTTCCTAAAAGTACATTGGAGAAGGAAATTCTGTTTACAATCGATATTGGCTTCAAGGTCACTGTTACTGACACCAGATTTTAGATCTCAATATTGTATTAATTGTTTTAACTTCCACCACCTGCCAGAGCGTTAGCCTGGTCTGGATTATTAATTCAGTGACATTTCCACAACAGCACCATCTCCACATGGGGACCGACCGGAAACCACACTGAGCAGGTTGTTTATGTGCTGCTTGACAGCTCTGTCAAGAAGAACTCCCACCGATTTGATTTCAGTGATGGGACTGAGGGGGTGGTAATTGATCAGATTGTAATTATACTCATCTTAGCGGACTGGACATAGGAAGTAGTTTTCCACATTGCCAGGGAGATGTCAGACTTGGAGCTGGAATGAAACAGCTTTCCCCAGGGACACGGCTTGTTGTACAGCACAAGGCTTCAGACCTATTGCAGAAATGGAGTCTGGACTTATTGCCTTTGTCGTATCTGCTGTGTTCAGCTGTTTCTTCATGTCAGGTGAAGCGAATCGAATTAGGTGAAGACTAGCATCTGTGATTTTGTTGGCATCATGATGAGGGTGAGGTGTATCATCGAATCAACACTTCTGGCAGAGGATGGTGCAGATAAAACATCCTTCTCTTTTACACTGATGTGCAGGTCTGTTCCATTATTTAGGATGGGGATGTTTGTCGAGTCCTCTCCTCCAGTCACTTTTTTAATCGTCAATGACCATTTATAACTGAACGTGACAGGACTGCAGAGCTTAGTTCAGATCTATTGGTCAAGTCCGGTAGCTTTAATGAGTTCGCATCTGTTTAAGGTTAATGTGGTTCTGACTCTGATATGATCACCCACACTCGTCACTGAGCCATAGATAGTGTTGATGGTAATGACAGACTGAGGTGTTACCCTTGCAAACATTTTCAGGTTGTGGTTGAATGCAGGTCTGCTTCTCCTGCTGCTGTAGTCTGCAGCACTACATGAATACGCAGTTTCGAGCTGCAATATCTGCAATGCCATTCTGCTGTCTGTTCCCCAATTCTCACTGTGACCCATTCACCCATCGGCCCTGCACTCAGTGACATAACCTGGTTTCTGATGTGGCAATACTTCAATTTTCATACTCTCATTCTGCTGAGGGTCTCTCTTCCCGGGTCTTGCTTCCAATCTGACACATTCCACAAAAGCATTTAACTGATCTTAATTCAAATGTTTAATTCACCTGAATCTATTTCCTTGAGAAATACCATCTTCTGTGTTTAAAGTGAATGTGTTTCCTCTGTTTCTCTCCCTGACCTTGATTAAGAGCTCTGTAGTGTCAGTGATGCCAGCCTTATGTAGTTTCAGAGCCAATGAATTCTGTGGATTCCCAATCATCTTCACCACATTGTATGTTTCCTCTTTTGGTTTAATGCCTTATCACTCATGGCTGCCTTGTTCTCCCATGAGTATGTATTATCTTCTTAGGGTTGAATTTCTAGTATTATCTTCCGAATTATCCCCGGAACCTCCTGTTATTGCTGCTCCATGGTCTTTCCTGCTCAGCTCCCCTTCCAATTAACTCTGGCCAGCTCCTCCCGCATGTCTTTGTAGTTACATTGCTTAATTATAACCACATTACATCTTGAAGAGAGCGTTAGATATAAACTGAAAGAAGGAGTTTTGAGAGATGGGACACGGAGAATAATTGGTGGATTTCTTCACTAGATACAAAGGGAGAACGAGAGAGAGGATATAGATATGGAGATGTGGAAAATGAGAAAACTATATTAACGAAAGAAGTAGATGTACTTCCCTCAATGTTTTGGCAATTCCTGTGTGCTGTGGTTCTTTGTACAGTGCACGTACAACAGAGTAATATGTTCAAATGCTGGGTCTGATGCCATAACTTTTATCTCCAATAATATGGCAGACCCTAGTTTTGGAAAGAACCAAGCAGGACAACATATTTAATTGCTTGTAGAAAGGAGATGAACTGAAATAAGTTGGGACACGAGAAGCAAGAATTTATAACACACATCCTGATAAGAATGAGAAATTATATTTGGGAAGCCCAGAAAAGGGGGAACGTTGAGAAAAAGGGAAGGTATCACTTCAGATGAGGATCAAATAATGTTTTAATGCTTTATAAATTTTACACATCATGTGCATAATTTTTCATGAACTGTATCTCCGTTGTTCATTCAGAATGTGTTGTACACATATGAAAAATGTTACTTCTCTGAACACACACTGATTAAACAGTGCATTTAAAACGATTGTTCCTCCATTTCAAACTCTCCTGATGTCATGCGAGCAGAAAATATGAACACCACCTGGCCACCAAAAGACATGACCCACTATCACGAGTGTTCATGCAAACAGACAAAGAAGGACACCACGTTGACTGTGCCAACACACACTTCCTAGGACAAAGCCACGCACAAAAGTTCTTAGAGGCATGACACTCTAACCAGAAGTCCATCAATAAACACATCGGTTGAGATCCTATCTACCTTCACCTTGAAAAAAAACTGAAAATAACATCATGCACCTTAAGAAACCAAGGCCTATAAATAGAAAGATGAGACATACCACCAGTGCGTCACCAGAGACTCTCACTGATGATGTTCCCTTGTCATGGTGACGAACCATCTGAAAACAAACCTTCACGCTCAGCGAGTTAACTTACATACTTATAAATTGTTATTTTTCTTTTAATAGTGGAGTTTGGCACTACTTTGTCACTCATGTTTTAACAGAGTACGAGGCGAGGTGAGCTTTTCTGGGTGTGTGGTTTCAATTAACAGAGTGGTTCGACATCGATATCGTAACGTTTTGAGGGCTTGTCATATGGGATTTGAACAGATTTGGGGTACAAAAGGTCCCAGCAGATTCCATCACTTGACAGTTAGTGACCAAGATCTTCAAATAAAACAGGTGACAAAAGTCATTTAATTTTGTTCCTTGTGCTTGGTTAAATTAAAAGAAAAGGCGTTCAACATTACTAAAGAGGTTCTGAGGTTTGAAGCTGATTCACAAATTTGTCAAGAAAGTGTAGAAAGACAAAGGAAGGGCATACTTTTAGAATTAACATGTAGATTAGAATTGGGTTTCACCAGGGACAAAAGGAAAGCTGTCACCATAATGGAGTTGGTCAAGCACTTTGGTGTATCAGAAAAGCAGGAAACTGCAGTCGAGTTAGAAAAACTTAAATTGCAAATATGACAACTGGAGTTAAAGATAAAGAGAGAGATAGAAATAGAGAGAGAAGATAGAGAAAGAGAAAGAGAGGAAAAAGTAAGAGAGGGAAAATTTGAAATTCAGAAGTTAGGAATTAGATAAGAAAGTTAAATTAGCAGGATGAAGATGAAGGGAGAATGTAGGGATGTATACAACTATATTAATACATTGCCATGTTTCGGTGAGAAAAATGCCAAAATCTTTTTTATTTCATTTGCAAAATTGGCTAGGCAGATGGCGTGTCCAGTGAACTTGTGGGTAATGGTAGTTCAGACTAAGCTGATGGGCACAGCTTGAGCGGTATGTGCAGCGCTGTCAGATGACGGAGCAAGAGATTATGCAAATATCAAACAGGCTATTTTGAGTGCTTATGAATTGGTACTAGAAGAATATAGACAGTGGTTCAGAAATATAGAGACGGAACCAGGTCAGAGTTATGTTGAGTTTAAAAGAATAACCACAGTCATTTTGATAAATGCGTGCAGGCCTTAAAAATGGATAAGACCTGTGAGGCCCGATGGGAGATTATTCTGCTGGACGAGTTTAAAGACTCACTCCCAGAGATGGTAAGAATTCATGTGAATGAACAGGAAGTTCAAGAAATGAGAAGCGCAGCAGAAATGGCAGTAAAGTATGTATTGATGCATGAGATGAAATTTAGCTTCTGGGAGGATTTTCATCCTGTGAGGGATAGAAATTGGGAGAAAGGGAGATCCTATACTACAAAACATAGAGAAAAGCACACTGGCAATAGTTTACCACAAGTTTAAAAAAAAAGCCCAAAGAGTTTGAAAGGATGTGAAAGGCCTCAGGTCTCACTATAACGTAGTGGAAGACATAAAATTACAGTACCGATGGTTTAAGAAGGGCACAGGGAAAAAGGTGTTTTCACTACAGTAAGCTGGGACACACAGTGCCGGGCGTTGAAGGAAGACACTTTGGGAAAAGATGTGGTAAAAGAGTTTAAGCCATTGGTATTAGTGAACCTGGTAAAGGAGACCCCAACTAGAGCCGAGGAGCTGCAAGAGAGTGCACAGCCTAGACAGGGGCTGTGTATGAGTTGGTGCCTAATCTCTATAAAGAATTTGTCTCTGTCGATAAACCTTACTATGAAAAAATGGGGTGTGGGGGAGCCCAAGAAGTTATAATTTTGCAAGATGCGGGATCTGTTAAGTTTCTAATAGTTGAGAAGTGAGGAGCCGGAAAGGCACAACAGATCAGGCAGCATCTGAAGAGCAGGACAATCAACATATCAGGCATAAACCCATCGTCAGGAATGTGGCGAGGGGACAAGGGAGCTGAAAGATAAAAAGGAGGGTAGGAGCTGGGCTGGTGGGAGGGTCACTGGCAGGGCGATAGGAAGATGTCGGTGGGAGTGATAATGATATAACAGAAGGGAGGTTGGAGTTGATAGGTGGGAAGGAAGATGGACAATTAGGGCAGTTCAAGAGGGCGGTGCTAATTTGAACGGTTGGATCTGGGATGAGGTTGGGGAGAGGCGATTTGGAAATTGGTGAAGTCGATGTTGATGCTGTATAGTTTGATGGTTTCAGCTGTCCTACCACCTGTCCACTTCACCCTCCTCTCCGACCTATCGCCATTAGACCCCACCAACATCGACCTATCGCCTTCCAAGCTCCCTTCCACCCAGCTCCACCCCCACCCTCCTATTTAATTCTCAATCCCCTTCCCCCTCCCTTACCTCCTACTTTCCTGATGAAGGACTTATGCCTGAAACGTCAACTCTCCTGCCCGTCGGATGCTGCCAACCGGCTGTGTTTTTCCAGACCTACACTTTTCAACTCTGATCTCCAGCATCTGCAGTCCTCACTTTCCCTTGGCCTCTAATAGTAAGAGATGGAAGTATTTTCACTCTTTCTGACATGTTACTCAACAGCATGATAATTTGTGAAATGGGGACAGAAATTATGCATTCCCTTGTGTAACATTACGTTGGAGTGTCAAATCAAGGTTGGGGAAGTAACAGTGAGAGTGAGTGACAGAGTGTCACTTCCAGGAATACAATTGAGAATGATTTAGCAGGATTCAATGTGGGAGAGGCACCCCTAGTGGTGGAAAAGCCAAAGTAAAACTACGGAACTGGGGAATTAAAAGAAAAATGCCCAGGGATTTTTCCAGACTTACAATAGGAAGGAAAACTGAAAGAAAAAGCCAAAGGAGTTGATGCACGGAAGACAAAGGCTAAAGCATCTCTAATGGCCTGGAATGCACAAGGACGTAGTTAATTTTTGTTGTACATGACATACATGCCAACTGGTAGGTAAGTCACAGGCAGTAATAAAACCAGCACCTTTGTTGCCAGTTCCTGTATTCGAAGGACCTTTCACGTGGGTTATGATTAATTGTGGAGCTCTCCTTTCTAAAATAAAAGTTGAAAGCGATATCTGCTGATCATAACGGATGTGTCTACCCGATGTCGAGGGATAATTCCATTATGGGGTGCTAAGGCAAAAAGGGAGGTGGGGGAGTTGGTAGCTTTCTTTACTCGCTGTGGGCTACGCAGTGTCATTCAGTCAGACCAAGGGTCTCATTTTACCGATCAGCTGATTAAGGTCGTCATGGATAGTTTCGGCATACAGCAGTTTAAATCAAGTGCATTCCAAAACCGAATCCCTGGGAGCCTTAGAAAGTTAGCATCAGATGCTGGAGACAATATTAACAGCGTACTGTCAGAATTACTCGAATGATTGGAATAAAGGCGTCTCATTATATTGTTTGCCATTAGAGATGCCCCAAATAAATCTACTCACTTTACTTCCTTTCAGTTAATATTCGTACATGAAGTGAGAGGTCCTTTGAAATTAATTACATATAAATTTTCAGGACTGACGTCGGAGATCTCACACTTGGATTATGTATCTGAGGTGAGGGAGAAATAAGATGGAGTAGGTGAGTTATTAAACAGAAACTGAAGAGGGCACAGCATAGAGTGAAGCTGGTGGCAGATAAAAACTCTGAAACTTTGACAATTTCCCATAGTGATGATATATTAGTATTGCCACCAGTGGTAGGAACCCCTTCAAAGCCAGGTTTAGTGGAGCCTTTCAAGTTAACAAAATTGCTGAGTCAGTTAAACTATCTGATAAAGATACCGGATATGACAAAAAAAGTTAGAGCATGTCATGTGAATGAATAATGCTCCAGACACACTTAAGACTCAGGAATAGAGTTGTGGCCAGATGAACAAATTGTGCAGTTTATCTGTATGATGTAGTGATCTTTAGCAAGTGATTGAAAGCTCACATATTACAGTTGGCAGACCATGTTGAATGATTACAAGAAGCAATCTTGGTAATAAACTTAAAGATAACAGAATTCGCGAAGGCAGAGGTGACGTTCTTGGGACATTACATTGGACATGGAAGGTTGACCCCATGGAACACAAAGACGAAGGGCTTTGAGTAATTTCCACGACCATCATCGAATAAAGAGGTGCTTCGATTTTTGGAACTGAGTGGATTCTATCGGAAATTTGTTGCAAACTTCAGCAGCGTATTGGCACCACTGATGGATTTATTAAAGAAGGAAACAGAATTGTGGTAGACAGAAAAATGCCAGGAGGCATTTGAGATTTTAAGGCAGCTGCACCAAATATTCTGAAACCCTTTGAAAATTGTGTTTGTTGCTCGGGATGTAGGGGTTGGAGATGTATTGATACAGAAAGATGATGGTGGGATTGAATGGTCAATTGGCTACTTGTCGAAAAAACTCAATATCCACCAGAAAAAACAATACAAAATCTCCATTATTGAAAAAGAATGATTAAGTTTCGTACTGGCCTGACAATATTTTAATGTTTATATGACAAACAAATTGTCGGAGATGGTTGTGGACAATGACAAATCTCTCGCATTTTTTGGAATCTTTGAAGACCAGAATATGAGACTATTTCATTGGACTCTTACGTTAACAACTTTAAACTTACAAAATTTACATGCTGTCAGTCCTAAAATGTGACAGCAGATGGGTTACCGCTGATTTAAATGAAAACGTTTTGATAAGATTTGACTTATCCCATTGTAATATAGGTGTGCAGAATTAACATGAATGGTATAACTGAGATTAATACATTTGTATATCATAATAATGGGATTAAGAATTAGAGGAAAAGGAATGATGCCATCTTTTAATTCTGATGGTTCATTTTCTTTTCTGAAGGGGGAGGTGTTATGAAGCTGAAAGCATGTCTGGTTACTTTAAGACAGAATAGGTCTTGTTGAATTGTAAGTCCAGCGACAGATGCCAGCTAAAGGTCAGGCTGTTCCACGTGTCACAATTAGCTGGGAAATGGATACCTGAGTTTTGGTTGCTGCTTTGTCGGCAATTCAAATACAACCAAATGATAAAAGAAGTCGACGGAATTTGAATATTATTGCTTGGACACATGGAAAGCAATCAAACTATGAGAATTATTGTATCATGGGGAGTATATAAACCCAGCATTTTGAACACTAGAGGAAGAGCCACTGCCATCAAATAGCAGAGTTACTGCTCTGGATCAGGAGTGCTAACTGGCCATCTCAAACACTCTCTCTCAAAGATACATGTTCATTTAAAACCTCCTTGCAGTAAAAAAAAACTTGACCCAGGGAGACCAGCAGCTGGAAGAGTGAACACAGCGGGGAAGATAGAGACTGTGTGGTCTTGAGATTGTAATGTTTAATATGTGGGTTGTTGTTAATGTACCCCTTCAACCACATCTGCTGGCAGCTCATCCACATACCATCCTCTGTGTAAAGAACTGGTCCCTCAGGTTCCCTTTTATTCCTTCCCCTCTAACCTTAAAGCGATCCCCTCTAATCCTCGATTAGATAGATTAGATTACTTACAGTGTGGAAACAGGCCCTTCGGCCTAACAAGTCCACACCGCCCCGCCGAAGCGTAACCAACCCATACCCCTACATCTACATCTACCCCTTACCTAACACTATGGGCAATTTAGCATGGCCAATCCACCTGACCTGCACATCTTTTGGACTGTGGGAGGAAACCGGAGCACCCGGAGGAAACCCACGCAGACACGGGGAGAACGTGCAAACTCCACACAGTCAGTCGCCTGAGGTGGGAATTGAACCCGGGTCTCTGGCGCTGTGAGGCAGCAGTGCTAACTGCTGTGCCACCGTGCCGCCCATTCTGTACACCTTGGAAAAAGACTGAGAGCATTAACCCTATCCATACCCCTCGTGTTCTTATACAGCTCGATAAGGTCCCCCCCTCCCCCCCCCCCCAGTCTCCTACACTCTCAAGAAAAGGTCCTAGCTTGTCCAACATCTCCCTATAACTCAGACCATTGAGTTCAAGCAATGTCCTTCTAAATTTCTTCTCCACTCTTTCTAATTTAATAACATCCAACCCATAACAAAGTGACAAAACTGAACACAGTACTCCAAGTGTGGTCTTACCAAAGTCCTGTGAAACTGCAACATACATTCCCAACTTCCAAACTCAATGTCCTGCCTAATGAAGGCCAGTGTGCCAAAAGCCTTCTTCGCTGGCCTGCCTACCTGTGACTCCACACTCAGGGAACAGTGCACCTGAACCCCAAGGTCTCTCTGCCCACTATACACCTTAAGGCCCTCCCATTCACCATGAAACTCCTATGTTGAATTGGGTTTCCAAAATGCAAGACTTCACGCATCTATATTAAATTCCATTTGGCATTACTCGGCCCAATTCCCCACCTGATTAAGATCCTGCTGCGATTTCTGATAGAATTCCTCACTGATCATGCTCCCACTTATTTTGCTGTCATCTGCAAACTGGCTAATCATGCCTTGTACATTCTCAACCAATTCATAGATAACAAACAGCTATGGACCCAGCCTCCAGTCTGATAAGGATCTTTCCACTAAACCCTCTGCTTCCGACCATCAAACCAACTGTGTAATCATTGGCCAGTTCCCCCAGCATTCCACGTGATGGAACCTTCCAGAGCAGCCTGCCATGTGGAACCTTATCAAAGGCCTTACTGAAATCCGTCTACCGCTCTGCCCTCATCAAGCTTCTTAGTCACTTCATCAAAGAACTCTAACAAATTTGGCAAGCATGATCTCCCACTCACAAGTCTATGCCGACTGCTCCAAATCAAACCCTGTGTAAGTCTTGGATGCAGTCAATGGTATGCTGTCCTTTATTGTAAGATGATTCGAGTACATAAGTAAAGCCATCTTCCTGCTTTTGTAGAGCCTTGCTGAGAAAGCATTAGGGGCACTCTCTATGGATTTGATCTCCTTTGTAATGAATGATCTCCTTTCCACAGACACGGTAACATGAGGATAGAGTAACGAAGCTGAGTGTTTAATCTGTAGAGCTGTGAGAGACGAGGAAATGGTTACGCTGAAACACGATAAGTGGCAGCGATCATTTATTGGTTTGATTTATGCCATGTGTACCTCAGTACAGGGAAAAACGTTGAGCAGTGGAGACAGGTCATAGTAAGCAAGGCCAGACAGATCATAGGGTGGAAATAGACTTGGACAGAGTAAGGCATACAGGTTACACTGAACAGGACATGCACTAGACAAGATCAGCATGAACAAGATCAGCATTACTTGAAGTTAATGAGTCCATTCATCAGTCTAACGTGGCTTTCTTAATAGTTTATATGCCTTTACTAACTTTCCCCACGTTATTGTGCAGTTGGCGTGTGAACCTGTACTGAACGTCAGGTTGTTCACAATCCCCAACAGCAGCCACAATACCTTCCATCTGAAACAGGTAACCATTCCCACAAGCTTCCACCTTATATAGAGAACACCAGGCTGTCTTCTTGGAGATGGAAGATGCCTTCTTGAGATTTCACACAAGACATGTGGCTTCTTTCCTCACCACTAGAAAACCACGTTAAAGTCCCACATGTGTATCATAAGCATTGGAGGCAAGAGGAGCAACGTAGAGCAGTCTGTCTGTTCAGCCTCTGCTCCATTTGTTCATCATGTTGGAGCATCAATTAGGAGACAGTGAGGACTGCCGATGCTGGAGATCAGAGTAGACCGTCGATTGCTGGAAAAGCACAGCAGGTCAGGCAGCATCCGAAGAGCAGGAGAATCGATGTTTCAGGTATGAGCCATTCATCAGGAATCAGCATCAATTGCCTCATTCTGTCCCTGTGTCAGTACGTTGAGGGGGGAATGGCCTCTCACTGTTCCTGTGAAAGTGACTCAAGGGGCTGAATAGCCTCATCCCATTGCTGTGTAAGTGACCCAAGGAACTGAATGGCTTCTTCCTCGTCCGATTGGACAGGGTCAAGGGCCGGATTGGCTTACCCCTGGTTCCTGCATGACAGCTCAAGGTGCTGACAAGTGTGCTGATTTTGCAGTTTTAAGAGGTTATTTTGTCCTGGTTTCTTTTAAGAGAGAGATTGTATGATCATTACCAAGCTGGTTAGTTAAGACCACTTGAGTAAACAGCGAGGGAGACAGTGTGTTTATTTTAATGCAGCTTGAATGGGTGTGGCCAGCTCTCACAGATTACGATCTCTGGGTTTTGGTTTCTCAGTAGCATCAGAAACTACTGGGGTCTCCACAGAGTTGGAAGCTTAAGTGACGATCTCATGGCTGCTGCTCTCTCTGAATTTTCTCTTGGTGCTGTTTTTAATTCCTGGATTGGAGAAATGTTTGTGACATTCTGTTTCTGAATATTCCTTTCTGCCGAGGGCTGTGTTTATGGGAGATTCCGGTATTGATACAGTTCATTAGTAATAGTTCCTAGATTTGTTATTCTATTAACTTGTCCAATAGAATTACGTTTTTCTAAATTCCTCTTTCTTTGCTTTCATTGTATCTTTCGTGTTTCAATAAATAGTGTTTAGCTTCACACCGAGTAGTTTGACCTGTCACATTGCGTCTGGGACAGTTTACATTTCCTTTAAAATAAAAAGAAGAGTCTATGTTACCGCCTTCAAATATTTTCGACGGGTTCTCGTGTGGCCATCACACTGGACTCCTTCTCTTCCTGAGTAATAGGCTGGAGGCACTGAATCGGTTGTCCCTGTTCTTCTCCAATAGTGTCAATGGGCTGAATGGCTTCCTCATATTCCTGTGAAACCAGCGTGAGGTGCTGAATGAACTCTTGTTTTACTGTGGCAATGTGCAGTGTCAGGCAGTGCTGTTCCATGAATGTTACGGACCATTTAACAGCACAAGTCTCAATGGAGTCTGGGTCTTGCTGCACATGGACACAGACTAGTTCGGGAGCTGACGGGGGTACAAAATGTTCTGAACGTTGTGGAATCTTCAGTGACCATCCCCACTTCTGATCTTATGGTGGGGAGGGTGGGGAGGGGAACCATGGCTGAAGCAGCTGAAGATGTTTGTAAAGAGGAAGCTACCCTGAGGATTTCGCACAGAGGTGACCCAGGACTGAGATGATGAACATCTTCCTTTGTGCCATGTTTGACTCTAAACACTGGAGAGTTTACTCTGATTCCCATTAATTCCAGTTTTGTTAAGCTCCTTGATGTCAGCAGAAGTCAACCACTGCCTTGATATCAGAGCCAGTCATTTATACCTGAACCCTTGTCTCAACCTCTTTTGTTCATATCAATAAATCATGATATAGGAGCAGCAAGTGTTTTCTTCAAACAGGTGGGATTGAATGTCAGGATTTCTCTTCTCAAGAGTGGTGGGGAGCAAAATGACTGAAAGTATTTGAAGAAGCGGTAGATGGATGTTGATCTGTCAGTGAGGTGAGGGCTATGAGGAATTGGGCATGAAACATGATTTGAGACAGAGAGAAGATCAGTCATGATCTTAGTGAAGGGCCAAGCAGGTTTGGGGAGTGAACGACCTGTTCCTGTGTCTGATGTTCTCACATTCTGTTCTTGGAAAGTTAGTTGGTGTTATTTTCATGAATGTCTGTTATGGAATGTTGCAGGCAGGGAGACTAGAGGATTTTGTGAGCCACCTCTGGGTGAGGTATGGGTTTTTTTTTTCTCATTGAACCTGGGTCTAAACATGACCAACAAATGAAGCACAAGTTGCAGAGAGGGGAAGCTCTGTAAAGAGAGATGAGGGGCCTCTTTCATACCAGTGTCTGGATTTTCCAATTGCATTTCCCAAATCACTTCAAAGCGTGTGTGACAGTCCTGAGAGGCTGAATGGTCTCCCCTGTTTCTGTGCAACAGGTTATAGGAGTAAGTGGCCTCCAACCTCTCCTATCTAGCAGGTATGCGGGGCTGGATGGAATACAGAAACATGGGACTGAGGAGCTGGAGTGGCACATTAGATACTTTGAGCCTTCTCCACCAGGCACTAAGATTGTGGACTCAGCCCCACTTTCCTGTCTGTATACTATTACCCGTGACTCACTTCCCTGTCAAACATTTAATTAACCAGCTTTCATTCCATGTGAACATGGAGGCACGATAATCTTCCAGTGAAGAGAATTCCCACTTGAAAGTTACTTTCAGAATTTTTCATCATCCCTCTTATAGAATCTGACAGTCATGCAGAACGGAAACAGACCCGTTACTCCAATCTGTTCACTCCGATCAGATATCAAAATTGACCTAGTCCCATTTGCCAGCATTTGGCCAATATCCCTCCTCTTTCAGATACATTTTAAATGTGCGATTGTAGCCGCATTTACCACTTCCTCTGACAGCACTTTCTGTACACACACTACTCTCTGTGTGAAACATTTACCTTCAGGTGCATTCTAAATTATTCGCCCTCTCATTTTCAAACTATTCTCTCTTGTTCTGGACTCCCCTAACTTGGGGAGCAGATCATGGCTGTTCAGAATATCCATGCCTCTGATGATTCTATAAACCTCTCTAATGTCACCCTTCAGCCTCTGACACGCCAGTGGGAAACACCTCAACCTAATCAACCTTTCCCTGAAGCTCAAACCTCCAGTTCTGCAACCGAGTTGTACGTTGTGTTCTTAAAGTGGCCTCACCAACATCCTGTACAGAAGCAACATGCCATCACAACTCCTATACTCAATGCTCTGACTGATTTAGGCAAATGTGCCAAATGTGTTCTGCAACACTCTGTCTATCTGCGACTCCACTTTCAAAGAACTATGTACCTGCAGCCCTATGTCCCTTTTATCCACAACACGCCCCAGGACCTTACAATTAAGTGTATAATTTCTGCCCTGATTTGCATTCCCAAAATGCAAAACTTCGTATTTATCTAAATTTAACTTTATCTGTCACTCCTTGTCCCTTTGTCCCATATAATTGTGGTCTCGTTGTACTCTGAGATAATCTACTACACTACCTTTCCGATGTAATCTGTAACCTTACTAACTATGGCCCCAATATTCACATCTAAATCCTTTACATAAATGATGAAATGCAGTGAAGTCAGTACCGATTCTTACAGCACACTGCTGCTCACAAGCCTCCAGTCTGAAAAATATCCGTCTTCCTTCAAGCCAATTGTGACTTGCTTTCTCTGTATCTCGTGTGACCGAACCTTACTCATCTGCCTACCAATCGGAATGTTATGAACACCTTACTGAGGTCCATGTAGACAATGTCTACCAAACTGCCTTTATCAATCTTCTTTGTCATCTCTTCATAAAACTCAATCAAATTAATGAGACATGATTTCCCATGCAGAAAGCCACGTTGACAACCCCGATCAGCCCTTGCTTTCCCAAATGTATGAGCTGAAAAATGTGTTGCTGAAAAAACACAGCAGGTTAGGCAGCATCCAAGGAGCAGGAGAATCGACGTTTCGATATAAACATGTATGTAAATCCCGTCCCTCAGAATCCCCTCCAACAATTTACCCACCACTGACATCAGGCTCACCGGTCTATAGTTCCCCGACTTTTGGGGTCACTGCTTCCTTTCCCATTCTCAATGCTCCACTGCTCACAACACATGTCAAATGTAACCAGATCGGTGATATGGCCGATGATATCGGACTCAGACTGGGTTTTAGAAACAAGTCAGGCTAGTTTTTATTTAATCTGCTCAAATAGCACCTTTATGATCCAGAGCAATGTTACTCAAACTATGATGGAAAGATGCATGGCAAACTGTTTGGATATTGCAAATAAAGAATCGATATTTCCCTTTCGAAAAACACTGACACACACACACGGATAAACAAAATCTCTGCAATTTGAAGTTGAATGCGCTTTGTCCATATAGTATTGTAACTCATGACAAAAGGAAAAAATTGAGAGATTGTTAAAAATGTTATACTGCTTCGGAAGACATTCTAATCACACAAGCTGCTAGCAATGGGACTTTATCCTGGAACAGTTGGATTTGGCTGAATTCCCTTTGCATTAGGCAGTGAAGAGATTCCAATGAATTCTGGCCAGGGATCGCCCAAGGGTATCACAGTGGCTCAGTGGTTAGCGCTGCTGCTCACAGCACCAGGGCCTTGCGTTCAATTCCAGATTTGGGTGACTATTTGTGTCGAGGTTGCAAATTCTCCCCTTCTAATGGTTGCTCCAGTTTCCTTCCACAGTCCACAGCTGTGCTGGTTAGATGGATTGGTCATGATAATTTGTCCGAAGTGTTCAGGGGTTTCTAGGTTAGGTGCATCGTTCGGGGTAAATGTAAGGGAGCGAGCCTGGGAAGGTGAGTATGGACGTTTTGTGCCAAAGGGCCTGTTTGCACACTGTAGAGATCCGAGAAAAATAAGAATGGTAACGATGACTGTAGATTTTTTTGTTTTAGCTCGCACACATTGCTGTCATGAGGAACAATGAAGGAGAAAGAGTGTAATCGGCCGTTCCTTCTCAGGCAGATTACATTTTATCTCTCTCTGAGCTGAATCACACAGTAATGTCATCCTCTCCCAAACTGGACCATGTGAGGTCTCCTTGTACATTGTCCAAACTATGTCTCCATCACATTCCCTGTTCCATGTAGGTGCATCATTGCTGCTGTCATAGACAGAGCCATACCCTGAGCAGAAAATGGTCTCGGTCAATTTGAAGATATGTTTATATGTCCCTGCGTCATTAAAAAATAAAATGTTTAATGTATTCAGAATATTGTGTTAAAATGAATGAATTTTGCAACAATACAGAAATTGCTGGAAAGCTCGGCAGGTCTGTCAGCATCCAGATGCCTTTTACATGCTGTATTTGTACCAGCCTCCACCACTTCCTCTGCCAGCTCATTCCACATGCACACCACCCTCTGCGCGAAATGGTGCTCGTTGGCTCGTCAAAAGCTTTCCCCTCTCAATTTCAACCAATGCTCTCTAGTTTTGGACGCTCCAATCTGGGGAAAAACCCTGACTACTCCCCCTATCCATGACCATTTTGATTTTATAAACCTTTACTGCTGCAAAATGTGACTCCAATCAACACGAATGGCTGTGCTTTAAATCATCCTGGGCCTAAATTCTGAAATGCAATACTGACACCTCTTCCTTCTCCATCAAGCCACAATTCTAAATCCGGTTTAATCAGTTCGTTCAGGTGTGTTATGAAACACCTCTGTGGGACTTGCACCCAGACCTTTGTGCCCGGAGGTAGGGACACTAGCAACACTCGGCAATACCCATAAAGCTGTAACATGATTCTCCTGTGTGTTTGCTCACCAGCCTGTTCTGGCATGCTGTGACATACCTCTGCAACAGGCAGGACTTGAATCCAGGTCTTCGAGTCCAGAGCTAGGAACACTACCACACAAGTTCAGGAATCAAATCCAGACCTCTGGCTCAGAGGCAGGGTCATTACCCACGACACTAACATATCCAGATTTTGGGTCTTATTTTAAGTGTCAGCTTTCAGCTCGGTGTGGATTTATTATAACCAGGTTACCTTTACTGAACTACACAAAACACTTTGTATTGTTAAATAAAGGCAAAATATTTGTCTCAACTGTAGGATGTTGAGTGTACGGGATTAGCGGTGCTGGAAGAGCACAGCAGATCAGGCAGCATCCGAGGAGCAGTAAAATCGACGTTTCAGGCAAAAGCCCTTCCTGATGATTTTACTGCTTCTAGGATGCTGCCTGAACTGCTGTGCTCTTCCAGCACCATGAATCCAGAATCTGGTTTCTCGCATCTACAGTCATTGTTTTTACTTTGTTGAGTGCACATGCTGCGCCATCGATGTTAACTATGAACAGCTTTAATCGCTATTACCTGTAGTCTGCAATATTAGGGAATGAAATCCTGCAGACACACTCTGCACAATGAAGGGTCTCGAATAGATTTTCATTGCTGAACACCAGAGACGGAAAAAGACCATAATTTCTGGTCCCAAAAAACCGATCAGTATTACCCAACTCTCACGTGTGACTGCCTTCTTCCGAAAACCATGAAATGATACCAGGCAGCGGTCCAGCCTCTCCTCCCCACTGACTGTGTCTGCAATCTGTCCCTCCTCCCCCTAACCAAAGAAGGCAAACGATGCTCAGGGTCGTTGTGAAAATCAAGGCCGGAGTGTGCAGGCCTCCTGGAGAGGAGGATGTGCATTTTAAAATTGAAGAGGGAGGGGGAGGTGGCAGTAATATCACAAACTGGGCTGAGGAAAGGCAGATAGAGTTTAGTTTGGATTAATACGAGGAATTGGATTTGGTAAGTCAAACAAGAGCAGGACCTATACAATTAAAAGCAGGGCCTTTGTCAGTGTTGTAGAACAGAGACCTAGGCCGTCAGAGTCCCCATTGGGTGGGGGGGTGGGGGGGGAGAGGGGGTACGCGTAAAAATCCTATCAAGTGTCATTGGCACTTTGGATTTTGTTTCGTTCTTTTTTTATGATTTAGCCTTGGAAAGTTTTGAGAGCTTGTTAGTTGCAGTAGTTTTAGTTTGTACAGATTTTAAGCTCGATGAGTCTTTTGTCATTAATGCTCAGCGATGTGTACTTCGATATGAAATTCTCTAGAGCTCAAATGTTGCTGCAGTGTGTTTTGGATAATGATGTACTTAAATGGTGTACCTGGAACATTAAGGGTGTACCCTTCATGGTGTACCTGGAACATCATCCAGTCAAGAGGAAAATTATACTTTCTCGTCTTAAAAAAGAGAGAGTTGTCCTATTGCAGGAGATGCACCTTGATGACAAGGAACATTTGATTACAGCAGGGTGGGTTTGATCGGGTTTATTTCTCGTCTTTTAATACTAAGAGTGGGGGGAAAGTCATAATGGATAGGAATAAACTTCCATTTAAATTACTAGATTGTATTAACACCCATGGAAGGATCATAATCACAAAGTCTTGAACTATGGGAATTAATCCAGTATTTTAAATGTTTATTGCCACCTGGTGCACCCTCTTAAATTCCTAGTAGATGCATTTTCCAAATTCCGTTATCTTGCATCATGGTACATGATTGTAGAAAGAGATTTCGACTGTCTTATGCCCCCACGATGGACAGAATGTCCAAAGGCCCCCCAATACCCTCGATATAATATAAGCAATTAATGGATTTGTGTCTAGAACTAGAGCTGGTGGATGTCTGGAGGCAGATCTACCTCACCAGTAGGGATTTTATTTTCTTCTTTAACCTACAGAAATGGCACACGACGGTTGATCTCTTCCCCATCCCTGCAACAATCTTAGATTCGGTGGCATCCTGTACAATTGGGAATATTACCCCAACATACCTGCCCAAGAAGTTGGATAAAAGTCACATAAATTTATGTTGTATGCAGATGGTGTTATGTTTTTGTCAAATCTCGCAATTTCGGCAGCTCACGTGATGCAATGCAATAATTCACTTGTCGCCTTTTCGGGCTCTATGATTAATTTTACAAAGATGGAGGCCATGCCTAAGGGAGGTCTTGGGGAAATAACTGAATGAGGGCAAATCCTGGTTTCCTTTTAAATGGTCACGGGGGGTGGGGTGGTGAAGGATATCCCAATTTCGGTATATTCATTACATTCATTGGTCATTTATTTAACGTGAATATGTCCATTTGTTTGACAAAATTAAACAAGACCTTCAAAGATGGGAGGCACTTCCAATGTCCTGGCTCGATCAGATAGCTGTTATTAAAGAATTTCCTTCCTCATTTACTATACCTCGTGTGAATGCTTCCTTTTATGTTTCCCACATTGGTATTTCGGAGACATAATGGCTCTTTTAGCTCTTTTATTTGGCAGAATAAGCAACTCTTTATCAAGCTAACCCCAATTGCAACTACCCGCAGATTGTGAGGAGTAGGTCACCCAGATAAAAGCTATCAATTAAGCTCTTTTTTACCCTATGTTAGTGCCTGGGCTGCTGAGGACTCAACGTTAATACTGTGAGATATTTAACCCTATCAGATAAAGTGAACCTTTATTAGTCTGTTTTTCTTAGCTAAATTGACAACATTTATGAAGTATTGCCATAACCCAATAATTATCAATATTGTTAAAGCATGAACGACAATGCGTCAGATCGACGGCAATACAGCCAAAATCATGTTTCCTACCCCTGTAATTGGTATACCGGGTTGTTATCCGGGGATAATGGATTCCAGGTTTAAACTGTGGGCAGCAAACAGGTCTACCTTGCTTGAGTGATTTAGAATTAGTGGAATCCCTACAGTGTGGATACAAGCCCTTGGGCCCAGCAAGTCCACTTCGACCTTCTGAAGAGTAACCCACCCAGACCCATTCCCCTACCATCCTATATTTACCCGGACTAATGCCCAAACCTACACATCCCTGAACACTATGGGTGATTTATCAATGACCAATTCATCTAACCTGCACATCTTGTCCTGTGGGAGGAAACCCACACAGACACGGCGAGAATATGTTAACTCCACACAGCCAGTCACCCAAGGCCAGAATCAAAGCCGAGACCCTGGTGCTGTGAGGCAGGGTGCTCACCACTGAGCCACCACGTGTTATTTGATGGAGAAACAATGATATCCTTTGATCAAATACCTCGTACGTATGGATTATCTAGTAGAGACCTCTTCTGTTTTTCTTTCCAGATCAGAGATTTGATTTTAAAAAAACACACTATTACCACACTCTTACCGATCCGATAAAGGGAAGAGGGTGCTTTTTGCTTAGAATACATTCTCTGTCAGTATCCTTTATCATTAGTTGGAGAGTGTCCCCTCAGACGAGACTGTGCAGCTTTGTGATGTCTGCAAGAGAGAGTTGAGGGTTCAGGACACTTCGGAGGCATGGGAGCATATTTGTGAAAATGCTCAAAGGATTTTGATCTGTCATAGGACCCATTCCATGCAGTTGAAAATTCTTCGTAGGGTCTATCTGACCGCAGATTGTCTCTCAAAATGCAAAGTGGGATTATCTTCAGCATGTCCGAAATGCAGAATGACTACAGGTACTCTTACTCATTGCTTGTGGTTCTGCTGCAGACTTCATCTATATTGGAGCACTGTGTAAGATGTGATAGATTGGGTATTGGGGACTGAATTGGAGATGGACTTGGTTTCTGTTTTCCTGGGCCTGCCCAAGGTACTTTCCAAAGATGAATATGGGAAAAACATTCCGTACTTTCCGTGCTAGGAAAAATATTCTGTTGTTTTGGATGTCTGAACTCCCCCACCCCCAGAGAGGAACAACTATGAACATAAAAAACTGTGTATCAGTTAATGCTCTTGATGAACGAGAGCTGTCCTTTTGTTATGCTGAGCTGTATTATTTATTCATTATTTATTGTTTAGTTTTGATTTTTCTTCTGTCTTTCTGGTATTTTAACTTGTTTTGTATGTACATGCAATGGGATGTAATCTTTTTCAGATATTTGAGTTGTGTTGTTATTGGTTTATTATAATATTAAAAATCTCTTTTTAAATATTTTTTTAAATTAAAATGTTATCATTGATAGAATACAGTCCCAAAACACTCTCATTAGAGAGCCCACTCATGGTGGTTTATCCTGAGGATTACCACATCTCGGGTGATGTGGTGAGGCTGAGAGAGTGTCCCCTTCATGGTAATCTCTGTCAATGTGAGGAACTGAACCTGCGCTGTTGCCCTGCCTCTACATCACAAACCGGCCGTCCTGCCAACTGGGTGGGAGACTGTGTAACTGTTACAGACAGAAACAGCCACAGACAAAGGGTAAGAGAAACATTGATAAGAAGGAAAGTGGTACAATTCAGATAACAGTCACGATAACGCCTGAGGGTAAAAATGTTCTCTGCTCGAAATTGTATTTGTAACAAGACGTGTTTAGAAGTTGTTTTTGGTTTAATATCATTAAGGTGAGTAAAGTGACTCATATGTGTTACACACTGGGACACTACCATTTTCCTGAAACTGGGAAATATTTGGAACATTATCTGGAACATTCTATAATCGGCATTCTCCTGAATATTCTATGACTGTGTGGGATGTATTGCAAAGGAGAGAGAGAGAGAGAGAGAGAGAGAAGGTGTTGCATGCAGTAGTGAGAGTGGGGGACCATGAGCCTTGTTCGGGAGTAGTTGCAATCACAGATATATAGTGAGTGTGAGGGAGCAGACAGAATATGGTGACCCTTATCCTGACAGAGCGAGGAAGGTTATTGATGCTTGTCCTGTATTGCTGCACATTTCTTCAGACCTCAAATACTGCACTGAACTCGGTAGTGAGCCCAGACCATGCTCGGTGGATCTGGTGGTGTGGCCCCCTCTTGGATGGTAATGTTCCCCCTCTGTACTCACCCATCCAATACGCCCACCGTGCTCCGTCAACAAACCATGGTGTAATTGCCCCTTATCTACCAATCTGCCATTCCCCTGCCTTTGCTCTGTACCCATCTAATCCTTTCCTATCTGTGTATTTGTCCAAATGCCTTTTCACTGGTGTTAGTGTGCCCACTTCAACCACTTCCACTGGCAGCTCAGTCTAATTTGCCAGTTCACCTTGGATTCTAAAGCGATCTAACCTTCTAACGCGACCTACTATGTGGAACCTTATCAAAGGCCTTACTGAAATCCATATAGAATATGTCTACAACCCTGCTCTCATCAACCTTCCTGGTCACTTCCTCAAAAAACTCTAACAAAATTAGTAAGGCATGATCCGCCACGCATAAAGCCATGCTGACTGCTCCAAGTCAAACTCTGTCTTTCCAAATGCATGCACATCTTATCTCTCAGAACCTTCTCAAGTGGTTTACCGAAAGCAGGTGTGAAGCTTACTGGTCTATATTTCCTAGGCTTTTCTTTGCAGCCCTTCTTGAATAAGGGCACAACATTTGCTACCGCCCAGTCTTCCGGGATCTTGGTCCCTAAGCTTTTTCTCTCGCCTCTTGCAGTGCTCTCAGATATATCTGGTCAGGACCAAGAGATTTGTCTGACTTTGTGCATTCTAATATGTCCAGCAGCAACTCAACTGTGATATGGACAGTACCAAGATACGACAACTAACCTCCTAAAGGTTACAGATCTTCATGTCTTTCTTCATGATAAACACAGACGGGAAATTGAGGACTTCACCCATCTCTTGAGGTTTTACGCATGCATGCCGGTTTTGGATTTTAAAGCATCCTATTCTCTCTCTAGTTGCTCTTTATCTTTACTATACTCAATTTGGATTCACGCTAATCTTCTCAGCCAAGACTACCTCATACCCCCTTATGGTCTTGCTGATATACTTCTTCAGTAAACTCCTCTATCCACTGTATACCTCCAGGGATTCCCTTGATACGAGCTGCCTGAACATGAGCCACGCCTCCTTTTTCTGGTCAAAGCCTCAATATCTCTTGACATCCAGAGTTCTCTCTTCCAGGCTCACATAACCTTTATCCTCACAGGAAAATGGAAACCTTGAACTCGAGCTATCTCACTTTTAAAGCCCTCCCACTTGCACGAGATCCTTTTACCTGGAAAGAAACATCCCCTTCAATCATCCCCTGCAATCTCCTGTCTAACTCCAACAACACACACCTTGCCCCAATTTAGAACTTGAACCTGTGGACCAATTTTGTCCCTACCATAACTATTTTAAAATTAATACAACTCTAATCACCTTTACCAAAATTCTCCCCCACTTTATCTCCTTCACCTATCCTGCCCTATTTCCCAACAGTAGGTCGAGTTTGTCCCTTCCCGAGTACGATACTCCATATATTGATTGTGGAAACTTCGCTGAACACACTTAACAAATTACGTTCCATCTAAGTTCTTTACTATCTGGAAGCCCCAGTCAACGTTTGGAAAATTGAAAACACCCATTATAACAATCCTATTGTTCCTGCAAGTCTTCCCAGTCCCCCGGCATATTTGTTCCTCTAATTCACATTGTTAATTTTAGTGCAACCACTATAACATTACCATCCCCCTCCAACTATTTTGCACCATTCACGAAACCTCATTGGATATTATCTCAGATATTTCAACTTTAAATAGTGGTGTGATACTCGCCTTAAACAGAACTATTGGTATTTAAACTGTTTCCATTTACATCTCTATATCGCAGTGATTTTCACATCCATGACACCCCTTGTCAAGGCACAGTGGAGATATGGAGCTGGAAATGGATGGGAGCTGCACATCCTGTCATTTCCAACATTGGCTGCAAGTTTCCCCACACTGGGCAGTGATCTAACACAGTGTTACCGAACAATACAACAGCCTGGGTTTATATATGAATAAACCAGTGCGGACTGCACAGCTCCCGACACTGGACATTTAGCCCATGATTATAGATCCAGCATTGGTGTGGGCTGCACAGAGTTCCATTCTGGACATTGCTGGGTGGTATTCTGTAGTATGCTAGCCATATCTACACAGTGCTCCATCCTGATCATATAATGGACAGGCTGGTTATGTGAGTTGGATTGCGAATGTGAGAGAACTAAACATCCGGCTATACCTTTATTTTATGTTTTCATTCTCGTGATTGGACCCTTCAAATCCATACTTATCCGGTTAGACCCGACCCTCTGGATGAGTCATGGTGACTGTTGTTGCAGCATCTGAGTCTGCAACATGACCAACAAATGGAGCAGAGGCTGCAGAGAGGACAATCTCCGTAAAATGGAATGAGGCAATCACAATCAGATCAGCCGTGGTCAGAGTGAATGTTAGGGCAGGATTGTGTGGACCACGAATGCAACTTATTCATATATTTGCGTTTGTTCCAAGCAAACTCCCCTTCTCTCCCAGTGTCCCATACTGGTGGGAAGTGAGTCCCCTCCTCCTGTTCCTGCGTAACAGGATCCTCGGGCCTCACCAGCCTCTAGATTTCCCTGTGTCCCAGTTTCGAGCAGTTGAATGACTCCCTCCTGTTCCTGTGTGCCAGTCTCGAGCAGTTGAGTGACTCCCTCCTGATCTTGTGTCCCAGTCTCGAGCAGTAGAATAACTGGCTCCTGTTCTTGTGTCCCAGTCTTCAGCAGCTGAGTAACTCCCTCCTGTTGCTGTGTCCCAGTCACGAGCAGTTGAGTGACTGCCTCCTCATCGAAGTTTTGAGAAAATAGATGTCCTCCTCCTGCTCCTGAGTAACAGGCTCCAATAGCTCTGTGTTCACCTGCTGCTCCTGTGCAATGGAGGTGAGGGACTGAATGGCCTCTTCACATTCTTTACAGCTTTTCTTGGCTAAAAGCCTTTCTCCTGTTTCTGTAAAACACCATCAAAATCTGAATGATTTATTTTTGTATTTGACTGTCAGTAATTGAGCAAACCAGCTGACTTACAGAATTCAGAAGCTGAAAAGCCTCCTCCTGTTCCCGTGTTAAACTCTCAACAGTCAATAGAATCTCAGAGATGTATAACATGGAAAAAGATCCTTCGGTCTGGTCATCTATACCAACCAAATATCCTAAATTAATCTCGTCTCCCTTGTCAGCACTTGGCTCATCTCTCTCTAAACACTTCCCATGCATGTATCCATCCAAATGCCTTTTAGAAGGTGTAACTGTGCCTGCCTCCACCACCTCTTTTCGCTGTTCAATCCATACACGCAGCAGACTCTGTGTGAAAATGTTGTCCCTCACGTCCCTTTTTTAAATTTTTCTCCTCTCACTTTAAGCCTTTATATTCTATATTTGGAATTGTCTATCCTGGGAATATACATGGATTACTTACTTTATCTATGCCTCTCCTGATTTTATAAACTTCTTTAAGGTCCACCCTCAGCCTCAACACTTGAAAATACTCCCAGCCTATTCAAACTCTCCCTGTGACTCTAACCCTCCAACACATGCAACATTCTTTTAAATCTCTTCTGCACCCTTTCAAGTTTGACAACATCATTCCGACAGCAGGGTGACCCGAATTAAAGGCAATATTGCAAAAGTGGCCAAACCAATGTCCTGTACAGATGCAACATGTCATGCAAACGCATAGACTCAAAGCACGCACCAATAAAGGGAAGATCACCAAGTGCCTTCTTCACTGCGCTGTCAACCTGTGATGGCAATTTCAAGGAACGGAGAACCCGCACCACAAGGTGCCTCACAGGGCAGCGATCGGGGTTTAATTCCATCCTTGAATGACTCGCTGTGTGGAGTTTGCACATTCTCCCCGTGTCTGTGTAAGTTTCCTCCGGATGCTATGTTTCCCTCCGACAGTATAATGATATACAGATAAGGGTAGGTTGGCCATCCTAAATTGTGCATAGTACCCTTGGATGTGAGGGCAAGGTGCATTAGCCATGGGAAATGCAGGCTGAGAGGGATAGGGTAGGGGTTTGTCCAGTGGGATACTGTTTAGAGGGACGATGTGGCCTCGATGGGCCAAATAGCCTGTCTCCTCACTGTAGGGATTCTATAATTTCTATCGAGTTCTCCTTGATTGGCAGCTTTCGACAGGAACCGAACTATATGTCTGGCCCTGACTTTTCTTGCCAAAATGCAACACCTCACATTTATCTAAAATAAACTCCATCTGCCACTCCTCAGCTCAGCTAATTAAGTTCTCATTATATTGTGAGAGATCAGTCTTCACTGTCGACTCCACCACCAAATTTGGAATTATCTACAAACTTACTGACAATACTTCATATACTTAAGTGCAAATGATTTGTGTAATGAACAAAAGGCTGTGGACCCACTATTGATCTTTGCGAGCAGTGCCACTGGTCACAGGTCTCCATGTTTAATGAACAAATGCCAACTGTCACACCCTGTCTCCGATATTCAAGAAAAGTTTGGACCTAAATGGTGAGTTCTCCCTGGATCCCAGGCAGCTTAACCTTGCTAACCAGTCTACCATGTAGAACATATTGGTTTTCTTACTGAATTCCATGAAGACAACATCCACTGTCCTGCCTTCATCAATCATCTTCTTCACTTGCTCAAAAAACTCAGTCAGTGAGACATGATCTCCAATGTACAAAGCCCTCTTCAGTCCTTGTCTTTCCAAATGCATTTACATCGTTTCCCTCAAAATCCCCTCCAACAATTTAGTCACCATTGACGTCAGGCTCACCGATCTATATTTACCTGGGTTTTCCTTAATTTCTGAAATAATGACACTATATTAGCAACCCTCCAGTCTTTTGCCACCTCACCTGTGGAAATCAATGTTACAGATATATCAGCAAAAGGGTGAGCAGTCTCTTTCCTAGCTTCCCATAATATTCTGGGATACAACTGATCAGGCCGCAGGGCTTTATTCACCTTTATGAGTTTTAAAATGTCCAACATCTCCTTGTAATACAGATACTTTTCAAGATATCAATATGTATTTCTTCATTCTCTCACTCTTGTAACCTCTTCTACATTAAATACGAGGAAACATACTTGTTTAGTATCCCTTCCATCTCCTATGGTTCCACACATAGGTTGCCTTACTGATCTTTAAGGTGCCCTATTCTCTCCCTAGTTAATATTTTGCAATGAGAGGATGTGTAGAGTTGCTTCAATGCCTCGTAAACCCTATTTCTAAAGCCATCTCATGTTCACATTTTTCTGGCCCAATTTCCCCATTGACTATACACTTATTGCCCTCATACACCTCTCGGGATTCACTCGATCTCAGCTCTGTTTACCTGACATTTGCCTCCTTCCTTACCTTGACCACAGCATCAATATATCTACCCATCCAGCACTCCCTGCACCCACCAGCCTTGCCCCTCTCACTAATAGGAACACGTTGGCTCTGGACTCTCTGAAACCACGTTTTGATGGCCTTGCATTTTCCAACCATCCCTTTACCTGTGAATACGGTATTCCAATCAGCCTTTCACAGGGCTCACCTAACACTTTCAAAATTGCCTTGTTCAAAGTTAGAACTTTAATGTTTATACCAGGTCTTTCCTATTCCAAAACTAATTTAAAACTAATATTTATGTGTAACAGACTTTAATGTTAAATAAACATTTCCTGCCCCTCTGTAACAGGCTCGAGAGGCTGAATAGGCTCCTCCTGTCCCTCTGTAATAGACTGGAGAGGCTGAATGACCTCCTCTTGTCCCTCTGAAATAGACTCAAGAGGCTTCATGGCGTCCACCTGTCCCTGTGTAACAGATCTGAGACATTAACTGACACAGCAACCCGTGGATTACGAGCAGACATTAAACTGTATCTGATGGAGGTCCATCCTTTCTCAGATACAGAAACACAGACAACACAATGTACTCCAGGTACCCTTTCAGTAACACTTCATACAGCTGCAGCGATGCATCTCTTCGTTTTGAATGATTCTTTCGGCAAAATGTGCCAATATTCTAGATTTCCACCTGTTTAAGTAGCAACAGGCTAATATGGACTGAATGGCCTTCTCTTATCCCTCTGTAAGAGGCCCATAGGGACAGAATTGCTTTGGCCTGTTCCTGAGCAGCAGTCTCAATGCTCTGTCTCAAGGTTATGAAAGGATTTGACAACAGGGTATTAAAACCAGGAGTGGCCGCACACTGGTCAATAAGTACTGTACTTTGCGTACTTTCCATCCCATCCTTGGCCAATATCTGCAGCTGAGGCAGACAAGTCACAACTGTGGGAGATCCCTTTGACCATGAGCTGATTCCTGACACCATGCCCTGAACATTTCTAACTTGAAATACTCAAGTATCGAGAAACTTGATCACCCGAATTTTATTTATGTTACAGATCTGTTATTTTATAACTGCTTCCTTTCATAAACAGAGTGGAACATATATAGACGCTTGCAGTGTCCTGTTAATACTCTCATATACAAGTTAATAAAAAGATTTAACAGATTTAAAGATTTATGATCCATTCCTCAGCAACCCTCATCCATTCCATCCAAAACCAGTAAATGAAAAGTGATGTTTTGAACAGGTTAACTGAGCCTATTTTTTCAGTAAATGCGATTAATGCCAATCTCCATGGATTCTAATTATGCCAGTGGAGGGTTTCCATCTTTTAATGATAAATGGGCTCCGTTCAATGTGTTATTCCATAACATGAGCGGGAGCATCACCGACAGCACTGACAGGGATCAGCAGATCCAGAGAGAGGGGGAGGAGAGATCAGAATCTGAGAACATTAGACTGCAATGTGCCAACAATGGATCAGAATTTGAGAACATTCGACAGGAATATTCCAACAATATACAGGAGCTTATCTGATTATGTTTGATATCTTTCTGCATTTTATTGGTGGTTATTATCATCGCGGATCTATTACGTTCTTCTCATTATTCAATAATTTTATTATCCCTTCCTGGCTATCGTTGGTGTTCCTGGTAAGTGTCACTGTCCAGATTTTGTTTTCTATAAACCAGTTATGACTGTATTATGGTTATTTCATATAGTCTACACATCTTGTCAGTATTATTGTTCCTGTTGAATCTCTCAATCCAGATATTCACTCTACAGACCACTACTAACTACATTAATGAACGTGTTCAATTACTGCCTCCCTCTCTGCTCTGGCAGTGTTACTCACGGGTCTCTGTGTTGATCTATTCAGTTTCAGGGGAGAACCACAATGCATTGTATCATTGCCTTTGCTGTGAAGAGCATAGAGGTCACCGTCTTCTGTTGTGGTTACAAACTCCACTTCCTTCCACTGTTTCCATCCCATCCTTGGCCAATATCTGTGGCTGAAGCAGACAAGTCACAACTGTGGGAGATCCCTTTGACTATGAGCTGATTCTTGACACCATGCCCTGAACATTTCGAACCTGAAATACTCACCACTCCAGAATATATCTCACTGGTTTATTCCATCTGCTGTTTGAATCTTGAGCTATGAAGTACAGGCTTAATGAAGCCAATAATCTGCTGCTGACACTCCCGGCTTCAAACCTGCCAAAGCAAATCTGATTCCACCTCACACCAAACACCCATCCATCTGTCATTCATGTGCACGCAGATGTATATTGCTGTTGTGTCTGGGAATGACTTTACGTTAACATTCTCAAACACTTTATATTCACCTGTCCATGAAACTTCCCTCGTTCTCTCTGTTGATTAATAAAAAGCCTGCCAGTTGTTCTTATTTAAAATAATTTCCTCCATGTGCGTTCCTTCTCAAACAATGAGTTTCGCATTCAAACACACACACACACACACAGACTCTCTCTCTCACACACACACACACATACACACACACACACACACACACACACACAGCAAACCTTCCCATTGCAGGCAGTAATCTGATGCGAGGATAGTTAGCATATGCAAACAAAGTTTGCAATACTCTCATGCTGGGCAGATAGTGTAGTTTACTGAGCAACACGCTAGCATGGTCTGCACAGCTCTCCATGCTGGGCTGTCATCTAGTCCCAGTTTATGTTGTTTGTTGTGTTCAGTTAAGCAGTTTGAGAATTTGACGTAACAACCCATTCCAGCTGATCTGACAATGCCTTTATTTAATGTTCTCATTCTTGTCATTTTACTCTCGAAGATCTCACTTATCCAGTTAGTCCCACTGCCCTGTCCTTTTCCACATATTTCCACAACATCTTTTCATTTAATTAACTGACTGTTTCTCTCTTGAAAGTTAATCTCTCTGTCCCTCTGTATCTTTCCCTGGCCTTGGGTTTTGTCTCCCTAGAGTATCGAGTGCTGGCATTGTGTAGCTCAGAAATACTGAAATGGTGTATGTCAAGCTGTTGTTCACTTCCTGATATGTCCCATGTGATGGTCCATGGACAGGCGTGTTTCAGTAGTTATGAGATACATCCTTGTAACTTGGTCTGTATCTGTGGTTGTCCCTCTCAGGTGACCTTGCAATCAATAACACGAGGAAGCCCACTGAGTGAAGGACCAGGCATATAAATTGCCTGACAATGCTGTTACTTTTTAAATAAAACGTTAGTTTCTCATTTTTCTTGTAAGAGGTCTTAAAGGCCAAACTGCTGACTGAAAACAGCTCAAGTAAATAACTTACGGGGCTTTTAGGGTTTTTAATAAATAGTAGTAACAATGAACAGCTCGCATAGACCAGGCTTTCTAGTTTGTTTTTTTCTTGTAGCTGTAACAATCACCGGGTGCTTGGGGTCCCAAAGGGGTTGGAAGTTTTAGTAAATTATCCCTAGCTGCTACTCTCTCTAAAGCCTCACTTGATGGTGTTTCCTCCTGGATTGGAGAACTGTATGCAAGAATGCATGTCTGCATGTTCCTTTTTGCTATGGGGTGTGTTTAGGTGATGTTAATAGATTGAATAGTTAATTTGTAGAACGTACTGTATCCATTATTCGGTTAAGGTTTCCAATAGTTAAGTTATTCTAAATTCCTCTTCATTTTGTATGGATTTTCATTAAGGGATAGTGAGGATGAGCAACCCGATGGTAGCCAAAGGCCTGATCAGGATCTGTTTAAATACATCCAGGCATTATCTAAATTTGATGAGAATGATGGGGGAGCCTTTTTAACTTCATTTCAGAAAGCGGCTAAACAAGTGCAGCGGCCAGAGAACATGTGGATTTAGTTTATCCAAACAAAGCTGATAGGTATTTGCATCCCTATCGGAGGAGGTGGAGAAAGCCATCTGAAGTGCATATGAACTTGTGCCAGAAACCGACAGTGTTTCAGGAATCTAAAATAGCATCCCTGGTTAAACACACGTCGTGTTTCAAAGAATCAAACAAAGTAATTTTGCAAGGTGGGTAAGGGTATTAAAAACAGAGCAAACCTATGACCCTCTTAGAGAGATTCTTATTTTGGAGAATTTCCACAATTCACTTCCTGCAGTTGTGAGAACTCGTGTGGAAGGGCAGAGAGTAACAATGGCAAGATTAGAAACTGAAATGGCTGATGATGATTGAGTTCAGAAATCAAAGTTTGGTTTCTTTGAGGGATTGAGAAGAATGTGCGAAATCTTCCTAAAACATATCCTGTGAGAGTAAGGTTTTTTTTGGCATAGGCCAGGAGTACCAGGCGAAGCGGTTACAGCATTAAGTGGTTCAGAAGGATGTAATATTTTTATGCTGAGACATGAAGAGCTATGTCATTCAGAAGGACTATTGGAGAGATGAGAAGTGCTTCATTATGTAACGTGTGGTTGGAGCGTCCAGTGGAAACATCAACAGATTTATTCCACAATGGGGAAGGAGGCCTTGAGCTTGATGTTGGTGTTACAACATTTCAGCATTTACATTGCGAATAACATACCTGAGTTAAATCTTTGTCACTGATCGTGATCCCTTAAAGTTTGTGGAGAAGTTTAGCGAGAAAAATACCAGTCTGTTTTTATTGAGCTTATTCTTGCTGCGATTGAATTTGAAATTATAAAGTTGACAGGGCGAGAAAAAGTAAGTTTTGACACGTTGTGGAGACTTGGATGAAGGAAGACAAAAGTCAATCTGTGGCAGGAGTAAAATGACTGAAATCGAATCGAGTTATGTACATTTCTTTGCTCAGAGTCAATGTAATATATATGCATTTCAGTCTGCTAATAGAGGAAGTTTAGGAGGTCTAAAATGAATCCATTTTTGTATATTAATGGATCATTTTATTAAAGGTGGAGTTGTGAGAATACTATCACTGTAAAAAGGTTATTTTCTCTTGTTTTTTTTTTAAGAGAGGTTTTAAAGGCAGAGGTGCAGACCTTTGTCTTAAAACAGTTTAAGTAAATAACTGAGAAAGCATTTAGGTTTTATTAAAACGGTGGTAACAATGGAAGGGCAGTGGCCAGCTCTCCCAGAGCAGGTTTCCTCGTTTTGTTTTTAGCTGCAACATTTAGAAGCTGTTCGGGTCCCAGAAGGGTTGGAAGTTTCAATACATGATCCCCAGCTGCTTTTCTCTCTGAGATCTCTGTTGATGTTGATTTCTCCTGGATCAGAAAACTGCATGTAAGGATCCGTATTTGAATATACCTTTGTGCCAAGCAGTGTATACCAAGAAGGTACGGTATCTATTGTTTGTGTAAGTGTTCCAACATATAAGCCATCCTGAAATGTTCTTTTCTTTGATTGTATTATAACTAAATCATTTAAATAGATTATACTTTGCTTAATGTCGAGTGGTTTGACCAGTCACAATATATCTGGAAAGCCCACTTCACATCTATATTCAAAACAAGGAAAGGTTTGGGTCTAAGCGGCCTTCTTAAAATATTTTGCAGGAATCTGGTCTGGTCCACAACACTTATAGACGAGGGGTTTTTAACTGACTCCTATTATTGAAAAGTTAGTGCAGCAGCTGGGGATGGTTTGCTGGAGGTTGTGCTGTGAGCTACCTCAGACATTCAGGGAGACCTGAGCATTTGGTGACCCGACCCTGGATGGAGCATGGCGACTGTAGTTCCAGCATCTGGGTCTGTAACATGAACAAAAAATGGAGCAGAGGCTGCAGAGAGGGGAAGCTTTGAAACCACGCAGTGAGTGTATGTGGGGAAAGGGATCTGCTGTGTCCACCCTGGAGTTTTCAGGAACAGCTTCCCAAGCTCCACTTAACCCAGGAGCAGAGTGTGAGGGGACACTGACTGAACAAGGAGCTGGTCACAGAGCGGTGTCACCTCCTTTAACACGTCCTACAGCTTTAGACCAGGGGGAGGATGGTGCTGCCAGTGGCTGTTTGGGTCACAGTTTCATTCAGCTTCTATGTTCTGGAACTTTTCTAACAGGACTGGGTGACATATCCATCATCTCCCAGTATGTTGTCATCAACGTAACCATTCGGTGACGGTGGATGAGGTAAATACATTGGTCCACCCTCAGCAGGGAGCTGCCGGGTGTATCCAGTATAATGGGATTCCCGATGGTGTACATGGCATTTGCAGAGTACACATGTCAATGGGGAGAGGTAGAGGAACTGAAGGAGCACTCTCTGTATTAATCTTGCAGCGTGCCCAGCACAGCACATCATGTTGGTGAATATCCCTGTCCTCACTGCAGCCACAGCCTCTTCATTCACAAGCAGGCAGCCATTCCCATCGTCTTCAGATCTCCATGTAGAAAGGAATGAATGTATATTGGATAAAGGCCATCCCCTTGATACACGTTTGAAAATAGCATCCCCCATCACCAACCAAACACTTCAAAACATTCCATGTGTACGGAGAGCAATGGGGTCACTTGGAGCATCAAGGAGCAGACGATCACGGATGGAGCAAAACCTCCCATGTCTGAACGGGTCTGAGTGAACCCCCCAGTACACAGTATCATTAATCCCTGTAATCCCTCTCCATTGCAGTAACATACTGCCTTCCATTATTCCTGTAAATGAAATGACAGATTATATCATGTTATATTGCAGCTGCCAAATTATTCTCCATTGCCTTTATCTCTCTGTATCTATCTGTAGACCCGATGCCCTTTCTTGATAATTTAATCTCTTGCTTATCACAGCAACATGACCAAACTCAGTATCTCTATATCTGTTCCGTCCTCCTGATCATTGATATAGATTGTAAATAGTTGAGGACCCAGCACTGGTCACTGTGTGACTCCACTGGTGACGTTCTGTCAAACTGATTTAAACTGATTTATCCGGAGTGCCTGCTTCCTGTTTGATACACAGTACTCCCCCATTACTGAGTAACACAATCGTAAAGCTGAATATGAACAAGGAGCATCAGTCAGGTATCCAACCCTTCTAACCTCCTCCGCCATGGAATACAATCATGGCTGATGTCATCGCGGCCTCTGTTCGACATCCCTGCTATCTCTCGATCCTCAAACTGTAGTCTCGTATTGCAGATTGCGCCACATGAAAACATATCCACTCCACAGCTACACTTTCAATTACGTTTAGCATTTTACAGACCTCAATGAGCTCTCCTTTCATTCTTATAAACTCGAGAGTATAGGCCTAAACTGCTCAATTTCTCTTCATAAGACAAACACTTCAAATATGGAATTAATCTAATGAAGCTCTTCTGAATTGCCTCCAATGGAAATACCTCATTCTGCAGGACACCCAAACTGTACTTCAGTTACAGCCTCACTAATGCCTTGCATAGCTACAAGCAATCTTTCTATTCGATCCTTTTACAAATAAACGATGGAATTATGCTTGCATTCCTCATTACTTGCAGTACCCGCAAGCAAGTTTTCTGTGATATACATGCAGCCACCCAGATCCCTCTGCACTTAAGCACTTTGAAGTTTCTCTCCATTTAGATAATAATTTGCCTTTTTATTAGGCTGGCCAACTTGAATAACCCCATGTTTATCCACTTTAATTTTCATTGCCAAATGTTTGCTCATTCACCCAACCTATTCATATAGTTTTTAAATCTCTTGCATCATCATTCCGAAGTAATGTCCCACCAATGTTAGTGTCATCTGAAAATGTAGCTATCGTATTTTCTATCCCGTCAACCGAGTAATAATATCGATCACAAATGGTTGGAGCATGAGAACTGAAATCTATGGCACCCAACAAATTGCATTTTCCAATAGAAATTGACACAGTTTATTCATCTGATTGCATTTTGTTAGTTCACCAATCCTCCATCCAAACCAATAAATTACTCCTAAACTGATGCTGTCTGATCTTACCACTCACTCTTTGGAGAAGGGACGATTCTGAATCCTTCACGAAGACCAGATAAATTCCATTTCCAGGATTCCCACTATTCACCTTGTTTGTCACATCTTTAAATAAATCAAGAAAACACTTCAATCATGGTTTATCTTTTGTAAAACCATGTTGACTCCGATGGATTGTGGTTTACGTTTGCAAATGTCCACAACAATGGATTCGAATAATTTGCCTAAAATTACAATACTTTATTGTTACATTTTACTCCCTAATGTATTCAGTTATTATAAGTTCTTCCCTTTCGAAAACCTTTACGTTTTCTTTGAATTCCTGTTTGATGGGCAAAAAGGGTTTTAAGAGATGTGCTCCAATTGCTGCACAAGCGGTATGTGTGGCTGACTGGACTCATCATCCTGCTGGTGTACAAAATCAATGGCATGAAGTCTTTCTGGCGTTCCCATGTTGTCATCTCCAAGGCCAGAATGACCACCTCCTGTTGATGCGTTAGAGGAGTGGGGGATTATGGAATCTTCCCGTTACTGTGTAACATTTTGAGGGGCTGATGGGTCTTCTCATATTCCTCCATAATCGGTAGAGATACTGAACGGTCTCCTCATGTATTACAGAGATGGGACCAAGGGAGTGATTGGTCTTCTCTTGTTCCCATACAACAGACACGTGTCTGAATTACCTCCTCCTTTCTCATGAAATAAGTCTCAGATAGTTTTTATCCTTATCCAATTCTCTTGCAACAGACTCGGTGGGTCTGAATGGCCTCCTGTTATCCCAGTGTAACCAACCTCCAGTCACTGTGTGACCGCTTTCAGTTCCTATGTTACGGACTTGAGGTGGCTGAATGGACTGATCATGTTGCTGTGTAATAGGATACTGGTGCTGCATGGCCTACTCTGGGTCCAGTGTTATAGATTCAAGGGGCTGATTGCCTTCCTTCTGTAAATATACATTCAGCTCCAGGGGTTTAACAGCCTCGTCCTCTTCTGGTGTAACAGGGTCAAAGGCCTGAATATCCGTCTGTTATTCCTGTGTAACAGGCTGAAGAACGGAATGGATTCCTCCATTATGTGTGTAATTCTCTACAGTTGTTGACTCCTTCCTGTCATCTATGTTGAAATAAGATCTTCTTTCATTTTTGTAAACTCCAATGGCTATTGGATCAACCTGATCATCCTTTCGTTATAAGCTAGCACCTTCATTGCAGGAATCAGTTGAGGGAACCTTCGCTGAGCTGCTTCCAATATAACAATATCCTTTCTTCATTGAAGAGGCCAAATCTGTACACACTACTCCAGATGTGATCTCACTAAGACCCTGTACAGCAGCAGCAACACTTTACCATCCTGCCATAAGGTTCCCACCCAGGTTAGAGCAGTCTCAGCTCTCTGGGGAAATACAGAGCATTGTTGAACTATCATTGTCCTTCTCTACTCCACTAGCATAACGGGAGATCTGGAGAAAATGTCACAATAATGCTTAAGAAGATCATAAATGATGTGGCAAGATGATGTCTACCATTAATCTCCCCAAAGTCCACGTCACTCAGATTCTACAGAATCTTGTAAAATGGAGCGTAAAAACAGCAAGCATAAGGAAACATTGATGGGAGTTATATATCAAAGTGAAAGCTGCAATACAAATGTTGGGCAGGTTATAGAACAGGAAAATGAGATATGCACATTTGTGGATACTGCTGTAATAATGTACTGTTTACATTATATCTAAACTGTGTTAACCCAACTGAATGCTAATGCTGGGAAAAATGGATTTCATGAACATGTGTTATATAGCTGGCATTAACATTTTGTCGAGCACTGAGCTAGAGATCAGGTTATTTAGAAATTGATGTTGGATGATCAGAAAAGCTAATTGAAAACTTTGCTGTAAAGGACCTTTTGGGAATAGTGACCACAATGCATTGTTTTTCTTTTATGCTGTTTAAGTACACGGTAGTTTTTGTTTTATTTGAAGTAACTGTTATAAATCTGAATCATGCAAGCCTTGAAGGGATGAGGAGAAAGTGGGCACTGAAGCTGCTGGAGATCAGTGGCGCAGGAAAAGCACAGTCAGTCAGTGTACTACGAGCAGGAGCATTGACGTTTTGGGCACAACCCTTTATCAGGAATGAGGCTTCTGGGTCAAGGGAGCTGACAGACAAATGAGAACGGGGTGTGGCAGGAGGCAGGTAGCTAGGAATGCGATATGTAGATGAAGGTGGTGTTGAAAGTGATAGGTGATGAAGGGAGACAGAACGCCTCATCTACTGCATCCTTTAAACTCAGTGTGGTCTTCTCTGCATTGGCGAGACATACGTGGATTATTTCAGAGAACATCGCTGGAACAGCCACATTGACCAACTCCACCGCCTTGTGGCTAAACACTTGAACTCTCCATGCCACTCTGGCAAGGACATGAGAGTCCTGGGACTCCTCCATCGCCAAACCCTAACCACCCGAAGCATGGATAAAGAAAGGTTCCTCTTCTACCTTGGGACCCTCCAACCACAGGGGATTAATGTAGATTTCACCAGTTTCCCCATTTCCCCTAACTCCACCTTAGCCCAGTCCAATATTCCAACTCAGCACACTCCTCTTTTTGAATGTTCCAATGTGTTCATCTTCCTTCCCATCAATCTGGTCCACCCTCCTCTCCGACCTAACCCTTTCAGCCTCACGTTTAACTACCTATTAGGTCAAAGGAAGCAGCTTAGAAAAATGCCAAATGTTGTAGTAAGCCAGTGGATTCGGAGAAATATAGGACCCAGCAACGGATGACCAAGAAACTGAGAAGGAAATCAAAAAGAGAAACAGCATGCAAACAAAAGAAAACCATAAAGACCGCTTAGGAAAAACATGAAGATTGCAAAAAAAAAACGTACATCAGTGTATGAAACAAAAGTAAAAACAAGGTCAAATGTTGATCATTGGGTATGCGGACAGGGTAATTTATTGTAGAGAACAGGAAATCACAGGGAAAAGAAACAGGTTCTATGTGTCTATCTTCAAGGCAGAATATCCCGAAATTCTCCCAGAAATACCAAGTGACCATGGGACTTGTGTAAGTAAAGTCTAAGACCATTCTTATCAGTGTTGTGGTCATCTTTTAAAAGGAAGCTGGATTGAGTATTTATAAATCTGACAAATCAGATGTACTTCATACAAGAATTTCAGAGGAAGCAGCAATAGGCATATTGATTGCATCACAGATTATCACGTTATTTTCCAATACATTCCCGAAAGATGTTTAGCCAATCTGGATATGGCAAAGGTTATAAATCTTATTCAACAGTTTAAGAAAGGATGAAGATGGAGAGTGGTGAACTACAGACCAGTAACTTGTCATCCGCGGTGGGGTGTCTCTTGGGCTGAATTACAAAGAACGTGTTACTGGATATATAGAAGGTAATGGGAAAACTGGGGAGGATGATAATGCATCGATGAAACGAAAACTATAAGTGGCAAACATTTTTTGGAATGGTTTGAAGATGATTCTTGTGGACGTAGGCAACAAGGAGCTAATGGATAACGTATCGTTGGATATTCAGGAGGATCTTTCTTTCAGAACTCTCCCACTAACATGATAAGGAAAGTTAAAGTGAAAGGAATTGGGAAGAACGCATGCAAATAGGAAACTAAAAATTAGGTTTACATTCATGTGAATGTAATTGGAATATAGAAGATGTCGTGCACCAGCTGCATATAGTGTTGCTGAGACTAAACTTAGAGCATTGCGTACCGTTTGGAGTCCCAATCTAAGATAGAATATACTGACTACAGAGGAAATGCGAAAGGTATTCTCCAGATTAATCCATATAATGGCAAGATCGTCTGATGGGGAAACTCAGCCTGTGATCTCGAATTTCAAAAGATTAGAAGTGATTGGAGTGAAACTTAGAAACTTAGGAACATAGAGGGGACTGAATAACAGAGGGAAATGGAGAAGTGCAAGCAGTCAAGATTAGGGAGAATCCCACGGTATTCTACACGGACAAGTAGAACAGAATAATCAGCAAATAGTTAGTGTCCATTAGAAACCAAAGGGGGGAAATCAGTGCGTCAACCCGGAGAACATTGATAGATTGTTACATGTAAACATCACAGCTGTTTTACTTGGGAGAAGGAGGATGCAGGTACAGAATTCGAGAAGATGGACTAGAAAGCTCTTGAAGAGATTGATGTAAAATACGAGCAGGGGTTTGAGGCTGTGTCTGGTATAAAATTCGACCAATCCGCAGGTCTGGATACTGTTGGAGTCAAGGGAGGAAATGTTAATTGGAATCTGACCACAGGGGAGGTGTCAGAGGACTTGAGAACAGCTAATATGATCCCACTTCACAGTAAGGGTGGTAGAGATTTGCCAAGGTAACTATGGACGAGCGAGTGTTAGATCACTGTTCAGGAAACTACGGAGAAAATAGAGAAGGACAAAATCGAACTCCAATCAGAGTCACAAGGTTTGATCAGGGATAATCATCATGACTTTATCAGAGTGAAGTCACATCTAACGAATTTGATTCAATTAGTTTGAGGAGGTCGCTTATTTAGTTTTGATGCAATGCCTTTGACAAAGTTCCACATGGGAAACTGAAAAACATAAAGTAAAATCTCAGAGTATCAAGGATATCTTGAAAAGTTACAACGAAAATTGTCTTAGTGTCAGGAGACAGAGGGTGGTGGGAGAAGGCTGTTTGTGTGACTGGAGACCAGTGTCCCCTGGTGTACCACAGGGATCAGTGCTGTGTCCCTTATTGTTTGTAGCATTCATAAATGGTATAGATGTGAATCTGGAGGGGGAGTGGGTGGAGTGGTGGGAGTTGTGATAAGTAAGTTTGTGTTTGACACAAAGATTGGCCGGATGGTTGGCAGTGAGGAGGAAGTTCTGATTTTACAGGAAAATACAAGTGGAATGATCAGATGGGCAGATCAATGGCAGATGGAATGTGATCCTGATAAATATGAGGTGATGTACTTTGGAAGGAGGAACCAGACATGGGGTGTACACAATGTTTGGCAGCACACTAGGAAGCTCAGAGGGTATTTCTCCATACAGCCCTGAATGTGACTGAACAGGGTAATGGACTAGTTGAGAATTGAATCTTGGATGTAGCGTTTATTAAGCAGGGAGTAGATTATAAGTGCTATACAGGGCTTGGTTTAGTCCATGATGGAGTACTGTATGTCATTCTGGGAGCCTCATTACAGGAAAGATGTGATTGTACTGGAGGAGGTTGCAGAGGAGATTCACCAGGATGTTCCCTGGGATGGAGCATATCAGCTCGGGTTGTTTAGTTTGGACAGAGAGGCTGAGGGGGATGTGATTCAGAAGGATAAGTTAACAAGGGGCATGGACAGGGTGGACAGACAACTGTTCCTTTTAGACAGAGGGTCAAGAATAAGGAACATCACTTTTTAAGTGAAGGGTTTGAGGTTCAGAGAGGATTTAAAGATTACTTTTTTTCACCCAGAGAATGTTGCGGTCTGGAATGTACTTCCTGAGTGGGGAATTATCACGGCTAACCTCTCAAACTTGGACGAGCATTTGGAAGTTTCATAACATTCCAGGCTATGGGCCTGGTGTTGGAAAGTGGGACTAATATAGATCGTGCTGTATTTCTGTTGTTACAGAGACTATGCTCCTGTGCGTGTCTGATGTGGAGCTGAGCAGTTTAAGACAGCAGTTGATGGGTTTCTGAAGATAATGTTCACAAGGTTATAAGAGTGAACTGTTATAGCTTTTCAAATTATGTCAATGTGAGAAGTATGAAAAAACAGTGCAGTTTCCTTCCAGTTTGAATCCAGAGAATGGAGAATGGGAAACAGGGAAATGGCAAAACTATGAATCCACAACTTCAGTTCTGTCTTTACAGAACTTTCTGACAATAACAGGAAAACGAAGTCTGGTCTGGAAAACGAAATAGTACATGGAACACAGAACATAGTAAATAAATGGTTTGGGAGAAATCATTGGGACTGAAAGTAATGGTCATAGACAACACAAACATAGATTTATGAAATGGGAATTATGTTTGAGAAACAGACTGGGAGACAAATGAAAGAGAAACAATGGATGTAAAACATGTGGATTTTTAGAAAAATGTTGATAAATCTCCCAGCCTAATTTGCAAAATCAAATCTTAGTGGATTGTGGCAAATATATGGCCATGTTTCTAGAATGGGACAACTGGCAGGAAACAGTGAATAGAAATAAACAGACACGTGAAGCAACAGCCTGACATTGTATTTAAGGTATGATTCTGTGAGTATGACGATATCCCTGACACCCCATCACCTTCGCCGGATATCGCCTGTCTCACCAGCAGGTCAGATAAAGCAGAAGTGGTGGCACAGTGGGATACAGTTGGAAGGGAATTGCTCTGGGCGTCCTCAACAGTGACTCTGTATCCCATGAAGTCTCATGACGTTAGTTTACACATGGGAAAGGAAACCTTCGGCTGATTACCATGCACCAGCCTCTCCCAACTGATGAGTCAGTCCTACTCCAAGCTGACCAACACTTGGAGGAAGCACTGAGGGTGACAAAGGCACAAAATGTACTCTGGGTTGGGGATGTCAATGTCCACAAAAAGAGTGGTTCAGCAGCAGCATTACTGATTGAGCTGGCCGTATCCTAAAGGATATAACTGATAGACTGGGTGTACGGCGGGTGGTGAAGGAACCCACAAGAGGGAAAAGCCATATTTGAACACAGCATTACGAATCTGCTAGTTGCAGAAGTATCTGTCCATGACAGTATCGGGTAAGAGTGACCACCGCATCGTCATTGTGGAGATAAAGTCACAGCTGCACATTGAGAATAACCTCCACCATTTTAGGTGGCACTATCACCGTGCTAACTGGGACAGACTTCGAACAGATCTATCTGGGTTTCCATAACGTGTTGCGGGTCATTAATAGCAGCAGAATTGTACTCCAGCACAACCTCATGGCCTGGCATATCCTCCTCACAACAATTACCATCAAACCAGAGGATCAACCTTGGTTCAATGGAGTGTGCAGGATGGCAGGAGCAGCACCAGGCATATCTGATAATAAGGTGCTAGCCTGGTGAAGCCACCAATCAGGACTACATGTGCGCCAGACAGCATAAGCAGTAAGTGATAGACAGAGCTAAGTGATCCCACAAGCAACGGATCAGATCTAAGGTCTGCAGTCCTTCTACTTCTAGTTGAGAATAGTTATGGACAATTAAATAAGTCATTGGAGGAGGAGATTCCATGAGTATCCCCATCCTTAATGATGGAAAAGCCCCGCACTTCAGTGTATAAGATAAGACTGATGCATTCACAATAATCTTCAGTCAGTAGTGCTGAGTGGATGATGCACCTCAGCCTCCTCCAGTGGTCCTCAGCAATTCAGTTACCAGCCATCAGCCAATTTGATTCACTCCACGCGATATCTAGATTCAGTTGGAGATACTGGATACCCTAGAGGGTACATACTCTGACAACATTCTGTCAATAGTATTGAAAAGTTGTTCTCCAGACCTTGTCACTGCCCTCACCAAGCTGTTCCAATACCGTTACAACAATTACATTTCCCCCATATACGTGGAAAATTACCCCAAGTATCTCCTGTATATGAAAAGCCGAACAAATCCAATCCAGCCAATTACCAACCCATCAGTCTACTCTCGATCATCAGTAAAGTGGTGGAAGGTCTCAGTGCTTTCAAGCTGCACCTGCCCAACAATAACTGGGTCAATGACGCCCAGTTTGGGCTCCACCAGGACCACTCAGCTCCTGATCTCATTACCTTGCTTCAAACATGGACAAAAGAGCTGAATTCCAGAGGTGGGATGAGAGCGATAGCCCTTTAAATCAAGGCTGCCTTCGACCAAGTGTGGTATCAAGGGGCCTTAGCAAAACTGGAATCAATGGGTATCAGAGGCAAAATCCCCGCTGGTTAGAATCATACCTGACACGGAGGAAGTTGGTCATGGTTGATAAAGGTCAATCAACTCAGCTCGAAGTCTGTAGGAGGCCCTCAGGCAGTGGCCTAGACCCAAACATCTTCAGGGCTGCTTGATCAATTCTAAGGTCATAAGTGGGGATGTTCGCCAATGATTGCACAATATTCAGCAACATTTGTGGGTCCTCAGATACTGAAGCAGTCCATGTCCAAATGCAACAAGATCTGGACAGTATCCAGGCTGACAAGTGGCAAGTAATATTCACATCACACAATTGCCAGACCGTGACCATCACCACTAAAATGCAATCTGAAAACTGCCCTTGGCATTCAATGGTGTTCCCATCACTGAATCCACAGTGGCCTGTAGTGGTTCAACAAGGCAGCTCACCACCACCTTCTCAAGGGCAACCAGGGACAGGCAATAAATGCTGGCCCAGCCAGTCACACCCAGATTCACGAAATAAATAAATTGAAAAACCAAACTTTTTTAACAGAGGAAGGTTGCTGAGGTATCACAGGGATCGGTGCTCGGGTCCCAGCTGTTCACAATAACCATTAAACCTTTGGTTGCGGGAATCAAATACAATATATCCCAACCTGCTGATAGAACTAAAGGATGTTGGATTGCGAGTGGGTGAGGAGGTTGTAAAAAAGCTTCAAGATGACTAAGGCAAGTGGAGTGAATGGGCATATACGTGGCAGATGGAGAGCAAGGTGGGTAGAGGTGACGGCGTACCTTTTGGTGGGAACAAGAGATTGGCAGCTTTTCATTTGAAAACGGATTGTTTGAAACATGTTGATCTAAAAAGCAACGTATGGGCCTTTTTGTTGTTTCCTTCTGCGCAGCCCTCTAAGGTCCCTACAGCACAGTGAGGTCTGAAGCCAGAAGTCAACACTGGGAATGGCATTCACACGCTGCCCAGTGTACATAGCCCTACCAAATCGGGAGCTACAACATTGCAAAGGATCTGGATCTCCCTGTAAACCAGTCACTGAAAGCAATATTGCAGGAGCAAAAATCAGATAGGAAGATCAATGATGTGCTGACCTTCATTTCAGGGGGATTTGAATCCAGAAGTAAGCAAATTGAATTGGTTACTGCAGCAGTACAGAGCGTTGGTGAGACCCCATCTCAAACACTGTGCAGTATTGTGTGCAGGTTTGGTCTCCGTACCTAATAAAGGACAAACCTGACATTGAGGGAGTGCAGTGAAGGATGACCAGACCGATCTTTGTGATGACAGGTTTGTTGTGGGAGCAGAGTTTGGGGCGAGTGGGCCTGCATTCCATGGGGTTTAGAAAAATGGGTGGAGACCTCAGTGAGATATATAAAACTTTGACAGGGTGAGATGGATTCGAAGCAGGGATAATAATTCCCCTGGCTGTGGTGTCTAAAACAAGGGTCCACAGTATTAGGTACAGACAGGCCATTCTACAATGAGATGACAATAAATGTCTGCACTCAGCAACTCGTGAACCTGGGGAATGCGCTCGAACCTGAAAGCCAAGACACTGAAAATAAATCCGGACGTAGAGACAGTAAAGGAATGGTCGGAGAGAAGGAGAACGATATGGAAATAAACGGCCAGGTATCATTATATTGAATTGGGTAGCAAACTCGACAGACCAAAGGGACTAGTGCACTTCCTACTTTATAGCTTCCCACAGTTAATCACATTAAGGGATGTGTACAGTGTGTGGGAAAAATGCATTGAGCAGATGTTTGAACATGAACTGGAATGGGGAAGGCTCAATGTGGTGTATGACCTACTCCATTCCCGATGTTTCTATGTAGTCTGTAAATGCTGTCACAAGCTCTCAGATGTTAGGAAGGAGGTCCCTGCAGGGTCAACAGGACTGTGTTTCTCATTCCCTATTCCGATACTGAGGCTGTGGCCGAGTGTTCTGTCTGCGTTTATCCTTTAGACGTCGGAACAAATTCATACAATAGAATGTCTTGCTTCGCCATTTCAGAGACCATTGAAGAGTTTATCATAAGTCGTGTGTCTGCAGTCACGTTTCGGCCAGACCAGGAAAGCACAGGAGATTCACTTCCTGAAAGGACATTTGTGAAGCAAATTGGTGTTTACAATCGTCTTTGGCTTCAAGGTCACTATTTACGGACACCAGAGTTTGCATCTTAATATTTTGTCAATTGTGTTTAACTTACACCAGCTGCCAGAGCATTAGCCTGGTCTGGATTAGTAATCCAGTGACCTTTCCACAGCAGCACCATCTCGACATGGGGACCTATCTGAAGTCATATTGAGCAGGTTATTTCTGTGCTGTTTGATAACTCTGTCAAAAAGAACTCCCACCAATTTGACTGTCGTGGTGGGTCTGAGGGGCAGGTGACTGGTCAGATTGTAATTATAATCCTCTTAGGAACTGGACATAGTTGAGTAATTTTCCACATTACCAGGGAGATGTCAGAGTTGGAGCTGGAATGAAGCAGTTTCCCCAGGGACACGGCTTGTTGTGCAGCACAAGTCTTAAGTTCCATTGCAGGAATGGTGTCAGGGACCATTGCCTTTTTCGTACGTACTGTGTTCAGCTGTTTCTTCATGTCACGTACAGCAAATTGAATTGGTTGAAGATGGGCATCTGTGATTCTGTGGGTATCATGGCGAGGGTGAGGTGGATCATCAACTCAACACTTCTGCCTGAGGTTGGTGCAGCTACCACATCCTGGTCTTTTACACTGATGTACAGGACTGTTCAAGTATTTAGGATGGGGATATTTGTGGAGCCCTTTCCTCCGTCATTTGTTTAATCATCCATCACCATTTATGTCAGAATGTGACAGGATTGCGGAGCTTCGATCAGATCTGTTGGTCAAATGTGGTAGCTTTAATGGGTTCGCATCAGGTTTAGGTTCACGTGGTTCTGACCCAGTCATGTTCACTCACAGTCATTACTGAAACATAGATTGTATTGATGGTAATGGCAGACTGAGGAAATTATTCAAGGCTAAAAGTTACAGGTTGTGGTTGAATGCTGTTCTGCTTCTCCTGCTGCTGTAGTCTACAGCACTACATAAATGCGCAGTTTTGAGCTGCAATATCTGCAATGCAGTTCTGCTGTCTGTCCCTTAGTTCACGTTGAGACCCATTCACCCATCAGTCATGTACTCAGTGACCTACTCTGGTATCTGATGTGGTAAAACGTCCATTTTCATAATCTCATTCTGCTGAGGGCCTCTTCCCGGGTCATGCTTTCAATCTGACACATTCTGCAATTCAATTAACTGATTTTAATTCAATTGTTTAATTCATCTGAATCTTTTCCTTGAGTAATACCATCTTCTGTGTTTAAAGTGAATGTGTTTCCTCTGTTTCTCTCCCTGACCATGATTAAGAGCTCTGTAGTGTCAGTGATGCCAGCCTTATGTAGTTTCAGAGCCAATGAATTCTATGGATTCCCAATCATCTTCACCACATTGTATGTTTCTTTTTTTGGTTTGATGCCTTATTACTCATGGTTGCCTTGTCCTGCCATGAGTATGTTTCATCTCCTTTGGGATGATTTTCTGATATCCTCTAAAATATCCCCAGAAATTCCTGCTTTTGCTGTTCCATGGTCTGCGCTGCTCGGCTCCCCTTCCAATTAACTCTGGCCAGCTCCTCCCGCATGTCTTTGAAGTTACATTGCACATTTATAATCACATTACATCAAGAGGAGGGCAATAGATATAAACCGAAAGAAGGAGCTTTGAGAGAAGAGACGCAAAGAATAATTGTTAAATTCTTAACTAGATACAAAGAGAGAAAGAGCGAGACAACATAGATGAGGAAATGTGAAAAATGAGAAAACTAGATCATCGAAAGAAGTAGATGCATATCCCTAAATGTTTTGGCAATTCCTGTGTGCTGTGGTCCTTTGTATAGGGCATGGACAACAGAACAATGTGTTCAAATGCTGGCTCTGATTCCAGAATTTTTATTTCCAATAATATGGCAGACACTAGCTTTGGAAAATATCCAACAGGCCAATATATTGAATTCTGGTAGAAAGGGGATTAACTGAAATAAGTTGGGACACCAGAAGCAAGAGTTTATAATACACATCCTGATAAGAAGGAGAGATTGGAGTGGAGAATTCCAGAAAAGGAGGGATCGTTGAGAGAAGGGGAACATATCATTTTACATGAGAATTAAATGATGTTTTAATGTTTTATAAATTGTTTACATCATATGCATCACTTTTTGTTAACTGTGTCTCCGTTGTTCATTTAGAATGTGTTGTGCACATATGAAAAATGTTACTTATCTGCACACATTCATTAATTAAACAGTGTATATAAAATCATTGTTCCACCATTGAAACTGTCCTGTTGTTGTGTTACGCGGATACATGAACACCAACTTGCCACCAAAAGACATGACGCACTATCACTATGTTCCAGACATACAGACAAAGAAGGGCACCACTTTGACTGATACAAAGCACACATATACTAAGACACGCAAGGACATTCTGAGAGGAATGGCATTCTGACCAGAAGTCCATTAATAAACGCAACAATTTAGATCCTATCTACCTTCTCTTGTAAATCAAAAGAACTGGAAATGACATCACCCATCTTAAGAACCCAAGACCTATAAATAGAGAGGCGCGACATACCACCAGCACTTCAGCAGAGACTCTCACTGATGATGTTACCGATTCATAGTGTCGAATCGTCAGAAAACAAACCTTCAAGCACAGCGAGCTAACTTGCATACACACAAACTGTTATTTTTCTTTTATTAGTGGAATTTGGGAGTTCATTGTCACTCATGTATTAACAGATTACGAGGTGAGGTGAGCTTTCTTGGGTTTGTGGTTTTAATTAACAGAAGTCCTCGACATAGATGTCTTCACAGTTTGGGGCCATGCCGTAAGGGACTTGGACAGATTTGAACAGATTTCAGGTACAAAATGTCCCAGCAAATTCCAACACGTTGCAATTAGTGACCTAGATCTTTAAATAAAACCGGTCAGAAAATCTGTTTAATTTTGTTTACTGGTCGTTGTTTAAATTAAAAGTGAGGGAAAAGGCTTTTAACATTACTAAAGAGGCTCCCAAATTTGTCAAGAAAGTTTAGAAAGACAGAAGCAGGACATTTTTTAGAATTAGCAAATAGGTTGGAATTGGGTTTAACCAGGGACAAAAGGAAACCAGAAATTATAATGGAGTTGGTTTCAAAGATGTATCAAAGAAACAGACAAGTGCAGTCGAGTTAGAAAAAACTTAAATTGCAAATATGGCAAATGAAGTTAGAAGATAAAGAAAGAGACGGAAACAGAGAGAGAAAAAAGACAAGGAGAGGAAAAAGAAAGAGAGAGAATTTGAGATTCAGAAGTTGGGAATTAGACAAGAAAGTTAAATTAACAGGATGAAGATGAAGGGAAAACATAGGGATGTATACAACTATGTTAGTGCCTTGCCATATTTCGGTGAGAAAAATGTCAAAACCTTTTTTATTTCATTTCAAAAAAAAGACTCGGTAGATGACGTGTCCAGTGAACTTGTGGGTAATGCTCGTTCAGACTAAGCTGGTGGGCACAGCTGGTGAGGTATGTGCAGTGCTGTCAGATGAGGGGTCAAGAGATTATGCAGATGTCAAATTGGCTATTTTGATTGGCTATGAATTGGTACCAGAAGCATAGAGACAGAGGTTCATAAAAATAGAGACGGAACCACGTCAGACTTATGTTAAGTTTGAAAGAGTTAACTACAGTCATTTTGATAGTTGGGTGCTGGACATAAAAATAGATAAGACCTGTGAGGCTTTAAGGGAGATTATTTTGCTGGACATGTTTAAAGATTCACTTCCAGAGACGGTAAGAATTCATGTGCAGGAACAGAAAGTTCAAGAAGCGAGAAGCGCGGCAGAAATAGCAGGTAAATATGCATTGGTGCATGAGATGAAATTTAGCTTCCGGGAGAATTTTCATGCTATGAGGGATAGGAATTGGGAGAAGGGAAGTCCACACATTACAAAGCAAACAGTAGCGCACAATAGTTTATCACAAGTGAGGAAAGAAGCCCAAAGGGGTTGAAAGGAGGTGAAAGGCCTCAGGTGTTCTCACTATAAGGGCGTGGAACACATAAAATGACAGTGCCGATGGTTTAAGAAGGGCACTGGGAAAAGGTGGTTTCACTGCAGTAAGCTAGGACACACTGTGATGGTCTTTGAAGGAAGGCACTTTGGGGAAAGATGTGGTAGTCGAGGCTAAGCCCAGTGGAATTAGTGAAAGTGCTAAAGGAGACTCCAAGTAGAGCAGAGGAGCTGCAGGAGAGTGCTCAGCTAGGCAGGGGCTGGGTATGGAGTCAGTACCTGATCTCTGAAAGAATTCGCCTCTGTAGATAAAGTTTACTCAGAAATATCAGGGGGAGAAGGACAAGAAGTTATAATTTCTCAGTCTCTAATAGTTGAGAAGAGAGACGCTGGAAAAGCACAAAAGATCAGGCAGCATCCAGACAGCAGGACAATTGAATATCAGGCAGAAACCCATCGTCAGGATTTTGGGGGGGGGTGTGACAAGGGGGCTGAAAGATAAATACGAGGGTAGTAGCTGGGCTGGTGGGAGGGTCACTGGGAAGGCGATAAGAAGATGTAGTTTGGAGTAATAGTGATATGTCAGTTGGGAGGGTGGAGTCGGTAGGTGGGAAGGAAGTTGGCCAGTTAGGGCAGTTCAAGAGGGCAGTGCTAGGTTGAACGGTTGGATATGGGAGAGGTTGGTGGAGGGGAGATTTGGAATTTGGTGAAGTCAACGTTGATGATGGTTCTAGTTTGAGGGTTCTAGTTGTCCTACCACCTATCCACAGCACCCTCCTCTCCGAGCTATTACCATCACACCCCACCTGCATCTACCTATCACCTTCCAAGCTATCGTACACCCAGCTCCACTCCCACTCTCCTATTTATTTCTCGCCCCCCTTTCCCCTCCTTCACTGTTTCTGACATATTAATCAAGATCGTGACAATTTGTGGAATTGGGTTAGAAATTAAGCATTCCCTTGTGTAACATCAGGATAGAATGCCAATTCAAGGTTGTGGAAGTAACAGTAACAGTGAGTAACAGAGTGTCATTTCCAGAAATACAGTTTATTCTTGTGAAAGATTTAACAGGATCCAAGGTGGGAGTGGCACCCCTTGTGTTGGAGAAGGCAAAAGGAAAACTAGGGAATTGGGGAGTTAAAAGAAAAATACCCCGGATTTTTTCCAGACTGTGTAGTAACAAGATTCCACTATCATAAGTTAGAGCAGCAAAGGAAAACCAAAATAAAAAGCCAAAGGAGTTGATGCTCAGTGAACTGACGCCCTGTTTGCAGGAAAAACCTGAACAGGCAGAGGATCAGGCAGGGGTGTTTAGTCCAGAAAGGCTAATGGACTTACAACAGATATATACACACACATTCACACGCACATACACATGCACACACACGGGAAAGGAATCAAAATATATTGTCGAACGTTATTAACTTAAAGATAGAATGCTAAAATTAAAATGGTGACCCCGATAGGTTCGTGCAGAAGGGAAATGGGCTGCAGTGCACCAGATTGTTTTAGAGGTAGCGTACAGTGTTACGGGTAGAACATAAACTAACTGCAGGGGGTGACCTAGGTGGATAGAAGACTCAGGCTAAGGTACAGAGGCATTTCTCATGGCCTGCAATGCACACGGACGTGGTTATTTTTTGTTGCACATGTCAAACATTCTAAACGATAGGTAAGTCACAGGCAGTAATAAAGCCAGAACCTTTGTTACCAATTCCTGCATTTGAAGAACATTTCACGTAGGTAATGATTAGTTGTGTCGCTCCCCGATCTAAAATAAAAGTGGAAACCATTATTTGCTAGCCATAATGGATGTGTCTACCAGATTTCCAGAGGCTATTCTATTATGGAGTGTTAAGGTAAAAAGGGAGGTGAAGGGGTTGGCAGCTTTCTTTACTCACTGTGGGCTCCGCAGAGAGATTCAGTCAGACCAGGGGTCTCATTTTACCGCTCAGCTGTTTAAGGAAGTCATGGATGGCTTAGGCATACAGCAGTTTAAATCAAGGGCATCCCATCCTGATTCCCAGGAAGCCTTGGAAAGTTAGCATCAGACGCTGGAGACCATATTAACAGTGTACTGTCAGGATTACCGGAATGTTTGGAATGAAGGTGTCTCATTAAATTGTTTGCCATTAGACAAAAATTATTTGCCGCAAATAAATCTACTCAGTTTACTTCCTTTGAGTTAATATTGGTACATGAAGTGAGAGGTCCTTTGGAATTAATTGAATATAAATTGACAGGACCGAAGTCAAAGATCTCACACTCGGATTATGTATGTGAGGTGAGGGAGAGATTAGATGGAGTAGGTGAGTTAGCTAAACAGCACCTGAAGGGCACAGCATAGAATGAAGCACGTGGCAGATAAAAACTCTGAAATTTTGACGATTTCCTGTGGGGATGACGTATGAGTATTGTCACTAGTGATAGGAATTCCCTTCAAAGCCAGGTTTAGTGACTCAGGAACAGAGTTATGGTCAGATGAACAAATTGTGCAGTTTATCTGTATGATGTAGTGACCTTTAGCAAGTGATTGAAAGCTCACAAGTTACAGTTGGCAGAGCATGTTGAATGATTACAAGAAGCAAACTTGGCAATAAACTTAAAGATAACAGAATTCACGACGGCAGAGGTGACGTTCTTGGGACATTACATTGGACATGGAAGGTTGATCCCATGGAACACAAAGACGAAGGGCTTTGAGGAATTTCCACAACCATCCTCGAAGAAAGAAGTGCTTCGATTTTTGGAACTGAGTGGATTCTATCGGAAGTTTGTTCCAAACTTCAGCAGCGTATTGGCACCACTTATGGACTTAGTAAAGAAGAACACAGAATTGTGGTGGACAGTACAATGCCAGGAGGCATTTGAGAATTTTAAAGCAGGAATAATCACCGCACCAGTTTTAGCTGCACCAAATATTTTGAAACCCTCGGGATATAGGGGTCGGAGATGTATTGATTCAGAAAGATGATGATGGGATTGAATGGCCAATTGGCTACTTGTCAATAAAACTCAATATCCACCAGAAAAAAAATGCAACATCTCCATTACTGAAAAAGAATGACTAAGTTTCGCACTGGCCTGACAATATTTTAATGGTTATGTGACAAACAAATTGTCTGAGACGGTTGTGGACAACGACAAACCTCTCGCGTTTTTTGGAATATTTAAAGACCAGAATATGAGAATATTTCATTGGAGTGTTATCACACTGACTGTACACTTACACAATGTACATGCTGTGGGTTCTAAAATGTGATAGCAGATGTGTTATCGCAGATTTAAAGGAACAGGTGTTGATAAGATTTGACTTATCCCAGTGTTTTATATGTGTGCAAAATTAATATGAATGATATCACTGAGATTAATACTTTTGTATTTCATAATAATGTGATTAAGAATTAGAGGAAAAGAAACGAAGCCATCTTTTCATTCTGATGGTTCTTTTCTTTTCTGAAGGGCGGAGGTGTTATGAAGCCGAAAGCATGTCAGGTCACTTTAAGACAGAACGGGTTTTGTGGAATAGAAAGTGCAGCACAGATGCCAGCTAAATGTCAGATTGTTCCATATGTCACAATTAGCTGGGAAATGATACCTGGGTTTTGGTTGCTGTTTTGAAAACAATTCAAATACAACCAAAGAGTTTAAATAACGTTCAGGATACCAGAAGCCAACGGAATTTGAATATTATTGTTTGGGTACCTGGAAAGCAATCAAATGTGAGAATTATTGTATCATTGGAAGTATATAAACCCAGCATTTGAACACTACAGGGAGAGCCACTGCCATCCAACAGCAGAGAAACTGCTGAAGAGCAGGAGTGCTAACTGGCCATCTCAAACACTCTCTATCAAAGATACATGTTCATGTAAACCTACTTGCAGTAAAATAAAACATGACCCAGGGAGATCAGCAGCTGGAAGAGTGAACACAGCGGGGAAGATAGAGACGGTGTGGTATGGATAGTGTAATGTTTAACAGATTTTGACAGAGTCAGAGTCAGATAGTAAGTAGCTAAGAAAAGAGGGGCTTGTATTCGTGAAGCCCCTCTAGTGTTCACTATTAAAGTTAAGAAACTAACTTGTTAATTTTTGTTTAAATTGTGGAATGTAGAGGATCTGTGTCGCTCATATTTTAACAGATTACGAAGTGAGGCGAGCTTTTCTGGGTGTTTGGGTTTAATTAACAGAGGGGTTCGACTCCACCTTGTAAATGTCCATTCACACTAACCCCATTTCCCTGCAGTTGGCCCATATCATCCTAGACCTTTCCAATCCACATATTTATCCAAATGCTTTTGAAATGTTGTTAATGTACCTCCCTCAACCACATCTGCTGGCAGCTCATCCACGTACCAGCCCTCTGTATAAAGAAGTGGCCCCTCGGGTTCCCTTTTATTCTTTCCCCTTTAACCTTAAACTGATCCTCTCTCGTCCTCGATTCTCTAAAAATTGGAAAAAGACTGAGAGCATTAACCCTACCATCGTGATCTTATTCAGCTCTATAATGACTCCCTCAGTCTCCTTCATTCTAAAGAAAAGGTCCAAGCTTGCCCAAACTCTCCCTGTAACCCAGACCAATGGGTCCTGGCAACGTCCTTGAAAATTTCTTCTGCACTCTTTCTAATTTAATAGCATCCTCACTATAACAATGTGACAAAACTGAACACAATACTCTAAGTGCGGCCTGACCAAAGTCCTGTGTAACTGCAACATAAATTCCCAACTTCTATACTCAATGTTCTCCCTGATGAAGGCCAAGGTGTCAAAAGACTTCTTCACTGCCCTGTCTACCTGTGACTCCACTCTTAGAGAACCGTGCACCTGAACTCCAAGGTCTCTCTGCCCACTACACCCTTGAAGATCTTTCCATGCACCATGAAACTCCTACCTTGATTTAAGTTCCCAAAATGTAAGACATCACGCATCTATATTAAATTCCATTTGCCATTTCTAGGCCCACTTCCCCACTTGATTAAGGTCCTGCTGCAATTTCTGATAAACCTCCTCACTGATCATGCTACCACTTACTTTAGTGTCATCTGCAAACTTACTAATCATAACTTCTATATTCTCAACCAAATCATAGACAACAAACGGCAATGGACCCAGCCTCCAGTCTGACAAGAATCATTCCACTCAACCCTCTGCTTCTGACCATCAACCCAACTGTGTATCCAATTTGCCAGTTCCCCCAGCATTCCACGTGATGGAACCTTCCAGAGCAGCCTGCCATGTGGAACCTTATCAAAGGCCTTACTGAAATCCATAGAGACTCTGTCGACTGCTCTGTCCTCATCAACCTTCCTGGTCACTTCATCAAAGAACTCTAAAAAATTTCAGAAGCATGATCTCCCACTCACAAGTCTATGCTGACTGCTCTGAATCAAACCCTGTGTAAGTAATGGGTGCAGACAATGGTACGCTGTCCTTCATTGTAAGATGATTTGAGCACATAAGTAAAGCCATCTTCCTGCTGTTGTAGAGCCTTGCTGAGAGAGCATTTGGGCCACTCTGTACAGATTTGATCTCCTTTGTAAAGGATGATCTCCTTACCACAAACACGGGTGATGGTAACATGGGGATAGAGTAAAGAAGCTAAGCTGTACAGCTGTGAGAGACGAAGAAATGGTGACGCTGAAACACGAGGAGTGGCAGCGATCACTTATTTCCAAACGACACATTGATAGGGTGAGAAATTCCGTACTTTACCCAGGATTGATTGGTTTGATTTATTGCCACGTGTACCTCAGTACAGGGAAATACTTTATTTATGAGCAGTGGAGGAAGATCATCGTAAGCAAGGCCAGACAGACCATAGGGTGGAAATAGGCTTGGACAGAGCAAGGCATGTATGTTACACTGAACCGGACATGCACTAGACAAGGTCAACATGAATAAGATCAGCATTATTTGATCTTAGAGAGTCCATTCATCAGTCTAACGTGACTTTCCTAATAGTTTATATGCCTAAATTAACTATCCCTACGTTATTATGCAGTCGGTGTGTGAACCCTGCACTGAACTCACAATCCCCAACAGTAGCCACAATACCTTCCATCTGAAACAGGTAGCCATTCCCACCAGCCCCACATAGAGAACACCAGGCTGCCTTCTCGGAGATGGAACATGCCTTCTTGAGACTTCACACAACACATATGGCTTCCCTCCTCACCGCGAGTAACCCACGTTAAAGTCCCACGTGTGTATCATGAACGATGACGTCACGAGGTACAACGTGGAGCAGTCTGTTTGTGCAGCCTCTGCCCCACTTGTTCATCACGTTAGAGCATCAATTAGGAGACAGTGAGGACTGCCGATGCTGGAGATCAGAGTAGACAGTAGTTTGCTGGAAAAGCACACCAGGAGAGTCGACATTTTGGGCATAAGCCATTCATCAGGATCAGCATCAATTACCCTATTCTGCCGCCGTGTAAATGCACTGAGGTGGGAATGGCCTCCTACTGTTCCTGTATAAGTGGCTCAACTGGCTGAATGGCCTCGTCTTGTTCATGTGTAAGGAACTCAAGGGGCTGAATGGCCTCGTTCTGTTTCTGTGTAATTGACCCAGCGTACTGAATGACTTCTTCCTTGTCCAATTGGACAGGGCCAAGGGCCTGACCTTTTACCCCTGGTTCCTGTTTGAAAGCTCGATGTACTGACAAGTGTGATGATGCTGCAGCTTTAAGAGGTTATTTTGTCCTGGTTTATTTTAAGAGAGAGATTGAATGATTGTTACCAAGCTGGTTAGTTAAGACCACTGAGTAAACAGCGAGGGAGACGGTGTGTTTATTTTAATGCAGCCTGAATGGGTGTGACCAGCTCTCACAGATTAGGATCTTTGAGTTTGTGGCAATCTGTGACTGAACATTCAGTTTTGCCAAGGGCTGTCTTTATGGGTGTTTTTCGTATATCGGAACAGTTCATTAGTAATAGCTCCACGATATATTATTCTGTTAACTTGTCCAATAGAATTAAATTATTCTAATTTCCTCTTTCTTTTTTTTCATTTTATCTTTCGTGTTTAAATAGTGTTTAGCTTCACACCGAGTAGTTTGACCAGTCACATTGCATCTGGAACAGACAATTTACATTCCCTTTAATATAAGAAAACATTAGAGTCTAGGAGACTGCCTTCCAATATTTTCGAGGGGCTGTGGTGTGGCCCATTACACTGGACTCCTTCTCTTCCTGAGTAATAGGCTGGAGGCACTGAATGGGCTGTCCCTGTTCTTCTCCAGTAGTGTCAATGGGCTGAATGACTTCCTCATATTCCTGAGAAACCAGCGTGAAATGCTGAATGATCTCTATTTTTACTGGGGCAATGTGCAGTGCCAGGCAGTGCTGTTACATGAATGTTACTGACACTTTAACAGCACAAGTCTCAATGGAGTCTGGGTCTTGATGCACACGGACACAGACCAGTTCAGGAACTGAGAGGGGAACAAAATGTTCTGAAAATAGTGGAATCTTCGGTGACCATCCCCACTTCTGATCTTGTGGTGGGGAGGGTGGGGGCGAGGAGACATTGATGAAGCAGCTGAAGCTGTTTGTGAAGTGGAAGCTACCCTGAGGATCTCTCACAGAGGTGACCCAGGACTGAGATGATGAACATCTTCCTTTGTGCCATGTTTGACTCCAAACACTGGAGAGTTTACTCTGATTCCCATTAAGTCCAGTTTGGTTAAGCTCCTTGATGCCAGCAGAAGCTAACCACTGCCTTGATATCAAGGCCAGTCATTTTTACCTGAACCCTTGAGTCAACCTCTTTTGTTCACATCAATAGGCCATGACACAGGAGCAGCAAGTGTTTTCTTCAAACAGGTGGGATTGAATGTCAGGATTTCTCTTCTCAAGAGTGTTCGGGGAGCTAGATGACCTGACAGAGTGGTAAGGGCGATGAAGAGTTGGGTATGAAAGAGGATTTGAGACCAAGAGCACATCAGTCACGATCTTAGTGAAGGGGAAGGCAGGTTTGAGGAGTGAACGACCTGCCCCTGTTTCTGATGTTCTCACATTCTGTTATTGGAAAGTTAGTGGGTGTTATTTTCATAAATGTGCAATTACTAAATATTGCAGTCAGGAAGAACAGATGATTTTGTGATCCATCTCTGGTTGAGGTATGGGGCTGTATTCACAGTGAATCTGGGTCTACAACATGACCAACAAATGAAGCACAAGTTGCAGAGAGGGGAAGCTCTGTGAAGAGAGATGAGGGGCCTTGATCATACCTGTGCCTGGGCTTTCCAATTACATTTCCCAAATCACTTCAAAGCGTGTGTGACAGTCTTGAGAGGCTGAATGGTCTCCCCTATTTCTGTGCATCAGGTTATAGGAGTAAATGGCCTCCAACTGCTCCTGTCTAGCAGGTTTGATGGGCTGAATGGAACACAGGAACATGGGACTGAGGAACAGGAGTGGGTCATGAGATACTTTGAGCCTTCTCCACCAGGCACTAAGATTGTGGCTGATTAGGTTGGGGTCTCAGCCCCACTTTCCTGTCTGTCTCCCATTATCCATGACTCACTTCTCTGTCAAATATTTAACTCAAGCAGCTTTCAATCAATGTGAACATGGAGGCACGATAAACTTCCAGTGAAGAGAATTCCCACTTGAAAGGTCCTTTCAGAATTATTCATCATCCCTCTTATAGAATCAGAGAGTTATGCAGAACGGAAACAGACCCGTTAGTCCGATCTGTTCACTCCGATCAGATATCAAATCTGATCCAGTCCCATTTGTCAGCATTTGGCTAATATCCCTCCTCTTTGAGATACTTTTTAAATGTGCGATTGTAACCGCCTTCAGCACTTCCTCTGACAGCACTTTCTGTACACACACCACTCTCTGTGTGTAACATTTACCCTAAGGTCCCTTCTAAATCATTCGCCCTCTCGCCTTCAACCTATGCCCTCTTATTCTGGACTCCCCTACCCTGGGGAGCAGAACGTGGCTCTTCAGAATATCCATGCCCCTTTTGGTTTTATAAACCTCGATAATGTCACCCTTCAGCCTCTGACACTCCAGGAGAAAGCACCTCAACCTAATCAACCTCTCCTTAAAGCTCAAACTTCCAGTCCTGGAACATCTGTGTGTCAGTCATTTCTGCAGACAACCAAGTTGTACGCAGTATTCTTAAAGAGGTCTCACCAACATCCTGTACAGATGCAACATACCACCATAACCCCTATACTCAATGCTCTAACTAATTAAGGCAAATGTACCAAATGTGTTCTGCACCACTCTGTCGACCTGCGACTCCACTTTCAAGGAACTATGCACCTGCAGCCCTTTGTCCCTTTGTTTCACAACACGCCCCAGGACCTTACCAACAATTGTATAATTCCTGCCCTAGTTTGCGTTTACAAAATGCAAAACCTCGTATTTATCTAAATTAAACTTCATCTGTCCATCCTTGCCCCTTTGTTCCATCTAATTGTTATCTTGTTGTACTCTGAGATAATCTACTACACCACCTTTCTGATGTCATCTGTAAACTTTCGAACTATGGCCCCAATATTCACATCTAAATCCATTACATAAATGATGAAATGCAGTGAACTCAGTACTGATTCTAACAGCACACTGCTTCTCACAAGCCTCCAGTCTGAAAAATATCTCTCTTCCTTCAAGCCAATTGTGACTAGCTTCTTCTGTATCCCATGTGACTGAAACTTACTAATCTGTCTACCAATCAGAATGAAATACTAGCTATGAAGAAAGGCTGAGTAGGTTAGGTTTATTTTCACTGGAAAACAGGAGAAGGGTATAGACAGGGTGGATAGAGAGGGGCTTTTTCCCAGGTTGAAGGATTCAGTAACGAGAGGTCGTGCTTTCAAAGTGAGAGGTGGAATGTTCAAGGGGGATACACACGGTAAGTACTTCATACAGAGGGTGGTGGGCATTTGGAATGCGTTGCCAGCAGAGCTGGTAGAGGCAGGCCCGGTAGATTCATTTAAGATGCGTCTGGACAGATGCATGAGTAGGTGGGGAGCAGAGGGATACAGATGCTTCGGAATTGACCGACAGATTTAGACAGTACATTTGGATTGGCTCAGGCTTGGAGGGCTAAGGGCCTATTCCTGGGCTGTAAATTTTCTTTGGTATTTGTTCTTTAAATAAACACCTTGCTGAAGCCCATATAGACAACGTCTACCATACTGTCTTCATCAATCTTCTTTGTCACCTCTTCAAAAAACTGAACGAAATTAATGAGACATGGTTTCCCATGCAGAAAGACACGTTGTCTACTCTGAACAGTCCTTTCCTTCCCAAATGTATGTAAATGCTATCCCTCAGAATCCCCTCCAACAACTTACCCACCACTGACATCAGGCTCACCGGTCTATCGTTCCCCGACTTTTTGGGGTCACTGTTTCCTTTTCTAGTTCCACTCCTCCACTGCTCACAACAAATGTTAAATGTAACCAGGTTGGTGATATGGCTGACGATATCGGTCTCAGACTGGGTCAGGGTCAGTTTTTAGGAATAAGTCAGGCTAGTTTCTTTAATCTGCTAACACAACACGTTTATGATCCAGAGCAATGTTACTCAAACTTTGATGGAAAGATGAATGGCAAACTGTTTGGGTATTGCAAATATATAATCAATGGCTTGGAAAGGATGGATGCTAAGAAAATGTTTCCGTTAGACGAGGAGACTAGGACCCGTGGACACAGCCTTAGAATCAGAGGGGGTCAATTCAGAACAGAAATGCGGAGACGTTTCTTCAGCCAGAGAGTGGTGGGGCCTGTGGAATTCGTTGCCGCAGAGTGCAGTGGAGGCAGGAATGCTAAATGTCTTCAAGGCAGAGATTGATAAATTCTTGATGTCACAAGGAATTAAGGGCTACGGGGAGAATGAGGGTAAGTGGAGTTGAAATGCCCACCAGCCATGATTAAATGGCAGAGTGGACTCGATGGGCCGAATGGCCTTACTTCCACTCTTATGTCTTATGGCCTAATATTTCCCTTTCTAAACACACGTACACACACAAACACATGCATATACACACACAAACAGATTAACAAAATTTCTGCAATTTTAACTTGAAACAACTTTGTCCAGATATTTTTGTAACTCCTGATTGTCCAAAACGTTATTCTGCTTCTGAAGATATTGTACACAAGCTGCTAGCAACGGGATTTCATCCTGGGAGAGTTGGATTTGGCTGAATTCCCTTTGCTTGAGGCAGTGAGTAGATTCCAGTGAATTCTGATCAGAGAGCACCCAAAGGGTAGCACGGTGGTTAGCACTGCTGCCTCACAGCACCAGGGACTTGGGTTTGATTCCAGCCTTGGGTGACTGTCTCTGTGGAGTTTGCACATTCTCCCCTTGTCTGTGTGAGCTTCTAATGGGTGATCCAGTTTCCTACCACAAACTGTGTAGGTTCGGTGGATTGGTCACGCTAAATTGTCTGTCGTGTTCAGGGATTTTTAGGTTAGCTGCATTAGTCAGGGGTAAATATAGGGCTATGGGTTGGGAAGGTTGGTATGGACTTGTTGGGCCGAAGGGCCTGTTTCAATACTTCAGGGATTCTATAAAAATAAGAATGGTAACGATGACTGTAGATTTTTATTTAGCTTGCACGCGTTGCTGTGATGAGGAACAATGAAGGAGAGATAGTGCAATAGGCCATTCCTTCTCAGGCAGATTACATTTTCTCTCTCTCTGAGTTGAATCACACAATAATATCATCCTCTCCCAAACTGGACCATGTGATGTCTCCTTGTCCATTGTCCAAACTATGTCTCCATCACATTCCCTGCTCCATGTAGGTGCATCATTGCTGCTGTCATACACAGAGCCATACCCTTAGCAGAAAATGGTCTCGGCCGATTTGAAATATGTTTACATGGCCCTGCGTCATTAAAAAATAAAATATTTAATGTATTCAGAATACCTGTGTTAAAATGCATGCATTTTGTAACAAATACAGAAATTGATGGAAAAGCTCAGCAGGTCTGTCAGCATCTGCCTTTTACATGCTGTAGTTGTACCAGCCTCCATCACTTCATCTGGCAGCTCATTCCATACACACACCACCCTCTGTGTGAAAAGGTGCCCTTTAGGCCTCATCAAAACTTTTCCCCTCTCACTTTCCACCAATGCCCTCTAGTTTTGGACGCCCCGAAACTGGTGAAAACCCCTGACTACTCACCCTATCCATAACCGTTCTGATTTTATAAACCTTTACTGCTGCGAAATGTGACTTCAATCAACACGAATGGCTGTACTTTCAGTCATCCTGGGCCTAAATTCTGAAGTGCCATACTGACACCTCTTCCTTCTCCATCAAGTCACAATTCTAAATCAATTTTAATCAGTTTGTTCAGATGTATCATGAGACACTTCTGTGGACTTTACACCTAGACCTTTGTGCCCGGAGGTAGGGACACTAGCATTACTCAGCAATACCCATAAAGCTGTAACATTATACTCTTGTGTGTTTGTTCATCAGCCTGGTCTGACATACTGGGACATACCTCTGCAACAGGCAAGTCTTGAATCCTTCTATTCCTGAGCTAGGAGCACTACCACACAAGTTCAGGAATTGGAATCAAATCCTGAGTTCTGGCTCAGAGGCAGGGACACTACCCACTACACTACCAAACCCAGATTTTGGGTCATATTTTAGTGCCCACTTTCAGCTCGGTGTGGATTTATTATAATCAGGTTGCCATTACTGAATTACACAAAACACTTTGTATTGTTAAACAAATGCAAGATATTTGTCTCAACTGTAGGATGTTGAGTGTACTTGCTATGCTATCAAAATTAACTATAAACATCTTTAATTGCTATTATCTGTAGTCTGCAATATTAAGGAAAGAAATCCTGCAAACACACTCTGCCCAATGAAGAGTCTCAAATAGATATTTATTACTGAACTCCAGAGACGAAGGAAGAGCTTAATTTCTGACTCCAAAACACCGATCACTCTTACCCAACTCTCACATGCGACTGCCCTCTTCCTAAAACCATGAAATGATACCAGGCCGCTGATTAATGTCCAGCCTCTCCTCCCCACTGACAGTGTCTGTAATCTGTCCCTCCTCCCCCTAACCACACCAGGCAAACCAAGCTCATGGTCTTTGAGATAATCAAGGCCAGAGTGTGCAGGTCTCCTGGAGAGGGAGATAGGCATTTTAAAATTGAAGGGGGAGGGGGAGGTGACAGTAATATCACACACTGGGCTGAGGGGTGGCAGATGGAGTTTAGTTTGGATTAATGCGAGGCATTGGATTTGGTAAATCAAACAAGAACAGGACCCATACAATTAAAAGTAGGGTCTTTGGCAGTATTGTAGAACAGAGACCTAGGCCGTCAGGTATATTTCTTGAAAATTTGCATCTCATACAGATAGTGTGATTAAGGAGGTGTTTAAAACACTTTTCTTCATTGGTCAAACCTTTGAGTATCGGAATTGGGACGTCATCTTGTGGTTCTACAGGATATTAGTGAGACCTCTTCTGGAATACTGTGTCCAGTCTGGTCATCCTGTCCGCTCATTCCATAGGCACACCACCCTCTGGGTGAAAAAGCTGCCCCATAGGTCACTTTTAAGTGTTTCCCCTCTCACCTTAAGTCTATGTCGTCTAGTTGTGGACTCCCCGTGCCCTAAGAAAATACCTTGACTCTTCACTTTAATATTATTGACCTTGATATTATTAAACTGGAGAGGGTTCAGAAGCGATTAACCTGGATGTTGCTGGGAAAGGAGGGAGTGAGCTACAAGGAGAGGCTAGGACTGTTTTCACTGAAGCATATGAGATTCTGCGGTAAATTTACATAAGGGCTGATGTCTTTTCCCTAGAGTTGGGGATTCAAAACTGAGGGATTTTTAAGATGCGAGGAAAAAGATTCACAAAAGTCAGGAGAGGTAATTATGTAAGATAGAATCTGGCTTGGGTGTGGAATGAACTTCCAGAGGAAGTGGTGAAAGCAGGGACAGTTACAACGTTTAAAGGACATTTAGATCAGTACATGGACAAGACATCCGTTTGGATGGTGCTGTGAGCAGCTGCCCTCTCCCTCCCAATCTCTGAATGAATCTCTGTTGGTTTTCACCCTCTGCCAATGCCTGTGCAGTGGCGTGGGGAGGCCAGCAGAGGGTGGCATTGCATCACTTTAAGCGCCACAGAGACTGCCAGACCTGCCCCACACAGAGACACACAGATACACACAGCAATTGTTCGGACACAACATTGAGCTCAGCTGGTAATTTAAACTAAACATAAAGAAATGCTCAATTTGTCTTGAAAACTGTTAAAATATGAGTGACAGAGTACTCCCAAATTCCACTGTTTAAACAAAAATATCAATTTATTTTTTAACTCTGAAAGTGAACATTTTACATCAACGGTTCACGACTCTGAGACCCCATTTCTCTTAACTGCTTATTACCCCACTGCAACTCTACAGTAATTACATAAACGTAATTTCCAAACCATGCAGCAGCTGTTGTTTCATCTGACCTCACACCAAAATCCCTTTTTCCCATCTTTCCTGGGAAGACTGGCTCATGTGACAGGATGCTATCGAAATGTCTACATTTCAGCATTCTGTCACCTGGGAACACATCCTTTCATGACACTGTCTCTCAGTCTCCTCATCTTTGTCTATACCCCAAACTCTTCCCGTGTGGTGACATTTAAACTGATTCCCCCGCCATCTCTCTCAGGCAGTGATGCTTACACCCACAGTACCCCCTTGTCAATGCACAATGGAGAGATGGAACTGTAAATGGGAGGGAGCTGCACATCCCGACACTTCCAGCATGGGCTGCAAGTTTCCCCACGCTGGGCAGGGATCTCACACAGTGTTACTGAGGAATGCACTGGGGTGGTATACACAGTCCTACATGCTGGGAGGATAACTGCTCCTGGTTTACAGATCAATGTATTGGGGTGGTGTACACAGCTCTACACGCTGGGAGGGTAACTGCTCCTGGGTTACAGATTAATGCAATGCGGAGGTGTGCATAATCCTACATTCTGGGAGGGTAGCAGCTCCTAGTTTACAGATGAATTCATGGGTGATCACTGCACAGGTCGCTGTGCTGGTCAGACTATCTAGTTGAGGTTTATAGATAATACAATGATGTAGTCTGTGCAGCTCCCAATGCTGGATGGATATTTGTTTCAGGTTTAGACATTAGTGTCCTGTTGTGGTCTGCACAGCTCCCCATCCTGGACAGATATCTAGTCCGGGTTTATAGATAAATGCACTGCTGTGGTCTGCACAGCTCCCCATCCTGGACAGATATCTCGTCCGGGTTTATAGATCAATGCACTGCTGTGGTCTGCACAGCGCCCCGTGCTGGACAGATAGCCGGTTGCTGAAGAAGGCCTGATGCCCGAAACATCGATTCTCCTGTTCCTTGGATGCTGCCTAACCTGCTGCGGTTTTCCAGCAACATATTTTCAGCTCTGGACAGATATCTAGTCTGGGCTTATAGATCAACGCACTGCTGTGGTCTGCGTTGCTTCCCATGCTGAATACTCGCTGGAGGGACACAGCAATCCAGGCAGCATCAGGAGGTGCAGAATTTGATGTTTCAGGTGTAGCCCTCCTTCAGGACTCTTACAGAACGGTAACACCCGAAATGTCGACATCTCCACGTCCTGATGCTGTCAGGATTGCTGTGTTCTCCCACCTTCCTGCCTGTCTACTTTGGACTCCAGCATCTGCAGCTTTTCAGTCTCTATCACAGCTTCCCAAACTGGACAGATGTCTAGCCTGCGTTTGAAGCTAAGTGCCCTGACATGATCTGTGCAGTGTTTCACTCTGGCCAGATTGCTGGGTTGTATTGACCAGTGCAGTGGATGAATCTGTACAGATTGCTGGGTTGTACCGAGCAGTACACTGGCCTGGTCTGCACCGTGTCCCACGGTGAACAGATATCTCCGCTGGGTGTATGGTGTTTGGACTGGTTCTGGGAGGTGGATTGACAATGTGGTATATCTAACCATTTCAGCTGATCAGGCAATGCCTTTAGTTCCCATTCATGTGGTTGGACCCTCCGTCTCTCACCCCATTAATGTTACAGTGTGTCCAGGCACAGGACATCATGTTGGTGGGCCGGGGGGGGGGGGGGGTGGGGGGGGGGGAAGGTGATGGACAGGTCAAGGGGTTCCCCGGAACATTCTGTCCCCAACATTCTATAACCGACATTCCCCGGAATATTCTGTCCCTGACATTGTTTGTGAACGGCCGGACGTCAGGTGAATTGAACAAACGATAAGATCCCTAGGGAAGAGATCCCATTCCAGGGAGAAGGAGACACTGTTCCGAAGGCCCCTCAGGCAGTTAAAGGGGGGAATACGTTTTCCCTGCGTTTACATTTCTTCACGATACAGGATCGACCACAATTTAGACCAAAATACAGGAATTCCCAAACTCCGTTTGTCTTCAGGAAACTGGGAGAGAATCCTTCAGGACAGCAACATTCCCACCCTCCGTATTAGGAACTGGGAAGGAGTGACCTGTGTCTGCTCTCGAGTGATCGAGAGTATGGGAATGTTCTAGAAACCATCTGTCCTGATGGATGTGTCTCTGTGTGTTTGGGGAGGGAGGGTTTTCTCTGGTTTATGTCACATTTTTGTCAGTAATTCAGATCTTCCCATTTGTTATTCCAAATCGAATTATTTTAATAAATCCCTGAATACAGGGGCACATTTGAAAATCTCACTGGGTCCCCGATCAAACGGGTCCCTTTGCCTCAAGGCTGATGGATAATGGATTTGTTTTCCTTCCTCACAGTTAACGTAGTGACCATCTACGTCCTGCTTTATAAAGATTGTGGATTGTCTCCATGTGTCAGACGTTACCTGG